>NC_073236.2:138742500-140175201 GCF_029281585.2 Gorilla gorilla gorilla
CCAAGAGGGTGAAGCGGGATTAGAAATCTCTTAGTTTCTATCCCCGTACTATTCCTTCATACCACCTGCTTCCCCAGGGGCACATCCCAGAGACACCACAGCTCTTCCTCTTTTCTGAGCCTCTTGTGAAGCTTCCTCACTTGCAAAATGATTGTGGATACTTTTCAAGCACAGACATTTCTCTTGTTCTTAAGTATTTCTTCACTCTCTATTTTCTGAAACACACATGCTATGGGCAGGAGCCTGGCTCAAATCCAGCTTTGTCAAATGGTACCATGTGGAAGAACAGCCAACCATCATCCGAGCCACTTTTGTTTTAAAAGGATGAATTTCTAAGAAGCGTGGACGTGCTATGGGCTTTCCAGAGTGAAACAGAGGTTGAGACACTAGAGCAGGCAGAGTTCTAAGGCAGCCCCCAGTTCTCAGACCTTGGTGGAAACATCTGCTCCAATTATTCAATCAACAGAAACTAGGTGTTTCTGTGAAGGGATTCTGCAAATGCAATCAACGTCTCAACTCAGCTGACCTTGAGTTAGGGAGATTTATGCAGGGGTACAGCCTGAACACATGGCCCTTTACGTCTGGGTCTAGAGGTCAGAGTGAAGGAAGTCATAGATTGGAGGCTCATGGGGTTACCTGTTACCTGCTGCTGGCTTGAGGGCAGAGGGTGACCATGTTAATGAACATGGTGGTCTCTGGAGGTGGAGAGCAGCCCTTGGCTGACAAAGGTGGGGAACTGAGTCCTATAACGTCAAGGGACTGAATTCTGCCAGCAACCCTGAGTGAGCCTTGAAGATGGGAACACAGCCCAGCCGACACCTTGATTTCAGCCTGGTGAGATCCCAAGCAGAGGACCAGCCGGGCGCTGCCGGACTCCTGACCCATGAGAACTGTGAGATAATAAAACAGTCTTGTGTTAGCTGCTAAGTTTGCACGGGTTTGTTACATGGCAATAGAAAACTGATATGGTAAAGACAGACAAATCTCTAGCATCTCCACCACCATGGCCACCCCATCAACAATGCTTTTCTTCACCTGATGTCACAGAAGTGTCTGCATAACAGACATTTCTACATAATAGAAATGTACATACATTTCTACATCCAATGTACTACATTTCTACATAATAGAAATGTAGACTACATAATGCCTACGTAAGCCAGTAGTCAGGATCGCATGATTATGCTAAGTCACCTGTGATGCTGCATAACGACCTGCCGAGTGTCACAGGACAGGGGTTATTTTCCTGTTGGAGAACTTGAGGGAAAGCCCCACTCTGTGGCATCTGCTGATGTCCATTAGGAAGAATGCTTATGTTTTTATGTCTTTTTTAGTTTCATCTCAATACTCTCCCTTCAAATTCTTAGTGAACAATCTTTTCTGGTACTGTGTAGCCAATGATTTAATCCTTATTCACAATGACACATAATTTATCCAAATGAATAGTTCCCATTTTACCAAAGAACCACTTGAGTATAAGCTTGATCTGACAATGGAATGGAGGAAAATAACTTCTGCCAGTGCACGGGCTTGTAACAGGTTGGAGGCAAATGGAAATAAAAACAGTTGCACTTATTACACGTGATTTGTATCATATAAATACATATTTAAAATGAATTAGACTTAAGTATGCATCTACTCTTTACAGTCTTTTTTTAAAAAAAAAAAGAACTGAGGAAACTAAGGAACCTCAACCATCATTGGTCTAATTACTTAACAAAAGAAAAGACCCAAGGGTGATGTCGGCACATGGTGGAATGGGAAGTACCCCTGCTCATATTCCCCACAGCAACAATGAAGGGTGAAGGGTGAAGGGTGAAGGGTGAAGGGGAAGCAAGCTTGGCCCTTTTTCACATGGCAGCAGGAGAGAGAAGAGTAAGGAGCGAAAGGGAAAGAGCCCCTTATAAAACCATCAGGTCTTACGAGAATTCACTTGCTATCATGAGAACAACATGGGGGAACTACCCCCATGATCCTATCATCTCCCACCAGGTCTCTCCCTAGGCACGTGGGATCAGGAAGATTACAATTCAAGATGAGATTTGGGTGGAGACACAAAGCCTAACCACATTACTACTGTTCACACAAAGACCCAGAGGGACTCGCCTGTCTGTGCCTCCAACATGCTGGCGGGTTCCCATCCCACTGTAGATGCTGAACGGGCCCTGGACAATTATATGTCAACAGATTAGATAACCTGAGAAAATCAACAAATGGGATCTAATTAAACTAATGGGATCTAATTAAACTAAAGAGCTTCTGCACAGCAAAAGAAACTACCATCAGAGTGAACAGGCAACCTACAGAATGGGAGAAAATTTTTGCAATCTACTCATCTGACAAAGGACTAATACCCAGAATCTACAAAGAACTCAAACAAATTTACAAGAAAAAAACAAACAACGCCATCAAAAAGTGGGAGAAGGATATGAACAGACACTTCTCAAAAGAAGACATTTATGCAGCCAAAAAACACATGAAAAAATGCTCACCATCACTGGCCATCAGAGAAATGCAAATGAAAACCACAATGAGATACCATCTCACATCAGTTAGAATGACAGTCATTAAAAAGTCAGGAAACAACAGGTGCTGGAGAGGATGTGGAGAAATAGGAACACTTTTACACTGTTGATGGGACTGTAAACTAGTTCAACCATTGTGGAAGACAGTGTGGTGATTCCTCAAGGATCTAGAACTAGAAATACCATTTGACCCAGCCATCCCATTACTGGGTATATACCCAAAGGATTATAAATCATGCTGCTATAAAGACACATGCACACATATGTTCAATGTGGCACTATTCACAATAGCAAACACTTGGAACCAACCCAAATGTCCATCACTGATAGACTGGATTAAGAAAATGTGGCACATATACACCATGAAATACTATGCAGCCATAAAAAAGGATGAGTTCATGGCCTTTGTAGGGACATGGATGAAGCTGGAAACCATCATTCTCAGCAAACTATCGCAAGGACAAAAAAACCAAACACCGCATGTTCTCACTCATAGGTGGGAATTGAACAATGAGAACACCTGGACACAGGAAGGGGAACATCACACACTGGGGCCTGCCGTGGGGTTGGGGGAGGGGGGAGGGATAGCATTAGGAGATATACTGAATGTAAATGATGAGTTAATTGGTGCAACACACCAACATGGCACATGTATACATATGTAACAAATCTGCACGTTGTGGACATGTACCCTAGAACTTAAAGTATAATTAAAAAAAAGAAAAAAAAAGAATTAGTGTAAAATATGCTTTTAAAAATGTTTAAAAAATTCCTAGAAACATATAACCTATCACGATGGAATTAAGAGGAAATAGATCATCTAAATAAATAATAACAGGTAAGGAGATCAAATCAGTAATAATAATTAACAAAAATAATAAATCTTTCATCAAAGAAAAGCTGAAGACCAGATGTCTTCACTGCTGAATTCTACCAAATAAATAGTGAAAAACATACCAATTCTTCTTAAATTCCTCACAAAAAATTGAAGAGTAGGGAGCACTTCCAAACTCACCTTTATGAGGCCAGCATTATCCTAATACCAAAGCCAGATGAGAACTTCACAAGAAACAAAAATTACAGGCCAATATCCCTGATGAACATACATGCAAACATCTTCATCAAAATACTAGTTACCTGAATTCAATAGCACATTAAAAAGATCAGTCACCATGATCAAGTGGGATTCATGCCTTGGATGCAAGGATGGTTCAACACATGCAAATCAATAAATCTAATTCACCATATTAACAAAATGAAAGACAAAAACCATAACATTGTATCAAGAGATGCAGAAAAACATTTGACAAAATTCATTATCCTTTCATCATCAAAGCTCTCAACAAATTAGGTATGAAGGGAATGTACTTCAACACAATAAAGACCACGTGTGACAAGCCCATGTCTAATATCATACTTAATGATGAAAAGCTGAAAGGTTTTCCCTTAAAATCCAGAACAAGATAAATATGTGCACTCTCACCACATCCATACAACATAGTACTGGAAGTGCTAACAAGAACAATTAGGAAAAAGAAATAAAAGGCATCTAAATAGAAAAGGAAGAAGTGAAATTGTCTCTGTTTGCTGATGACATAAGCTTATATATAGAAAACTCTAAAGACTCAAAAAAACTGTTAGACTTAATAAAGGAATTTAGAAAATTTGCAGGATACAAAACAACACTCAGAAATCAGTAGTATTTCGTTCACTAACAATGAACTATACAAAAAAGAAATTAAGAAAACAATCCCATTTACAGTAGTATAAAAATATAAAATACCTAGGAGTAAATTTAACGAAAGAGATGAAAGATCTGTACAATGAAAAATATACAACATTGATAAAGGAAATTGTAGATGACACACAAAAATGGAAAGATATCCTGCATTCATGGATTGGAAGAGTTAATGTTGTATACTACTTAAAATGATATACAAATTCTATGAAGTCTCTATCAAATTCCAATGATATTTTTCACAGAAATAGAAAACACAATCCTAAAATGTATATGGAACCATAAAACACTCTGAATATCCAAACTATCTTGAGCATAAAAAGCAAAGATGGAGGCATCACACCACCTGATTTCAAAACATATTACAAAGCTATAATAATCAAAACAGCAAGGCACAAGCATAAACACAGGTACATTGGCCAATGGAACAGAATAAAAAGCCAGAAATAAACCCACAGATCTATGGTCAATTGATTTCAACAAAAGTGCCAGGAACATATTATGAGGAAATGACAGTCTCTTCCATATATGGTGTTCAGAGAACTGGATATCCACATGTGGAAGAATGAAACCAGAACCTTATCTCACACCATATGCAAAAATCAACTCAAAATGGATTAAGGACTTAAATGTAAGACCTGAAACTATAAAACTACTAAAAGAAAATATAGGGAAAAGCTCCACGACTTTTATTTGGTTAATGATTTCTCAAATATGACCCAAAAGCACAGGTAACAGAAGAAACAATATCTTTGTGAGGTTTGCATGTTTGCTCTGTGTCTGTCTGCATGGGTTTTTCTAAGCACTCTGGTTCCTCCCCACAAAGACGTGCAGGTAAGGTTAATTGCTGTGTCCAAATGGTCCCAGGCTGAGTGGCTGTGGGCATGCGTGAGCCGTCCTGCAGTGGGATGGCATACTGTCCAGGGCTGTTGCCCAGCTTGAGCCCTGAGCTTCCAGCCCAGACTCCAGTCTCCCCAACCCTGAATGAAATAATTGGGCAAATAATTATCTTACTTGTTTTTATTAATCTTTCTTAAATGTATGCAAAGCTCATATTTATTTCAATGTTTAATATTTGAAGTGTTTTGATCTTTATTTAGAAGTTTGGTGATATTTTGTGACCAAAAATATGCTGTAGGAATCTAACTCTTATTTATAGCTATTAGCCTATCGGAAAATTGGTTTCTTTATAAATCTTTTCACTCCAAGTTGCAGTTTCTGAGGACCAATCAATGATGTTAACTGAGTAAGTACTGTATTGTATATTTCAAAATTGCTAAAAGAGTAGATTTTAAATATTTTCACTACAAAAATGCTAAGGTTGTGATGTTACTGACATGCCAAGTAGCTTGATTTAATTATTCCACAATGTAAAGATGTACTGAAACATAACATTGTACATTAATTATACATGATTATTATTTGTCTATTTTTAGAAAGGACCCAGAAGGTGGTGGTTATAGATTGAGGTCCTATACTTGGACAAGGACAGAGTCAGAGGGGACACCCACAGGATGCTGGCTTCCAACCTCTTCATCCTATTTATGTTTCCATTATATGATATCTAAAGGTTCCTCCTGGGCTACAGCTTACAGCTTTTGTTTTAAGATTCTAAAACTTGTTTGATTGAGAACTGACAATTTCTAAACTTATTCCTTACCCTCCTTAGACTGAGGAGCCCTCAGGAGAAGATACACAGGAATTTTAGAACTCCATCCACTGGGATCAACACACCCAAGTCTCTTCTCTTTTTCATCCCTTTTAAAATGAGACCTGAGGAGCTTACACGTAAGGTGGAGCTAAGAACAGTATCTCAGCCTCCAAATGGGACTTTACACAAATATGTTTCAGAACAAACAGGCTTTATAAAATTCATAGCTTAAGCCCTTATGCATTTTATTATTTGCCCTTTCCTGCCCATACTAAAGCTTGCTTAAAAATCATAAAAAAGTCAGCAAAGCTAGTAAGATATATTTGCATTTATAAAACAAAATATTCTTGTCTTATGAAAAATTATAAACCTTTCAGTTTGCTGTTACAGTGTGTATTGGTCCGTTCTTGCACTGCTATAAAGAAATACCTGAGAATAGGTAATTTATAAAGAAAGGAGGCTTAACCGGCTCACAGTTGTGTAGTCTACATAGGAAGCATGGCAGCTTCTGCTTCTAGGAAAGCCTCAGGAAACTTCCAATCATGGTGGAAGGCAGAAGATGAGCGAGACAGCTTACATGGTAGGAGCAGGAGCGAGAGAGAGAGAGAGAGAGCGGGGAGGTGCCACACAGTTTTAAATGACCAGATATCAGGAGAACCCACTCACTGTCAGAAGCACAGCACCAAGGGAGATTTTGCTAACCCATACATGAGAATCTACCCCATGATCTAATCCCATCAGGCCCCACCTCCAACATTGGGGAATACATTTCCACATGAGCTTTGGGTGGGGACACAGATCCAAACCAAATCAGTGTGTGATAGCTTTTGTAACAGAAACATAATCTGAGGCTCAGGCAGTCAGCTGACTTCTTGGGTTCCATTTCATTCTCCCGGATGTCACGTATTTATCCCAATGATTGTGGTATGAATGGCTTAGTGGGTTAAAATATTTTGTCACCAAGAATAACACATGTGTTTCTACATGTTCTCACGCTGCCAGAATGGGTTATCAAGTCTGCATTTAGTTAAGAATTACTAGTGATATGGTTTGGTTGTACTCCTGCCCAAATCTCATCTTGAATTGTAGCTCCCATAATTCCCATGTGTCACAAGAGGGAGCTGGTGGGAGGTAATTGAATCATGGGGGTGGGTTTTTTCCATGCTGTTCTCATGATAGTGAATAAGAATCACGAGATCTGATGGTTTTATAAAGGACAGTTTCCCTGCACACATGCTCTTCCCTGCCGCCATGTAAGACATGCCTTTGCTCCTCCTTTGCCTTCTGACATGATTGTGAGGCCGCCCCAGTCATGTAGAACTGTAAGTCCATTAAACCTCTTTTTCTTTATAAATTACCCAGTCTCAGGTTTTTCTTCATAGTAGTATGAAAATGGACTAATACAACTAGAGACCCTATCCTGTCCTCAGAGTAGGAGACATTCCATCTTATGACCTGAATTCATCCTTAAACCAAAGCTAGAACAGCCAATCTTCATCACATTCAATGGCAGATGGGCTAGGAAGTGTGTGATGAAGTTCAGTGGCTCTATTTTTCTAAAAACCCATTTAATTCATATACGCTAATAGACAAATGTCATTTCATGCACTATTTCCCTCTTTGTCAAGAGAGATACATGCCCAGATCTCTACTTGGTTCCCAAATTAACCCCAAACCAAAGAAACATGTTGTAAGAAAGGCACACGCACACATTTTAAAAGGAATTCACAGTTAGAGCACGAACTGTTAAAACATCTTGCTATATTTTACAAATGGCTATTTACCTATCCATCTATCTGTATCTCTGTAATCTATCTATATTTCAGCCCCTCTATCACTGCAATAATTCATCTGTATATCTACAGTCAGATGTTACTTAATGATGGGGATACATTCTGAGAGGTGTGTCATTAGGTCATTTTGTCATTGTGTTTACATCGTAGGGTGCACTTACAGAAACCTAGATGATACAGGCTACTACACACCTAGGCTACATGGTATAGCCTATTGGTCCTAGGCTACAAACCTGTACAGCATGTGACTATGCTGAATACTTACACAACTGTAATACAATCATATTTGTGTATCTAAATACACAAAAGCAAGTATCTGTGTATCTAAGCACATCTAAACTTAGAAAAGCGAAAGTAAAAATAGGGTATAAAAGTTAAAAAATGACACACCTGTGCAGGAAACTCACCATGAATAGAGCCTTCAGTACTGGAAGTTGTTCTGGGTGAAGCCATGAGTGAGGAGTGAGTGAATGTGAAGGTCCAGGACATTACTGTTTCCTTTTACATGATTGGCAGTGCAGTAGGTTTGTCTATGTCAACCTCACCACAAACACGTGAGTCATATCTTTCACTGTGAGGTTACGATGGTTGATGTCACCAGGCAGTAGGGATTTTCAGTTCCGTTACAATCTAATGGGACCACCATGGCATATGTGGTCTGTCCTTGACCAAAATATTATTATGCAGAACATTATCTGTCTGTCTGTCTGTCTATCTACCTATCCATCCATCCATCCACTTTATCTATCATCTATCTATCCACCCATATTCACCTACCTGTCTTTCCACTTCTCTAGCAATACACACATCTTTTACTAGGTTTGTCTCTCTTTACCAAAGATGGGCACAAATCTGAAAATCAAGCTTACTGTCCCTGTTCCTGCAATGGGATCATAAACATCCTTCCACAGACATGAACATCCTTTGTGAGAGGCTGTACAGCTAATACCAATTAATATAGAAAACGTAATTCTAACGCTTCATGAAAAGCAATGTTTGCTAGACTTTTCCTTCCATTTAAGGACCAGTAAAGGGAATTTCAGGTTGTACTGTCTGACCACCATACATACTATAGCCACACACATTCATACAGACCACACACACCACGGCCACACACATTCACACAGACCACACACATAGCCACACACATTCACACAGACCACACACATAGCCACACACATTCACACAGATGCACACACATTGTGGGAAGTACAGTGCTCAATTAAAAAAAAATTCCTTTGCTGACAGAAGGTTTGCTATTTCTACACATCTGTCTAAAGAACAGAAAAAGGAAATTCACCAACTCATTACTTGTGGGCCTTTCCACAGTGATTAAATAGCACAATTAGCCAAGCATACATTTTTCTACTCGAAAAGCTACAGAAACATCGACTTTTATAGTGACATCTTTGAAATTATTTAATTAACCAAGCTCACAAGCTAGTTAGCATTTATTTAACATAAGTGCTGGTCTAACCCTCTCATTTTATTCCTGAAGAAAAAGAGGCCCACAGAGTTTAAGTGGCATTTCTAAAAACATCTGAGACTTGGACAAGAAGTCAGTCTTTATTTCCAGTCTAATTCTGTTAGCATTTAAAACTAAAAATAGAATTTCTTTTACTAATGACTGTTTCATGAGAAGTAACCATGCCACCTTGCCCTAGATAGAACTATTCTTAGTAATAAATTCACTTTCTGATACCTGACTTCTCATTTTCTCTTTATCTTTAACTTGTTTATTCCAAATGCTAAATCTACCAGAAGACAGCACGCACACTTGCTAATGTCACAGTCAAGCGCTCTGGAGTAACCAGTGGCCTGTAGGAACTGGCAAAAGTGCACGGGGTTCATCAAATTTTCCCATCTCAGACAATGGTCACACACCTTAATTTTTCCGTTCCGGCTTTGTACCTTGAGATGCGAGCCATGGACAGAGGCACGGACAAGGTGTCCAGCCAGCACTTCTCATACCTCGGGTCCTTAGCTATGGGCGAGGAAGGTGACGATGGGGCCTGTACAGAAGAAAGGAGAATGAAGCGTCACAGAGGCAGAGGAGGCTGCATGCAGGGAGAGGCATCTGCAGGCACCTGGAACACAGAACTCAAGTCCAGCACATTTCAACTGATAAAAAGCAAGTGAGATTGTTTCTGAAAGATCTGGAAAGAAAGAAGTGCTCTTCTACCCGGATTTAAGACATTTTCTCCCGCTATTTTCCAACTGCAAATTGCACGAAAGAGAGGAAGCTGAAGGGAAGGAGAAGGAGAAGAGGGGCCTAAATTTGGAGGGAAAGTTGTAGACACAGCACTGGGTTCAGTGCATAGAGACCGTGAGAAAGACGCAAAACCAAAACAACCTGAAATGTCCACTCAGCGAGTTTAGGTCGAGAGACACACGATAGAATGCCTGATGACATTCCAACGGGCGTCCAGGTCACGGGTCTGCCTTGTTATCGGTAGCGACGACTCTGTGCTGTGGTCAGAGCCGGGCCCAGATGGAAAAGTGGTGAGGCCTCGTCGGGTCTGCAGCGCTCGACAGGAAGCCCGTCTGGGAAGGTGAAGGAGCCATGCAACCACTACAGCACCAGGCAGCAGCCCCGCGAGCGTCCAACAACGAAAGGGTCAGAGGTGGGTTCTGGGCCACAGGATGCACCCACCTCCCATTCCACGTTCTCAAAGAGGAGCCTGAGCTCTCTGAGCCATCTTGATCTCAGAGCCGGGCTCGCTAGGAATGAACCAGGTGCTGCCGCCCCAGCGACCGGCAAGAACGCGCCTCACTGGTGTGCCCCACTCACAGGTGTGCCCCACACTCACAGGTGTAACCCGCGCTCACAGGCAAGCCCCACACTCACAAGGCATTTCTGTTGTTTTAATTTGCTTCAGTGTCCACGGGAAGCACCAGCCCTGAGCTCCGGGCTCTGTGGACCGTAGGGTCCAGGGACTGTTGCACCTGGAATCCGAGCATCTGTCTGCAAGACTTTCTGTAAGCAGGGGCGCCGTGAGAAAACAGACCTGGGCTTTCTGGAGGCTCGAAGGGTGGCATGAAGTGTCTTTCATACTTGCTTGTTCATAAGTGTCAAGCTGCTGGATGTTCACTATGTATTAGAATGTTATCTGAGACTTCATTCCTTATAAATGTATACCTTACACATTGGTTAATCCACCACTTAAAGAGCCAACCCTGTCCACCTCAAGTCTCCTCTGCAGTCAGCTTTACCTGCCCAGAAATAATGTCCCTAACAGTTCTGTGCCGCTGAACTGGCTCTGGTTGGTTTGCGGTGAGAGGAGACGGGCGGCCGTTCCCCAGGGTTTCTCATGAGATCCCTGGAACCTTGGAGGCTTCGCTTCCACGTGGATGACGTTTCCATACGACTCTCTACACAATGCTCACGCTTAACAGAAAGAGTGTGTGATTTATTTTTTGTCTTTGCTAATATATAAGCCCCTTTCTCATTCTCCTCCACCTCAAATCATCTTTGCATCCCTGCCCTGGGATTTTATATGAAAGGCCTCTCCCTCAACGCAGGTGGGACGGGGGAATGGACACTGAGGGAGGTTGGAGCGCCATACACAAGAGGCGGCATCGCCATCTACAGATGTGTCAGAAGGCAGAAAAAAAACTCACACAGCCAGAGGTTGGGTTTGGGTTATCATCCTAACACTGTTTCTCTATATTTATTAATTCCGTGGCCAACAGCTCAATAGCAAAAGTGGCGATATTGGAACATTGGAACTCTGAGCTGAATTTTACAGATATTCATTCATTGTTACCCTTTTCTGTTGGGCTCTAACTTCTGGTAAGAGATTCACCTTTGGTGCCTGCACGAGAACGACACTGAAATACCTTCTGATCACCTGATATGTATTTCATATTAGCTTTGCTGAAATACCATTTGTCTACATAGACCACTGCAACCTGTGTAGGAATTCATTATAAATGACTGCATACTGCGGCACCGTTTTAGTTATCCCTATTCATTTAATTTTAACTGTGGTATTTGCATGCACAATAATAAATATGTGCCATAGGAGTTCATCCTAGTAATGCTGCTGTGTGTTTAGCCACATACTCTGTACCCCTTGTTGCTGATTCAAAGGTTTGCTACAGTGTGCTATCTGTTTGCAGAGTTACTAGAATTATACTGCAAAACCACCACTTAAAATTGCATAGAGGATTCTACTATACAATACACAATATTTAAATAAACAAAATAGTATGCATCCTTTCATAAAATCAGTTGAAGATTACTTTTCAAAAGTGTAGGATCAAAAGCAATTCCCCACTGAGAAAACCCATTTTTTCTTTATAAAATCAGGTTGCATGCAGAGCTTGTCGGTGCAGCTTTGCCTCCAGACTGTGGACTTTCATAGGACGCTTTTCACTTGGAGGCCACTGATAAACCCTGAATTTCATGTCCCACTGAATGTACTTTCCTCTGGAAAAGTATTTTGCACAATCTGGAGAAAATATTTTCTATAACCTAGCAGCTAGGGGAGAAGTCAGGTCTCTGTGAGCTATTGCTTAGCTCAGCGGGGTCAAATGCTCCCATCTACTGAGGGAGTGCCAGTGTTACCCCTCTGCAGCTCCTTCCTCTCCAGCTGCCCCAGCACACCCAGCTCTTTGCTCTCTGCAGTCACAAGCTGGCACTGACATTGGAGGAAATGCCTCCAGCGTCCTCTCCTTAGGAGAAGAGTATGTGCAGGGTGCCCGGAAAGGCCTTCTGGTCCTATGCCCGCCTTCCACACAGGCATCTCCAAAGTCAGCTCAAGGTAGGTGCTGCTCATTTGAGCAAACCCCACTCTGAGGGAGTTCATGTCCTGCAGAAAGCAGAGCCTCGTGATTCTCATCGTGGTCCCAAATCTTACATCAACTCAATAGCTTGCAGATATAATGAGGCATGTTCCTACCAGCTGATCACAAACCCTATAGCTTGTACCTGTCAGCTTTTTGTAATCTTGCTGCTTCCAACAGGAATGCAGAGCTCAGCATTTCCAGGGTTGCAAAAGCATCTGCATCTATCCATGGCAGTGGAAACCAATTTTAGATGAGGAACAAAACAGAACATGTTTTCCTCTATTTAATTTACGATGCAGTCAAAAGTTGCCAAAGAACTGACCCCCAAAAGCCATCCTGTAGCATTTATATGTGACTGACCAACCAACTCACACGGCATTTACTATGAGATGCCACAGTTATTATAAGATTGTCAATCAAAAAAATTAGAGAAAAACATTTCCCAATACACTGAATGTATACAAGAATTAGAAGAACGGATTATAACCAAAAACGCAAGCCACACACGTTTCGAAGAATGGAGGGTGAGGGGGAGCCTGTACTGGCAGCGATGTTCACGTGAGCTGCCTGGAGATGGAGGCCATCAGGTTCAGAGACTCAAAGCAAGAATTGGCATCAGGTCACTGGGCAGGTGCTCTTTCTAAAGCATTGTATTCAGATTGTTGCAGTCCCCAAGAAGGAACTTGTGAGGTTATTTTAGAAGTTTTCAAGACAGCCTTCATCTCAGACATGCAAGCATGAGCTCCCCCACTCTGCATTCTCCCAGCTCTGGTTCTTTGGGGCTGACAAAAAGTGATTTCGTCCTGAGATCTGCAACACTCACAAGATAAACATTCTGAATGGAGGTAGATCTCTAGAGGGCCTGTGCCCGGATGGGTGCATTTTGAAAACTCGAGAAAAATTGAGTACTTTTAACATACTCTTTATAAAGTTACTGGAAATGAATAAAACTAGATGAAAGCAAAAGCCTCCAAATATTTCAGCCACTTACAAGGTTCCCAGTTTAATATATACTGCATATCATCCCAGCATTTTTGCCTCCTCAAGGCATGTATGTATGGACATAAAGTAGTGTTCGGAGCACACTCTTAAGTCTACATTCTCTGATTATCATAGAAATACAACCACATTCTAGAAAAGATGGGAAATATAAAAAGGTTAAAAAAAACCTTATCACCCATTTTGTATATTTCTCATGGTCTTTTTCTATTTGGTTTTTAAAAGTTAAGATCATACTGCACATAATAATTTTTAAAGACATACAAGAAAATAATATTTTTAGATCACAGATAATAAAAAGTGGAATCTGAAGACAAATCTTTGCTTTCAGGAGGCTTCTGAGCCTTTCTGCTTTAATAATAATCATTTCTTGAATATAAAAAAGACTCCCAGTGAATGCCTGAAAACTGGGGGTAGTACCAAACCATATAGATATATACTATGCTTTTTTCCTATACACACACACTTATAATAAAGTTTAATTTATAAATTAGGCCCTCTAAGAGATTAACAACTGCTAATACAATAGAGGAATTACATCGCTATTTTGTAAAGAACGTGATGAGAATGTGGTCTCTCTATAAAGAGCTTATTTACTGTACTCCTCCGTCTCCTTGTGATGAGGGGATGGAGCGGTGTGTGCACAAGGTTTCATCAGCTACTCTGAATGTGCACAATTTAAAACTTATGATTATTTCTGGAATTTTCCATGTAATAATTCATAATGTGGTTAATTGTAGGTAACTGAAACTGAGGAAAGCAAAACTACAGATAAGAGAGGCATCAGCATACACTTGGTGTTTTAATACTTTGTGTTTAAATAAGAGGTTTGAAGCCAACTTTTTAGATGTTGCTGTATTTTCTACAGTGAATCACTGAAAAGCTTTGCACTTTTTTTGTTTGTAACTGAACTGTATTGAGGCATAAATGGCATACAATAACGTGCAGATTTTAAGTGCACAGTTTGATGAGTTTTGTCAAATATATGTAGCCCATGCAGCCCAAATCCAAATTATGAAACAGAGTATTTCTACCTCATCTGCATAACACCTACCCCCATGATACTTCCTCTGTGCCCATTTGCAGGCAATCCCTCCAGCCCAAGGTAGTCACTGATCTGGTTTCTGCTGTTATAGACTAGTTTTGCTGCTTTAGAACTTGGTATTAATCGAATGATGCACTATCACTTGTGTGTAAGCCTTTCTTCTCTCAGCATAAAGCCTGGGAGATGCATCCATGTTAATGTGTGTGTGTCAGCAGATTATTCATTTTTATCCATTCACCTGTTGAAAGAGATCTGATTGTTTCTTGCTTGAGGATATTATAAATAATGTTGCTATGCTGTCATCTAAATTTGGATTTTGAATGTTGTACGAAGCTTGCATTCCTGAAATAAACCCCATTTTTTTCATGATACATGATCCTTCTTTCGATTTGTTAATATGTTGTTGAAGAATTTCTGCATCTACATTCATGAGGGCTATTGGTCCATATATATACATATACATATACACACTACACACACACACACACACACATATACATATATATAATTTTTTTTTTTGAGACAAAGTCTCACTCTGTTGCACAGACTGGAGTGCAATGGTGTGATCTCGGCTCACTGCAACCCCAGCTTCCTGGGTTCAAACAATTCTCGTGCCCCAGCCTCCTGAGAAGCTGGGATTACAGATATGCACCACCATGCCTGGCTTTTTTTTTTAAGTAGAGATGGGGTTTCATGATGTTGGCCAGGCTGGTCCCAAACTCCTGGCCTCAAGTGACCCTCCCTCCTCTGCCTCCCAAAGTGCTGGGATTACAAGTGTGAGCCACTGTGCCCGGCCTGTGTAACATTTGTCACTCTTAATCTCAGTGGAAGGTTTTGGTATCAGTGTTATCCCAGTTTCACAGAGTTATCTGGGACTCATTTCAACCTCCTCTGTTTTCTGAAAGAGTTAGAAAAGTGTACATATTATTTATTTGAAAGAATTCACCAGTTGCAGGATACTTGAATTTTGTATAAATCTTTTTAGTCCTAAGTAGGAGATCATGGCCCAGCATTCGATCTATCTTGTTGAATGTTCCATGTTCACTTGAAAAGAAAGTGCATTCTGGAGACTTTGGATCCAGGACTCTATAAATGTCAGCGAGGTCCCAGTTGATTCATAAGGTAGTGTAGTTCTTCTACATCTTTACTAATGTTTTTGTCTATCCATCCTATCAACACTGAGCATAAAATATTAAAATCTCCCATTTTGATTGTGGATTTCTCTGTATTTTTCCCATCTCTGCCAGTTTTCGGTTTGTATTTGGAAGCTCTGTTATAAGGTACATACCATATTTACAATTATTATGTTTTCCTGATGAACTCATATTATTTTTAAATCATAATAAAATGTTCCTCTTGGGAACATTGCTTATTTTGAAGACCACTCATCAAATATTAATAGACTGATATTTTTATGGTTATTGTCTTGTTCTTTGCTTCCATTTTAATCTTAATGAGCATGTGGGATTGCCTCCTGATTCTAGCTTCAGTGAATTTTGCTGCATGTCTCTGAAGGAGCATGTAAATTCAGCTCTGGCGTTTGTATCCATAAGTGCAATTTCTGCATATTGATGTTTTTAAACATTCAGTTGTAAATGATAGTACTAAATTGTTTTTCAAAGTGGTTGCACTAATTTATATCTGCTTCCTCTATGAATGAGTATTCCCATCAATACACATCAATATACATCGTGGCAGCATTTGGGTATATGATATCTTACAGAAAATTGACTTCCAAAGATATTTGCTTTTCTCTTATAATTGATGAGTTTGAAAATCTCTTAACGTGCTAGATCATTTATTATTCTTGCTTCCTTTTCTGGAAATATTCAATTATATATTTTGTGTATGTTTCTATTTTGCTGTCCTTTATTGTAATTGTAAATATTCTTATATTCCAAATATATATATGGTTAAGTATTATATATATACATTTACAGTCACATGCATTTATACATATGTTTATATATGTCATATATATATATATATATATATATATATATATATATATATATAGTCAGCCCTCCGTATTTGTGGTTCCACATCTGTGGATTCAATCAACCACGCATTGAAAACATCTCCCACAAAAAGTTATACAAAATGATCCAAATGAAAAATAGAGAAATAGAAATACATAGAATACAAAAATAGAGAGTAGGAACTATTTACACAGCATTTACACTGTATTAGGTATTATAAGTAATCTACAGATGATTAAAAGTATATGGGAGAACGTGGGCAAGTTATATGCAAATATTATACTATTTTATATAAGGGTCTTAAGCATCTATGGATTTTGTTATCTGCAGTGTGTCCTAGAACCAATCCCCTGTGGAAACCAATGGATGACTGTGTGTGTGTGTGTGTGTATATATATATATATATATGTATATATATATATATGTATATATATATGCGTGTGTATATATATATATATATATATATATATAATATTTTCCCCAAATTCGGTTGGTCTTTCCACACTACTATTGTGTTTAACAGAAAGCTTTTTAATGCAGTAAAATTTAAGATGAACTTAAATTTTTTACATTCACTTTTTAAGATGAACAGTTTTTTCCTTTCCCGAGATCATAAAATTATTCTGATTTTCTTCCCAAAGGTTTTAAAGATTTGGCTTCATATATTAATTGTTAAACCATGTGAAATGTATTTTTTATTCCAAGCTTCCTTATTTTTCCAAGTGTTCTCTAAGACGCCCTCTGTTATATGAAGTATTCCATATTAGAGTCCCGGCCGGGCGTGGTGGCTCACGCCTGTAATCCCAGCACTTTGGGAGGCCAAGGTGGGTGGATCACGAGGTCAAGAGATTGAGACCATTCTGGCCAACATGGTGAAACCCCGTCTCTACTAAAAATACAAAAAAATTAGCTGCGTGTGCTGGCGTGCACCTACTTGGGAGGCTGAGGCAGGAGAATCACTTGAACCCGGGAGGCAGAGGTTGCAGTGAGTCAAGATTGTGCCACTGGACTCCAGACTGGGCAACAGAGCGAGACTCCATCTCAAAAAAAAAAAAAAAAGTTAGAGTCCCATTATATTTCCTCTATTGTGTTTCAGTTGGTCATTTCACGTGATCCTGAATGCTGTCTTAATTGCAGTATCTTCAAATAAAAGATCTGGAAGAACAAGAAGAACAAGACCCCCAACTCCTGCTTCAATAATACCTTGACTATGCTGGGACTTTGCTCTTACAAATATGTTGAGAACTGTCTTGTTAATTTCTACAAAATTATCCTCATACGATATATATTGACACTTCTTGGAATGTATACATGCACTTGGAAGACTCTTCATATTTAGGATATTGAGGTTTTTCTATCCATTGATATGGTATTTCTATTTCATATTTTTATAAAGGTCTTACAAAGATTTGCTACCTTATACTTTATTTATATTTTAACATATTTTTTATTACACTTTCTATTTTTGAATATAATTGTAGTTGACTTTTTATGTTATCTTATATGCTGTCACATTGTTGATCTCTCATTATATCCATATTACATAGTGTATTTGGCTGCATTTTTAGGTCATCTAGAAATAACAGTCCCATTTCTTCTTTGACAATAATCATGTTTTGTTGCTTTTTCTTGTCATAATGTGCTTATCAGAACCTCCATTTCAATATTTCTTTCACAATAAATATCAGTAGGTATCTTTGTCTTATTTTTGATTTTAATGGGAATTCACTTAAAGATTCACCATTAAAAATATATTTATTAAGATTTGCCATTGGATTGATAAACTACTATGCCCATGTGTTCAACTTTGTTAATATTACAGTTCAAACCCATCCCGTTACTATTAAGATTTTGTGTGACTTTTCAATATTTGAGAGAGATGACTGATACCCCAAAAGGAGACAGTAGATTAAGTTTTCACTGTATTAACTTTAAAAATTTATATATTTTGTAGCTATTTAAGTTGACATTTTTCATGTATTTCAGGCAAATTGAAAATTATCATTTCTATGTTTAACAATGCACTTTGTCTTAACATCTGTTTTCTGGTATTGCTCATTATTATTGTATATATATTGAATTCCTTCAATTTTCTTTCAGTAAAATGTATGAAAATTTATTTTGAGTGTGTCTCTTTTAAATAGCAAAAGCTGAATTTCTTGTTTGTTATTATTTTATCTAATAGGCCTCTGACTCTTATCTAGCAAATTTATCTATTTACATTTATTTAATTTCTGCTGTATTTATATTCAACTCTACCTTCTTATCTTTGGTTCTCTCATTTTCTTCTTTTTCTGTATTTCTTTATTTTCTATTTTCAGGTTTTTTTGTAATTAATTTCTTCTTTTTCATTTTATTTATCTTTACTGGTCAACTATGTATCTCTGATGTTTTACTAGGCATACCTATCATAATTCGTGAAGTATCTTAACAATATGAGCACTTCAGAATGTACTTTACATCCACTCACCTCATTCTGAATTGTAAGCTATTGTTTTCAGCACGCTGTGTCTGTTTTTTCTTAACCTAAGACACTGGACACAGTCAACAGTGGTGCATTAGTTTATAAAGCTAACGCTTGTTAGACCCATCTGCATGTACATGCCCTCTACTCTCCAGCCGCCCTTCTAGAATCATGTTTCTTTATCTTCCTGAAGTGTGTCCTTCAGAAATTCTACTAGCGAAAGTCTGTTGGTAAAATGCTCTTTCAGACTCTCTTTGTGCGAACAAGTCTTTATTTTTACTTTGTTCTGGAAAGATAGTTTTATGAGGATCATAAAGATAGCTCAACAGTTATTTTTCTTTCCTACATAATTTTGAAAATAATACTGCACTATTTTCTGGTTTCCACTGTTGTTGAGAAATATGCTGTCAACTAAATTGCCATTCTTTGGAAATGATCTCTGCTTTCCCTAGCTGATTTTAAGATTGCCTGTTGCTTCTTGGTGCTCCGTAGTTTCACAATAGTTTGCCTAGAATTGGATTGCCTTTAACTACTGTATTAGTCAGGGTTCTTCTGAGAAACAGAACCAATGAGGGGTGTGTGTGTTTGTGTGTGTAGAGAGATACATTTATTTTAAGGGACTGCTTTATGTGATTGTGGAGGCTTGAGAAATCCAAAATCTGAAGGGATAGGCCAGCAGGCTGGAGCCCCAGGAAGTGGCTGCAGTTTAAGCCCAAAAAGCAGCAGCTGGCAGAATCCCTTCTTGCTTGGTGAGGTCACCCTTTTGTTTTAAGGCCCTCAACTGATTGGACGAGGCCCACCCAGATTAGGGAGGTCCATGTGCTTTACCCAAAGCACTGATCTATTAATCTCATCTAAAAACCTTCATAGAAAAATCTAGAATAATGTTTGACCACCTATCTGGGTACCACGTCCTAGCCAAGTGGACACATAAAATTAACCAATGCAATTATCCTACCTTGGACACATTGTTCTTTCTGAATTTGTAAATTCATATGCTGTAAATTTTTATCTCCAGAAAATTATCATTAATTATGTATTCAAATGTTGCCTCTCCTCCATCCTTTCAAGTAGCACATGGTTCAGACACCTTGATGGGTGAGCATGTGCTAGACCTCTTTGGTCTGTCTCTGCAGCCCCTCTGCATTCCCTGTGCTGAATTTGTAGCTGCCACCTCACATTTGTCTTCCACTCACAAAACCTCTCCAGCTCTAAAGTCCTGCTTAACAGTGAACTGATGTTTCTGTTTAAATATTTATAATATCTAGTAGAGTCACTTGATTTATAATTTTTGCAGTCATGTGAGTCTCTTGCTTATTTCTTTAATGTTTAATATATGTGATTAATATGGTTTGGATTTGTGTCTCCACTAAAATCTCAAGTTGAATCGTAATCCTCAGTGTTGGAAGAGAACTTGGTGAGAGGTGACCAGATCATGAGGGCAGATTTCCCCTTGCTGTTCTCATGACAGTGAGATTTCATGAGATCTGGTTGATTAAAAGTGTGTAGCACCTTCCCCTTCTTGCTCTTCCTCCCACTCTAGCTATGTAAGACCTGCCTGCTTCCCCTTTGCCTTCCAACATGATTGTTCAAGTTTTCTGAGGTCTCCCTAGCCATGCTTCCTGTATACCCTGTGGTACTATGAGCCAATTAAGCCCCTTTTCTTGATAAATTACCCAGTTTCAGGTATTTCTTTACAGCAATATGAGAACAGACTAATACAGAAAATTGGTACCATGAATACTGCTGAGGTATTGCTATAAAGATACCTGAAAATGTGAAAGTGACTTTGGAACTGGGTAATGGCAGAGGTCAGAACAGTTTGGAGGGCTCAGGAGAAAACAGGAAAATAAGTGAATGTTTGAAACTTCCTAGAGACTTGTTAAGTTGTGACCAAAATGCTGATAGTGAATGAAGTCCAGGCTGAGGTGGTCTCAGATGGAAATGAGGGACTTATTAGAAACAGTAGCAAAGGTCATCACTTTTGTTACACTTTAGCAAAGAGGTTGGAAGCATTGTGCCCCTGCTCTAGGGATCTGTGCAACATTGAACTTGAGAGTTATGATATGGGGTATCTGGTGGAAGAAATTTCTGAGCAGCAAAGCATTCAAGATGGGGCCTGGCTGCTTCTAGCAACCTGTGCTCATATTTGTTTGCAAAAAAATGATGTAAAAGTAGAACTTATATAGAAGGAAAGCAGAGTGTAAAAGTTTGGAAAATTTGCAGCCTGTCCATGTGGTAGAAAAGAAAAATCCATTTTCAGGGCAGGAATTCCAGCCAGTTGCAGAAATTTACATAAGTAAAGAGGAGCCAAATGTTAATAGCCCAAACAACAAGGAAAATGCCTTGAAGACATTTCAGAGACCTTCTTAGCAGTCCATCCCATCACAGACCTAGAGGCCTTGGAGGGAAGAATGATTTCCTGGGCCAGGCCCAGGGCCCTGCTACCCTGTGCAATCTTGGGACACTGCTCCCTGCCTCCCAGCCACTCCAGCTCCCACCATGGTATAAGGGTCCCAGATATGTCTCAGGCCTCTGCTCCAGGGAGTGCAAGTTGTAATCCTTGGTGACTTCCACGTGGTGTTAAGCCTGCAGGTGCACAGAGGGCAAGAGTCAAGGTTTGGGAGCCTCTGCCTAGATTTCAGAGGATGTATGGAAATTCCTGGATGTCCAGGCAGAAGTCTGCTGCAGGGGAGAAGCCCTCATGGAGAACCTCTACTAGGGCAGTGCAGAGGGGAAATGTGCGGTTGGAGCTCCCACACAGAGTCTCTACTGGGATGCTGACTACTGGAACTGTGAGAAGAAGGCTACCATCCTCCAGACCCCAGAATGATAGATCTATTGATAGTTTGCACCATGTTCCTGGAAGACCCACAGGCACTCAACGCCAGTCTTTGAGAGCAGTCATGGGAGCTGAGCCTTTAAGAGCCACAGCAGTGGGGCTGCCCAAGGCCTTAAGAGCCCACCCCTTGCATCAGAGTGGCCTGGATGTGAGACATGGAGTAAAAAGAGATTATTTTGGAGCTTTAAGATTTACTGACTGCCCTTTTGGGTTTCAGACTTGTATGGGGCCTGCAGCCCTTTTGTTTCAGCTGAATTCTCCCATTTGGAATGGGTGTATTTACCCAATGCCTGTATCCCCATTGTATCTTGGAAGTAACTAACTTTTTAAAATTATTTTACAGGCTTATAGGTGGAAGGGACTTGCTTTGTCTTAGATGAGACTTTGAACTATGGACTTTTGAGTTAATGCTGATATGAGTTAAAACTTGGGGGACAGTTGAGAAGGAATGATTGTATTCTGCAATGTGAGAAGGACATGAGATTTGGCAGGGGTCAAGGGTGGAATCACATGTTTTGGATTTGTGTCTCTGCCCAAATCTCATGTTGAATTGTAATCCCCAATGTCGGAAGAAGGGCCTGATGGGAGGTGACTGAATCATGGGGGCAGATTTTCTCTTGCTATTCTTATAATAGTGAGTGAGTTCTCATGAGATCTGGTTGTTTAAAACTGTGTAGCACCTCCTGCTTCTTGCTCTTCCTCCTGCTCTGGCCATGTGAAGGCACGCCTGCTTCCCCTTCACTTTCTACCATGATTGTGAGTTTCCTGAGGCCTCCCCAGCCGTGCTTCCTGTACAGCCTATGGAAATATGAGCCAATTAAACCTCTTTTCTTTATGAATTTCCCAGTTTCCAGTACTTCTTTATAGCGGTGTGAGAAAGGGCTAAGATAGTCATCATAGTTATTTTATATTCAATGTCTGAAAATCTATACGTTTTAGTTGCCTGAGTCTATTGTTTTTATTTTTATTTTTTGCTCACTCATCTATGTAGTATTTTCCCTTATGTGTTTGATAAAATGTGTTGATATTCCCATATTTGGTTGAACTTAAATTACGGATAACTTTGGGGTCTAAATTAAATGTGTTTTCAGTTACTTGTGCTGTGAGCTGGAATCAACTTAGCCATGTTCCTGAACTCCTGGATTAATGTAGAATTCTCCAATTCTGACCCCTTCTTTCTACTGCTGACCCTGGCTTAGTCTCCTGATGGACTGGGGGCCCATAGAAGTATTAGGACCCAGGGTGGCCCCCACAATCCTTGAGTGCTTGTAACTCAACATTCCACATTCAGTTCATCTCCATTCAACTCGCTGAAATTCTGCAAGCCAAGCAATAACTATTTTACATTTTTTGTAGGAAATAGGGTTTTGACAGCCCTTCCTAACAGATATTCTAAAACACTACCAGAAGTAGAAAGCACCTTTCCTTATATTTGTTTGAGAAAAAAAAATTGGATATACATGGAAAAACTCTTTTTTTAATGCTTACTTCTTTCCTCTTTTGAATAACTATATATTCTAGGTTTCCTTAATTTTTCCTTCAGCAAGAATAAATGCCTTTTGCATCTGAGCTTTTTGAAAAAGAAAAATTTCATGAACTGAGAGTGTATAAAAAGCTTTTGAAAATATTTTAAGTTGTTTTATATGTGTATACACACACACACACACATATATATAATAAAAATAAAATGCCCAGATTGAATCACAAAGTTGCTAATTCCCATCAATTTTATGAACTTGCTGTTTTGCCATTGTGTTGATGATGCTAAAGAAATACTATTCTCTATCTGTCCAGCCTTACTGGTGAAGGCATATGACATGAAATGATGTGAGAAACTGGAATTCTCACACCTCACCCTGCTGGTGGTCAGTTGATACAACCTGTTTGGAAAACTGCCAAGCAGGATCTGCTAAAGGTAAGGACATACACGTATCATATCACCCTGCAACTGCACTCCAGAGTAGACACCCAAAAGAAAATGGATACTACATTCCCTAAAAGACATGTGCACAAATGATCATAATGGTTTTATATGTAATAGGCCCCAATCAGAAAACTCCAATGCCCACATCATTAGATTAGATAGAAACATTGTGTTATGAGCATACAGTGGAATACTGGATAGCAATGAAAAATAAAAAAGTCTACTGCTGCATATAATGTCATAATATTGAGCAAACAAAGTCAGACACAAGAATATGACTCTCATTCATGTGAAATTCAAAAACAGGCAAAATGAATCTATGGTTATAGAGGTCAAAATAGAGATTAGGTCAGGTGCCATGGCTCACGCCTGTAATTCCAGCATTTTAGGGGGCTGAGGAGGGAGGATTGCTTGAGCCCAGGAGTTCAAGACCAGCCTGGGCAACATGGTGAAACTCCATCTTTACAAAAAAGATAGAAAAATTATCTAGACATGGTAGCGCATACCTATAGTCCCAGCTACTGGGGAGGCTGAGTTGGGAGGATCACTTGAGCCCGGGAAGTTGAGGCTGCAGTGAGCCCAGATCCCATCATTGCACTCTAGCCTGGGAAACAGCGGGAGACCCTGTCTCAAACAAGCAAACAAACAAACAAAAATACTGATTACTTTTGGTGGGAATACTTCCAGATTCTAGAGACATGCTATACTTGAAAAAGATGCTGTGAAGTTTATTAAGTTGTCACTTCAGAGTCACCTACTTCACTTCAGGCACCTTGTACATCAATTAAATGTGCAAGATCATTTGCTATCTCTGCCTGGGAGGCAATCTTTCCTCTCAGATTGCAGACTCAATACTTTATTTATTTATTTTTATTATTATAGCTGCCTTTTCTTTTCTGTGACTATTATTTACGAGTTTCTCATCTGTTCTCTTATGCCTTCTGTAATTTTTGTTTTGAGACTTTTTTCCTATACCCTTCTTGATTCATTCAGTTAGTTACAATGACCAGAGTCTTTTTGATTAGTTTTTTTTTTTGAAATTTTTAAGTTAGAAAAAGCAGGGATTTACTATCAGAAATATTTTGTTCTTTATAACTCCTTATTCATTTTTGGTAAAGGTTTCTTACAAAGGAAAACTAGTGAGTCCCACACTAGACTTGCACGGGCACAGCTAAAGCAGAAGTCACAGGTGAGCACTTTAAATCCTCTCAAAGGATCAGGTCAGCAATCCAAGAACCCAGAACAATGAGTGAAGGCACCATCTCCCAAGGCGAGGAAAAGCATTTTTGCACATGCGCGCAATCAGGGAGGCAGCCCTCTATGCACCCTTTGAAGGAAAGCTGCACACTAACCAATTGACAAGCCAGTCAGGACAGAATTTGCAGAAGATGGGAAGAAGCAGCAACGGATTCAGCAACAGGTGAAAGATCAATGGATTCTGTACTTCCAAACCTAAATGCATGATATTCATGTGAGTGGGATTTTTCCTTCATTATAAATGTTTCGAAAGGATTCTCGAGGCAAAAATGGCATAGTATAAATAATGAAATTAGAATCTTAAACTACGCGAACCATACTCAGGTGCTGGGAAAGGATATGTGGCAACTAGAAACAAAAGCTCCCTGCAAGCTTCAGCTTTTAGGAGGCAGAAGAAAAAGAAATGAGAAATGTGACTTCTAGGAAAGCAGGTAGTTAGTAATTTAGCTTCAAATAATAACACGGAAAAATTGTCAAATATATAAGGTAGCTCAGGTAATTACTCCAGCTGTCAGGACAGAGAGAAAACATTACACACCACCTACCCTACCTCTAGAGGAAGAGGTTGCTAATGCAGCAGGGGTCAGAGGTATCCACTTGTAAAGACAGAAACCATTCCTCTGGGTTTCTTGTGATTACAAGGTTGCTCTGAACATGACAAACTTTGCTTTTTGCTCCATCAGGCCTGGCCCTGGGAGGATGAAAGTGAAGCTGGTGAGTCTGAAAATGCAGCCATCAAAGCAGCTTAAATCCTTTGAGTCTAGAAATTTTCCAACTCACTTCTTTCAAGAAAGAAATTGCACCATCTGTTTTATTCTCCAGTCCATAGACACTATCAATGCTAGTATTACCACTTTGCTAGGTACTATAAAACACACTCTTGAGTGCAAAGAATAACCACAATGCTTTATTTATATTTTATTTTATTTTATTATTATTATACTTTAAGTTTTAGGGTACATGTGCACAATGTGCAGGTTAGTTACATATGTATACATGTGCCATGTTGGTGTGCTGCATCCATTAACTTGTCATTTAGCATTAGGTATATCTCCTAATGCTATCCCTCCCCCCTTCCCCCACTCCACTACAGTCCCCAGAGTGTGATGTTCCCCTTCCTGTGTCCATGTGTTCTCATTGTTCAATTCCCACCTATGAGTGAGAATATGCGGTGTTTGCTTTTTGTCCTTGCGATAGTTTGCTGAGAATGATGATTTCTAATTTCATCCATGTCCCTACAAAGGACATGAACTCATCATTTTTTATGGCTGCATAGTATTCCATGGTGTATATGTGCCACATTTTCTTAATCCAGTCTATCATTGTTGGACATTTAGGTTGGTTCCAAGTCTTTGCTATTGTGAATAGTGCCGCAATAAACATACGTGTGCATGTGTCTTTATAGCAGCATGATTTATAGTCCCTTGGGTATATACCCAGTAATGGGATGGCTGGGTCAAATGGTATTTCTAGTTCTAGATCCCTGAGGAATCGCCACACTGACTTCCACAATGGTTGAACTAGTTTACAGTCCCATCAACAGTGTAAAAGTGTTCCTATTTCTCCACATCCTCTCCAGCACCTGTTGTTTCCTGACTTTTTAATTATTGCCATTCTAACTGGTGTGAGATGGTATCTCAATGTGGTTTTGATTTGCATTTCTCTGATGGCCAGTGATGGTGAGCATTTTTTCGTGTGTTTTTTGGCTGCATAAATGTCTTCTTTTGAGAAGTGTCTGTTCATGTCCTTCGCCCACTTTTTGATGGGGTTGTTTGTTTTTTTCTTGTAAATTTGTTTGAGTTCATTGTAGATTCTGGATATTAGCCCTTTGGCAGATGAGTAGGTTGCAAAAATTTTCTCCCATTTTGTGGGTTGCCTGTTCACTCTGATGGTAGTTTCTTTTGCTGTGCAGAAGCTCTTTAGTTTAATTAGATCCCATTTGTCAATTTTGGCTTTTGTTGCCATTGCTTTTGGTGTTTTAGACATGAAGTCCTTGCCCATGCCTATGTCCTGAATGGTAATGCCTAGGTTTTCTTCTAGGGTTTTTATGGTTTTAGGTCTAACGTTTAAGTCTTTAATCCATCTTGAATTAGTTTCTGTATAAGGTGTAAGGAAGGGATTCAGTTTCAGCTTTCTACATATGGCTAGCCAGTTTTCCCAGCACCATTTATTAAATAGGGAATCCTTTCTCCATTGCTTGTTTTTCTCAGGTTTGTCAAAGATCAGATAGTTGTAGATATGCGGCATTATTTCTGAGGGCTCTGTCCTGTTCCATTGATCTATATCTCTGTTTTGGTACCAGTACCATGCTGTTTTGGTTACTGTAGCCTTGTAGTATAGTTTGAAGTCAGGTAGCGTGAGGCCTCCAGCTTTGTTCTTTTGGCTTAGGATTGACTTGGCAATGCGGGCTCTTTTTTGGTTCCATATGAACTTTAAAGTAGTTTTTTCCAATTCTGTGAAGAAAGTCATTGGTAGCTTGATAGGGATGGCACTGAATCTATAAATTACCTATGGCAGTATGGCCATTTTCACGATATTGATTCTTCCTACCCATGAGCATGGAATGTTCTTCCATTTGTTTGTATCCTCTTTTATTTCATTGAGTAGTGGTTTGTAGTTCTCCTTGAAGAGGTCCTTCACGTCCCTTGTAAGTTGGATTCCTAGGTGTTTTATTCTCTTTGAAGCAATTGTGAATGGGAGTTCACTCATGATTTGGCTCCCTGTTTGTCTGTTATTGGTGTATAAGAATGTTTGTGATTTTTGCACATTGATTTTGTATCCTGAGACTTTGCTGAAGTTGCTTATCAGCTTAAGGAGATTTTGGGCTAACTAAAATCAGAGCAGAACTGAAGGAAATAGAGACACAAAAAACCCTTCAAAAAATTAATGAATCCAGGAGCTGGTTTTTTGAAAGGATCAACAAAATTGATAGACCACTAGCAAGACTAATAAAGAAGAAAAGAGAGAAGAATCAAATAGATGCAATAAAAAATGATAAAAGGGATATCACCACCAATCCCATAGAAATACAAACTACCATCACAGAATACTACAAACACCTCTATGCAAATAAACTAGAAAATCTAGAAGAAATGGATAAATTCCTCGAGACATACACCCTCCCAAGACTAAACCAGGAAGAAGTTGAATCTCTGAATAGACCAATAACAGGAGCTGAAATTGTGGCAATAATCAATAGCTTACCAACCAAAAAGAGTCCAGGACCAGATGGATTCACAGCTGAATTCTGCCAGAGGTACAAGGAGGAGCTGGTACCATTCCTTCTGAAACTATTCCAATCAATACAAAAAGAGGGAATCCTCCCTAACTCATTTTATGAGGCCAGCATCATCCTGATACCAAAGTCTGGCAGAGACACAACCAAAAAAGAGAATTTTAGACCAATATCCTTGATGAACATTGATGCAAAAATCCTCAATAAAATACTGGCAAACCGAATCCAGCAGCACATCAAAAAGCTTATCCACCATGATCAAGTGGGCTTCATCCCTGGGATGCAAGGCTGGTTCAACATATGCAAATCAATGAACATAACCCATCACATAAATATAACCAATGACAAAAACCACATGATTATCTCAATAGATGCAGAAAAGGCCTTTGACAAAATTCAACAACCCTTCATGCTAAAAACTCTCAATAAATTAGGTATTGATGGGACATATCTCAAAATAAGAGCTATCTATGACAAACCCACAGCCAATATCATACTGAATGGGCAAAAACTGGAAGCATTCCCTTTGAAAACTGGCACAAGACAGAGATGTCCTCTCTCACCACTCCTATTCAACGTAGTGTTGGAAGTTCTGGCCAGGGCAATCAGGCAGGAGAAGGAAATAAAGGGTATTCAATTAGGAAAAGAGGAAGTCAAATTGTCCCTGTTTGAAGATGACATGATTGTATATCTAGAAAACCCCATTGTCACAATGCTTTAAATCGTCTCTACAAGAGAGAGCCCAATGGTCAACTGACTGCACAGCAAATTGGTTTTTACGTGATTAAAGTACCATCCAGAAAACCAACTAGCATGCCTCAAAATTCTTACAGGATTTTGAGTCTTTTAAAAAATTTTCATCTATGTATTTTTCCCTTGATATCATGCCAGGAGTGTTTATCATATAATTAAAAATATTTTAAAGAACAACAACAAAATGATAAGCGTTTATTGCCCCAAATTCCAACAATACAGTAGTCTGGCTAATATAAAAATTATCTCATATTTAACAACACATGCAATCACTGCTAATCTTTTATGACAAATTAATATAAATGAAATTATTTAAATGTTGTTTTCATTCAGCAGTGTGCCAATAACCTTTTATCACCTCAAGAAGTGCATGTCAACTTTAAGGGCTATGTGGGTATGCTTAGTTTCCTTTTCAAAAAAAATAAATTTAAAGTGCTAGTCTACTGGAAATAATTATCTCTTTTTTGTCAGAAAATATATTTTTTTTTCTTTTGAAGCACGTTTGCTGGGTATTATAGAATTTTAAACAGGAATTAATTTCTTTTTCATACTTCAAAGGTGTCATTTCATTTCCTCTAGCTTCTCTAGTTTTTGTTGAGAAAGAAGTTGTCAATTTTACTATATTTTCTTTTTAACTTCTGGTTCCTTTTAAAGTCTTTTTTTTTTTAATTTTTAAGTTCCAGGGAACATGTGCAGGATGTGCAGGTTTGTTACATTGGTAAACGTGTGCCATGGTGGTTTGCTGCACCTATCAACCCATCACCTAGGTATTAAGCCCAGCATCCATTAGCTATTTTTTCCTGATGCTCTCCCTCCCACCATGGCCCCCACCCCTTGCCAGGCCCCAGTGTGTGCGGTTCCCCTCCATGTGTTCTCATAGTTCAGTTCCTACTTATAAGTGAGAACATGTGGTGTTTGCTTTTCTGTTCCTGCCTTATTTTGCTGAGGATAATGGCTTCCAGCTTCATCCATGTCCCTGCAAAGGACATAGTCTTGCTCCTTTTTATGGCTGCATAGTATTCCATGGTGTATCTCTACCACATTTCCTTTATCAAGTCTATCATTGATGGGCATTTGGGTTGATTCTATGTGTTTACAATTGTGAATAGTGCTGCAATTAATATACACATGCATGTATTATTATAATAGAATAATTTACATTCCTTTGGGTATATACCCAGTAATAGGATTGCTAAGTCAAATGGTATTTCTGGTTCTAGACCTTTGAGGAATCACCACACCATCTTCCACAATGGTTGAATGAATTTACATTCCCACCAACAGTGAAAAAGTGTTCCTATTTCTCTGCAACCTCGACATCATCTGACTTTTTAATGATCACTATTCTGACTGGCCTGAGATGGTATCTCATTGTGGTTTTGATTTGCATTTCTCTGAGGATCAGTGATGATGAGCCTTTCTTCATCTGCTTCTTGGCCACATGAATGTCTTCTTTTGAGAAGTATCTGTTCATGTCCTTTGCCCACATTTAATGTTTTTTTTTCTTGTAAATTTGTTTAAGTTCCTTGTAGATTCTGGATATTAGACCTTTGTCAGATGGATAGATTGCAAAAATTGTCTCCCACTTTGTAACTTGCCTGTTCACTCTGATGATAGTTGTTTTTGCTGTGCAGAAGCTCTTTAATTAGATCCCATTTGTCAATTTTTGTTTAATTTTTCTTTAAAATAAAAACAAACTTTATTTTAGGTTCAGGGGTACATGTGCAGGTTTGTTATATAGGTAAACTTGTGTTATGGGGGCTTGTTATACAGGTTATTTCTTTACCCAGGTATTAATCCTAATACCCAATAGTTATTTTTTCTGATCCTCTCCCTCCTCCCACCCTTCACCCTCAGGTAGGTCTCAATATTGAGTCTTGATAGCCTTCTAAAAAGAACATATTAAAGCTATTTTTAAACTCTGCAATTCAGATTCCCTGTAATGAGTTTAAACAACCTGATGATGCTTTATTCTGGAGCTGAGCTAACCATATGAATAACTACAAAGAATTTTAAGGTTAGCACTTCTTTTTCTCTTTCTCTTGCTGATAAGGAGGATGAGGATGTCTGAAGATGATATCTTCCAAGCATTAGGCTAGTCACTCTACCCATGTCCCCTCCATAATTCCACAATTACTCCTTGACATGAGGATCACATCCACCAAAGCCTGAAGAACCAGGAGAGCCAGGAGAACCAGGAGAACTGGGAGAACCAGGAGAACCAGGCAGTCTCCCTTCAACGCTACTGTCATGTTACTTTTCCACTGCACTTACCAGAGCTGCAAACACTGTCTGACCTTTCCTGAAATGGCACCGAATCATGCCCCATGCTCTGTGTCTCCTTCCAGGAAGAGTTTAGAGTCCACTCAACAAGCTACAGCCACACAATGGGAGAAAAACCCTGAGGATAACTGCACAGAAAGGGTAGGAGGACAGTTTCTCCCTGCTGAACTGTGCTGGCTTGGGGGACAGGGTGTTGCAGACAAATGGAATTGTACAATCCTCTTGTAAAATTAATTTTAAAAAGACTCTGTAGGAAAATATTAAAGAATATGGAAAGAAATGGAGCAGCATTAATTCAAAGATAGCACAAATAAATATGCTTTCCATAAGCAGGAAAGGTGAGTCAGAAAGGTTTGATTCTCCCCAGTAAATCTGGCAATTACAGTCAAAATCCCAACACTGTTTTTTGTAGAATTGGATCAAGAGCTATTGAAATTCACAAGAAAAAACAAAGAGAGAGGATGGAAAAAATAGAGTGAGTTAGGAGGTGGCAAGAGGGCAAGGCCTACAGATGACACAAATTGATTATAAATACCTAGTAATTACATAGTGTGATATTGCCATTGATATTGACCAACAGAATACAACAGAGGTCTCAGCAGCACACGCCTGCGCTCACGGTGCTGGTTACATGTGAGCCGTGGCATTGCAGATCACCCAGAAACAGTGTTGAGACAACTGGTTACCCATAAAAATGCACCTGGAACTCCACCTTTCACAGCTTTAATAAAAGCAGATCTCATGGGATTTAGAGATCTAATGTGAAAAGCAAACGTTAACAATATTTAGAGGAAAATATAAGGAAGTGTCTTTATGAACTTAAGAAAGATTTCTTGAACAAAATCCTAAAACCACAAAACCACAGAAGATAGCACAAACAAAATGAAAAAGCCAAGTTATAAGCTGTAGGAAGAGATTTTTAACCCATTACCACCAAAATATTATTACCAAGTATATATTAAACATTTCAATGGATTTGTAAGAAAAAAGATCACCTTAACAGTAAATGTGCCAAAGAGATAAACAGCATTTCACAGAAGAGGAAAAACCAAAGGAAAATACAAACAGAAAAAGTAAACAAAACTCATTAGTAATGACGGAAATGAAATAGAGCCCCAGAGAGAGAACCATTTTACAGCTACTGTACTTCAAATATTAAGTCAAAAATTACCTAGCACTGGAGAGGCTGTGGCTCAACTGGAATTTCCCAGAGCTGTGTGAATATAAACTGCACAGCCACTTTTGTAGAAAACTTGCTGTTATTTTGAAAATAGAACATCCTGGTATAATCTAGCACACAGAAATTCTACCTTATAGAATAGCCAAGAGACATTTATAAGTATCTTTATGGCTGCACCTGTTTTAATGATGATAAACTAGAAAAACAAACATAAAACAAAGGCAAAGTGTCCACAGGCAACTGACAATGGATAAACTGTAGTGAAATATCATACAGCAAAAAACCTCACAGAAACAAACAGCAAGTAAACATGCAAATCTCAGAAGACTATGGAAGAATAATATTTTATAAGCCTTGCAATAAAATGAAATTTTACATATATATATATATATATATATATGTGGATAAAACTTTTTTCAATCAAGAAAATGACAAACACAAAATTCAGGATGCCTTATATCTCTGGGCAGGCCAGAAAATGGAGTATGGAAGACTGCACAGATGGAAAGCTAGGGGCAATATTCTAATTATTGATTAGAACTGCAATTTCATGGGCATTTGTTTTATTATTTTGCTTCATAACTGACACAGAGTCTAAATGCAATTTTTAATTATCAAGAGCTCAATTAAATGGTTAGAAATGGAGTAGTCAGACATCTTAAACATAGATTGTACAAACATGAATATTTTTCTCTACGTTCTCCCTGTGTATGAAGTATCCAGTCATTTTGATGATATGACTGGAACGATTTATAATAAAACATTTTTTCAAACTGCTTACAGGATTCTACATTTCTCGTGCACTAATGCCTCTGTGGATGATGAATTCCCCAAGGGACGCAGCTCACAGGTCACCCTGCCGGAGATGGAGCCCAGGCTTCTGAGAGAGGAGGGCGTGTGCCCTGTGTCCCAGGGAGCTGCAGGTTCTCTCAGAGCCCAGGCTTCTGAGGAAGGAGAGTGTGAGCCCCATGCCCCAGGGAGCTGCAGGTTCTCTCAGAGCCCAGGCTTCTGAGGGAGGAGGGCGGGAGCCCCATGTCCCAGGGAGCTGCAGGTTCTCCTTTTTGCTCAAGTCTGGTTTTCTTGGGAGGGTGGATATTTAGAATGTGATTAAAACTCACTGCATTATACAGTGTTCATACCTCCTTAGGTGTTTTCTGTTAAGAAATTCATGGGAGTCTCACAGAAGTTTCCTAAAAATAACCTGCAGTCCTTCCTACAGTCACGGTGATATGTAAGTCAGAGGCAGGACTCAAAGAATTCTTGCCTGCTCACTGAGATGCTGTGAATTATGAACTTAAAATATCCTATAATGCAATCAGGATGTGTCCCACGTGGGAGTAAATGTCAACAGAACAGCACCTTCAATCTGTGTTCTAAGTATTTCCTCTGAAACTATCACAATTATCTTCACTGGGCAGTACAGCATCTTTTTAATTCTGTCTAGAGATTATCTCTGGGCTACTGATATTTCTGTTAAAATAAAATTTAACAAAAATCTATATGCTTACTGTGGTACTGGAGTTTCCGTTCAGATGCAAACCGCTGTCAAAGAGGGGAGACGAGGCCCCACTGCTGTGGTCGCTGGATGGCCCTGGGGACCCTGCAGCAAAACAAGAGAAGTTCTTTCCAACTGGTGCCACCAATAAAGCACACTGTGACCATGCAGTGACTTCAGTTCTACCTGTGCATGGGAAGTTACCAGCACCAAAATGCCTGGTGTCCAGTTATGGGCTGGGTCATCCCCAATGGCCTCTCACTTTCCTGCCATGATATGGTCTCCTCACCAAGATCTGACCTCAGGTTGAAGGGAGGGACCACTGCCGGCTCCTGTGAGGGCTCCCCAGGGTGGAGGGACAGCATCAGGAAGGTGTGCCCCCAGCAGCTCAGGCCCTCCCTGTCAACATCACCCCCTGGAATGGTCAGCACAAGGCGCCTTCTGTGACTGCAGTGTTCTCTTTTGAAAGGAGATGATCATACCAGGCCACTCAAAAGGTTTTTTCCAGAGACAATATTGAAAAGCTCACACTCAAAGCACTCAGCACATTACAGGTAAAACAGGTGCTCATAAAATAATTTCCCGGGAAATACAGGCTCATGCAACCAGAGCTTACACCTGCTAAACAGAAACAAGCCAGTTCATAGATCTTCATGCTGCATGGATTACCCAGGGGACATAGAGCGCTTTCATGCCGTTTCCAAGGTCCTGGGAACAGCTCAGGGAGAAAGGCTGTATTTGTTCCTTTATTGTCCCTTCCCACCAATATCTTCAGGCTGGACTATAAGAGTGGGCAGCGCCCATGTGGCTTAGTGTTTCAGCCCAGCATTTTTGTGGTATTGCCACATAAAGACAGATCTGTGAACACAGCAGCCTGACTATGCCAGATTCCAAGCCAGGTGGAACAGAGACCTCCCAACACTGAGAAAGGAGCCTTTGATGCATCCCTGAGTGGAGAGCAGGCCCTGTTGTTAGATCACCTGAGTGCCTGGAAAGAGGAAAGAAGCACTGAGAACAGCACTAGCAGGAGGACCTGTCACCAGCCAGCCATCAATCATCACAACAACGTGGGGCTGTTGCAGAATGGAGGCTTGAACTTGCACACTGGCTTCTTGCAGGAAAGACCCCTGTGAAGCTGAAGAAAGCCTGGTGGACACAACTCCGTGCATTTGTATTTGGGATGCCCTGTTGTGCCGTCTATTTCCTGGGATTAAAGTGAAGAACAATCGGCACCACATATGCAAAGTCATAATGTGACCACCAGCCTCGCTTGGTGCAGACAGGAACGCGATATGGCTTGGAGGCTCAAGACCCTCTAACCTCCAATCTGCCTCTGCAAATGTGATGTGCAACGTTCAGCGAGTTACCATGGCTCGCTGTTACCCTTTGTCCAGCTGTATAATATCTACAAAGACTCATATTTTTAGAAAACACTTCATACCATATTCCTTTGTGAAAATTAAGATATTGAGAAACTTGGAGAACTCTGGGGGAAATAAGAATTGCTTAACTTTTAAAGGGTAGTTGTCAATTTTACTAGATGAAGAACTTTTCTTTTTCATTGACCACTGTTTACTGTCTGGTGAAGACTCTGCTGTGGACCAGCCACTGCTCCACACAGCACCCAGAGCGTTTCACAGGGTTGTTGAGACAGCACCTGAATCTGCCCTTTAGCGTTCAGAAGCACATTTCACTGTTACCTATTTGAAATTCTTTCCCAATGCCTGTTATTTTATACCCGTAATCACCTTATCAGTAATTGGAGAGGAAAATCAAAATATTTTTAATGACTGCAGTCTTCCAAAATCCCAAAGTTCATGCTGTAGACAAAGGAAACACATGACTAATGGCAGCAGATCCAAGCCGCCATTGACTGAATGAGCTAACAGGTAAATAGTCAATAAATTTACATTTGACAGTCACGCTTCCACTCTAAATTTCTATAAATTTCTGATGAATAGGTATCTTGTCATCCACATCCCAGAACAGAAATGTGAATAGTTATATCTTTCTACTATCACAAATAAAAGTCCATTATTTTTTAAAACCCAATATCAAGAATTCTTAATGAGAAAAATAGACTTAGTTTATTTTTATTAGGTGTCAAAAATAAACAATCATATTAGAAAACATATAGTATATGATCAATGTTTATTAAAACACCTAATCTTAAAAAAAATTAACCCTAACCTATCAAAACTGCTTAGATTACCCTCAGACAATGCTGGTTGGAATGTAAAATGGTGCGGCTGCTGTGGAAAATAATGTGGCAGCCACTCAAAAAGTTGAGCCTAGAGTCACCAGAGGACCCAGCAATTCCAGTCATCGGCATCCACTCGGTGGGAAGGAAAACATCTCCCAAGAAAAACGCATTCACGGATGCTCATGGCGGTATAATTCACAATATCCCCCAAACAGAAGCAAGACAAACGCCCATCAGCTGATGAATGGATAAACAAAACCCATACAAAGGGTATGTACACGGGTCCGTATACACAGATATATTCCCTAGGACGGATGCTGTTCAGCTAAAAGAATGCAGCACCGATGCCCGCGACATTGGGGGCGGACTCTGAAACTACACTGGGGGAAGATGCCAGACACAAAGGCATCTTTGTGCGGGATTCCATTACAGAAAACGTCCGGCGCAGACGCAGATCCTCATTCCAGGTCCGATGCCATGGGGTTTGAGCCACCAGCAGATGTTGACTTCAGGGGAGCCTGGGCCTTGCCTTCAAGGCCCTTCCTGATTACCCACAAAGAGACAGGAAGGAAATTCCCGGCTGCCGAGGGCTGGGGTGGGGAGAATCGGGGCTGACTGCTACTTGGCACAGGGTTTATTTTTGGGATGATGGAAATGTTTTGGAATTAGACAGTAGCAATGCCTCTACAACGTAGTGAAATATTTAAAATTGCTGAAGTGTTACTTTAAAACGGTGAGTTTTGTGTTGCATGAATTGTGTCTTTATAAAAAGACCAAGAGCCTGACTTGTGAAAAATAAAACCCTACTTTGACTCAGTCTCAAACGGCTATTTATTTTCTCTTTGATAAACGTTTTAAAATGTGGAAACTGGACATTTTCCGCACAGATCTGCTGTGATACTCTCTTTCCCCACTCACTGGAGCTGCTCGGTGGATTTCTGCTTCATGCAGTCAGAAAGTGAAGTCTGCTCAGGCACAGAAATTTTACCTTCACGGTGTGAATTCAGCAGAGGACGTTTCACCTGAATTTATGGAGAGATTATGGCTGTCTTGCTTAAATTGTTATGGATACTAAGATTTTAACATTTTTCATTGTAAAGAATGAAATAAAAGGAGAATAGACACTTATTGAATTAATGGGGACTCAGCACCCCTGGCCTCTGTGATCTGCACCCCAGGCTGCCCTTTCCTGCATGTGCCTGAGGACGTGTGGTGTGGTCTGTGCAGCTGGGCCTGTCCAGGCAGAGCCGTCAGTGTCAGCACAGCCCCGCTCAGGATGCCGGCAGCAATGCTCATAGAAGTCACTAGGTCACTGGCAACGGACCCCGGAGCCTGCGGGTTTTAGCGGAGCCCACGGACAGAAGTCAGGATGTGAATCTCGACAGAGACAGCCTCCGGCCCCACGGGCTCAGGCACTAGAATTGCAAGAGCTGCCCATCCTCAGAGGGAAACACAGGCTCAGTGCTATGGGGCTCTAGGCAGAGGCTCACGGTGAACACCTCCGCCTGGGGCACTTCCTCTGCCATCTGGTGTTGCAATGTTGCTGCTGCTGTTGCTTAAATTCTGCTCCTTCAAAGGCACCCAGGGAAGCTGGCTTAGACGCAGCACCCATCTCACTCGGCCTGTGAAGTCACCTTGCCCGAGAGAGAAGTCAGGAACGGCCCCAGGGTGAGTGTCCTCTGCCTCCCACCCCCACTCAGCAACATCCGAAAGCACCCCCTGCTTTCTGTCTGTCTCCTCCTTTATCTGTGACACCTCCTCCTGTCCAAGCCACTATCTTCTCTTCTTTTCTTTCTGGCAAAAATCTACGAAAAGTCTTAGTTTCTTCCTTCGTGAGCCTGCATGGTCACAGCTGCTGCAGAATCTGCAGACACTCACGCTGCCCCCTCAAAAGTGAGTCCTCCTCCCACATCCGAGCTCACTGCTGGGCCTCCTGATGTGCGTCTGACACCTGAGTCTCCCTGCTGGCTCCAAGAACTTCTGTGCAGCCCTCATCAAGCCCACCCCCTTCCCGACTCACAGCAACGTTTCTCAAAACCCCAGGGGTGCACCACTGTGCCGCGTGTGACATTTCGCTCCCTTGAACTTTTGCCCGTTTGCTAACATGGTCTGCCTCTACGGCCCTGGGAATATTCGCCTTTCTCATGCACAGCCCCTCAGCACCCCTTACTCTTTTTCCTCAAGAACCCTCTAGGTCTTCATCCATGCTCCCGTGGCTCCTTCTAGCAGAGGGAGTGGTCTCTGAGGATGGCAAGGCATGCAGTGAATCTTACTGATCCAGGTTTGCTACAATGGCAGGAAGATCGATTTTCCTAAGACTGTGAATAGCATAGTTATCCTGCTGTGATCGATGGGAAAAATGGAGTTGCTGAAATGGATTTGTTCCTGGTTGCTCAGGAAGATGAAAGCAGAAGTCACGCTATGAGTCTAATGATGCTTTTGATCAAATGCTGAAACAGGAAAAGTTCACTTGTCCCCCTTGCAGAGCTTGTGATGGGGGAGTGGCTCGCTTCTTCGGTGCCCCACTGCTCAAACCTCTGGCGGGGGTGCCATAGAGATGGGCCGGCTTTGGGGCTCTGACCCCTGGCAGCATCTAGGGGCGGATGTTTCCAGCTCCTGAAGCCCCAGTGGGAGTGTGCTCCAGGGTGCTCTGTTAGTTCCGCCGTCTGTGGGCGGCTTCTAGGCTTCAGCTCCGCCGTCCGTGGGCGGCTTCTAGGCTTCAGCTCCACCGTCCGTGGGCGGCCTGTAGGTTTCAGCTCCGCCGTCCGTGGGCGGCTTCTAGGCTTCAGCTCCGCCGTCTGTGGGCGGCTTGTAGGTTTCAGTTCTGCCGTCTGTGGGCGGCTTCTAGGCTTCAGTTCTGCCATCTGTGGGCAGCTTATGTTAATCAGCTCAATTAGACCCTCTGCCTTATCGCGAGGACAGAGGGCTTTCTGCATCCCGGGGTTCTTGCCTTAGCATACCAGAAGAATCAGATCCCACGTGGGCTTGGAGGGTTGGCACAAGGTTTTATGGAGTGGTGGTAGCTCTCAGAAGATGGATGGAGAGCCAGAAGGGCATGGAGTGGCAAGGTGGTTTTCTCCTGGAGTCTCATCCAACCACCCACGCCAAACTCCACATCATTCTGCCAGTCGATAGCCTGCCAGTGTCTGCTGGTGCCTGTCAGCATGCTCTTCCACTCCTCTGCTCTTCTCCACGTCCGGCCACTTGTGTCTCTGCCCACTAGGGTCTTGGGGTTGTTATAGGCATAGGATGGGGGCGTGGTAGGCCAGGGTGGTACTGGAAAGCGCAACATTTGGGTGCAAGAACAAGAGTGCCTGTCCTCACTTAGGTCCATGGGCACAGGTCTGGGGGTGGAGCCCTCGCCAGGGCTTCTCCTCCCAGCACTTCCCTGGCCCCCCTGCTATATCAGTGAAAAACCCAATGCATGATCAGAACTCAACTACTGATGTGCCTGAGAGCTACAGCCGGGCCACTCGGGGCAGGAGAGAAGGAAGGCATTGACAATAGGGACATCAATGGAAGAGAGAGAGAAAGTAAAACAGTCAATATGAACCCCCAGGGAGGGAAGCTGTTCCTTCCCATGAGAGAGTGGCAGGAAGGACAGCCCACCAGCCCCCATGAGAAGGAACCCAACTGTCGGCTCAGCAGGAAGTCCTCATTCCACGTTGGATGCCATGGGGTTTGAGCCACTAGCAGATGTTGACTTCAGGGGAGCCTGGGCCTTGTCTTCGAGGCCTTTCCTGATTACCCACAGAGGGCAGTGATGCCCTCTGCTAAATCAAAGGAACGGTGGTGACTCCAACCTTTATAAAGACATGGCAGCTGAATAACATTAGTAAAAGTTACAACTATCTTCACTAAAACATTTTTCTAGATTTGGGGTTCATCACTTTCATATTGGGTCACAATTCAAGTATAATAGAGGATTACAAGCTTTGTGCCAAAATATGTCAGGGCCTTCATAGCATAAATGTACCATTATTTTCATTTTTTGCACTGAAAATTTCTCAGATCAACATAGGTATTTTAAATGTAAACTTTGCTTCTATGTTAACATATAGATAAATACAATCATGGTGAGTTTGCACGAAGGAACAACCATGTAGTTAAGTGACGAGAAGCACGGTTGAGAAGCATGGTCTGATAACACTTCCTTTAAAAAAGCCCGTGGATGTGTTAAAACATACAACGTCATGGGACTACGTGATGCCATGGTGCCTGCCTATACTTTTCTTCTCTCTGAATATACACTCAGCAAATGATTAATATCCCAGGCCATGCAGTAGCATTTGGATAAATAATGTGGCAAAAAAGGAATTTCTCCAGCACCCTGGCATTTCTCCTCTTCCCACTTACCTAACGGGAGCTTCAGAAATGCCGGCGCTTCCCTGAGATACTCAACAGTGATGGTAACTTCATCGCCAGCATTTCTCAGAAGATGCACCTGTCAATATGACAAAAATAGCTACTTTACTACCACAAAAGAACCAGACACAGAATTAAAAACTAAAATCTCTCTGCCTCTCCTGTTTCCCAAGAATTCAAAGTTCACAGTTACCTCTGAAACATGGAAAACTTTGTGGGCTTCAGCTGGAGTAAAGAAAGAGCGGTTATCACCTCCGAGACCACCTACCTCCCACACTCTATCTGCGTAAACAAGTGCATGAGTGAGCAGGGGTCTGCCCGTATCATCCACAACACATCATAGGGATGCTCTCTGCATCCCTATGAATGCAATCTACCAGAAAATAATACCCTCGGAGAAATCAGTTTGTTACTACAAACAGCCTGTGTTCAGTCACTGGCAAAATGTGGATTAACTGTGGCACAACAAACCACAAATACTACTTTAAAGATTTAAATTATGCTTTAGTTCTCAGGAAATTAGTGGCTATCACTTCAAAAGGATGGAACTTAGTTCTGTGCTGGAATTTCAAAGTATACAAACTGTTTTAGTCACCTCACATACAATCCTGTATGTTTCAACACAGCATCTAAAATCAGCTTTTTGTGCACAATGTATTTGCCATTGTTTAAATCTGATTGAGACACTAAAAGTCTAGATGCTGCAAATCTGTGTGTGTCAGAATTCACTGCACCCGCATCTGTGTCTTCCCATAATGCATAACCCTCCTCTGCCGTATCCTCCTCCTCCGAGGCCAGGCATAGCCCACCCGCCCTCTCCTCTACATGGAGCCTGCCAACAGTTTGGGCAGGTTCCCACCTCACTGCATCCTCCTAGGCCAGGCACATCCCACCTCACCCTCTCCTCTACATGGTGCCTGTCCACAGTTTAAGCCGGTTCCTGGTCTACTTCATCCTCCTAGGCCAGGCATATCCCACCTCATCCTCTCCTCTACATGGAGCCTGTCCACAGTTTAAGCCGGTTCCTGGTCTACTTCATCCTCCTAGGCCAGGCATATCCCACCTCATCCTCTCCTCTACATGGAGCCTGTCCACAGTTTAAGCTGGTTCCTGGTCTACTTCATCCTCCTAGGCCAGGCATATCCCACCTCATCCTCTCCTCTACATGGAGTCTGTCCACAGTTTAAGCAGGTTCCTGCTCTACTTCATCCTCCTAGGCCAGGCATAGCCCACCCCGCCCTCTCCTCTACACACATCCTGCCAACAGTTTGGGGAAGTTCCTACCTCATTTCATCCTCCTAGGCCAGGCATATTCCACCTCACCCTCTCCTCTACATTGAGACTGTCCAAAATTTGAGCAGGTTCCTGCCCTACTTCATCCTCCTAGGGCAGGCGTATCCCACCTCGCCCTCTCCTCTACACAGAGACTGCCCACAGTTTGGGCAAGTTCCTACCTCACTTCATCCTCCTAGGCCAGGCGTAGCCCACCTTGCTCTCTCCTCTACATAAAGCCTACCCACAGTTTGGGCAGGTTCCTGCCCCACTTCATCACTCCCTCTGATCTTTCCTCCTCATTTCTTCAGTCACTTTCCATGCCCGTCATTGCCTACCTGGAGGATTACAGTTCTGCACAGCTCCCTAAGACGCCTGATGTAGCTTGAGTGGGTTTTGAAGACTGGATTTGAAAAGTCTGAAAGTTCCCATGGCCTGAGATCCAACATAAATGCCTTCCTGTTTCACCCGAGGACATTTCTATCTGGCATGGCTGGTCCACCTCCACCAGTGGTGCTCCCTCCTGGCCCTCTGAGCCGCCCCACCCTGGCCATGCCTGTGGACAACCTTACATATGTCGGTGCTTTCACATAGATCTTCACTTCATAGGACAGCCTCGTCCCTTTTACCTCATGAAATCCCACTAAAAACTCCAGACTGGAAACAGAACTGCAGAAATGCTCCTGTAATGCCACTGAGCATTTTCAACATCCTTTCTTCTCCCTCCCCTCCTCATCCACTTCCATGTGTCTGGTGACCCTGTGCTGATGGCCTCCAGGTCGCAGGTGCTGTTGGGAGGCTTCACACGCCCACTTCCTGTTGGGAGGCCTCACACGCCACTTCCTGTTGGGAGGCCTCATATGCCCACTTTCTGTTGGGAGGCCTGACACACCCACCTCCTGTTGGAGGCTTCACACGCCCACCTCCTGTTGGGAGGCTTCACACTTCACACGCCTACTTCCTGTTGGGAGGTTTCACAGGCCCGCTTCCTGTTGGGATGCTTCACACACTCACTTCCTGTTGGGAGGCTTCCCATGTCCACTTCCTGTTGGGAAGGTTCCACATGCCCACTTCCTGTTGGGATGCTTCCCACACTCACTTCCTGTTGGGATCCCTCAAAAGCCCACTTCCAGTTGGGAGGCTTCACATGCCCACTTCCTGTGATCCTGCAGCACTGCCTTCCTGTCACGCTCCACAAGCTGGGCCCCCCATAGAGCTGAGCCAGGCCTCTCCTGCCGGCTGTCTCCAAGGCGTCTTTCCTCCCCTGCTGTTCAGTACAAGTGCACCTTGTGAGACGCCTGTCTCTGACGTCCACATCCTGTCTTCATACAGGCTGCTGCAGTGCAAAGTGACTGTGAAATAGAAGCCCTCCTCTGACCAACTCCCAGAAAGTGTCAAAGCTTAACCACCAGCAGGTTTGTCTGATTCTATCCTCCCCCCTGCACAAGATCCTGGAGAAAACTACCAAAGCTGAATTTTCTTCTCCTCTTTGGTGAAAAGAAGTAGAACCGAGGCTCTCCTTTGATAAACGGGGTTCATGACGGCAACGACACCCTTCCTTTCTACGTGGAAGGGCTGGACTCTCACAAGGCCCTGCAAGCCCTCGTCCCTGGAGGTGCAGAGTGTGCGGTGTGGGAGGGGAGATCACACAGACCTCCGCTGTCGACTGTCCAGCCACCTCCCAGCAAGTGACGGCCACTGTAATACCCTAGTTGTCCCGGGAGCTCAGTGCAGTGTAATTTTAAAAGGCAAAACATCACCAGGACAAGAGCAGTTTGAGATTCATGAAGCTCACCGTGCCCCATCCTTAAACAGGCTGCCTTCCTCCCAAAGGACCAGGCCACACACAGCTTCCGTATGTGAGTCTGTCGCCCAGCCAGTGTGCCTGAAGTCCTTGTTGGAAATCATTGAGGTGTGTGTGGACACCTCCCTGCCCACCTCCATACCCGAGGTAAGTGAGTCTATTCAGTGACTTTCCCCAGTTTTTCTGGAGAATGACTGTGGATTGAAGCAGGAAAATCTGCCATCCCTTGCTTACAGGAATCTGCACTTATTACAATGGACAATTTTGTCAGAAGTAACAGAACCAATCAATAGAGAGAGGCAGAGTAGCCTGAAAACAAGCACTTTTTTTTTTTTTTTTTTTTTTGAGACGGAGTCTTACTGTCGCCCAGGCTGGAGTGCAGTGGCGCCATCTGGGCTCACTGCAAGCTCCGCCTCCCGGGTTCACGTCATTCTCCTGCCTCAGCCTCCTGAGTAGCTGGGACTACAGGCGCCCGCCATCTCGCCTGGCTAATTTTTTGTATTTTTAGTAGAGACGGGGTTTCACCGTGTTAGCCAGGATGGTCTCGATCTCCTGACCTCGTGATCCGCCCGCCTCAGCCTCCCAAACTGCTGGGATTACAGGTGTGAGCCACCGCACCCGGCCAAACGAGCACTTTTAATTAAAGATTGGATTTAGCTTCAATTTATTATTATTTTTTAATCCCAAATGTTTACCTTGCCTTGATTTTTTGGGGACTTTAAAATATCTGAACAAGACAAAGGCATTCAATTTGTTATCAGTCTTATTTTTTATTTAGTTTGAAGCATATATGTGGTGTATGAACAAAATAATTGAATGTTGACCACTGATGCTACTGAATTCAACCAATGCCTTCAAAGATTTCTCCCTCCTGGAATCATGGCCCTAAGCCTGACGGCACTGGGAGAGACCCTGGCCCACACCTGCCTAGGGGGCAGCCTCCTTCAGCCCACAGCAGCAGTCACTGCTTTTTGCAGCAAATTAACACCAGTAGCCATGGCCTGGAGGCTTTCCCCTTTTCTGTCTCTCTCTCTCTCTCTCTCTCTCTCTCTCAACACAGCATCTAAAAGCAGCTTTTTGTGCACAATGTATTTCCCATTGTTTAAATTTGATTGAGACACTAAAAGTCTAGATGTGCTCTCTTTTTTTTTGACTGTCACCCAGGCTGGGAGGCAGTGGTGCAATCATAGCTCACTGCAGCCTCGACCTTCTGGACTCAAGTGATCCTCCCACCTTGGCCCCGTAGTGCTGGGATTACAAGCGTGAGCCACCATGCCTGGCCTCTCCCCACTTCCATCTGCAGCTCCCATTACAGTGCACACCTGCTCTGCGCCGACAAAGTCAAGATAGGAGGATGCGTTCCAACCTCCAATTCACCAGCATGTCAAACTCTGACAGGTAAGCCAAGTCCATTTCTTCCTTAGAAAGCGGTCAACTATGAAATGAAATCTCCCAACACCTGTAAAATGACTCTGAAGCCATTGGATTCACTGCGGTGTTTGAGTCAGCTTAGCCATGCCTGGGTGGCTTCTCAGCAGCAGAGGTTCCTTCCTCGGAATTCCAGAGGCTGGGAGTCTGTGATCAGGTGCCAGCAAGGTGCCAGATCCTTCCTGGTGAGGGCCTGGCCTTCTGGCTGTGTGCTTGCGTGGTGGAGAGAGGAAGTGCGCTCCAGAGGGCTTCTTGCAGGCACTGATCCCATCACCAGGATGCCATCTTCATCACCTCGTCTCACCCTAGTCACTTCCAGAGGCCCCGTCTCTGTCTCCTGACGCCCTCATTTAGGGGTTAGGGCTTCGACATGTGAATCTGGGGGGACACAAAGTCCAGTCCGAAATGGGCTGGTGAGTAGCCCAGGACACGAAGTTGGGGACATCAGTGCAGTTTCTCCGTGGAGTCACAAACTCGACCTGTTGACGGAGGCTTCCAGGGGAGCAGAGAAGAGCACAACACATGGTTCTACACACAGCAGCCTCGGGTCAACGCAGCTTGAGTTTTAATTAAAAATATAACACATTTGATAGTTTAGATATGAAATAATACAACATATGCAATGAAAGAGTCTGATTTTTATACCTACGAGATCCCTAGTTTGACACCTCAGAGACAACTGATGCTGGGATATTGTGTGTGTTCTTCTGGAAATTCTATGCCTTTGTAAGAACGTTTTCTCGTCTGAGGGCAGTTTGGTCATATTGATCAGATATACAATGTGTGTGCATTTTAATCCAGCAGCCACACGTGTAGATGTGTGAGTATGTGGGAATAAAGAGGTCAGTACAAGAATTTTCATACACCATGTACACCATGTATCCCATTTATTTGCCCCATTTTCACTTGAAACAGGCCCTGAACTCAGTTAGACATGATACTTTCTTTATCTAACACATCTTACAGCTTATCCCATATTATTCATGTATTTCTAGTCTTTCTCACAGACGCAGTGTTCCGTTTTACAAATGTTCTGTAACTACTTCAATGAATCCTCAATCCTCAAATTCCTGTTGAGTAGTTTCTTAGTCCCTCCCCTTTCATCCCTAATCATATTTGCATTTTCATTAATATTTCTTCATCAGTCTTTTCAGAGGCCTCTGCATCTTGCGTTATTACAAGCCCACCTTGGGAGACGGAGTTTTAGTATTATTTTCTCTGACTTGTCCTCTATGTTTTCTCTTCTACAAATTCGCATCTTCATTTTTACTATTTCTTTCTTTTTTTGCTCCTGCGGGCTTCTCTGTTGCTCTTGCGTCAGATTCTTAGGTGACAACATGGCTCTTTTTCCTTTGCTTTCTTGTTGTCTAATAAACATATCTAGAAATTACCAGTCTTCCCTTAAGCCCTACTTGTATTCCACAAATTTTGATACAAAGTTCTTCAATATTTTTCATGTTACTATTGTGTATTTTTTCCTTTATGTTGTCTTTTTACACCAGTATAGCTATTTTTACAGTTTCCAGAAGTGTGGATATTTTTAAAAGCATTTGTCATTTTGTTTACTAGATATCATCTGTGTTGCGTTTCTTCTTGGGTTCCTTGTGGCCTAAATGTTAATGCCCCACGTGTTCTGGAAAAAAAATGTGAGTTTATGTTGAATAAAGACCCATGAGAACAAACACAGTCACACATATACACCCCCCCACATACACACACATGCACACACACCTGGATACACACACGCACTCACACACACCCTCCCACATAAACACTCACGCACTCATACATTCAGACGTAATTCCACATACACACTCATGCACTCACACCCCCCCACATATGCACACCCATGCATACACACACACGAACACAGGCACACGCATGCACATACACACGGACACACGTGCACACACAGGTACACCCGTGGACACATACATGCACACACATGCACACATATGGACACACACACACACAGGCACACACACGGACATCCACATGCTGACTTCCTCTCCTCTACGATCTGCTATATGCCCCACTTTAGTAACACATTCCAAGGCCTTGCATTAGACCTTGCTGTTGTCAACATCTGCAAGGGTTCTGTACTTTAAATCAACCACCCAACTACCATTCCTGTCTTCCGGTGTGCTCCGTAAAGCCTTCCTGCACACACGACACTGCAGCCCTATGGAGACTTACCACGATTGGCAACGAGAGCTCTCTCTCTTGTTCTCACCATGCCGCAGCCTTACATTCCCCTTTATTCAGGCTAAATTCCAAGATCCATCACTGTAACCCTTCCCTGCACATACCTTTAATTCTCTCGCACCCCTGGCCGTGCTGTGCCTAACTGCCCCAAATCCCAACCATGGTGAAATGCACCTCCCCAGAAGATACACTTTGGCGTGCTTACACATAGGTCACTTGAAACATGATTTGGAAATGTGCACTGATGTTTTATTCAATTGTCATGAATACTCTTCTTTCTTTCTCACTTCTTTTCTTTTACAGAAGCTAAGCCCAGGAGCCAGGCACCTGATACCACGCTAAACACACAGGAGTCTCCTCTGCATCTCCTCCCCCACCAGAAATGGGGAGTCCCTGTGGACAGTCACATCCCACTAATTCATCCTCTTTCCTTGAACCACTTCTCATAGTGTACTCAGATGTAGATAAATTTTAAAAAATAATAATTTTCTACTTTTCTATGTAAATTTTTAAATGCTTCCTTCACATGAACTTGAGTGAGTAAAGGGAAGGTTTAATTTACGAATAACTCCCGTAAATTAGTTTTAAAACCAGGATACTTTTATTATATTTTATCAGAAATGATTCAAGTATCCTTACATACTGCCATAGTCAGCAGCACATCATTTAAGACAAAAAACAGTTTATGCAACTGGGTCCTTCGAGCATGATGCTGAATCTACGAATCACCATGAGCCCCCACCTGAGTGTGTGCTGCTAGGAATGTCTACAGGATGGGCCGTACCAAACCTGCCGGCAGGCCAAGGTAACTTTGAAACGCTAACTTTTGTGCCTAGAGCAATGAGACTTTTAAAGAAAACTGCCTAAGGCAAACTCCTTCTCCCTTATTAAGTGATGCATAAAATATCTATCTATAGCTTTAGCATCCTTCCAAAACCTCCCAGAGCATTGCGGTGCTGGGCTCATATCACCTGCGGGGCAGGCTGAGCACATTCCTACAGCACATCTCTAGTCTGTGCACACCAGAAGCTGAGTTATTTCCAGAGTGTGAAAAAATTCTGTGACCTCAACAGAGAAAAACTCCACTGTAGTTCTCTATAGAAAATGACTTAACTCATTTCTGCTTAAATACACTATGTTAATAAAGAAACAGACCTTAGCCTATGAAACTCTTCATTCTTAATGAGCTTGCATTCTAGTTGCCAGTATCCTTTCAACATTGAAACCCAGTCTCTGTTATACATAAGGAACCTACTTATGGATGTGAGGGGCGTGCACAGCCCTGGACTTTTTCTAAGTGTGAAGGCCTCTTCGTGGACACCTTGCCTCCTGTCTGGCATCCTTGTGCACGTGTGAGTGTCTGGGGGGCTTTTGCCAAGTACGCATGAGCCACAGTGCCGGCTGCACTCCAGCGCACGAGCCGCAGTGCCGGGGTGCATTCAGCGCAGGAGCCGCGGTGCCGGGGTGCACTTCAGCTGCACCTCTGGGTTCTGCAGGGGTCAGGGGTAGAGCCAGGGCAGGACTCGATGTTTCCTGCCAAACTTACCAAGTCCCCAGTGACACATCCAGTGGACCAGCACTGGTGGCCACTCTGCAGGGTGCTGGCAGTGATGGGATGGAGGGGAAAGGAAGGTGAGGTGAGGAAGGGGCCGAGTCAGGAAGAAGCCGAGTTTTGACTATTTCTGCTAAACAGTAATGTACGGGATTGAAGTGCACATGGGGTATGCTGAGTGAATCCATGCAGGGACCTGCAGCTTCCTGGAGCAAACGACTTTTCCTGTCTGCATTCCCTGGGGATTCATATTTCTATGGATAACCAGGGAAGGAGTTTAAGATGCCCAGATTGGCCTCCAAGGGTCTCACTGTCCACCTCCCTTAGCCACACTCCCAATCACCGTGGAAACCTCTCTGTTTCACCAAGAGTTGCTGCCCTGCGCTGGAATCTTTATTCTGAGCATCTTGGGTCCTCTTTCACCGCAGGCCCGTTCATTTCCTACCCCCACGCAGGCAGGGCTCAGCCACCCACGTCTCAAATGACAGCCCGAGCATCACCTCACTGTCTCCAGCCGGGACCTCACTGCCTCCTCCTCAAACCGAACCCCTGGTCCCTCGTCCTTCTGCCCTCACCTGTCATGGTCACTGGTTCAGAAACAAGGGACTTAACTCCAGGTCTCTTCCTGCTCTGTGGCTGCACCCTGGCTGCACTCTGTGGCTGGAGAAAAACGTTAAGTGCTGGCTGGTTAATCTCTAAATTCATGACTGTTCATCCTCCGGGGACTCTAGTGCAGGGGAGGACACGCCTCAACCTGTTTTCCCTCCCTATCCCAAGATGGGTGTTTCCTTCCTTCTCTTCACTGAAGCCTCCACCTGTTCAGCTGCTGATCACAGCTCTCAGTTCACTGTGCAGATAAAAGTGAACATCTGTGTAACTCCTGATCTGCCGACTTGCCATGTCTGAGGCCTGTTCTGTCTCCCCATCCCCCGCAACAAAAGAGCTGCCCTCGATCTATCTAGGGCCACAGGAATCCCTCCCTTTGAGCCTCTGCCCCGTTCATTCGCCTCGTCCTACATCACAATGTTTCCTTTATGTGGCTTCCTTCCCTTCAGAGCAGTCCTTGCCATGGAACCCTTCTACCATGAAACCCTTCCTTAGTGCAACATCCACGGGCAGCCCTGTGCCATTTCTCTGTTCCCTTCCACAGCAAAATGCTTTTAAGAACTTGTTTGTGCTCCATCTACCCCTTGGTCTCTTGCTGTTGTCTCCTCGGCGGGGTTCCTTTGTCTGCGGTGTCCTGTCCTGGCCTGTCCTTCTGGGCGTCCCCTCTGTCTGCTGGCCCTACTCTGCTTCCTGAGCTCTGAACGCTGGGGTCCATGGGGAGCAGCCCTTGCATTCCTTGATTGCACACTCTGTGTGGCCATCACCCCTACACACTCACTTCCAGCCCAGGGCTCCCAAGTCCACACGTGCCTGCACCCCTCCCACGTTAGATCTTCAGCCTGTGCCGCCCACCTCAAAAGCTGGCACCTCCACGAAGCTCTTTCCTCAGCCCCAAGCTTGGGGGTGATTGGGAAGCCTTCTCAGAGCCCCGCTTTTCCCAGCAGCAGGTCCCCCAAGCAATGGGAGAGGCACTTGCAGGTGGCCGTCTCTCTCACTGGCACCCACCACCACGGCCGGGGCTGACGTCCAGATTCTTGCACACATGGCCCCAGGGGCTCTGAGCTCAGCCCTGAAATTTGGACTTGCACTGAAATTGCTGCCTCTCCTTTCTGTATTAACCTTCTGAATTTACTGGCTGTAGTATTTCTCTGGTAGACGGAATATGCCTGTGTCTGTGTGTGTACATATGTGGTGTGTGTGTACATATGTGGTGTGTGTACACGTGTGTGTGATGTGGGACATGTAAGTGTGGTGTGTGTGGTGTGCATATGTGTATATGCATGTGGTGCGAATGTGTGTGTACATGTGGGTATGTGTATGTTATGTGTGGTGTGGGTATGTGTGTGTGGTGTGTGTATGTCCATATATATTTGCATGGGGTTTATGTGTGTGGTGTGGGTGTGTGTGGTCTATATGTGTGTGTGTGTGTGTGTATGGAGTGTGTCTGTGTGTTTGTGTTGTATGTATATGTGGGTGTTATGTGTGTATGTTTAATGTATGGTGTGTGTGCTGTGTGTGTGGTTTGTGTTTATGTGTGTGGTGTGTATGTGTGGTATGTGTGGTGCATGACTGTGTTGTGTGTGTGTATATGTGTGGTGTATGTGGTATATGTCTTTGTGTGTGGTGTGAGTTTATGTGTGTGGTGTGTATGTTTTTGTGTTGTGTGTGTGTATGTGGTATGTGTCTTTGTGTGTGTGGTGTGTTTGTGTGGTGTGTGCATGTCTGTGTTGTTTGTGTGTGTGTATATGTGTGGTGTATGTGATATGTGTGGGATGTATGTGTTGGAAGTAGAAGGAAGGTGGGCTCTGAGTTTCTCAGCCAGTAGGAGAGTCCATTTTCCTTAAATAGGGGGAATTAATCTCATTTACACTTACTGCTACGGTATTTTAATTTATGGAGTTTACTGATCCATTAGACATGCAGTGGTATTTGATGAGAATTTCAGTAAACTTCCAGAATAATTCAATGACAAGTTGTCACTGTCACGATGCTGCAGGTGCTCCATCCCTCACTTTTTCTTCTTATGCCCTTTTGCTGTTCATTTCATCCGACCTGCATTGTGTCTGTCACACTTGCTCCTTCACCCAACTTCTCATCAGCATTTTTCAACATATATGTAGAACTTTCTATTTTATAAATTGTTAACTTTTAAGTTTTCATTCATAAGCTCAATCTTATTAAACATCTTCCGATAGAAAGCTGTGTGCTCTGGCGTCCCGTCCCGCTCGCCTTAAAACTGGAAGGACAGGCAGCACAACTGGACCCTCCGGGAAGATGCCATCTCCACGCCCGTGCCAGCGCCTCAGCCGCATGTGATGGCAGCTGCAGCCAGTGCCTCTGGTGGTCCCCAGTGTCAGCCTCCATGGGGCTGGGCCCTCCTCCCCGAAACCATGCTCCTCCCGCCTCTCCCCGCCCGCACCCTTTCCCTGTGCTCCCATCAAGCTTCCTGTTGGCTCCCTGCCCTCTTCCTCATTGGCTCAAGACACTTTGCATCCTCTAAGGTTTTCTGAAACTTTTAAGATTTCCTGTTTTTTGCTTATATAAGTAACATACCGTTTTGCAAGAGATTTCTATTCGACTTTTGTATTTCATAGCTGGTTCCTGGAAGTCCTCTTGGTTGGATCTTAAATACACATCTCCACCCAGAAGCCACATCTGCACTCTGGCACAGCTAAGTCCCTATTTTAGCAGTCGCCAACCTCAGGCCAGCTCTCGTGGGCATTGTGCCCAAACTGATGCACTTTGATTTTTGTTCGAAGTTAGGAAAATATATTTAGTCTTCAATCACCTGCATTGAGAAACAGCTAACGTTTTCAGCATCAGTAATGTTTTTTTCCTTAAATAACCTGCATTTTACTGCTCCGTGCAATTAGTTATTATCCACTTGTCTTTGGAGAGATTATGTGTAAAACACGAACAAGTTATTGCCACGGAATAATTAAATTCACAGAATTTAAGTCACTCTATGCACTTAGACAAGTGCATTTAAGCTTTTCTGTGAGGCTTTCCCTTTGTGGAGCCACCATCCCTGGGCATGAGATGACTGTGTATGCACTTTTTAGACATTTTACTGACATTCCTAATCATATAATATTTTCTTTATAATTCAGAGGCAGATCCTTTTGATGTGTCATTCGAAAAACGATAATGCAATCTTCTAAAATGTGGATCTTTTCCTTCACATATTTTAAAACAACCATCATGTAACAAGAGTTAATGGGTGCAGCACACCAGCATGGCAAACATATACATATGTAACTAACCTGCACGTTGTGCACATGTACCCTAAAACTTTAAAGTATAATAAAAAAATGAATTAAAAAAAAAGATGTCAGTTTCTTACTGGCTACAAATGTTAGTTTCCTGTGGTCAGCTTGGCTGGGCAGTGCCCAGTTATTCAACCAAACACCAGTCTAGGTGTTGTTGTGAAGGCACTTTTTTTTTTTTTGAGATGGAGTTCAGCTCTTGTTGCCCAGGCTGAAGTGCAATGGTGCGATCTCGACTCACTGCAACCTCCGCCTCCCAGGTTCAAGCAATTCTCCCACCTCAGCCTCCTGAGTAGCTAGAATTACAGGCGCCTGCCATCACGCCCAGCTAATTTTTGTATTTTTAGTAGAGACAGGGTTTTGCCATGTTGGCCAGGCTGGTCTCGAACTCCTGACCTCAGGAGATCCACCCACCTCGGCCTCCCAAAGTGCTGGGATTACAGGCATGAGCCACCATGCCTGGCCTTGTGAAGGCATTTTATAGATGTGGTTAGCATCTATGATCAGTTAACTTTAAGTAAATGAAATTACCCTCAATAATGTAAGTTGGGTCCTTAAGATCAAAACGTGAGATCTCTCTGAGGAAGAAGAAAATCTACCTGCTGGATAAAGGCTCAGATCCTCTCAGGAGTTTGCAGACTGAGGTCCTGAACTACAAATGTTACACACAAACACACACAGATGCATACATGTGCACACATACACACATGCACATGTGCACACACACCTACACACATACGTGTGTGCACACATGAATACACATGCACACACATGTACACACACAATGAATATACGCATCCATGCACATGCAGACATAAGCACATACTGCACATGCCCCTGGATGTGCACACATATATGCAATACACACATGTACACATGTATATGCACGCCAGCATGCACACGGCCTCACATGTACATGCATGTGCACATACAAACATGTATACACATGTGTATCCAATATCTTTCCTACTCGCTCTGTTTCTTTGGTGGAGCCCTAACCAATCCTATATCAGCTATCATCAAATAATACCTGAAATAAGAGTGGTAAATTGTCCATAATTTGAGCTGAAAACTAACTGCTGTACCCTACATCTTCACACAATTCGAGAGTGGACGCCATGATTGACTGATTGCCTGGCCTGTAACCATCTAATTAGGAGTCAGCACATTGATGATCTCTTTATAATCCAGATAAATAATGCCAGAACTACACATGAGGTGTAAAACAAAACAAAACAAAATTATATTATGTGGTTAGCAAATGAAGGACCATAAATGCTTACGTATTTAATATTTGAATAATTGTTCTCTAGATATCTTTGAGAATTTGGTAAATTGAGTATATTATAGTAGAAATTACTTAGAATTGAGCAAATCTGTTTTCAATTCTTAGTTCTGATGCTTAGTGCTCTTGAAAACCCAATTTATGCCCCTTACACACGAGTGCTAGTCACCCATTTTCTCCAGTCGCTATGAGGATTAGGTAAAATCATGTGAGCAGGTGCCCTGCAGAGTGTGAGCAGCTGTGCTCATCTGCATCGTCACCAGGTTCATGAAAGTAACAAAGTGATGAGAAGCACGGCACGCACAGACAAAGGGCGAGCAGCAAATCCAGGACGCGAAGGCTTTCGGAGCAGCCTAAAGAATAATATAAGTCGTAAAAATCTAAATATGAACAGGAAAGCATTGAAGGTCCCTAGAGTGGAAGAAACATGCAGAGGTCACAAGCAAGGGGCGCATGTGGGCATCGCGCTTCGGTCTAGGGGCAAAGCTGCAGTTTGGTGTCTGGTGTTCCTGCAGAAAGAGCGAGGCTGGGTTTGGAAACAGGCAGAAGGGTCTCAACATTTATCAGAAGGTAGCACCGGGAAAACAAAACATTAGGAAATGTTTGAGCCAAACAAGCAACAAACAACAAAGCACCACCAACAAACCAACAACAAACGACAAAGCCCTCTGCTGTGCACAGGAGTGGGACACCCCCCGGAGGCAGCCTGCTGGCACCAGGGTCCTGTGCACACCTTGACCCCAGAGCTGGTACAGATGGGATCGCAGACACCCCTCGGAGGCAGCCTGCACATGCCTTACATTTGGGCTGAAGACAGAGCTCATTTCCACAATATGAGAACAATTGAAGGAACAGTAACTGTGCAGTTAAGGCTGGTTTCTTCCAAAAATCATGCACTTTCACTGATACTTTAAACTGTTCGTCATACCACATATTCTATACTTTTCTAACTCAGTGGTAATTAGAGGTTTTGACAAAACCACTCCCAAATTTGACAAATCAAATGCACCACCCAGAGAGTGTCAGTCACTGAGCCCAAACCACAACCCACCAGGGACAGCACAGCTGAGAATGAGGCTCTGTGGGGTTGGAGCTCGGTTCAGCAGCCGCATGGCTGCTCTGGGCACATGGAAGGAGCCCAGCTCCAGGCAGGTCCCCAGGACAGAGCCGACCCCAGCTGCCTCCACACAGGGCTATTCATGAGAGGTCTGGTCTTCCCTCGACAACTTCTGTTCCACAACTAGAAAAGGCTGAAGTCTCTCAGGCATAGATACTGACCCTCTAAATTCTGACCTTTATACTCTAACACGACATTTGCTGCTGAGTGGGTCGTACTTCCATCTCTCTGTGTCCTTAAGTAAACTTCACAGGATGCCCCTTTACTTTTATCAACTGAATTCCATAAGCATGTTTTGCTCTCTCACAACAGAAAAACATCTCCTCCCCATTCATCTTGGCCTGACCCCACCCTGCTCTGTCCTCCTGGCCATACATCAGGAGGCGCACACCAACCCCCCAGGGAAGACCCTCTGGGCTGCACGTCACCCACCAATTAGAGCCAATGAAATGTCTCATGCAGATGTGTGCCCAGGCCTGCCCACTGGTGCTGTGGCAGGGAAAGCCAGCTTTATGGGCTGCAAACAGCTAAATTTACTTTTATACATGTCACTCACTCATGAGTGACAGACAGCCTTTTCGATCCCCAATAGATACAAAGTAAGATGCTTGTTAGCACTGCCCACAGATCTCTGGGAGGCAAGTGGAGATGACAGCTGTGTTTGCTTATTAGAACACTAGAACTATGAGAATGGGGTTCCACACAGGCCTCCACCAGGGATTCCCTTTCCCAAGATCCCTGCATTTTAAAACAGCGTCTCAAAATAGTTCCCTAAACCTTCAAATGCTCGCTGTTAAATTAAGTCACCATTCGCTCAGAGATCTGTGATTGTGAAATATTTAAAGAACATTATTTCATCTGTGAGTGCAATTTTAATAATGGAGGAGTGTCAAATGAAAAGCTAATCAACTTCAGCCGGGCGCGGTGGCTCAGGCCTATAATTCCAGCACTTTGGGAGGCCGAGGTGGGTGGATCACAAGGTCAGGAGATCGAGACCATCCTGGCTAACACGGTGAAACCCCGTCTCTACTAAAAATACAAAAAAATTAGCCGGGCGTGGTGGCGGGAGCCTGTAGTCCCAGCTACTCGGGAGCCTGAGGCAGGAGCATGGCGTGAATCTGGGAGGCAGAGCTTGCAGTGAGCCGAGATCGCACCACTGCACTCCAGCCTTGGCGACAGAGCCAGATTCCATCTAAAAAAAAAAAAAAAAAAAAAAAAAAACGCTAATCAACTTCATCAGTCTGTTGAGGGTGGGCAGGAATAATGTTACCACCTGAACCTAGAAAAGACATGGTGGATAGATTTTTCCAAACCACTGCTGCTCATAGATTCTTGCAGGGAAAAGCACATTAGGACTTGACTTTACAGATTAACCCACAGAGGTCTTGGTAATTTTGCAATGTGCTCATGGACGAAAATAAGCGGCAAAACCGAGTAGAGTTTTAATCTTCCGATGCTGTTGCTTCCTTTCTCCTGTGTGTATTCACAACTGTCCTTTTTTCTAATCCTATTCACAATCCTTGGCCACTTTCAGTATCTCTTCCTTTGTACAACGAAAAGACAAACTTAGCTCAGCTATGGGGCAATTCCCAGAGCTGCAACCTCCACACAATCTCATTGACAAACTCTCACCCTCCCCACCTGTAAGCCTCACTGCTCCCCATGTGCGTGTCTCTCTCTCTCTCTCACACACACACACACACGTCCGACAAGAAGAACATGTATGTTTTAATTTCAATCTAACTGCCAACTTGCCCAGTGACCCCTGGTGTATGAACCATGGAATCCATAATTTACTTTGCTTTCCAAACTCATGTCCACAAGACTCGTTTTAAATACCTTCCAGGGAATAATTTTGTAACCCTGGGGTACACTCCATGGTGCCTGACAACAGTCACTGTTTGTTATTTTTAGGGAAAGGGGTGATGCCCAGAAGCCTCAAGCAGCTGTGAGACCTCGAGACTCCTGTCCCTTTCATCTGCAGAGGGTGCACCTGCCAGGCTGTGACACCAGGGCAGGAGGCACCTGCAGAGGGTGGGCCCAGCAGGAAGGCCCCTCCTCCCTTCCCTCCACCTTCACCTTCTCTCCTCACTTCCTTGTTTCTGTTCCTTCACTCTTGAAAGCCCCTGTATGTGGGCCCGGCTTGGAAGAACATCCAAGGAGCCTCAAGAGAGCAGACCCTCCACGTGTTCACTCTCATCTCATTCTGGCTTCATCATCTGGGTGATCACACAAGGAGCGGGGGGAACCCTTTCCAAACCAGAGGTGCATCTCGCCCCGGGAGCTCAGGCTTAGTGTCAGGTAACACAGTAACACACAGGTCAGTAGTGAGGGCCATAGCAAGCTGGCATCTTCAGCATGAAGAGCTCACAGGCAGGTTCTTAGCTGACTCCTGCTCAGCCTGGTGCTGGGCCTAACACAAAACACACACAGTAGCAGCACAGCAGCCCTGCAGCCTCCCCAGATCTGGGTTCCCACTTCTGCGAAGCATGCACCTGGGCTGCCCTGGGAACACGAGGTGATGTCACCTTCATATCCCTGGCAAACATGAAAAGCTTCCAGGCCCTCTCTTCTACATGTGGGAAATAAGGAGTGGGCCAGGCCCTCTCTTCTCCATGTGGGAAATAAGGAGTGGGACCAACCAGGAAATCACTAAGGCCATTCCGTATTTCACAGTTTTCCAACACTTTCATTTGGAATGACAGAGCCTCACAATGTTTCTGCTCTCACTGATCTGACCCTCTTGCAGGGCCCCCTGAAATTGCACCAGCTCCTGGGGTTGATTTTCCAGCAGCGAGTACTGCTCCATCTAGAGGAAGCCAACAAGGAGACAGAAAAATGCAACCACCAGCTCATTCATTCCAGCAACCTCTCTTCCAGACAAGGTTACTACTTCGGTCCTTATAATGCAAAAACAGATGAATTCTTCAAGTAATTGGCTCTCTTCTTTTAAAATCACATTCAGACCTCTATTGCTTCAATTGCCTCTGAAAATTTCATATACTTAAAATTAATGGTTATTAGCAGCAATGTTTTCGGAATAATATTTGTGAAGATAATTACTTTCACATGGAACAATCATGTCTGGGCAACACCACATTTCACGCCACACAACTGTAGCTAGTCATTAGCCTCACTCTGTTGACCATCAAAGATTTCCTTCCCTGTGTGGAATCACTGACATCATTACCTGCAGATTTTCTTGGTGACTCTTACCCCCCCATACTTGGGTATTTGTCAGGGTTCTCTAGAGGGACAGAACTAACAGGATAGATGTACATAGTAAGGGGAGTTTATTAAGGAGTATTAACTCACACAATCACAAGGTCCCACAATAGGCCATCTGCATGCTGAGGAGCAAGGAAGCCAGTCTGAGTTCCAAAGCTGAAGAACTTGAAGTCTGATGTTCAAGGGCAGGAAGCATCCAGCATGGGAGAAAGATGTAGGCTGGGAGGCTAGGCCAATCTAGGCTTTTCACATTTTTCTGCCTGCTTTATATTCTGGCCATGCTGGCAGCTGATGAGATGGTGCTCACCCAAATTAAGAGTGAGTCTGCCTTTCCCATCCCACTGACTCAAATATTAATCTCCTTTGGCAACACCCTCACAGACACACCGAGGATCAATAATTTGCATCCTTCAATCCAATCAAGTTGACACTCAGTATTAACCATCACAAGCCCACCCCTTGTCAACTTGAATCCATATACATCTCCTGAGATCAAAAATAATCCTCAAATATAGACAATAATGAGGTTATAATTATACCTAACATAATACAACTATCCTTCGTACAACTGGAAATACACCAATCCCCAACTCAAATGCTATCATATAAAGTTAACAATACTTGAATGCTGATATGAAGTCAATAAATCTTATGTCACATGATAAAGGAGAAAGGAAATAAAGTGAAGATATTTTCTTAGCACAAATGTATACATGCACAAACATGCTTTTAACAAAAGGAGGAGGAAATACTCATGACAATTACAGTTCTCATTTCTGCAGCTGGTCCTGTGGTCCTCCATTTTTAGGGAGGGTGTAAGGTCTATGTCTAGATTCATTTTTGTACATGTAGATGTCCATTTGTTGAAGACTGCCTTTTTCCCATTATAATGTTTTTGCTCTTCTGTGAAAGAGAAGTTGACTATATTTATGTGGTTCTATTTCTGGGCTATTACATTCCATTAATCTGTTTGTCTATTCTTGCAGCAATACCACACTGTCTTGATTAAATTAGCTTTATAGTAAGTCTTATAGTCAGGAAGTGTCAAGCCTCAAACTTTGTTCTACTTCAATACTGCATTGGCTATTCTAGTCTTTCCATCTCCATATAAACTTTAGAATCAATTTGTCAATATCCACAAAACTTTTTGCCAGAATTTTGGTTGATATCGTATTGAATCTACAGATCAAGTTGGAGAGAACTGAAATCTTAACAATATTGAGTCTCCCTATTCATGAACATAGACTATCTTCTTCATTAATTTTTTTCTATGATTTCTTTCATCAGAGTTTTGTAGTTCACCTCATCTAAACATTATACATATTTTGTTATATTTACACCTAAGTAATTTATTTCTTTGAGTGCTAATGTAAATGGTATTGTGCTTTTTAAATTTCAAAGTCCAGTTTTTCATTTCTGGTACCAAGCAAGGCAATTAAATTGTGTATAATAAATAACCTTGCATTCCACATCCAAGGACTTTCAGTATGGTGTTGAAAAGAACTGATGAGAAGAGACATCCTTGTATTGTTCCTGATGTTGGTGGGAAATCATCTAGTTTCTCACCATTATCTATGATGTTAGCTGTGGGATTTTTTGTAGTTAATCTTTATCGAGTTAAGGAGGTCCTTCTCTACTGTTAGCTTACTGAGAGTTTATATCATAAATGGATGTTGGGTTTTGTGGAATGCTTTTCCTGCATCCATTTATATGATCATTAGGGTTTTCTTCTTTAGTTTGTTAATGTGATGAATTACATTAATTTCCAAATGCTGAACTAGTCTTGCATAGCTGCAAAAAATCCCACTTGGTTGTGGTGTGTAATTCTTTTTATACATTGTTGAATTCCATTGGCTAATATTTTGTTGAGGATTTTTTGCATCTATGTTCATGAGAGATATTGGTCTATACTTTTCTCATAATGTCTTCATCTGGTTTTGGTATTGTGATAAAGCTGGCCTCATGGAATGCACTAGGAAGTGTTCCTTCTGCTTCTATTCTCTGAAAGTGATTGTAGACAACTGGTATAATTTCTGCTGTAATGTTTGGTAGAACTTACCAGGGAACCCGTCTGGCCTGGCACTTTCTGTTTGAGAAAGTTATTAACTATTGATTTAATTCATTTAATAGATGTAGGCCAATCTAGACTGCAGTTTATTGTGTAAGTTTTTGCAGATTGTGTTTTTTAAGGAATTGGTGCGTTTTATCCAGGTTATCAAATTTGTCAGCATAGAGGTGTATGTCATGTCCATAGAATCTATAGTAATATCCTCTCTTTGATTTCTAATATTATTAACTTGTGTTCTCTCTTTGCATATGTAGCCTGGCTATTGGCTTATAAGTTTATTTATATTTTCAAAGAAACAGCTTTTTTTTCCTATCTTGATTTCCTGTCTTCAGTCCCTGATTTCTTCTTGAATTTTCATCATTTATTTTCCTCTACTTACATTGGGTTTAAATTGCTTCTCTTTTTCTGGTTTCCTAAGGGGAAAGCTTAGAGCTTCGGGGAAATAAACTCCTGCTGTTGAAAAAAAATTTATTTTGACATTTCTTCTAATATATGCTTTCAATTCTATATATTTCTCACTTATCACTTCTTTCACTGCATCCCACAAATTTTGATAAGTTGTATTATTTTTAGTTGAAAATATTCTTAAGATTTCTATTGAGATTTCTTCTTTGACCAGTGTGTTATTTAGAAGCGTACTGTTTACTCTCCAAGCATTTTGTGACTTCCCAGCTATCTGTTATTGATCTCTAGTTTAACTCCATTTTGGTTTAAGAGCAGACACTGTACAATATCTGATAAGGTTTGGCTGTGTCCCCACCCAAATCTCATCTTGGATTGTAGCTCCCATAATTCCCATGTGTTACGGGAGGGACCTGGTGGGAGGTAATAGAATCATGGTGGCAGTTTCCTCCATACTGTTCTTGTGGTAGTGAATAAGTCTCATGAGATCTGACAGTTTTATAAGGGGAAACCCCTTTTGCTTGTTTCTCATTCTCTTTTGTCTGCCACCATGTAAGATGTGCCTTTCCCCTTCCACCATGATTCTGAGGCCTCCCCAGCCACTTAGAAGTGTGAATCTATTAAGCCTCTTTTTCTTTATAAATTACCTAGTCTCAGGTATGTCTTCATCAGCAATGTGCGAACAGACTGATAAAATATCTGTTCTTTAAATTTGTTAAAATGTGTTTTTATGGCCCAGAATGTGGTCTGTCTTGGTGAATTCTTCATGTGATCTTCAGAAGAATGTTATTCTGCTGTTGTTGGGTGAAGTAGTCTGTAGATGTCCATTATATGCAGTGGATTGTTGATGCCGTTGAAATTTGTTATGTCCTTTCTGATTTCTGTCTGGTGGGTCTATCCATTTCTGACCAGTTGCACTCTTAAGGCTGGTGGGTTGTCCGTTGTCAACTCAGCAACCCTCCATTTCCCTTCTCAAAGCAGAAAGAGAAACCAGGTTCTATGTTTCTCCAGATCCTTTCCCATATGTCTCGGTGTGAGAGTTTGCTGAAAGAAACTCATTAAAGATTTGGGAGGTAAAGAGGAGACGTCAACCATTTTTGAAGTCAGATAAGCACACCCTTGGGTAGATGGATCTATGGGGCTACCCAGCATGTCCTGAGAGCCACAGCTTCAACACTGTCAACTGTGGGAGATGTGCAAGCGTTCCAAAGTTTTCACGAGAATTGCAATAAATTTCTGGTTTTTTTCCTCTTAAGAACTGACAGTTTTATAGTTTTTGAATATAATATTTTCTTTTTTGGGGGGGGGGGTTGTTTGTTGTTTGAGACAGAGTCTCGCTCTGTCGCCCAGGCTGGAGTGCAGTGGCATGATCTCTGCTCACTGCAGCCTCTGCCTCCCGGGCTCAAGCAATTCTCCTGCCTCAGCCTCCCAAGTAGCTGGGATTATAGGCATCCACCACCATTCCCAGCTAATTTTTTTTATATTTTAATAGAGATGGGGTTTCACCATGTTGACCAGGCTGGCCTCGAACTCCTGACCTTAAGTAATCCACCTGCCTCGGCCTCCCAAAGTTGCTGGGATTACAGGAGTGAGCCACTGACATTGGCCAAATATCATATTTTCGACGGCAGACTCTGCCCTTTGCATTCCAGCAATCCCAACTTGGTAAGAACCCGTTTATCCCCATCTTCAAACTGTTACAGCTGGAATTCCTGGAGCTGCTCCCGTTTTCCTGACAAAATCCTAGTGGGTAGAGTTTAGTGTTGGGTAAGGGCAGAGGGCTGCTTAAAGCTGCAGTGGAGAACATGGAGAAAGACAATGACAAGGCCCAGGGACTCATGTTTCCACTTTAAGGCATGAGTGGAGTGCTAGAGAGCTTCAGGATTTCCCTGAAATGATTCCTTATTTCTTGTAACTACAGAGTTAAGACTTCTGAAAACTCAAGCCCACATCTGATTTTGCAGGTGGCTGAGTAATTCTATCTATCAGGCAGTGAGTCTCTCTACAGCTAGGGCATTGATGGGCAAAGAGTGGGAATGAGAACAGATCCCAGCATGTCTGTGTCCCTTTTGCACATTCATATCCTACTGACTTTCCTTCCCCTTCCTCCCCTATCAGCAGTCACTGTTGCCCAGAGGTCCTAGAATTACGTTTTCTGAGGCAACAATTTAGCAGGACAACGCTGACTTTCCTCAATATGCACCTGGCCACTCCCCATATTTCTAGTCTCATAACTAGCCCCAAATCTTATTATGAAGCCTAATTTCAGAAAAGCTATCCCATGCATATCTAAAGAATTGCAATGCAATGGTCATGACAATGGCAGAAAGGAACTTTTGATTGTGCATGGGAGTATGTGTTTAGGGTTGTAGAATCCTCTGTTGGATTAGACCAAATGTCTTAATATGGGTGCAATGACTAGAGATTCTGGATTGAATGACTGGAGATTCCGAATTGAATGAGTAGAGATTCTGGATTGAATTTGTTTAATTACTTAAGAGAGACTCTATTGGTTTCCTTGGTTAGTTGACTAACATCAGGACTCACAGTGGCCACACTAAGTGAGGTTGAGTTGCCATAGCTTCCTTGGTATGCGGTCCCAGAAGGAATTCAAAGGGTTATGGAAGTAGGGTGCATACTCCCATACCTGCTCCCTTGCTGAATCTACATTCATTTCTTTGCCAAAAAATTGAAAAAACCCTAAGTGAGGAAGCCTCCAGCATCCCAGAAACTCTGCTGTGGCACTTTCATGCTGAGCAGGCATGGTACTGGGCTATGCCACCACTGAAGGTGGCTCCTGGAATCCAAAGGGATGGTGGACCCTGGACAGGATGGCAGAGCCCAGGCAGCAGCACTGAACCTTCAGATCAGGTGCGTTGGTTCCCTTCATGGGTGGCAGGGCTGATGGTTTGACCTGCAGATCTATCTAGCCATGGCTAATTGATCATGGAGCTCTTAGGTTTGAAATAGATGGGGAATACATTGCAGTTGTAATTGATTTGCGTAGGTGAAAAATCTCCAGGTCAGGTGGATAGAGACTGGACTTACCACAGTAAAGAGGCCTGGGCTCTCAATCAATTTCAGGGAGAGAGTCAGTTCCCAGAACAGCAGCCCTGAATAAAGGGAAGTCCAAGTCTGTTTGAGGAAAGCCCACCAACCCTTTGTACTGCAGATCTCCCTGTTAGCCTCCGTAAAGCAGAGATTCGCAGCTATGAGTGGTGGACAAAGAGCTGCTGGACCCTGGCTCTGGGACGATGCCACGTCCTTGGAGCCCCAGTGCCTGCCATGGCCCCTGTCACAATGTGGGACTAATGTGGGTCGGGGGACAGCTGCCTTTGTCTTGGACTCATCCCACACTTGTCTCAGGGCCCCAAACACACCTTGGGGCTCTTTAACTCCCCTCTGAGTACAGAGCTGAACACATATGTGTCCTACTGGTGGAACCTCCACGTTGGTGTCTGGACCACTGGATTCAGGCCCATCATGGTTGGGTGACTGGACATCCTAGAATGGCTTTTCCTTTGGAAAACGGAAAACCAAAAGCCATGCTGTAGGGAAGACTTGAAAGATGTGGAGGAGGTAATTTTTATTACATTTCTTTCAATTGCCTCTTGGCTCAGGCAGAAAGCAAATAAATTATTAGCAAGGGAGTGCTCTATTGTAAATATCTACAGATGGAACTCCAGTTCCAGCTATTGTCCCAGATGTGTTCTGTATCCCAGAGCAAATCAAAAACGTCCCTGATACCTGGTAAACAGCTATGAAAATGGCCAGTGATTCTTTCTCCTGCAGTTTCTAGCTGTTAGCACACATCGCCAGAAACAGCCTGCCTTTGAATGGCAATAGCATACTTTGTGTTTCGGCACCGAGGCCAGAACGTACTCATTCTTGAGGAAAAAGGCCTTGCTTACACAGGATGTAACGTCCTGTTTCAGTATTAACCATAACACATGTCGTTAAATGGAAAACTTGGCGTAACAGGAAAGCAAGCTTCAGCTCTGTATTAGGAACCCCTTCTTCTGCTAACATGGAATGAAGTCCCCATGGTCTGCTGAGTAAACTGTCAGAGCCAATTTCTGTGAATGGGGCTTCCCACCCTGACCTGCTGTTCAAAATAGATGATTTGGAAGGTTCCTTCCTGCTCAGAGTGTCCACACCATTTTTCCCAACATAAGATGTCAACTTTATTTCTAACAGTTAAGTTCAAAATCACCTACAGGCAGGATCTGCCATGAGTTCTTAACCATAGTAAAAGCTATTATAGGTGACTGAAACGTGTTTTTTAAAAGGACTAATTTAAATTTAAAAAGGTAGCTCCGTGAAAGGTGTTAGTGACTTTTTTTTTCCCAATTAGGTCAATTTTTATCAATGGTTTTCATAGCACTTAAGAACTTAGACTGTAACTTAGACTAGAAGTGATTTTCTATTACAGTATCTTACTTTAACATTTGAGACGTCTTTTTAAAATTTCCCACTGAACTGGAGAAAAATGACATTCTGTAAAGTTTCTTGCGCTGAGATGCCCTGGGGTGATTACAGGCAGAACACACCAGCCTTGCTGTGGCCCTGCCAGGCTGTTGTTCTGCGCCCTGCCTGTGGGGGCGCTGGAGAGCAGCCCACCATCTCCCAGAGCTCCTCACTCGGGATCAGTGGTCCCATCACAGACCAGGTACAGGTACGACAGGAACCGGCAGCTCCTGCTGCCCGCCCCCCAGACATCCCAATCTGTGTCTGCGCAGGGATGTCACACTGAGTGACAGCCGTCATCGATCTCCCTTTTTCTCTGAAGAGAGACATGTCTCAGAATTTGCCCAGTGAACATACGGGCAGTTTACTCGGCTGTAGCTGGCTACAGTATTACAATGCCAATGTGGCTGAAAATGCACAGATGTATTTAAAAGGGGAACCTATATGTTAATGTATACGCATGTATGTGTATTAAGATGTTTTAACAACTTAAAGTAGTAAAATTTTCCAAAGCAGTAGAGTGAATAAGATTCACTTTGTGGAGGTAAATCTAGTTTTTATATTACAAAGGATTCTTTGCATTCAGTACAACTGACATTTTTCTTTTAGAATTAATTGAAGCCAGAATTTACTTTGAAAAATGAGGAAGTGAAACCATATGATTTATACATCTTTTAGAATTTTAGCATTTTAATGAACTTTATGCATCAGAAAAATTGAGATTATATGTCTCACTAGCATTTCTCTAATAATTTATTTTGTATCACATAAGAATGTAGACATATGATATGATCAGTTTGGTTCAAAAAGTATATTTGTATCAGTCCAATATTGTAATAGCTCCATTTATAAGATTTACATATAATTTACTAGGATTTTTTTTTTTTTTTTGAGATGGAGTCTCATTCTATTGCCCAGACTGCAGTGTAGGGAGCCATAATAGCTCATGCAGCCTCAAACTCCTTGGCTCAAGTGATCCTCCCACCTCAGCCTCCTGAGTAGCTGGGGCTACAGGTATGTGCCACCGTGCCTGACTAGACTTTGTTTTTATTTTTTGTAGAGACAGGTCCTGCTATGTTGCCCAGGCTGGACTTGAACCTCTGGCCTCAAGTGATCCTCCTGTCTAGGCCTCCCAAAGTGCTTAGATTACAGTTGTGAGCAACTGGTGTAAAAATTTGTTGTGGCCGAGTGTGGCAGCTCACACCTGTAATCCCAGCACTTTGAGAGGCCAGGGTGGGCAGATCACCTGAGGTCAGGAGTTCAAGACCAGCCTGGCCAACATGGCAAAACCCCATCTCTATTAAAAAAAAATACAAAAATTAACCAGGTATGGTGGTGGGCGTCTATAATCCCAGCTCCTTGGGAGGCTGAGGCAGGCAGAGTTGCTTGAACCCGGGAGGCGGAGGTTACAGTGCGCCGAGATTATGCCACTGCATTCTACACTGGGCGACAGAACGAGACTCTGTCTCGAAAACACAACGAAACAAAACAAACAAACAAACAAAAAAACTGTTGCTCACAAGAATTTTACTCTCTCTGGGCTAGGATAGAAGTCATGAAAGTGTGTCTTGCCTCTCTATCAATTGTGATGTGTTTTCCCACAATAAGCAAAAGGATAACAGCACTTCATCTACTCGAGACTTTTTGGCTTTGGAGGCCAAGAAATATGCTGATCCTTGTTGTTGTGACTCCTTCCTCTGCCCAGCACAAATTAGAGGTCGATAACTACACATCTTGAATGAAGACACAGATGAATTCTGAGTGAGCGTGTAGGAAGCGATTCCCCGTTTAGTTACAGACTGCTGCGTGTGCCTGCCTTGGTTTCATGGAAATTTACTGCTATGCAGATGGGGTGACTTTTGGGTACTAGGGCTGTTTGCCCTTCCTTGGAACTAAGAGTTGGCTAATTGAAAAGATAAACACTGAAGAAGAAATGAGTGCATGCCTATTAATCTTCGTGGGACAAGTTAAATTACCAGCCTGCTTGCCTTTTGCTGCAACTCACAGAATTAAACTCCCGTGAGGGCTCTGCTGGCTGCCTTGGACCCCAGGCGTGTGTCCTGGACTCGGCTCCACTGCCTCTCCCCTTGACCCTGTGTCCCCCAGGTCACTTATCAGCACAGGGACTGCTCTGCCAGTCATCTCACCCGCTTCGCCCTCCACTTCATCTCTCAGCTGTAATACCGTCTCCACCTCTGCCCCCACCCCACAGGCACCAGACTGACCACGCGTCCCCACCACATGCTTCCTGGCATCAGCCCCATGGTGAGGCTGCACTCGGCTTCTCTCTTCCCAACAGCCAGAATGAGTACCTCGGGGATAGACGTCTGTTTCATCCACCTAACCTGACGTGACATTGGAGAAAGCTCATCTCCATGGAAGGCATCCTGCACCGAATGCATCCTGACCCCCACCATCTTATGTGATCCTCAGAGGTCTCACCTGGCGTCCTCCACGGCACACATTCTATGCACGCATGCTGCTGCCAGCCAACGGGGAGCAAAGGCGTGAAGGCCCTGCAGGCTCCAGCGCCCGGGCGGTACGGGGAGACCCTGTGAAGCCCTGACACCTCCTGTGCTCAGCACGATGATAACACTTCAGGAATCCCGGGTGAGTCACCTGCTCCCTGAGTTCCAGTGCTCTAACATGGGCTTCATCAAGTGTATTTTACAGCGTTTAGTGAGGATCCCTGACGGGAATGCTCGTGAAGTGCCCCAGTCAGCACACAACAGTCGACAGTGGGCAGTTTATTAAGGTCCTTTTGTAACACGATTTACTAAACCTTTGAGCTTTCTTTCCAATTCTAACACTGCATCTATGGATAGACTCAGTGAAATATCAACTATAGAGACAAATAATTCAAATACAAGAATAATAAACAGAATAACTATAAAATGTAATTCACTTACCACTTCTTCATGAGTTGCATTTTCTACATGTATGCCATTAACCTGAACAGATGACAAAGTAAGAATGTTGAGAATAATAAGTAATACAAGTTAAAAATAAAAATGCAATGCAGTTAAGGATTAACGTGTACAATACTGACCTGGAGAACAGCATCTCCTACGAACAACATCCCTGTCTGGTCAGCTGCAGGGTGGCAAAAGTGGCAACAGTGTTAAGAGAAATCTCAGTGACATGCTTTGTTATGACAGTCATTTAAGCACAGGGCTTGCAGTAGCTGAAGTGGCCACATGTGTGTGTGTGTGCATGTGTCCACGTGAGCAGATGTGTGTTTGTGTGTGCAGGTGCAGATGGGTGTGAATGTATGCATGTGTGTGCATGTGTGGGTGTGGGTGGCATGCATGGGTATTTGCGAGTCTGAGTGTGTGGATCTGTTGATATGTGCATGCCTGTGTGTACACATGGATGTGTGTGTGCATGTGTCCACGTGAGATGTGTGTGTGTGTGCAGGTGCAGATGGGTGTGCATGTGTGGGTGTGGGCGGCATGCATGGATATTTGCAAGTCTGAGCATGTGAATCTGTTGATGTGTGTGCCATGGATGTGTGTGTGCATGTGTCCACAGGGGTGTGGGAAATGTGAACACATAGCAATAGGCGGCCACTTCATAAGGAAAGCTAGGTCGGCCACTTCATAAGGAAAGCTAGATTGGCCTCTTCATAAGGAAAGCTAGATTGATTTACGTGCATTAAGAGAGCTGCCTTCCAGTCACAGAAGACTTGTTTAGTGTGGAAAACAAATGTCACTTCCTCGTAACAAAGGGTTTCATTACAGGATATGGAAAGTCTGATGCACATTTTTCATTAAGTGTGCAATAAACAAGGAATTCCCTCAGCCACTTAGCATTTCCCCTCATTCTCATAAGCAAACGTACAGAGACGGCTCTGATCAAAACAACTGTACCTAGAATATTAAAGGCAACAAAGAGAAAAACTTTGTATGAGAAAGTTTGACTATAATCTATGCAGCATGTTTTCACTTAACCTTTCCATTGTCAGAGAGGCAGACAGAGCCCCATTCAATACAACTGAACAACTCTGCACAAAAGCTAAGGCTTTTTTCCCCAATTTTTGCCTTCACATAGGTTTGTTTCAATTTTAAATCTTTGTTTAAATAGTGGAAAACAAGTAATAACCTGTTCTTTGAAAGTGGGAATGCTCTTGACAAACTATATACAGATTAACTGTCAATTCTAAATATTACTTCTAATGTTTAGCAAATATTAAATCGTGTTGAAACTATAGTTTTCATGTCAGTGTACGTAATGGTACCGATTCTGTACAGCAATGGTACTGATGTTAAGCGATCCAAATAAAGTTCTCATTTGCACCGAAACTATGCATGGCAAAGCTGCTGTGGCCCATGCAGTGGTGGCAGCTCTTCTCCCCTGCGCCGTCTCCCTGTGTTCAAACTGCCCCCCTCCCTCTCGGTGTCTCTCACTGTCTCTGTGTCTCTCTGTCTCTTTCTGTCTCTGTCTCTCAGTTCTTCGCATGCTGTTGTTCCCCTCTCTAGCCACACGAGGGTGGGCTGCATCCTGAAAACATGTATTGATTATCTGGAATAATGGACTCTCAAGCCGGGGCCTCAGAAGCATTACAAACCTAAATTTTAAGAGAATCAAAGGCTAACAGAAGAAAGTACACACAGAATATGTGGATTCCATGTGAAATTACACATGTGGTAGTGATTATATAGATCATATCATTAATATGGATGCTATAAAAGTGCAGAAAATTGCATATGATAAAAATAAGGTCCAAATCAATTAATCATCATAATTCTCAATATTTAGTTTAAGAAGCACCATCTTTATCAAATACCTACCTGACGCATGGGAAACTAAGCTTCAGCTTGTCTAACAGTATAGGGATAAGGTTGTTCTTATCAAAATATTTTACCCCATGGTCTGAATGGACCTATAGAAAATAAAAATCTCTGTGCATTTAGACGCATTGATTTTTACAAAACAAACTTTAGCTACTTATGGAAAGTAGTCATTGTCATTGAACAAGTCCAGTGCAGGAGATAATGTTTTTGTTTTTTTGTTTTGTTTTGAGACAGAGTCTTGCACTTGTCACCCAGTCTGAAGTGCAGTGGCGCGACCCTGGCTCACTGCAATCTCTGCCTCCTGGGTTCAAGCGATTCTTTTGCCTCAGCCTCCCAAGTAGCTGGGATTACAGACATGCACCACCACACCCTGCCAATTTTTTTTTGTATTTTTAGTAGAGACGTGGTTTTGCCATGTTGGCCAGGCTGGTCTTGAACTCCTGACCTCAGGTGATCTGCCCGCCTCGGCCTCCCAAAGTGCTGGGATTACAGGTGTGAGCCACCACGCCTGGCCGAGGTAATGTGTTTTTAAAATGATACCTATGGTAATCACACAGTAAATGACTTAACCTCTTTGTTTAATGAAGGTCAATGAAGACGCAGCTGACTTTTCTAACCTAAAGCAAAAAGCAGCATTTTGTTTTGTCAACAAGCCACATGTGTGCCTGAGATCCTACAGAACAGCAGAAAAAAATGACTGTCCAGAGCCAGGCACCAAAATGCATAACCAAATTCCCTGAAAAGAATGGTATCTAGAGTTTTCAGAATGGAGCTGCCATTTCTTGTCTGGAACTAACGCAGTGAGGTCTATTTTGCTCTAGAGTTGGTCAGAAGCCGCCTCCAGACATCAGAAAAATGCACATAGGGCAGTGCTGAGCCCACGGGTCTGCAGCCTCCCTGGACCCAGACTTTTCTGCAGGGCCTGGGGTTTAATGAGATGACGATGAATTGCAGCCCAGCGTCTGTCTCAATGAGGGGCTTAGCCCCCTGGCCAGCGGCTGTGGAGGGTGTACTGGGTCCCCCAGCAGTGCTGGCCCACCGGTGTTGCGCTTGATTTCTCTCGGGGCCTTAGCTGCCTACCCGCGGGGCAGGGCTTGGGACCTGCAGCCCGCCATGCCTGAGCCTCCCCACTCTGTGGGCTCCTGTGCGGCTGGAGCCTCCCCAAGGAGCGACGCCCCCTGCTCTGCGGTGCCCAGTCCCATCAACCACCCAACGGCTGAGGAGTGCGGGCACAGGGGCAGGACTGGCAGGCGGCTCCACCTGCAGCCCCAGTGGGGGATCCACTGGGTGAAGCCAGCTGGGCTCCTGAGTCTGGTGGGGACTTAGAGAACCTTTATGTCTAGCTAAGGGATTGCAAATACACCAATCGGCACTCTGTATCTAGCTCAAGGTTTGTAAACACACCAATCTGCACCCTGTGTCTAGCTCAGGGTTTTTGAATGCACCAATCGACACTCTGTATCTAGCTACCTGATGGGGACTTGGAGTACCTTTGTGTCGACACTCTGTATCTAGCTAATCTAGTGGGGACGTGGAGAACCTTTGTGTCTAGCTCAGGGATTGTAAACTCACCAATCAGCATCCTGTCAAAACAGACCACTCTGCTCTCTGTAAAATGGACCAATCAGCAGGATGTGGGTGGGGCCAGATAAAAGAATAAAAGCAGGCTCCCGGAGCCACCAGTGGCAACCCGCTGGGGTCCCCTTCCATGCTGTGGAAGCTTTGTTCTTTTGCTTTTTGCAATAAATCTTGCTGCTGCTCAATCTTTGGGTCCACATTGCCTTTATGAGCTGTAACACTCACCGCGAAGGTCTCCAGCTTCACTCCTGAAGCCAGCGAGACCACAAACCCACAGGTAGGAACCAACAACTCCAGACGCACCTCCTTAAGAGCTGTAACACCACAAAGGTCCGCAGCTTCACTCCTGAGCCAAGGAGACCACGAACCCACCAGAAGGAAGAAACTCCGAACACATCCGAACATCAGAAGGAACAAACTCCGGACACGCCATCTTTACTGTAACACTCACCGCGAGGGTCCGCGGCTTCATTCTTGAAGTCAGTGAGACCAAGAACCCACCAATTCCGGACACAAAACCAATCTTCTTAAGCAATTTTGGTTCAGTGAAAGGGAGGAGGAAGAAGAGTCATTCCCAGTTATTAAATGAAAGGTAATTACAAATACTTTCCAACTAAATCTGTGAAATGTGTTTCAGCTGACGGACACTTTTAGCCTTAAAAAAAATTAAAAAGTGGTAAAATGGGTGATAAAATAAAATCATGAAAGTTTGATTTTAATTGGAAATTTTAATTAGTGATCCTAAATAAAATGAACTATTTGGTCAGATTAGGCAAGGTTTGTTGGTTTTAGCTGAAAAGTGATTCTAGTTCATCCCTACGGTAATACAGCCACTGCCTCATTATACAAAATGGAAATACAGCATAATGCATTTTAATCCATATAAATATTCAAACTCCTGCAAAATGTTGTAATGAGGTAATACTTTATTATACTTGCTTTATCAAGATAAAATAATTATAGGGTTATCTGAGGTCATGTAAAGGTAATGTAATCAAGGTTTGGAACACAACTGTGTTATGAACATAATTGTGTTTTCTTGAAAATTAATTAGAATTCGTAAAGACACTTCTGTTAAATATTTATTCATATATACATGTGGGTAGTATTATATAATGATAATATTTGTTACCAAGTCTTAATATTAACTGAGTTAGATTTTATTATTTATTTGAATTAATAATGACTAAAATTACTGAGCATTTCTTACAGGTCAGACAACCTTCATAGTCTTTATGGACGTATTTAAACCACATCACAACCCCATGTGTAAGGCATAATCATCACCCCACAGGTGAAAATTCTGGGCCTCAGAGTCAAAATTCAGACCACGTGCCACGTCAACACCTGTGCATGTCTGATTAGACACTGAGCAGAGAATGTAGGGCAAAGAAGACATATGGCACGACTTTAATTACTGTGAAGTTCAAAACCAAGCAAAACTAAACAATGTGTTGTTTGGGGACACATGTGGCCAAACTGTAGAGAAAGGCAAATGCATGGTTCTCACTGAACTCAGGAGAGAAGGGGCAGGCGCAGGGCATGGGGCTCTGGGAGGTGTTTAGCTCTGAAACTGGAGGGAGGGTGAGTGGGCGTTTGCTCTAGTCTGGTTAATGGATCGTATCATGTACACTCAGCTAACACATGGCTCAGCTTCTTCCACAGCTTACACTCAGCTTACACAGTGGAGGATGGGTAATCCGCCTAACAGCGGCAGATCCGCAGCCAACCCCGCAACTCCGCTCAGAGTCACTCCCTCAATCCCTACCCACTGCCTCCAGAACAGGCAACCTAGAAACAGAATCGAGGTTTACTTACTACCACGATGACACATGATCTTTTGACACATAATCAAAAGATAACATGACAAAACTTAAGGGAAAATTGCCTACATCAAGAGAGAATTTTTTCTTTACAAGTAATCTGCGTGGTGTCGAAACAAGAGCAGCTGGGGTGATCTGAAGTCATACCTTCTGCAAACTCAATTCCAGCCGTCTGGAAAGGAGTGCTGCTTTTACTCAACTTCCCCGTGGCTCTGACTGTATTTGTGTTCTTGAGTGTTGCAGATTAAATGCATGCTGTCAAACCTATCAACCTGTGCATGTATGTACGTATGTGTGTGTGTGTGTGTGTATATATATATACACACACACATATATACACACATATATACACATATATATACATGCACTTATATATGGAGATTATCTGATTAAATAAGCTCTAATTTTATTTTTAAAATGAAAGATTTCTGAAACTTTAAGTTTACAGTTCAACTTATTGTTTTGTAAAACAATGTAGCAGAGACTATATTAAAATCCATATGAGAATGTGTATTTGATAGTTTAGTGAAAAGCTGTTAGCCTAGGATATAGATGCAAGTAAATGGAAACATTTTCACATTAGGTGAAGAGCTCAAAAGAAAAAGGATTAGTGGCCAGGTGCAGTGGCTCACGCCTATAATCCCAGCACTTTGGGAGGCGGAGGCGGGCGGATCACGAGGTCAGGAGATCGAGACCATCCTGGCTAACACAGTGAAATCCCGTCTCTACTAAAAATACAAAAACTTAGCTGGGCGTGGTGGCGTCGCCTGTAGTCCCAGCTACTCGGGAGGCTGAGGCAGGAGAATCACGTGAACCCGGGAGGTGGAGGTTGCAGTGAGCTAAGATCACACCACTGCACTCCAGCCTGGGCAACAGAGTGAGACTCTGTCTCACAAAAAAAAAAAAGAAAAGAAAAAAAAGAAAAAGGATTCTCAAACAGGCTAAACGGGACCCTCATAAAGGTGTGAACTAGAAGAACAGGAGAGTTTCTGCATTTTCTCTGAAACTTTACATTGAGGGAAATGAATAGTGTGTCCCATGTTTGTGCTCATTTTCAAAAGAGCTCACTTTAACGATCTGTAGATTCCAAGGATATCACTAAAATACATAATCTGACAGGATGGAAGTCAAATGGATTTGCCAAAAACAACTTGAAGCTTGCACACCGCAGGCCAGGGTGTGGCTGAATCCATCCCCTGAGTGTGACTCTGGAACTTAAATTGCCTTTTTACATCCTGATAAGCAAGAATAGCGCTCCAGCACCTAAATGTTTCTACCAAGAAAGAAACACTAGCCGAACACAGACACCAAGAACTGTCAGTCAAAACACATCTTCTAATTAAAACTGACTTCAGCAAATTCACCCAGGAATAAATCAGACAGTGCGTGTATGATCTTAACAGACCAGAATGTCTTACAGTTGGAAACCTGCGTCAACCCCACAGAAAGCTGACTGCATCTCATTAGCAGGACGCTTTACAGTTTGGCCCGAGGCTGTGTCTTGTCTGGGGCTCCTGTTGACTGTATAAATCCTATAATCATTGCTTGAATTTACACTGTGTTACCTGATAAAACAAAGGTCATTAAATTTGCTTTTATTACCATTTAGTCAAAACTATAGAAAAACTACTGTGGTAGTGATGATAGGCTGCAGGATTTAGCTATCTGCGGCAAATGAAACTCTAAATTGGCAGTGCCAATGTGAACGCCTAAGTTTCAAAAGACTTTCTTTACCTCTGCAGAGTACCCAGTGATGACCGACTCATCACGAAGGGCTATGAAAAATGCTTCTCTACACAGAGATTTTAATCTCCAACACTGTACTCTAGCAAATGAATCAAGCCTCTTGGCAAGAAATACATGCTTTGTGACTTGGGCACAAGACTTTCTCAGGTTACTCCAAAAATGTGGACCTGGAACATTCTTTTAAATAAAATAAAATGTTTGCAGGAGTTCTTGGGGAGAGGGAATAAATGTTGAAAGGATGGACAAGCCATCTAGATGGAGTTCCCACCAGCCTGACTGTGATGATGTATCAAAAAGAAAACTTTAATTGTCATTTCTTAAAATAATTTCAGCAGTGTTACAGTTCTTTTTGAATTTTTCTAGCTGGAAAAATTGTAATGCAAAAAAGATTTTATTATGTAAAATATCATTAATCTGAAAGGAAAAATTAAAATTTATCTTCTTTATCATATACATTAGTTGGTTTTATTCAACTGAGGAAACCATATTGCTATTTTTAAACTGTGAGTTTATTCTTAGAGTTTGCTAGAAAAAATTATGCAAAAAATTATGTTGTCACTTCACCAAATGGCTCCAAAGAATGTCATCCATGAATCTGGGATGTCCATGTCCATGATGACTGACAGCCTATTTACTCAGGAGAAGCAGTAAAGGAAGCCAGAGACTCACAGACTCAGAAATACTTTCATTGCTCATATTGTGTAAAACAAGCAAGAAAAATAAGACAGGCACATATGGCTTTTAAGTTTTTTGGCCAAGAATTTAAGATGAATGAGTTCTTTTGCCTGTAACTCTTATTGTCAGGAACTCTACAACCAATAAGAAGTAGACTTGCTCCCTACAAATGTTAAGTGCATGTATGGCCTGCAAGAATTTTTATTACAACTTGTGAACACCACCTTCAAATATTTTATATATTAAATTCCATGAAGATGACATGTTATAAAATATTAAAGAGGTATTTAAAGGCATTCTTTTGATGATGAGAAGCCACATTGTCCAGGCTCAATAAACTTGGCAATGATGTATTATTGACGGCAGAGTCTATTGCACAGCTCATCAGAAATCCTCCAAGCCCTACTCAACACCATGACAACCAGAAGTGGTTGAGGTTTCCAGCTTCACTTCAAAAGGATTAAAGGTGAAATGCCGTAAGTTATATGCATATTACAATTGCTAAATTTAAAACATGGAACATTAAGGGCTACTTAGAATGACAAATAATACATACAAAGTTAAATTAATGCAGTCACAAACTTGACCTTCTTATTTGACTTTATGGTTTGGCTCTACGGTTTGTCTCAGATGAGACAACCATGATGAAATTATTAATTTCCAAATTTATCCAAAATTGTATATTTGTGTCTGTTTACCAGAAGAGACACATTTCCCTGGGAAGGAATTCTCAAATAATGATATAGACCTTTATATAAAAGAAACGATGTACCATAATGGACACTGAGTTCAAAAGCATGTTTGCAGGACATGCAGATACAAACTTCATCTTGTCATTTATCATAAAGACTTCTGGTAAAGGCCAGTGACTTTCTAAAACAGCGTCAAAGAAGGATGTTCTGCAGAGGAGCTAAATAGTGAGAACCACCTGCAGTTTTCTTGGGAAATCATTTGTTAGAAGATTTAGAAACATGAATGAACGAATAGCAAATCCTTTAGCTTATCTCAAGAACCAACTGTCTCATCTCACTTTTGGTACTTTCTGAAAATTGCCTGCATAAAATGTATATGTCGTTTATTCGAGGTCGATTCCCCTGCTGTATAACATTTTTCTCTGAAGATGGAAAGGCTAGACACTTATTCCTAGGTGTATGATCTTCCCTTCAGTACTGGAAGTAGATGAGTAATCATTTCCTAATCATAAACTGAATTGTTTCCCAACAGTTTCCAAGTCAAAAATGCAGATTTCATTTTTAAAAAATCAACTGGAATATCAGTAAGTCACATTAAGTGGCTGTGAAAAGACAAACTGAGCATTCCCTGTGCACTCTCGTCCTGGCTCATGGCTATCAGCCCTGGACAAGAAGATTTCCAGTGTCTGTTAGTCCAGTGCAGAACCTGTCCACAAGAAAACCCCAAGCAGAAGTCCTAGTTTCTAACACAGTTTTCACCCTCCACCGTATCATGGCAGTATATAAACAATATTGAAAGTTGGCACAGGAAACTCAGATTAAACTGTGAGGGTCTGAGAGAAGCAGGGAGACCAGAGCTTGTATTCATTTATCAAACACTTACTATTTCTGTACTGTGCATTTTGTGTTGATGGAGGCATCACTTAAACGAAAGAGAAATAATGAAACAGTTATGAATAAATGTGTAAGGCAGATATTCATTATGTTGCAAAGCCTATTGAAAGAAGAAAACTTCCATAATAATACAAAAGTAAATTCAAATCCATGGAATACATTTTTCAAATTTTTGTATATATTCATATGTATAATAAAATGTATATAACTATTTTGCTCATTTTTAAAAAGCAATTTGGTCTTTATACAGCCCTAAATGGTGAAATGAATAGACTCGAGATATAATCATGATTCCATTATTCACAGTATGCAAAAATAAATAAATTGCATTCCTTACAGAATGGCAAATTAAAAACCATATGATCATCTAAATAGATTCAGAAAAAAAGCATTTAATAAAATTTAACACTTCTTCATGACAAAAACTCTCAGTAAATAGGTACAGAAGAAAAGTACTTCAAAACAATAAAGGCCACATATGACAAACCCACAGCTAACATTATGCTGAATGGAAAAGCTGAAATCTGGAACAAAACAAGGATGCCCACTCTCACCACTCTTACTCAACATAGTACTGGAAGTCCTAGCTAGAGCACTCAGGCAAGAGAAATAAATAAAGGACATCCAAGTTGAAAAAGAGGAAGTCAAATTGTCCCTTTTTGCAGATGACACGATCTTATATAGAAAAACCTAAAGGCTCTACCAAAAAACTCTTAGCACTGATAAATGAATTCAGTAAAGTTACAGAATACAAAATCGACATACAGAAATCAATAGTGTTCTAAGTACGAACAATGAACTTGCTGAAAAAAATCAGTAAACCAATCCCATTTACAATAGCCACACATATACACACATACACACACACCCCTTGGAATAAATTTAACCAAGGATATGGAAGATCCCTACAAGGAAAACTATGAAACACTGATAGAAAAAATTGATGATGACACAAAGGAATGACATAACGTGTTCACAGACTGGAAAAATCAAGACTGTTAATATGAACATACTCTCCAAAGCGATCTAAAAATTAAATGCAAACCCTATCAAAATACCAATGACATTCTTCACAGAAATAAAAAAGAAAGTCGTAAAATTTGCACAGAACTACATGAGGCCCCAAGTAGCCAAAGCAATCCTGAGAAACAAGAATAAAGTTGGAGGTATTACACTTCCTAAGATTATATTATAAAGCTATAGTAACCAAAGCAACGTGGTACAGGCAAAAAATAGATAGAGCAATCAAACAACATAAGTATCCCAGATATTAATCCATATATCTATAGACAACTGATTTTTTTTTTTTACAAAGGCACCAAGAACATACATTGAGAACATTTTCTCTTCAATAAATGGTGCTGGGAGAACTGGCTATTCACTTGCAGAAGAAGGAAACTGGACTCCCATCTCTCACTTTGTATAAAAAATCAACTCAAAATAGATCAAAGATCTAAATGTAAGACCCAAAACTATAAAAGTACTAGATGATAAAAATAGAGGCAATGGTTCTGGACACTGGTCTGAGAAAAAATTGTATAAATAAGACCTCAAAAACACGGATAACAAAAGCAAAAATGAACAAATGGGATATATCAAACTAAAAAGGTTCTGCACAGCAAAGGAAACAACAGAGTGAAGAGACAAGCCACGGAATGGGAGAAAATATTTTCAAACTATTCATTTGACAAAGGATTAATATCAGCATATACAAGGAACTCAAATCTCTCGACAGCAAAAAACAAATAATCCTACTGAAAAGTATGCATATGAGCTGAATAGACATTTCTCAAAAGAAGACAAATGACTAAATATATGAAAAAATGCTTAAAATCACTAATCATCAGGGCAATGCAAATAAAAACCACAATAAGATATTATCTTATCCCGGTTAGAATGGTTATTACTAAATAGACCAAAAAATGACAAATGTTGGTGAGGGCGCAGAGGAAGGGAAACTCACACTGTTGGTGGTGATGTAAACTGGTATAGCCAACATAAAAAATATGGAGCTTTCTCAAAAAAACTAAAAATAGAACTACCATATGATTCTGGCAAACCTGCCACTTTTATCCAAAGGGAAGAAAATCAGTATGTCAAAGATATATCTGCACCCCATGTTAATTGTAGCAATATTTGCAATAGCCAAGATACGGAACAAAGCTAAGTGTCCCACAACAGGTGAATGAATAAAGACAACGTGGTGTATACACACAGTGGAGCACTATTCAGCCACACACAGAATGAAACACTCCCATTTGTGGCAGAGTGGGTGAACCTGCAGGACATTACTTTAAGTGAAGTCAGCCAGGCCCAGGAAGTTAAACACTGCATGTTCTCACTCATATGCGGAAGCTGGTCTCATAGAACTAAGGAGGAGAATAGAGGTTACTGGATGTTGGGAAGGGGAGGAGGTAAGAGAGATGTGGAGAGATTTTTTTAAGGATACACAGTTACAGCTAGATAGGAGGAATACTTCTAGTGTTCTATAGCACTGTAGAATAATGATAGTTAGCAATAATATATTGTATATTTTCAAATGGCTAGAAGAGAGCATATTGAATATTCCCAACACAAAGAAATAATAAATATTGGAGATGATGAATATGATAATCATCCTGATCTGAGCACTATAAATTGTATGTATTGAAGCATCATTATGTACCCCGTAAATATGTACAATTATGTGTTAATTAAAAAAAACACAGCTTCACCCTATCCCTGTACACCACACCCTACTGTCTACTTCTGTCATTCATTCTATCATCATATCCTGTTCTGAAATTTACTAACTGATCTAATATGTTACTTTTTGCCACAACAGAGAAAAAGTTTCTCAATTGAGAATAAATTAAGCAAAACACACATCAATATTAAAACAGCTGACATGTATTTACTGTAAATCTTTAACTGTAAATCTTTAAGAAAAGCAGCATGTCCATCTAAAGTATGCTTTCCTTCTGTGATTTATATTTACAATAACTCATCTTAGAAAACAATTCTGTTTTGGAGGTATGGTAGTTATTAAGGGTTCTGAATGACTAACACCAAGATATTAGAAGAAAGCAGCAAACTTCAAACCTAAGGATACAAATAAAAATATGCACAAATGCATGGGTGCTTTGAAGGCAAAGGGAGGGAGGGAGAGGGAAGAAGCAAGAGGAAGACAGGAGGAAGGGAGAGAGGAGAGGAAAACTCAGCTTCCTGTTACACACTCTTGATTTAAAAAAGGACAAAAAATCTCTACTTTGATAATAAAGTTCATGAATGAAGAAACGAAGTTTTAATATTATGAAATAAATACGCTATGCAAGAAATCTCTCGAGCAGCCAGACTTTAGTAGCTATTTATAGTAACTGAATATTTAGCATATTAAAATGAAGACTTTTAAATAAAAAGTTTTATTTAACATAATTTGAAGGTTAATGATGGTGTTGATTCAAATTGTGAATGTCCTGTGGGTGTCCAGTAGATTTTTGTTACTATTAATAATAACAGTATGTCTAAGGCATACAAAAAGATGTTATAGATAGTAAAATGGTTACTATAGTGAAGCAAATTAACATATCCATCATCTCACCTGATTACCCATATTTTTGTTTTGTTTTGTTTTGTGTGTGTCAAGAGCAGCTAAAATGTAGCAGGACTCCCCAGCACGGTATGATTGTGTGACCTTCAGTCCTCATGCTGGGCACTGGACCTCTCAACTCGCTCGCCTACTTGTGCACGGCTTTGCATCCTCTGACCTCCAGCTCCTCATTCCTCCCCACCACCATCTCCTCACTTCTGGTGACCACTGTATTATTCTCCTTCTCTGCATGTTTGACCTTTTCGTCAGGTTCCACCCATAAGTGAGGTCATGTGGTATTTCCCTTTAATGTCTGGCTTGTTTCCCCTGGCATAGCGTCCTCCAGGTTCAACCCTGTTGTGACAAAGGGCAGGACCTCCTCCTTCTTTAAGACTGAGTAGGCCAGGTGCGGTGGCTCACGCCTGTAATCCCAGCATTTTGGGAGGCTAAGGTGGGAGGATCATGAGGTCAAGAGATCGAGACCATCCTGGTTAACACAATGAAACCCCGTCTCTACTAAAAATACAAAAAAAATTAGCCGGGCGTGGTGGCGAGCACCTGTAGTCCCAGCTACTCAGGAGGCTGAGGCAGGAGAATGGCATGAACCTGGGAAGCAGAGCTTGTAGTGAGCTGAGATCGCACCACTGCACTCCAGCCTGGGCAACAAAGCAAGCCTCCGTCTCAGAAAAAAAAAAAAAAAAGACTGAGTAATATTCCACCCTATATATTTTCAAATTGTAATTGACAATTTATAATCATATAAACTTACAGGGTAAAAATAATGTTATGATTTATGAATGCAATATGGGATAGTGAAACCAAGCTGGTTAACATATCTACGACCTCAAATACTTCACGTTTTTATAATGAAAACACTTAAGATAATTTTCTTAGCAATTCTGAAATGTACAATAATCTATTAAAAAGCTATCTTTGCCACACTGTGCAACAGAACTTAAAAAAAAATTCTTCCTGCACAACTGAGAGTCTATGCCCTCTGACCATCATCTCCCCATTCTCCAATCCCCAGCTCCTGTGACCATCATTCTACTCTCTGCTTCCATGAGTTCAATTGTTTTAGATTCCACATATAAGTGAGAGCATGTGGCGCTTGTCTTTCTGTATCTGCCTTGCCCATTTTTAATTGGTTTGCTTCTTCTTCTATTAACCTGAATTCTTCATAAATTTTGAATATTAACCTCTTATCAGATACATGTTTTGCAAATATACTTTCCCAATCCATAGGCTGCTGGTCTTGTTGTTTGCTGTGCAGCAACTTCAGTTTGATGTAGTCCAATTTATCTATTTGTGCTTTTGTAGTCTGAGGTTGTGGTGTGACAGCCAAGAAATTATTGCCAAGGCCAATATCAACGAGCTCTTCTCCAACATTCTCTTCTAGGAGTTTTATGGCTTCTGATCTTACAGTTAAGACTTTCATCCATTTTTGGTAGGTTTCCTATACGGTGTAAGACAAGGGTCCAATTTCACTCTTTCACATGTGGAAGTCCAGTTTTCCCAGCAACATTTATTGAAAAGACTATACATTCTCCATTGTATCCTCTTGATGCTCTTAGACCAAAATTAGTCGAGCACATACGTTTAGTTTTACTTCCGGGCTCTCTATTCTGCTCCACTGGTGTAGGTGTCTGTTTTTTATACCAACACCATACTGTTTTGATTACTACAGTAATACAATCTAAATCAGAAAGTGTGATGCCTCCAACTTTTTTTTTCTTAGAACTGTTTGGCCATTCAGGGTCTTTCGTGATTCCATATGAATATTTGAATTGTTTTTTCTGTTTCTGTGAAAAATGTCATTGGGATTTTGGTAAGGATTACACTGAATCTATATATAACTTTGGCTCATAGATATTTTAGCAATATTAGTTATGATGAGCCCAGACATGAGCCCAAAATATCTTTCCATTTATTTGTATCTTCTTCAATGTTTTGAATTGTCTTCATCAATATTTTACAGTTTTCATTGTATAGGTCTTTTATCTCCTTGGTTATACTTATTGCTAAATATTTTATTTTTTTCTGATGCTTGCATTAATAAATGGCATTGTTTTGATTTCTTTTTCAGCTATTATTTGTGTATAACAATGCTATTAATTTTTGCATATAATTTCATATCCTGAAACTTTACTGAATTATTGGTTCTAACAGTTTTTCTGTGGAATCTTTGGGGTTTTTACATATAGAATCATGCCATCTGCAAATAGATAACTTTACTTCTTCCTTTCTTATTCAGATGCCTTTTTTTTTTTTTTTTGTCTGATTGCTAATTGCAAGTACTTCCAGTGTCATGTTGAATAAAAGCGGCGAGACTGGGCATCCTTGTCTTGCAGAGGATCTTAATGTTAAAGCATTTGTTCATATTGATTATAATGCTAGCTAGGAATTTTTCATAAATAGCTTTATTGTGAACATGCTGTCTATACCTGAACTGGTGAGATTTTTTATCATAGATATTGGGCTTTGTCAAATGATTTTTCTGCATCAGTCTGTTAATGTGATGTGTCACATTGGTGAATTTGAAAATGTTAAACTGGCCTCACATGCCATGGATGAATCCTACTTGGTCATGACATATAATCTTTCTAATGTGCTGTTGGACTTGGCTTGCTAAAGTCATTATGAGAATGTTTGTGTCATTTGTTCATCAGAAAAATTGGCCTGTAGTTTTCATTGTTAGTGACATCTTTGTTCAGCTTAGGTGTCACGGTGATGCTGGCTTTTAAAAATGTATACGTAATTATTCCCTCTAGATTTATTTGTTGAAAGAGTTTGAGAAGTATTCATATTATTTCTTCTTTGAATATTTGGTATAATTCAGCCATGAAGCCATCTGGTCCCATGCTTTCTTTTGTTGAAAGGATTTGATTACTTTTTCTATGTCCCTATTTGGTTTTGGTCAGTTCAGTCTATTTTTTCCTGACTCAAACTTGGCAGGTTGTATTTTTCCACAAATTTAACCATTTCCTCTAGGTAGTCCAATTTTCTGGCATATAATAGTTCATAATAGTCCCTTATGATCCTTTCATTTCTGAGGTGTCCATGGTAATGCCTTCACTTTTTTTATTTATTTGAAACTTCTGTTTCTTAGATTATAATATGGTTAGGCTTTGTGTTCCCACCCAAATCTCATCTTCAATTATAATCCCCGCAATCACCCTGATCCCCTCATGTCAAGGGAGAGAACAAGTGGAGGTGATTGGATCATGGGGGCAGTTTCCCCCATGCTGTTCTCACGATACTGAGTGGGTTCTCACAAGGTCTGATGGTTCTACAAGTGGTAGGTAGTTCCTCCTGCCTTCATTCTCTTTCCTGCCACCTTATGAAGAAGGTGCCTTGCTTCCCCTTTACCTTCTACAATGACTGTAAGTCTTCTGAGGCCTCCCCAGCCATGTGGAACTTTCCTTCATATAAATTACCCAGTCTCAGACAGTTCTTTATAGCAGCGTGAGAACGGACTAATACAGATGAAGAGTTTTCCAATTTTATTTTTTTTTTAAAAAACAATTCTTAGTTTTACTAATTCTTTTTATTGTTTACTATTGTCTGTTTGACTTATTTCTGTTCTGATCTTCTTTCCTTCCTTCTGTAAACTTTTGGTTTACTTTGTTGTTCTTTATCTCATTTCTTGAGGCTTAATGTTAGGCTATTTGGGATCTTTGTTTTAATGTAGGTATTTATCACTATCAATTTCCTTCTCACAACTGTTTTTGTGGCATCCCAGAAGTTCTGGTAGGTTGTATTTCTGTTGTTGTTTGTCTCAAGATAGATAGTTTTCAAATTTCACTTTTGATTCCTTCTGTGACCCATTGATTGTTCAGGGCAATACTGTTTAATTTCTACCTATTTATGAATTTTCCAAGATTCCTCCTGTTACTGATTTTTAGTTTCCTTCCATGTGGTCAGAGATGATACTAGATAGAATTGCAATACAAAATTTGTTAAGACTTGTTTTATGGCCTAATATATGGTCTATCCATGTGTATGTTCCATGTGTGCTACAGAAAAATGTGTATTTTGCTGCTATTGCATGGAAAGTTCTTTATATATCTGATAAGTCTTTTTGGCCCAAAGTACAATTCAAGTCCTGTATTTTCTTATTGATTTTCTGTCTAGTTGAACTATCTATTGTTGAAAGTGGGGTGCTGAAGTCCCCTATTATTGTTGTATTGCTATGTATTTATCTCTTTATGTTCATTAATATTTGCTTTATGTATTTAAGCACTCCAATGTCGGATGCATATATGTTTATGATTGTTATGTCCTCCTGATAAATTATCCCCTTTTCACTAGATAAAGGCTTTCTTTGTCTCTTGTGACCGGTTTGATTTAAAGTCTGTTTTATCAGATGTTAAGTTTAACCACCCCTTCTCTCTTTTGGCTACCATTTGCATGGAATATTGTTTCCCTATCTTCACTTTTAATATATGTGTGTCCTTAAAGATAAAGCGGGTCTCTTATAGCCAGTATATAGTTGGGATCATCTCTTTTTCAGTCTACTTCACCACTATATGTCTTTTGATGGGAGAATGTAATCAATTTATATTCAAGGTGATTATTGATAGATAAGGAATGACCAATGTAATTCTCTCATTTTCTTGTTGTTGGTAATATTCGAGGTGATTGATAGATAAGGAATGACCAATGCCATTCTCTTATTTTCTTGTTTGTAATATTCAAAGTAATTATTGATAGATAAGTAATGACCAATACCATTTTCTTCTCTTGTTGTTTTGTAATATTCAAGGCGATTATTGATAAAGAATGACAAATGCCATTTTCTTATTTTCTTGTTTGGAATATCCAAGGTAATTACTGATAGAGAAAGAATGATCAATGTTATTTTCTCATTTTCTTGTTGTAATATTCAAGGTGATTATTGGTAGATAAGGAACGACCAATGCCATTTTCTTATTTTCTTGTTGTAATAGTCAAGGTGTTTATTGATAGAGAAGGAATTATCAATGCCATTTTCTCATTTTCTTGTTGTTTGTAATATTCAAGGTGATCATTGATAAAGAATGACCAATGACATTTTCTTATTTTCTTATTTGTAATATTGAAAGTGATTATTGATAGAAAAGGAATGACCATTCTCTTATTTTCTTATTTGTAATATTCAAGGTGATTACTGACAGATAAGAAATGAGCAATGCCATAAGAGATTTTTTTTGTTGTTTGCAGATCCTCTGTCCCTTTCCTCCGCTCTCGTCTGCCTTTGTAACGTGATAATTTTCTGTGGTGCTCAGCTTTGATTCCTTTATTTTCACCCTTTGTATGTCTGCTATCATTTTGTTGCTATTGTTGTTTTGTGGATATTATGAAGCTTATGTAAAATATCTTATAGTCTACTATTTTAAGCTGCTGACAACTTACTTTTTTTATACAAAAAAAAAAAACAAGCCTTTAACTTTTCCTCCACAGTTTATGTTCTTGATGTCACGATTTGCATCTTTTGACATTGTGTATACCTTAAAAGTTATTGTGGCCTTAGTTTTACTGTTTTGACTTTTTACCTTCATACTGGAGACATGTATGGGTTACACACCACTATGATGACACTGGACTATGCTGAATTTGACTATGTACTTCCTTCTACCCGTGAGTTTGGTACCTTCAAGTGTATTTGTGATAGTGATTACACTTTTCTAGCTGCTTGAAGTACTCCTTTAAGCATTTCAGATGCAGCAAGCATAGTGATTATGAAATCCAACAGCTTTTTTTTTTTTTTTTTTTTTTTTTTATCTAGGAAAGACTTAGTTTCTCCATTTCTGAAGGGCACCTTTGCTGAGCACAGAATTCTTAGCTAATAGTTTTTGTGTTTGTTTGTTTTCCTTGTAGGTATCATACTATTCTTTCCTGGCTTTCAAGTTTTCTGCTGAGAAATCCACTGATAGACTAATGGAGATTCCTTTATATGCAACTTGACACTTTTGCTTCATTTAAAATGATCCTTTTTTTGCCTCTGACTTTTGACACTTTGATTAAAACGATCCTTGATGAAGACCTCTTTGGGTTGAATATGTTTGGGGATCTTTGAGCTTCATGAAATTGGATGCCCGTATCTCTCCCAAGACTGAAAACTTCCAAGTTTTCAGTAATTATTTTATTAAATAACCTTTCTGTCCTTTTTTTCTGTTTTTGCTCCTTCTGAGTCCCATAATACAGAACTTTCTTCATCTGATTGCTTCCTGTGAGTGCCGTAGGCTTTCTTCACTATTTTTATTCCGTTTTCTATTCACCTCCCCAAATGAGTCATTCCAAAAGACCTCTCTTCAAGTTCACAGATTTTTTTTTCTGCTGCTTAATCTAGGTCTGCTATTGAAGTCCTCTATTGAATTTTTTTATTATTTCATTGAGTTATTCAGCTTTGAGATTTCTGTCTGGTTCCTTTTTATGCTATCTGATTCTTATCTCTTCTAATCTTTAAGTAGTGCTTTTTGTAGGGGAAGATTTTCACATACAGATGGGCCTGAGGGTGCTGGTTGGACAGGGTGCAGGGGTATAGTCTCTGTGCAGCTTCTTCAGTTGTAAAGAATGTCAGTAATGACTGTGTGTGTCTAAGTGGCGTAGGCTGCAGGAATTCAGGACAATGATGGTGGCAGCGTAAGTCTAGGGTCCGTAGTGGCAAGGGCTTTATGTATCCTACTACTTTTGTCTTCTCCGTAGAGGGGAGTCTCAGCTGAGGGAATCTTTCTCAGCGCAGGGTCTGACACGGCCCACAAGCAGCTGCAGTGGCACTGAGATCCAGGGCACAGGTGCACAGGGCAGCTGTGGAACCAGGGCCCTGGGCTGTGGGTGATGTGAAGCCATTGTGGCACCCGGTGCTCAAGGTGCAGATTCACTCTCTGGGGCTCAGGTGGCTTCAGATTGTCCACAAAGCTGGGGTCTGTTGTTCTGAGGCTTAAACTCTGGGGAGCTCATCCAGTTTCAGGGAGCTGTTGCTGTTCACCCTGGAGGCTGGGGTGGCACAGCTCTGCCTTGGTTCTGATTCCTGGGGAACTGAGCTACCTCATCTGCTCAGCCCCAGAAAGCACAGCCCCACACAGGACTCCGTGAGGGCTCCAGCTCCCCAGGGGCAGGAGGCCGTGCCTGCCCTGCATGCCATGTTATATTTTAATTGATTTCATCTGTTTTGCTGAATTTGATGTTAAGTCTTCATTTCAAGGAGAAAGAAAAAAAGGAAAGATCATAGTAAAAGTTGTTTCTATTAAAATTGAACGATACTTTGCAGTGTATTAATATTAGGAACTTGTTTAAAATTACAGTCATCTCAGACACCTTCTATGGTTTATGTTCTGCCATGTCTTCTCTATTAAACAATCCAAGGCTCTCTGAAACCTTAAAGTGCCTTTGGAATTAGAAAAAGACTCAATCATCTTGAGTGATGTTCTTACCTAACTTTTGGAAAATAAACCTGCACATCAGAGCATCCATACAGCAAAGCACCCACGCACCAGAGCACCTACACACAAAAGCACCTGTACACCGGGGCACCCACACATTGGGGCACCCACACACCGGAGCACCCACACACCAGGGCACTCACACACCAGGGCACTCGTACACCAGAGCACCCCCACGCCAGAGCACCCACACGCCAGGGCACCCCCACGCCAGGGCACCCATACACCAGAGCACCCACACACCAGGGCACCCGTACACCAGGGCACCCACAGACCAGGAAACCCATACACCAGGGCACCCACACACGAGAGCACCCACACACAAGAGCACCCACACACCAGGGCACTGACACACCACGGCACCCATACACCAGGGCACGCACACACCAGGGCACCCATACACCAGGGCACCCATACACCAGAGCACCCACACACCAGAGCACCCACACACCAGGGCACTGACACACCACGGCACCCATACACTAGGGCACGCACACACCAGGGCACCCATACACCAGGACACCCATACACCAGAGCACCCACACACCAGAGCACCCCCATGTCAGAGCACCCACACACCAGGGCACTCATACACTGGAGCACCCACACACCAGAGCACCAACACGCCAGGGCACCCGTACACCGGGGCGCCCACACAGCAGGGCACCCACACACCAGAGCACCCACACACCAGGGCACTCATACACTGGAGCACCCACACACCAGACCACCCACACACCAGAGCACCCCTAATTCTGGAGAGTTTTGCGTGAGCCAGGGCCACGGGTGAGCAGCCAAAGCCTTGCCTGAGTAACTGGAGCTGTTTTCACACCTCCTTCCCTGGCAGCTTCTGTTTCCTTTCCAATGCTGGCAGGCTGATAAAGTGTTCTAGTGAATAAGAGAAAAACATGACAGGCTCACACAATCTTTTCAATTAGGTAGCACTCAATAGCTCTGCTTCTCAGAAAGAAAGCCCTAAAACCCGTGACCACCAAGCTCCCTTAACTCACAAGCACCCTAAGCTCTGAAGACGCCACATCGAACCGCCTACGATTCCATCCCCGTTGTCTACGTGAACTGCACAAACGTAACGTGTTTCAGTCATAAATTTATCATGATATTCCCTCACTACTGTGTCGGTCATAAGGAAACTGATACTGTTTCCACCAGAGTCTGTTAGAAGAGGAACCCGTTGGCCCCCACCTCCGCCAAGGTCCTGGAGGGCAGACCCTGGGCCATCTCGGGGCCACTCAAAAGGGCACAGTGGGGTTTGAACACTGACCTAAATTCATTTCCAAAATCCTGTTCTTTTAAAATTTCTAGACTTCCCCAAACTTCAGTGATTGTCCCTGCACAAGGGAGACTCTTCTTATCCCCCTCAAAGGACTGTAAGGGTTAAACATCACTTAGTACAAACGATCCTCCTCAAAGGACTGTAAGGGTTAAACCTCACTTAGTACACACGATTCTTCTCAAAGGACTGTAAGGGTTAAACCTCACTTAGTACACACGATCCTCCTCAAAGGACTGTAAGGCATAAACCTCACTTAGCACACACGATCCTCCTCAAAGGACTGTAAAGGTTAAACCTCACTTAGTACACACGATCCTCCTCAAAGGACTGTAAGGGTTAAACCTCACTTGGTACACACGATCCTCCTCAAAGGACTGTAAGGCATAAACCTCACTTAGCACACACGATCCTCCTCAAAGGACTGTAAAGGTTAAACCTCACTTAGTACACACGATCCTCCTCAAATGGGACTGTAAGGGTTAAACCTCACTTGGTACACACGATTCTCCTCAAAGGACTGTAAGGGTTACACGTCACTTAGTACACACGATCCTTCACAAAGGACTGTAAGGTTTAAACCTCACTTAGTACACAAGATCCTCCTCAATGGACTGTAAGGGTTAAAACTCACTTAGTATACATGACCCTCCCACAAGGACTGTAAGGGTTAAACCTCACTTAGTACACACGATTCTTCTCAAAGGAGTATAAGGGTTAAACCTCACTGAGTACACACGATCCTCCTCAAAGGACTGTAAGGGTTAAACCTCAGTACACACGATCCTTCTCAAAGGACTGTAAGGGTTAAACCTCACTTAGTACACACGATCCTCCTCAAAGGACTGGAAGGGTTAAACCTCACTTAGTACACACGATTCTTCTCAAAGGAGTATAAGGGTTAAACCTCACTTAGTACACACGATCCTCCTCAAAGGACTGTAAGGGTTAAACCTCACTTACTACACACCATTCTTCTCAAGGGAGTATAAGGGTTAAACCTCACTTAGTACACACGATCCTCCTCAAAGGACTGTAAGGGTTAAAGCTCAGTTTGTACACACGATCCTTCTCAAAGGAGTATAACGGTTAAATCTCACTTAGTACACATGATCCTCCTCAAAGGACTGTAAGGGTTAAACCTCACTTTGTACACACTATTCTTCTCAAAGGACTGTAAAGGTTAAACGTCACTTAGGACACACGATCCTCCTCAAAGGACTGTAAGGGTTAAACCTCACTTACTACACACCATTCTTCTCAAGGGAGTATAAGGGTTAAACCTCACTTAGTTCACACGATCCTCCTCAAAGGACTGTAAGGGTTAAACCTCACTTAGTACACACGATCCTTCTCAAAGGACTGTAAGGGTTAAACCTCACTTAGAACACATGATTCTTCTGAAAGGACTGTAAGGGTTAAATCTCAGTACACACGATCCTCCTCAAAGGACTGTAAGGGTTAAACCTCAGTACGCACCATTCTTCTCAAAGGACTGTAAGGGTTAAACCTCACTTAGTACACACGATCCTCCTCAAAGGACTGTAAGGGTTAAACCTCACTTAGTACACATGATCCTTCTCAAAGGACTGTAAGGGTTAAACCTCACTTAGTACACACCATCCTTCTCAAAGGACTGTAAGGGTTAAACCTCAGTACACACGATTCTTCTCAGGGAGTCTCTCTCTCTAAGTGGCCCTGGGAGATTATTTATCATTGATAACAGGGAAATCTAAATTCTTGAAGTAATTTGAAGGACACTGGACATTTTGAAGTGTTATGTATATTTAAATTAAAAAGTATTTTTCATCTTACAGGAAGGTCCCCATTGGTGGACGCTGACACCTGCCATAACACTGGCTGAACTTGAGGAGCAATGGCAAAGTAGATCCCAGGACAGCATCTTTGGGGCCAGAAGGATTTGCTCTTCAGGCACTTTCTAAAGCAAAACAACTGGATTCTCTGCTGCACTCCTGCGGTCCTAATCTCAACAGTAGGGACCCTGGAAAGGTAAGAGGGGCCCGGCAGTACCCTGACTCCCCTTCCTGCTTCCAGCTTCTCTTGAGGAGGAAGCCTCTTCCTACTCAGAATTTAAATTTGACCTGCAGTGCACAGCACGCACACTTCAGGGCTTCTGATGTTTCTTTTGATTCTTTTTGAGGTTTCAGCATTTCTCATTCAACTACTAAGTCCATTTTATATTATCCTTGTCAAGTTCTATTTATACTTTGATAGCTTTAAAACCATGCCTTTCATTGATTCATCAGCAATAAAGCAGTTAACACCAGAATATTCTTCATTCAATCTGCTGTACCTCTGTCTAGATCTGGGGATCGGAAAATGGGACTCCCTTCATTCTTACGGAAAGCTAACTTGAGACAAAAAGCAGATTTTGGCTTGTGATAGAAAGCACAGTTAGGAAAGTTAGACCTAAAAGTTACAAATTGAATTCCACATCCACCCACCGCCAGGTGAGAAAAGATTTCTGACATTGCGTTTCTATACACATTTAGCCAGATCCAGGTTCAACCGTCTAAAATAGAAGGACTCTATCAAATATTTACAGAGCTCCAGAAGAAAAACCAGATAGTATCTGACTTATATATTAGTGCAGGCACATTGTCCTGAGTAGTTGTATCACATTTTGAATTTCAAAAGCCATTTTTTAGAGCCTAGAAAGGAAGATATGGCAGCACAGCAGACACGATGAATGGCAAAGGCAAAGGCCCAGCGGTGTGAGGAGCGGATGCCAGAGAGGCAGTGCTGTGAAGGATTCCAGCTCTGGGAAGAGGCATCACAACTGCTCAAGTCTCTGCTTTCTGAGGGACAATGGGGGCATTCATCACGGGTTTCTCTATGCCATGTGAAGGGCAGGACCTTACATTAATATAAAGACATCTAAATCAATATTTACATGGGAGGGAGGGAAGCAGAGGAGAAGGTATTAGGGGAGAAAGGCTTCACAGCAAATTCAGCAAAACAGGTGAAATAAATTTAACACAGAAAGAAATTAATCACAGATCTGGCACAATGAAGGCATGTGCATGGCACTAAGACACCAATAACAGGTGAAAATTCTAGAGAACAATAAAATACAGGTGGAGGCCCATGTCATGGGGACCCCATCACACAAAGCTCATAAGTCTCTGTGACTTTGGTATGAAAAGGGTGATTCGTCCTGTGTTTACAGGTGTCCAGGCCGTGACTTTAGACGACGATAGGATCCAGACAAAACTCCGCCACAGCCGCTGTGCCACAGAGACCTGAACAGGGAGCTTTGGGACCTGGGTTTTGTGTTCCCTTTCCTTCCCCACCAAGTGTAGTATATATATTTGGTTATAGAAATCGTCGTTCTGTGTCAACATCTTCATGAGTAACAGTGAGCCTCGTGTCCAACCTGACATTCCCACCGTAGCTCAGGTGGCCTCTGTAAGAACCCGCCCTTCGGCTCAGGATACTTCCTGGCACTGAACAATGAATACTCCACATAAGAACGACTGAAGGTTCGTGTTCGTCTTGCCTTTCTTTCAGGGACAAAACACCCCTTCCTTTCTGTGCAATTTTCTGAGTATTTTCTAATTGTTCCATTTGTCTCCCGAATATACACATCAAATTAGCCACAGGGCCCAGGCCTATCTTACAGATAAATTCTTATGAAACATTATTATTTATTAAATTATTTATTACCATTAATTTATTTAAGTGGAATTAAACTGTGGCTGTGAATGAATTTTCTTTGTACCTAATGAGATGATATGCTATAGTAGGAAGAACTGGATTTCGAGGGAAAAATCTAAGTGTACAAGTAAAGGACTCTTTACAAGCCCTTGTTAGCCAAGTAAAACTGGGCAACTCATAATTCCTGTTTATCTGCTGCCCTATGAAATGTGAATAATCATGCATCCCTGGCCCATTTCATATGTTTTTTATGAAGATCCAATGAAAATGGAAGTTATTTTCATTCGACAAGTATCAATGTCAGGAATTCCTATGCAGATGGCACCCTCTGACTTTCACGTCCTTTTTCAGCATGTGGTTTTCGTCATCCTTTCTCTGTGTGTTATATGGAGTCTGGCTTCGGTTTTGAAAGTTTTGCTGTGTTGGAAACAGCACGTGTAAATTCCATCCAATCATAGAGGAGAGCTTCGTTCTTCCTCATTTCATTAAGTATGAACTGGGTGATCACCGAGAGCAAACCACTGTTAGGGGAAATAAAAGGGGCTTAGGGGACTTCGCAAGCCGCTTTTGCTTTCCAAAAGTATGACATGTCATGATGAAGCTGTGCATCCAGCTCTCCACACCCTGTGCCCCAGTGACAGCACACGTGCACTCTTACCAAGGAGTTCTCCATAACCTGCACCCGAGTGACAGCACGTGTCCACTGTTACCAAGGAGCTCTCCACACCCTGCGCCCCAGTGACAGCACATGTCCACTATTACCAAGGAGCTCTCCATACCCTGCACCCCAGTGACAGCACATGCCCACTATTACCAAGGAGCTCTCCATACCCTGCACCCGAGTGACAGCACGTGTCCACTGTTACCAAGGAGCTCTCCATACCCTGCACCCGAGTGACAGCACGTGTCCACTATTACCAAGGAGCTCTCCATACCCTGCACCCGAGTGACAGCACACATCCACTATTACCAAGGAGCTCTCCATACCCTGCACCCTGCACCTGAGTGACAGCACGTGTCCACTATTACCAAGGAGCTCTCTATACCCTGCACCCGAGTGACAGCACATGTCCACTCTTACCAAGGAGCTCTCCACACCCTGCACCCGAGTGACAGCACACATCCACTATTACCAAGGAGCTCTCCATACCCTGCACCCTGCACCCGAGTGACAGCACGTGTCCACTATTACCAAGGAGCTCTCCATACCCTGCACCCGAGTGACAGCACATGTCCACTGTTACCAAGCAGCTCTCCATACCCTGCACCCGAGTGACAGCACGTGTCCACTGTTACCAAGGAGCTCTCCATACCCTGCACCCCAATGACAGTGTGCGCCCACTATTACCAAGGAGCAAGGTGAGAGGCCTCAGGGTCAGGGGCCACCAGGTGTGCATCCTGACCTGGCTGTGACACGCGAGGGAGGCTGATCTTTCAGGTGAGGGTGGAGACTTGGGGTGGCATCCTGTGCCATGCATCGGAGCAGGGAGGAGACAAATGTGGCTGTGGGACCCAGGATGCGAGGTGAGCTGGAAAGCCCAGCCTGCACGTCAGCTTTTCCGTAAGCAATGGAGTCGTGGATGATTTCTGGGCCAGGGGCAGCAGGGTCCTGAGGAAGAATCTCATAGGAGGGAGAGTGAGCAGGAGCTTGGTATCCTCAGTACTGAACCATGCTCAGAGAAATCCAATCCTCATAAAATCTATGTATAGAACGGTGTCAAATCCAATCGCCCATGGTGATTTTAGGTAATAAAACAGATTTTTTGGAGAGCGGTTGCTAAGTAGGCTGAAGGCTGCCTTAAGGAGCACGTACGTGTGTGGTTCCTGACGTGTGAGCCTTGGCGGGTGCATACACCTCACTAAAGCCATGAATGAAAGTGTGAAGGACACCATATCTAAGAATTTAAATGTCTAAGCACCTAAGGTGGACCTCATGCAGAACATCATATGGCAACCACCCTTATCTAAGTTGTAAGCCCTGCAGCAGATGCCTGAAACCATGGACAGAAACAAACCCCAGCCAAGACCTCTGCATGGCACAGCTGGCAACGACAAAATGCAAGTGGGGCCACCCCACACTCACCCTGCCCCCACCAAACCCTCTCAGCCTCGTGGCAGAGCCCGGCCTGCTCCCATGGTTCAGCAGAGGGCAGAGTGTGTTGCTCTCAGTGAATGGAACCCCTGCATTCCCCTAAGGGAGTGGCAAAAGGCTGTCCAACAACTCATGAAGAACTTGCTCCCTCAGCCTTTCTGAGGGTGAACCTGGGTCCGGTTCCAGTGGGTGGATGGAAACGAAGGAATACCGTGAAGGCTTTCCTTCCCGGAGATGGAACCACGGTGCTTCTTCAGGGGTGGTGCCCCGTTTCCCTTCTTTCCTACCTAAAAAGAAGATATGTTATCTTGAAATACAGCCACCATTTTGCAAATATAAGGCAATGAACATGAGGATAAAACCCACAAGCTAAGGATGGTGCCACGGGAGGACGGAAAGATACTGGGAGAAAACCACAGCAAACAGCCGGATTTCTCGTTCAGTGAGAAGAGCAAGCCCTAGTCACTCAAACCACCGTAAGCTGAGAGGATTTCACAGCACACACGGCCCCTCCTGGACGGAGTCCCCAGGTTTTCACAATGCTACCACCCCAGGCCACACACGCTGACAAAAGGACCCACGGCAGGGCTCGGGCCAGGCTGACAAGTGAGTTTTTCCTTTCTCCATTTGTCTTTTCCCTGAGGTACATACATGCAGAAACCTAAAACTTAGGTAAACATGTGCACATTAGAAGTCTATTGACTTAACAAAAGAAGTTCAACTATAAAAAGAAAGCTCGATACAAAGTGTTTATTTTTAAATTATCTTGAGAGAATTAATCAAATCTCGTATCACTAATCAATAACCCATGCATCAAAGAACAGACCCTGTCACTCAGCTCGTCCGAAAAGACACTGCTTTTTCCTTTTCTGGTTTAATAATTTCACTATTACTACACTAGGAAGTTATCAACCCTAGGCAACACCAACATAGAGCAATAACCCAAGAAATGTGTAAAAGTAAAGAATAAATGAAGAAACGTCGTAACCACATTGCACTGGTTCTTTACAAACGTTTGAAAGAGGAGCAGCACCGGACGATGACCCAGAGAAGGGTCTTGGGGGTCACTCCCCGGCTCTGCCATTTGCATGTCTGTCCCTGTGCAAACCCTTTAACATATCTTTGCCTCAGTGTCCTCATCTGTAAAATGGGAATGAAAATCCTAGTCATTATCTCATAGGGTAGTTAAAGGTCATAGAATGCCTGAAAGTATTAGCAAAAATGTAGCTATATTTTTCTCCCTAGTCTTATCCATACCTGACATAATAATTTCATTTGGATCTTTGCTTATTATGTTCTCCCACTATAATGTACACGCTCTGAAAGCAAGAAATCAGTCTATTTTTTGCTTCTGTACTCTCAGCACAGAGGACAGTGCTTAGCACTCAGGGGTCTATAACGTTTGTTAACCTAACAACCGATTCGATGAGTGTGCGCCTGCAATCACAGCATGCACGGAGGCTTTGTCTGGTGTTCATGAAATTTAAAATCATCAAATGGATCATTGGTAGAAATTTATAATCATGGCCAGGCGCGGTGGCTCACGCCCGTAATCCCAGTACTTTGGGAGGCCAAAGGGGGAGGATCATGAGGTCAAGGGATCGAGATGATCCCGGCCAACATGGTGAAACCCCGTCTCCACTAAAAATACAAAAATTAGCCAAGCGTGGTGGCGGGTGCCTGTAATCCCAGCTACTCGGGAGGCTGAGGCACAGGAGAATCACTTGAACCTGGGAGGTGGAGGTTGGTTGCCGTGAACCAAGAACTCACCACTGCACTCCAGCCTGGGCGACAGAGCAAGACTCCATTTAAAAAAAAAAACAAAAAAAAAAAAAACAAAGACAGAAATATTTATAATCATTATTTATTTGAAAGGTTAATGAATTGAAAGAATTAAAATTTGTGATTGATATTTAATGTCAAGAAAAATTATATTTAACTTTTCAAATGTAATATTAACAAATTTCCCATTAAACACAATAAAAATAATTATAGATCTCCCCAAAATATACAATCTCACCAGGTATTAAACAATGTCTAGACATATGTGCTCAACCCTATATCTGCACTGAGGAGAGTCTCAGACCTATCTCGACCTCTCAGCCTCTCCACACCCATGACGTGGACCTGTGGATCCTGAGTCCCCTGTGAGGTCTGAAGGTCTCCACATCAGAGGCACCAGGGGGCGGGGACTCCAGGGTGTGGAATCCTGCACGCAGGCCGCACCTCAACGGTACAATCAGGGTCTTGGCTCTGTCATGCTCCGCAGAGCTGCTCAGGCAATTCAGAGACTCACGAGACTCTTCGCGAAGAACTCAAGGTGCGAGTGAGCTGAGCTGGGCTGGGCTGCCTGGCTCCACTCTGACATCAGGCAAGTGTCCAGCCTTGGGCTGTCCACACTCCTAACTCAGGCCTCAGGCACCCCCTCCTCTCCACCTACGGCAAGTCTCTGGGGAAGCACCTCAGTGCCATTCACTTAATTTAAATGCCTCTCTTTAAAAATTCTCTTACCCTGATATCATCCTCTGATCCTCTCACAGGTACACTCCGCTGGCCAGCAAATCAGCCCTGAAACGGAGCACGGAGCCCCTGCTGTCCACGCTCTGCTTCTGACATTCACTCAACAACCCAGGACCTGTGTCGGCCATTTCATTAAACGCACCATCAGCCCCCCTGGTGCTGAGGCTAAAAGGAAACCTCAACCTGGCCTGAGTCCTCCTTCCTCTCAGACACGCAGCCCACCCTTCAGCAGCATGTGACGTGGAGCCTCCAAGGACATCCGGCTTCTGGCCACTTATCTACAAATTCACCAAAATCCCAGAATGGCAGGGCACCGCAGCCCCTCCTGCACCCTGCACTGGCTCTCCACCTTCCTCCCTGCTTCCCGGAACAGCCTCCTCACAACAGCCAGGGTGACTTTTCTTAAATGAGAAGCTACCCTAATCACACTAATTTTAAACAAACTTCAGCTGACTCTCTTACTCACAGGATAAAAGCATTAACCACATTACAAAAAACAGCGCCCTCTCCCCGTCTCCTCTGTACCACGGTTTCGCTCACTCCACAGGAGCCGTCATCTCTGCAAATGTATCGACACGTGTTCACTGCCTGCCTTCTCCAGTTGTCTACAAGCTCTGCAATGGCAAGAATTCTGCCTTGGTCTCTGCGGATGGCCCGAGAAGCGTCTTATCTGTAGAAGTTGTTTATTAAATATGATTGGATAAACTCATGGATAAATAAACACACTAATAATTTTATATTTTGCATTGATCTAACATCTTACAACTGCCTCATTCTTAAAAATGAGCGAGGTGAAGCCTCGGGCTACCTGGCTGCTCTGGTGTCCCTGGAGAATGAGAGCTGGAGAGCTTTCCCACCTCTCCCGGTCTCTCATCACCTGGGGATAACTGCAGACCTGCTCATCCAGAAGAGGATCTAAAACGTGGAGGAATGCAGACAGCTTCTCTTAGCATCTGTAGGTATTCCTAGTTCTAACTGATCACCCCGCATTTGGTTTGTCTGCATCCCACCCTATCTGGCTGCGCTGTGCTCCGTGGGGTAGAGGGTATGCTCTCCTGGGCTCCAGCACCGAAGTCCCACAGCGCCTCCTGCACTCCCTTCATCCTGAGGCCAGACTCCTGTGTCAGTTTAACACAAGACATTCAGGACAACCCAGGGGCTCTGCTTCCTGCAAAATATGCATTCTGTGTTTTACATGGAATGGAAGACATAAAATAAATGAGACCAAGCTTCTGATCCCTAAAAACTCCCAATTCATTGCCAGGACTTTCTGTTCCTGAATGTGCATAAAATGAGGATATAAATGTGTCTGTAAAACATGAACTCTGGCACAGCTGATGAAATGGATCCCAGTGGGGAGAGGCAGGTGCAGGGAGGAACCATGTAAGTTCATCTCCAAGTGCCTGCTGAGGTCGTGGGCCTGGGCCTGGGCCTGGAGGGGTGGTGAGGATGGAGACAGGCAAGCTGGCTGGAGGAGGGGGCAGCAGGGGCGGGCAGGCAGGCTCTGGGTGGGAAATCTGCAGGAGGCATGGAATGCGAGCCTGGGAGCAGGCCTGGGAGGAGCGTGGGGACCTCCCACTGGGGCTCCCACACTGGAGTTACTTGTGAAGCTTCCAATGTCAGAAGAGAATGGCATCAGCATGGTCTGCAGACTGCTAAGTTTGGAATCTCCTGGGTCCCAGTTTCTCCTGACCACACTGACCAAGCCTTGGTTGCCTGAGGCAGGGATGAGGCTCGGGAGGGCACACGGGCTACAACCCCAGGGTCACGTTCACACTCCAGGGAGTGTGGCCTTCTTGACCTGTTTCTCTCCTACAGGTAAAATAGATTTTCTTTCTGAATTGACCATAAACATCCTTTACTGAATGTTACCTACTGGCTAACCTTACTGTCTTATTCTCTTTTCTGAGACTTTTCATCATATCCACCAATTAAAAAAAAACCCATTAATGAAAATAACTGAAAATGTTTGCAAAGAGGACAGGAACAGAGCTGCATTGGGCCATGCCTTCTTTCCACTATCCATCAGTCAGCCAGATGGCTTCAGGGGTGCAACAGGAACCAAGCATGCCCGACACAGCAACAGTGGACCCACGGCACCCGTGTGGAATCCCACTTTATATGAGCCAAAGCACTGGGCCCTGCCAAGCTCGTCAACACCGCCATTATAACACTTGATGTAATACATGCAACAAAATACTGTAGTTCAAATGAATCATAACGTTTCTTTTGAAATGCTCTAAAAACCTCAAAAAGAGGCCGGGTGCGGTGGCTCATGCCTGTAATCCCAGCACTTTGGGAGGCGGAGGCAGGCAGATCACCTGAGGTCAGGAGTTCGAGACCCCCCGCCTCTATTAAAAATACAAAAATTAGCCAGGCGTGGTGGCGGGCACCTGTAGTCCCAGCTACTCAGGAGGCTGAGGCAGAAGAATCACTTGAACCTGGAGGTGGAGGTTGCAGTGAGCCGAGATCGCGCCTCTGCACTCCAGCCTGGGCATCTCAGTGAGACTCTGTCGGTGGGGTGGGGGAAGAAACCAAAAAAAAAACCCTCGAAAAGAATCGTCCTTTCATTCAGAGGCCTGCATAGCTCTCTCACTTTTCCCGCCATCTTGGTTACAACTAACCTGTATTTCTTATCACACTGAAATTCCTAGGTTTCCTTCTGAACAGCCCCTGCTACCTCTGAGGCTGAGACTGCCTCTGGGTTTCGGGGCTTGCTGGCCCCTAATTCCGGATTAAATGGAATCCCATCTGCTGCAAGTTTAACAGCAGGTTTGTAAGCTTGCTCAAAAAGGAGAAAAATGTGTTGCTGAACTGACTCTTAAATGTCCTTCTGCCGAAAAAGAATCTTTACCCAGATGCAAAGTTCATGGCGACGCATTCTGTGGAAACCTCTCTTCCCTGAGAATGTGTTCAGAGCTGCTGTGGGGAATCCAAATCCCACTGCGACAATCTCTGCAGCAGAACATGGTCTCCTGCACCACACATGGCTGACCTGACCATCACTGCCCTCACCACACCCACCTTCAGACGACCTGACCATTGGGGCCCTCACTGCACCCACCTTCAGAGGACCTGACCATCACTGCCCTCACTGCACCCACCTTCAGATGACCTGACCATCACTGCCCTCACTGCACCCACCTTCAGATGACCTGACCATCACTGCCACAGCCACCTTCAAAGGACCTGACTATCAGGGCCCTCACTGCACCCACCTTCAGACGACCTGACCATCGCTGCCCTCACCGCACCCACCTTCAGAGGACCTGACCATCACTGCCCTCACCGCACCCACCTTCAGACGACCTGACCATCACTGCCCTCACCGCACCCACCTTCAGAGGACCTGACCATCGCTGCCCTCACCGCACCCACCTTCAGAGGACCTGACCATCACTGCCCTCACCGCACCCACCTTCAGACGACCTGACCATCACTGCCCTCACCGCACCCACCTTCAGAGGACCTGACCATCACTGCCCTCACCGCACCCACCTTCAGACGACCTGACCATCACTGCCCTCACCGCACCCACCTTCAGAGGACCTGACCATCACTGCCCTCACCGCACCCACCTTCAGAGGACCTGACCATCGCTGCCCTCACCGCACCCACCTTCAGACGACCTGACCATCACTGCCCTCACCGCACCCACCTTCAGAGGACCTGACCATCACTGCCCTCACCGCACCCACCTTCAGAGGACCTGACCATCACTGCCCTCACCGCACCCACCTTCAGACGACCTGACCATCGCTGCCCTCACCGCACCCACCTTCAGAGGACCTGACCATCGCTGCCCTCACCGCACCCACCTTCAGAGGACCTGACCATCGCTGCCCTCACCGCACCCACCTTCGGACGACCTGACCATCACTGCCCTCACCGCACCCACCTTCAGACGACCTGACCATCGCTGCCCTCACTGCACCCACCTTCAGAGGACCTGACCATCACTGCCCTCACCGCACCCACCTTCAGAGGACCTGACCATCACTGCCCTCACCGCACCCACCTTCAGACGACCTGACCATCGCTGCCCTCACCGCACCCACCTTCAGAGGACCAGACCATCGCTGCCCTCACCGCACCCACCTTCAGAGGACCTGACCATCGCTGCCCTCACCGCACCCACCTTCAGACGACCTGACCATCGCTGCCCTCACCGCACCCACCTTCAGAGGACCAGACCATCGCTGCCCTCACTGCACCCACCTTCAGAGGACCTGACCATCGCTGCCCTCACTGCACCCACCTTCAGAGGGCTCATTGTTAAGGCTTCCCCAGCCTGGGACCTCCAGCCTTTTCAGGGCACTCTACCTGCATACTGGGCTTATGGTTTGGGTAAAATTGGGTGAAATGAGTAAGAATGTTTAGAGAAAAAGTATGAGCTTATTCTGTGCTTTTCACCCAAAACTTCCACATTTCTGGTAGAGCGTGGAGAGAAGCATGTCCCCTCCAGGGACACAGCCAGGGGTCCCCTGCAGTGGCTGTGCTTTCTGGTGTGAGGCACATGAGGTCATAAGGCCACCCCGCTTGCCCACTCTGTCTTGCTTCCTGTTCCCCTGAAGGCCTCAAGGACATAAGCTAACCGCCCCACCCCCCGACACGGACCGCATGTCCAGGTGCCCCTTGCTCTGGAAAGCAGGGGAGGAGTGGCCTAAGGCTGCATACCCAGGAGCTGCTGGACCAGGTGGGAGGAGGCCAGCCACAAGGACGCAGAATCCTCCTGATAGGGAGAGAGATGCATGGAGTTTACCACAGGGGATTCATTATGTCCAAAATCGAATTGTATGAGAAACAGTCTACCCGATAGTGGAATGTGTGGCCAGAAATCCCACCCTCACTTTTCGATTCTACACAGAGTAATCTCTCCCTATGAATGTCAGTTATTCTTGTGATTATTCCCATAGCCAGTGTTTCATTTCAGGGATGGAGGTGGTAGTCAGTGCAGTACCACCAGCTGCCAAGTGCAGAACGGACAGCGTTTCAGCCCCACCTGAGCGCGGTAAGCTAGTCCTGCAACAGGCTCATTACATTCTTAGGCTCAGAGACTTGTGTATCAGATACTTCAACGAACACCATGGACTTCTCCATCTATATGTAATTCTCCTCAATTTTTAAAATACCTTAAAATCAGCATTCAAACCCCTGAATCATCAATATCTTTAGAGGGGGGGATAACCTGATACCTCAAACAGAGAATTAGTGTCTCTCTTAAGGGCCAGAGGGATCAGCAGAGGTTAAAAAGGGCAGCCTCAGATCAGGGCATAAGAAGCATCCTTTGAAACAAGACACAGCTACAAAAATAAAACGGAAGTTTAGGTAATCGAGCAAAACACATATCTGCTGATTTTTATCATTTTCAGTAATTTGTTATCTTACAAATGGCTGCGATGCATATACAGGTCATTTTAGCTGTTTTTACCTGCTTGGTCTTTGAATATTTTTGATATGACGACAGGGACGTTGTGCTCAGAACCTCCCTGAAAGACAAAGCCATCAGAAAGAAACATGGTTATCATGATTCACACTGGAAAGTTCTTCAAAAATAAAAAGCAGGAATAGAGAAAACCATTTCCATACCTTTATACTCAGGCCCAAGCCGCCAACTGGCTGTCTGCGGAGTGTAACAGTTCTGCGCTTTAAAAAATTTTAGAAAACAAACCGAGTTTAGGTTAAAATGCACTATCAGAAAGTGAATTCAAAAGAAATTCTTCCTTTAAACCCAAATACGTGTTAAATTATATTTCCAAAGCAACTTTGGCTAAATATGACAGTAATGACACTATTTCAAATCTTTACTCCGTGGTACTGCACGTATGAAAACGAAGACAGTGATAAAGAATAGGCCCCATTCCAGGCATTGTCTGAAATCCAGGAAGAATCCCCACAGAACTGTCATCCCGTCTGCATTCTGCTTGTGAGGAACAGAGACCTTCTCCCAGGTGGTGAAAGGGAAGCGGGGCAGAGCACTCAGTCCTGTTTTAGAACCGCTCTCTACCCACCAACCCCAGGACGGGCTCCCTCTTCACTGTACGTCTCTGCTGAAGTCAGCCGTGTTTAGGACAATCTTCAACCAATATTAATTCATGAATGATCAATTTTTTCACGTCCTCTGACCACAGATGCCTGGGATATTTAAGGGTAGGTTGTGATAAAAAGCTAAAAGCACAATAGGCCTTTAACTGGCTAGTGAAATGGTAAAAAATCTCCAAATCTCTTGCGCATTAAGCCATGCACCTATGTTTTGCTGTGGTCTAATCTGATGAATGCGACTGTTGCCAACTTCAGGTAGACATGAGTGACTGGTGCCGCTCTGAGGGGGCGCACAGAGGCAGCCTGGGGTAGATGGACAGTGGCCAAAAGGCGCTTTTACCTCAAAAAGACACTACAGGAAAAACAGAAGTGACAGACATTCTTTGAGTTCTAAGAGGAAACATGAGCATGTTCAGGCTGAATGGCTCTGAAAGGAATCTGTTGTGCAAAGCAAGGACAAAGAAGTAAGAGGGTGGCAGAGCCCACGCCGAAGGGGGGACCTGGGAGCTCCCACCCCGGCCAGCGGTGCAGGTGCAGATGCAGGGAGGCTGCTGTGAGGGCTTCCACAGCCTGAGACACCCCAGGAATGTCCTTCTTAGGGGGAAATACTTCATAAACTCAAACGAAAGAAACCAAAAATTAGAGCAAATATACCTGTGTTTAAGTGTGTATATGGGGACACAGCAAATAATACTTTAATTGGAAATTTTACCATTTTGATCTTTTTTGGACATATAGTATTTTTAACTGACAAAAATAATTTTATACACAGAAAAAAAGCCGTATTTCGGGGACTTTGCTACAGAGTGATCGTTTTGGCTTTTTCTTGGTGTTAGACTGTATTCCAGATACTGTGAACAGCAAAGTCAGAGCCACTCCTGGGACGTCCATACCACGGGCTCTCATTGCATCCGCATTCTCAGTATTTACCTGAAATGCCACAGATGCTTTCCAGTGACACTGCACCAGTGGACAGAGTAACAGGCTCTTAAACCTGCTCATCAAAGCATCACTGACAACAGCCAAGACATGGATACAACCCAAGTGTCCACCAGTAGATGCGAGAATAAAGAAAATGCAGTAGATACACCGAATGGAACATCCTTCAGCCATAAAGAAGGAAATCCTGCCATCTGTGGCAACATGGATGAGCCTGGAGGGCACTGTGCCGAGTGGAATAAGCCAGGCACAGAAAGACAAATACCACACGGTCTCCTGCACGTGGAATCTAAGGATGTTGAACGCAGAAGCAGAGGGTAGAACCGTGGTTACCAGGGGGGTTCGGGGTGGGGGGGCGGAGGTGCAGGCCAAAGCGGGCAACATTTCAGCTGTAAGGTAAACAAGTTCTGTGGCTCTAATGGAAAGCATGCTGACTATGGTTAATAATACCATATTTCCTTAAAATTTGCTAAGAGAATAAACCTTACATGTCCTCACCACAAAAAACAAAGGTAACTGTAAGAGGTGATGTATGTATTAGCTTGTTTGTAGTGTGCATTTCACAATGTATATGCATATGAGAACATACCCTGTACACCTTACGCATGTACAATTTTTATTAGTTATAGCTCAATAAAGCTGAATAAATAAATCCCATTATGTGGACAGAGGGTTTCCAAGGATATCCTCTATAGAGGAGGGAGAGGGAGTTACTCCTGCGTGTGGGAGGCATACCGTTTTCCTCCTCAAGACATGGACGTTTGACTTGGCAGGCCAGAAGGCATCTCACAACGAATGTGGACTGCAGAACCAAGGGGGTTCATTCCCTCCCTCAGCAGACGCTAAATTCTGTAGTGTTCATGGCCAACTGAGGGAGTGGGGAGAAAGGCGTCTGTCCACCTGCCAGCTGCTCCTCTGTGTGCCACAGCAAACAGCCTTACGCTTCTGAGTTCTGAGGCTACGGAGGATGAGAAAATTGAATTATCTACGTCATAGTAACTGGAGGCCTCTCTGTATGGAATTTCTGAAAATGCTCAATAACATTTTAAAATTGTAGCTGTTAGTGTAAGTATTTGAAACTCATGCAAGCAAGTACAAGATGACAGAAAATACATTTTGAGAAGAAACAAGTTAGTTTCTGCCTTGATAGACTGCCAAAGAATGACATTTTAAAACTGTCATTTGACTCACTTATACATGTCAGGAAGATATCCTGAAATATCCTAAAATATCCTTGATATTTCAAAGAAAATATCAAGAAACTGATCACCTGTGGTAAAATCTGGACTAATATTCTTAACAAGTTAGGTAAGAAAAAAATTACACCATTAACAACCAACATAAATATATGTTTACTGGAATGTGAAGAGCTTGTTCTCTATGATTTTAGCTAAGCCAGAATAATATTTATTTCATACCTGCTTTGTGCAGTCTCTTGAAATGTTCCTTTCTGTGTACGTTTGTACTAGCCATTTAGGTATTTAGGTCTCTAAATCTCTCTAAAATCAAGTTTCTGCATCTGGAAAGTGAGAGCTGTACTGTGAGCCCTAATAGGAAGTGCTGGGAATGGGACTGTGTCCCCCTAAAATCCGTGTTGAAGTCCTGACCTCCAGTGTGACTGCACTGGAGGTAGGGCCTGTAGGAGGTAACTAAGGTCAGATGAGGTCATTCAGGCGGGCCCTATCTGATAGGGTTGGAACAGGAAAAGACAGCAGATACAGCACTCTCTCTCTCTCTTTTTTTTTCTATTTTTTCTCTCTTGCTCTTTCTCTCCCCACCCCCACCTCGCTGTCTCTACCATGTGAGGACACACATATAAGGCCTTCGCCTGCAGGCCAGGAAGCTGGCCCTGGCCAGTAACTCTACCATGTGAGGACACACATATAAGGCCTGCGCCTGCAGTCTAGGAAGCCAGCCCTTGCCAGTAACTCTACCATATGAGGACACACCTATAAGGCCTTCGCCTGCAGTCTAGGAAGCCAGCCCTTGCCAGTAACTCTACCATATGAGGACACACCTATAAGGCCTTTGCCTGCAAGCCAGGAAGCCAGCCCTTGCCAGTAACTCTACCATGTGAGGACACACATATAAGGCCTTTGCCTGCAGGCCAGGAAGCCAGCCCTTGCCAGTAACTCTATCACGTGACGACACACCTATAAAGCTGCCACCTGCAGTCCAGGAAGCCAGCCCTTGCCAGTAACTCTACCATGTGAGGACACACATATAAGGCCTTTGCCTGCAGTCCAGGAAGCCAGCCCTTGCCAGTAACTCTACCATATGAGGACACACCTATAAGGCCTTTGCCTGCAGGCCAGGAAGGCAGCCCTTTGCCAGTAACCAAACCCACAGCACCTTGGTGTTGGACTTCCACCTCGCAGAAGGGTGAGAAGGGAGTCCCTGCTGCCTAAGCCAGCCCACCTGTGGTTCCTTATTACGGTGGAGCCCAAGCTGCCTCAACAGGAGTGAAGGAAGATCCCTGTGGAAAGCACCTTACAGACCATCAGGTTTAACAAAAATTCCAAGGTGGTTAGTTTCATCCATGAAAAATCGCTATTTTAAAACCACCTCATTCAAACACCAGGACTTCAGTGAGTCAAAGTCGAGAGAAAAGTCTCAGCCAATTTGTGCTTCCACACTTTTAGAAATGAACATTATATAATTATGAAGGCTCTAACATTTTAACATTAGCATATCTAGGAAGTTTACTTTTCAAACCAAGATTTATAAAACTTACTGGATGATAAAAAGTGAACGGGAAAACTTCTGCAGCTTCTAACTGGACCTTTTCACACAGCAGCCTGGCTGAAGTTATCCTGCCTCCTGCGTCCTAATTATTTTATGACCCCAGAGTCAATCCACAGCTGACCACTTTAATTTAAGGTTCTGGGTAGCATTTCCATAGTGCTCTGTTAGCTGATATCTAGACAAACTAATGTCATCAAAAGGCATTTCTAATGCAACCGAAACAGTCCGCTGCCTCAATCCTCTCCCAATACATACCCCTTAAAGTCAAGGACCCACAAGCAGGTGCGGACCGTGAGCTGCCCCAAGGCTCATTATGAATCTAATTTATGGCCTGACTTCCCGGTTCCATGCGTTCCCCCATAATCACGGCCTCCTCACTTACCATACTCAGGGGCTCCAGGGACTCACCAAAGGAACAAATTCAGAATACAATCGAATGTATCATAAAACTTCTACAGAATTGAGGTTGCAATCTAAGGTAATTGTTCAATAAATTATTTTCAAAGTCAATCCTGTTTTTCTTTTCACAAACATATCAGATAAAATCTTTCATAAAATATTATTCTGCATTTTATCATTTAATCCCAAACTATGTTATGACATTTAATTAATGTTCACATCTTGGTAGCAGCATCATTATATTAATAATAGAACATAGCTATCTCCACATTATCTTCTGACCACATATTTTAAGAAGGAGCTATTTTCTATGACATAGATAACTTATCAATTATACATTTCTCATCAACAAAAAAGTGGTTTGGGGGTATATAAGATCAGATTTCTTATTCTGGTCTTCTAAAACACTGTCCTTCAAGTTATTACTGAATTACATGTATGAATGGGCCTCACAATTCTACTTCAGATATTTAAACTGTGGACTTAACATCAAATTTAAATTTGTTATGGCTGCAAACTCATGTTCGGATTTTAATACTGCAGTTTCCAGAAAGATTTCAATCAGTTCTACAGGTAAAACGCTGCGCCTGTACCATGGCCACCAGCCAGGGCCCTGCCCCCAGGTTTGTTCAGCCCAAAACCCTTCTTGTGGTGAGGACAGGATGACCTGGGGTGTTAATCCCCCTGCTCTCTCCCCAGGTCCTCGTGGATCCCCCTCCCTTCCCTGGAGGTCTTACTCCTCACACAGGCCTGGCCTCACTCTTGTAAGAACAGAATGGAGATGTGGGAAAGGCTAGGGACCTAGAAAATAAGGGGTTTTTTTTCTCTCTCTAATTGAAGGGCTTGAAAGTTAAATTTTAAAAATTAGAAATTTATAGAAAAACAATTCTTAAGTATTCTATTTCACACCCACACATGAAAGATACTTTCAAAAATACTCAGAGTTTTATTTCAGAAAACAATGTGCTAACAGACTTCGCCCTAGGGCTATGTGAGGGGGCTGTTGAGTCAGGAGGCATTGTTTCTTCCACAGAGTTGGACATTCCCTTTGCTTTAGCAAACACTCTATAAGGCATTTTTCAGAATGGGGCATTGAATCTCTCTCCACTTTTTAAAAGTAATTCACTCAAATAAAATTTCCTAAATAGGCTGAGGGAGCCTGGATTTGCCATCTGAAGTAAGTAAACTATTTCTCAGTGTCTGGATGCAATGATTTCAAACCAAGAAGAGTTACTTGAAAACTCTTGTGCATATTTGCTTAATTTGGATGTTAAATCCTTATTAGAAGGATTTCAATATCCTGGGATTAGAGTTTTGAAAAGTGTATGATAACTCCTAAATTTTAAAAATTCAATGATTCCATAGTATTCCACCTTCTTGAGGAGTTGGATCTGGCTTCTCACACCCAAAGCCCCGAGTATGAGTTTCTTCAGGTCTAAGCACAGGCCAGGAATGACAAAAGCTGTCCTTGGCGGGCTTCATGGGGGAGCGGCCCGGTAGCCCTAACCTGATGCGGGGACAGTGCACTGGGGTCTCTGGGAGCTGCAGTCAGGAACCAGGCCCCCGGCCGCCATGACCTTATGATGTTTGTGTCCTGGCATCGGAGTCTCTGGTCCATCTGGAGCCCCTGCCTCGATCCCTGATGGGGTACAGGAGGAACCTGAAGATGCTCTTCTCCTCTGAATTAGCTTCCAGGGCTTTTCCACCCTAAGCTCTCCTCCCCCAGCCCCTGTACTGATGGGCCTGGCCCTCCAGGGGAGCTGTCCCAAGTGGTCCAGGGACCTGGGGCTGGCAGCTTTCCTGGTCAGCCTGGCCTGCACTATCAGGGCAGGTGATGAGGAGCAGGGGTGTCTGTCCATGTCAGCTGCCTCTCATCTGCCAGCTCCACACCTGGCAGCACTGCTCTTGCCAGTCAGCTGGGCACCCACCAAGATTAGTCACAGATGCAAATGGGCCTGTCATCGCCCTTCAACTTCGCTCTTCACAACCATATCACAGAGCAGACATGAGCAGGGCAGGAGATGGGCCCCAGCCCCAGAACGTCAGGCGACCATCAGGTGGTGGTCAGGTGGTTGTTACACTTTCTCTCTAAAATGATCATTGGGCACAGCCAGTACCAGGAAAAGGCAGTCTCCCGGTAGATAGAAAACACCTGAGGCTGGAGATAAGCAGCTTCCCGATAAGATCTCAGGAGCTGGGCAAGTGGCCTCAAGCATGCGCACTTCAAGACAAAAGGGTGGTATTTAACTGGTCTATGACTTTCCTCTGGGTGGACTCAACTGGTGAGGGAAAAATGCCTCAAGTGAACATGTGCACAGCCCCAGGAAACACACAGTGCGTGCAGCTCCTCCCAAATGCTGGCCAGCCCTGTACATGCAGACAGCCCACCCCGAAGGAAGAATCAGGGAAGGGGGGCTGCAAACCTTGGAACCATGTCAATGGAGAAAACCCCAAGTCAAGGGCTGGATGGGGCTCTTGATCTCTCAAGTCACCCACCGGCCCTTGCAAGTGTCCTTCACTTCCTTTCATTCCTGCTCTAAAACTTTTCAATAAACTTTCACTCCTGCTCTAAAACTGGCCTCACTCCCTCTGACTTAAACCTCTTTCTGCCCCTCAACCCAGTTCTTTCCTCCAAGGAAGCAAGAATCAAGTTTGCTGCAGACCCTTGTGGATTCACAGCTGGTAACAAGAACTCACCACATATGAACCCCAGATTAACTTCTAGCGAATGTACACATCATTGCAAAGTTAGGCTTATTAAAATAAACATATCAACTTTGGACAGTTCATATAACAACTCACAGTCCTTAAAGGAATGGACTAAGTAGATCTACATGGAGCAGGTTTTATCTTCATGCATTGTAGATCCATTTAAAAAGCATAACGTTTGCAAAATGAGCACCTAATGGCATTCCATTTATCTACAATTGAAAAACACACAAAAAATATGTTGTCTGTGGAAAAATGCGTATGAAGGAAGAATTTAAAAATGTAAATGGAACAGTCGGTAGGAGCATCAGTACCGAAAGGCCGGTGAGGAGGCAGTCAGGCTCCAGATGTGGAGGCACACTTCACTCTTTAATAACGTAGACAGAGCCAAAGCAATCTAGTGCTATGTTGGCATATAATAAATATTAATAATAATTGCACAGGGTTCTGTTTGCTCACTTCAATTTTTTTAGGTTTGAAAAATTATATACTTAAAAAAATAAAAATGTTTGGCAGATTATGCAACTGTCTTTGCTGTTAGATTTTAGTTATTGAAAGTTCTACTTGAGTGACGCGCTATTTGATTTCTTTATAAAGTGTGCTGTTGTGTGCACACACCCTCGTACACAAACATATGTAAACTATTATTATTATTATTTTGAGACGGAGTTTCGCTCTGTCACCCAGGTTGGAGTGCAATGGCACAATCTCGGCTCACTGCAAGCTCTACCTCTTGGGTTCAAGTGATTCTCCTGCTTCAGTCTCCTGAGTAGCTGGGATTACAGGGACCTGCCATCACACCCGACTAATTTTTGTATTTTTAGTAGAAACGGGGTTTCACCATGTTGGTCAGGCTGGTCTCAAACTCCTGACCTTGTGATCCTCCCGCCTCAGCCTCCCAAAGTGTAAACTATTATTTTTAACTAAACCTTGGTGTAAACTTTTATAATGAATACGGCCAAACTGTTCATTATTTTAAGGTTTTCATGTTCTTTAAACCAGAACTTTCCTTATTAAAGTGAACTCTATTCTGGGTACCATTAAATAACATTTTAATGAGCTAACTCAATAGTGTTGAAAACTAAGGCAAAGGTAAATTTTGTAAGAGTCGGCCACTATCCAAGTGATGACAGATAAATTCTAGATGTTTTGCTGACGACTGCATTTTGTTAATTGTTTCAGAAGCCTTTTCAGCAAGACTGTCCCCTTTTCTCCTGAAGGTATGAATTTCAAAGCCCTGGTTCATCCTTGCAGCCTTCAGCCCCGTACCTGTGAAATTTCACAAATCACTTGCTTCCAAATTTATCTGCACTTTTCCCGGGACTTTGTGTCTTACAGTTTGTTTATGTTCCAGTCATACTGCCTCGCCATGCCATCCTCCGCTGTGGAGACAAATCTTTTGGAAATAAATTCATCCAAGAAAAAGGCCAGTGGCCATTTTAAACACAAGAGAAATCAATTTCAAACAAGAATGGATGCCTTGCAGAAGTGTAGTTAGTGATTTTCGTAAGAAGGATATCCTCCCACTTAAAGCCAGCCAGGCAATCAGCAAGACATCTGGTACGCCCTGGGATGGAACACAACGAGGGAAGAATTCATATTACAGTTTGACTGACACACTCTAATGAGCTTATATGATTCTTCCACTGGTGGGCGAGTCACTGACAAATGAAAGCTCCGAATACAGTTGTTTTGCTTTCTGTTTTCTAGTTTCTAGGAACAGTAGCCAATTCTTCTTATGCAGTATTCCATTTGTAAACATGCATGTTTGCTCTACACTGATGAGCTCTGTGGAGCACAGGCCGAGGTGTCCATCAGACCTTCCCCTAATGGACTAATGAGAGCTCACATGCCCTGAGCAGGACCAGGGGTGCCAGGCGGAGTGGGACCCAACCAAGAAAGACAGGTGAGGCGACACACACAGGCATCAGAGCTGACTCCGTGCATGAAGAAGCACACAGAAACTGGTTTTCAGAAACTGGAAAGAAACAGATTCTGTGTTGGGATCTGAGAAAAATGGAAGAGTTAACAAACTAATAAATGTTTGTCAATAAAGTTATCAACAGAAAAATACATAATGCTGATAAAGTGTCCGATTAGCTTAAAAGGGTTGCTACTAAATTACTTGTATTTTGGCTGAATTATAAAATATTGTATGGGAAATTGGTCATTTGCCTAATTTAAGGACATAAAATAATAAAGATTAAGGTTAGAATTTAAAAAAGTAAAGCAGAAGCGATGTCTACTCCTGATTTTGGACCCAAAGAATAAGAAGCAACTTGGGTGTGAAATATAGATATAAATTTAGATAAAGTAGCCACGAAATATTGACTTTATGACAAGCAAGTGTAGAATTTTGTATATTGTGTATAGAATTTATCATAAACTCCTACACGTTTGCAAGTGTGATGATCCATTCAACAATCTGAGAGACTTTAACTTCTTCAATTCAAATTCAAATCACAGATCTTGGGTTTCCTTCACGTTGGTTGTTATAGAAGCAATACACCTACATTTTAAAAATGATTTTCACAAGCTCAGTGGACCACTGTAATTGCCTGCCTTTTGAAGGCTCAAAGGCTTGAGACTGACTCGATTAGTACATTACCATACGTTATTTAATGGTCTTAATTTGCATATTCTAAAATATGTCTTTTTATTTACTTATGCACTCAATCATTCAAAAATGGCTTTAGTCTCATTTGCACAGTTGTAAAGATACATATAGGAAACAGAAGAAAACACCATGGTCTTTGATGTTAAGCTACATATAGTCTAACAGAGTGGCAAAGTCAATATCACATACTGCAGCATCAGCAGAGTGTGGCCAGTGGCCTAACCTGCATTCACCCGGGAACAGTAAGAGGTTAGGTCAGGGCTAGCGCACGATGTACTTTGAATTCTGATAGTTAAGTCTACAGATTGACATTACCCTGACAAAGCCTTCCTATAGGACAGACAGAACACCCATGCTACACGAACTCTTCCGGGAAAAAGAAAGAGAGGAAAGCCCTCCAAACTCTTCATGAGGCCAGCACAGCCATGAGGACAAGAGCAGGTGTGTACAAGAGCAGGTGCGCATCACCAGAAGGAAGTGCCGCTGTCTTTTTATTTACCCCTCCTGCTATCTGTCGGCCATCTAAACCTGAGGGCTGCTATCTGCCAGCACTTCCGTAGACTTGTCAGCCCTGCCTCCTTGACCTCCGTTTCCTGCCACCCTCCTTCTGCTCCTTAGCACCCCGGATTCCTCAAATGTCAGCAACCCCAGGCCACTCTCCAGGCCCATTTCCCTCCATGTTTCCCAGCTCTCTGTGCTCCATTCTGTGTCATTTCTTCAGCTCTGTTTATACTTCATGCTTCTCATTGGTACCTAACACGTTATTTAAATTGTTCATGGAGGTTCATTTCAGGTATTGTTTTTATTTTAATTTCTAGATATTATCTTGGTGTGTTTTCACATCTGCTGGATCACTTTTTATAGCCCCTTGTTCCTTTTTCATATTTATATATCCTATTTCATGTTTTGAAACATAATAAATCCAAGTACTTTATATTGTGAATCAGATCATTTTTAACCTGAATTGTCAGTGAGTCCGTCTCTGCATTAACAAATAATTTTAGGATCTCCACAGGGTCCTGTGACCTTACACTTGGCAATGGCCTGAGGCCTTCATTAGAGTAGACTGTGCTGGAGAGAATGTGCATTTTGCTTCTACTTCGTACCTGGGGAACCTCCAAATCTGAAACATTAAACTTCATTTTCCGCTGGCGGTTTCTATGCCATAAATCTCAGCACCAAACCCCCATGAGGGCAGATGTGGGGTTGGGATCCTTCGGGATTTGTGTCTTTGTCTCTCTTCCAGGTGAATGTTCTGACTGTCCCTTTCTAAGGGACAGATTGTTTTTTCAAGTTCACTCACGGAAGATCTGACTTTTTGGGCTTTCTGCTTCTATGCAGGAGAGAGAGAGACAGAGAGAGCGAGAGAGCGAGCCCGTGTCTTCCCCTCTGGCTCAGCCCCTGAGCTGTCCCCTGATGCACAGGTTAAATCACCTCACACCAGTTTCCGTGATTGAAGCCCTCTCTAAACTCACACTATTTTAAGTCACCCAGCACTGTTTGTGTTGGTGCTGCTTGTGGTTGTATGTTTCTTGTGTGGTCTTCACTAATTTATCAGACAGCATCCCTTAGATTATAAATTAGCAGAGCTGTGCCCATTGCTGTCTTAACTCTGTGAGTAACTGTAATATTAGACGCATACCTTCTTCTTCCTGAATCTTAATTTCCTAAATAGTAAAATGAAGATGTGAAATTTTCTAAAATACTTTCCAACTGCAAATCTACCGTGACCTAACATAACAAATGTAATATACAGCATCCCACCACATTAATTCAAAGTACCAACATGGACTTATAAATTAAAAGAACATCTAATGCATAATGACAATTATAAAAGAAATAAAGCAATCTAAACGGAAATTCTGAAAGGTAAGAGGAAGCCGGCTCTCCCGTCCTGAAAGCCCACACTGTCTCTGGGAGACAGAATCCTGAGATCCTTAAACATCCACACTTCATGTCATTATAAAGGAATAGGAAGTAAAATAATACATCAATTCAGATTCTGCACTGCAGGATACACGGACAGAATTTACAGACCTGTTGGGTTTGTTAAAGGTAAAGCTAGTTTTGCTCTTTTTCGTTTTATGGTCGTCTATCATTAACGGATAATGTGGTTCTATTTTTAGCAGGTTCAAGAAAACAAAACACACATCTACCTGTTAATGTTGTCTTCTCCAATGTGCAGGTGGGAATACAAATATAACTAGAGGTTTGGAGTCAATAATTCACCTAAAATTGTATGCATAAGTCTATATGTATAAGCATAGGACCATTTTTCTTAAGGAGTCTTTCATTTTCACCAATAACCTAACTTTTGGTAGAGAACCTGATGCTATAGACTTTTAAAATGTAATTTATTTTTTTCTAGCCAATACAGCATAAAAACATTTAGTGTTTTTACTTTGAGATTTTCTATGGCTAAAAATCTCTATTAAGCAGGGTAAGTTTAAAATGATTACAAAACCTTCCTTGATTTTTTTCTTTGCTCAAGCCCACTCTTATTAGGTATTTAGAACAAGTGGAGGAAAAAAAAATAATGGTTAGTGATTAGACGACATAAAAGCAGACATGAGATTTATCTACATTTCGGGAAAAAAAAAAGCCTCAGGGTTGTGGGAATCTTGTATGAGCCCGTGAAGACCGACAGTGGCCTCTTGAACGCAGAGGCCGTGGTTGGAATGTCTGTGTCTCCTCCAAAGCTCGCGTGGAAACTTACTACCCAGGGCAGTGGTGCCGGGGTGTGGGCTGTGGGAGGTGACTGAGCCATGAGGGCTGTGAGCTCATGAATGGGGTCAGGTGCCCTCACGCAAAAGCTTGGTGGAGAGATCTCACCCCTTCCTCCTCCCGCCACCCAAGGACACAGTGATCGTCCTCTCTGGAGGATGCAGCATTCAAGGCGCTGTCTGGAAAGAGAGCAGACCCTCACCAGACCACCCAGCCTGCGGGCACCTTGATCCTGTGCTCTGAGCCTCCAGAACTGTGAGCAATGCATTTCTGTTCTTTGTAAATTACCCAGCTTAGGGATTTTGTTACAGCAACTCAAACAGACCAAGACAGATGCAGTCCTGGAGCCAGAACGAAGAGGGCACGTGGTGGGACGTGGTGCTGGGGCTGGGGTTCCAGGGAAGAGCAACCGAAAGGGGGACCCTGCCCCCATCCCAGAGCCTTCGCCTCCTTGAGCCACAGGGGACATGTCAGGGAGCAGGAGGGCGGACCGGGTGCCAGCCACAGAAAGAGGGGCTCCAAACTGAAGGTGTGAGCCAGGATGCTCACAGGAGCCACTTGTACACGATACACATCAACAGCAGAACGGTTTACGGTGGGATCTTTGTGGACCTTCTCGGGAAACCCATCATACTTTGCTAACATCTGCACCTCTTTCAGAAACACTGATCACAGGATTGCGAGTAAGGGGGGAAATGCCCCCTTCATTTTATTTCCAAGGTAAAGGACAGGAGGACTCAGAAAACCAAATAGACACAGGGTCTCCTAAGCCTGTGCCCCCAGAAAGGGCCAGCCTAGAACAGAGGAATGGAAATGGTTTTTGGAATATTTTCAAAAACACACTGAAAACATTCCACATCTCACATGGTGGCATTTGGGGCTATTTCTTTTTCTTTTTTTTCCTTTTTTTTTTTGAGATGGAGTCTCGCTCTATTGCCCAGGCTGGAGTGCAGTGGTGGGATCTTGGCTCACTGAAACCTCCGCCTCCTGGGTTCAAGCGATTCTCCTGCCTCAGACTTCCAAGTAGCTGGGATTACAGGCACACGCCAGGATTGGGGCTATTTTTTATGTAAAGCTTTACGTGGAAAATGTATTGGCAAATAAGAAAGTCAGGGAGAGAGTAAATAATACAACCTTAAAAATTGTATTTTATTTTGTGACACAGTCAAAGCCAGTAGTTGGGGATATTTAAATAATGAGTAGCAGCTTTTGCTCAGCAATCATTCTTGAACCACACTTTTCAAAGACCGTTCATGGGGTTCGCCCGAAACACTCCAAGACTTCCCTGAAGTGGCGGCACTTACATTCCTGCCCTGGTGGCTTCCGCCCACACAGACAATGTCCTGTTTCTGAATTGTCAGCACCTCTTTCGTCAGCTTCAGCCGGATGTCATAGGCATTTTCGGACTCTTCATCATACAACAGAGCAATAGTGGTTTTCGTCTGTAGGGACAAAGTGGAAACACAAAAAAATGGTGTGAGGGCAGGAGCCAGGGGTGGGGACAGGTGACGCACGCCTCCTGCTCAAGACAATCCTACAGTGCACATGTAGTGCTCGCGTGTGCACAGATCTGTGCTCAACCGATAAGGATTTGATTCATTTATGCAAAAAATAATAAAATGTTGAATAATTGTTCCTGAGCAGTTTTTGTAGGATTTATAGCATGTTTTTAAAAGAAAATTAGCCAGGCGTTTTTTTTTTTTTTAACTTGTAAAGTTTTATAGTATTTTATTTTAATAATTTTTCCCACTTCCAAATATATTTAGTTTAAAGTTATTTGAATAAAAATGATAGTTTTTAAGATTCATAAAATATCTGTATGAAGGTTTGTTGGCCTGGAGTAGGAAAGGAACACATTGGAAGTAACCACAGCTGAGGAGGAAGCGGCCTTCTCAGAAGGGAGCAGGTGGGCGTGGCCCAAGCTCCTGCAGGGGCTGCTGCTGTGTCTTGGGAGCTGGGGAACAGGCCAGGCCTGTTGTTCCTGGACAGCAAGCAACACAATGTGGAATTGCTAGGAAGTATTGATCAGGAGGGAAGTTTAGTTAGTCAAAGAAGATAAATCTATCAGCTTTGTCAGCAGATGAAGGAAACACAGTTCAGAAAGACACCTTTGGATCATTAGAAACGTTGCCTCCTCCTCCGGGAGAGTCAGGGAAAGCTGCCCTGGGGGCTCCAGAGCAGGCCGCTGGTCAGGCACAGGGCTTGGGCGTCCCACAGGATAGCAGTTATGCCCGGCCACATGCCCAGTGCCTTGTCGGGACCCAGCCTCCGGAGTGCAGGAGCAGGGGTGGGAGCCAGGGCACTTGGTCCTCATGCCACGTGGCGGGGGAGGGGGACGGGCACAGCTGGAGGCCAGTGGCCCAGCGAGGAGGGCTGAGACCCCACCATCCTCTCTGCCTAGAGCCCCAGTGCTAATCAACCCTCACATTCAGAGCCATACATGAGGGCAGAGCCTAGCCCACAGACGGGGAGGTCCCCACGTGTGAAGGATGAGGCTGTGGCCACATAGGACCCTGCAGCTCCACAACTCAGCTGCTGTGAGAACCAAACAGGGGGTTCAAGGAGCCCCAGCGCCTGAGTCTGCCCCAGAGATCTGGAGTTCATCAGGTAAGATCCAGGCTGAGCAAAAGGATTTAAAAAACCAGCTCATCAAAAAGCAAAAGGATTTAAAAAACCAGCTCATCAAATGCCTCCATTAAGTAGCACAATGCGGTAGGAAGGGCTTGTTGGGCTTGTTTCGACAGTGGAGGCCTCCTCAGCACTCATGGGAACCACAGACCCTCGCCGAGGGAAGCTGCCAACCAAGCCAGAATCTGCTCCTCCCAACATCCTCAGCTGATCCCCATGCACAGGAGGGTTCCGAGTGGTTTCCTCTGGCTTTCAATCACTCAACACAGCACAAAAAAGAGAGTGTGCCCCACTGCATTGCATCTGGTAATTTAACAACCACACATGCAGGACTGTGCTCACACATACTGTCACACGTGACCATCTGGCTGGCAGCCCAGGGACCGGCCACTGCAATCCACACCTCACCCAGCATAAGTAAAACTGCACCCAATGGGAACTCTAATGGTTTCTTCCCATCCCTGTGGGCACTGTGTGCTCCCACCCACTTCGCTGACCCCAGGGGGCTGTACACGGGTGAGATTGCCAGACCAGGTGGGTGCTAGAACTGGGAGTGCTGCCACGGCTCTGGGAGCTCATGGGACGTCTGTGGATCCACCAGCTCTCTGGAAGGGGCAGTGCCTGTGGAGGCACCAAGGGCAGCAGGGAAGGAGACCCTGGCTATGTCCCGGGTGCATGGGGTGTGGCTGGACCCAGGCCCCCTGGCCCTTTGCAGCTTGACCACTGGCCTTGCCTGACCGAGGGCTGAGCTCACTGGAGAGATGAAGAAATGTAGACATATCCCTAAAGGCAGGAAGACCCTCCTCAGTATTTCCCCATGGGTGTGTGTAACGTGTAACTCTTATAAGTGAACACTTGACTGGGATAACAGAATTCTAGCTAACCAGCGTGAAACAGGATGAAATGTAAGTGCCCGCAGCTCCCTGCCTGACTTTGATGTGCGTTCTCACCACACCTGTGAGGATATCTCACCATTGCCTCCCGCATTTACTCTCACACACGGGCGCCTGATGACAGGTGGGCATCCCCCACTCCGCTGCACACAGAGGAAGGCAGGGCCAGCTCCACCACAGGGCTGCAAGCACTGAGCCCCTAGCCCAGGCATGTGGGCTTGACAATGGGAAGAGCTGAGCGATGGGGCTTCCTCAGGACGCCGTGGCCTGTGGAAGCCAGAAAGTCAACCTGTTTGCCGTAAAAGAGAAGGGCCCTGAGGCTTGGGAGAGGTCCCAGGTCCCAGTCTCTCTCCTTGCTTCTCCTGGGGCCATGGTTCTCACACTCCCTGCCAGTTACTATGACTGACAGCTCTCAGGTTCTGAGAAAAGGAAGGGCCACCAGCGTTCTCGGTAATGAGTCCTGCAGAATGGAGCTCAGAAGCATTTCCTTAATTGTTGACCTAGGCCATCCAAAAACACAAACACCTGCTGCTTTTATAGCATCCAGACCTTTCTCATGCCACCACCCAGGAAGCAGCCATGCCTCTTCCAACTTCCAACCTCCCCTCCCACATCCTAGAAACCACCTGCACACACACCCACATGCAACACACCTGGCCCACATGCATGCCTCCACACGTGCACACAAAAACTCATGCACACACATATAGGGATGCATGCACACACACAGACACAAACACAGGCACACAGACACACACACACATGCAACACACATGGCCCACATGCATACCTCCACACATGCCCAAAAACTCATGCACACACACACAGGGATGCATGCACACACACAGACACAAACACGGGCACACAGACACACACACACGCAACACACATGGCCCACATGCATGCCTCCACACATGCACAAAAACTCATGCACACACACAGGGATGCATGCACACACACAGACACAAACATGGGCACACAGACACACACAAATGCATGCACACACATACACATAGGCACATACACACCACAGAAGAGCAAGTGTATCAATATGCTGAGGTCAGGACAGGAATAAAAATTTTAGCTGATACAGACCAAGCCTGGAGTTGTAAAGTTGGAACCCAAAACTCAAAGTAAAAGTCAAATTCCTATAAAAATAAGTCACAGGCAGTGTCTGGAAGGACGCACTCACTCTGAGTGCATACAGAGGCCATATCATCCTGCTAAACAGGCTTTCTCCATGATGACCTAGGAATCTCCCTAGCAATGGGAGCTCTGGCTAGCCTAATTTCTCCAGATCCCCCAGTGACCGACGCATCTGAGCACATTCTTGCTGCAGACTTTCACTAAGACATCGCTTGTCCCCCAGCCACACCATTGTCCAGGACAGGTCCCCCTCGCCACCGCCCGGGGGGGACCCGTGGGGCTCTTGTGGAGGACCTCAGGGGCAGCACTAATAAGGAGCAGGAGCCGGAACAGGGTGCAGAGACCCCAAGTGGCAGATGCGTGGTGAGCAGTGGCCACAGTGAGCAGTGGGCCACTCCCAGAGAAGCTCAGGTAGTGCAGCCGCCTTCGGAGGAAGGGCTTGCTCTGCTCTCATTATTCAGGACAAGAACAGTTTTTAGTTCACATCAAAAAGACGCGATATTGATCGATGTTATATCTTGATGTAAAGTACACACTCACATAGGATATTAACTTCCAACTAATTCATCACGCTGACCACTCACCATTGCTACCGGTTAATTGTCCTGGTGAGGACATTGCCTGCAACCCAGGGATCTAGGAATGGAAAACACTGAACTTGGTGTCCACAGAGAACAGTTTCCATGACCGAGGACACAGGAAGGGTGTGCCGAGCTTTAACAAATAAAACATAATATTTTAAATATAGAAAATTTTAAATGCTAGCTAAGGAAAGCAAATAAGAGTCAACAAAGGCCTCTAATGAGTCATCTGTTGCTTTATTACGCCGTGCGAACCAGATGATGCTATCTGAAATCAACCTAACTTCTGCTCAAAACGTTAAAAAACTAAAGTCAGGAACACAACCAGATTAGAGGTAATTAGGCGTTCCAAATCAAAGTTGCAATTGATGCTAATCCCTTTCTTCTATACTAACACACCTTATGTCAAATTGGCCTTAGTTTGCCAGAGAGAATTATTTGCCGTAATATGCGGTAATATGCCCTCCAGGCACTGCTTTCTGTGCCCCTTCCTGTGCCCTGGAGACATCACCTGTAGCCCTCCAGGAAAACCTCTGTGGACAGCCTGGGCACGGAGGTGCTGAGATAACAGCAGGTCAGTCACCAGGAGGAATAAAGGCAGGGAGAGGGGACATGGGTTCCGCCAGGTCCTGCCTTCTCCAAGGCCCACATTTCCCACCGCTTAAGCGATTCTGGGCATTTAATGAGCTAATTGAATACATTTCCTTGACACATTTCTTGGAAATAAAATAGTTATTCCAACTCAACTTCTTCAAAAGTAAACTTTGAGTCTTTCCCATTCAAAACAAATAAAAATATTTAAAAACAAAAGCAAAACCCCTTCTCATCCAACGATTCCCCCGACCCCAGTGGGTGGCAACGGCATCACCCCGCTGTCTTGGTTGAAGCTCCTCAGTTCCTGTGACCTTCCTGCCTCCTGACCCTCGGTGTCCAACTCACCAGCAAATCCCCTGAAATGTCTCTCCCTCTGCCTGGAGTCACAGGGTTCAGTTGCCTTCAAAGCTGCTTTACCGGCCTCATAAAAGACCCCCGTTTCCAGCTTTGTCCCAGGTCAGTGTATTCTGAAAGTCCCAGCTGGGCGGCCCTGTTAAAATACGGTTCAGGTAACGTCATTCTCTGAACAAAATCTCCCCAAAGTTTGCCATTTCTCAAAGGAAAAGCCAGTGTCCGGTGATGCCCTGTGAGGCCGGCACCTGCAGTCTCTCCCTGTCCCCATCCAGCTGTCCTGCAGCGCCGCCGTGCCTGCCTGGGGTCCGTCCACCTGCCCTGCCCAGCTCTCCTGCAATCCTGCCATACCTGCCTGGGGTCCGTCCACCTGCCCCACCCACTCCTCTCCTGGCATCCTCATGTCCTGGGGTCTGGGCTGAGAGTCCCCTCCTCGGCAGCTTCCCTAACCGACCAGTTAAAATCGGAACTCCGCCATCCCCACTGCTCTTCATACCTCTTCCCAGCTTTATCTTTCTCCCTAGAACTTCTCAGAACCCATGTGCTGCTTGACAACAGAGCGTGAGTTCCATGATGGAAGGGTCCTCTCTACCTTCTCCACTTCAGAGGGCCCAGCTCCTACAGCCCAGCCTGGCATATCCGAGGGGCACCAGACAGTTCTCAAACGGAATGCAACAGGAAGCCTACTTCTACCCTTGTAACTTTATCCATGCAGTTCCAATAAAAATTCAGTACAGACAACTTTGAAGTGTAGCCTTACAATTCTAACAATGTGTTTAATGAAATAAGACAGCTGCAGAGAAGAGGACCTGCTACACAGAGACATGAAAACATAAAATCCACCGCGATGCCGCAGCAGCCGCAAAACAGTGAGGGCCGTGAACCCGCGTCAGCACCGGGAGGTCTCGGGTACATGTGGGGTGTATGACATCCCTGGAGAAAAAAAAACAAAAAACATTCCTACAGAGAAAGATCTTCAGACTACTGCTCAATGTAGTAATGCTTTGATAACTGTAAACATGGGTCTCATATGCCTCATTTCACAAAGTTCGTTCCAGAGAGATCAACAGTCACAGGGATGTAGAAAAACAAAATAAAAACCAGTGAGGAAATATCAGTGTGTGTTTGTGTGCGGGGATGTGTGTAAGCATATTGGGTTAGTGTGACTCAAAAGCCAGAAGTTCTTGAGTGAAGGATTCATTACATAGAAATAAAAAACCTTTCTGTAACAAAAATACCATATTCAAAAATAAATGCGTGCCGCAGACCCTGGGTTCATAGAGCCTCACATGAGGAAACATGAGCAACCTCTGAAAATTGAGCAGGGAATATAAAAGTCATTCCCAAAAGGAGGAATAAAAGAAAATGAATTATAAATGTGAAAATACATGCAACCTCACTAGCCATGAAAAAATCATAGTCACTAGAACATTAAGATTTTTAAACTACCAGGCAGGCAAATGTTTAAAAGGAATAGCAACACCGCACATCGGCAAAGACGTGCGGACATGGACGTCCATACGGTGTTGGCAGGTGTGTGTGAATGCACAGAATGTTCCCAGAAAACACTCAGAAACAGATGTGAACGCTGACTAGGCCTAGGTTTTAATGTGGCATTTTTACTTCTAAGAATTCATCCTAAACACACAATCAGACTTGGCACTGAGAGTGGTGGGCAAGGTGTTCATTTCACACCTTTCACTTTTAAAGTGCACTATGATTTATAGGTGATACTGAGAAGCTGCTAAAAATATTTAGTTCAGCATCTGTTGATAAGAAAAGGAGTCCAAAAATAACAAGCATGTGTGAAAAGCAGAAGAGTATAACTAATATATTAAGAATTATGTATGTACATACATGTAAATATAGCATGTACATATATACATGTAAACATAGCATGGAGAAGACTCAGAAGAATAGGGTTTCAAAACATTAATAATTTATGCAAATGTTTATAATTTTAAAATTATGAAAATGCATCATTTATTATTATTTAAATATATGAAGGTCAATTTTTTTTATTAAGTCCTGATTTTTGTTGCTAAAGTTGATTTACCTTCATAAAATTTAAGGTGAGTTTCTTAATAATTTAGAAAAATCATAAATACTAAATTTAGCTACTTTACTGCTTTTTAATTTATTTATGCAGCTGAGTGCATCTCTGCTGAGATCATTCTCGTATGTCTTTGTTGGAAGCGTAGCACACTGATGCCTTCTAGCAGATTCAAACAGAGAAGCCTATTCTAAAACAGAATATACTTGACATAAAGTATCACACAGCGTAACACTCACCAAATAATTATTGCTATTCTATAGATTCGAAGTGTGATAAAAATGTATGCAAGTTGTTATAAAGCATTGCCCCTTGTTTATCCAGAAGTCAGTATATTTCCTTCCCTGAATCGTTGGCATTGAGAGAATTAGTGAATGCATATCAGGTGCTGGAAGAAGCGTAAAGAGCCAGGAAGAGGCACGGGGAGGAGAGACTAACCACGCAAGTTACTAGGCCATACGGGTGGAAGGAAGGAACAGACTTCCAATTTAGCCTAGTTTCTAGAAGTTAACAGCTAAGGGAGCCGTAAGAAGTGCTTGGTTATCAAGAATTCTAAACTTCTAATACTGTGCCTTCTGACTTGGTCAACTGGGTCTACCAAAGATTGAAGATTGTATGGAAATACATCTGTATACTGGTGGTATAACTGGCATTGAAGATTTTTGCATGACCAATGACTTTACTCATATGTAGAACATAAGCCCCTGGAGGAGGTGGAGCAAGCCACAGACACGTCCGACGACGTCTGCCACCTGCTGCCTACACACAGGCGTGCAATCTGCCTCACTGCTCTGTGCCTCTGCTTCCTGATCTGTAAAAGGAGATAATTGCAACTTTATTCAGACACGCGAATGGGTAAATGAGACGGTATTTGTGAAAGTTCCTAACAGAGAACCTGTCACAGAATAGCAGTGGTCCAATATAATTCAGTCATTTTTCTGGCAGGTTATCTTTATGGATATTTTCATGTTAGTAAAAATGAAACCATTTTTTGGCACAAGAAAGAAAAATAAACTCTCTTAATCCAGCAGCATATCCAACAAACAGAAAGAATCAAGACGTCAACGAGTAATCTATCAGCAAATGTCATTTGAGTGACGAAAATCCACACTCCTAGTTTTAGATATAAACCAAAACAATTCAGATAAGAAGAAAAACGAACGCCAATCAGTTAGAGTCCCACTAAGATCTACACAGAAACAACGACAGCTGCCCTTGGAAGGTAAAATGAAAGCAGAAACCTGAGGATGCACTTTCTTCCAGTGAACAATGACAAACACTTTCCATATTTTCTTCCAGTGAACAATGACAAACACTTTCCATTGGAAAAATGGATAATATTCTGCCCATCAAAGTTAAGAGTTTGAAGTTTAGAGACATAAAATGAAGTCCCCATAAAAGCAGGGTCTTTGGCTGAGATTTGCTGGTGGCCACAGCTCAGCCCTGCAACGTGTGGTGGCTGCGAAGGACATAGGAGCTGCCACTCAGGTCATCCCCACTCACTTTGCATCCCAAGAGGCCAACAGTGCCTAGGACAGGCTGGGGACTCAGTGAGCACTTCTCCACTTAAAAACATGCACACATGTGTCTGTTTAATTATACTCCAACCCTCATCTGATCCATTTTTCTTAGTTATGTGACTTTGGCTAAGTTATTACTCTTTTATGTGCATTATTCTTGGCACCTCTAATGATGAGAATATTGGATCTCTATGGTCCATTCTGTATAGTCATATATGATTCCATGATTATTTTATGGATTTTTTACTTAAAATGATAAAATCTGATTCTTGGACCAACATTGCAATGAAATAATAATTAAATTACATTACACACATAAAACTGATTCAAAAACTTCGCAGTGCCATATGAATCAAATGGATACATTCCTAAAAACTACTGTTTCTCCTAGGATAGTATTACTTAACATAGACTTGTTTAAAAAATAACTTGAGCCTATTATAGTCATTACATTTTTTTAGGTTCTGCTAATTCAACATTTGATAATTTCCCTTGAGTTGCTTTATAATGTAATACTTTGTTTACTCCTAGGCAAACATTTCCAGAGAAAGTTATAAGGTGTATAAATTGTAGGAGGTGTGTTTAATGTCAGATACAGAGTAAGCTTTGAATCTTAGGGGTGAATGAATTAAATTCATCAGGTAAAATGCAATGAATTACAAAATAGTTTTATCTTTTCATTTTTATAGAATTGAAATGCTGATTACTTAACAATACCTTTATCAAATTTCTCAAAACTTAGGAAAATTCTCCCTCAATGTAAAGACCACTGTTTATTCTACCTGTTTTAATTAAGATTTTATAAATATTCCTGAAAACTGCACACTCAACCACATCACTTCCTTCCTTCCAGTTTCCCAGGAGTGTGCTCCCTTTAGCAGGCTTACCTTAGTAGATTCAGGTCAAAAAGAATGTCAGGGGAGAAACGCATCATCTCAGCTAAGGAGGTCACAGTGATTTACAGTCTGAAAAGGGCTACTTGGCGGTGTTCCTACCCCTGAGCAGGGCATGTCTGAGCATTCCCCCAGGCAGACGAGGGTTACACATGCACAGAGGGGCTACATTGCAGCTGCCAGGAGGCAGCAAGGCTGGAGACCAGAGTCCTCCCCGTGTCTCCACCCTGGTCCTTTCCACCTGGCTATGCTCAAACACCAGCCACTTACTGAGCCTGGGAACCTGTCTGGGCGGTTTCCTTTTGAACCCACATATCAATATTGAGAGTCCATCCAACATCTTTATCTTGTCAAAATTAAGGTTCAACAGCCACATAAGAGCTAAAGAAAAATAGGTTTTATAGACACCATTAAAAATTTTCTCAGGAAAAACATCTTTTTAAAATTCCCTCTTTCTACAAAATAGGCATATTAAATACTGAGACATGCTTTTAACATATAACCATTTAACTTTTTGCTAATGAAAAGAATGCAAAGTTTTCATCATGCAACTTCACCCTAACCAAAAAAGCAATTACATAAACTTATAATTTCAACAGCCAAAAACATTTAAGGGAAAAAAGGTCTTAATGTTCAATAATAGGGAACATTGGATATAATGTTATTACATCTACTTAAATGACTACTTTCCTATGTAGTGTGTATGAAAGAAGAACAAGCAACCTCAAAGATATCACAGGTTTGGTTCTAGACCACCCTAATCAAGTGGATATTGCAATAATGCAAGTCACACAGTTTTTTGGTTTCCCAGTGCATATCAAAGTTATGTTTACAGTATACTGTAGTCTATTAAGTGTGGAATAGCATTACATATAAAACAATGTATATACCTTAATTAAAAAAATACTTTATTGCTAAAAATGTTAACAATCATCTGAGCCTTGGCTGGGTTGTAATCATTTTGCTGGTGGAGAACCTTGCCTCGTTGTTGTAGGCTGATGGATCAAGATGGTGGCTGCTGAAGGTTGAAATGGCTGTGGTAATTTCTTAAAATAAGACAACATTGAAGTGTGCCACATAGATTAACTCTTCCTTTCATGAAAGATTTCTCTGTAGCATTTGATGCTGTTTGGTAGAATTTTACACATAGTACAACTTCTTTCAAAATTGAGGTCAAACCTCTTAAACCCTGCCACTGTGTCATCAACTAAGCTCACAGAATATTCTAGATCCTTTGTTGTCATTTCAGCAATGTTCACAGCATCTTCACTAGGAGTGGATTCCATCTCAAGAAACTACTTTCTTTGCTCATCCACGGGAAGCAATTCCTCATCTATTAATGTTTTATAATGAGATTGCAGCAATTCAGTCACACCTGCAGGCTCTGCATCTAATTCTAGTTTTCTTGCTATTTCTACCACATCTGCAGGTACCTGCTCCACTGAAGTCTTAAATCCCTCACAGTCACCCATGAGGGCTGGAATCACCATCTTCCAAAGTCCTGTTAATGATATTCTGACCTCCTCCCATGAATCATGAAATGTACTTAGTGGCATCTAGAATGGTGAATCCTTCAATTTACTTTGCCCAGATCCATCAGAGGAATCACTCTCCATGGCGGCTATAACTTTATGAGATGTATTTCTTAAATAATAAAACTTGAAGTCAACACTACACCTTGATTCCTGACTTGCAGAGTGGATGTTATATTAACAGGCATGAAATCAGCCTCAATCTCCCTGTATGTCTCCATCAGAGCTCTTGGGTGACCATGTATATTGTCAATGAGTAGTAATATTTTGAAAGATATCTTTTTTTTCTTTTTGCCTCAGTGGATCACAACAGTGTGCTAAAAATATTCAGTCAACCACACTGTCAACAGATGTGCTGTCATCCAGTCTTTGTGGTTTTATTTATAAAGCACAGGCAGAGTAGGTTTAGCATTATGCTTAAGGGCCCTGGGATTTTCAGAATGGTAAAAAAAAAAGAAAAGAAAAAGAAAATCACTGGCTTTAACTTAAAGTCACAAACTCCATTAGCCCAGAATAAGAGAGTCAGCTTGTCCTTTGAAAATTCAAAGCCAGGCACTGACTTCTCCTCTCCAGCTATGAAAGTCCTGGATGGCGTCTTCTTCCAATAGAAGGCTGTTTGATCTATGTGGAAAATCTATTGTTGAGTATAGCCACCCTCATCAATGATCTTAGCTGGATCTTCAGAATAACTTGCTGCAGCTTCTCCATCAGCACTTGTGGCTTCACCTTGCACTTTTATGTTGTCAAGATGGCTTCTTTCCTTGAACCTCATAAACCCACCTCCACTAGCTTCCAACTTTCCTTCTGAAGCTTCCTCCCCTCTCTAGACCTTCACAGAATTGAAGAGTTAGGGCCTTGCTATGGATTAGGCTCTGGCTAAGAGAATGCTGTGGCTGGTTTGATCTATCCTGGCCATTCAAATTTCCTCCATATCAGCAAATAATACTATTTTCACTTTCTTATCATTTGTGTGTTCACTGGAGTAGCGCTTCTTAATTTCTGTCAAGAATTGTCCTTTGTTTTACCACCTGACTAATTGTTTGTTGCAAGAGGCCTAGCTCTCTGCCTATCCAAGCATTCAACACGACACCCTCACTAAGCTTGATCTTCTCTAGTTTTTAAGGTAGAAGTGAGACAATGGCCACTCTTCCTTTCACTAAAACACTTAAAACTACCCGAGGCTTCTGTGTCCTCTGCACCAGTCCCACTGCCTGTGTCGAGTGCGTGACCACCCCCCAGTATTGCCAACACCTTGAGTGTGGCCACCCCCCAGTATTGCCAATGCGTTGAGTGTGGCCACCCCCCAGTGACACAAAATGTCATTTGTTAAATGCACATAGAGGCAGGACGCAAGCCAGTTCACCAGCAGCAGGCACTGCACACCCTCATCAGGGATCACATGCTTGCTGCAGTGTAAAATACCACAGTAAAATACCATCACTACAGACTCAACCAGCAGCAAGCACTGCACACTCTCATCAGGGTTCACCTGCTTGCTGCAGACATTATCGTAGTAAAATACAGTTACTAGAGGCTCAACGGAGCTGATAAGAAGCTTCCATTCCGGACCTTAAACATGAATGTAACTCTCAACGTGCGGCTATTGTGAGGCAAGATAGATTTGATTTTATGAATTAATTTTGGCATTAGAGAGACTGGAATATAAATCCCTGCTATGTCACTTTCTAATCTGCTGCATGTAAGTAAGATATTTAGCTTTTGTGAGCCGGAGTTCCCTCTTGTGGAAAATGAGGCAAACATTAAAACGATATTAACATTAAAAATAATATGAGTAGCATGTATTATGTCGGAAACTCTGCTAAGAAGCTCATGAGCATTATTCCATTTAACCCTCATCAACTACTAATGAGTAAGGTTTTCCTAAACATCCTCATTTTACAGAGGAGTGAACAAAAGCTTCGAGAAGTTCCACAACTTGGGTGACGGGATGGCATCTGAACGTGAGCCCACATCCATTTGCTGAAGAGCTGCAATGTTATCAATTGCCATGTCTCATCTACCTGTCAAAACTGTTGTCGAGATGAAATGAGAGAGAGCGAAGGACAGGTCAGAGTCAGGTGGGGTCTCCGGTGGGCTCAGGGCAATTCCCGCCCTGCTCTCCTGTCCTCTTGCCCCACCCCCTGCCCCTCAGACTGACTGGCAGAAATTGCCAACATCACTTCACTGGCACTGATGGTCTCGCAAAAAGCTCCAAGGTGGTGACTGGCTTTGCTCCATCCCCCTGCACACTGACGTCACTGCAGAAACACGCGGGGGGCCGGGGGTTCTGAAATGACTTGGAGGGAGAAACAGTGGCTGTGGGAACGAGCGTCCGGGGAACCTGGGCGGTGAGGAGTGGGCTTCCCGGGATTCCTGGGTGAGGTGCTGAAGGGGCCCAGAGTTCCCAGGGACATCTCTTGAGCTGAGTTATCAACTAGACAGCTTTCTAGAGTTGTTTTTTTCTTTTGTTTTGTTTTTTATTTTTATTTTTATTTTTTTGAGATGGAGTCTCGCTCTGTCGCCAGGCTGCAGTGCAGTGGTGCGATCTCGGCTCACTGCAACCTCTGCCTCCTGGGTTCAAGCGATTCTCTTGCCTCAGCCTCCAGAGTAGCTGGGACTATAGGCATGCACCATCATGCCCAGCAAATTTTTGTATTTTTAGTACAGACAGGGTTTCCCCATGTTGGCCAGGATGATCTCGATCTCTTGACCTCGTAATCTGCCTGTCTAGGCCTCCCAAAGTGCTGAGATTACAGGCATGAGCCACTGCGCCCAGCCTGTTTTTGTTTTTTTTTTTTTCCTAGCCTCAGTGGATATTTTCTTTCCCTGTTCCATAATCCACATGTATTGCTTTAGACCAGAATTTTAATGAGAATATAGTTCAGTTTCACGCACAGGTTGGACTACTTTCAGAATGTAAATCAGAAGACAAGAGGTTTTTTTTTTTTTTCATTTATATAAGAATTTTTTTCATTTATATAAGAAGCCTGGACTATTTTAATGCCCCATATCATATATTTTGGCATATTTGCCTGAGTTCAGCTCAGAACAAAGCAGCACAGTCTTGCAGGATGAATCTTTCAGACATTACTTTCGAGTTAAGGTGCTTATAGCATCTTATAAAATATCAGAGATAAGTCCAAAACATAGACTTGTTGTTTATGACTCGGGATAATAAACACCTTCCATCATAAACCATGTACAACACATTCCTCACTGTGACTGGAAACAGAGCTAACGACACTGACACGTGTTTGAGAGATGTTATTACAAATTCCGTCTTTCAAATGCACATTTTTACTCAGCCTTTTAAGCTTTGTTCTAAGCAGCCTGGAGGTAAAAACTGGCATTTCTAGTGAATGAGTACGGCCCTACCATGGCAAAGACACAGTGACAAACAGCTGGCGCATAAGTGACATTTATCTGAATGATTAGAAAGCTGAATGTCCTTTTTAATTACTGTAAACATAGTACGTCACAAGCCGATTAGAGAAGATTATTGCTATCTTTATGCCATTCTGAATATATAAAATAAAATCATGAAACTTCTGTGCTATGTGTTTCTTCAGTGCTTTCAGCATACGAATTTAAGATGAAATGTAATGGATTTTTAAGCAACTGTCAAAAGAGCTTTTGTTATTAATATTGAAGCTAAAATCCAACAATACGCGACAGTACAAAATATAAAATGGCTATAAAAATGAGAACACCAGTCTAATCGCATTTTAATGTATTTCCGATTTTCTTAAGCATTTTATCACTCATATTTTTAAGAATATGCCTGTAGGGAAATATCATGCTGTGAAGGATGCAGGGCCAGCAGCTGCAATAACAGATCGTAACCCCTGGTTACTGGGCTCTGCCATTCCACTGTTACCATCTCGACTGTGGAAACCATGTTAATTTGCTTCACGTTTCTACAACCTATTGAATGCCCAATATTAGGAGAAAACTTAACAGATCCGAGGAATATTTTATTCTATCTATATCTGCTTGAACCTCGACTTTCAAGAAAATTTTTAAAAACAAGGCCTGCTGACACAATTACGGGTGCCCTGCTACGTGAGGATCTGTGGGAAAATGACTCTCCCTCCTTGGATTATTGGGTGACACACTAGCTACTTCATACCTGGCGCCTGACCACTCTTGAAAAAGATACAGGTAAAATAATTATCAGTTGAAAGCAAGGCAATAGGATCTCTTAGCAGAAATGAGGATAAGCTCAGGTTGACACAGCAGACTGAACCCGGGGAATGCCTGTTGATTCCTGGAGGACCGACTCAGAGGCTACTTCTGTCCTCACCGTGCAGAGGATCTAAGGGTCACCCCAAAGCTCTAGCCCCACTCCCAAGGTCCAGGAGTCCAAGGACTGTGGGACCCATAAGCCTGCACTTCCTCCCGGGGAAAGTGATGCACTGTCCCTGGGGTTTGCGTAGAGAAGCCTGTGATGCACCCAGGCATGATTTACGGGTGGGGGTCATTTGATCTGCTATATAACATCACTTGAATTTCCTCAGCCTTGGTTTCTCCATCTGAAAAATAAATGGGTGCCCTTACATAGTTGGATAGTTTAATTCCAGTGCTAAAGTTTTACCTCTTTGAGTTCGATACTGAGATGGGTGCTGCTCCAAGAAAAGAGAATGCTGACAGACTATGTCATGTGTCCCCTTGCTCTCTTTGAGCCCAAACTTCATAAACTCATTCTCTGACTCACTTTAGAAACAACAAGGAGGTTAAAAAAGAGGCTTAAGAACATTTAAGAAAAAAGATATTAGGTTTCCCTGAAATGTTAGTAACTGATTTTACAAAAAAATATGTATTTTATCCTTTCCATGGAAGATTGTGGATGCTTAGTTCCACAGAAGCATAAGTGATCCATGAAAATCAGCTCTCCCAAATAAAAAGTGTAAATATATGTTTTTGTAATGTATGGTGAATAGAATATGTGAAGTACTAATTATGACATAATGATAAACCAGTGATGTTATAAACATTAAATGGAAGTGATTTTATCTCATTACCCATTGGTGCAAAAGTAATCGCAGTTTCTGCATTGTTGGAATTTGCCATTTGATACTGGAATACATTCTTCGGTAAATGTGGTTACGTTACACATCATTTTAGTGTGCATTTCTCACTTTTTTTTTTTTTTTTGCTAGTGACTTACTACTTGCTATTTGTTTTATTTTAGACTATGGAAATGATGTGAGACAAAAAGCAAATTCAAGCGATTTTCTTATTTGAGTTCAAAATGGGTCGTAAAGGAGAGGAGACAACTCGCAACAGCAACAATGCATTTGGCCCAGGAACAGCTAACAAACGTACAGTGCAGTGCTGGGTCATGAAGTTTTGCAGAGGAGATGAGAGCTTTGGAGATGAGGAGCGTAGCGACGCCATTGGAAGTTGACGACCAGCTGAGAGTAATTATGGAAGCTGATCCTCTTAAAACCACACGAGAAGCTGCTGAAGAACTCAAAGACGACCATTCTACGGTCATCCAGCATTTGAAGCAAACTGGAAAGGTGAGGAAGCTCGATAAGTGGGTGCCCCAGGAGCTGAGCAAAAATTAAAAAAAATCGTTTTGAAGCATCGTCTTCTCTTATTCTACACAACAGTGAACCATTTCTCAATCAGATTGTGATGTGTGACAAAAAGTGGATTTTATATGACAACCAGTGATGACCAGCTCAGTGGCTGGATCAAGAAGCTCCAAAGCACTTCCCAAAGCCAAACTGACACCAAGAAAATGTCCTGGTCACTGTCTGGTGGTCTGTGCCGGTCTGACCACTACAGCTTTCTGAATCCCGGCAAAATCATCACATCTGAGAAGTGTGCTCAGCAAGTCAATGAGACACACCGAGAACTCAACGCCTGCAGCCAGCATTGATCAACAGGAAGGGCCCAATTTTTCTTCACAACAACACATGACTGTACACTGCAAAACCAATGCTTCAAAAGTTGAATGAGTTGGGCTGCGAAGTTTTGCCTCATTTGTCATATTCACCTGATCTCTCACCAACCAACTACTTCTTCAAGCATCTTGACAACGTTTTGCAGGGAAAACATTCCCACACCCAGCAGGATGCAGAAAATGCTTTCTAAAAGTTCGTCGAATTCTGAAGCATGGATTTTTATGCCACAGGAATAAACAAACTTATTTCTATTGGCAAAAATGTATTGCTTGTAAAGCCTCCTATTTTGATTAATAAAAATGTGTGTGAGCCTAGTTATAATGATTTGAATTTCACGGTCTGAAACCACAATTTCTTTTGCACCAAACTAATAATGAAATCATTATTGCTACAGTTTCCTAAGTGACTGCTATACAAAGCATTTTAGATAATCTTGTGTGATTATTTTTGTAACCTGTAAGTTATCTTCATTTGGCAACAAAAACCACCAAAGCCAAACGAAGGTGAGTTTCTCGCCAAAATCCAAACATCTTGTTAGAGGCTCTGCAGAGGCCAAAATCTACATGGAATTCAAAGCCACCAATCCTACAACACACGACTCTTTCCAGAATATCTATTTAATATGGCCATTTAGCTAAACGACATATAAAAAATAACTGCAAATTTCAAATATATAAAGCTGAGCAGAGTATCATAAAACAGATAGTATTAGGAAGAAAGTTCATGATTTGCAACGTATTGCTAAATACAATTTTTTAACAAAAACCAAAAATGCCTCCTTTGAAAATAATTTGAATATTTAAACTGTAAACATATATAACAAACATCATCTCATAATACAATGCGTGCTTCATAAAATAAGCAGTAAGCAAACATCCAGTTGGTAATAGTTAAGAAATTTACTCGTTTGACCTCATCCAAAACACTCTCAGAGGGTGTGCTGGGGTAGGTGTGGGGGATGTCACCTCTCAGTTGCCAGGGGCGATTCCAATTCTGCCTCTCATCTCAATGTAATCATGAATATGTTCCCTGTGACTATTTATGGTTTAGACAATTAACTATATGGTCACCCACCTAGAACAGAGGGCAGTCACTATGTCAGATGCCTTGTGGTGAAGGGTCTGAATACAGGCATCCCGGGAAAGCAGGTGGCCACAGAGCACAGTGCCTGGTAAGTCAGTGGGCAGAGGCCTCAGATCTCCATGAAGACTCCCTGTTTCTCAAGCTCATACTGGACTGACACCCCCACATCCCACATGGCTGTGTGGCTCCAGCTACACAGCTCCAGCTGACGTGTAACCAACGGACAGAGTGAAAATAAGCTGGCTATTTTCACACTTTTCTCATAAAATCTCCTTCCCACAATCCACCGCGTCTGATATGAAATTGCTCCACAATGTTGTTGATGCTTAGTATTGACACAGAGTATCTTTCCCAAACCCTTTCATTCTTTTTGTTAAATGTGTTTCTTGCAAACAGCATAAAGTTGGGTCTTGTCATTGATCCCCACTTTTTAATTGAAGTCCTTGTTCCTTTAACCTGTGAGGTAAGTTTTGATGTGGTTTCATTTGATTTCACCATGTTTGCCGTGTGTGTTCTGTTTGGATACTATATTCTTTGTTCTTCTTTTCTGTCTTCTTTGAATGAATCAAATATTTCTTAGTATCCCATTGCATCACTTTTAATGTTTTTTCTAAAACATGTAGATTCTTAAAATTTCCTAACAGTTTCTCTAGCTGAGAATAAAAGCTTTTCCTATCACCAACTACCATCAAATATAGTATCAATTCATGAACAACGTAAGAATCTTCAAATAATTTAATTTTAGTAACTCCTCCCATCCTCTATAGTCACGCTGTCATGATTTTCATAGCTATAAGCCCCCAAATGTAGTACTTTATTTTTATATATATAAACTTAAATTTATATTTCAATATATATACATATATATAATTATATATCAATGCATTAAAACATACATAAATTACATATGTGGATATGTGCTTTTTATATTTAATTTCAGGCACTTCATATTTCACCCTGCGGTTCACATTTCTATCTGCTTTCATTTCCTTTCAGTCTGAAGTACATCTTTTAACATTTTTTACAGTGCAAGGCTGTTTAAGAGTTTAATCTTTTTATTTTACTTCTGTTTGAATGGATCTTTAATACACGTTCATTGTTGAAGAATACTTTCACAGATACAGAATTCTAGGTTCATTATTTTTTTCTTTTAGCACTGTGAAGATATGGTTCTATTTTCTTCTCGCCCCTGTTGTTTCTAAGAAGTTGGCTGTCTTTTTAAATTATTTCTACGTAAGTATTTTATCTTTTTAATCTTCTGTTTTTAAGATTTTTCTATTTACTCTCACTTTCAGCAGTTTGATTATTATATGCTTTCAAAAATGATTTTGTTTTAATTTAATGCTATTTGGGGTCCAGTGAACTTTTCAGGACACATATTGATAACTCTCACTGATTTCATAAATTCGTGGCCATTGTATGTTCAAATATCCCTTCTGTTCCATTCTTCTGGGAATCTACTTAAGTCAGACTCTGCTATTATCCATAAATGTGAAAGTTTTTTCTTTATTTAATGCACCTTTGATTCAGTGCCTTTTCCCCCATGTGTCTCAGTTGAATTATGTGATTGATCTATCTTCAATTTCAGTATTTTGTTGTGTCCACTCTTCAGTTAAGCCCAATGACATAATTATTTATTTCTGACATGTTTTTCATTAATAACCTTTCTGCTTGAATTGTTTGTACTTTCTGTTTGTGAAATCACACATGTGGGTCATAGTTATTTTCCAGTCTCTTCAGGAGCACTCTGACATCAGGGTCATCCCTGGGTTTCCTACTCTTACACCGCATTTTACCATCCTGCTGAAAGCTTTCCTTCCTGGTGCTTTTGGAGAGAGCCAGCTGTGCCTGAGAGGGAACTCTTCTCTCGGCCCTGCTGCCCCACTCCCAGGCTTCTGCAAATGCCTCCTGCTTCTTTGAAGCGCTGGTGGGCAAATGCTCCTTGGTTGCAACTCCTGGGAAGTCTGTGCACCCCACCCAGCTAAATGCTGCTTTTCACAGTTTTGTGGAATGTCCAGTTGGTTTCTCCTTAGCTCATCTGTGAGGAGCCCGGCAGCATCACCGGTGGATATCTGCTCCTCTAGGAAGGGCTTATACTTTACGAATTTTAAAAAAAAAATGTATGCTTCTTTTTTAGAAAGCTCTTGCATAGATTTAAAGAACTATGATCTGAGAGTTTATCTATGTGTAGTCATGGTTTACAGTGGTTACTACAGTCTCTTGCTACTTTCCACATCTAAACACAAAGTGTAAGGACAATTAAGTTTTTTACAGTTATTTCATATCAACGAACAGTAGAAATATCTATTTGTTATGTACAATGTGGTAGATCTTTTACTAAGCAAAGAAACAAAAATATGCATTGTAACCAAGCTGTGTGTGTATGTATGTATATGTATATATATGGGTTTGTGAGTGTGCATGCACACACACATTTTTCCATTTTATATAATACATCACTTACGAATACACCATGAAGTGTAGGTTGACATTTATTAAGCCTAATTTTCAAGCTTAATGTGGTCACATTTCCTTTTAAGGGGAAGTACTCTATAACTCACAAAAATCAAGGGAAAATTTGTACATGCAAAAATCAACTTAAAATCATGCTTAACTCAACATTTTATTTACCATAGAAGAGTCATAAGGTAGAGTTGGTGCCCAATACATTTTCTTATTTGAAGAATGACCGTTAATTCTGTTACACTTTGGAGATAAAATATTACATCTCTTATTTTTCTTTTTTCTACTGGATTAATCCCACTTCATTTTTCCCACTTTCTGATCATTGATCCATGCATAGCTTGTTTTTATTTAGTCAGTTATTTGATGACATTTCTTTATCACTGTCATACCCAAAACCATGAGAAAAAATCTAATAATATAGCCCCCACTTCATTCCTCTGCTCCCACCCACCCAAGGTTGCCAGGATTCTGAACCCTATCTTTTATCATTTCTTGCTTTTATTTCTATGTCTCCATCTAGACAACAACAAAAGTATATCCTTGGTGCACGGCTGAGAGTGGGCTTGATCATGTTCAAATTTAGGAGACAATGACAAACGTGGCCATCAGAGTTACTGTAGAGCCATTTATATTCCTACCAGCAACTTATATAATTCCAGTGAGTGCACACTCCCTCTAATTAAGCTTTTTATTTTCAGTCAAATGGTGTGAAAATCCTTCATTGTAGCATTTGTGTTTCTCTCCTCTATTACACTCATGTTTGTTATTAACATGTTACTTCTGTGAAAGGCCTCTTATGTCTAATTCCATTTTTCTGATGTATAATTTGCATTTTTATTGTGATACATATTTCTTTGTTATAGATTTATAGTATATATTCATTTTTTCTTTAGTAATTGTTTTATTTATCTCTGCTCTTAAATACTACCAAGTTATATCCAAGAATAATGGAATATTTTTATATTGCTCCATTCCAAAGACAATATTCAGAAACCTGATCATTGACACCTGACAAGAACTGTGAGGGTTTTAAGATTTTACCTAAGTTCAAGCTAACATGTTATCCAGCAACAGCGCATGGATGCTGGCAGAAGACATGAGATGCCTGGCTTGGAGACAAAGGACTAAAGGACTTCGTTACTCAGAGACGAGCAGGACACAGAGCACCCACAATTTTCTTTATGATTTCTTGAGCCTGCTATCCCATGAAGCACCAAGAGGGCCAGATGATTGACAGTTGTATACCTGGTGGGTTGCATTACAGAAGAGAAACTCTGAACGTAGGAAACTTTGAAACTTTAACAACATTCAATAAGCATGCCTGCCCTTTTATCAGAGGCAAAACACTATCTCAACCTCAGAAAGCTGTTTGCTGCACAAACATCCTTGAAAAGGTTGTCTGGAACAAAGGCAATCAGCACTTCTGCACACAAGTTGTGCAGAAATGTGACCCCATTGATCATGATCTCACAATACCTTTCTATTAGCTAATACGCATATTCCATTTTCGTTAATTGCCTTAAAAATGTTTATCATCATTCTTTCCACTCCAGCGTCCAACCCAGGATCACGCGGCTCTATGCCGTCACGTCTCTTTTACCTTTTCACCCTTTGTTTACCTTTCTTGATCTTGACTTTTTTTTTTTTTTTTGGAAACATGGGTCAGTTATTTTGTGGAATGTTCCTCAGCTGAAGTTTGTGTGATTGTGTGAGGGTCACAAGTTTACATTTCTATCACTGTTGTCCTTCTCATTTGTGGTGTTAATTTTGATCACTTGGTTAAGTTGTGGACCCGCAAGTTTCTCCACCCTAACGTTACCATTTTTTCCTTTGTAATTTATACATAATTCAGGGGAGGACCCATCGGAACTGTGAACATATCCTGCCCCTGGTCTGACTTCACCCACTGGTTTTAAATCCATTGATAGCTTTTATTATAACTTCAGCATTTGTTCTCAATTTATTAGTTGGCATCTAACTACAAGTACAGCTTTTTCTTCTTTTCCATTTATTTATTCATTTATTTCAGTATAAACTCACTATTTCATTCAAATAGTTATAATTTAGTATCATTTTTAGGTTCATATTTGAATTATTCCAGGCTTGGCCCATGGGACACTTTCAGGCTGACTTTTCTGCCCTTCACACCTGTCACTCTTCCAGATGAACCTTATACTTAACACAGTGCTGGAGCCAGACTGTCCTCAGGGGCCCTGGTTCCCTTTTGTGAAGGAGAAGGGCATTTAGAATCCAAAGCCGGGAGCTGGGGTTCTCATGCTAGGGGGTATCTTTGGTTCCAGGACTGCTCAGTGCTCCACGGTAGGACACTTCTATCTCTGTATCTGTGCACCTCTCTCTCTCCAAACACACACACAGTACACACATACACACGTGTATTAATACCTACATATCCATTAGATAGCTATCAATATTAACCAGCTGAGTTCACACTGGTATCGTTATTTCATTTCTTGAAAATGAACCTTTGGTTTCCTCTGCGTAATTTTCAGTTTGTAACTTTTTACTTCCTTTAATTTAAATGTTTTATTTTAGTGTAATTACATTTATCAAACCTTTCATTTATCCCTAAAGTCTTTTGGTCTTGGTGTTAAACATCTTTCCTACACTAAGGCCTGCAGGTAAGAGTACATTCCAGTTTGTATTATTTTTTTGATATGATGTAAGGTAGGGATAAAATGTAATCCTACTTCATGTGGCTAACCATTCTTTCCATCTCTTTATATAAAATATTTTATTTCCACAATGATCTGCCATGCCACTTTTGTTATGTATCTCCTATTTCTGAGCTCTATATTTGATTCTACTGAACTTTTGTACCCCTGATCCAATATGACTCTGTCTTAGTTTATATAGATTTATGGTATGTTGTAGTAATTAAATGGAAAAATCTACCTTCCCAGTACTTTTTCAGATATGTCTGAGTTTGTTTTGGATCTTTAAGCTTTAATGTATTTTAGATTGTTTTTTAAAATGGTCTCTAAGTAAAGATTAAATTTTAAGAACTTTTGTCTAAGATTATTCATGTTGTGCCCTCTGAGTTATGAGGGTAGAGGGAGTTTTATATTTCCATTGTCATGGTTTTCCTTATACTTCAAAATTCCACAAAAGAGAAATTTATAAAATAAAAAAACATATTTAGATGAAATAGTAAATATTACAAATTACGTATCCAAAAGATTAAAGTTCCAAAAAATGTTCAAATCCAATTGTGACTCCAAGTTTCCATTAGAATCTCAGAACACACTTGTATTTATAAAACCTGCAGAATCCTTCTAGTAAACTTCACATTGTAGAAGCTTCATCATCTTCCAAATGTTTACATAGATATCTTGACTATTATTATTATTATTATTTTTTTTTTTGCCCTTTTGCAGCTGAAAACTCTTAGTCCAGGAGGAGAAGGACCTGTGATATTTGGCTTTCCCAGGAAACTCCTACATTCCTTCTCAAGATCAAATCTAAAAACAGGTTTGTAGAATATTCACTCCAGCTCTAAGAGATGGCAGAAGGTGCCAGGAGTCCATTGCCAGGAACACACTTTCCTCAGTCTCGTAAATGAACCTGCACAGATGGCAAAGCTAAGCAAAGGGCACTGCAAGACAGTGGGCAATGCGGTTCAAAGACGAAGGTGAAAGATGTATTTGCTCTCCTGTTTTTCTACTGAAGCAGCAACTGGGACAAGGAAGGAAATGCTGCCCAAAAGTGAGCCCAGCTAGAAGACAAATGGCAACATTTGAAGATGGAGCCCAGGTGGGGTCCCATGGCTGCCATCCTGCTCTCCCTCCTGAGGAGACAGTTGTGCAGCAGCCTATCTCGGAGAGGGCACTGGACCAGTGACAGCAATGAGAGCCTTCAAGGAGGGCTCTGGCACAGGGAAGCTCAGTTCATCTGACTTTCATTAGGGGCCACAGGCTTGTGTGGCACAAACAGGTGCCATTAGTTAGGTACAACCAGATGTTTTTGATGGTGCTTGAGATGAACCATGAGCCTCTACAAAGACAGGTTGGTCACTTCTGATGAAAACTCCACCCTCTAGCCAAGGATGATGCTACTCCCATGCAGGTCCCCAATGTGGGGGACACTGGAAATAGCAACCAGGGTTCACCTTCTGCTCAATCAAACTTTAATCAGACAAAAGCAGACAGCAGCAGCTGAGGAGACACAAGGATTTTTGCATCTGTGTGGTAACAGGTATTGTGGAATTATATGGAAAGCAATCTATTTGTCCATAATCCAATACAGAGCAAATTAAAATACTGCCAATAAACCCACTAAAACAAACATTATGTAAGATGAAAACAGGGAGAATTTCAAAGAAACAATGTCACATAACTTCCAGTGTCCTTTATTCATTTAACACTACTGGTGTGTTGTTTGCTTTTTTAAAAAAAAATCCAATGCCTACTCTGCCTGTACTTTTACCACATGCTGTGGACACAAAGGTCAAAGACAAGACAGAGACACTACCCTCATTGAGAAGACATACATCTCCATTCATTATTTTTTTTTTAAACTGTACTCTAAATTTACATGTTGGTTAAAAAAATACTAATTTTTGACACATAATCCTATCTCTCAGTCAGCAACAGATGATGAACAAGGAAAATAACAGCAGAAAAGAATGCAGATACAAATATAAGTTATTTATATTAATTCAAATATAATTTTTCAAAGTTTTTTATTTTTTGTCTTTTTGAGATAGTGTCTCCAAGCTGGAGTGCAGTGGCGCCATCTCAGCTCACTGCAGCCTCGACCCCTGGGGCTTAAACAATTCTCCTGAGTAGCTGGGACTACAGGTGTGCGCCACCACGCCACCTAATTTTTTTTTAATCTTTTGTAGAGATGGGGTCTCACCATGTCCAGCTGGAAGATTTTTTTGACAATGCAAATTTATACTAATTGTTTAAATATAGAAAGATCCTGTGCACATTTAGAGGCATTTATATTTTGCCACTTGTGATGGTTAATAGTTGTGATGTAGTGTGGTTAAAAGTTGTGATGTCAACTTGATTGGACTGAAGGATGCAAAGTACTGATCCTGGGTGTGTCTGTGAGGGTGTTGCCAAAGGAGATTAACATTTGAGTCAGTGGACTGGAAAAAACAGACCCACCCTTAATCTCAGTGGGCACCATCTAATCAGCTGCCAGTGCAGCCAAAATATAAAGTAGACAGAAAAACATAAAGAGGCTAGAATGGCTTAGCATCTTTCTCCCGCACTGGATGCTTCCTGCCCTCGCACATCGGACTCCAGCTTTGGGACTCGAACTGGCTTCCTTGCTCCTCAGCTTGCAGACGGACTATTGTGGGACCCTGTGAACGTGTGAGTTACTACTACTTAATATGCTCCCCTTTATATATGTGTGTCTATCCTATTAATTCTGTCCCTCTGGAGAACCCTGACTAATACACCAACTCTCAGGCATACAGAAGAGAATCAGGAATATGAAATACAGCCAGAATAGAGATCAAAAAGAAGTTGATGAGGTATAATTACAGAAAGCACAGTACAAATATTAACACAGTCTTTTATGAATAGTGCCATGTTAGTCCTTAGAATAAATACATTACAGTTGTAATTCACAGCTTCTAGCAGAAATAGGCCAGCTGCTTGCAGGACAGGCCTGGCCCCAGCTCCCAAGCTCAGAAAGCCCCGTCCAACCCTGCACTCACAGGTCCTGAAGGAAGCAGCATGCATCGTTCCCCGCAGCACAGGCCCGGCGCCGCGCTCTCCCTCCCTCCCCACAGCACAGCAGGGCGCTGCGCTCTCCCTCCCTCCCCACAGCACAGCGCGACGACGCTCTCCCTCCCTCTCCACAGCACAGCACCACGCTCTCCCTCCCTCCCCACAGCGCGGCGCCGCGCTCTCCCTCCCTCTCCACAGCACAGCACCACGCTCTCCCTCCCTCCCCACAGCGCGGCGCCGCGCTGTCCCTCCCTCCCTACAGCACAGCAGGGCGCTGCGCTCTCTCCCCCTCCCCACAGCACAGCAGGGCGCTGCGCTCGCCCTCCCTTCCCACAGCGGGGCACCGCGCTCTCCCTCCCTCCCCACAGCACAGCGCTGCGCTCTCCCTCCCTCCCTCCCCACCGCACAGCTTGGCCTCTCCCTCCCTCCCCCATGCACTCTTCCTCTCTTCCACTTTCCTTAACTTATTCAACTCCTTCCTTCAGAAGCTGGAGCCCATCCGTAGGGAGTCCTCCCCGTGCTCTTGGTGGTGTGGACCAGCTTCCCACCAAGATGGGAGCCAGAGGAGCCGCCTGGGTCCCAGCTGCCTCACCCCTTCTCCCTGTGCCCACTCTGAAACAGTGGGGACAAGGAGCCGTCTGAGAGATGAAGCTGCAGTCCCCGCGACCCACCGCATTTCCGGGACAGATCAGACCCTCCAGGAAATACCGCTGGTGAGATGAGACTGTCTTCTGTCTGGGCAAGGGCTAATTTGCATTCAGTCGTGCTCCAGCCTCACTCCTAAAGACACCTGCTCATTCTGCACATCAAGGGAGGGCTGGTGCTGCAACTGAATGGAAAATACAATTCAGAGCCATCAAAATAAAGGCACGGTCACCTTAGAAAATGGAAATGTTCACACTGTTAAATCCTTCATGATAACCCGAGGAGAATGGATAGGATCAATTACTGTTCTGGGTTTCTTCCTAATCTGAATTTCTGCAACATGGTTTGATCTCTATGAATGATAACATTTTCATATTAAAACTGATAAATAGTTGTATCTGCTACTTGATAAAAACATTTCTGGCATCACACTGACTCAAAATTAGTATTTTTGTCTCGATGGGCATTCAGCACACTGATCTAGTGACGTCCATGAAAAATCCTGACCCACACAAGGCAGGTTGTGAGCCTCCACAGTGGGTGGAAATGCATTCTTTCTGTGTGGGTCATCAGACACAAGGCAGGTCGTGAGCCTCCAGTGAGAGGAAATGCATTCTTTCTTTGTGGGCTCATCAGAAAACGGTACCCACTCTAGGCAACAGCACTGGAAAAAGTCACCTACACAAAATGAAAAACTTACAGAAAGAAGCCCCAAGCGGAGCGGCCCCAAGCCATGAACTGCACAGTCAGGCAGATGGCCCGGGCCGGGGCAAGCTCACATTCACACTCCTCTCACACACTGCCCATGACATGAAGCCACACACTTCTCTCTTGGCTCCCTGCAGTCAGGGCCACGTCTACAATGTGAATGCAGAGTTACAGCATTTATAGCAGCACATAGCAGTACCTGACGTGGGCTGCATAGAGGAGGTAACAGCATTTATAGACTCACACAGCAGTACCTGACGCAGGCTGGATAGAGGAGGTGAGAGCATTTATAGTATCACAGGACAGTACCTGACGCAGGCTGGATAGAGGAGGTGAGAGCATTTATAGTATCACAGGACAGTACCTGACGCAGGCTGGATAGAGGAGGTGAGAGGCAATTGTTTTCCGAATGAAATAAAGACCAAAGGAATCAGTAGGGAAAAAAAACAAAAACAAAAACAAAAACAAAACAAAAAAAGCCATCACCCTGGCAATATTTTTAACTTCTAAAATGGCTAATTTTCATCTCATGTATTTCAAATGCTTAATAGTAGATCCTAATTACAATTACATTATTCTGTTTTACTTTCTTCATTTTCCCAATTTAGATTTTTCATTTGAAAATGTACCTCTTTGAAAATCCAAAAATACATCAACATTAACTTCAGATAATATTAACAAGTGATATTCTGACCCAAGGTCTGGGGAAAAGACTTAATTAGCATGGGGCTTAATTATGCCATTGCTGTGTACCCTGGGGTGTCTCAGGAATGTGTCACCTCCAGGGGGTCCCAGAATCACCAAGGCGGCTCTGTGGGGTTCACAGGGATATTACTGAGACCTTCTCCAACATCTCTAGCCATGTAGGACTGCATCCTACACCTGCTAGGAAGAGTGACAAAACCACAGTAGGAGCTTGGGATTTCCTTTCAGGAATCCTTCAAACTCAGTCAAATAGAGAGCCATACTGAAAATCCCCGAAGTCCTCTACGTAAACCCCTCATTAGAGTTAGATAATTAAAAATGCTAGATCCTAGAAGAATTAACCAATTCCTTGGCATGAAGAAGAGTGAACTCCTGGTGCCCTGAAGATGCTCCAGCCACAGCCCAGGTGTGGGCCGCCTCTCCTCTCGGGTGGGAACGGCTGAGGTCTGACGCTTAGGGATGCAGGAGAAAGGGCCAATTTCCACCACCTGACAAGGTGGCAGAACACCCCCGAGCCGCACCACGGGAAACAACCAAAGGTTCAGGTCCGCCCATCTGAATCAGGGTGGCAATGGCACGGGTCCGCAGTGCCCCAGCAGACATGTGCAGGTGGCAGGCGTGGTGCCTCTCATGCTGGTGCAGCACTTAGAGGGCTGTACAAACAACAAGGCCAAGACATGCAGGTTAAATCCCTGTAATCCTGCACCTCACAGGGCCTGCAGAGAGAGGAGGGAACACGAGGTCTCCCACTCATATGGAAGCAAGAGGGGGGCAGGAGGAAGGAGGGAGGGAGGAGAGGAGGAGACAAAGGGAGGGAGGGAGGAAGGGAGAAGAGGAGGTGAGAAGGAGGGACCATGGAAACAGAATTACCTGAAAGGGAGTCATCAGCTCAGAAAAGAATGGAGGAAAGGATAAGGAAGGTGAATGCAGGTTAAAGTAATCAGAATCAATGCCACAATAAAATACAATAAAGTCAAATGAAAACAATCAAGAACCAGAGTCACCACATGGAGGCCTAAGTGCATCACACAAATGAGGTGGGAAATAATAATGTGGAGAGGACGACAGAGATGGATGCCAAATGAACACGACCTGGATACCTAGCATGTAACTCATGTTTCCAAATGGAAAACAATCAAAAGTCATACAAATAATACTCCTAGAAACAATTACGTCTCCGTGAAACTGACATCTGCCATCAAGGAGACACAACTTAGCTGCAAAGGGCTGGGGGGGTGGGGGGGATGGAGTGATACTGATCAACAGTCAACACCAGAACACATCCTCCTGGAGTAGCTAGATTTTAAGAATAAAGAAAAAACAAAATTATATGATTTTAAAGTTTTCAGTAATGTAAAATTGGTATTTTTGCCAAAATAACTTTCATCTTCAATAAAAAAACTTTTAATGCATTTCTAGAATCATAGCATATAATGAAAAACTCAGGAATTAAAAATAAGCCTGCTTACCTACATTTTAGAAGCATGAACAGATCAGCATTGCACTGATCTGAAAAGCACAGTGAAGGAATGGAAGCTGACTGATGTTTGTTGAACACTGCTCAGCAACAGCAGAACACCCTCCTTCCTACGTGGACAAAACGCAGGGTCATAAAGAAAACCTCAAAAATCTCAAAGGACTGAAGTCAGAGTATGTTATTTTCACATATGTGGCAATGCAAAACTACCAGAAAAAGATAACAGAATATCTCCTCTCCTGAAAAGTTTAGCAACATACTCACTAATCACCACAGATCCAGGAGGGGACTCACAGCGGAAATTGGAACGTGTTTTGAACAGACTGTGAGCTTACGACTTTCAAAACCTGTGAAGTGCAGCTGCAACTGAATAATTTACAGCTGGAATGCATGCAGAAACTAAAGGTGAAAATCAGCGACCTCATCCCAGGGTAGGCCACCCAGCATTCAGGTCCACCGCCTGTGTCTGTAAATAAAGTTTTATTGGAACACAGCCACGGCCCTTCACCCGCTTCCATGAAAGGATGGCAGTATTGTCTATAAAGGACGACATGGCCAGTAATCCTAAGGTACCATGTGGCTTTCAAAACACTTCAGAGACCTCTGATTTCAGTTTCCAAAAGTAAAGCAAGAAAAAGGAAAGAGAATAAAGGAAATAAGAGCAGAAATACATGAAACAGAAGACAAATCAACTAATGAACAAAGCCAAAGAACAGTTCTCTGGAAGAAGTGAGAAATAAGGAGAGAACACACAGAAGCAGCCAGATGAGGAAAGGAAGGGGGAAGCCACTATGAGTCCCGCAGATATGAAAAGCACACAAGAAAATAGCAAGAATGTTTTACCTTACAGTTTGTGATTTGTGTACAAAGGATGAACTCTTTAAAACATGCAATTTGCTAAAACAGATATAATATTAAATAAAAATATAAATATTCCTGTATGTAACTTAAAAGTTGAACTTAGTATTAAAATTATTTCACAAAGTAAGCTCTGGGCCCAGTGAATTCCTCTAAATATTTCATAAATAACATGGATACTATACAAACTTTTCCAGAGAATAGAAAAACAATGACTACCAGTAAACTCATTTATACAACCAACCTAAGCTGCAGACTAGAACCTAACAAGAAGGTTATAATAAATTAAAATTACTTATCAATTACCCCCATGAATATAAATTAAAAAAATCCTAAATAAAATATTATGAAATCTAATCCAAAAAATATAAAAAGCAAAATACTTTTAAAGCAACTACAATAAAAAATGTAAGGGTAGTTTACCATTTGAAAATTAGCGTAATTCATAATATGGAACAGTTCTCTAATGTTGTGTAATAAAATATCCAACAACCAACAGCCTCTGAATGTCAGGATTCTGTGAGAGCCCGGCTGAGTGCTTCTGGCTCCGGGTCCTGCAGAGACTGCAGCCCAGCTGCTGGCGGTGCTGCCGTCTTTGAAGGCTCAGGTGTGGCCAGCAGATCTGCTTCCAGATCGCTCCTGTGGTGGCTGCCGGAGGCTTTAGTGTTTTGCCACATGGGCCTCTCCAATGGTAGTTCACAACATGGCATATACTGGAAAGAATGATCCAGGAGGAAAAATGCTTGCCCCCAGCACAGAAGCTGAAGACTTTATAGCCCAGTATCAGGAATGGCAGATCATCAGATATGCCATACACCATGACAACAGAGGCTGCCCCGAGTACAAATCAGATGAGTTGCACAGGGGCGTGAATACCAGGTGCCTTCCTCCAGGCTGGCAACCATACCATATGAACAAAGAACTTATATGATCATTGATTAATCTCAAAAAAATGTTGACAAATGTTGTTACCTAAAGCCTTTTAATAAGAGAGCTTCCATAACTGGTTAGAGACGTCTACAAAAGACCCATAGCACATGTCATACTCAGGGCAAAGCTTGAAAATTCCTGAGAAAAGGAATGAGGAAAGGGTGCTCAACAGCACCACTTCAATACAGCATGGTACTGCAGCTCCCAGCCAATACAATCATAAAGCAAACAGGAAGGAAGGAAGGAAGGGAGGAAGGGTGGAAGGGAGGAAAGGAAGGAGGGAGGGAGGAAGGGAGGAAGAAAGGGGGAGAGGGAGGGAGGAAGGAAATGTGTAAACATTGAAAAGAAAAAATAAAACCAGCATTTTTCATAGATGATATTGAGCATGGAGATAATCCAAAAGTATCTACACATGTGGTATGAAAACAGATAAGCAATTAATCTTTGAAATTAATAAAAATATCAGTTTATTATGTCAATATTTTTAAAGTGTGTCTCAACATATCAGCAACAAATAATAGTTGAAATAAAAACATGCAATTTACGGTAGCATTAAACATATCTACAAATAAATCTAATGAAAGATGTGCAAAATTTCTGATAAAAATTACAAAACATTATTGGGAGGAATTTAAGAAGACCTAAATGAATTACAGACTAGATCTTGTTTATGGATTTGATGAATTATTTTCAAGTTGTCACTTCTCCCCTAAGTAATCTACATATTCAAAACAATAATTGTTATTGGAAGCTGTTTAATAATAATCCTAGAATAAGTCATAAAAATTCATAAAGGGGCTCTAAATTTTAAATGGAAATGCAAAGGGCCAACTATAGTCAAGGAAATCCAGGAAGAAAACAAAGTTTAAGATTCATATTGCCAGATATCAGGAACTATTATAAACTTAGAGCAATTCAATCAATAGAAAATTTGCTCAAGGAAAATAGCCCAATGGAGTACAGAGAATACAAAGTCAAAAAAAAAAAATCCACATATGCAACTCCACATTTGTGATAAATGTGGTATTGCAGTGAAGTTTGGAAAGAATAATCTCTACAATAAATAGGAAGGAAACAAACTTTGAACCCTAATTCAGAGCATATAGAAGAAAAAAACTCTAGCTGGAATTTTGATCTAAATTTAAAAGGTAAATCAATAAAGTGTTTAAAAGAAAACAAATGAAACTAATTTCATGACTGGAGTAAAGATTTCTTGAAAAGAAGGGGAAAAGTTGTAATTTTAAATTAGCAATTGATAAACTAAGTCTACATTAAAAGGAAAAAAATTCTGTTCAGTGAATATTACCAAGAGAGTAAAAGGGAACCCATAGAGTGAAAGATCTTTGTGTCTCATATGTTTGATAAAGACTCATACATATAACATGTAAAGAACTCCTAAATCGGTAAAAATAAAAACAAAAAACAACCCAGGAGAAACACTGGCAAGGACCCAAGTAGGCAACTGAAAAAAAGAATAACACAATCAAATTTCAAAGTGTGCAAAGATCTGAATAGATTTCTCATCAAATGATTCATACAGATGGCAGATAAGCATATGGGAGGATATTCAATAACATGTCACTGGAGAACTGCCAGTTAAAACAGCAATGGGATTCTAGCACACACCAATTAGAAGGGCTGGAATTCAAAACACTGACAATACCAAATGCTGGTGAAGATGTAGAGCAACAGGAACTCTCATTCATTCCTGGTGAGAATGCAAAATGGTGCAGCCATGTTGGAAGACGGTGTGGCAGTCTCTCACAAAACTAAACATAGATTCACCATATCATCCAGCAGGCATGCCTTTTGCTATTTACCCAAAGGAGCTGAAAACATGTCCACACAGAAGCCTGCACAGAAATGTTTATAGCAGCTTTATTCATAATTGCAAAAACTTGGAATCAACCAATATGAAGGTGAATGAAGAAACAATCATTGATTTCTCCAGACAATACGATTTAGCATTAAAACAAAAGGAGAAGGCAAGCCACATAAAGACACAAAGAAAGCTTAAATTCATGTTAGTAAGGGAAAGAGCCAGTCTGTAAAGGCTCCATATTGTGCGAGTCCAACTATCTGACCTGGAAAAGGCACACTATGGAGATAGTAAAGAGATCAGTGGCTGTCAGGGGTTGAGAGGGAGGGAAGAATGGGCAGGTGGAGCACAGAGGAATTTTAGGGCAGTGAAGTGACTCTGTATGAAACTATAATGGTGGATACCTACCTGTCATTACAGATTTGTCCAGACTCATAGATTGTACAACACCAAGAGTGTATCCTCGTTTGAACTCCAGACTTGGGTGACAATGACTTGTCAATGGAGGTTCATTGATTGTAACAAAAGAAGCTTCTGGTGTGAGATGCTGATAGTGTGGGAGGCTGTTTGGGGAAGGGGGACTAGGGGTACATAGGAAATCTGTATATTTTATGTCCCATTTTGCTGTAAACCTAAAACTCTATAAAAAATAAAGCCTATTAAAATGTATAATACCCAAAATAAAAAGGCTATGTGAATGACTGATATCAAATAGAAAGGTGCACAGCATGATTTAATCAGCAGAGAATGCAAACCAGATCCACAATAAAACAACATCACCTCACAAAAGAATGAACAAAATCAAAGAGGGTGAATGAATATCAAGGTTTACAGAAGGTGTGGTACAATCACAATTCTCATTTACAGTTGCTGGGTTTATGATGGTGCAACCACTTTGGAAAACTGCTTGTCAGTTTCTACAAAAGCTGAACATGTGCACATTCAAGCTGCAATTCCACTCTCAGATTTTCGCTCAACAGAGCTGCACAAATATGTCCATCTAAAGACATATGAAAGGATGTTTAAAGTGTCATCTACTACAACCGAGACCATATAACAGCACCAGTGTCCAGCAACAAGTAGAACAGACAAGTGTTGGCATCCTCACACAGCGAATACAGTATACAAAGTGCAACTACAAGCAAAGTGTGGATATACATCATAAAATATTATGTGATATATATGTGTGTGTATATATATATAGAGATATCTATCTATCTATATATGGAGAGAGTTTGGCATCAGGGAAAATTATCATAGTGAAGTTAGAAGTCATTCACTAATTCACTCTTGACTGGTAGTGACTGACCAGATGTTGGGGTGTGAGTGCTGGATGTCGGGATGTCAGCGCTGGCCACATAAGGAGGTCTTAGTGAAAATTCACTGAGCTATTCATATGATTTGGACACTTTTCCCTTTGCATATTGTGTATCAGTAAAACACTGACTAAAATAATGCATGTGTACACAAAAAGTAGGCATTTTGTAGAAACTTATCAATAGAAAGAGACAATGCGAATGACTATGATGAGGTGAAGGAAAGAATTGAAATAGGGATGAAGACTATAAGGAATAAATTTATACATTAAAATAACATTAAAATGTTAAGAAGTAAAAAAAATTAAAAATCTAAATATATGGATAAATAATCATAAGAATTTCCTTGCAATGTAGGAATAGATAGGAATTTCCTATATCTGTTGAACAGCACCTGGTTAAAACCCCTGCAATAAACATTATTCTAAGCGGTGACACTTTAAAATCTCTGCTTTTATGCTGGCATTCAGCATTTTCTGTGTGTGTACCTTAGTCTACCATAAGATTTAAAAAAAGTGTCAAGCTGAGATATACAGCCAACACTTGAATGGGAGAGGAGCCCATGCTCTCAGAACACTGAAAGGGAGAGGGCTGCAAACATGAGGAAATAAAAAGGAACCACGTGGCTGAGCAAGAGCCCACCAATCAGCAATGACACTTAATCACCACCTACTGGACTGCAGCCCAAACTGCAACACCAAAATACTTTGAGAATTTACTCCCATGTGAAACAAAAGGCAAGAGGTCAACTACAAATGAAGACCCAGCACAAAGCCTTGGTCCTCTGAAAACATCCAGAAATGAAGCCAACTGACTGTACACAAATTACACCACACGGCTGAAGGAGTATCAGCACACATCTCACCACATGGATGAGAAAGAACCAGCACAAGAATTCTGGCAACTCTAAAAGCCAAAATTCTAAAAGCCAAAATGTATTCTTGTCCCTAAAGCCCCACACAAGGTTTCCCAGCAATGGTTCTTAACCAGAATGAAATGGCTGAAATGACAGAAGTAGAATTCAGAATCTGGATGGCAAGGAAGATCATCAGGATTCAGGACAAAGTTGAAACCCAAGCCAAAGAATTTATGGAATCCAGTAAAACTATCCAAGAGATTAAAGATGAAATACCCATTTTAAAAAGAACCAAACTGATCTGATAGAGCTGAAAAACTCACGACAAGAATTTCATAACACAATCAGGAGTATTAACAGCAGAATACACCAAGCTGAGGAACAAATCTCAGAGCTCAAAGACCAGTTCTTTGAATTAACACAGTTAGACCAGAATAAAGAAAAAACTGAAGAACATCTCCAAGGAATATGAGACTATGTAAAGAGACAAAACCTATGACTGACTGACATCCCTGAAAGAGAAGAAAAGAGAACAAGCAACTTTGAAAATACATTTAAGGAAAATAACAACAAAAATTTCCCCATTCTCGCTAGAAAGGTCAACGTTCAAATTTAGGAAATTCAGAGGACCCCTGAGAGGTACTATAAAAGATCACCAACTTCCAAGACATATAGTCATCAGATTCTCCAAGGTCAATACAAAAGAAAAAATGTTAAAGACAGAGAGAGAGAAGAGGAAGATCCCCTACAAAGAGAATCTCATCAGGCTAACAGCAGACCTTTCAGCAGAAACCCTACAAGCTAGAAGAGATTGGAGACCTATATTCAACATCATTAGAAAAAATAAATTACAACCAAAAATTTCATATCCAGCAAAACTAAGCTTCATAAGTGAAGGGGAAATAAAATCCTTTTCAGAAAAGCAAATGCCAAGGGAATTTGTTACCACCAGACCTACTTTACAAGAGGTCCTTAAAAAAGTGCAAAACGTGGAAACAAAAGGTTGTTACTGGCCACCACAAAAACACACTGAAATACATAGACCATTGAACTATAAAGCAACTATTCAATCAAATCTACATAACAACTACCTAATAACACGATGACAGGATCGAACCAGCACATATCAATCTTAAACCTCAATGTAAACATGCTAATGTCCCATTAAAAAGGCACAGATGGCAAGTTGGATAAAAGCAACACCTAAACAAATGCAGTCTTCAAGGAACCCATCTCACATTCAAGGACGTCCATAGGCTTAGGGGAAATGAATAGAGAAAGATCTATGAAGCAAGCAGAAAACAGCAGGGTTTTCTATTCTTATTTCAGACAAAGCAGACTTTAAAAAACAATGATCAAAATGTTCTAAGAAGGTCATTACATAATAATGAAGGGTTCAATTCAGTAAGATGACTTAACCACCTAAATATATATATATATGCAACCAGTACTCAAGGACCCAGATTCATAAAACAAGTTCTTAGAGACTCACAGAGAGTCTCAGATAACCACGGAATAATAGTGAGATATTTCAACACCCCACTGACAGTACTAGATCAATGAGGCAGAATACTAACAAATATATTCAGGATTTAAACTCAACACTTGACCAAACAGACCTAATAGACATCTACAGAACACTTCACACAACAAGAAAAATACATTCTCCTTATATGGACATGACACAGACCCTAAAATTAACCACATGCTCAGCCTTAAGGCAATTCTCAACAAATTCAAAAAACCTGAACCATACCATCCACACTGTCATACTAGAGCACAATAAAAGTAGAAATCAATATAAACAAGATATCTCAAAACCATATACTTACACTGAAATTAAAAAATCTGCCCCTGAATGGCTTTTGGGCAAATAATGAAATTAAGTCAGAAATCAAGAAATTCTTTGAAACTAATGAAAACTAAGATATAACATACTAGAATCAGGGACAAAGCTAAAGCAGTGTGAAGAGGAAAGCTCATGGTGCTAAACACCCAAATCAAAAAGTTAGAAAGACCTCTCAGTAAGAACCTAACATCATACCTTGAAAAAGAAAAAAAGAAAGAGCAAACAAGCCCCAAAGCTAGCAGGAAAAAAGAAGCACAATCAGAGCTGAACTGAATGAAACTGAGATGTGAAAAACCATAGGAGATGAATGAAACCAAAAGTTTTTTTTTAGTGAATAAAATTGTTAGACCACTAGATAGACTAATAAGGAAGTAAGAGAGAAGATCCAAACAAACACAATCAGAAATGACTAAGGGGACATTACCACTATCTCCACAGAAATACAAAAAACCCTCTGAAACTACTATGAACACCTCTATGCACACAAACTAGAAAACCCTGAAGAAATTAATACATTCCTGGAAACATGCAATCTATCAAGATTGAACCAGGAAGAAACTGAAACCCTGAATATACCAATATTAGTTTCCAAAATTGAATTCGTATTAATAATTAACAAAAAAAAAAAAAAACACTGACCAGAAAAAGCACTGGATAAGATGTATTCACAGCCTAATTGTAACAGATGTATAAATAAGAGCTGGTACCAACGCTACGGAAACTATTCCAAAAAAATTGAGGCAGAGGGATTCCTAACTCATACTGTGAAGCCAGCATCATACCAAAACCTCTCAGCGACACATCAAAAAAAAGAAAACGTCAGTCCAATATCCCTGATAAACACAGATGGAAAAATCCCCAACAAAATACTATCAAACTAAATCCAGCAGCACATTAAAAAAGTAATACACCACTATCAAGTAGGCTTTATCCCTGGGATGCAAGGTTGGTTCAACATATGCAAATAAATCGATATAATTCATCACATGAAGATAACTGAAAACAAAAAAACATATTATCATCTCAATAAACACATAAAAAGCTTTCAATAAAATTCAACATCTTTGCATTTTAAAAACCCTCAACAAACTAGGCATTGAAGGAAATTGTCTCAGAATATAAGATCTATGACAAACCCACAGCCAACAACACACTGAATGAGCAAAAACCAGAAGCATTTCCCTTGAGAACCAGAACAAGTCAAGGATGCCCCTCTCACCACTCCTTTCAACATAGTACTAGAAGTCCTAGCCAAAGCACTCAGGCAAGAGAAAGACATAGAAGGCTTCCAAGAGTCAACCTATCTCTTTCCACAGATGATATGATTTTATATCTAGAAAATCTCATTGTCTCTGCCCAAAGGCTCCTAGATCTGAGAAACAACTTCAGCCAAGTTTCAGAATACAAAATCAATGTGCAAAATTAGTAGCATTTCTATATAACATTAATGTCCAAGCTGAGAGCCAAATTCACAACAGCCACAAAAACAATAAAATACCTAGGAATACAGCTAACCGGGGTGGGGGGGCAGCGGTGGTGAAAGCTCCCTACAATAAGAATTACAAAATGCTGCTGAAGGAAATGAGAGATGACACAAACAAATAAAAAAGATTCCACACTCATGGATAAGAAGGATCAATACTGTTAAAATGTCCATACTGCCCAAAGCAATTTACAGATTCAGTGTTATTCCCATCAAACTACCAATGATATTTTTCACAGAATTAGAAAAACCAATTATAAAATTCATAGGAAACCAAATATAGCCTAAATAGCCAAATCAATTGTAAGCAAAAAGAACAAACCTGGGGGCATCACATGACCTGACTTCTAACTATACTACAAGGTTATAGTAACTAAAATAGCATAGTACTGTTACAAAAACAGACACACAGACCAATGGGACAAATTAGAGAACCCAGAAATAAAGCCACCGACCTATAAGCATCTGATCTTCAACAAAGTCAACAGTAACAAGCAATGGGGAAAGAACTTCCTATTCAGTAAATTGTGCTGGGATAACTGGCTAGCCATATGCAGAAGATTGAAACTGGACCTCTTCCTTTTACCACATATAAAAATCAACTTAAGATGGATTAAAGACTTAAATGTAAAAAAAACTATAAAAATCCTAGAAGAAACTTGGAAATACTATTCTGGACATAGGGCCTACCAAAGACTTCATTACAAAAACTCCAAATGCAATTGCAACAGAAACAAAAGTTGACAAATGGTACCTAATTAAGCTAAAGAGTGTCTTCAGGGCAAAAGAAACTATCAACAGAGTAAACAGACAACCTACAGGATGGGATAAAATATTTGCAAACTATGCATCCGATAAGGGTATAATATCCAGAATCCATAGGAAACTTCAACAAATCTAACAAAAGAAACAAACAACCCCATTAAAAAATGGGCAAAGGACATGAACAGGCACTTCTCAAAAAAAGATGTATATGTGGCCAACAAGCATATGAAACAATGGGCAACATCACTAATCATTAGAGAAACGCAAATCAAAACCACAGCAAGATATCATCTCACAGCTGTCAGAATGGCTATTATTAAAAAGTTACAAAACAACAGATGCTAGCAAAGTTGTAGAGGAAAGGGTACAGGTACACACTGCTGGTGGGAATCCAAATTAGTTCAACAACTGTGGAAAGTAGTCTGTAGATTTCTTAAGTTACTTAAAATCACATTACCATTCAACCCAGCAATCCTATTACCAGGTATATACACAAGGGAATGCAAATCATTCCACCATAAAGACACATGCATGTCTATCCTCATCCCAGCACTATTCATGATGGCAAAGACATGAAATTAACCTAGATGCCCATCAACGGTGGAGCAGATAAAGAAAATGTGGTCCATATACACCATGGAATACTATGCAGTCATAAAAATGATGAAATTCTGTGCTTTACAGCAACATGGATGGAGCTGGAGGCCATTATCCTAAGTGAATTAATACAGGAACAGAAATCCAAACACTGGATATTCTCATTTGTAAGTGGGAGCTAAATACTGAGTACATATGGACACAAATAAGGGAACAACAGACATGGGTCTTACTTGAGGGTGGAGAGTATGAGAAAGGCAAGAATCAAAAACTACCTATTGAGTACTATTATTACCTGGGTGACAAAATAAGCTGTACACCAAACCCCCATGACACAAAACTTACCCCTCTAACATACCTGCACGTGTACCCCTGAACCTAAAACAAAAGTTGGAAAGAAAAGAAAGAAAATCATTAAAGAAATACTAGTTAAATTGAGAAATCTTTGTGAATAAGAAGATGCAATAAAATGATGGCAAATGTCCCAAAATTGATCGATAGTCAATGTAATTCCAATCAAAGCATGAATTAGTTTGAAACTTGACAAAAAAGGCCCTAAAATTTAAGGAAATGTAAAGTCCCAAGAGGAGCTAATCCACCATTTTAAAAAAGAAAATTTGGTATCTGTCGTTAGTTCTAATATGCATTCATAATTCAGCATCTGTGAAATCAAGTTCTATCATACAACAGATGTTTCAAATTTCATTTGTAGCCTTAGTTCTTTGTAGTGTTACATAAAATAATGGTGTACGTAAATGTTAATGGCATCTTAGAACTGAAGAAATATGGTATTATTAAGTCATAATAATTGGAACTCCGGGAAAAAGATGGTGCAGGCTTAGAAAATCAACCAAAAGAACAGAACAGAGGACCCCGAATCAGCCCCATAATTTCAAGGAGACTTGATTTTGACAGGTATTGCTGATGGCTAGTGTGTTAGGCTGTTCCTGCCTTGCTATAAGGAAATACCTGAGACTGGGTAGTTTATGAGGAAAAGAAGTTAACCAGCCCACAGATCTGCAGGCTGTGCAGGACGCACAGCACCAGCATTGCTCAGCTGGGGAGGCCTCAAGGAGCTTTGACTCACAGCAGAAGGTGAAGGCAAAGCAGGAGCAAGAGAGAGGCAGTGGGAGGGGAGGTGCTGCTCATGTTTACTCAACCAGATCTCGTGAGAACTCACTCACTACCAGGAGGACAGCACCAAGCCACGAAGAATCGGTGCCCATGACCCAAACACCTCCCACCAGGCTCCACCTCCAACACTGCAGATCACAATTCAACTTGAGATTTAGCAGGGACAAATATCCAAACTATATCGGCTAGGAATAAAAATAAACTGTACTGAGGCAATTGATTATACACATGAAAAAACAACAACAACAACAAAAACAGTAAATTGGATCCTTACTTAAGTCTAGACATGTTAAAGACTTTAAGTTGAAAGCTTTTAAAATAAAGATCTTCCTGACTGTTGGGGCTTATCAAAGTTTCCTTGCAGGCAGAAAAAGCAAACACCACGTGGTAAAGGCTGACAAATCCAACTATGGTTAACTGTTCTTTACACTAAGCACCGCACTGAGAGCAACACAAACAAAACTGCAGGTGAAGGTGTCTGCAGCACATACAGTGAGAATTCGCCCTAGAAAGTACAGGATATGTAACATGCTGCGGGACAGATGCAGAGAGGCCGCTTTCCCTCTGAAGAGGAATCACACACCTTAGCATGTGCCTGACAAAAGGTATTCCCTTTTCTCTGCCAGTCCCGGAATTTAACATTAGCCTCCACCAAAAAGCCATCTGATTCACCTGACTGAGGGCTTCACTGCTTCCACTGGACAGAAAAAGCAAACTGAACACGAAGCAAACTCAGAAATCAAACGGCTGCTCTGACGGCACAACCGGGCTCCATCACACAGGCATATTTTTGAAGCATAATTAATATCAAACATCAAGGGTGGCAGGACAGGGAGGATTTAGTTATTCTGCTACCTACACTGTCATTATGCGTTTTAGCCTCTTCAGAAATGAGGTTTCTTCATCACGTCTTTTGAAATGCTTCATACCATCAGGTATGATGTTAAGGAAAAATATCTAAATTGGTTTCTGTTTGAAGCATGAAAACGGGAAATTCATGTTTCAGGAAGCAAAGTTTTCCTATTCTCAACAGGTTAATGTGTTTGGTAGATCAATGTGGATTTCGGCAATGGCTGGCAGAAACTCCACCCAGAAAGACCCCTGAACTTTACTGACTTTCCCTGGAGGCCAGAGGAACTCAGAGTCTTGGAGCCAGTCAGTGCAAAGGTGGGGCTGGGCAGGGCAAGGTACTGAAAGCAGAGGTGGCGGGAAGGGGAAAGCTGGGGAAAGACAGGAGGCGAGAGGGCCATGGGAGCCGGAATCCGAGGAGAGGTTTAGGCCATAGGGAGGCGAGCAGGTGAGGGCCAGAGAAGGGGTTCTCAAACTGGGGTCCCCAGTGGAATGGCCTGGGAAGCTTCACAACTCCCCATGCCTGGGTTCCGCCCACAGGGACTCTGGTGTCATTGGGGTGGGGTGCAGGAATTTATCCTGCCTGCAGGTGATTCTAGGGGACAGGCAAGTTGACAACAATTGACTGGAAGAGAATGATGCAGGCGTAAGTGGCAGTCACCACAAGCGTGCCTGGAAAGGAGCTGCAGGTGAGGACAGAGGCCCCAGTGTTCATGTGACCTGCACAGGCCAATCCTGCAAAGCAGATCTGGGATAAGAATAAGGAATGCCTGACCCCACAGACCTTCTCTTTCAACTGAAGCCCTCTGACAGCCAGCTCAATCCCAGAGTGTCCCATCTGCTCAGAGCCAAAAGGAGCCCAGAGATTCACAGTGTGTGCCCAGGACAGCTGCCAGCCTCCTGTCTGCAGAAAGATGGAGAAGGTTAAACAGGTCCCCCGCAACCCTTCCAGAGCAGGGCTGACAGCCCTGAAGTGAGGCTGCACGCACAGCTTCCCAGTGGTGTTATTAGGAGCAGTGCTTATATTTTTCCATAATCCAGAAAAAATGTCAATAAATAGGTCTTTTATGACTTGGCTTTAAAATTTGTAGAGAGCCAAATGCCAGTCACGATCATGCAGTACCAGTGTCTGATAAAAAGAGATTGATTCTGCCATCCCCCCAAGATTGATGGCCCTCAAAGAAAACAAGGAAGACCAGTCAATAATGACCTACTTAGGGGGCATTTTCAAAGAAAAATAATGGTAGAACTTCATGCTGTTGAATGACTCCTATTTTTGTAAAAATGGAATGCTGAAATAAGTCACAAAGATCAAAAGACTTTTTAACAAAATGGCATAACATTTGAATAATCTGAATTTGACACACAGAAAGCATTTCAATGTTATTTAAAATAGACGTCTACCTGCTTAAACTGTATTTAAAATGCAATCTAATTGTGAGAAAAAATGGAAGGAAAGGCTTGTACACATATTTCAGAGTCAGAGAATGCATTAAAACTATCACAAGAAAATAAAGGAATTGTTATTTATCATTACTAAAAATCAACAGTCAGTCACTCAGACAACTACTGTTGAAGTTGTCAAAACATTTCTTTATATACCTTAACTGGGAATTTTTATCATTGATTTCAAAATGCAGAATTAAAGACAAACCCTAATTACTATATAAAAGATACTATCACCTTCAGAAATGAGTCTGTGGGAGCTTTATGCACACTCCATATAAACTTACAGATTTGCAAAGTGGAAGATGTGGCCAAGATGCATGTTTTTCAATAAAGATGTTGTTCTTATAAAAAAAGGTGGAAGCATAACAATATGAGCTCATTTGGAAAGAATAAACTGCAGGTGGAAAAGGATGAAAAACAGGCAGTGTATCTAAATCTTCCCAATGTGCCACATATTTCATTAGATGCCACATTTGACTGTGAAATTAAATTAAGACTAGGCTTCCAGCTTTCCTTTAAATAATAAAAACTTTAGTTACTTGATTTACCAGGCTTTTCATGCTCACTTGAACCATCTGCAAAACTGTTACAAAGGTGAGCTTGAACTTGAGTTCCACGTGTCAAAACAATTACACAGTTACTATTTTATAAGCAAGTTCTTTAGAAGATAAATCCTCTCGAATAATAGCTAAGATTGATCTTATCCATGTTGAATTTCTTTGAATTTTAACTTATTTAAAAGGAAAATGGCAGAAAAGGTTAATTTGGATGCTGCCAAACATGAACAAAAGGAAGACAGAACTGTGGGAGGGGCTATGACTTCAAGGAAGGCGGAGCTTCCTCGGGTCCATGACACAATACTTTGAGAAGTCACTGTTCATTTCACATACAAGTTTAGATATCCCAGGATTACATTTTCCCCTACAATTAGCTGTGGGCTTTATTTTTGCCAGTCTGAAAGTATAAACTCCTAGGTTCATTCTATGAGAATGTGGTTACAGAAAATGAATCTTGCCCAAAATATATTATGGAAATAATACACAGATATCTTCCTTATTGAATACTGACAGCAGTTCAGCTTTAAAAGAAAACCAAGTATGAAATTGGTCATGAGGCCATGAATTTTATTTGTAAAGATGATCAAGTGGAACCAAAGTTAAGCAAACACCTCTGACCAAAAGTAGGGCCAGGTTTTGACAACTGATACATAATTGCTCAGACGTGAGGGAACCTTCATATACCACTGGGAGGAATACAAAATGCCACAGTTGTTTTGGAAAACTGTCTGAAAACTCTTCCACAGATGAGAAGCAGAGTGACCATGTGACATAGCAAGCCCACCTGAGTACATACCCAAGAGAAGCAGAAACTCAGGTCCACACCAAAGCTTGAACACCACCGTCCACAGCCTCAGGATTCATAAGAGCCAAGCTTAAAGACAACCAGAAAGTCCATCCCTCATGAGTGGATAAATAACATGTTGTAGCCATAAAATGGAATATTATTCAGCAATCAGTGAAAATGAAGAACTGATTCATGCAAACAACAAAAATGAACCCCCAAAACATGATGCAAAGTAGAAGAACCCAAACACAAAAGACCAGACGTCCTATGTTCTGTGTATATAAAGCACCAGTCGTCCTATGATTCTGTGTATATAAAGCCTCAGAAGTCGCAAATCCAGAGAGGCAAAAAGCAGGTCCCTGGTGGCCAGGGACTGGGGCAGGGAGCATGCAAAATGGCTGTAAATGGCTTCTTTCTGGGGTGATGGAAATGGTCTAAAACCTATTGTGCCAAAGGCTGCACAACTCTGTGAATATAATAAAAACACTGAATCACACCCTTTAAATCCATGTCTGGCTCAGATCTGTGGGCCAGGGCTATGGCAGCATAGCCTGGGGATGTGGATTCCTCCTTCAGAGGACAGGCAGGGAGGCATGGGGCGAGGAATAGCCTCGGGTGTTAGCCCCCACTGCCTTGGTGTCCCAAAGGACCCAGACATGGTCCAGTTGGCTCTGGGTCAGGTTTTGACCTGTTGTGGGCTCCGCACCACAGAGAGAAGCAGAATGCAGATGGAGAGCCCTGAGTGCTGATGGAATGTCCCCACTTGGCCACAGAAATGGCAGCGTGCAGCTGCGAGCCGCTCAGACTTGGCGGGTTTCTACTTTGCTTGTGCTCCATGGACCAGTGAACTTCAGGCAGCCACCTGCAAGGCACGGGTGCCCCTGCGAGCTGAGTCCACCCATACTGCCCTCACCTCCAGGTCTGGCAGCACATGATGTGGGCACAACCCAGGCTCCTGAGTCTCTCACATGGTGAGACACTATAGGATGAGTGCCGTTCTCACCAGGCTAATAAGACACAGAGAGAGAAACATGGTATTCTGAAAGAACCAAGCTCAAGACAAACGCTGGGCAAGGTCTTGTTTACCTTTGCTAAGGGGAATATTGCAGACAGTGAGATTTAAATCAGTTCATATTTTAACAACATAATTAGCACAATTGGGGGATCAGCTGGAAAAAATCACAGAACAATTATAACAAACAAAACCATTATTAAAGATACTTTATTCCATTTCTAATTTAATGTTGTGATACCACTTAAGAAAATGTCACTTCTATAAACCCAGGCAGAAAGGAATATGGGTAAAATAACCTGCCATAGAAACATAGAATCAAATTAAAAACCACAGTGGGGAGTGTGACTAGCTATGTACAATTTTAATTAAAGTGTCAGTTTTCTTTGAAAAATTAAATTATCAAAACTTAAGTAGGTTTTGAAACAATATGAGATCTTAGAAATTTATCAGTCACTTTTAGACTCAAGGCAAAGACTGATTATAGATGAATTCTTCAAAACGTTTGAGAAAAAAATACTATGCCTTGTAAAGAATATCAGAGTATAGATAAGAGGAAGTGATTCCTGCTATGTTTGAAAAAAAATAAAGAAAAATGTGACAAATATAGAAAAGAAAGAAATAAAGAACAAATCTCCCCTTTTAATATAAGCAGAATATCTCTTTCTTTCCAAGAAAATATAATTTACAAGTACAATGAAAGAATAACACCGAATATATGAGGAGTTCTGTCAGCAGAAGCTGATGCTAATAAACCGTAAGTTAAAAATCACCTAGGAAAATCAAGAGACAAAAATCTTATGAGCCTATTAACAGATGGCAAAAAGTTTAAACATATTTCTACTATCATCACTACCATTTAACATGGTTACAGAAAAATCCCAGTCAAATTAATAAGGTAGGAAATAGAATTATGATGTTTAATGATTTGTAAAGAAGGGAAAATAATTATCATTATTGGCAGACAGTGTAATTGTTTATTTTGGAAAAAAATAGATTTCCCATGTAGACAAATACTCATGTTCCATCTCCATCCCCTTCAGATAAGATGTGCAGACAAAATAAAAACAAAAACACACTAAAGATAAATGCAAATATACAAGAGTTGAAAATAAAAGACTTTAGATATATAAAGTGGGCAAATATGAACCCCAAAAGGAGGATCGTGCCCATTTAAAACTGTTTAAATAGATTTTCCAGCAACAAAAACAAAACCCATGAGAACAACTAAACACTGGTGAAATGAACAATAAATCAAGATGATATAGCAATCAACACCATATGCAAACCCAGCAAGCATTCCAAATAAAATGCCGGCTGCTGAAGTACACAATGAGCATCTTTAGAATTGCAGCTGGAGAGTTGGTTCCAGTCCTTTTCGGTCCATCTCTTGATGGAACAAATGGAGAGAAATAAGTAGAGGTACAAAAGATTCAGATAACAAGATTAAGAATCTTGAAAGTAACCCTCAATACGTTTTATGATACTCATTCTACAGCACCATAGAGCACTGCCAGGATCAGTTACAGACAATCATTGCCAGTCAGACTCCGCCTGCCTGTCACAGGGCAACAGAATTCCACTCCTTGATGAGAGAATAGCCTCAGACACTCAGCAAATACAATATTGAATGCTCCTTGACTTGGAGGAACAATAACGAAGGAAGCAATGCACTGAATAAAATAAAGGATTGTTGTATCTTTGTTCTCATTAATTTCAAAGAACTTCTTGTTTTATGCCTTAATTTCATTATTTACCCAAAAGTCATTCAGGAGTAGTTTGTTTAATTTCCATGTAATTGCATGGCTTTGAGTGATGTTTAAGTCTTGGCTTCCATTTTTATTGCACTGTGGTTGAGAGAGTGATTGGTGTGATTTCAGTTGCTTAGCATTTGCTGAGGATTGTTTTATGTCCTATTGTGTGGTCTATTTTAGAGCATGTACCACGTGGTGATGAGAAGAATATTCTATTGTGGTTGGGTGGAAAGTTGTTTAGAGGTCCATCAGATCCATTTTGTCCAGTACTAAATTCAGGTCCTCAATGTCTTTGTTAATTTTCTGCCTCAATGATCTAATACTATCAGTGGAGTGTTGAAGTCTTCCATTATTATTGTGTGGGAATCTAACTCTCTTTGTAGGTATCTAATGAAAAAAATGCTCGATTGCTGATCATTAGAGAAATGCAAAAAAAAATCACAATGAGATACCATCTCACACCAGTCAGAATGGCTACTATTAAAAACTCACAAAATAACAGATGCTGGTGAGGTTGCAGAGAAAAGAGAACACTTATACCCTGTTGGTGGAAGTGTAAATTAGTTCAACCATTGTGGAAGGCAGTGTGGTGATTCCTCAAAGATCGAAAAACAGAACTACCATTTGACCCAGCCATTGCATTACTGGGTATATACCCAAAGAAATATAAATCATTCTATTATAAAGACACATGCATGCATATGTTCAATGCAGCACTATTCACAATAACAAAGACATGGAATCAACCAAATACTCATCAGTGGTAGACCGGATAAAGAAAATGTTGCACATATACACTACGGAATACTATGCAGCCATAAAAAAGAATGAGATCAAGTTTTTTTGTAGGAATATGGATGGAGCTGGAGGCCATTATTCCAAGCAAACTAACCCAAGAACAGAAGGCCACTTATAAGTGGGAGCTAAATGATGAGAACACATGAACACAAAGACACTGGGCCCACTTGAAGGTGGAGGGTAAGAGGAGGGAGAAGATCAGAAAAAAAAAAAGCTACTGGATACTGGTTTAATACCTGGGTGACAAAAAATCTGTACAACAAACCCCTGTGACATGAATTTACCCATCTACAAACCTGCACGTGTACCTCTAAACATAAAAGTTAAAAATATATTTTTAAAAAGAAAGAGAAATAAAAAACAAGAAAGAAGAAAATAATATTTCAAGTTTTATGAAATCACTATATTTAACACATTCATTTAAAAAAATCAATTTCTGGTGGGGTTAGGAAGAAACTGGAAACACTCATGTGTTATTGCAGGGAGCACAGGCTGGACCAGTAACTAAGCCAAACAATCTTGAGTTACTTTGTGAAAATGCCTGTGAGTGTATCCTACAACACAGTAATCTCAATCTTGGGTATGAGAAGCCTGTCCACAGGTCCACAGGGAACTTCTACTCCAAGGTCAATCCAGACCTCCACAAGAGCAAGACAGCAGACTGGCAAAAATTGTTGGCCGCAACTTTTTCAGGACTCCAAAAGTTGATCAAAGGCTAGCAGTGATCAGAGGAGATTTTACTAAGCAAAGTATCTGAACGCTGGGAAGAGTAAGCTTCATGATATTTTAACATACCCTGTTTCCATCCCCGTCTCCACAGCTCTGCAGCAGCCTTCAACACCAGCAGCCTCACAGCTGTAGTAACTGTGCCACAGGCAATGTAGCAGCCCTTGAAGAAGGGAAGAAGGGACAGGCATTTGTGGAGTTTCTCCAAAAGTCCCATCTCCAAAAAACTGTCAGAATTGGATCTGACCAGCAGCCCCCTGGAAGGCTCTACTCTCTGGACTTGTCTTTGTTGATCTGACTCAGAGCTTCCTCTGCAGGACAACACCCTCCCAGGGCATCTGTCAAAAGCAGTCAGTGGCCACTGTTTAGCATCACAATTGCCTGAGGCTACAGTACCAACTGGGATGCTGTTTGCTCTAAATCTCATGTTGAGGTGTCATCTCCAACGTTGGAGATGGAACCTGGCGGAGGCAACTGGATCATGGGTGCATATTTCTCATAAGTGGTTCAGTGCCATCCTCTTGGTGCTGTTCTTGCAATAGTGAGTGAGTCCTCTCAAGATCTGACTGTTTAAAAGTGTGTGACATCTCTCCCCTCTCTCACTTCCATTCCCACCATGTGACATGACTGCCCCAGCTTTGCATTCTGCCGCGATTGGAAGATTCCTGAGCCTTCCCCAGAATCTAGGCAGATGTCAGTGCCATGCTCACACAACTATAGAACTGTGAGCCAAATAAACCTCTTTTCTCAGCTATTTCTTTATAGTGACACAAGAATGATCTAACACAGTGACCAAGGGTAGATACACCCTTGATGTATCTACCAATGAGGTACATTGAATACACCAAGGGTGTATCTACCAATGAGGTAGATACAAAGTAACTACCTCAAATTGTTTAAGAGCATTTGCAAACAACCCACAGATAATATACTTAATGGTGAAAACTACATGTTGTCCTTAATTCAGAAACATGAGGAAACTGGCCAATTCTTGGCATGATTCTTATTTTACTTTTGCAGACATCTTGGGCATAAAGGATATCTTATCATTATGTGAATTTAAATGTATCAAATAAGTTAGGGAACAATTGAAAGCGTCCCAATTACCCGTTACCTGAGTTCCCTTGCCTATACCTGTTTATATTTTTGGGCTATCTAAAATTTGGGCTTATTCATTTATCTTGTAGATTTGCTACAGATTCCTGATATATGTGTGTGTGTGTGTGTGCGTGTGTGTGTGTAATTTCATTATCATTTTTAGACTTTAGGAACATTTTGTAATCTGTCATTTCTCGGTTACATTTACTCACTGTGTGTTTCACTGTACAGTGTAATCTGGCCTACTTATTTGGCTATTGCGGTTTTGCTTAAGAAGTTCTTGGTCATATCAATCATGAGACGCCATGCTCCTGTGTCCCATCCCGTGGTCCTGCTGCTGCGTTGTTCCGTTGTTAGGACCCTGCCTGCCCTTGTTTCACTTTGGTGTTGATGACGCTTCATTTCAGGTCACCCTTCCACCTGTCACAAGCAATGCTGTCAGTAGCTACTTTTATTTAATAATTACTTTAATTATATATAATTCACATACTATACAGCCCACCATTTTTAAATTTAAAATTCAGATTTTTACTGTATTCACAGAGTTGTGCAACCATCACTGCTAATTTTAGAACATTTCCATTACCCCAGAAACAAACCCTGTGCCCATTAGCAGTCAGTCCCAATTTCCCATCGCTAGGAAATGCAAATCTACTTTCAGTCTCTGTGGATTGACCTATGCAGGATATTTCACATGAATGGGATCACACAACATGAAATCTTTTCCATCTGGCTTCTCTCTCTTCGAATATTTTCAAGTTTCATCTGTGTTGTAGCATGTATCAGTACTTCAATACTACATAGAAATGTGAAACAAATTATCTGGGCATGGTGGGACATGCCTGTAATCCCAGTTACTCAGGAGGCTGAGGCAGGAGAATTACTTGAACCCTGGAAGCGGAGGTTGCAGTGAGCCAAGATCACACCACTGCACTCCAGCCTGGGCAACGGAGTGAGACTTCATCTCAAAAAAACAAAAACATATATATATATATATATAACAATGACCTATATATACAAATAGCCAAACACATAAAAATTTAAAACTGCTGAGTGAAAACCATGAGAAACCATATGAGACTATAAGTCTATTCATTTCAATTAAAATAAAGCACATCGTAGGAAGCTACAATTAGAATGTGCCCATCTGACACTCTGAGGACTGTTCCCTGAGAAGGGAGGAAATGGGAGCATGAACAGAAAACACCAGAGAAGAACCCTGCACAGACCAGTGACAGACCTGTCTCCAACCGTGTAACTCAACAACTCAACCCTCTGCATGTAAAGTCCACTCAACAAAAACAAAACCAAGGATCTCCAGCAATCAGGTGGCTGCTTTTACATTTGCTGCCTAAAGTACACATTTCAAAATATGTTAAATTTCACACTGTTTCATGCAATATTGGAGCCTGCAAATTCACTAATTTGGGATTCCTCTCAGAACCTCTTTGCTTTCATAGACTCTGCCATACAAGACTGGAACAGAAGTATTTATTGGTGTTTTTACTTAAGAACCTGTCTAACTAGCTAACTACCACTTGCTTAAAGAATAATCTCTACAACATGTTGGTATCTTCGAATTTCACAACTGCAGCTTAAAAGAGTTCATAAAAGTGGAAATCAGTGAATCTGGGGTCACACGAATAGTCATCGGTGCACGTGGCTCTTCTGCAGCAGAACCATGGATTTCTTCCTTTGTCAACAGGAAAAAAGGAAATCAGTAAGTGCATAGTTTTATGGTACACTTGAGAAAGTTCCAGAAGGTGAATACAATGTAATACACATAACATGTTGCCAACATATTTTTACTTATTTTGAAATAATTGTAGATTTTTGAGAAGTTGGAAAAGGAGTGTACAGCAGTGCTCAGTACCCTTCACCAGGCCTCTGACAGGAACACCTAACCTACTGTATGCAGGTTTATGACTGAGAAAAGGCCATGACTGACATGGCCAAAGTATAATGCTGACCATCAAATGCTCACTGGTGCACGTGTGGACAGCTCGGTGTTGTTTAATCACAGCTGCACATGTGAGCGGCCTCCAATAAGTACATCTTGTTGTGTGTTTGTACCATCCATGCGTCATCATAGGCCAAGTGTCTCTGTGTGTCCCTTGCCCTTTTTTTAATTGAATTGTGTCTGACCACAGCAACATCTGAAATTAAGATCATGTGGCCCAGGGATCAAGTGGCTCCCACAATTTCCTCTGAAATCCTCCTTTCTAAGCACGAAGCATGTCTCTAACACACGCACTGCACCAGGCACAGTGGAAGGCGGCATGACTGCACAGCTCAAGAAGTTCAGCATCAAATACAGCCAGTGACACAGGAAAATGCAAACAGCTAAAGCAACAATCAGTGCATGCAATGAGAGCTACAAGTTATTTATTATCAATGTACAAAAGAAGGAAAGGTCACTTCCGAAGCGGCAAGGAAGCATCCCTAAGACAACCTGCAGCCACTCAAGGTTTAGATAGAAGAGACGAAGGAGGCAGCATGCAGGGAAAGGGAATGGCTGCTGAGTCACTCTGCATCAACAGCTTCTATTTAGTGAGAGTGTAAAACACTGGAAATGATACAGGAACATAAGATGTGAAAGGTAAGATGATGCCTAACAGGGAAAAGCCAGAGTACTTGACTAGAAAGAGGTCAGGTGTGAGTTACTTGGGCTGCCATTGTAGGTTTATGACTGAGAAAAGGTCACCACTGAAGGTTCTGGAAAGGTGACTCTTGCCAGTGACATGCATCAAGGTCTAAGAAGAGTCAGGGCTGACTTAGCAGAGGATGAGATGCACAGGAGCACTGAGGGGGCACCACAATGAGTGCACCTTGGCGGCGACAGCAGCTTAAGTCTGGAAGGAATGAGATGGGACCAGAACGTGTAAGGTCATGCTCTCACGCATGGTCTCAGGGTGTAACACCAGAACTATGGAGGATTCATGTGTCAACTGATCAGGACAACACTGCTGATTAGTGGAAACTTCTACAATGACCAAATTCCATTTCTTAATTTCCTTCAAAAAGGAATTATTCAAGCATAACCAAGAGCATAACCAAGGGGGTCTTATTATTCTTAGATACTATTATTCAATAATGCAATAAACCAAAACCTGACACTGTGAATTTATTTAGACATGTTATAGCTTGTTTAATCAAGTGTCAAGTATATTTCTTGTACCACTGCAATATATTTTCCTGGCCTCCCTCACCTGCAAAGAAAATCAGTCTTTTTTGTGTTAATTACCACCTCCTCTTAGTCATTTGAAAATTGTAAATCAAACTAGCCTCCTATAGTTAGCTGAGACTTTTGGTAACGTACCAATTCTAAGTTGAAACACAAAAGTAAATATGAATTATTTATAGAAATAAACTGGGGTTTTCGATATATGATTTCGGGAGATAAAGGTAAGCAGGCTGGGGTGGCTGGAAAGCCCGGAAATGCGGGGACCTGCTGTCCAGGCCACCGGAGCCCCTCCTGATCCTGCCTGAAGCCACACTCCAGCCTGGACAGAAGGTGCATGCCTCCACATTTCCCAAGAGCCAGTGGCAGGGCTTTTGCTCTTGGAGATGAACATGGGATAGCACATTACTAAAAACTCTAGACTCTAGAACTGGCCTGATCCTATTAAAAAGTAGATACAAATTCATTGTAAAAGCATGTAATATAGCACAAAAATGCACACAAACGGAACAGTACCCATCCTGCTTAGAAGCGCAGGGTGAGAAGAATCCCTGGCTTTCATGCAAATGTGATTAGTATTTAAAAAAAAAAAAAAAAGGAGGTTGCCTGGAAAACAGATGCAGAGGCAGAGAGGACCAGGAAGGTGTTGGAGTTCTAACTACTCAGTGTTGTAAGACCCAGAGTCTTTTTGAGTAAAGCATAAGGAAAGATAGATCCACATGAAGGGACAGCAGAGGGTTTCTGGACCTTTCAAAGAAGAGAAAGCTGAGAAGGTTTGGACGTTTTACGTGACTGACACCAGGCCTCCCGTCTAGAGGGAAATGAGCCTGACCCAAGGAAGGAAGCTTCTCACCAGCATTCAGAACCAGCTGTGGGGATTTTAAACACTACAGATGTCCATTCAGGCACTACCCTATCATGATATCTGCAGTCAGTGAATACCCAGGTATTTCTAAAGGTTCAGTAAGCATAGGATGTGCAGCCAGAGCTTAGTGTCTGTGGGTCAGACGCACCTTCAATGATGCACCTGCTGACCTCTTTACTCAACAGAGATGCATGAGTTACCTGCTGGGTAGTGTCTGTGGGTCAGACGCACCTTCAGTGATGCACCTGCTTATCTCTTTACTCAACAGAAATGCACGAGTTACTTGCTGGGTAGTGTCTGTGGGTCAGACCCACCTTCAATGATGCACCTGCTTATCTCTTTACTCAACAGAGATACACGAGTTACTTGCTGGGTAGTGTCTGTGGGTCAGACCCACCTTCAATGATGCACCTGCTTATCTCTTTACTCAACAGAGATGCATGAGTTACTTGCTGGGTAGTGTCTGTGGGTCAGACGCACCTTCAGTGATGCACCTGCTTATCTCTTTACTCAACAGAGATGCATGAGTTACTTGCTGGAACCAGGAAGCACTGTGGGCCCGGGAGCATCTCCAGGAAACAAGCAGACGAGATCCCTGTTCTCTCCAGGGTGCAGGCAGTGAGCAGATGTAGGGGAGAGGTGTTTTTAGCGTGTGCAAGAAGCACATGGAAAAGAGTCACGGGACACAGAGAACTAAATGCAGCAGCAAGAGCGGCCAGGATGGAGGGGCTCCCAGCATCACACAAGGGAGCAAGGGTAGCACGATGGAGGCTGAGCCAAGTTACTGTGGAAGAACCACTCTGTCTGCTATGCAGATACTAAGCCAAGGAGTGTAGACAGTAAATCAGCAAGGCTGCTGTGCAGACACTAAGTCAGGAGAGAAGGAGGCCAAGGGCAGGGGGAGGCCACAGGCAAAAGGAGGAGGCAAAGAGCAGGAAGAGGAAGGGCAGGCCAAGGGCAGGAGGGGGCTCCTGCATTCACCCAGTGAGACAGGATGGCACTCAGACCATTTGCCATGGGAGACAGAGGTGGAATCGGGGTATTTTTAAAAGGCAGAGCAAGTGGGTTATTCCGAGCGTTGTTTCCTGAGCTCCGTTCCATGTACAAGGCTACTCGGGAGAATGAGACATGCTGGGTGAGTGCAGGGTTGTCAACAATTTCATGCCTAGGAAAACACGAAGAGCCATCCATGAATATTTAATCTCAAAACTCTAGCCCATACAATGATATCTCCCTCACTTTTTTTTCCTGGCAGTTTTATTTATTTGTGTTTTTGGATGTTGGCAAATGACATCTTATAATTTCCTAAAACTATTGTCAGAGGGCTAAGTCCCTGTACTGGTAACTCTAATGAGTTCTTTATGCACTGAATAGCAGATTCTGAATTAATGCCAAAAACTGCATAAAATTTGGAAGGAGGAGAACAAGTCCTCTCCCCTGCGTGTTCTTCAGTGTTCACACTAAGTGCTGGAGAGGAACGCCAATTGAGAGTCTGATTAATAATCCTGAATTACCATAAAACAATGCTAGAGTGGGGTTCAATTAAAAGACACGTGTCTGCATCTGGTGTTGGAGCACTGGGAAAAACAACAACAACAAACTTTTCAAAATTATCCAGTAACGAACAAAGCTGCTTGCTTTTCCAGAAACTGACTAACAATTCATATTAAAATTACTCATTACATTTGGACTGGTTTAAAAGAATGCATTTTAACTTCTATAAACATGTAACAAAACAAAACAAAATGCCAAATTAGATTGTAATGCTGACTTAAAACTCCTGGGCTTAACAACTAGTTCAGCAAGTCAATTATTCCTGCAGAGCCCAAATTTTCAAATCTCTCAAATGCGGTTGACCAGTCTCAGGGTCTCTGAATGAATGAATGAATGATGCTGTCTATGTTAGGCAAAGGCCCCCCACAAAAATATCCACATCTGCAGAGCCTGTGAATGTCACATAGCAGGGGGACATTGCAGATGAGACTCAGGCTTGTGAGATGGGGGTCATCCCGGATGACCCAGAGGGCCCAGTGTCATCACAGGGGCCTCCATAAGGCAGAGAGGGGACAGGAGGGCCAGGGTCACTGTGAGATTTGGAGACGCTGCACCGCTGGCTGTGAAGATGATGTGAAGATGGAGGACGTAGCCAGGAGCCAAGGCGCACAGGCAGTCTCTAGAATCCAGAGGAAACAGATTGCCCTCCAGAATTTCCAGGAAGAACACAGTCCTGCCGATACCTTGATTTTAGCCTAGTGCAACCCATTTTAGACTTCCTTCCTTCAGAACTAAAAATATTAAGTTTGTGCTCTGCAGTAAAAAACAGCAGCCATGGGAAGCGAATCCCCCATGCTCTTCTCATCATAGGAATTCTAGAAGTGCCGCACAGGTCCACAGCCATCTCCTGCATGCAGAAGTCCCTGTGTGGCTGCCCTGCCTGGATTCCATGCACCCATATCCCCTGCCACCCTCACCCCATCCTGGGCTGTGTTTACCAACCGAGCCCTTGTTCTATTCCATGAGTCTCTTGAAGTTGCTCCCAGCTGGGATGGCATGCTTCTTCCTGCTCAAGCACTACTCAGACCCTGCATTACTCATCATCCCTAGGGGAAAACACTGAGGCAAGAACTTGGATCTACTCTTTATGTTAAGCTCTACAACATCCCTTCAGTGTTCTGGTGGGGAACACAGTTTGATTTTGGCAGTGTAAGTGGGGGCATTTCATATATTGATCTTTTAGATAAGTTATCTAATCCATGTAGAGTGTATGTAGCAGATCTTGACAATATTTCAAAATAACTTTATATCCTGCCATTTATTTCATTATCCCATAGATTGCACTAACAAGTAATCATATTGTAAGTATTAGTTTCTGCTTTTTGTTTATTTCTTGGTAGAGTACACAATGTGGACCTGTATTACCTATGTCACCTCCGTGCCACCTTGCTTGACAATGTTTTGACATTTGCTAGTGTAAGTCACTGCTTTATTACTTTATTTTTCAAAGAGCCTTGGGTATTAATTCTCATCTTTTCATTATTGCAGGTAAATTTCAGAATCAATATTTTCATTAAAAATAGTCTTGGGTGGGCACGGTGGCTCATGCCTGTAATCCCAGCATTTTGGAGGGTGAGGTGGGAGAATCGCTTGAGCCCAGGAGTTGAAGAACAGCCTGAGCAACATAGTGAGACCACACCTCTACAAACAATTTTAAAAAATAATTGTCCAAGTGTGGTGGCGTAAGCCTGTGGTCCCAGCTACTCAGGAAGCCGAAGCAGGAGGACTGCTTGAGCCCAGGTGGCCAAGGCTACAGTGAGCCATGATCATGCCACTGCACTCCAGCCTGGGCAACAGATGGAGACCCTGTCTAAAAAAACTTAGTCTTCATGTTTTTATTAGAATATATTTAAAGTGTAATTTCACTTATAGAAAAAATAAATAACCTCTATCACATCACATCATGTATGGCTTAGTCAAGTTTTATATTTATTTAAATATTTGTTTTCTTCATATTGGTCCCTCACTCTTAGTATTACGATTTTTCAAATAAATATATTTTTCTGCTTCATTTTCAATCTGTGGCCCACGGATTGAATCTGGGAGGCCCCTGTGGTGCCACGAAGCTTCCCTGGCAGGCACCATCCATTCCATACCCATGTCTACCGCAGCCACTTCCCCTCCACGAGGGCAGGACTGTTGTTGCCACAGAATCACAAATAAATATCACCATCTCACACTGCACAGAAAGGTTTGCCAACCCCTGTTCTAGATGAGTTATTACTGGTGTAAAGCACACACCAGTTTTTCCACATTGTCAGTGGATACTCCATGTAATGTTGCTCATCCGTGGAAAGCTTTCAGGTGTGCTGTCTTCAGTCCCAGTCAAGGACAAGGAGGTCCAAGAGCAGCCTGCAGCCGGACCTGGTGGAAGCAGACATCAACGGCACACACACAACTCTCCTTGCAGACTGCCAAGGTTCTGGATCCACTTGACATTGAGCCTAAGGCTGTCTAAATGTCCCCAGACTACGCGGGGTGCAGATGTGCTGACAGTGGCACAGCGACGGAGCCAGGGCTGGGCAACGCGAGTGTCCTTGCAAGGGCTGACCAGGCAGGTCTGAGTGGGCCCACAAAGGCAAGAATTGACACTGTCCACAACATAAAAATGTTCGACGATGAAACCATAAATAAAAATAATAATAATAACCTATTACCCATTTAAGTATAAAACTTATGTTCCTCCATGTTAACAAAATAAGTCAGGCCTTTTATCTCTGTGATGGAAAATAAAGACAACATCAACTATTTGCACATTCTGACTGCAGAAAATTTAAATAAAAATAGATTTACCACCATCCAGCCTCCAACACAGCACCAACTCAGCCCAATGTCATGGCCACTCACCTCACACTACAGGAGAAAACACAATCTTGGAGCCACATCCTTCTACTGCTGCCAAGAGAAGGAGATGGCCCAAGAGTAAAGTGACCGTCCAGGCCAGGCTGGGGGGTGATTACTCAAATCCCTCATTTCAAACAGGATAAATAACATGGGCCCAGACTAATTCTCTCCTCAAGACACGGGCCAGAAAATAAAATTTAAAAAAAAAACAAAAAAAAAACCTATGTGAATATCTACTGATAGTGGGTTAAATGTAAAGTCAAAAAGGATTTATTTCTGAACCACATTAAAAAATCCTCTTTCCTGGTTTCTCCCACTTGTAGCAGCTCAGAGGCTTGTGTGTGCCTGGGAGACTCTCATTTGCTGCCAGTCTCACATCCTCCTACCCTGGCCAACTGGCTGAAGCCATTTATCTCCTTTATCTTCTCTTGTTTCTTAAAGTAAATCTTAACTCTCCAGACGACAGTCCCTAGGCCTTGTTTCTCAAGGTCTATGGATTTATATTTGCTATCAAGATGCTACAATGTTAACTGCAGCTTCTCAGCTACACAAGGAGATTCTCATGGAAGGGGGAAAGAAGAAATGACAGAAGGAAAATTCACTATTTAGCACTGACCCATTTTGATTATCACCAATCCCAATGCAATCCCTTATTAATAAAAAATGTACCTGCGCACTTGCCATGTACTAGGCAAGTATCCACAAAAACTCGGGGGCTTCACAAGGATACAGGAATACTCGAGGATACAGGGACTCAGAGGAACACAGGGAATCAGAAACTCGGAATCACAGGAACTCAGGGATTCAGGAGAACTCAGGGACTGACGGGAATGCAAGGACTCCGGGAACTCAGGGACTCAGGGGAACTCAGGGACTCACGGGAACTCAGGGACTCAGGGGAACTCAGATTCACGGCAGTGCAGGGGCTCACGAGAACGCAGAGGCTCCCGAGAACGCAGGTCCTCACGGGAATGCAGGGATTCACGGGAACGCAGAGGCTCACGGGAACACAGGCGGTTCACGTGAGCGCAAGGATTCACGGGAACACAGGGGCTCACAAAAACAAAGGAATTTATGGGAACAAAGGGATTCATGGGAACGCAGGGACTCACAGGAAATCAGGGACTTGCAAGAACCTAGGGATTCACAGGAGCGCAGGATTTCCTTTCCTTCGGATAAATGCCCAGTAATGGGAACACTGGGTCAATTCATAGTTTTCAGTTCACCTCTGTGCTCTATTCATAACTTTATGAGGAAACTCCATACTCTTCTCCACAGTGGCTGTACTAGTTCACGTGTAACTAGTGTATTAAAATTTTGAAAATGTATCATGGACACATAGAATAAGTAATTTAGCATGATAGGATTATTAGGAGCTTGTGTTTTCACTAAAGAAAAAAAGCACATAAAACAAAATTCAAGCCAGGTGTGGTGGCTCACACTTTTAATTGCAGCACTTTGGGAGGCCAAGGCAGGAGGATGACTTGAGGCCAGGAGTTTCAGACCAGCCTGAGCAAAAAAGTGAGACCCCCGTCTTTACAAAAATTAATAATAATAATAAATCCGGGCATGGTGGTGCATTCCTATAGTCCCAGCTACTCAGGAGGCTGGGGTGGGAGGATTGCTTGAGCCAGGAGGTGCCAGGAGGTGGAGGCTGCAATGAGTTATGATCATAGTGCTGCACTTCAGTCTGGATGACACAGAAAGACTCTGGCCCTAAAGCAAACGAAAAAAAAAAAAGAAAATTCCTAGAAGTCAAGGCAAAAAATAAGTTATATCAAATTTGAGTAAAATATTAAAAAATATATTTAAACAAAATTTTAAAATATATTTGCTTGATGTGTCCAGAAAATGTCCCTGCAAGCTTTTGGTTTCTAAATACCCTGTTAAAATGATGGATTTTAAAAAGCAATCTATCTCCTTGGAAAATGGGGCATGCCATTTCTGGATTCAGCAAAGTATTATGAGAGCGTGCCTGAGATATTTTTTATTATCAAACAAAAGGAGCTACTGATCAACAGACTTTTATGGGTGCAGGTCAACAAGATACGGAAACCAGCTTGAACCTCCTACTAATCACATTTGGGTCTATTTAACTGTCAAAGATAGTAGCTACCGTAACTGACTGTAGTGCACCGTGTATATGTAATAATACTCAAAAAATTATAGAGAAAGCAAGTGAGAGGAAGAGACAAACATGCCTTGATTGCCCCCACTGGAAGAGATCAAAACACGATTCCTTACTGTGAAAATTGGCGATTCAAGAGAGAATTAATCATTCACCTTTCATTTTAAGAGGAACCGCAGTGTCTCTATAGTTGATGAGGAAAAGCTATTCTTCTTTGGAGAAAGGTCATTAAAAATGTAATACAAAAATCACCATTTTTCCAGGTTCAATGAAATAATTGACTCAGAAGGATCATCATTAAATGCTAAAGCTATTAAGCAAAACTTGTTGGTAGGATATTTTCATGCTGTCCAACAGTTACTATTGGCAAAAAATATATATATACATATGGTTAAAAACAGAGAAGTCTGTGAGTTACTCTCTTAAGTGAAAAACTCAGCTCATGAATAATGGGACTTCCTGGTGTGGCAGACAGTTTGACATGTTTGAGGTTAAAATTCCTGAATTTTGCAAATGATTTTTAATAATCAGCAAAAACAAAACACAAAGATAAATATATTAAAATATTAGTAATTGAATATGGATGAGGAGTATATTATTAGACTATTCTTCCAACTTCTCTGTGTTTTAAAAAAAAATTCCTACAAATTTGGAGAAGTGCAGGAATGAGTACACAGACCCAGCACAATCAGATCCCATTTGGACAGTGCAGATGCTGAGTGGGTTTTCAGAACAGCTCTTTGGTAAAAAGAAGTCCTTCTGCAGATGTCCCTCTGAGGCTCCACCGTGGCCTGCCTGCTGATGGTTGTAAGTGGTTCCCTCACTCACCATCTGGCCAGTCCAGGGGCCAGAAGTGGGAGGAAAGGCATTCATGCTGGAGCCAGGGGAGCTGGGCCCAAGCCCAGATGCCTGGGCCCTTAGGAAGTGGCCCTGCCATTCACCCGCTGGGCATCGCCCTGGAGTCCTCCACCATCCACCCCACGTCTATGAAGGCTGGAAGAGCATGCACGTATGTGTATAAAATGGGATTTTATTCATCATCAGCTTGTGTACTTGAAATGCACCATTGTTAATATCAGAAGAGATTCATGCCTGAATGGCTATTGGGAATAACTGTCAGTGGCCCATGGTGTTTCTGTGTTGTTGTTGTTTTTCTTTGAGATGGAGTCTCGCTCTGTCCCCCAAGCTGGAGTGCAGTGGCACGATCTCGGCTCACTGCAACCTCTGCCTCCGGAGTTCAAGCAATTCTCCTACCTCAGCTTCCCAAGTAGCTGGGATTACAGGTGCCCGCCACCACATCCGGCTAATTTTTCTTTTTTTTGTAGAGATGGGGTTTCACCACGTTGGCCACACTAGTCTCCCGACCTCAGGTGATCCACCTGCCTCGGCCTCCCAAAGTGCTGGGATTACAGACCTGAGCCACCACGCCTGGCCTCTGTGTTGATGTTAATACCAGGTCGCCCACCTCGCATGAGCCTCCTAGCACTGTGGTTATCCCTCAGCTAAAACTGCCTAATCCTGCAGCATAATTACCAGTGGAACTATCATTAACTTAGAGAATGTCTGTAGAGTTTCAACAGCCTGCTGTGACATAGTTTTTCAATGAATTTCCATTTCCTTTCTTTCCAGAAGAGTGTGCAATCTCCAAAGCTTGGAGCCACTTTGACCCTGCCCTCCTTGCCATTTCTTCCCTTGGATACCACACCTGGTCACTCCCTCCACATTTCCAGCACACCCACGGCCTCTTCCCACAACACTCACTCAGATTCACAAAACCATCTTCTAAACAGCTCCAGTGTGTCCCCTTCCCACTCAACCCTGCACAACATTGCCACGTGAATCAAGAAACACCAGTTTAGAATCACTAGTCCCTCTCTTGCTCCAAACACACTCACTGATGGATTAAAATGAAAACTTCTTAGCACATTCTCCAAGACCCTCCAAGACTCACAGACATGATATCTGGCCTGTCTGATTTCAACCTCATCGCCCATCATATGAAGTTGAGCCAAAGGGGGCTGTTTGATGCACAATACACACCATGACGTCCCTCCATCAGTGCTCTGCAGCCCAGCTCGGAATGCCTGTCCACAACTCACACCCTCCACAGCTGCCCCCCTAACAGCACCTGCTCGAAGAGCTGATGCCAGGTCCTTCTAGTAAAACATGCAGCGCTGTCAGCACTGTAGATAGAGCTCTGCATGCGTGTTGTATTCTCATCAAGTGGGAAACCTGTCAGGACAGGAGGAGGACAATGGGCATCTCTTCACACCCTGGAAACTACCAGCATCCCAGGCCCAGCAGCACTCAGAAAACACCTGCTGGGAGCCAACCCTGCTGAGAGCCAATAGGGGCTGTAACGTGATGGCCCATTAAGTGAAAGCATGTTGTGCTCAGGCCTTTGCCAACATTTTACAAAAAATCAAGCAATCTTTTCATTTTATTTTATTTTTTTTTTTTTTGCCAGCCACTTGAGCATGCATTGGCTTTGCATTTCATTCATGCCGTGAATATTTCCCTGCAGAGCACACCTGACCCAGGTGAGAAGTTCATGCCCTGGGTCTAAACAGCTCTCATTCCTACTCCTTCCTCCTTTCCCAAACTTTCTCACTGATGTTTCGCCAGGTCTGACAGCTGCCCCAACCCTGCCCACCATGCACTCTCCCCTCCCTGACTGCACAGCCTCCGCCTACCCAGTCGGCTGTGGGCACCAAGGCCCCATCTTTTGCCACAAATAAGTGAACACTAAAGCAGGGATTCCTGGAGCGCCCACCATGGTCTCAGGGGTGGGCACCAGATTTCGAGGGCATCTTTCAGAAGCAGCAGCTCATGCCGATTGTGGCCAGTAAATGAAGACACCCTCTGACCACCAGCAACATGCATTCAGCTCCCCAGGGCTGCTTGTCTCCTCACTACTTTCTGCAAGATGGTGTTTCCCTTGCTTTGATGCACTGAACAGAACGTAAGAGCTACTTCAGCAATCAGCCAGCCTTAATGGAATTTTTAAAATAACTGTGAATTAATCATTTTCAAATTTTACCCCTACCAGTAAAAAGTGGGAGTCAATAGAGGCTCGTTACCATACTACAACATACATATTTTGCTAACTAACTCCATGACCAACAAATATCTTTACATTTCTTATGCATGGATGCCAGATACATGCACAAAATTCTGAAAGGGCCTGGAGGAAAAAGGACGGATGAAACCCAACTGGAGATGGCGTGGGGCACTCTCTGAAGGGGAACAGCCTAAAGAAAAATATGGAAGTATGAGCTGACCAGACACCACACGTCACCTCCTCACACCATCCGCATTTGTAGAACACCCACTGTGTGCTCGGAACCTGACAGTTATTGATGCATTCCATAGCTAACACTGCCCTCACGACAACCCTTTAACATTCACCTGACACAGTCACAGAGCTGTCTAGCAATGCTTCTCTGTGATCAGAAACCAAGTAAATTAAAAGAAGATACGGTAACTCTTCTTTTTAAAATTTATGTATACGTGAGCTCTTAGGCAAAATTTAACACTATGGTGTGCATCTGTATATTCAACGCCAGCTTTATACAATTTTAACCTACACCATAAATACATGTACATACATGTGTGTGTGCACATGTGTATATGTGTGTGTGTCCCTGCCTGTGTGGATATGCATATATTCTGGGTGTGAATGTGCACGTATGTGTCTCTACATGTGTGCATGCATGTGCATTTGTTTGCATGTTTGTACATGCACATTGCATGTGTCTGCATGTCTGCATGTGTACACGTAGCTCCATGTGTCTGCATGCCTGCATGTGTATGTGTGTATACGTGTGTCTGCATGTGTGTATATAATTTTAAAAAGATATACTTGAGAATTCCCCTTATTACATACCTTTTGCTTTACAGAGTCAATTTCGTTTTCTAATGAAGTTTTTAGACTTTTATGACACAGTTACAGAATAATTAATACTAGATGGTATAGCAGTAAAACAGAGATCATAAGACTGACAGAGTGGATTCTCTGTGGCAATAAGGCACCAAATTACAAACAGGACCTAAAGCCGTGCCAGGCAAAGGGTGAGTTGTGCACCCTGCTCTTAGTAAACCGTATACTCACTGCCACAAGATTTTCTTTTTCTGTAGCAGCTGAACCAGCACTGGCCTAGAGATAAGAAAGATTAAAACACTCATAGCTCATCCAGCTCTGAGACCCTGGCCAACTGAACCTCTTACCAGCCACAGCAGAAGCTTCAGTTGGATAAGGTATGATTCCAGTAACTTTCTCCTGATAAGAGACCACCCACCATGGCCTGGTCCTGGCTGGTTTTGCAGAGGCCGTGCACTGAGGGCATTCATGTCCCAGCTTCACCTTTCAACACACAGAGCCTAATTTTGCTACATTTTTATGTTAAGTCCACACCCCAAAGTGAACACATAACATATGTGTTTATTCAGTCAAATGTCTCAGAGCCAGTCCGTGAATATGCATAGCTCCATCTCCTACCTGCTAAATATGTATATTTGGCCAACCTGTTCAGCATAAATTCCTGTCTCAGCCTTCCTCCTTCAAGTGCCTGCTTTCAGTCTCTGCTGGAGGCAGCCTGTCAGAAAGGCCAGCCTGAGGGCTGCAACTCTATAAGAAATAAAGTTATCGGCCAGGCGTGGTGGCTCACGCCTGTAATCCCTGCACTTTGGGAGGCTGAGGCGGGCAGATCACCTGAGATCAGGAGTTTGAGGCCAGCCTGGCCAACATGGTGAAACCCCATCTCTACTAAAAATACAAAAATTAGCCAGGCACGTGGCACGCGCTGTAATCTCAGCTACCCAGGAGGCTGAGGCAGGAGAATCGCTGGAACCTGGGAGGCAGAGGCTGCAGTGAGCCAAGATCATGCCACTGAACTCCAGCCTGGGTGACAGAGCGAGACTCCGTCTCAAAACAAAAAACAAAACAAAACAAAGTTGTCTGCAAATTAATGAACCATGGGATTACTTGTTGACAACAGTTATACACTTTTTTTTTTAATTACAGGAAGGGGGTCATACTATATACTGTGCTCTATAACTGCCTTTCTCAAAGCTGTAACATATTTAGATATGTTGATGGAGATAGCCCCAATTAATCCATTTTAACAGTAATGTAATATTTCATTGCATGAAATTAACAAAGCATAACACATGTATGCAGTGTATTAAGACAATCCCCTACAGTATTCTATTTCAGCTATTTCCATTTTTATTTCCTGTTACAAGTAATACTGACCATTTATAAACATGGACTATCTGCTGCATGGGCCATTTGCAAGTCTTTTGTCTTGCAGGGCAGCAGATACAGATGATGCTGGAACATCCTGCTGGGAGCGAAGGAATTTCTAGGGCACCCAGATACGCAACTCTGCACCCAAAGGCGCGTCTTCAATTCCTCTAGAGAACTGATCCTCATAGACATGTGTAATGATTTACAAAGCTGCATGTGAGTTTCTAGCAATCCACTAAACTAGGCAACATTTGGGTTTAACACGTTTTATTTTTCAGTCTCCTAGCTAGGAGAAAGGCATCCCCATTGATGGAAATTTATATTTCTCCAATCACAAGTGAACTTCGACATCATCCACGTTTACTGGCCTTAAAGGTTTCCACTTGCTGGATTGTCTGTCTGTACCACGGGATTTTTTTCCTTTTATGACACTGGCTTGTTTTTAAAATCTTCATTTAATACAGAAATAAACCTCTTGTAAGTCACATAAATAGAACACATGTCCTTCCAGCTTGTATTCTGTCAGTTAACTTGGTTTATGGTGTGTTTTTGAAAAATAATATATATGTGTGGATATTTTAATGTGGCCAAATTTTTAATCTGATTAAGACTGTCATTTTTAATGGCATCTAAACATCCCTTCTACCAAGCCTTTAACTAGACATTGAGTCCATTTGAGGCTCTCGAATCCATCTACTTCTTTGCATCTGAACAGCCACCAACATGGTCCCAGCTGCCCACATCTCTACCCCGGGCAAGCCTGTGGGACCAGGATACCTGCTCCCGCTCCAGTCTCTTCTCCACCTGGCAACTCAGTTTTTCAAAATGCACATCCCAAGGTTTCCCGCCTGCGTCTCAGCCCCGTGCTGTCCACCACCCGGGGGTTTTCACTCCTTCTTAGGATAGAGATGCAGCCTTACCCAGCCACACGCAGCCCAGCCCCTTCCCAGGCCCCCGGCTTCCTCAGGCTCCCCCTCCACCCCCCAAGGTTGCCCCTCGGGTTCTAGCCAGTTCTCCATCTCCTCAACTCCCACCCCTCCCCGCAACTGCATCACAAGCACCAAACCTCGAGATTCATGCTGATGCGGCCAGTGAGGCAAATTCCATGTCTCTCTGCCCTTATAAATCCCTCTCCAGACCACCCTTCTCTCTGCCCTTATAAATCCCTCTCCAGACCACCCTTCTCTGTGCCCTTATAAATCCCTTTCCAGACCACCCTTCTCTCTGCCCATATAAATCCCTTTCCAGATCACCCTTCTCTCTGCCTTTATAAATCCCTTTCTAGATCACCCTTCTCTCTGCCTTTATAAATAAATCCCTCTCCAGACCCCCCAAGTCGCTGCCATCCCTTTTCTGTGTGACTATCGATTAAGCCTGCAGGTTTCATTACCCACCCACCCAGCTGTAGGTTCTAAGGGGGCAGGGACTGTGCCAGGCTCTGCTCATCGCTGGCCTCCCACACAGGGACATGTCCACTTGCACCGAGGATGAGAGAACTCATGAAATAGAAACAGAGATGAACAATGTATTTCAAAATGTTGTTTTGTGGATCTAATGGAAGCTCCATGGCAAGCCCTGGCAATGTAGGCATCCCATACATGACAGCCTTGACAGTTCCTCACGCTTAGTATTGTTACGGCTTCTCCACTGGGACCACTGTGATCGCTGCTTGTATTGATTGTCAGGGAGAAGAGGAGGCAGATTATTATCTCGAGAGCAATGAAATTTGCTTATGATTTAGAGACTGCTTGATTTAGAGGAAGATCCAGGAATCTAACTAATTGGTATTCACTGGTGAAAAGAAAGTTTCTAAGTCAATATTTGAAATATGCCATCTTTGTCTATATTCGGTTCCTCAGAGAATATAAAATACATATGAAGAAATGCATGCCTACATACAAGTAGACTTCAAAATTATTTCCTAATGAGTGTAATGCAGAGTTTCAATAAAAACCAGGTCTACAATTACTAATATGCATCTACTAATAATTAAAATGTGTGTTTTAAATGTGTTTTTAGTTGATAATAAGCATTTATCTCTTCAGTAATTTATTAAAGTCAAATGAAAATGATACTCATGCATACTACCAGATTTTCAGACCTCATATGAAACCTGAAGTCATCTCAACAAAAAAGCCTGCAATTATATTAACTTATATTAATACACAGAAAATTAAATATATTTGAAACTTTCCTCAAGGTCAGAAATAGCAACATCGCAATCACATTTTTTTATGCTGCTCACAAGACACGGCCACCAGCAACCAAAAAGAAATAACAATAGATCTAAAATGCAAATACGGTATGATTTAAAAATCTGAATCATGGCTCATTCATCAAATATTGTTTCTGAAACTTGTCTCCACATTTGTACTTAATAAATTATATGTGTACTGATGGTGTTACCAGATTCATTTAGTGGGGTTTTTTTTTTTTAACAGTTAAAGGAGAATGGTCCATTGTGTTTATGTATTAAAAGGCATGTCTTGAATTGTTCTATTCTCTCACCAAAGCTTATCTGTATAACCAGAAATTGGCTCTAGCAGCTGAGAAAGTGCTCAGACGCAAGTGTGTTGCCTATGTGGCTCCGCCCTGCTCCCACCTGGCCCTCAGTCACCCTGTGCCACGTTAGAGATTAGATCAGAATGGTGGCTTCTTGGGACTTCAGATACAGTGAGGCAGACAGAGCTCATACTTGCTGATTATGTTTTTATAACTAAATCTGTCTTCCATTCAATAAACTAAAAGAAAACCTATCAGAGCACTGAGAAAGGCCTCTGAGATGGAACATTTCCATGAGCACACCATTGCATCTTGTAAAGTTAACTCAGTTCTACTTTTCCATTCACGAACACACCATTGCATCTTGCTGTAAAGTTAACTCAGTTCCACTTTTTCATTTTCTGTCCAGAGTCGGAAGACTCTAGGGCCTGGACAGTAAGTGCTTCCCTTTCTGCATTCTAGCTTGAAGTGCTCTGGACTCAGCCTGGGAGGGAGCCCCTCCCTTGGGCCCTGCCTGAGGTCAAGCCACTGAGCACAGCTGTCATTCATAGCCCTGTCAGTAATGGCTCCGGGAGCAGCAGAGACAAAGGTGAAGAGCCCTGCGTATAGGGCCTTGGACAGGCTTTCAATCATGTTCTAACAATCCTTTCTCCCACAACCAAGCACCATCTGAAAAAAAGTGTGACTGTTCACTCTTCCAATGAAAAGAGACTCTGTTTCTTGCAATGTGTGTTTTGCAAGCATTTAATTTTTCCTGTGGCATCCTGTTGGCCATATTCCAACTTCTCTAATTATAGTCTGGCTCTGATGCCTACAAGCAAAATGCTCAGATAAATGCTTGAGTGATTTTGAGCAGAGGGACAGATTCATTCACAATCCCACACACCATGCTCATGAGGCTGATTGTCGGGGTCTCCTTTCCCTTTATTTACAACAGCCACAATTCTGCATTTGTGGTTCACACCCAGCTAGACCAGGTCCAGTCTTGGCATATACAACATATTTATGTTATCTATTCCTTCAGTAAATGCAAGTAGGTTGACTTTTACTGTATAAGCTTCACTCTTTATCCTTCACCTTTGCAGCCTGAGTTCTGGGTCCCATCTTTAGTGAGCCCCTAAGTGCTCACGCCACATTCAACTCACCCCGTGGACATCCCATTACCTCTCCTTCTGACATCTCATAAGCTCCATCTAGTGTGTTCATACCCCTTTGAAACACATATTATAATGATCTCATTATCAGACACCTCTGATAATAGTAATAGAGTGTGTTCTGATAATATCTCACCTGTTAGTACAAATGTAAATGATACCAGCAAAAGTACTGCTCCTTTCCCCAAACAGTGACTTAACTTGATCAGGTACATCAGTAGCACACGTGGAGAATCTTGCATAGGGCATCTCTTCCACAAGTCAGGACTTCTGATTCATTTACAAATGAAACGATGAGAAGAGAGATGGGGGCAATAGGAACATAGGGAAGGGAAGATCTCATTCCCTATCATAAATCTGAGATCAGGAAAGGGAAAATGAGGAGAGAATTCACGTGGTTCCACGTGGTTGGGAGATTCACCAGTATCAGAACCAGCATGTCTTCCTGGGGACACAGGTGTGGCTGCCATATACACGATCCAGGACCAGACGTGACCGCCTTTAGAGCCAGCTGCTCACACAGCTTTAGGGATTTTGATACCAGGAGTTTCTCTGTAGAAAATATTTTCCTAGGTGCTCTAAGAAGGGTGCATTTCTTTCTAATGGGCTATAATTTGAAAGGCAATTATGTACAAGCAATTTCAGGTTGCCATACAGGTCTTTCCTGCAATACCAAAATTCAGTAATTTGAAACAGCACTTGCTGTCAAATGCAAAATTAGGTAACCTAGGGCCTTTCAGAAAGAACTGAAATGAACACTGAGCACAAAACCTGGGAAACCTGAGTTTAATAACAATTTAAAATATATGTAACTTATAAACTTGTATTTATTTTTATGGAAAAGCAAAAATACTAATTACTATCCAAATCTACTCCAAACCAGATGCCCTTTTACATTACTGTATTTTTTTCTAAAATGAAAACTATAACTAAAACATCAATAAATATTTATGTCACCTATCATTAGTTCTATGACATTACAGGTTTCTGTAATGTTAATAAATATAAATAATAAAAACTGTTTGATGACGTAGATAAGCAGGCATTTAGTCTGAAATTCATGCATTGTTTAATGCAGTACACTTTGTTTTTTAAATGGAAAATGTTCACAGTAAGAAGGCCAAATACTGGTATGTGATGATTGTTATGTGATGGTTACCTGAACATCCATTTTTTGCGCATCTCAAAAAAAGTGATAAAGCTATTATAGAAATGACTATAATTTTGTGAAGCACTAAAAATAGTCAAGAATGGAGATAAGTAATACTAGTTTGCTCATGTGAAATAAAATAGATGTAAAATTACTGGAATCTGCTTATAAATGGTGAGTGTTATAAACACACATTCAAAATGTCCCCTAACTAAAGAGAATTAAGTTTGTTTACAGAAACACAGATCAACTACTTTCAGAGAAAGATATAGAACAGAAAAATAGAAAACGAGTACTATTTGTGTGTGTAAAACAGTGTCTTCAATATGTTATTATCAAGCCTTTTAAATAAATGCCAAGATCAGTAAGGCCAAGAAATAACATGCCCCCTACAAAATAAAAACCTGGCCTGGTGTTGTGGCTCACGCCTGTAATCCCAGCACTTTGGGAAGCCAAGGCAGGTGGACCACAAGGTCAAGAGTTCAATACCAGCCTGGCCAAGATGGTGAAACCCCGTCTCTACTAAAAATTATAAAATTAACCAGGTGCAGTGGCAGGCATCTGTAATCCCAGCTACTTGGGAAGCTGAGGCAGGGGGTGGAGGTTGCAGTGAGCCGAGATCGCGCCACTGCACTCCAGCCTGGGTGACAGAGTGAGAGTCTGTCTCAAAAAATAAACCAAAAACAAAACAAAACAAAACCTTCTAAGGCATATTGTCCACTGAGTTTATAACTCCATACAAGGGATGTGCATCTTTTTCTATAGACCTGAACGCTTACTGAGTGCTCTCCCATATAGTACATCATTCTACGATGATTTTTAGGAAATCGTTCAAAAGAAGCAGTCTTAGAAGGTAATGCTACGTTTACTCAGAAAATTCCTTGCTCACCTTGTCTACTATGCCTTGTGGTGGGTGATTTAGAGACATCATCTTCAATCTTCACAACAATGTGTAACACATATGATTAATGCCATTTTTACTGTGGAAACTGAGGCTCGGGGAAGTTTTGTTTCCTGCCCAACATCCTCAGCTGGAAAGGGCAAGTCAGGTCTAAATGTGAGTCCATCAAACACCAAAACCTTTGCTACTTCTCTTGGCAACACCCAGGTGTCTCCACCGATGAGGTAACAAGTTTAGAGATGTGATTTATGATGGCCTAGGATCGTGTGGGTCAGGAATTGGCCAAAACATAGAACTCAGGTCGCCTGTCTAATGTCCTTCTCACTAGGGTGTGTGTGAGAGTCATGCAGTGTCCTTTGGGATCTGTGGGGGATGGATTCCAGGACCTCCCCAGATACCCAAACCCACGCATACTCAAGTCCCTGATATAAAATGGAGCGGTATTTGCAAAAAACCCATGCACCTCCTCCCCCATACATACATACATATACACACATTTATTTATTTATTTATTTATTTATTTATTTGAGATGGAGTCTCGCTCTGTTGCCCAGGCTGGGGTGCAGTGGCACAATCTCGGCTCACTGAAACTTTCAACTCCCAGGTTCAAGCAATTCTCCTGCCTCAGCCTCCCTAGTAGCTGGGATTACAGGCGTGTGTCACCATGCCTGGCTAATTTTGTACTTTTAGTAGAAAGGGTGTTTGTTTCACCATGATGGTCAGGCTGGTCTAGATCTTCTGACCTCAGGTGATCCACCCATTTCAGCCTCCCAAACTGCTGACATTACAGGCGTGAGCCACCGCGCCTGGCCCTCCCTCACACTTTAAATCATCTCCAGATTACTTCTATCTACCACAATGTAAATGCCATAACAACACTGTTACAATATATTATTTAGGGAATAAAGACAAGGAAAAAGTCTATACATAAGTACAGACACATTTTCTATTCAAATGCATTCCATCCACAGTTGGTTGAACCCACGGATGTGGCGGGCCAAGTCTATACAGAAAACTATAACTAAAAGTAGACAACGGTAAATTCTCTAAGTAAATGATGATACTGAGGTCCACTCAAAATAAAAAAAGAATTTTTCACCAAAACACAAGATTAGCCATCCAAATACGTATTCACAGAATTTTCTTCCAGAGTTTTCCAATACTCTGCTCATATGTCCCTGAAGAATATATTGCTAATTATTTATCTTGGCTTCCTCCACATAATTCAGTTGGCATGTAAAATTTTTCATCCAATGTTTAAATAATATAAAAATAAAGTCTCAAGAGCAATGTCAACGTTCATATATATATATATATATATATATATATATATATATATATATATATATATTTTGAGGCAGAGTCTTGCTCTGTCGCCCAGGCTGGAGTGCAATGGTGCAATCTCGGCTCACTGCAACCTCCGCCTCCCAGCTTCAAGCAATTCCCCTGCCTCAGCCTCCTGAGTAGCTGGGACTACAGGCGCATGTCACCACGCCTGGCTAATTTTTGTACTGTTAGTGGAGACGAGGTTTCTCCATGTTGGTCAGGGTGGTCTCAAACTCCTGACCTCAGGCGATCCACCTGCCTCAGCCTCCCAAAGTGCTGGGATGACAGGTGTGAGCCACCGTGCCCAGCTCCAACGTTAATATTTTAAAATAGATTTATTCTTAGAGGGGTTTTAGCTTCACAGAGAAACTGAGAGGACGAGGACGGTACAGAGAATTCACGTACCCCCACCGCCCCCACATGTGCACAGCCCCTTCATTATCAACATCCCCCAGGCGGCGCATTTGTTATCATTGGCGAACCTACGTGGACATGTCCTCGTCACCCAGAGTCATGGTTTACACCAAGGTTCACTCCGGGTGTTGTGCATTCTGTGGATTTGGACAGACAGATAATGACACCTGTCCACCACTACAGGATCATACAACTCAGTTTCACTGCCCTGAACATCCTCGGTGCTCCACCTGTTCACCCCTCCCGCCCCACAATCCATGATCTCTTTACTGTCTCCAGAGTTCTGCCTTTTCCAACAGGTCATACAGTTGGCATCATGCAGTCTGCAGCCTTTTCAGATTGACTTCTTTCTTAGTAATTTGCATGTAAATTTCCTCCATTTTTTTGTGGCTTGATAGTTCATTTCTTTTTACTGTTGAATAACATTACAGTGACTGGATGAACCATAGTTTATTTCTCCATTCACCTTCTGAAGGACATCTTGGTTGCTTCCAGTTTTTGACAATTATACATAATTACAAAATAAACAAATAAATAATGCTTTTCTTAACATCTCTGCATGTTTTTTGTGTGGGTACATAAGTTTTGAATTCATTTGGGTAAAGTCCAGAGAGCACAACTGCTAGGTTCTATGTTAAGAATATGTTTAGCAAAGTAAGAAACCACCAAACTGTCTTCCAAAGTGACTTCACCATATTTGCATTCACACCCACAACGAAGGAGAGTCCCCATCGCTCCACATCCTTGCCAGCATCTGGTGCTGTCAGCGTTTTGGATTTTAGCCATCTAACAGTGGTGTAAGGTTGTCTCATTGTGGCTGTAATTTGCAATTCCCTGACATGTGACATTGAGCATCCTCATATGCTTATCTGCCATCTGCAGATCTACATGAGGTGTCTGTTCAAGCGTTTTGCCCAAGTTTTAATGGGTTCTTCAAGGTTTTGTGGTTGATTTTTAGTTCTTTCTATATCCTGTGTACAAGCCATTTATCAGAGATTATTTTTCAAATACTTTCTACAAGTCTTTGGCTTGTCTTTTCATTATCTTAACAATGTCTTTTGCAGAGCAGAAGTTTTCAATTTTAAATTAGCAGTTATTTCTTTCATGGATTGTACTTTTGATGTCATATCAAAAGTCATCATCATATCCAACATAAACCAGGCTTTTCCTGTGTTATCTTGTAAGAGTTTTATGAATATAGACTTCCTGTTACAGCGACTAATGATTTAGTTTTTGTCACAGGACAGTCATGTCAGGCACTATCATTAAGAATAAAACATGGTATAACTTCTTTTATAGAATTAAAACCAAATAGGTTGCACAGTTTAGGGGATTCTGTATAGGTATAAATATTTGGCAAATTCTCCTTTCTATCACAGCTGCTTTGTAATAGCTCTCTTCCCAAATGAAGTAATTCAGGTCATGACAGGTATTAAATTAAGCATTCAGTTTGCATGGGGACTTCAGAAGCCCCAGAATACAGTACACATTAAGGAATACAGGGGAGAAGCCTAGCAAATTACAATTACTTCTTTGAGAAATAATAAAAAGTTTATGTACAATGAAAATATGTTTCAACAATGTTACGTAAGTGTAATCTGAAGTAATAAAGATTTCAAAATGAAATAATAGCAAGCAGCTACAGAGTGATGCTTAAAAGTGCATCATGTTAGGGACCATCTATTAATAGATCGTCACAGCAGCTCCTTCCGAAACTCATAGCTGCTTAGGACATCATTGGAAAAGGTTCTGACAGAAACACTTGGCTGCCTAACCATTCTCACCTGCCAGGCAAATGCACCCAAGGTAAGACGGAAGGAAGGAAGCCTGTCCAAAAGTGTACAGAAATCCTGGGCCTCTCTCTGGACTCCAATACAATAGAAATCATAATGTCATACGTAATGAAGTCTAGACATGATGAATTAACATGGTTAATATGTTTGATGCTCCCTCTTAATTATGGAAGCCTCCAACTGGGTCCAGAGTTTGGGGGCTGACACCGCTGATGCCTGAGCTGATGCCACTGGCTTGTGTCACCCAGACATGCACTTTGCAAACCTCCGTCCCTCACCTTACCCAATTCCAGGCCACACTCTTGACTATCCACTGTCATCCTCCCATAATAGATTCATATACTCATGCAAATCCATTATTTTTCTCTTTTTGAATTATTTTTATAGATTTAGGGGGTACATGGGCAGTTTTGTTACATGGTTATACCATGTAGTGGTGTATGCGGGCTTTTAGTGTAACTATCAGCCAGATAGTTTACATTGTGCCCATGAGGTAATTTCTCATCTCTTACCACCCTCCCCACTTTCTGAGTCTCCAGGTCTATTATTCTACTATGGTTTTGCGTACACTTTATTCAGCTCTCACTTGGAAGTGGAAACATGCAGGGACATGCAGGATTTGGCTGTTTCTGAGTTAATTCGTTTAAGATAATGACCTCCACTTCCATCCATGTTGCTGAAAAAGACAAGGTTGTATTCTTTTTCATGGGTGACTATATAAATATATATATATATGTATGTATATATATGTGTGTATATATATATATATATGTATATATGTATATATACGTATATATACAGGTATATATATATACGTGTATATATACGTATATATATGTATATATGTATATATATGTGTGTATATATATATAACATTTTCTTTACCTAGTCATTCATTCATTGAAGAACACATTGATTCCAGATATTTGCTATTGTGAATAGTGCCACAGTAAACATACAACTATCTTTTTGATATAATGATACAATTTTTTTTCCCTTTGGGTATATATCCTTTATGGGATTGCTGGATTGAATGGGAGTTTTGTTTTTAGGTTTTTTTTGAGAAATATTCATACCCTTTTTCATAGAGGTTGTTCTATTTATATTTCAACCAACCATAGATAAGTGTTTTTTCCACATCCTCATACACATCTGTTTTTAATTTTTAATAATAGCTATTCTGACTGGTATAAGGCGGTATCTCATTGTGGTTTTAATTTGCATTTCTGTGATGATCAGTGTCGTTCAGCATTAATTCAAATGCTTGTAACCATTTGTTTGTCTTTTGAAAAATATCTGTTCATGTCTTTTGCCTACTTTTGCCTACTTTTAAGTGGTTGTTTTTGTTATTTTTTTGCATTCCTTGTAGATTCTGGGTATCAGTTACTCACTAAATGCAGTTTGCAAATATTTTCCCCCATTCTATAAGTTGTCTGTTCACTATGTCAATTTTGCCTTTCACTGTGCAGAAGCATTTTAGTTCAATTTGTCTATTTTTGGGATGTTTTCCACTTGCTTTTGAGGTCTTAGTAATAAATTATTTGATCATGGCAATGTCCAGAAGAGATTTTCCTAGATTTTCTTCTGGATTTTTTTATAGTTTCAGGTGTTATATTTAAAATTTTAACTTATTTTGAGTTAACGTTCATATATGGTGAGAGCTATGGATCCAGCTGAATTCTTCTGCATATGGCTATCCAATTTTCCCAGCACCATTTTTGGATAGGGTATCCTTACATTAGTGTGTGTTTTCATCAACTTTGTAAAAGATCAGTTGCCTATATGTATGTGGCTTTATTTCTGGGTTCTACATTCTGTTCCTTGATCTACATGTCTATTTTTATATCAGGACCATGCTCTTTTGGTTAATATAGCCTTGTAGTATAATTTGAAGTCAGGTAATGTGATACCTCCAGCTTTGTTCTTTTTACTTAGAACTGCTTGGCTATTCAGCCTCTTTTTTAGTTCCACATGGATTTTAGGACTTTTTTTCTAATCTTTTAAAAAATGATATTAATATTTTGGTGAGAATTGCACTGAATCTCTAGATTGCTTTGGGTAGTATGGTTATTTTAATAATATTGATTTTTTTCAATCCATGAGCCAGGGAGGTTTTTCCATTTGTTTGTTTCATCTAAGATTTCTTTCATCAGTGCTTCATAGTTTTTCTTGTAGAATTCTTTTACCTCCTTGGTTAAATATAATCCTAGGTATTTTACTTTTTGTAGCTATTGTACATGGAATTGACTTCCTGAATTGGTTCTCAGCTTGATCATTATTGTTGTATAAAAATGCTACTGATTTTTGTACATTTATTTTTATCTTGAAACTATTGAATTCATTTCTCAAATATAGGAGTCTTTTGAAAGAGTCTTGAGGATTTTCTAGGTATAAGATCATATCATCAGCAAACAGAGATAATTTGACATCCTCTTTTCCAATTTGGATGTCTTTTATGTCTTTCTCTTTACTGACTGATCTGGCTAAAACTTTCAGTACTATGTTGAATAGGAGAGATGAGAGTGAACATCCTCATCTTGTTCCAGCTCTTAGGAGCATGTTTTTGGTGTTTGTCCATTCAGTATGATGTTGACTGTGCGTTTCTCATACATGGCTCTTATTATTTTTATGTATGTTCCTTCAATACCTAGCTTGTTCAGGATTTTATTATGAAGGGATGTTGGAATGTATTGAATGCTTCTTCTGCATCTATTGAGATGATTATATGGTTTTGGTTTTTACTTTTTGTTTACGTGGCGAATCACATTTGTTGATTTGCATATACCTTCATTGCATTTCTGGAGTTAAAACTCATCTGATCATGATAAAATTTTGATCACATTTTTGACATGCTGCTGGATTTTATTTGCTAGTACTTTCTTGAGGATTTTGCATCTATGTTCATCTAGGATATTTGCCTGTAGCTTTCTTTTTTGTTGTGTTCTTGCTAGGTTTTTTTTTAATCATGATGATACTGGTTTCACAGAATGAGTGAGAAATGAGTCCTTCCTCCTCATTTTTTAAAATAGTTTCAGTAAGATTGGTACCAGTTCTTCTTTGTACATCTAGTATAATTTATCTGTGAAACTGTCTGATCCTGGGCTTGTTTTGGTTAGAATTTTAAATCATTTATTCAACTTAATAAGTTGTTATTGGGTTGTTCAGGATTTCTATTTCTTCCTGGTTCAATATTGAGAGGTTGTATATTTCCAAGAATTTATGTATTTCCTCTAGATTTTCTAGTCTGTGTGAACAGAAATGTTCACAGTAGTCTCTGAGGATCTTTTGTATTTCTGTGATATCAGTTGTAGTATCATATTTATCATTTCTGATTGTTTAAATCTTCTCTTTTTTCTTGGTCAATATAGCTAGTGGTCTATCAATTTAATTTATCCTTTCAAAGAAACAACTTTTTGTTTTGTTGATCCTTTGTATGATTTTTTTGGTCTCAATTTTATTTGGTTTTGCTTTTATCTTTATTTATTTTCTTCTGTTAGCTTTGGGTTTGGTTTGTTCTTCTTTTCCTGGTTCCTTGATGTGCAATGTTACGTTGTTAATTTGTAATATTTCTATTTTTTCATGCAGAAATTTAATGCTATAAAGTTTCATTTCAGCACTTATTTTTCTGTATCTCAGATGTTTTGGTATGTTGTAGCTCCATTTTCATTCAGGTAAAGAAAATTTAAAAATTTTCCATCTTAATAGCATTTTTCACCCCACGATCATTCAGGACCAGGTTGTTTTATTTCCATATATTTGTATAGTTTGGGGAGTTTCTCTTGGAATTGATTCCTAGTTTTATTCCACTATGGTCTGAGAAAGTAAAGTACTTTATATAATTTTGATTGTTGAAAATTTACTTAAGACTTGTTTTGCGACCTTATATGTTGTCTGTCTTGGAAAATGTTCTATGCACTGAAGAGAAGAGTATATAATCTGCAGTTGTTGAGTAAAATGCAATGTGTCTGTTTCGTCCATCTGGTCCACAAATTTTAGTCTGCTAATTTTTAGTTGATTTTCAATCTCAATGGTTTGTCTAGTTCTCTTAGTAGGGTATTGAAGTCCCCCACTATTATTGTATTGCTATTTTCTTAGTTCTACTACTATTTGTTTTATGAATCTAGGTGATCCAGTGTTGGGGCATGTATATTTATGATTGTTATAGCTTCTTGTGGAATTGATACCTTTATCATTATGTAACGAACTTCCTTGTCATTTTATGGTTGTATATTTAAAGCCTGTTTTATCTGATATTAGTGTAACTACTCATCATTGTTTTTGGTGTCCTTTGCATGGAATATTTTTTCCACATTTTTACCTTGAGCCTACTAATGTCTTACCACTCAGGTGGGTTTCTTGTAAGCAGCATATGGTTGAATAATGCTGTTGTTGTTTTAAATCAATTTAGCCAATCTGTATCATTTAAGTGAAACATTTCATCTATTTATGTTCAAAGTTAATATTGATATGTGAGGTGTTGTTCCTGTCATAATGTTAATTGTTCCCTAGTTGCTTTGTAGTCTCATTTGCATAATTGTTTTATAAGACCTGTGAGTTTTCTACTTTTGTATGCTTTTATTATGGTATCAACATTTTGTTTCCACATTTAGAACTCTCCATTTGTTGCAGGGCCAGTCTCTTGGTGAAAATTACTTTAGTGTTTTCTTGTCTGGGAAATACTATACTTCTCCCTCATTTATGAAGCTTAGTGTAGCAAGATATAAAATTTGTGGTTGACCGTTTTTATCATTAAGAAGCCTGAAAGTAGAACCCTAGTCTCTTCTGGTTTGTGAGGTTTCTAAGTCCATTGATGGGCTTAGAAATTTGATGGACTCTCCTTTACAGGTAATCAGATGCTTTTGTCTTGATGATTCAAAGTTTTTTTCTTCACATTGTCTGTGGGTAGTGTAATAATTATAGGTCTTGTTGAAGTCCATTTTGCAATGTATCTTTCTAGAGTTCTCTGGGCCTCTTATATCTGGAGGTCTAAATCTCCAGCAAGATGAGGGAATTTATTTTCAATTATTTCCTCAGATATGTTTTCCAAACTTTTACTTTTTCTTCTTCCTCAGGAATACCTATGACTTGTAGGTGTGGATATTTTACATAATCCCATACTCTTTAAAGGCTTTGTTTAAATTTTTTTTTTATGTTTGAGTTAATTTGAAAGACCGGTCTTCAGACTCTTGAGATTCTTTCTTCTGCTTGGTCTAGTCTATTGTTAATGCCTTCAACAGTATTTTGTAATTCCTTCAGTGAATTTTTCATTCTTAGAAGTTCTGTTTGTTTCTTTTAATATCTATCTCTTTGGTAAATTTTTCCTTCATGTCCTAATTTGATTTTTTTCCGATTTCTTTCTGTTGTTTTTCAGCTTTCTCTTGAATCTCAACAAGTTTCTCTAAAATCAATAGTTTGTATTCTCTATCTGTATTTCCATGTTTTCATTTTGGTTAGGATATACTGCTAGAGAATTAGTGTGATATTTGGGGGCTGCTGTAATACTCTGTTCATAATTCCAGAATTTCTGGTTCCTTCTCACCTAGATAAACTATGCCTTCTTGTTATTTTTGAATTTACTTTCATTTGGATGAATTTTTTCACCCTTGAGGATGTGACTATAATGTATGTTGTGTAGGGTCATCTGGCGTTTGTTTTAGGTGCTTTCAATGGCAAAGATTCTGCATGAACTCCTTGGCTATAGATAGCCTTTGTATGATGGCTTTCTTAAATGCTGGGTGTAGGAGTGATGTACTGGTCAGGTGAGTAGGCTAACAGCCTCTTGCAGAGACAGAGTGGCGGAGGTCTCAAGAATCTCATCGTGCTTCTTTGTGCTGTTCGCTTGTGTCAACAGGTTTTGTAATGGGTTGTGTAGTTCCAGCTCTAGGCTAGTAGGTGATTCATGCAGGTAAGGGCCGGTTGTGGTGGTAGCAGAAGGGTTTATGTTTAATCTTTGTTTACCAAGAGAAGCTCTCTGGTGCTTCAGGCAACAGGCTGGTCTCTGGAATGCCTGGTGGCCTGGGCTCCCCACTCAGCCCCAGAGGGGGTCTATGTTTGGCAGAGCTAGACAGGGCAGGCCTGCCAGACCACACTATGTAGAAATGCAAGAACTGCTGAGGTGAGTGATGGGGAGGTCTCAATCTAGTTCTGTCTCTGTCATGGCACCTTGTCCACACTCCTGCCACAGCTCCCATCCTGACATTCTGTGTCCCACAGCACAGTCAGATTGAAGTCTTTAATGAAGATCAGATCATGCTACTTTCCTGTTGAAAACCTACCAATTGCTCTCACCACAGACAGAATGCAATTCAAATCCATTGCCATTATCTGCACGATCCTACATCTCTCACTTCATTTTCTGCATGTCAAGTCACTGTCAACAGTCTGGAAATCATGGTCCATTCTCAGCCCTGACACATGTTCACCATGTCCTTCCCTACAGGTCCTCATGGCTGGCTCATGGCTGACATCCAGGCTTCTGTTCAGAAGCCACGTGCTTAGAGAGGGCACCCAGCTTAACCTAGAGCTTGTCACGCCCCCAGTACATGTTCTCATATCCTTCTGCTCTATATCCTACATACCCCTTAACATTTTATAAAATTATTCTGTTTATTTGTGAACTTGCTTATTTCTTTGCCTTCTTCCCATTCCACCAAAAAAAAAAAAAGGTACAGTGAGTATGAGACCTTGTGTACCTGTAGAGTGGAATCCAGAACAGTGCCTGGAACAAGGCGGACACAGAACGAAGTGCTGCTGAGTTGATGACCAGGCACACATAGGGTACTAGTATTGGCAAAACAGGAAAAAAGTCTCACTTGACAACCTTAGGCATCTTATCCAATAGTTTTGGCTTTGTTGATGTTTTACATTATTAATATTAAATAAAATGAACGATGAAACAGAAGGAATCAGACAGTTTTCAAACTTTGCTCCTTTTGTTCATTCACTGCTACAGAGCAACCCTCATGTTAATAGAGGAAAATTTTAGGTACCTCAGCATTTCCAAAATGTCTTTCTTGTGTTGCTTTCATCAATACCTAGTGGTAGTAAAAAAAAAAAAAAAAAAAAAAACTGGGTAACTCAAATACAAGCAATATAAATCAGCAAAGCTAAACTGGTTTCCACCAATATATACACACACATACATATATATGTAGATGTAGATACACATATGTGTATGTCTATATGTAGATATATAGATACACACAATGTTTGTGGCAGCATAAGCATATCTACATTTTACTTTCCCACTTTTGATTTAGATGAAGTCACAAGAAATGTTTATATTTATTCCTAAACCCATTTTTCTACAAGGTGTAAAGAACACAACAATAAATATTAGGCTCAGGAACAAGCACAATCAGAAATCCTAGGAATTCTGTTGAATTAGAAATTGAGGGCACCATCTAAGAGGAAAGAAGTTGCTCACTTCTGAGCTGATTTCTGGCAGTCAAAGTTGCCAGAAAGGTAAGTGTTTGAAAAGTTATCTTGGTTTTTAAGTGAAAACTACCTAATTGTCAAATATTTAAATTAATCTATTTTAACCCAGTATGGACCAGAAAACTGCATACCAGTCAAAACACCTCCATGACACTCAGGCCACCTGTGTGCAATCACAAGTTGAGAGTATATTTGCTTACGGCCAGTCACACCTATCTATCCATCACTAGAGGTTAAGAAAGACAATAAAAGTGTTTCCTCATTACAAGGCAAACAACGACAAAAAAATAACTTCCACTAAATAATGACTTTTGGGACCTGCTCAGGTCATATGTTAAAATTTTAAAACCAGAAATTCTATTTTTCCGTGTCTTTTTGGAGCAAAATTTGGAGCTGTTTGCCAACTAATTCTCTCTCTCCTCCTGATTGTGTTTGTTTTCCACATACTATGGGGAAGTTGTGCTGCTCTTTGTAGAGAGGAAGGAAGTAATAAGTCAAAGAAAGTGCAGTGTGAAAGAGCTTTGGGAAAATTATATAACTTAAGTGAAATTGACACATTCCTAGAAAAACATAAACAAAATTGAATAAAAAATACATAATCTGAATGTATACCCAGAAAACACAGACAATGAAATAGTAGTTTCTAGTGAATTCTGCCAAATATTTAAATAATAATGAATACAAATTCTTCACAAACTCTTCTAAAAACATCAAGAGGAAATAATTTCCAACTTATTCTATGGGACAAATATTACCCTGACACAGATCAGACATCACAAGAAAACTACAAGATAATATCCCTCATGAATATAGATGCAAAATGCTAAACCAAATACAAGCCAATCAAATCCATCAACATTTCTAAAAGATTATACACCATATCTAAGTGGGATTTATACCAGAAATGCAAGGTTGGTTTAACATCTGAAAGGAATTTATCCAATACCCCACCCCATATGGAGTAAATAAAAGACAAAATCATATGATCACCTCAAGAGATGCAGAAAAAGCATTAGATAAAATCCAACAGCCTTTCATGATAAAAATGTCCATCAAACTAGGTATAAAACAGAACTTCATCAATCTGATAAAAGTTATCTGTGGAAAATCCATAGTAAACAATATACATAGGAAGAAAGTCTGAGTGTTTTTCTGCTAAAATCAAGAATGGGACAAATATGTTTATTCTTGCCACTTCCATTTAACATTTTACTGGGTGTGCCTATCAAAGGAATATTAGGAGGAAAAAAGAACTAAAACTCATCTAGATAGGAAATTAAGAAGTAAAATTATCTCTACTTGCAGATAACATGATCCTGTACTTAGAAAATTTTAAGAAATCTGTTAAAATTATTTGAACTAATAAATGAGTTTGGCAATGTGGCAGGATACAAGATCAATAAGCAAAAGCCAATTGTATTTATATATGTTTGCAATTAACATTCTAAAAAATAAAATTAAGGAAATAATTCTATTTATAGGAGTTAAACTGAAGAATAAAAACCCTGAGAATAATTTCATTAAGAGAAATGCAAAACTCCAAAACCTATATATCATTGTTAATGAAAATGAAATAACTAAATAAATGGAAGAACTAAATAAATAGACATTCCATGTTCATGGATTGAAGGCAATACAGTTAAAATTTAATAAAGTCTTAATATTATGAAATGGATAATTCTCAAATTGATCTACAGATTCAATACAATGTCTATCAAAATCCCAGCTGATTTATTTGCAGAAATTAACAAGCTAATTCTAAAATTTTATGGATATTCCAGGAACCCAGGATTGTCAGAAACAATCCTAACAAAATAGAACAAAGTTGGAGGTTCACATTTCCTAATTTCAAAACTTACTACCAAGGAACAATAATCAAGGCAGTATAGTGCTGGCATAAGCATGAAAATATTAACATAGCTTTATAAAAATAGAGATATAGATCAATGGAATGGGAATGAGTATCCAGAAATAAACCCTCACATGTATTATATAATTTGATTTTCAACAGGATTTCCAGGACAATTCAAAGGAGAGAAGTAAAGACTTTTGAAAATATGATGCTGGGCTCTCTGGATATCCACAATTTAAAAAATAAATACGTTTATATTTGTTCTTCACACAATCACAAAAATACAAAAATATACTCAGAATAGACCCTTTACCTAATAGTAAGAAACAAAATTATAAAAGTCCAAAGGAAAACATAGGAGTGTATCTTTATAATCTTGGGTCAGACAACTGTTTGCTAGGTAAAATAAGAAAAAAAACTATGGCAAAAGTAAAAATAGATCAACTGAACTTCATCAAAATATAAAACTTTACATGACAAAGGATACTTTGAAGAAAATGAAAAGGTAACCCACAAAATGAGAGTAAATACTTGTAAATCCTATATCTACATGTATCCAGAACATAAAATTATTTTTAAAACACTCACAACTGAAAAAGATAAATAATCCAATTAAAAATGGAAACATTAGAAAATATACAAATGGCAAATAATTATATGTGAAGATACTTAACATTATTAATCATCAGGGAAATGCAAATCAAAGCCACCAGCTCACACTCACTAGTATGATTTTAATAAAAAAATAGACACAAAGTTTTAGTAGTAACATGCAGAAACTGGAATTTTCATATACTGCTGGTGGGGATGTCAAGTGGTACAATTTTCTTGATCCAGTATTATCATCACATCAGAGACACTACTGATTTTAGGAGTTTTGAAAATAATGAAATATAATTGGAAACAGTGTGGCCAGTAATTCCACTCATAGTTTTACACTTAAGAGAATTGAAAACCAGGTCCATTCAAAATCACATAAATATTTACAGCATCATTATTTATATTAGTCAAATAGTGGAACAACCCAAAGTCTATCAGCTGATTAATGGATAAACAAAATGTGCTACAATGGAATATATCTGGTAGTAACAAGAAAACGGTCTAATACTATAATGTGGATGGAACTTGAAATCAGTATGCTAAGCAAAAGAACCCACAAAAGACCAACTGTGTGACCAACACTATGTAAAATGTCCACAGAAGGCAAATCTTTAGAGATATAAAGTAGATTTGATGTTGCCAGGATTTGGGGGGAGGGGTAATCGGGACTGATTGCTTAATGGACATGGGGTTTTATATTAAGGGTGCTAAAGAGTTCTTAAATTGGACTATAGGGATGGCTGCACAGCTCTGTGAATACACAACAAACCACCGAACTGCAGACTTTTGGCGAATAGTATGGTGCACGATACTATAAAAGAATACGACAGCTTTGGGAATAAAGATTTGGACAGGCCACTGTGTGACGGCCTCGAAGAGACAATATGTTGGCAGCTGCTTTTCAACATGAACTTAACTGTCATAAAATGACTCCCTGCACCGTCACATATGAAATGCAATGTGGAAGGGGAGCAAATTCCTGGTCCTAATCTCATTCTTGTAAATTGGGAAGATATTCCAAAGTTATTCAGAAATGAAGTCTGAGAGAAGGTAGATTTGGGTCAGTTGATGGTAATTTATTCCATTCATTCATTCACTCATTTTGGATTGCAAAGATTCTTAAAGTCTTTTATTAAATATTTATTTTTGAAATTCTTCTCAACAGTGTATCCTGAGGGTGCCAAAACTAAATAATAAATACTGTTATCAAGAAAGTTTTGTAGTTGTAATTTGATTATCACATCTGTTTCATTTAATTTCTTCAGTAGGAATATTTATCATGTGTTTTGTCCTTTGTATCTACTATCCACTATCTCATATTTTTACTTGTCTTTTTTTTTAGCATAATTTTCTCCATATCACTAACTCAATTTCCCCAATATTTCTTTTCTGCTTCCTGTTCTGTGAATGCACCTTTTTGCTTTACAAAATAATCAAATGTGTGCTTTTCAGTTGCACAGTATTGATAATTTATATAAAATATGTTTCCTTCAAAAGAAAATCCTATCTGAGGTTATTTCCATCATCTGCTTCACATGCCTCATGCTGCAGGTGCATGCTGGGTCACGGTGTGTTATTTCCTTCATCTGCATCACATGCCTGATACTATAGGTGCATGCTGGGTCATAGTGGAGTCAATGTTTCTGTCACTTTTGTTTCTTGACTTAACAGGTGAGCACAGCATCACTTACAAGCGCTCCCTGCCAGTCTGCTTCAGAACAAAATTAATTCCTCTCCCAGATTTAAGCTTAAGGGCAACAGTCTCTCACGAAATTTCTTATCATTTATTGATAATTACAATGAACCGAGAATGAATTTGCTGTCACCACTGCTGCCTGGTCTCAGGATGACATGCAGGTAACTCATTCCTGGGAAACCTGAACCAGCTGTGCCTTCCCTGTGCCAGGAAATGCTTGTCCAGCAATCAGCCCTAGATGCCATTACTGCGGACAGTGTTGTCTTCACCATTTGCTAAGTAGCATCAAGCCTCCATCTAGGGCCGATGCCCTGGGTGCTACCTGGAGCAAAAAACATGCCTCACATCCCAATTCATGAGTATTAGGTCAAAACTATAACAGGATTATGGAAAACAGAATAAGCCAGGAGGATTAGTAAGGTATTAACTATAAATATTCTAACTGATAAGGTCCGTTTGTGGGTATAAATAATTATAGCCTGCCTTGTCATTCTAGAATTAAAGTCATAATTGTGTGTGTGTGTGTGTGTGTGTGTTTAATATTACAGAACTTATAAGCTCCCTTCTCCACAACTTCAATTTAATGTTGAAGTTATGGACTATTTTAACAATGAGGCAAGACTTAGGAAATTGAATCATTCTTTGAGGTCGTGGCATTCATCCTTGAAATCCATTAGACATTAATACATAGACTTTCAGGGAGAACTAGCTATAATCCCTGCAGTTATGGAACAACACAATTGCCATCTGGTTTTCTCTGTCTCTGGTACTAAATCATCTCATTACCAGCAGAAACAGACAAATTAAGAGAAAGTTTTCTCTGTAGTGTGACCAGATATATATCAACAGCGTATCTTAAAGTTTTTACTGATCTTAGGATGGTAAGTACTTAACAAGTAAATAGGAGATTGAAAGAAAGGTCAGTAAATTATGATTTAAAAAAGCATCCAGATTTCCCTTTAAAAATAATACAATATATGCCTCCAACCTGCAAAAATAAAGAGTTAATGACTTTATTTTAAAAGGTGAATTTTCTCATTCTTTTTTTTTTCTAAGAAAAGGGTGCCAACTTTTCCCTCTGACTTAGGATGGCATTTCCAGAATTAAGAATGATATAAAAAGAGTTATTGTACACCAATTTTATTGGATTTATTTTAATAATGTGCTTTCTCTCCAGGTTCAATAAAATGTGCACATCAAAATTGATAATGCATAGAACTGACAAAAAAATTATGTTCACAATTTATAATTAAGTGTTGTTATGGACTGAATATCTGGGTCCTCCTAAAATTCCTAGATGATGTTGAACCTCTAATCTGCAATGTGATGATGTTAGGAGGTGGGGTCTTTGGGAGATTATTAGGTCATGGGGGTGGAGCCTCCTCATGTGATCTGTGCCCCTGTAATAGGAGAAAGAGGCAGGAGAGCTACCCCACCACGAGAGGACACAGTGAGAAAGGGCCATCCGTGAACCCAGAAGCAGGCCCTCATCAGACACTGAAGCTACCAACTCCCAACACCTTCATCTTGAATTTCTAGCCTCCAGAATCTGTTGAAGCCACCAGGTCTGTGGGATTTGGTTGCAGAGGCTTGGGCTGACTGAGATGCCTCTGGTGGAGCTCCTCCTCTGATTAGCACCTGCGAAGTACACAGCAAGGCCTCTCTGAGGCGGCTCCAGAGCCAGGCTCCAAGCAAACAGAGGAACTGAATGGCCATGGACGTCCAGCCCCTCTGAGGGCAGTGAGAACCCACGAGCTCTTTGCCTTTAGTAAAGAATAGAAGGAAAAGATGGCAACAATAAAAGCGGATTTTTAAAAGAAAGGTCAAAGGTTACCAAAGGCATAAAGCTGCGTGTGAGTTAGAATAACCACAAAGGGGTCAGCAGCTGCTCCCAGCTCCTGGAGGAGCTCAGGGCAGGACACAGAGCAGAGCCATGACTGGATGCCACCCCTGTCCTGGACCATGCAGCAGGGTCCCCTTGGCTTCCTTTCTCTATGCAGTAAACTGCATAACTTAGATTAAAATGACAAGCGCGTTGACAGAGTCCAACAGCCAAAGTTCACTTGAGAAGATACAGATAACCTGAATTGCCCTAAATCTAACAAAAGAATTGCATTATTTCCACAAAGAAGGGTCTAGTCTTAAGTCGCTTTACTGCTAGGTTATTTCAAAACCTTCTAAAATATAATAGGAGAGGGAACATGTTCCAACTCGTTTTATAATGCCAGAATTACCCTACTATCGAAAGCAAATATATTATGAGAGAAAATTGGGGATCATACGCCTCATAAAGTTAACTGCAAATAGTTAACAAAATGAAGTCAGTAATTTTCAGCAGTGGATTAAAAGAAAAATACATAATCCCTATTGAGAGTTACACCAGTATTGCATGTTTACATAAACATTTGAAAATCAATGTGATACACCCCATCAGACTACAAAACTAAAATCATATGAACATCACAATAGATGCAAAGTAAGTTTTCCACTAAATTCTACACATTTAGGATTAAAAACCCTCAGCAAACTAGGAATGGAAACAGGGACCTTCTCAAACTGACAATCTATTTACTGAGTGTGACAATTAATGGAGAAAAAGGGACTATTTATCCCTGAAATCAGGAACACCACTAGGATACTCTCCTCTCTTGTCTTTTTAACATTTTATTAGAGATCCTACCCAATGCAAGATGGAAGGAAAAAATAAAAAAGAAGTCATACGTTAGGGAGAAAGAAGTAACACTATCTTTATCCCAGATAACATGATTGCCTACATAGAAAATCTTGAATAATCTAAAAATAAAGCCAACAAAACTACTAAACAAGTTTGACAGTCACAAGATATAAAGAAAGTAAACAAAATCAGTTGAATTTATGTATGGTAACAACAGGAAATATTTGAAAACTGACATGTAAAAAAATACAATAAAATAAAGTATATGAACATTTAGTCATAAACTTAACAAAATATGTGCAAGACATATACAACGAAAATTGTAAAACATGGCTGGTAGAATTCAAAGGAGATCTAAATAAGAAATGTATTATGTTCATAGATTGAAAAATTCAGTATTTTTGACATGTTTCACCAGTTGAGCTATATACACATAAAATCACAATTAAAACGGCACCAGGTGTTTTTGTAGAAATGGAGAAAGTGATTTTACATTTATATAAAAATGCAAAAAAAATCCCATAAAATTGCAAATATACTTCGTATAATGACCAGCAGGCACACTCCTGGGAGCTTAACCCAAGAGCAATGGAAATCGTGTCTATAGCGTCCACGTATGAACGCCCACAGCCACTTTATTCACAACTGCCTAAGCCTGGAAGCAATCAAAACGCCCATCCACAGATGAAGGCTGAGCAGACTGTGGCACCTCAACCCAGGATAACACCCTATTGACCTCGCACCCTCACGGGTGAGTTTTGGAAGCATTGTGATAAGCCAAAGAAGTCTGAAAAAAGAAGCCAAAAAAAATCAAAACTCCACGTGGTAAAATTCTACTTATTTGACATCTGGAAAAGGCACAACAACTCTAGGGACACAGAACAGGCCAGTATGGCCAGGAGGGATGGGATGGGATTAACTGCAATGGACTCAGGGCCTCTGGGGTCATGAGTGTCTAATCTTGATCATAGTTGTGGCTCTATGATTACATCCGAGCATGGGCCTTGGGCGGCCACAGGCTCTCCCCACCTGAGTGTCCACGCCTCGGTCCCCCATGTCTTTGGTGTGACCTCTTGATGATGTCCCAAGAAAGCCTTGTTTCCTCTCAATGTTACAGGCTGGGAAAGATGCGTACTTCTTAAAGGAACGGGAAGTCAGTATGTGACTGAGTCCTGCCAAAGGGGCGGGAGGCTCCCCATGAGGTGATGAGGAGGAAGACGCGGGCTGTGGCGAGCAGGGTGAGGCTGAGGGCAGGAAGAAGCTGCATCTGGGCAGCCGAGCGGCCTGGAGAGGCCCACGTGGGGTGTCATCCTGGGCGCAGAGCCGGGGGCTGGAACTGACGGGCAGAAATGGAGCGGAGAGTGCCGGTGATGGGCAAGGCTGAGCGGCCTTCCTTCCACATCTCCAGAACCTTCTCCTCAGTCTTCTCCTCAGTAACCCCGTCCTGTCTAGGAGGCCTCCCTTCATCTGCGGAGGCGCCATCAACCCTCCTGTCCTCCAGGCCTCTCTCCCCAGCCTCCCCTTGGTTTCCTAGAGCTGCTGAGACAAAGGACCACATATGCAGTGGCTTAAAGATGCAGATGTATTCGCTCAAGGCTCTGGAACTCGGAAGTCCTGAAATCGAGGCGTCAGAAGAGCTGCTCACTTTTGAGAGTTCTCGGGAGAATCTTCCCTTGCTTTCTCCAGCCACTAGAGACGCTGGAGTCCCCTGGCTCCGGGCACTCAACCGCAAACCTCTCCTTCCATCCTCATCTCTCCTCTGACGCTGACAATCCTGCCCCTACTGTAAAGGCCCCCATGACACACTGGCCACAAGATCATCCCAGAAGGTCTCCACCCCAGGAGACTTCACTGACCCACCTCTGCGGAAGCTCTTGCTGCCTAAGGTCCAGTGTTCACAGTTCAGGATCAGGACGCCGACATCCTTGGGGACCATCTCTGCCCACCACACCTGAAGTGTGCCATTCTCCTGCTGGCTTTAACCCAGCGCAGTCTAGCCTCACCTCTCCTTCTCAGTCCTGGCACAACCATCCCAGGCTCCAAAAGCTCCATCTCCTCTAAGTTCCTACAGCGTTTCCGGGACCTGACTGCATTCCACCTTTTATCACCTCCTGCCACTTCAGGGATGTTTTCCTGCCCAGGCAGATGGCAACCACCTGGAGGAGAGAGGCTGTGTTTTCTAGAACTTCTGCATTTCCCAAAGCACCCAGCACATGCTAAGGACATGATCAACACTTCAAACACATGTGTCTGAAAATTATTTGTAAAAACGTATATAACGATAATCGAATGTGTTACTCATATATAAAATAGCTGCAAGTATTCCCATTTTAATCTAAAAAGCTATTGAGAATATTCTATAAAATTTAGCCCGTAGTTATGTACTCTAAAATTGCTAAGTATTTATTGGTTTTTCTAATATGTTCTATTTTTCTGTATTGCCAAGGACATTTTCTTTAAACAACATTATCTGTGCTTTAATTAGAACACTGCTACATTTTGTCTTTTCTACTAAAAGAACGAACCCTCTATTTAAGGTAGAAAAAAATGTTCCACTTGCTAAGAAAGCAACCTTGCCTAGACATTTCACAGAATCTCCGATAGTCTTTAAGGAGGTAGAGGCTATTAAATACAATGTGAGCATCAGGCTGAGCCACTGGTATGCCGATCCTTCTTAGGGGATCCTGAGCTGTCCAGAAGGTTCCAAATGTGTCTTACCTGAAATCTTCCCTTTTTAACTAACCATGACAACCTCATTCACAACATCTGTCCATTCCTACACGGGAAGTCCTATTTAGGTAAATCCGCATTATCTGTTAGTCTAGTTCAACTCATGTCAAGGGGCATTTTTTCAAATGCTAAAAATGAAAACAGAAACCTGATTCCAGGTGAGATTTTCTCTTCTCTAAAGGGTAAAGTTACCTTTGTCATTGCATCCCAAACAACCCTGGTAGAGCGTGTGAGAAGGAGGTCTGGGAGGCCCCCACAGGGGCCACAACTCTGCTCAGGCCATGAGAGTACAGAGGCCATCCCGGCCATGTCCCCAAATGAGCTGCCTGTGCTCAGTGCTTCCCCAGCCCCCCATGCAAGACTGTGTGAAAGGAAAATTGATACTCAGCACATGGGAAATCCTCTGATCTCTCTCTCTCTCTCTCTCTCTCTCTCTCTCTCTCTCTCTCTCTATTATTTGCAGGGAATGTATTTTTCCCTGTAAATAGTAAAAAGAAATAAATAAAATACAAATCCCTCTCCCCTCTTCCTTTCTGAGCTTTGCTTATCAGAAAAATAAAATAAAAATAGGTTGGGTCTCCAAACACAGTACTTTTCTTCCACATATTGTCTCTTTCCTGTCCATGAAACTGTGATAACACTTGGCTGTCTCAATATTAATCATTCTTGCAAGAAAATTAAAGTTAAGAGGATTCACGTGATATAGGAGAAACATTTATGCCAATTGAAAGCAGCTAGGATAAAAAGCCAACCAGCGTCGGCTTCCTTTAGGTGAAACTGCTCTCAGACGGTCCTATCAGAAGAAGGGTTACTTACCAACTTGTGTAGGCAAGAATACCATAAAATCAACCACAGAGAATGCTAGATTTCTGACTGAAGGCCTGAGATATCAGTTTACCAGCATCTGTTTCTCTCTGAAAATTATCCTGTTCATATCCCCCAAAGTTAAAAAGCAAAATGGCCTTGGTTTGAGGATTAGATCCTCCCAGGGTGTCTCTGCCTGGCCCAGCAGAGGGGAAGCTGGGGAGCTGCAGGCCCTCTTATTCCTAGCAGGGCCCCTCAGCTTAATTTGAGGGTCTGGTTTTTCCACTTCCTAGGAAAGAAAAAAGACACATCCCTGAGCTCACACAAACCCTTCTATTTTAGAGGAAGAAAATATCTTAATTACAGAAGTTGCTCCAGCATGAAACGTTTTCTCACCAGTTTCTAAATTTGCCAAAAAAAAAAATCAACTTGTCTTTCTGTTTAATGGCTGCAGGCACATGCATTTCCGTCGCTTTTCTTTGATGGAACCCGATATAAATTCAGCAGGAAAAGCTCTTCCTGGAGGGGAGTCCGTGCTGTTTTCTTTAGGAGGGAGTGGCGTGTGGTCTGCAGAAGCCACATTATGTCTAAGAATGAGAGTGATATATATTTGCTTTTCAGGCAACACTTGATGATCGGATTTTGTCTTCACAAATTGAGGTGATTGTTTTCGGGGAAAAAAATGGACATATAATATGCTTCTGCACAGAAAAACTCCCCCAGCAAATTGTGCAGCCTAGAACATGTCTTTTCTAGTATTACTGAAGAAAACTATGTAAAAGAAACAAATAGGTTCATGTCAATCCTTGTTAAATTCTGATTGATAATAAAACTTCTACTGTGCCCCAATAAAATAAGCATTAGAAAGGTCTGGGTTCAGGAACTGAGAAGTGGGTGCTTCCCTCCCCGTGGAGCTGATGTAGCACCTGGACATCTGTTACCTAAGGTCTGGGTTCAGGAACTGAGAAGTGGGTGCTTCCCTCCCCGTGGAGCTGACATAGCACCTGGACATCTGTTACCTAAGGTCTGGGTTCAGGAACTGAGAAGTGGGTGCTTCCCTCCCCGTGGAGCTGACGCAGCACCTGGACGTCTGTTACCTAAGGTCTGGGTTCAGGAACTGAGAAGTGGGTGCTTTCTTCCCCGTGGAGCACCTGGACGTCTGTTACCCTCGTCTTCCCCGCTGAGAACACACTGACTTCTTTAGCACTGTCCTGAGTCACGGAGCTAAGGCAGTGCCCTCATGGAGGCCGTTGATGATGGCAGGATGCGCCAAGTGAAGGAGCAATTTCAGGACGGCAGGGCCACAGCTGACCTCATGGCACTCAGGACAGACAGGTGAGGCCACAGAGTGGGGAACCAGAAGCAGTCAGAGTGCACCAAAGGGACCAAGGAGGACGAGAGGGGATGGGAGAGGGTAGATGACATTTAGCAGACAGCAAGGAAGCACCGAGTATCTTCTACCCAGCAAACAGCACAGAGCTCCTGCTTGGACCGTGCAGAAATGAGTGAAATGAAAAAGCCTCATGCTGGAAGATTTGAGCCTCCTTCCCTCGGTAGAAGAAACACGCACTTCCCATTTCCATCACCAACCAGAGAGGAGATTTTGCCCTTTGTTTTCATTTTATCTTAATTAACTGCATGAAAGTGTGCTATTAAAAAAAAAAAAAAAAGAAAGCTTTGTTTCTTTTGGGTAAAAGTGGGAAGGCTGTTCGAAATAAGTGAGGCTTATTTTTCTTCTCCGAAAGTGCATCTGGTTTGTACAAGAACCCCAGGGTAAAGTGTGATTCAATAGCTTCACCTCTGTAATGCCAAGCAGCCGAGGCATGTGTGGCTCACAGAGCTCCTGCCACCTGGCCCCTCAGCAATGGAGCAGCTTGGTGCCACCGCCCCTCTCTGCAGCCCTTCAACAAAGGGGTGTGCACACAGCTCTTTCAGACACAGTCTGGCCTCCTCCTGACACTGACCCTCAGGGACACAGGGACACAGACCTCTCAGAAGCCATGCTGTGTGGAGCCCGACTTCTCCCAAGTGGCAATGGCCAGGTGAGTTCTGCACCCACCTCTGCCCTCTGAACACCCTCATCCCTCCTCCCATTCCTCAGTGATTCTCCAGGCTCGATGGTGGAGGGTGCCCACAAGTGAGAAGTATGTCTTGATCTTTTAATCTCCCTCTACTCAATATATTCTGGACCAATTTCTAAGAAAACTGGTACCTACAACACTTTAAATCCAACCAGGGACATGAATCAAGACTGAAGGTCAGCGTACACTTAGGAGCTCAGAGTTCATCCTGGGGCAACGGGAGCCACTGAGTGCAGAACAGGAGAAGGGCAGGTGGGCTGGAGGCTGCAAACACGATTCTGGCCCCAGGGCGGAGAGTGACTATTTCGGAGGGTTAGATCTGGGACACCTGCTTCGCAGCCCCCCGAAAGTCATGCAGGAGGTACCAAGTTGGGCAGGAAGGGTGGGAGGCGGCACCTGATTAAATCAGAGCCTGATGATGGATGGGGCAGCCTGACCACCACCTCTGCAGCTTCTTCATCCTGATGCCACCTCTGCAACCTCTGCTAAAGACATCTTCTGCTTCATTCTGACCACCACCTCCACAGCTTCTACAGAAGAGAGCCTCTGCTTCACCCCAACTTCCACCTCTGCAACTTCTTCATCCCGACCTCCACCTCTGCAGCTTCTTCGTTGTGACCACCACCCCTGCAGCTTCTGCTAAACAGCCTCTGCTTCATCCCAACCTCCACCTCTGCAACTTCTTCATCCCGACCTCCACTTCTGCAGCTTCTTCATCCTGACCACCACCTCTGCAGCTTCTATGGAAGAGAGCCTCTGCTTCATCCCAACCTCCACCTCTGCAACTTCTTCATCCCAACTTCCACCTCTGCAATTTCTTCATCCCGACCTCCACCCTCTGCAACTTCTTCACCCCAACCTCCACCTCTGCAACTTCTTCACCCCAACCTCCACCTCTGCAACTTCTTCACCCCAACCTCCACCTCTGCAACTTCTTCATCCCAACTTCCACCTCTGCAAATTCTTCATCCCAACTTCCACCTCTGCAACTTCTTCATCCCGACCTCCACCCTCTGCAACTTCTTCACCCCAACCTCCACCTCTGCAACTTCTTCACCCCAACCTCCACCTCTGCAGCTTCTTCATCCCAACTTCCACCTCTGTAACTTCTTCATCCCAACCACGACCTCCGCAGCTTCTATGGAAGAGAGCCTCTGCTTCATCCCGACCTCCACCTCTGCAACTTCTTCATTGTGACCGTGACCACCCCTGCAGCTTCTGCTAAAGAGCCTCTGCTTCATCCCGACCTCCACCTCTGCAACTCCTTCATCCCGACCTCCACCTCTGCAACTTCTTCATCCCGACCTCCACCTCTGCAACTTCTTCATCCTGACACCACCTCTGCAGCTTCTTCATCCTGACCACCACCTCCGCAGCTTCTACGGAACAGAGCCTCTGCTTCATCCTGACCATTTGTTGCACAGATTCCCCGCTCCTTGGGATGGGGTTTTAGTGTCTCACAGTTTCCTCCAGGCACAGTCTCTGCACCTTGGGACTTCCATTCTAGGCGAGGCTCAGTTACAAAGTGACCAAGTCCACAATCAGTGTTGAATGAGGACCATGGTCAATACTAACCCGAGGTGCTGAGTGAGCACAAGAGAAGAGAAAGCTGCCCAGGCACAGTGACAGGGGCCCTGCCCACGGGAGTCCTGTCCACGCTGCTTCTTTCAGAAACCCACTGCATGCACGCTGACTTTAATATGAACGGTGTTCATGGTATTAGTCTCACAATCTGAAGATGTTTTTGATTGGAATCACATTTCGTATTTTACATTAGTGCATTACTAACTACTCAACTTTACTCACAACCAGGAGGGAACGGGAACACAAAAAGCTAGAAAAGCAATCTGCAGAGTCTCCGGTGTTTTCACCCCTGCAGTGGGGCTAGAGGAGGTGGGGCTGGGACATGCCCGTGTCCTCCGTGTACCGAGGGGGTGTGCAGGGAATATCCAGATTAATAGGGCACATCTTTGAAACACCAATTATTCTCAAAGAAAAAGTGGGGAAGGTGAATTCCTCTAACTTGTAACTGTAAGGCTTACTTTATATTAAAACAATGCATACACTGTGAAGGAGACTGCAAGTTTTTGCATCATTAAAAAAAATAAAACTCAAGAAAACAAGGAGAGCAGGATTCTATTTAGGGCTTTGCCAATACAGGTGAGTGACTTAATAAATTTATGGAAAGACCAAGATTCAGGTTTGAAGACAGTTGTTAAATGAGATTAGCAGCCAAAGAAAAAGCCTGGAGATGCATGTGTGTGGGTGTGGACATGTGTGTGCACAAGTGCTTGTGAGTGTGCGTCTGTGTGCTTCTGTGTGGACACGTGTGTGCACAAGTGCATGTGAGTATGCATCTGTGTACATCTGTGTGGACATGTGTGTTCACGTGCATGTGAGTGTGCATCTGTGTGGGGCATGTGTGTGCACAAATGCATGTGAGTGTTTATCTGTGTGCATCTGTGTGGACGTCTGTGTTCACGTGCATGCATGGGCATTTGTGCGTGCATAGTTTCATGTGCATGGTATACATGTCTGCTTGCAAGTGTGGGGGCATGTGTGTACTCATGTTCATGCAGGGACATGCATTAATGTGCATGTGTGTACGACTTGTTTGTGTGTGCATGTGTATATGTGTGCACTCGCATGTATGCAGGTCTGTGTTCACGTGCATGTATGAGCACACGTGTCTGTGCACCTGTGTGTGTGTGCATATGTGCATATGTGTGGGTGCAGGCATGTCCTTGAATATGTATGTGTGTGCAGGCATGTGTGTGTGCATGTGTGTGCTCATGAGTTTGGAACATGTGTGTGTGCTTGCATGTGTAGGACAAATGTGCACTCTGCATGTGTGAGCATGTGTGCATACGCATTTGTGTGTTGTGCATGTGTGTGCACATGTGCTTGTGTGTGTGTCTGCACATGCATGCGTTTGTATACCTTTGTGTGTACATGCATGTGTGTGCATGCCTGGAAACAGCAACATTATATACTACAATGGAAAGCATATTTCATGTGAATCAACACGGCCCAGCCTGGAAATCACCCAAACTACTGCCGTTTGCTTGATGAAGCTGCTGAGCCTTGAGGAGAACAGGCAGCTATTTGTTCACATATTTTGTCCCTTGCTCAAAGTCACACTCCTGTTAGACAAAAACACCTTGATCATGAAAAGCAAAGCTACAATAGAATGAGTCTGAACGGTAGTAAAAATGGTACCTGAGAAGCATGCTGGAGGGTGGTTCATATTTCAAATTCAGGACACAGCCTGCCAAGATTCAAATTTCAGTCCTGAACATCACCAGCTCTAACCTTGGGCTACTCATTTAACTTCTTATTGCCTAAGTTTCCCTACAAGTAAAATAAGAAAAATAATAGGGCTAGGTAATTGAGCTGTCATGATGATTAAGAAGTCAGAATTTATGAGGTCCTAGGTATCTGGAACGTAGTACAGACAGCATGGATGGGGAAAAGAAGCTACTATCCCTTATTATCTAACCCATTAATGTCTTTCAAGGAAAATGAGAAGTATTTCTTTTTTGTCATGTCAAATATTAAAACAAGGTTTCATCACATCCCTTTTTAAAAGAACATATATAAATGTGTGTGTGTGTGTGTGTGTACATGTGTCTATAAACACTAGGTCTATCCCCTTATAATAACATACTTACACATACTGGATGGCTTATATGAAGCTAAAATTTCAGATAAGCATCAGGTAGTAAAATGTGAGCTCTGTAGAAATCATTGTATTCTTGGTAAAATAAGTGATAAACCAAAAGTTCACTGTCTCTTAAATTTAAAATGAAACAAGATGAAAACGTGAATGTTGTCATCCAAAATGTATTGTTTTCTGTATTCCTGGCAGAGTCCCAATGACTTAGAAATACCATATTTCCTTCTAGTACTATCTTCCACACGATCCATAGGAAACAGAATCGTCGTATGAATTATTCATCATCAACTGTTTTAGTTTACTCAAGGACGCTTATTCTTTCTGGTGTTTACTAGGAAACTCTCCTCTCCCACCCGCTCACCTTTAAAGAGGAGGCCCAGGACCGAGTTGTAACTGAGCACTGGATCCTAACATGTAACTGTAACATACAACTGTACCTGGACCCTAACATGAATACACAGCACTTGTTTAGACGGCTGTGTGATGAAGAATTAACTATAAGGAGGATGGTGATTTGGAATTCTGTATTTGAGTTCAGCTTGAATTCAAACAAGTCACATGGAAGTCATAGATACTCTTTGGCATAAAATTTTATATAAAATAACCTATCTTCTAAAAGATTTCATCCATTAAAAATTTTGAATAAAAATTTACTTACTTTTTGTGTTTGTTTTTATATACTTAATTATTAACAAAATGTGGCATAATTCTTTTATAATGTATTTAACATAACTTAAATTATAATCTCTATAAATTTTGGCAATAACTTTGTTACAAGGTGTTAGTTCTCTGTGGACATTCAATGTGTTAGAAAGTTGCAAATATGCCATTAAGAGTTAAAAGATCTTAAAATGGAAAATCACTCCACTGTAGCAGCTGTTTGAAAGAAACCCACACATTTGCATAAGTAGGGCTGATTTGTTCCCGGTCTTGAGAAAAGCAAATGTCTTTTTAAAGGAGAGCAGAAAAAGACCAGAGACAATGAAGCAACTTTCCTAAAACCACTTTTGGGGAGCATATTCCTTAGCAACAAAGCCACGGGGTGAGTTTAGGACACCTCCCAGCTTCCCAAAAGGCCAAAAGGACAGGTCACCGAGAGGAGCTGTGTGGTAAAAACCACAAAGATACATGGTGACCAACATGGCCAGCAAGGCTGGGCACAGCCCGACGGGCAAGCTCCTGTTCCTCCTTCAAACCCCACCCTGCCTTCCGGGGATGCCTATGAGGCCATTTGTGCAGCATTTGTACCTAAATGCTACCTTCTTATTTAATCAATTATCTCCTTGAATTTTTCATTGCACCAGCACGGCAGAGCACTGTTAAATACTGGGGAATGCTGCAAACTGGTAACGAAACCACTGATGCCTGCAGCAGCCACTATAGACATATTTATACCACAGAAATCAGCTCTCACCACAAACCAGGTCAATACCCCCCCAACCCGAAAGCCAGTATACCAGCTGTCCACCGAGGCCATGGTAATATGTTCATTTCGATTTCCATTATCTGATTTCCATTTTCCTTTCATTGAAATTGAATTTAATGTCATTCCATGCTCCCTAGGAGATTACGATTAAGAAGAGCAGGGCCTTGGTTTACACACATCCAATCCTCAATGCAGGGAGCCTGCAACACACCAAGTGCTCATTTTTTAAAATGAATACATAATATTCAGCAATCTGACTTAAAATTATCAACAGGTTCATCCTTATAAATGACTTTATGGATGAGGACATTCTAGCCCAAATAAGCTAAGGGACTTTCCCAGGTTCATACACTTGATTAGTGAGAACATGAGACTAAGACTCAGCCATCTTCTCATTGCGAGACTTACCTGTACTCAGAATTTCAGAACTCCTTTTGTGCATAAGACATCCGCTTATTGCACACATTAAAATATCCTCATAGGTCAGAAAATATATATTTTAAAAGTCATTTCTAACAGCTTTCAGCCCTGGTTAGCAAATTGTACCAGTGGCTACCATGAATCACAGGGGCAGAAGGCTTCAGCAAACGTGGGGGAGATACCACCTAGAAGGTTGAATCTTATTACTTGATAAGCAGAAAATTAAAAACAAGACAGGGAAAATTTATATCTCCTTAAGTTTATGGCATCCCCCAAAATTCCTTTTTATTTAATTTTTGAGATATGTTCCTTGTTGGATAATAATTAAAGTTTTGGATCTGGTCTCTGAAAAATATCAGATGACATTTACCAACTAAACTTGAACGAAAAGTAATAATTTCAAATTCTGGAAAAAAGAACGTTGAATAATGCCTGAATCACTTTTACTAATGTACTTTTCTCCACTATTTTCCACGTATACTGAGCTATGATAAAGTGTGGGAATAGACACCCCAACTCCCTATCACCCCCGCATCATCCTGCACCACGAGCTGCATCTCCCAGCTCAGCAAGGGCACTCCGGGCCCCTCACTGTGACCTTTGCCCCCTCTCGCCTTCACTGGCCAAAGGCAATCACTCATCAAGTTGGGTGGATTCGCCCATGTTGGGTACGTCTCCATTCCATGCTTCAACGGGGTCACACACAATAAACAAGGAAACAAGTATGAATAAATATACAAGAGAAGTACTGATTTTGATAACCTTCATGAAATCAATACGTAGGCTGATGTTACAGATAATAACAGCGATCTTACATGAGGTCTTCCAAGAAGGCCATTCTCAGAAACCAGTGAGCTGAGATGAAAGAGATGAGACCAGTTACTTGAAGAGGAGAAGGTGGCACGAGGCGGGAAGGCTCTGCCATCCTCAGAAAACAGAGCGGAGATTGTGGAGGGCGGAAATGAGCTTACGGAAGAACCACATGGCCGTGACGTTGGGAACGCAGGCAGATCCTGATCTCGGTAAGGTCTAGTTAAGGTGAGGCACAGTGAGGCTCTGATCCCATCCTAGAAGCAATGAGTAGCTGTCGATGAGTTTAAACCACCAAGGGGATGAGACCAGACGTACGACTCACAGGCAAGATGGACCATTGAGCGACAGAGATGGCAAAGGTTCCCAAGTGGGAGGGAAGCTGTCGGTTATTTTATTAAATAGTGCAAGTGCAGGATACGGTGCCTTAAAACAGGGTGGAGGCAGCGGGACAGGGGAAGGTGAGGCAGAGGATTGGGTGGTGAAGATGGAGCTTAAGAGATAATGGGGAATCAGTTAAATCCAGCGAACTTTCCCACAGCAGACTCAAAGCAGGCCGTGGGCACAGGGGCCTCCTGCCACCATTCACGCTGCTCCCTGGACCACCTTCACAGACATTACCAGGCAGGCACCTTTAATCTTCTAACACAGGGCAAATAAGCCATAACAAGAAAAGTACAATGGTTTCTTACATAATATTGCACATAAAATAAAACCAGGACAATCCGTTGTCTCTGGATTATATATACTTACAGCGTGTACTGCCGGTCAGTGATAGGAACAGGCTCTCCCACAACTGCTCTTTTCTTCAGAGAAGAACCTGCGGCTTCCTGGATCACCTACATTAACAGTGAATGGTGGCAGGAGGAAGCTAGGAAGGCCGTGCAGAGAGCAGGCGTCTACGATGGTGTCTGCCAGGTAGGGCTGCCACCTCCAATCCTTGAGAAATCCCACAAGACCCTCGGCCTTACCCACCAGCAGACCAGCAGCCTGGTGCTCCCCATGGCCTCCACTCACCTTGGCTGAGGCTGCCTCTGGAGAGCTGCTGGGTAAACTGAGCAAATCTGGAAGATGGGGGAGGGGGTGTGGCAGGAGTGGAAGCAGTAAGGCAGGGAGGGAGACGGATGGGGGTTCTTGAGTGGGGGTTGCACAGACCTGCTCATCTGCTCAGAAGAGGAGCTCAGAGGGGCAGAGGACTGGGCTGGGGATTGGACAGCAGGTGCCACCACGATTTTAAATGTGTAGGGATGACATTACTGAACAATACTCATCACTGATGTGTTCCGAAATGGGTGACAGAAGAAGATGCACTATTTTAGCTTTAAGCAAACCTTGAAGAGCACCAGAGCCCCCGTGCACACCGCAGCACTGTCATGCTTCTGCTCTCAGGCAAAACTCGGAGAAGAGCTCAGGCTGATAAAGGAGGAAAGAAGAAACAAGGACAGGGAGGTGGGGACAGAGCAGGGGAAGCAAGAACAATCGCTGGCTTCCACATTTACTAACAAGGCCTTGGACTCCACCTCTCAATCATTCCAAAGACAATGTGCACATAGAGAACCACTCAAGCTCATCACAACGTCGATATGTCACAGCGTGCTAGCTCGTGTTTCTCTTCCTCCCCAGCTTCAAACCTTCACAACTCAAAACACCACTCAAAAACAAATGTTATTTCATGATAAATATTTTACAGAATTGATAGAACTTTCCACTTCAAAAGATCCATAATTTTTCTATTTACCTTGAATATGAATTGCTTCTAATTATTCTGTTGATAAGCACACCACAAACTCCAGATTCATCGCCTTGTATCCTTCAAATACATTTCATCCAACTCTTCAAATGCATTCTAAGCCACAGGTTTCTCTTCTCTGAAGAAAAGAGCAGTTGTGGGAGACCCTGTTCCTATCACTGGCAGGCACTATGCGCCATAATTATACGTAACCAAGAGACAACAGACTTCCTGATTTTGTCTTATGTGCAATATTATCTAAGAAGCCATTGTACTTTTCTTGTTTTGGCTTATTTGTCCAGTATCAGAAGATTTTCATAACATGTTAATAAAGGTTACTGTCTGGTAAAGTAACATCTTGAAGGAGATCTTGGGGAATAAACACAGTAATAATAGCTATATGGACATATATCAATAGCTTTTGTTATCAACACATTTATTTAAAAAGTTACATAGCTAAACTCACAATTTACTAAATATATTCAGGATGAACACACAATTAATTCCAGTCTTCGATTATGCTTAGATTTTTTTGTTTAAAACACAGTAGGTATTTTTTGTCAAACATTAAGCTGTATGTGGTGTAGGCGGATGGGTGGGTAGGTATGTAGAGGGTTCTGTTTTGGGTTTGTATTTTCTTGGCTTATTCCTTAATTAATCTTTAGAGCTTATTATATAGTAGATGTCAATGTACTCAATACTCCTTGCCCCAGAGACTTTCTCCTGCAAATCTCCTAAGAGTCACAGGGGAACTGTTGCTGTTTGCTCATGGATGTGAGTGGGTCCAAGTGTGTGGTGTGGTTTGCTCACAAGTGTGAGTGCAAGCACGTGTTGTTTGCTCACAGGTGTGAGTCCAAGGGTGTGGTGTTTGCTCATGGGTGTGAGTGCAAATGTATAGTGTTTGCTCACAGGTGTGAGTCCAAGCGTGTGGTGTTTGCTCATGGGTGTGAGTGCAAGCATGTGGTGTTTGCTCACAGGTGTGAGTGCAGGCACGTGGTGTTTGCTCACAGGTGTGACTGCAAATGCGTGGTGTTTGCTCACGGGTGTGAGTACAAATGTGTGGTGTTTGCTCAGGGGTGTGAGTGCAAGCACATGGTGTTTGCTTCCAAGTGTGAGTGGAAGGGTGTGGTGTTATTGCTCACGGGTGTTAGTGCAAGTGTGTGGTGTGGTTTGTTCATGGGTGTGAGTGGGTGCAAGCACATGTTGTTTGCTCCTGGGTGTGAGTGAGTGCAAGTGTGTGTGTGATATCCATGTGTATGTTTCACCTTCTTCATGCACTCTCTGTTTCAAATGACCTAATGTGCAGAATTAATAAAACACAAGGGCAGAAAATTAGGATAGACGAGATTTTATTTTTTGTTTAGTTTGGGGTATGTATGTAGAATACATAAAGCCATGAGAAGGCATAGTGTCTACCCTAACCACAGAGAATGTCATAGAGTGTAAAAGCACAAATTAACTTGAACACACCAGAACTATGGCTTCAAGGCAACAAAGTGAACTACATTCCAGAGAGTAAAAAGTCCCTCTGAATGGAGACAGGATTGAAAGACTTCATGATTGGCAGAGCTCCAGAGTAGAAAATGCTGCCAAAAAACAGGTTGGGAGGAAGCCAGCAACATTTTAGAAACTTCAGCTGATAAGACACCTTTGAAAACCTAGAGCTTCATGAATGATTCAGAAAATCTCCCTCCCTCACCAGCAGCCTCGACAGGTCCAGCAAAGACTGAGGCAGGGAGGACACCCAAGGAAGCCAGTGTCCAGCTCCTGCATGCAGGGGTCGCTTATGCACTGATGCCCTAAAGCTCACCCCAGGGTCAAACTGATAGGGCTGCCTGGAAAAGAGGCAGGATCAGGAAAACCAAGCAGTGCCTTACCACGGCCAGGTAACGGGTGCAGCTTCCTGTGGGGGAACACTCGTGGGGAGGCCCTGTCCTTCTGCCCCCAGGCTTGGGGTCCTGCTACACCATGTGGAGCATGAACATGGGGCAAAGCTCTCCAGCACCATGGCTCATGAGCCCACAGAAGGAGCAGCCCACCTCGGAGGATGTGAGGCTTGTGGTCTCTGAAGGTGACTTCTAAGGGGATGACAGCAACAAAGATCAACCACTCAGCTCAACTCAACACTCTCGGTAACATCTGGCCAAAGAAGAGGCCACCACTTCCTTCTTTCTTAGTTTTATAAGCTAAAAAAACCAAAAATAACCATAAATAAATAAATCCATTTTCAGGAAATGAAGCCATCACAGAGACAGGCCCAGGGATAACACTGGTCCTGAGATACCAGACAGAAACTTCAAAATGACTGAGATTTGGATGTTCAAGTGTGTAAGAGACGAGTTTAATGAAACACATGGACAGATGGAAAATCTGAGCAAAAAAAGCTGAAAACCTAGACATTTAAAAGACAAAACTAAATGAATGAAAGCAATACAGAACATCAGCATGAATCCCTTCCATGGGGCTTGCTAGACAACTGGACACAGCAGAGGAAAGAATAAAGACACCTGAGGACAAATCAAAATAAGGTATAAAAACTGAAACACAACAAAAATGAAAAAGGAAGAACAGAAAGAACATATCAGAGCTGTGGGAAAATCAGAAACTCAGTAACAGGCAGTTACAGTTCTAGAAAGAGAGGAGAAAAAGAAAAAGGCAGAGGCATGTTCAAAGAGTTAATAATAAAGAGTTCCAAAATTAGTAAAAAACAACAATATCCAAGTTAAAAAATATATATATATATATATATACATATATACACACACACACCCCCAAGAAGCCCAGAGAATCCCAAACAGGTTAATACACCCGTCCCTCAATGGCAAAAACTCAACAAAACAAAACAAAACCTCAACCTTACACTCAACTCCAGAAAGCCAAAGGTAAAGAAAACTCCCTGAAAGTAGTTAAAACAAAAAACACTGAAAAAACTTTCAATCCAGAAATCCATAGTCAGCAAAAATAACTTTCATAAAATGTAGGGAAATTTACCTAAATATGCCTTCAGAACAACAAAAGCTGAGAGAATTCATTGGCAACAGATCAGCATCACAAGAAATGCTAAAGGATGTTCTCCAGGAAGAACTGTGATGTCAGACAGAAATACGGATTAAATAAAGGGATAAAGGACAGTATATCGAAAAGAGGATTGTTTTTAATTTGCTATAAGAATTACTGATCATTGAAATCAAACAAAGAATGTACTAGAGTTTCCTAAAAATATGGAAGCAAAACATATGCTAACTAGAGCAAAATATGAGAGGTAAGAAATATATGTAAATGTTACAAGACACTAAAATGGTATACTGTCACATAGTGGTAGATACTTGTATTAGTCTGTTCTCAAATTGCTATAAATACCTGAGACTGAGTAATTTATAAAGAAAAGAGGTTTAATTGGCTCACAGTTCTGCGGGCTGTACAGGAAGCATAGTGGCTTCTGCTTCTGGGGAGGCCTCAGGGAGCTTCCAATCATGGTGGAAGACAAAGTGGGAGCAAGAGGTCATATGTGGTGGGAGCAAGAGTAAAGGGGTGGGGGTGCTACACACTGTTACACAACCAGATCTCATGAGAACTCACTCACTATCAGGAGGACAGTACCAAGGGGATGGTGCTAAACCATCCATGAGAAATCCACACCCACGATCCAATCACTTCCCACCAGGCTCCACCTCCAATATTATGATGATGATCCGACATGAGATTTGGGTGGGGACACAGATCCAAACTGTATCAATAATGTCAAGTGGAAGATGTATATTATAACACATCATCTCTAACTCCTGTTTTTTCTGTTTGTTTGTTAGATGTGTAAAAAAAAGCAGGAGTTATTACTCTAATTTTGGACAAAACAGAATTTAAACCAACGACAATCAAAGAAGACAAAGAAGGACCTCATACAATGGTAAAGGGTTCACAACAAGGAGACTTAACTATGCTAAATGTGTATGGACTCAACACAGGAGCACCCAGATTCATACAACACGTACTTAGAAACTTATGAGGAGACTAAGTACAGTAAGAGTGGGAGACTTTAACACCACACTGGTAGTATTAGAAAGAGCATGAAGGCCGAAAACTAGAGAGACATTTGGGACCAGAACTTAGTATTTGACCAAATAAACCTAACAGATATCTACAGAGCTCTATATCCCCAAACAACAGAATATACATTATTCTCATCTGCACATATTAGAAACTCTAAAATCAACCACACAATAGACCATAAAACAATTCTCAGCAAATTAAAAAAGAATATCAACCACATTCTTTGACCACAATAAAAATAGATATCAACAAGAAAATCACTCAAAACTATACATGGAAATTAAACAACCTGCTCCTGAATGTCTTCTAAGTAAACAAAGAAAGTAAGGCAGAAATAAAAAATTATTTGAAACTAATGAGAACAAAGATACAACATACCAGAATCTCTGGAACACACCTAAAGCAGTATTAAGACAAAAGTGTATAGTGCTGAACACCCATATCAAAAAGTTAAAAAGACCTCCAATTAACAACCTAACATCATATCTTAAGGAATAAGAAAAAAAAAAGGAGGAAACTAACCCCAAAGCTAGCAGAAGAAAAGAAACAAAATTAGAGTTGAACTGAATGCAATGGAAACACACATGAAAAAACATACAAAAGATTAGCAAAACCATAAATTTGCTCTTTAAAAAAATAAATAAGATGGATATACTGCTAGCCAGACTAATTTAAAAAAAGAGAAAAGATCTAAATAAAAACAATCAGAAATGACAAAAAAGACATTACCACTGACCCCACAGAAATGCAAAAAAAGAGACTATTATGAACACCTCTATGAACACAAACTAAAAAACCTAAAAGAAATGAATAAATTCCTAGAAACATACAACTTTCCAAGGGAGAACCAGTAAGAAATTCAAATGCTGAACAGACCAGTAACATAACAAGTTCCAAAATTAAATCAGTGATAAAAAAACAAACAAACAATAAAAGCCTATCAACCAGAAAATCCCCAGGACCAGACAAATTCACAACCAAATTCACAGACAAGTCAAGAAAAGCTGGTATCATTCCTAATGAAACTATTCCAAAACATTGAAGAAGAAGGATTCCTCCATAACTCATTCTAGGAAGCCAGCATCATTCCAATACCAACAGACATAACCAAAAAAAGGAAACTTCAGGCCAATATCCTTGATGAACATAGATGCAAAAGTCCTCAAACAATCCCACCAACAGTGTAAAAGTGTTCCTATTTCTCCACATCCTCTCCAGCACCTGTTGTTTCCTGACTTTTTAATGATTGCCATTCTAACTGGTGTGAGATGATATCTCATTGTGGTTTTGATTTGCATTTCTCTGATGGCCAGTGATGGTGAGCATTTTTTCATGTGTTTTTTGGCTGCATAAATGTCTTCTTTTGAGAAGTGTCTGTTCATGGCGATTCCTCAGGGATCTAGAACTAGAAATACCATTTGACCCAGCCATCCCATTACTGGGTATATACCCAAAGGACTATAAATCATGCTGCTATAAAGACACGTGCACATGTATGTTTATTGCGGCACTATTCACAATAGCAAAGACTTGGAACCAACCCAAATGTCCAACAATGATAGACTGGATTAAGAAAATGTGGCACATATGCACCATGGAATACTATGCAGCCATAAAAAATGATGAGTTCACGTCCTTTGTAGGGACATGGATGAAATTGGAAATCATCATTCTCAGTAAACTATCACAAGAACAAAAAACCAAACACCGCATATTCTCACTCATAGGTGTGAATTGAACAATGAGAACACATGGACACAGGAAGGGGAACATCATACTCTGGGGACTGTTGTGGGGTGGGGGGAGGGGGGAAGGATAGCACTGGGAGATATACCTAATGCTAGATGACGAGTTAGTGGGTGCAGCGCACCAGCATGGCACATGTATACATATGTAACTAAACTGCACATTGTGCACATGTAACCTAAAACTTAAAGTATAATAATAAAAAAAATCCTCAAACAAATATTAACAAACTGAATCCAGCAGCATATCAAAAAGCTTATCCACACAATTAGGTAGGCTTTATCCCTGGGATGCAAGGTTGGTTCAACATACAAAACAAATAAATGTAATTCATCACATAAATGTAACTAAAAACCAAAACCACACGATCATCTCAATAGATGCAGTAAAGGCTTTTGATAAAATTCAACAACCCTTCATATTAAAAGACCTCCGCAAACTAGGCAATGAAGGTATATTCCTCAAAATAGTAAGCACTGTCTATGACAAACCCACAGTCAACATCATACTGAATGGACAAAAGCTGGAAGTTCCCCTGGAGAACCAGAAGCAGACAGGGATGCCCACTCTCACCACTCCTATTCAACACAGTATTGGAAATTCCTAGCCAGAGCAATTTGGCAAGAGACAGAATTAAAAGGCATACAAATAGGAAGAGTGAAAGCTGAATTATCTCTGTTTGCAGACAATATGATTCTACACCTAGAAAAGCTTACAGTCTCTGCCCAAAAGCTCCTAGATCTGACAAACAACTTCAGCAAAGTTTCAGGATATAAAATGAATATACAAAACTCAGTAGCATTTCTAAACACCAATAACTTCCAAAGCAAGTGCCAAATCAAGAACGCAATCCTGTTCACCATAATCACACACAAAAATAAAATATCTAGAAGCACAGCTAAGCAGGGAGGTGAAATATCTCTATAATAAGAATTAGATAACACTGTTGAAAGAAATCAGAGATGACACAAACAAACAGAAAAACATTCCATGCTCATGGATAAGAAGAATCAATAGTGTTAAAATGTACTGTCCAAAGTAATTTACAGATTCAATGCTATTTCTTTCAAACAACCAAGGACGTTCTTCACAGAATTAGAAAAAAAAACTATTATAAAATTCATATGGAACAAAAAAAGAGCTTGAATAGCCAAAGCAATCCTCAGCAAAAGGAACAAAGCTGGAGGCACAACATTACCCAACTTCAAACTATACTACAAAGCTACAGTGGCCAAAACAGCATGGTATAGGTACAAAAACAAACACAGGCCAGAGTAGCAAGGCCAGAAATAAAGCCACACACCTGAAATCATCTAATCTTTGACAAAGGCAACAAAAACCATCAGTGTGGGAAGGACCCTCCAATTCAATAAATGGAGCTGGTGATAACTGACTTGCCATATGGAGAAGATTGAAACTGGAACCCTCCTTTCACCATATACTAAAATCAACTCGAAATGCATTAAAGACTTAGATGTAAAACCTAAAACTATAAAAACTCTAGAAGGAAACCCGAGACATTCTGGACATAGGGACTGGCAAAGACTTCGTAACAAAGACTCCAAAAGCAATTGGAACAAAACCAAACATTGACAAATAGGACCTAATTAAACTAAAGAGTTTCTGCACAGCAAAATAAACTTATCAATAGAGTAAAAAGACAACCTACAGAATGAAGGGAAATATTTGAAAACTATGCACCTAGCAAAGATCTAATACCAGAATCCATAAGTAACTTCAACAGATCAGTATGCAAAAAAGAAATAATCCCATTAAAAAATGGTTAAAGGACATGAACAGACACTTCCAAAAAGAAGACATAAGAACTTATGGGAAGGGATTAAAGCACCACTCTATAGGTAATACATGGTGGTAAACACTGGCAATAAAAGGCAAGAAATACCCCAGATCAGAAACATAAGACTCCATCTTAAGAATCAGGAAAAACACAACCAAAATAAGTCCAAAAGCAAGCACTGAGAAAATAATAAGCACAAAAATCAATGAACTTCAAAAAGACCAAAATAAAAAATAAATGAGATTTAAAATATATCCTTTGAAAAGAACACTAAACATTGATAATTAACTGGGAGACTGATTTATTTTTAAAAAACAGACAGAAAAGACCTAAATTAACAGTATTACAAATGGAAAAGGGGGGCATCACCACAGAACCAATAGACTTTAAACACATAAGAAATATTGCAAACAACTTTTTATCAAAGGATTTCATTACTTAGGACAAAGTTCCTGAAAGACAGACACTATCAAAATTCATTCAAGAATGAATAATGTGAATAAGCCCTTATCATAGAAGCTGAATTTATAGTTTAAAAAACCCTCAAAATAAAATTCCAGGCTCAAATGCATTCTGCATGAATTTTATGAAAGAAATAATACAAATACTAAAGGAAATCTGTGGAACTATAAAAAGACATCTTTTTTTTCTTTTTTTTTTTTTTAAATTTTGAGACAGAGTCTCGCTCTGTTGCCCAAGCTGGATTGCAGTGGCACAATCTCAGCTCACAGCAACCTCCGTCTCCTGGGTTCAAGCAATTCTCCTGCCTCTCCTGAGTAACTGCGATTACAGCTGCCTGCCACTATGCCTGGCTAATTTTTGTATTTTTAGTAGAGATGGGGTTTCACCATGTTGGCCAGGCTGGTCTCAATCTCCTGACCTCAGGTGATCCATCTGCCTTGGCCTCCCAAAGTGCTGGGATTACAAGCGTGAGCCACCATGCTCGGCACAAAAAGACACTTTCTAATTCGTCTTGACAGGCCAGGATTACACCAATGCCCTGACGCCAAAACAGGCAAAGGCACAACATGAAGATAAACAAATCAATATCCAGCGTGAATGTAGAAGCAAATGCCCACTGACAAAACACAGCAAATTGAATCTAGTAACAGATAAAAAGATGATACATTGTGACCAAAGGGGATTTATCTCTAGAATGTAAGGTTATTTCAAATTACAGAATCAATGTGTAACTTACCATAAAAACAGACTAAAAATAAAACACTATTACAATAGATAAGAAACACATTTCACCATATTCAACATCCACTCCTGATAAAAATCTCATTAAACTAAGAGAAGGGAACTTCATCAACCCAAAAAAAGCATCTCTACCAAGTACATACAGTGACATTTTACTTAATGATGAATGCTGAATGTTTTTCCTTTAAGATAGGGAATAAGGCAAGGTGTCCATTCTCCCCATGTCTACTAAATAGCATATTTGCGGTTTTACCCGTTACAATAGGTCAATAGAAAAAAAAGAAAAAGAGTACCAGTTGCTAAAAGAGAAATAAAAGAAACACACACAGAGTCTGCACTCCTGTCCCTGGTCTGCCTGAACAGGGCGCATATTTTCTCATATATATTTTTGACTAGTGACAATTCTTTCTGCTTTAAGGTAAATTTATATTCTTTGTACATTTTTCTTTTGGACTTTTAAAGTTTCTCATTTCAGAAGCTTTTTAAAATTAAAAATATAGCCATTAAACTATTATTTTTTGTTTGTTTGTTTGTTTTTGTTTGTTTGAGACAGAGTCTTGCTCTGTCGCCCAGGCTGGAGTGCAGTGGCGCGATCTCGGCTCACTGCAACCCCCACCTCCTGGGTTCAAGCAATTCTCCTGCCTCAGCCTCCTGAGTAGCTGAGATTACAGGCGCCCGCCACCACGCCCAGCTAATTTTTTTGTATTTTTAGTAGAGACGGGGTTTCACCATGTTGGTCAGGCCGGTCTCGAACCCCTGACCTCATAATCCACCCACCTCGGCCTCCCAAAGTGCTGGGATTATAGGCGTGAGCCACTGCGCCCGGCCAAACTATTATTTGTTTTTGAAATACTTTTCTATTTCATTGTTTTGCATTCATTTTATAACGTATTTAAATTTTGTTTTGTCCTACATGATTTTGAAAAATTTCCTTATAGTCAGAAGCATTTTTCTCTTATGAATTATGCATTATAAAAGCCTTTACAAATCTCAAAAATCTTACAGATAAATATGAAAGGAACATATTCCTTAAAGAATTCTCACCATCAGAGTTCAAATGAACACAATGAGAAATTATCCAAAACACAAGAAAATAAGCATTTTCTCTCAAGGTTAAAAAAAGACAAAAGTAACAAATTGCAGAATCAGGCAAAGATTGCAGATATTTAAATTTTTAAGTTAAAAAAATGTCAAATAAGTACTCTTAATAGATATAAATACCCAGAAGAAGTTATTGTAAGTGCAACAACAAACATTTTAAAAATATCAAAACTAACCAGTTTTGATGACCCAGAAGTAACTGAAGACCCCACACAGAATGTGGCACAGAGAAGGGAGGTGGGACAAGGTGGGTTCTGGTCCAGGCCCCACAAGAGCAAATGCCAGGGCAGGACTCGCTGTGAAGCAGGTTCCGCGGGGGACCCTGGGCATGCATGGAGGCGAGAGAAGCAGCAAGGCCATGGTAGGGATGGGTCCGACACACAGGACAGAAGAAGAAGGGACTGAGTGGGAACAGCTGGGAGGAGCTGGGCCCAGCCCGTCCTAAGGGTCTCTGTGGGTCCAGGGTCAGCCCAGGCCAAGGCAGCCCTTGACTCCTGCCCAGGTGCCAGCCTGGCTCACCATGGAGGGTGGAGAGCCATGTGCAGGGAGCAGGTTACCTGTCAGCCACCCCCATACAGGTCCTTCTGGAGAAGACTGTAGGGGGCCCAGCTGCATGGACAACACAGATGGAGTAAAAGACAGAAGGAAACCCCCCACCCCATCCAGTGGAATTCCAGGGGAGAGCACACACTGGGCAGCTGACACTCCTGCCAGCAGCAGCAGCCCCCGAGCCGAGGGCAGCCCAAAGGACCAGGAGGACCAGGGGCCATGGAGGAGGAGGGGACCACAGAAGAGGACCAGGGGGTCAAGGAGGAGGACCGAGAGGCCAGGAGGAGGAGGGGACCCTGAAGAAGACCAGAGGATCAAGGAGGAGGACCAAGTCAAGGAGGAGGAGGCAACCAACAGGAACAGGGAGACCAAGAAGGCCAAGGGATCAAGGAGGAGGAACGAGGGTCCAAGGAGGAGGACTGAGGTCTAAGGAGGAGGACTGGGGACCAGGAGGAGGACTGGGGACCAGGAGGAGGACTGGGGTCCAAGGAGGAGAACTGGAGTCCAGAGGAGGACTGAGGTCTGAGGAGGAGGACTGGGGACCAGGAGGAGGATTGGGGTCCAAGGAGGAGAACTGGAGTCCAGAGGAGGACTGGAGGACTAAGGAGGATTCAGGGCCAAGGATGAAGATTGGGGGTGCAGGAAAAGGACAGGGGACCAAGGAGGAAAAGCAGGTGGCCAAGGAGGTGGACTGAGGGGCCAAGGAGGAGGACCAGGGCCAGCAGGACAGAGGGGGCTGCCACCCATTCTCCTCGTCTTCCAAGTTCCTTGGTGGAGAAACCCCACCCAAGAGGAGCTCTTCTCAGAATCTACCCCAAGCGTGGACCCGAGTGTCACACGCAGTGGGCGGCAAGGCTGCTCAGATTCTTCCTGGCACAGGGCGGGACCCGCTGTGGCAGAGTGCCCAGGGCTCAGCCTCTCAGGAACAGCCTCACCCCAGAGCTCCCCACATCTCGAGGACTCTGCACTTCCAAGGACCCAGTGTCTCTTCCCCACAGGGGAGGCCTTCAAAGGCTTGTCCCGTCTTCAGAACTCCTTGTAGGATCAACCAAGGCCTCATCCCTCAGGGCCGCTTGTCCAGCCCTTCCTCCTCCCATCCTTCTCACGGGGTGACGCTGGGAACCTCCCTAACACATTTCCTGCAAACACATCCGCATCCTACAGTCAGCAACATGGAGGAGAAGGATTTGTTTGGGACTGCTCTCCTGGAAGTAAAATGCTAAATATTGACTCTTTTCCTGCAAAAATCCTAAAGGCACCTGAAGCAAATCAGTAACCCTGGCACGAAGGGGCGGAGGCAGGCGGAGACACCATGGGACAGGAAGGGCTCCCTCACGTCCTCAGAACACAGTATACAAGTCAATCAAAGATGCTTCCATCAAACTTTCCACACAACTATAAGAAGACTCCTTCTTAATAAGGAATTTATTTTAGAAAATTGCTCTCTTTCTAAAAAGTTAGGCATGTGTGAGTTCTTTGGCTACCTTGGAGCTTCATTACAAGATCCAGAGGTAGTGCTGACACCCGGATTTCACAAGCAACACTGGTGTTCAATATCACCAAGAAGACAGATCTGATTACAAAGCTCGCCAACAGGGAGAGCAGCACACACTGTGACTGCGTGGATCGCTGAGCCTTGAGACTAGAGACAGGAAAACGCAGGCAGCTGAAACTGTTAAAAATTCAAATGAGAGACACGGTCACTTTGGAACAAAAAGAAGAAAATGAAGACAGATTTATAACAACATGCAATTGGATTATCTTAACTGTTAGCTTCATTTTCACATGACACCCTCCAAAGGATTTATACTTAGTACCGAGTGGAGATGTGTCTCTGTAAACTCTTAAGATTCTAGAGTTAGTTTGAAATTGAAATATTTTAATTTAGTATTAATATCTTCAGCCAATTTTTACCGGGCACCTAGTATGGGGCCAGGCACTATTTAAGCCAGTCAAAACCTGTGGAAAAGAAAAATCAAGGCTCAAATTTTAGTGAAGTTAAAAACTGGCATATTAAATATACTTTTATCTTTAAAGGTGTAAATATTAGGAGTTGGTCCCAAGGCATACGTTATTTCAATAATAACATTATTAATTATTTTGTGTACACGTATACCAAACGTAGGTGATAACCCTGGTCACCTCATTTACATATAAGTGTGTAAAGCGTGGAAACTGACTTGCTCGCCTTCCTAATACTTTTCCCAGAAGAACTAATGTTTAGAAAACTGTATATCATATAAATATGATAAAGTTAAATAAAGAGTTAACTTTTTTGAGCATGTTGCCTTTCTTATCTGTTTGAAGCACATTTTTTCTGTCTAATGCAATTTTGAATTTTTTGGGTCATTCCATTTCCATTTTTACGTAGCATATTTTCATTTTCAAAAGTGCTTATTTTGTGATGCTTTTGGAAAAATAGGCTTTGAATTCATTATGTTAATGATGTTAATGTTAATCATTTTCAAATAATGAAGTTTTTTTTAAAAAAAGCTCAAATCATAGTCTGATGATTAATGAAGAATAAATTAAGAAAAACTGCAGTTAGTTTTTGAATAGTATGACACAAAGCAGGCACTCAAACCAGCTTTAGACTACAGGAGTGGCATGAGAAATCATGTTACCACGCCAAAAATCATCAGTATTCACCTTTTCTTGTTTGAAACATTTGCAGTACCTCCAAATCCCCCGCTAGTGGAGGCACCTGTGAATGTGGGGCTTAGCACATTTTTACAGATACACAGGTATCTGTAATTTTCTTGGTTTTATGTGCCTTCATTACTTAACATCATGAGGTTGAATAAAACATATTCGATTTATTATTTTTCTATTTATTTCAAAGATGAAGTGAAAACTCAGCATAACCTACTTATTCAAAGACAGGCATAATCAAGAAATATGTTGATTCTATTTGTACCATGGATAAATTCCTTACTTCATCTAATTATTTTTCTGCATTGCAGAGGCTCATATGGTTTCAAATGCAGCTACTCCAGTAACTGGATACAGCGAAGGACACAAATGAAGAAGCTGACAGTGATGTGGTTAAAGAAAAGGCGCAAGGCAGATTCGGATCCAGAACTGTCAGCACAAAACTCATGCTTTCTTGTATGGTAAGAAACTTATCTTGGGGCTGGGCATGGTGGCTCACACCTACAATCTCAGCACTTTGGGAGGCCAAGGCAGGAGGGTCGCTTAAGACCAGGAGTTCAAGATCAGCCTGGGCAACATAATGGGACCCCATCGGTATAAAAGTTAAAAAAGTTAGCCGGGGTAGTGGCAAGTGCCTGTGGTTCCAGCTACTCGGGAGGCTGGGGCAGGGGCATTGCTTGAGCTGGGGTGTTTGGGGAGTTCAAGGCTGCAGTAAGCTATGATCGTGCCACTGCACTCCAGCCAAAAAACTAAAACTAAAATAAGAAATGTATCTTAGGTTACCAGTATTTCCACATTTCACTGAAGAACCAATGAAGTCTAGATTGAATGGTACAACTCCATCTTTCTCAACTGAAATTGTGAAATGTGATTTTTCCATCTGCTCATCTGGGAAGAAGTACTGCTGTTCTAAAAAGTAAATTTTCCTCAGCAGCTTCACATGAAGTGTGCACACCAGTGTGTTTTACATAAACCCAGCCTGGCTAAAAGCCTCAGCAGCTTCACATGAGGTGTGCATACCAGTGTGTTTTACATAAACCCAGCCTGGCTAAAAGCACTTCCTTTCTCTGAGCAACCTCCACTGCCATGATCAGTTCAGCACGGAGACAAACAGGCTGTCACTATCTTAGACCCATTCACTGGCAATGTACCCACATTTCAGCATAGCGGAAAAACTGAACTCAAAATGACATAAGAGATCCCAGGAAACAAAACAACAGACACAACATAAGCCTACAAATTAAGAAAAAGAATAAAATGCTCCATTAAACATATTGCAGAAAACCCAGTAATTGAGAAATTCAATGGCTAATCCTACCATTCTGAGTAAGAAAATTAAAATGTAACATTTCCTGGGCACACCGTGGTGTGTTAACTCCCAGCAGCTGTACTAATGCAGATGCTACGTTATAGAAAAGTTCACAGACATGGTTCATCTCCAGAGGCACAGTGGCTCACACCTGTAATCCTAGCACTTTGGGAGCCTGGCCAACATTGTGAAACCCCATCTCTACTAAAAATATATTAAAAAGTTAGCCAGAAATCGCTTGAATCCCAGAGGCAGAGGTTGCAGTGAGCCAAGATCGTGCCACTGCACTCCAGCCTGGGTAACAGAGCAAGACACCGTCTCAAAAATAAAAAAATAAAATAAAATCTAACAGTAGTTTCAAACCAAAAGCCTCCCAGGGGTGATAACATATAAAACAAAATAAAGTTGGTTTTATTTACCATGATAATTTCTCATTTACTAGAAACTCTGGCAATATCAGTAAGATAAAGATTTATATCAACAGAAAATGGTGATAAAATCAGAAATCATAAATTATTGTGATCAGCACTATCTACAGTAGCTGGCAGCATTCATGGGAGCTGCCCATCCAGGCGGGGAGTGACAGGAACAGACAAACCAGGGGCTGTGCCCTGGAGTGGGAGGGAGCAGGAGGGCAGGTGAGGAGTCCCAGGACCATGAGCAGGCAGTAGGAGCACCCCCTTCAGAACCAACAGCCATGCCCGGGAACCCTCAGAGCTCACCGTGCTCCCATGAACAGGCAGTAGGAGCACCCCCTTCAGAACCTACAGCCATGCCTGGGAACCCTCAGAGCTCACCGTGCTCCCATGAGCAGGCAGTAGGAGCACCCCCTTCAGAACCTGGGAACCCTCAGAGCTCACCATGCTCCCATGAGCAGGCAGTAGGAGCACCCCCTTCAGAACCTATAGCCGTGCCCGGGAACCCTCAGAGCTCACCGTGCTCCCAGCTCCTCCACGAGGGCAGAGTCCTCTGCCTGCATCCAGCTGAACCCTGAGTTCCAGGGCTCACCTGGGAGACAACAGGAATCCAATCTCACTGATGAGAAAATAAGGCACACATGACCCTACCCTGAAAAGCATCGTGCACTGAAGCATTCCCAACAAAGGAGAGAACAAAGGAGAACAGGCAGCCCGAGCTCTCGGGAGAACTGTGGGGCCCAGAAGCCCAGCATTCCCCACTGTGGGATCCTACCAGAGAACAGGCCTGGCTATCAGCTGGGATTCCTAAGCAACGCTGTCACCCTAGTCACAGACGCCTGAGCCAGTGCAGCAAGGACAGGTGCTGCTTTCCAGACAGAAGGGCAAAGGACCGTGTCATTAACAGAGCCCCCTCCTACGGGAACACCTGCCCGAAGCCTCTCCACTGATACAGAAGAACCTTAAGCAGGGGGGTGATGGTAATTGATGGATATTTCTTAGCAAACTATGAAAATTATCATTTTATAATGAGAATTCTAAAAAGCAGGATAGAAAATTCTATCTTGAGGATGAGTTTAACTTACAGAATATACACCAGAAAAAGCCAGAAGGAAATCTATGAGCTGCTAGATAGGGTTAGACCAGGTCACAGGAACTTTCCTTCCTTGTATTTTCCATCTCATATTCACTTTCAGTACTGAGATACGGATACCATGCCACTATTCATACAAACATCAAAGGAATAAAGGAAATGTATTTACTCCAAAGAAGGTGACAGGAAGATTCGAATCGCATCCCCAAAGGTTCCCTCCATCTGCACAGCGGCACCCGAGATGCAGCCTCCAGCCCCGGGTCACAAAGGCAAGGCCTGCACGATGCAATTCTGTGACACTGGTCTGCTCCATTCACCTTCTCCATTCAGCCCAAGGCCAGTAAAGCAAAGACCGCCCTGAGACTTTGCACAGCCCACTGTGGGAACACCACACCCCCAGGCAGCCCCCTGCACCAGGCGACCCTAGCACAGCTGAACCCTGGACCTCCCCCCGACTCCAGGCCTCCCTGACTCCCTTCCTCCTGCCAACATGGAAATTACAAATCTAAAAGCATTCTGATTCCACCCTGATTAAAACCAAAAGAATCTGTAGGTCACGACAAAATTTGATAAAGCTTTGGAAGAAAATAATTGCAATACATAAAGCTCATAGCATTTTCATAGATCTGTGCTGGTCCTCTCCTCAATTCAATAAGGAAGAGTTGCATAAAAGAATATTTACATCCCAGCGCTTACAAAGCACGTAATTCACATATGCAGCTGTTTCCTAGTGGGTTTGTATCTTGTTCTGATAGGAAAGCTTTCAGTTTACCTCCTTTTTTCAGCTACTAGATTTTCCTCTTTATTCGATTACTAAATTTACAATACTATTCAACATAGAAATTAATTTTTTAAATATAATTAAACCTTATATAAGTGTTATACATTACAAAATATATTACGATTTGTTCTATTTCATTTTGTTGCTACAAAGAACAAATGTATTTTATATACAGAGAAAAAGTGGTCTTATCTGTGTGTGAGTCATTATCCTTTATTATCTTTTGTTATTAGCAGTTTCAGAGTTTGGTTCTAATTTCTTAACTCTTAGCCAAGCATCATTGTTTTAGATATCGTACTATACCAAAATTTTGACTGTCATAAGGCATGTTTGATACTATAACTCCTAACATCAAAATATTAAACTATGTAAGAAATAATACATTTTACTGTACTACATCTAGAAAACTAAAATAGAAAATAATTTGGAAGTCCACACAATTTTTTTCATATCTCTCTGGATTTCAAATGAACCACTTTTTAAAAAAAGACCATTTATTTAGATTATAATGTATTTTGGTTACAAATTCATGTTCTCAATACCTTTCAAATTCTTAACACCAATTTAGATAATGGTGACTTTAGAGGTTTTCTTTTTTTTCCTTTTTAAAGCAATTACAGTGTAGGTAATTGACAAAGCTTCTGCTAGTTCAGCTTCAATAAAATGTCATATCTTTGCAGAGTCTTTTTACGAAAAATCCATCTCGAAGCACCAAATCTGGAGAATATCACATAGCACTCTGCATGATCTCAACATCATTTCACTGCTATGTGTGTGGGGAGGGGCTGCATGAGCTATTGCCATCTACTCGACTTATGAACCTGTTCCCATTTTGTATGACAACCTCAATTATAATAAAACAGTTGTATATTCCTCCTGATTCTGATTTCCTAATTCCTGTTGCTATCCTTTTGTCTCAGAAGCAATAACCACTTAAAGGAAATGCATTTGGGGCCATTTCTCAGCCTTTGCACGTGGGATAGAGACATCTCTCTCACAGTCAGACCCCCGGGGGCTGCAGCCACCATGGGGACCACCCCTCACCTGCCATCTCTATGGTCTTATGTGTAGGTGGGGAGCATCAGCAGTACCCCAGGGGTGTTAAAGGAACGAAGCCCTCCAAAGAGCTCTTAGTACCTAGTAGATGTTAGCAATTAGGTAAGTTCTAACCTGGGGGTTCTGGGCTCAAATTCCCTATATTTCTAAGAAGATATTCCCTAAAAGCTATATTACTTACCTAAAAAGACTGATTAGCTTCCCACGGCTGCTATGACAACACTTCCTCAAACTTAGTGGCTTAAAACAATGCACATTTATCTTCTCACAGTTCTGGAAGCCAGAAGTCCAGGATCAAATTCCTCCAGAGGCTCCAGGGAGCCTCCTTCCTGCCTCCTCTAGCTCTGGTGGCTGCAGGTGCCCCTGGCCTGTGACTGCATCTCTCCCATCTCAGTCTCAGTCTCAGTACCAGTCTCGCCTTCCATGTGCTGGAAGACAAATGTTGCCCGACCTCATCTATAGAAGAGGGAACACGTTGTAGCTGCCCTGTGCTGTTTCGTGTCTGCTTGTCTAGAATTTGCCTCTCAGGTAGTCAGGGCCCCACTGGCCTGGTCTGAGAGGTGTTCTACTCTATCTTTATCTTTAGCTTCCAGCTCAGTGTGTGGCAATTAATAGGTACCCAATCATTCTTCTCTAAATTCGGTGTGCCTGTGTCTGCACGTACGTAAGGTGCATCATCATAAAGCATTTCTCCAAATGGCACTTAATCATCGCCAAACCCCCAACTTTCAAAAGGAGGCCTGAGACCCAGAGCTACTTCCCACCACCGTTCCCCATCCGTTGCTCCCCCTCAAGCAGGGAGGTGGTAAAATTTCTAGTGTTTCTGAGGAGGTAATACAAAGGCTGGACTTTCTCTACCTTGCTACAGACCATGATCGTTTTAGGAATAAAACCAGACTTGGATTTCTTTCAAGACCATATGACCTGTGCTAACTATGACCAAGCTGGCACACGTTTCTAAAAGCACTGCATCTAACTCAACGGGTTCTGGATGTCCCCAGGTTTAAGGTATAAGAAGTAATTTCATATTTCTCAGTACATAATGAAAACTTAATCATGTAAAAAGGCAAACTGACAGAGCCATTTGGTAAAATATAATTATCTGCAGAGAAATCATGAAGGATAATCTTGAGCAGGATACAGCTGAGAAATAGAATTATATTTACCATTAAACGTATGCTGATGTGAAAAATTAAAATCAAAACATAGCTATTCTAAAAATATGAAAGCACAATTTTACTTAAATCCAAATAAACTGATCATAAATACAAAATAAATTATCAGTTCAAAAACCAGAAACGGAACTTTCTCTCTAGTTCATAGAAACACATACATCTAATTCAGATATATACTTATTGGCTCAACTGACACATGGGTCAGCTACCACGCAGCAGGGCAGAACCGAGTTCCCCGGGCTGTGTCCTTCTGAAAGCGGCCCCTCCACGGGCTCACAGCAGCAGGGGACCCAGGTGCCACTTCCCTCCTAGACACCCGACCGAGAAGGGCCCATTCACAGCCACGGGTGGGCCAGGGCCCTGGGGGAGCGGGTCCTCTGCAGGAAGGGGCATGGGTTGGGGGGGCAGCTGCTGCACCTGGTGAGATGCAGCCTCCAGGAGAGGCAGCTGAGCAAAGGCCCTGGGCCGGGGCAGGCAGCGCTCCACGTGCCCAACCGAGATGTGTGAAAGCCCGAGGGAGGAATGATGCAGCCACGGGGTGAGTGGTTATGCTCCAGCCTGGGAAGGGCAGAACGCAACCCTGCTCCGGACTGAGCTGCAGAGAAGAGTTTTGGAAACGTCCGCGCAGAATGCCCAGCAGGGGCAGGCGCAGGGGCAGGGCAGGCGCAGGGGCAGAGCAGGGGGAGGCGCAGGGGCAGGGCAGGGGGAGGCACAGGGGCAGGGCAGGGGGAGGCCCAGGGGCAGGGCAGGGGCAGGTGCAGGGGCTGGGCAGGCACAGGGGCGGGGCAGGGGCAGTGGCAGGGCAGGGATAGGTGCAGGGCAGGGGTAGGTGCAGGGCAGGAGCAGGGGCAGGGGCGGGGCGTGGTGGGTGCAGGGCATGGGTAGGGGCAGGGCAGGGGTAGGGGCAGGTGCGGAGCGTTTGGCACAAGTCAGGGTCAGGGGTAGGGGCAGGGGCAGTGGCAGGGCAAGGATAGGTGCAGGGCAGGGGTAGGTGCAGGGCAGGAGCAGGGGCGGGGCGTGGTGCGTGCAGGGCATGGGCAGGGGCAGGGCAGGGGTAGGGGCAGGTGCGGAGCGTTTGGCACAAGTCAGGGTCAGGGGTAGGGGCAGGGGCAGGGCAGGGGCAGGGGCCAGCACAGTCACAAGGGCAGGGGGTGGGGCCAGGGCAGATGCAGATGCAGGGGCAGGGAAGGCTCTGAGGCAGGGCCGGGGACAGTGGCAGATGTGGGCCCCTTGGCCTCCCTGGCACCAGCTTCTAAAAGGAGGGTAGCTGGGACCCCAGACTACGGGAGGCCTCCCTGTTCTGAGTGAGAGGACTTGCTAGAGGACTTGCTGCCAAATCCAAAACAAGTGATGATTTTGTTCAGAACAACTGGCAGCTGTATCCCACTTCAAAAATGCAGATTATTTTCTAAACACCCGCTCAACGAACAGAAACGTTCTTCCATGGAATCTGAGTGCGTCCCCATGGCTGTGCCCTTACCTATAATAATTTATGAACTACACAATAAAACATCTGCAACTATAAGCATTCTTTACAGAAGCGGAATTTAATTCTTGCACAGGATTTGTCATTTAAACTATTTTGATGAAGGTAGGAGTAATTACAGTGATTTCCTGGTCAGTCCATACTTAGAGGCCACTGCCACTGGCTGAGTACAAGAAGAAAGTTTGTCTTCTGGAGCTGGGGTCCAAATAAAAAACAAGAGGAAAAGTAAATTTATAAAATGGAGGCCAATAAGCACGATATTTAGGACGTCTGATTCTAATGTTCTATGTGATTGTTTTTATAATAACACAATTCGGTGCCATCATCAAATGGTGTTCACCCAAATGTCGAGTGAATGTTGGTAACTCCCAGAGTTGATACTCAGAATCTTGACAGTGGAGGGTCACCTTTTTCATTAACACTAATGCGGATTATTGCAAAATAACAGGCCACGCACTGATCTAGGTTTCAAGTCAAGAGAAGTGAATGACATGCAGTTTCTTTACAAAGTATAACAGATAAAACAGAATTAAAACTTAGCAGTTTAGGAGTTAGCAGACTGTGAAGTTTAATACTTTTTGCACTAAAAATATAACTTTACATTTTACAAATGTTTAAAACCGTATCCCCTAAATAAGAAGCATATTCACTTTCTTAAATCCAAAGTCTTTGCTAAATTAAAATGTAGCTAGTTTATAATCATATTTATAGGATGTAAAAATGTAGACTCCTTAAAAAGCAAACTATTTTACCATGTAATTCTAATTGCAAAATCACATCCTCATATTCACAGCATTGTTAACAGTATTTATTAAAATGTGCAAGGGGGGAAAACAGGAAGGTTCAGGCTGATGGGGTGAAGAAGCGGCACGGTCCCTGGAAGACAGCCAGAAATGGGTGAGCTTTCGGAGGGCCTTCTTGTTCAGAGGGGCAGGGGATGAAGAGCCACAGGCTGGGGTCAGTCCTCAGGTGAGGGATTACGCCCACATAGGGGAGCTTAGCATTTAATACAGAAATAGGAAGGATAACCTCGGCTTCCTGAATTTTACATGGAACTTTAGTATGGACTGGGGGAAAGTGACATCTAGTGTTAGCTGAAAATAATCCAAAGTCGACTATTCAAAACTAGTCATGACAACATGCGGTAACCAGCTGGACAACAAGGACAAGTACACACCAGTTCAAGGTCCATTTTCCATTAAATCCTGAGTGCACTTTTCCTCCAAAAGCATGTTTTCAACCTTCCCTGTTGTGTCTCACTCAACAAAAATACCTCTAGAGTCTAATTAAAGAGCGAGTTTCTGAGGGATTTGGAATCAGATACAAAGTGACCTTCAGAACCCAAGCACACATTCCACAGGTGAGAAGCCAGAGCCAGAGAGGATGGTGGTTCCCGAAGCCGGGGTTCTCTGAGTTCCCTGGAACCCTGATCTCCCTCCTTCCCTCTCCATTTCCACAAGCACCTGCCTGTGCCCGCCTCATGCCCAGCAGCACAGGAGCTAGGGGTGCACAGCAGAGCCTGAGAGCAGCTCCTCTTTGGGGTCCCTCGTGTGCCTGCTGTCACATGCTACATGAGCTAACAGGAAAGCCAGAAAATCACACTGCTTAGTAAGTCTATCCTGAATATACCCATTTAGTAAATAGGAGGCCTGCGATGCAAACACACCCTCTGTCACCGAGAACTGCAATGCCAGCCCCTCTGCCAACTCACTCAGAGCCTCATGGGGTATCTTGAGAAGCAGATCTAAATTAAAACTGAAGCTTAAATGCCTTGTCTACAGTCATCATCCTTAAAGATATCCAGAGACAAGAAGCTGTTGCTCCACATACACCATTCAGAAAACAAGGCAATTTTAACATCCCATATTGGAAAAAAACTAAAACAAGGCACACTTTTCTTAATTGGACCTCGTTCACATATTTACTGGGGAACATGTCTCCATGTCTCCTGGTAAAGTCAGGTAACTGCCTGCTTTGTAATGCATGGATTTTGCTTATGATGTCATAGACGTCAACAGAAATTCTACAGTTGAAATTAAAGATGAGTCAGCAAGGATGAAAAACATAACCAAAGCATAGAAGGAATGGGGAACCTTCTTAGGAGCTCAGATGCTTCATTCATCTCATGCAGCAATTCATATCTGTAAACAGATGATTAGGTGGTGCCCTTACCACATGCACCTTTAAAATGACCTAACGTGCTTTCCCCCTTCAGTGAGCAAGCTCATCACATAAATGGGCATGTTCCCGGCTCATGCCAATAATTCTTCCAGCGCCCCAGACTGAAGAAGTGTTGTCATTTAAAAGCAGCAAATGTGCTGTAAACATCAACCAATAGTAGTCTTTGAAGCTACAAGCAAGACACACTTCGCACATTGTACTGAGGTTGTCTGCCAGTGGGATTTTACCCCCCAAATCCAGGTATGGTCAGAGACAGAGCTCCATGAACTCACTTCACTTAGAAAAAAACATCGGGAACAGGCACTTGAAAGGGGAAACAAAACAGGTCTGTTACCGAACAGGAGACCTTCAAACGTGGCCAAATTCCATGATTCAAACAAGCAGTCATGATAAAGAATGTGTATAGTTTTGACTTCAGATAGAAAAAATATAACTAGAAATATAAGATTTAGAAAAGACTTTCATCTTTTTCTAGTTAAAAGCACCAAGTTCTCTTAACTGAAATGATTAAATAATTACACAAGTTGAATAATATTATGCAGTTACGGTAAGAAAATAATTCTGCACAGTTGTCTCTGCCATTAAGTAAGGATGACATTGTATGCTAAGAACATTCATGTTTTCAAGACAAACCTGCCAACACCGATACTTAACAGATTCGTTTTAAATACCTAAGAATCTGAGCTAACATGACCATGCACTGGTGTCTAAGGTAGGCTTAGCACATACCTAATTACTTATGACTGCAAAGTTAGGAGTCTTGCTCTTAAAATGCTCCATCTTATTGTAATACTTGGCCTCCAACGCTAAAAAAAAAAAGTTTCTTTCAATACAATTCAGACAGGCTGTTTCAAATAATCAAGGTTCTTATTAGAAAGAAAGCGCCAATCACATCTTGTAGCAAACAGGTGAGCAGAGGCCACTCTTGACTGGAAAACATCAAATTTAGCACCTTAATTAATACTGAGCGCAAAGGAGAGCATTTACTAGAATACGCGCAGTTGCTTTATTAGTTGACGTTATTGCCAATAACTCATCAAGTGGGTCAATTATGAAGTATGATGAATCCACTTCAACGCTTCCGCTATAATTACAATGATTAAAAGCAAGAATTGCTTTGCTCGAATGTCTCGAGGAAAATGCACAATCCCTAACCGTGGGAGGGCATCATTATAAAGCTGAAGGCAGTGACCAGACGGAAAGCCACAGCGCCTGCAGTTTTTACTGCGGTTTATTTCTAGGTAATCCCCGCATATTTTCTCGGGTTTGATTACCATGGGCAACTGTGGGATAGCTATTCATATTACAAAGTACTTCAAGAAACAAACACCCACATTTTACACGAAATTTAATTTTCATATTTTGTAGTAAAAGCCCAGAAAGGTACGACTTGAATGAAGATGCACCTATCTCTACACAGACATTTTTTTAACATCACACAGTAGCGACGACCACGGTCCTAGTTTAGAATCATTATTATGACAATAGGAATTTGTAGCAGCCCTCAACCTGTGGCCTTCTGAACCGTCTCTCCGCTGTCCTATAAGGGAGGGCTAACTGTATTCCTGGTCGCTCCTGGGACTGGGAGCTCCTGGGGAAGGAATCCTAAATGAGTGGTTGTCAATGCATTTTCATTAACAGCCGCGCTCCTCGGCAGCCTCCTAGGGCTGGGGTGGCCACGTGCTCCCTTAAACTGTTTTCACAACTCGAGGCTGTGCTGTGGGTGGCAACTCGAAGGTTTCCAAGAACTTTTCGTTTTTCTTTGGGCCAACGTTTCTGTTTTCTGTCAATCAATAGTTCAGTTATTTAAAAATAAGAAGGTGAAGAGGGAGTTATTTAGGGTGGGAACTAGAATAGACTTCAAAAAAGAAATCCGTATTACCCAGTTGGCGTCCCAGCGGTTCCCCGAATCGCCCAGAGCCCCCAGCACCTGCCGAGGCCGCGCCATGCACCTGGCTGGGCTCAATCTGGCCAACTCAGACCTGGCCTGGGCGCCCGAAGGCTGCAGGGGGGACGCTCCGGTCCGAGCCACCGCCTGGGCCCGAAAGAGCCGCTCCTGGGAAGCAATGCGGGGCCAATCTCAAATCCCAAATTCTGGAAAGCGCTACTTCCCACGCAGTAAAGGGAAACCCGGGCGCCTCAAAACCAAACCTTGGAAGACGCTAGAGGAGCAAAGCCTGCAAGTTTCCAGTAAGACACTGGGCTGGAGGGAGCAGAGCGGCCAGGGGGCGGGTGCCTACCCTCCGGCCAGCGGTCCCTGGAGACAGGGAAGGGGTCGCCGCGAGCGAGGGGGCGTGGAGGGAGGAGGGGCGGGGGGGAGAAGGGCGCGAAGGAGAGGGAAGAGGGGCCGGGGGTGCAGGGGCGCTGAGGGGCCGCACTCACCCGCGCAGGTACCCGCAGGCAGCCCTGGCGTCCGCGGGAGGCGGCCGGGGGCGGGGGTCCCTCGGTGCCCATCGCCGCCCCTGCGGCTGGGTCCGCGCTCCGGGCCGGCCGAGCTCAACGCCAGGACCCCGTCCGAGCCTCCCAGGGCCCCGCCAGGCGCCGCGTCCGCGCCCGAGCCCTTCTGCGGGCTCCGGCTTGAGCTCCACCGGGGCGCAGGGCTGGGGAACCGGAGCTCCGCCCGCCGACCGGGAGCACCGCCCACGCAGACCCGCCCCGGGTGAGGGAGGGGCCGGGCGCGCACCCGCGGGGCGGCCGGCGAGCGGGGATCAGCCGGAGTCGGGAGAGGGGCGCTTCCACGGGGCGGGAAACTGGCGCGCGACTCTGGGGGAAGTGCAGGATGGGGGGACAGGGGCGCTCCCGCGGGGGTGGAGGGGGGACCATAGCGGGGCTGGCGGGGCAGGGGCCGGCGCACGAGGCTGGAGGAGGGGAGCGCGCGCTTCTACCCGGGCTGGGTCGCCGAGGTCCGCGGCGCATCGTGGCGGCGGTGGGTGGGGCGGGGGGGGGAACCTCCTCTCCCTTGGGGCGCAGGTGGGCGCGCTCTGGACCGGCTTGACGACCCTTCCCCGCCGCCCCACCTCCCTGGCCAAAGGTTCTCAGCTTCTAATCAGGGACATTTCTAGTCCACAGCCTCGAAGCCATGGGTTCTCCCCGGCCCTCTGAAGCCGCCACACCTGTGCCAGCCGGCCGCGTCGTCAGACCTTTCCCCACGGAGTCTTCCCAGCACTTGGAGAAGCAGCGCAGGGCCCCGAGGACGGCCTGGCCCGGAGAAAAGATACCGAAGCTCCAACTTTCCCCAACCCCGCTCCCCTCCTCCTTCCACCCTCCCTTCCCGCCCCTAAAGCTCGGGGGTCCTATCCCTCCTCCGGTCCGCGGAGTCTCCCGAACCCTGCGGGGACCCGGCGCTCGGCGGTGCCCTCCTGGGGCGCACGGGGCTGGGGCGGGAGCTGGGAGACCAGGTGGGGAGGGGACCCCAGATCTCAGACGCCCGGGGAGACGGCGTTTCCCGCTGTTCATTCAGGTTTGTGCCAAAAGGAGCCTCACAGATGCAGTATTGGGTTTGGTAGACTCAAATCGTCTTGTTTTAATGTAAATGAAAGTAAGTTTAGGATAAATTCCGGTGCGGCGGGGGCAGGCAAGGCTACCCACATTTTTTAAAAAGAAGCCAGCCCGTATTTTTCTCCCTTTCCAAATCCTCCGCCTCCCAGTCCTCCGACCCAGGCACGAGCGCGCATCGCGGAGGCCACGATGCCGGTTTTATTCCCTCTCCACGGCAAAGAAAAGCAGCGAAATCTGAGGTCTTCAGAGGTTAACCCTATCTAGGAGCAGCATGTGACGCATTGTAAACAAATAAATATTGAAAACTCGATGTTAAACACTTTACTTTTTCTGACTCCGACTTGCTTGACCCCTGAGTAGACCTGGGTTTCGAACACAGACGCCCTTCCCCATTTCTCTATTCTCTGTATTCCTGTTTCACCTTCACGGCAATCTGCCAGCACTTCTTAGCACTCAGTTTAACCAGAGGACGAGCTCTTGAATAGCAAAAACCAGGTCTTTTTATACGTGGCACAGTGCCTGTTACAAAATTATATGCTTCTTGGGTGAATTGGTAAAAAATATTGTATTACTTTTTATTTGTAGCAAAACCTAGAATAAGAAAAACTACAAGAGATTATTGTTTGCCTTTAAGTTGCATTTTTAAAAGAGCGTGCATATAATCTCTGAGAAATTAAATGTCTAAAAATACACAAAGATATTGTCTCATTACCTTGCAAAGGGACATTCTATTCCAGGGCCTGAAGAAGGAAAAACAGCGTGTTGCATGTATAAATGTTGACTTTGAGAGACAAGTTTTTGTTAAAATTTTATCGTTAAATGAATAGACACATATATTTTTGTTTTTCAGAACAAAGGTAATTGTTAATTCATTTGTAAAATAATGTGGTTTTGGCTAACAATCTCTGGAATCCTTTCTATAATAAAATTTTGTGATTCCAGGACGTCGTAGGCACTCTGGGGCTGCTTTTGAAAGGCTAATTAATTCAAGTTTTAACTGCCTGTCTGCTTTTATGCATCTGTGTCAGGACTGCACGTAAGGGTTATTTTGCTTATTTTAAATAGTAGGGTTCTACTGCAATAACAATAAAAAGTAAAACCCTAACTATCCTGAAACTCTGCGAGGGAATGTCCCCCATGAGGTTACCAAAATTCAACTTTCTGGTTTTTGTGATGAGTATAGCTTTGATTCTGAGATGTGTCTAAAACCAGTTGCAGTTGGTGTCTCTTTATTAACTTTTAACTTTGAAATAATTCTGAATTTACAGAAACTTTCTAAATGTAGTACAAAAAACTCCAGTAACCCCTCATCCTCATGGGTATGTTCCAAGACCCCCAGTGGCTGCCTGATACCGTGGATAGTACTGAACTATGTATGTATGTGTATATATATATATATATGTATGTATCAATTGCATGCATATATATATATGCATCAATTGCTGACCGAACTGATGTATGTGGCCTAGACAAACTGGACGATGCCCTGGTCAAAAGGCAGGAGTAATGAGGTTGTATTTGAAGGTAAAAATACAACCTTGAGGCCGGGCACAGTGCTTCACACCTGTAATCCCAGCAATTCGGGAGGCCAAGGCAGGTAGATTGCTTTGAGCTCAGGTGTTTGAGACCAGCCTGGGCAACATGGTAAAACCCCGTCTCTACAAAAAAATACAAAAATTAGCCAGGCATGGTGGCATGCACCTGTGGTCCCAGCTACTAGGGAGGCTGAGGCTGGAGAATCCCTTGAACCCTGGAGGCGGAGGTTGCATTGAGCCGAGATCATGCCACTGCGCTCCAGCCTGGGCGACAGAGTGAGACCCGGTCTTAATAATAATACAACCTTGGCCTTGTCATTTTTATAGTCAACATATTCAGAATGGCCAGGTACGTTGTCTGTTACTAATGAGACTTTATATTCCAACCTTCCCCCTTCCAAGGCTTTGGGAGGAAGTACTGGTGGAACCTTTCCATAAACATGGTGGTTACCACCCATGCTTTCTGGTTATGTTGCCTGAACACAAGCAGGTAACGTTTGTTTTTTGAGCATAAGTGTTCCTCTCTGTGTGCACCACAGCTGGCTTGGCCACACGTCCTACAGCATTGCACACGGCACAGGGTAAATCAGCCCTTCAGTGTTTTATGCCCTGGGGCCTTCTTTGCCCTTTCAAGAACGCAGGTTCTGTTGGGTATCTTCTTCCAGAGGAGCCTGGTCTCACTGCAATTGAAGACTTGCTTTGGATGGCATCCTTTCCCTTTAATCAACTTCAACTCTGCCGGAAATATGGCAGCAGCTTCTTCACTGGCAAACACAGCCTCTCCAGTTTTTTGTTTTTTGCTTTTTGTTTTCATGACAAGCCCACTCCTAAATCAGTGTAGCTATGCCTCACTTGCCATGAATGGCTCAGTGTCACTCACTTCGGGGGACTGACTGCTGAAGTCTTTCCATGGGATTGTGCTTTCTGCGCTGACGTGCCCTCCACGGAACAGCTTTCCGCTCATGTCTTCTGCCTACAAGTTCAGCGTCTTTTCCATCTTAAATAGGCACTTATCACTCACTGCAGCCATAACGTTTGCAGTTTGAAATGTGACAGCAAAACTAGCATGATTTCTTTTTTATTTTTATTTTTATTATTATTTTTTATTTTATTTATTTATTTTGGGATAGAGTCTCACTCTTGTCGCCTAGGCTGGAGTGCAGTGGCGCGATCTCGGCTCACTGCAAGCTCTACCTCGCTGGTTGAAACAATTCTCCTGCCTCAGCCTTCTGATTAGCTGTGATTACAGGCGCCCACTACCACGCCAGGCTGATTTTTTTGTATTTTTAGTAGAGATAGGGTTTCATCATGTTGGCCAGGCTGGTCTCAAACTCCAGACCTCAGGTGATCCCCCTGCCTCGGCCTCCCAAAGTGCTGGGATTACAGGCGTGAGCCACCATGCGCAGCTGGGTTTCATTTTCAAATTAACTTAAAATACTTTCTGGACTGACAGCCTTGTGGGAACATCCTTTACATTGCTTGATTTGCTGACTGAACCTATTCCCCCTCCAGGCATAGTCTTATTTCTGCAAGGAAGACCTATTACCTTCCTGTTTCACACTTGGTTACCATTCTGTAACTAGTTTTTCTGCCCCTAGAAGTTTCATTCTTACCACACTGGAAATCTTAGCAATTTCATCATACATTTTTTTCCTTTCCTTATTAAAGTGAGAACTTTCACTTTTTCACTTAAGGAAGCACTTTATGGCTTCTCTTTGCCCTAGTCTTGTGTTTGGGGCCAATATTGAATAAAATAAGCAAGACTTGAACAGAAGCACTGTGCTACCTGGACAGTCAATTTATAACCCAGACAGCTACTAAATGTCAGGATGTGTGGTGCACACAGTGAATTCATGGGACAGAGAGGGCGTGAGGATTCGCCATGCTTCTCAGAACAGGGCACAACTTCACTCTTATGAACTGAGAGGGCAACTTACATCCTGAGAGGCACAAAGGCGTCGGTGTGAGGATTTGCCATGCTTCTCAGGGCACAACTTCACTCTTACGAACTGTTTATTTCAGGAAATTTTTATTTAATATTTTCAGACTGCAGTTGACCACAGGCACCTGGGACCACAGAAAGTGAAACCGCACATAGCTGGGGCTGCTGTGCCCTTGATCTTTCACTCAAGTCCCAGGTAATACTCAGCTTCTCTCTATTTATATGCAGATTACTTTCCGTGAAACCTGTTCAGAGTAATTTGCAGAAATAATGTGCCATTTCCATTAAGTACTTAACAAATGTTTCCTAAAAAATCAAAAGCACTCTCACGCCTGCACAGAGTATACTCATCACTTCTATTCTGTACCGGTAGTGGAAGTCCTAGCCTAGCACTTAGGCAAAAGAAGGAAATAAAGGGCAACCACATTGGAAAGGAAGAATTCAAATTGTCCTTGCTTGCAGAGGAGTTGGTATTACATATAGAAAACCCTAAAGACTCCTTCAAAAAGTTGTTAGAACTAATTAATAAGCACATTCAGTGAGGTTGCAGAACACAAAGTCAACACACAAATATCTGTGGAGTTTCTATACATGAATAGTGGCTAATCTGAAAAAGAAATCAAGAAAACAAGCCCATTTATAGTAGCTACAAAAAAAAATGGTACTTAGGCATCAATTTAACCAAGGAAGTGAAAGATCTCTGTGCTGAAAACTATAAAACGATGAAAGAAATCGAAGAGGACTCAAATAAATGAAAAGATATCTTGTATTTGTGGATTGGAAAAATTAATATTGTTAAAAAGTCCATATGACCCAAAGTGATCTACAGACTCAGTGCAATTCCTATCAAAATACCAATGTCATTCTTCCCGGAGATAGAAAAAAAAAATTCTAAAATTCCTGTGGAACCAAAAAAAGCCTAAGAGCCAAAGCAATCTTGAGGGAAACAAAAGCCCACGCTGAAATAAGAATTCAGCTGGACTTGTTTACCAAGACAACAGGTCACATGACTCCACTAATAAGACCAGAGACAGTAGAGAAGCCAGCTAAAGCCAGCTAGAACCAAGATGGCAACAGAAATGACCTTTGGTCCTACTCACTGCTTATTATTTCTCTAATTATAATGCATTAGCATATGAAAGCCATGCCCACCAGCACCATGGCAGTTTACAGATGCCATGGCAACGCCCAGAAGTTACCCTGTAAGGGGGAGAAATCCCAGTTCCAGGAGCTCCCCACCCCTTTCCCTGAAAACTCATGAATAACTCACTGCTTGTCTAACATATAATGAAGAAATCACGCTTAGACAGCCAGCTAGAAGCAACCCTGGAAATACCCTCCTGTAGTCTTGCCCTTCTCTGCCTGTGGAGTGGCTCCCTTTGTTCCTTTTTTTCCTTAATAAATTTGCTCTTGCTTTTCTCTGCCACCTCACTCTTGAGTTCTTTCCTGTGCTAAAGCAAGAACCCACTTGGCTTCCTAGGCTGAGCCCCAGTTTTGGAGATCACCCTGTGACAACATCACTTGACTTCAAAATATACCACAAAGCTATAGTAACTAAAACAGCATGGTATTGGTATAAAAACAAACATGCAGACCAAAGAAACAGAATAGAAAGCCCAGAAATAAATCCACACATCTACAATGAAGTGATTTTTGACAAAGACACCAAGAACACACAGTGGGGAAAGGACCACCTTTATAAATGGTGCTGAGGAAACTGGATAGCCACATGCAAAAGAATAAAACTGGACCCTTATCTGTCACCACTTAAAATCAACTCGAAATGGATTAAATACTTGAATGTGAGATGCCCAAACTATGAAACTACTGGATTAAATATTTGAATGTGAGACCCCCCCAAACTATGAAACTACTAGAAGAAAACATAGGGTGAACACCTCATGACCTTGGACTGAGCAAGGACTTTTTGGATTAGTCCTCAAAAGCATAATCAACAAAAACAGAAATAGACAAATGATATTCCAAAAACTATGAAGCTTTTGCACAGCAAAAGAAACAATCAACAGAGTGAAGGAAAGACTGACTGAATGGAAGAAAATATGTGCAAATTCTACATCTGGCAAAGGTCTATTATCCAGGATATATAAGGAACTCAAACAATAGCAAAAATCTAAGTATTCTGATTAAAAAACAAGACAAAAACTTTATTAGATATGTCTCAAGAGAAGACATACAATTGGCCAACAGGTATATAAAAATGTGGTCAGCATCAGTATCACTAATCATCAGGGGAATGTGAATCAAATCATGATGATATGTCACCTCACACCTGTTAGAATGGCTCCAACACACATCTCCTTCCAAAGCCCCAGACTCAGCCAGAGCAGGGCAGAGGACAGACAGATGGCAGGGCGACCAGCTGCAGAGAAGAGCTACCCTCTCTGCTGAGAGCTGCAGAGAGACAACAGGAGGAACTGCTGCAGAGAGGAGCCACCCTCTCCAGGGCCTTCTCTCTGCCGAGAGCTGAACACTCAATGAGATGACCTTCCTGCAGAGAGGAGCTGCCCCCTACGGGTGTCCTCTGAGCTGTTCTAACACTCAGTAAAGCTCCTCTTCATTTTGCTCACCTTCCACTTGTCTGTGTGCCTCATTCTTCTGTACACAGGACAAGAACTCAGGCAAAGGCACCACCAGCCACAGAGGTTTCCAGCCAGAAAATCGATACCCCAAAGATCCCATAACAACAGCAGGAGGAGCACGGTGAGCCTGTACCCAATTTTATGACTCCTAATGGTCTCACTGGTACTACAAACACCGGGACACTTGGGACAGAGAAAGGCCACATGGCCCACAGGGGAGAGAGCGCCTCAACTGTGACGTCATCTTCTCAAGCTGGGAGTGTGGGGAATTCCTAAAATACTGGTAGCATGGCCTTCCCACTACGGTGAGTGAAGTTTCTTCTATCTCATAGATGAGGACAGTCAACATCCTGGAGAAGAATGCATGTCCCTCCCTGGCAACAATCCCAAGTCCAGGTGACAATAGCCATGCACCTCACCCTGGTGTTAGGTTCTGTTCAAAATCAGTGTTACTTAATGGGTCCATGGAAATCTCCATCTGTCACTCCTCCGAGCAGAAGCTCATCTCTGAAGTTCTGAGATGTACCACTGGGGCCGTGGATTCGGCCTGCGCTGCCCTTGAACAGCTTTATTGATTAGGACGCACGATGAGCACAGATTCCCAAACGCACGGATGGCTTTTCCAGTTCAGTGCTCACAATTTTCCAAATGGTTGAATTTGGAGTTGAATTTACTCAGAACTGACAACAACCTTAAGGCCTTTTGAATAACAGTTGACCTTCCCAATTTGGAAACATGTTTTATGTTTTTTTGGAAGGGATAATTGAGTGCTGATTTAGTTTATGATACTTGGCAGGAACAGAATAAGCTGAAGTCCTGTGCTTTTCTGTTTATTATTCCTCAGATCAGCATTTCAGACGTGGGGAACAGGTTTTCATTTTCCTTGTTTGTGGGAAGACCATGTTCTGCTTCTTTTGTTCACCTGGAGCAAGTTAAAGTCTTCACTTTGCTCTTAAAACCTTTGTGTGATGTCACTGAAGTTACTTCCACACAGTGGAAAATGTCCCTAACCCCTTGGTTATTTGCCTGTTACTCTAATACACGTTCATTGTTTGTATCATGATAATGATCTTGGCTTCATCATGTTTTGACATCAGATATTTCATTTTAACAGAACATTCCCAAGCCTTTGGTGTCAGCGGTTACAGCCAGTTTCTTCACACTCCTTCTCATGGTAATAAAGAAAGTGTTTCAGAGAAATTATTTCTTTTATATTTTACTGCTGTAGAACGTGGAGTCAAATGTTAGAAAAACATTCCCAAAACCAAAAGGTGTTTTGCAAGTTGTAGCCAATCGATGTTAAATGTATTTAGCATTATTGAAATCTAAACAATCTTCCATTTGGAAAACCTTATGAAACAGAAGTTTTAGCTCAGTACTAGGTGTGACTTTACTACAAATGGTTTGTATAGTTTTATTTGAAATCATCAACATAGAGGAATCTATATGAATTTTTCACTTCAACTTAATGCAATGACAAATAAAAAATACAAATATTAACTTTGGACTATTTGAAACTGTTGACCTTATAAACATGCACATCCAAACTATGTCCTATATGTATGACCTCATCACATATTTTCAACAGCTTTCAAGGAAGGTAGAAAAAGCAAACAGAAAGCACGTAGCATGTTGAAAACATAAGCCCTCGGGGCAAGCAATCAGGACAATTCATCCACAAACGTGGAATGAGAAACGCGATGCTGATGACTTTCTGGAGTTCCACTTCCCGCCCTGCCACCCTTTCCTTCCCTCATGTCTCCTATTTTGCTGGGAGCAGGTGCTTGGGAAGATGCCAGTGAGAGGGCCCATCTGGCAGCGGCAGCCAAGGGCACTGGTGGTTCTGGTGGGCAGGGGGAGGACCCACGGAGACACCCACGTGCCAGGCTCTCTGCGGGCAGGAGGCTGCCTTCCATGCTGGGCATCCCAGTGCTTCCCTCCAGGGCCTTGGGTGCAGGCAGGGAGACGTTTTGGCTCAATACATGCACAATTTCTTAAGGAACCTGAGGACTGAGTTGTCACAGACTGAGATTTCATCTCTGCTGTAATTGTTCACTTGCACATTGATTTCCTCAGGAAACCCTGTCTTTGGGGTCCTATGACCCACGTATTCTTCTTTCTGGCCTCATTAATCAGCACGTGACGAGCACAGAAAAAAATTCACAGAGAATATTTGCTGAGTAAACACGTGGGGTTTCTTTCCATGCTTTTCAAGGCTGATTGCTAAGTATTGCTAAACTACAAGAATTGAAATAAAAGTAGAAGAACAATTTTAGAAAAATTCAGAACTTAAATGACAATATTAAAAATGCATTAATTCAAAAATTACCTGGACGTGGTGGCACGCACCTGTAGTCCCAGCTACTTGGGAGGCTGAAGCAGGAGAATCACTTGAACTCAGGGGGTGGAGGTTGCAGTGAGCTGAGATCAAGCCACTGCACTTCAGCCTGGTGACAGAGTGAGACTCTGTCTCAAAAAAAAAATGCATTAATTCATCACATACTTTAGAAGTAACCATGGTGTGCTGGCAGGTGTGTCAGGTGGTACGGATCTGGTGGGAAGCAGGATTGATGTGGATTCCTGTGCTTAGGGAGTCTTCCGTGTGGCTGCAGGGCTGTGTTAGTGGCATGTTTTATCTTTACCAGATGGAGGGGACATCAGCACTGTGAAATGGACAATATATTATCTGCAGCAGCTCAGTGCCTTGAAGATTCCACGCCCTTGCAAATCCCCACTGACATCTTTGTAAAACATTTGGATGCTCAGTAGGTGTTTGGGATACATTTTCTCAAAAATAGCACAGGAAAAGCTACTAGGGTTGCATAGAGAGGTGAACAAAGAAAACGTAGAAGATTTATTTGGGGAAGATGCCTCCAGGACACGGCTGACCTTCCCATCTGGACAAAGCTCTTTCGGGCTCTGCATTTATTCCAACTTTCTCACCAAGTGCCAGCAATTCAGCATTCCAGGCCCTCCTCATTGCTGTCTGTACTCTCACATTTTCATGGAGCCTGATGCCAGTGGATTATTCTGAAAATGTCCTGTCCCTTTCACACCCCTGGATGGGGTTGGCCTGCCTTTCTATGGGCTGAATAGGGGTCCCCCCCAAATTCATATGTTGAAGCCCCTCTGCACAGCATAGTGGTATTTGGAGATGGGGTCTTTTGGTGGTGATGAGGTTAGATGAGGTCATGGAGTGAGGCCCTCGTGATGGGATCAGTGCCCTGTAGGAAGAGACCCCGGGGAGCATGCTTCCTCTGACCACCATGTGTGGACACAGTGAGAAGGTGGCCAGGAAGCGGCCCTCACCAGGACCCAGCCACGCAGGCACCCTGACCTCATGCTCCAGCCTCCAGGCCCATGGGGTCGTGCATTTTTGTTTGAGCCACAAGTCCATGCTGGTTTGTTATTCCAGCCTGGGTTGATTAAGACACATTGTTATCCATGGTTGAGTAACTTCTTCACATTTTGATTTATTAAACAGACGTTACTGAGAGAGTACATTTGGATTCATTTGTAAGTTATGTCAGTCTTTACACGAAGCTTGTTGCTATTGATGACAAACTCATCTTCCATTTTTTTCTTTCTAAATAATATATTGGAAGAAAAATGAGAAAATGCAGATACTCAAAAATACAGAGAAACATTGCCCACAATTCTGTCCCTCTGGAGAACTCTGACTAACACTCGTGCCTTCTGCGGAAGGAGGAAATTCCAGAGCGAAGGCTTTTCTCTTACTCACACTGAGATTTCCCATCAGCTAGTCAGAGCCCTGGTGAAGGGCCACCCGGAATTCTGGAAAAAAATCTCCCTACAACCCCAACCCCCTTAAATATGTATATAGAGAGAGAGACAGCGAGAGAGAGAGATGTTTTAAACACACACACACACACACACACACACACACACACACACACACACGGGGTACCATGTTCATGATATTTAATAAGCTCATTCCCGTTGGAATGTCCTTCTCCACAATTGACAGAATCAATTGCATGAAAGGGATTGATGAGGGGCAATGGGCTTACAGAATCACAGGGGCAGAGAAGTTCCAAGATAGGCTGATGCAAGCAGCAGAACCAGAAACACTGGAGAACCAGAGATGCTGGGGAACCAGAGATACAGCAGAACCGGAGACGCAGCAGAACCAGAGACGCAGCAGAACCAGAGGAACTGAAGAACCGGAGCAGCTGGAGAACCAGGAGAGCCGGCAGCCTGGCTCAGTCCAAGTCTGGGAGTTTCAGAACTGGGGAAACAGACAGCGCAGCCCCCAGTCTGAGGCCAAAGCCAGGGAGCCCTAAGGAGTCCAAAAGCAGAAGAACCTGGAGTCTGATGTCTAAGGACAGGAGGAAGAAAGGGGCCTTGCCCTGGAATGGAGAGAGAGCAGAGAGAGAGAGCAAATTCTTTTTCTTCTCCCTGTTTTGTCCAGCTGGGTTCCCAGGTGCCACACACATGGAGGGCTGGTCTTCCTATCTCAGATCACTGAATTTCAGTCAGTCTCTCTGGAATCACTTCACAGATACACTCAAAAGCAACACATGGCCGGCCACCTGGCCTCCACAATCCAGTCAGGCTGACAGCTCCTATTAACCACCACAGCAATTGTCCCTTGGACTTAGCCCCGTCTGGGGCTTGGGACCCAAAGGGCAGATCAGGTATTTCAGACAAAATAGATGGCAACTCTGTGAGGCCCTGTTGTTCAATCCAAAGAGCATTTGGTTGATTCAGTGTACACCTGAGCATACACAGGCATGCTCACACATGCACACACGTAGGAACACGTGCCCACCCATGCATACGTGTGCACATGGACACACTTGCTCACACATATGCATATTGACATGCGCATACACACATAACACACATCTGCACATGCACATGTGCACACATATGCACACAGGTACCCACATGTACATGCACGTGAACACAGGCACACGTGCACATATACACACATTCACAAACAGATATATTCACTTTTTCTGTGTGACACTGTGCTAGGATTTGCAGACACAGCAATAAACATCGCGGGCGGAGCCCTGCCCTTCACTGGTGTTTTTTAATTAGAAAGGGAGAGGGAGAGAGAATGATATATAAAGACACATCACACAGCCATCCTGTATGTGGGAAAAGCCAAGGTCCTGCAGAGTGTCATAGGAAACCCCTGGCATCCAGGCTTTGGGAATGTGGGGGAAGTTTCCAGAAGGAAGTAAATATCAGTGGTTTGCAATTTCACGGGAGCTGGCTATGGAAAGGCATGGGCGTGTGGCATGACGTGCTATGGTATCTGGGGATGGGGTTGCACCCTGTATCTGCAACCAAATCCAGCCCAGCAGGACGAGAGCTCAGAGTCCGGAGGGAGGCAGGAGAGGAGCTCCAGTCTCCCACAGGCACTCCGCCCTCGGCCGCAGGCGTGGACACTGGCGAGCTCCATCTCTTGGCTTCCTGGGGTCTGCGCTGCCACAAGGCCTCATGAGGCCGCATCCTGCCCTGTGAACTGGGAGCTTGGCCTGAGCTGGAGGGGCCCTTGTTTTGTCCTCCAGATTCTGCAGCATCCCGGTTCGCAGAGGGTAGCATGAGTCCTGCCCGTATGCCTCGCTTCTTCATGCTCTCTTCACACCCATTCTCTTCACTCTGGGTAAGGGAGAGAGTGGGAATCAGTTCTTAAAGAGACCTCACCCTCAAAGTCCACTCTGATAAGTAGGAGGCTGTGAAACAAACAATGTTTTCTAGGAATAAAAGGACATCTTTTCTCTAGTGAACCTGTGTTCCTTTTCACAGACAACAGTACAGGTTTCTCTCTGAAGCCTGAGGGGTGTTTACATATAGGGTCTCTGTCACATATAATTCTCTTTAATTTTAAATGACATTTTCACCACCCTTTAAAAATGTAAAATTCTGTGGCTCAGAGACTCCAAGGCAACCCCTAATGACTCCAACCTCCCGGAGCTCATGCCCCTGAGGAATCCTCTCCCTGATCAGGTGGCTCCTGTGACTCTCTCCTGACTCAGAGAAGACGCCAGGGTGACGACAGCAGGGACGCAGGTCTCCCTGGAGCCCACTCCGTCCTGCTGGCTGTGAAAATGCCGCGGCTGTGATGCGGATCCGCTGTGGGTCTATGGGCAGGACTGACTGCTCAGGGCCAGCTGGGGACAGCCAGCGGCCAGCACTGAGGCCGAGCTGTGCAGCGGGGAGGGAGTGGACTCTGCCAGCAGCCGGGTCTCAGGGAGGCCAGTCCTTCCCTGTGGAGCCTGCTGATGGGAAGTCAGCCCCGTGGACCCCTCAAGGGCCTCTACGATCCTAAGCAGAGGACCCAGCTGAGCCAGGCCTGGACTCCTGACCCCCAGAAACGGTGAGATAATAAATGGGTGCTGTTCTAAGCCTCAGTGTGGCGTGGCAATGGATTATGCATTGATACGGCTTGGCTATGTCCCCACCCAAATCTCATCTTGAATTGTAGCTTCCGTAATTCCCACGTGTTTTGGGAGGGACACTGGTAGATAGTTGAACCATGGGGTGGTTTCCTCCATACTGTTCTGTTCTCATGATAGTGAATAAATCTCACGAGATCTGATGGTTTTATGAGGGTTTCCGCCTCTCGTGATAGTGAATAAATCTCACGAGATCTGATGGTTTTATGAGGGGTTTCCGCCTCTCGTGATAGTGAATAAATCTCATGAGATCTGATGGTTTTATGAGGGGTTTCTGCCATACTGTTCTCATGATAGTGAATAAATCTCACCAGATCTGACGGTTTTATGAGGGGTTTCCGCCTCTCGTGATAGTGAATAAATCTCACCAGATCTGATGGTTTTATGAGGGGTTTCCACCTCTCGTGATAGTGAATAAATCTCACGAGATCTGATGGTTTTATGAGGGGTTTATGCCATACTGTTCTCATGATAGTGAATAAATCTCACCAGATCTGATGGTTTTATGACGGGTTTCCGCCTCTCGTGATAGTGAATAAGTCTCATGAGATCTGATGGTTTTATGAGGGGTTTCCACCTCTCGTGATAGTGAATAAATCTCATGAGATCTGATGGTTTTATAAGAGGTTTCTGCCTCTCGTGATAGTGAATAAATCTCACGAGATCTGATGGTTTTATGACGGGGTTTCCACCTCTCGTGATAGTGAATAAATCTCACGAGATCTGATGGTTTTATGAGGGGTTTATGCCATACTGTTCTCATGATAGTGAATAAATCTCACCAGATCTGATGGTTTTATGACGGGTTTCCGCCTCTCGTGATAGTGAATAAGTCTCATGAGATCTGATGGTTTTATGAGGGGTTTCCACCTCTCGTGATAGTGAATAAATCTCATGAGATCTGATGGTTTTATAAGAGGTTTCTGCCTCTCGTGATAGTGAATAAATCTCACGAGATCTGATGGTTTTATGACGGGGTTTCCACCTCTCGTGATAGTGAATAAGTCTCACAAGATCTGATGGTTTTATAAGAGGTTTCTGCCTCTCATGATAGTAAATAAATCTCACGAGATCTGATGGTTTTATGAGGGGTTTCTGCCTCTCGTGATAGTGAATAAATCTCATGAGATCTGATGGTTTTATGAGGGGTTTCCACCTCTCGTGATAGTGAATAAATCTCATGAGATCTGATGGTTTTATGAGGGGTTTCTGCCTCTCATGATAGTAAATAAATCTCACGAGATCTGATGGTTTTATGAGGGGTTTCCGCCTCTCATGATAGTAAATAAATCTCACGAGATCTGATGGTTTTATGAGGGGTTTCCACCTCTCGTGATAGTGAATAAATCTCACGAGATCTGATGGTTTTATGAGGGGTTTCCACCTCTCGTGATAGTGAATAAATCTCACGAGATCTGATGGTTTTATGAGGGGTTTCCACCTCTCGTGATAGTGAATAAATCTCACGAGATCTGATGGTTTTATGAGGGGTTTCCACCTCTCGTGATAGTGAATAAATCTCACGAGATCTGATGGTTTTATGAGGGGTTTCCACCTCTCGTGATAGTGAATAAATCTCATGAGATCTGATGGTTTATGACAGGTTTCCGCCTCTCGTGATAGTGAATAAGTCTCACGAGATCTGATGGTTTTATGAGGGGTTTCCGCCTCTCATGATAGTGAATAAGTCTCATGAGATCCGATGGTTTTACAAGAGGTTTCCACCTTCACTTGGATTTCATTCTGTCTTGCTGCCACATGGAAGACAGTGTGTCTTTCACCTTCCACTGTAATTGTGAGGTCTCTCAAGCCACATGGATCTGTAAGTCCATTAAACCTCTTTTATATTTATAAATTACCCAGTCTTGGGTATGGCTTTATCAGCAGCATGAAAAGAGACAAATATATGCATCAGGGATCACTAATATCAAACGTTCTTAATTGAGAATCACACAGGAAAGCCCACGGGCCCGATTTAGCCTCTGGTTGTATTTATAGATCCCAACGTAGGACAAAGTGGGTGTTGAGTAAATATTTGATAATAAATATTCTAAATATAATGAAATATTCCTACCATATAATCCCAGCACTTTGGGAGGCCGACAAGGGTGGATCACCTGAGGTCAGGATTTCAAGACCATCCTCGCCAACATAGTGAAACCCTGTCTCTACTAAAAATACAAAAATTAGCTGGGCGTGGTGGCAGGTGCCTGTAATCCCAGCTACTTGGGAGGCTGAGGCAGGAGGATTGCTGGAACCTAGGAGGCAGAGGTTGCAGTGAGCTGAGATAGTGCCACTGCACTCCAGCCCAGGCAACAACAGCAAGACTCTGTTTCACAAAAAAAAAAAAAAAAAAAAAAAAAAATGGAGCTAACTTATTAATGTTCTGGTGTCAAATCAATTGAACCATATGCTTGTCTTATTTATGAAGAAGAAATTTTGTCTTCAGCTCTGGTCTCCCTCCCTAAATCTGGTAAAAGATACGGCCAGTCCTTAAAAACAGCATGCATGGTTTAATCAATCTAAAAAGTAAAACCTTTCTGAGACTCTTTCAATCTTGAGCATGGTGTGTTTGGCAACAAATCTAATTTACAAACTAAAATATTGGCTGCACTTCACCCCCATGGACTCCTCTCCTTCCTGCCACACAGACTATGAAACTGTGGATTAGAGCAAGCAGAGAGATGGAATTTTAGGACCTTGCAGATAGTCTTACTTGCTAAGATAAAAGTGTTAGTTTAATAAAAGACAAATAGAATTTAAGGACATTTGTTACAATGAGGTTGTGTCGGGGTTACGTGCAGGGGCCACACCCCGCTATTTGACGTGGGTGTGTTGACGTGCACAGAAGCTAAAGCATTTATCTCAGGAAGTGCTGGGAATATGGCGCCCTCTGGGGACACTAGAGGAAAGGTCCACAGCCAATTTGCAGGATCAGAACAAGGACCAGCCTGCGAAGCATCTGTAATCGCCAGGGGTTCTAAGTGTGGCTGGTGGCCCAGGCAACAGGGCCCCTCAGCCGACAGCTTCGGGGAGCAGCGAAGCTGCCTGTTCAAGCTGTGAATGGCCAAGAAACAGGCCCTGCCAGGGTTGGGGACGCCCCTCTCCACTCTGCAAAGTCCTGGAGGTGCATAGCGGATGGGGAGCCTTTAACGAGAGGTGAGACGGAGCCCGTGGGCTGTAACTCCCTGAGCCAGTAGGTATTAGCGTGAATTTTAACGTGATTCTAACTGAACTTACTCATTCCTGCGTTCTTGGGAGTATATGGTGAATACACAGAGATACACAGAGTATACCCTGTTTTTTGTTTTTTCTTTGAGATGGAGTCTCGCACTGTCCCCAGGCTGGAGTGCCATGGTGTGATCTTGGCTCACTGCAACCTCCGCCTCCCAGGTTCAAGTGATTCTCCTGCCTCAGCCTCTGGAGTAGCTGGGATTACAGGCATGTGCCACCACGCCCAGCTAATTTTTTGTATTTTTAGTAGAGATGGGGTTTCACCATGTTGCCAGGCTGGTCTCAGACTGCTGATCTCAAGTGATCCACCTGCCTTAGCCTCCCAAACTGCTGGGATTACAGGCGTGAGCCCCTGCGCCCGGCCCACTTTCTTTATTTTTTAATGAAAGAACTCACTTGAAACGCCACTTTGCTGAGCAGATCTTGTCTTCTTTATCTTTGATCTGTGCTAGCCGCTTTTCGTGTTTCTGCCCGTAGAGTCTGTCCGGGCAGCGCACAGGGAATTTATTTATCAACGCTGCCCGGGAATTTATTTATCAGTTAGTGCCGTGTGGCACATGGCAGGGATATGGAACGCACAAATCAGAAGGAAACTCGTTCCCTGGGTCAGCACTTTCTCTAGGGGAGGGTGATCTGAAGAAACCGTGCTTATACAATGTGGAAAATTCTAGAAATAATCGCGCTTGGGCCCTTCCCAAGTCCCAGAGCCCCGCAGCGCTGCCTGGGAATTGTTTGCGGAGGCCCACGCAGGTCTGCACTGAAGGCACTTTTCCCTGGGTGAGGCTGTAAATGCGGCTGCTTTCAGCCAGCTCCTGAGCCGGCGGCGTCATTAAGACGCTTTAGCCTTATCCTCTCAAATGGCCTAAAGAAGGTTAATGAAGACAAGGCATTGCTAAGCGTGAAATTAAGTCCTTGTAAAAATTTGTTCAGAAAAGTAGTTTTCCTTACTTCAGAGAAAGAAGGGAAATATCTCTTTTGAGTGTTGCCGGCAGCATTTGAATAGATAATGTGACCAGATTTACACAACAAAAGTCACATTTACAAGTCTTCCTGTTTTCCAGTAATTTCTAAGAGCCATGATTTGGTGATGGTATTCTGAAGGGATAATTGTGTGCAGTCTGGAGGCCATGTGGAGTCGCCGGCAGTGTGATCAATGTGGTCAGGGAGGGCTTCCTTCAGAAGGAGGGGGCACTCTTCCCTCACTGCCAGCATCCGTGCCCAGGCCTCTGCCTCCGCAATGGCCCCCAGGGGCGGCCTTCAGCATCCGTGCCCAGGCCTGTCTCCACAATGCCCCCCAGGGGCGGCCTTCAGACGTTTCTTAATAGAGTGCTCAGAACCATCAGCTGACTCCAAATATCATCCTAACTGATACTTAAACTCGCATAGGACTTGAGAATTCCAAAACTATTATAGGTTATCCAGCTTTAAGCTTCACTTTGCTTGATCTTTGTGACTCTACAAAGCAGAAAGGAACAATTATCACTTCTAAAAAGATAAGAAAGCTGAGATTCAGACATCCTAGGTAATTTGCCCCAATTGACTCAACTTCTTAATGATTGGACTGAGACAAAAACCTATGTCCCTGTTAGTATACGGTGGTCTTTCTCCTAAACCCAAACAGGTCTGGCACATTGTTTGAGAGTAGAGATAGCAGTCCACTTCCAAATGCTTGACTTTTCTCCTGGTGAGCTTTCAAGGATAATTTCCAACTTGAAGAAAGAAAGCTGAACAGTCTATATTTGATGCTTTTGAATTTCCATTTTTGTATTTAACTTTTCTCAACCTCTCTTAGTCAAGATGATACATGAGTTGAGTCCATTGAACTTTGGACTGTACAATTCTTGGCACAGGATCAGATTAAAATGCTTATTGCTCTGTGGATAGGTGGATGAAGGAAATAAATGATCCTTGTTTTCACTTCTTTGTGTGCCTGTCTGGCTTTAATGAGAACGAAGAAATCATAAAATGAATATTCAGTCCGCAGCTATGAATTTTTTTATCAGTTTGATACGGCATATGGTAGAGGAAGGAATTGCTTGCTTGATTCTCAGAAACAGCAGTGTTTAGTTGATGTCTCAAAGGTGGAGAGTTTTATTGTCATGATATAAAATGGCATTTGACCGAAGAACCTGGGATGGCCTGTCCCCACCCCACGAAAATGCTGCCTCTTTTCTAAGCGAAATGAATAGATAACGCACAATGGAGGAGAAACCAGAGTTCCTCTTGGGACAGCTGAATCCATGCACAGGGCCCGATGTGGCTGGAGCTGAGGTGGTGCAGGGCCTGTGGCTTGTGGTCCTGGCCTGCCTGTGGCCCTCCATGGATAGCTGCAAGTCGATGGCTGCACATGCCTGAAATTCAACTTACATGAACTTTACCCTGTTTTCAAATTCCAATGCAGGCATGAAGATCTAGAATAAAGTATTCTCCTTGGATAAATTAGGGTCCTAAATATTCAGTGCCCACATCTTTCGTCCTTACTTCTCTCACGCTGCTGGGCCAGCCAGAGGATGCTGACCTCGGGTGGTGTCTGGTTCCTATCTGGCTCCGTCCCGCCAGGCTAAGGTGGCACCCTGTTTAGTGTTCTCTCCAAGGAGAAGGATGGATGTACCGTTCTCCCGTTCACTCTCGGGGTCCTGCGTGGGGACAAGTCTTACGGGGGAATTGTCGTTCAGCCATGTGCACTTCCTGATGCTCAGAGGTGGGGGTGGTGTAGGATTGCACAGGCAGCGGGACACACAGCGAGCTCATCAGGGTGTGCGTGCGGCAGCCACGGTGCACGGCCAGGCCGTGTGGGCCGTCTGCCACCAGCTTGGGACTCAGGACAGACCAACACTCTGGAACTCAAGGCTTCGGCGTCCAGACGCCCGGCTTCGATGAGGCCGAAGTTCCTCGTTTCTTGTCTGTGTGGGCGTCTACCTTTGCCTTTTCACTAAGAAGGCATAAATGTCAATCAACCACAGACTTCAAATTGTGCTCATGCTCAGGTCAAAGAGCAAACTCCACAGCACCGGCTGTTTCATCATCTGAAAAGGAACATTTTTACAAAAGGAATCTCAGGATCCTGGAGAATTCACCTCCTGTCTTGAATGGAAATAAAATGATGACTTCCAAAGAATTCCACATGATTTTTCAGGACTGATTTGTAAGCCAGGTGAGGACGGGAAAGAACATCACAGCTCTAGGCTTATACGGCAGGACTGAGAAACAAGGAGACTCTTCTACTTACCCCAGCACACGGTTCAAGCACGGTGCTTTCATGTGAGTGCAGCTGTTTCAATTGAAAACCACCTTGCTTTTGTCAATAATTTGTGTAAAATTTGGGCAAATCAGGTAGAAAATAATAGGAGAGAGCAGATAACATCATAGCCTCAGCCTAGATGGTTCTCAGCAGGCCCTTCCCAGAGCTGGGGAACAGGCAGCTGGCTTGCCAAGCCCATCAGGCATATCCCAGAGCCGGGGAGCAGGCAGCCAGCTTCCTGGTGCCCTTCAGGCATATCCCAGAGCCGGGGAGCAGGCAGCCAGCTTCCTGGTGCCCTTCAGGCATATCCTAGAGCCGGGGAGCAGGCAGCCAGCTTCCTGGTGCCCATCGGGCATATCATAGAGCCGGGGAGCAGGCAGCTGGCTTCCTGGTGCCCTTCAGGCATATCCCAGAGCCAGGGAGCAGGCAGCCAGCTTCCTGGTGCCCATCAGGCATATCGTAGAGCCGGGAAGCAGGCAGCCGGCTTCCCGGAGCTCATCAGGCATATCCGTGGTGGGGCTTCCATCTCTTTGCTGGGGCTTGCTTTTCCCAGGACAGAGAGAATGTGCTCATCCTGTCCCTGAACGCTGCCACCATCGTCTCTGGGCAGCCGGCTGCTCTGGAGGCAGAGACTTTACTACCTTCTGTGGAGAGAGAGCCATGTGGCAAGTTCTCAGCAAGAAACCCATAGAACCTTTATTTTCCTGCAGCTGTGCTCTCTTACTTCTGTTCTATGAGAAGGTGGAGAGAGAAAGTCTGCTCTGGACTGCAGACCCCGGGCCACCTCCTTCACTTGTGGATCCTGAGACCTGACCCAGGAAGTCTGCTGTGGACTGCAGACCCCGGGCCTCCTCCTTCACTTGTGGATCCCCAGACCTGACCCAGGAAGTCTGCTGTGGACTGTAGACCACAGGCCTCCTCCTTCACTTGTGGATCCCGAGACATGACCCAGGAAGTGTGCTCTGGACTGCAGACCCCAGGCCTCCTCCTTCACTTGTGGATCCCGAGACCTGACCCAGGAAGTGTGCTCTGGACTGCAGACCCCAGGCCTCCTCCTTCACTTGTGGATCACGAGACCTGACCCACTTGACATCAACGGGGAAATCCTGCACCAAGGTCACCACCTGTTGTGACGACGTGGGCTTCCCCTGCGTCATCTTTTCCTTATTTTTAGAATTATCCTGTTTTCCTGCTCTCATAGATATTGATATTTGCTCTATCAGCCTAACTTCTTCCATTTTGTTTCTTGTTATGTTCAGGCCTGTGGATCTGTTTTCCTCATGTATTTTCATAGATAGGTTTCTCTAGAACACTGCATTTCAAACCTTACCACACATTGGAATCATGGGGGTGCTTGTTGCCCACAGACCCAGGGGTCCTGCCTGCATTGGAATCACGGGGGTGCTTGTTGCCCGCGGATCCCGGGGTCCTGCCTGCATTGGAATCACGGGGGTGCTTGTTGCCCGCGGATCCCGGGGTCCTGCCTGCATTGGAATCACGGGGGTGCTTGTTGCCCGCGGATTCCGGGGTCCTGCCTGCATTGGAATCATGGGGGTGCTTGTTGCCTACAGATGCCGGGATCCTGCCTGCAGATTGGAATCACGGGGGTGCTTGTTGCCCACAGATCTCGGGGTCCTGCCTGCATTGGAATCACGGGGGTGCTTGTTGCCCACAGATCTCGGGGTCCTGCCTGCATTGGAATCACGGGGGTGCTTGTTGCCCACAGATCCCAGGTTCCTGCCTGCAGATTGGAATCATGGGGTGCTTGTTGCCCACGGATCCCGGGGTCCTGCCTGCAGATTGCAATCATGCGGGTGCTTGTTGCCCACAGATCCTGGGGTCCTGCCTGCAGATTGGAATCACGGGGGTGCTTGTTGCCTACAGATCCTGGGGTCCTGCCTGCACAGTTTTGGATCCCGTGGGTCAGGGTGGGATTTTCAAAGAAGGCCTCAAGGCCTCGGCTGCCTCTACTGCTGCTGCTCCTCCAATGACTTCACTTTACAAAGCTCTGCTTCAGAAGGAAAGAACCAGGGGCCACCTTGGGAGACAGCCCATCCTCGTGAGGGTGTGGGGAATACGTTCACAGCTCCATAGAATTTCTCACGGGCTCCTCTACATGTCTTACTGCTCAAGCTTACACTAAGATAAGTAATTTACTTCAAAGAAGTTCTTACAATGAACATTTCCAGACTTTTGCAATTCGTACTTTCAGAAAATTTGACTTTATAAGTCGTCTAAATCTTTCTTGCCCTTACATTCTGAAATCTAAATTATTAGCAAAATTGGCTTTGAATGTGGATGTAAAACTTTTATAGGTCAACAACCTATGTGAGATTAGGTAGGCTGAACAATAATTAATCTCCAAACTAAGTAGGATCTGAGCAGTGCAGCCCTAGGTCCAAGTGCGGGGCTCTCAGACACACCAGCCCTCAGAACCGACCTTGATCAGACCTGCCCCCTCTCTGGCCCGCCTTCTGAGGTCCCTCCTTTTGACGTTGTCTCTGCAACACGACCATGCTCCTGTGAGGCTGTCGTGACTCTCCTTCCCAGTTCTGCGGCCCTGTACCCGGGCACTCTCAGGATGATGTGTCTAGATGCTCTTTTTCTTAGACTGACCTTGTAGCTTGGCATTGACTTATGCTGGATATTTTTGGCATTCTTTTCTGTCCTGCTGTGCTACTGAGACGGGGACTAGACAGATACCACTGGAGAGAAGGTGGTAGGAATAAGGTCTTCTGAGTAGCAGTGAGGAGGTATCCGCAGCAATTCATCACTTCATAAAATGATGCCAGGAAGGGATGGAGAGCTTGGGAAAATGTGTTATTGTTTTCATTAAATTGATTAGAGGTGACCTGCATGCAGAGGCATTGGGAGGCTGGGATGTTCTGGGTAGAGACTGTGAAAGCTAACCTAAATATTCCAGACATAGGCCAGGTTCAGTGACAAGAGATGTGGGGAGGAGACTGAGAATGAATAACTGCAGCTTTGGCTGAAGGAGGAGAGCCCCTTGTCCGAGTCCCGATGTCCTGGGAGATGCCACGCCCTTAGAGGAAGAGCGGGGTGTCCTCATTCCTGTTCATGCTCCCGACCTCCAGGCTGCAGTCCAGCCCCAACTTCACCAAAACTGCCCTTCTGTCCTTTTCACACTAAACCGGATCCCAGGACACCAACCCCAGCAGGTGCTCTCGGATTCATCTGTCTCTTCCCAAGGCCATCCAATACCTTTGGCCTGGCTGTCCTTTTTGAAACACATTTTCCCTGATTTCCGAGAGAACAGCAGGTTTTCCCCCTGGCTTCTGAGCACCCCCGGTGTCCCTCCCCAGATGGAAGATTTCTACCCAGCCCCAAACAGGAGAAACCCAGAGAGTCCAGCCCCTTTCCCTCCCAGGCTTCTCATGACATCTTCCATCCCCCAGGCGTCACCTGCCATGGATTCCCTGCAAGGTCAGGTTCACACCTGGTGCTTACATTTCTCTTCTGAGCCCCAGGCCTCCTGCCTGACCCCAGCCCTTGGCTGTCCCAAAGATTAGTCTATTCCAATCTGGACTCTACGCTTACCTGCCCACACCCCTGTCTTCCCAGCTCAGCCAGCGGCAGCACCTCTCAAGGTGCCTTGCAGCCCGGACAGAGGCCTCATCACACAGGAACATGAGATGCAGAAATGTTAAAACTTCACGTTATTCCTGTAATGAGTGCCTGATGCCTAATGCCTGATGCGTGGTGCCTGGTGCCTGATGCCTGATGCCTGATGCCTTGTGCTTTGTGAAGTGCTTTATGCAGTGTTTTCACCCATTCCTCTCTTTAATTGTTTTGCCAAAAGTTCCACTGACCAGTGCTCACTGTCACTGCCTTGTGGACTCTTCTCTCTTATTTTCTGCTGTTATGGGCTAAGACTGGGTGAGCTCTCTGATCCTTTTCAAGCCACAGCATTGTTTATTCCTATTAATCCCAATCACATGGAAAAAAGTAAATCCGACAAATCCTTTCAGTGAAAAGACAATTTAACCAATTTTCCTCATTCTGTTATTGTGGGTTTTTTTTAAATGTAAATGTGGGAGTTTGCATTTGCCCTTCTGTTATTGTGCTTTTTTTATGTAAATGTGGGATTTTGCATTTGCCCTTGTTATTTCATTCCCTTTCCTCTGCCTGTGGCTCCTATCTGCCACCTGCTCATGACGGATGACTGCCGTTTAATGTATTAACTAGGATTCTTGGCTTTGTGTGTACTGAAAACTGATAAATGTGCTGTCCATGTCTTAAAATGAAATTATTCACAGAAGTGAGGGAACAAGCTTTGCGGAAGTCTCCAAAGGAACTTCAGAAATTATTTTAATTCCAAACAAGATTCTCTGGGGCAGTTGCTGAAACAAATATAAATCGACCAAATTGTATTATTGCTAAGCCAAAATGAAAAAAAGAAAAAGATAGATGTTAGTACGGGGATGTTAGTACGGGGACATGTGAAAAAGAGTAAATCAGTTCTTAGAGTTCTGTGACTTGAAACCATTTATGGATGTGAGATTATGTAGGTAAATATGTAACTAAGCAAATAGAGCGGAAAGATGTCAAAACTCTAAACACAAATTTCATCCTCACTGGTTCTGTAGCTACTTAAGGCGATAATATTAGAATGTCACATGGAAGGACAGGAGCTGAGATCACCTGGTTTTCTGGTATCTGGGAAGAAAACACTGAATACTGACCACTGGGCAGACTGGGACTGGAGAAGAAGCCGTGGGGAGAGTGGGGTTTCCAGCAGGAAAATCTCACACAGAGGCAAACTTGAATAGTTGATATGCAGACAATTGGTAGGGCAGAATATTTTTAGAGATCATGGAGTTGAACCCTTCGTTTCACAAACACAGAAACTGAATTGTGAAGATTTTGCTCCTTTTCCAGAGGCTAGTAGTGTGTGGAAGAGCAGACCTCAGTCTCAGACCCTAGGCTCTGCTCAGGGCCTCTCTGAGCTCTGCTGCGTTTCTATTCCACAAGTGTTCACTGACCAGTGAGTAAGAGAAAGCAACTGTGCAGTACGCTGTGTGCTGCCTGTTAGATGAGGCTGACTATGGGCCAGGCACAGTGGCTTATGCCTGTAATCCCGGCACTCTGGGAAGCTTAGGTAGGAGGGCCACTTGAAACTAGGAGTTTGAGACCAGCCTGGGCAACATAGTAAGATCTCATCTCTTAAAAATAGTTTAAAAATTTTAAAAATTAGCCAGGCATGGTGGTGCATGCCTGTAGTCCCAGCTACTCAGGAGGCGGGGAGGATCACTTGAGCCCAGGAGATTGAGGCTGCAGTGAGCTATGATCATGCCACTGTACTCCAACCTCAGTGACAGAGAGAAACCCAGTCTCTTAAAAAAAAAAAAAAAAAAAGGCCAGCACGGTGCCTCAGACCTGTAATCCCAGCACTTTGGGAGGCTGAAGTCAGAGGGTCACTTGAGGCCAGGATTTTGAGGCCAGCGCTGGCAACATAGTAATATGTGGTCTCTACAAAATTACATATAATAAAAAAAATAGATGGGCATGGTGGTGCACACCTATAGTCCCAGCTACTTGCGAGGCTGAGGCATAAGAATCACTTGAACCGGGGAGGCAGAGGTTGCAGTGAGCTGAGATCATGCCAGTATACTCCAGCCTGGGCAACAGAGTGAGATCGTATGTGCAAAAAAAAAAAAAAAAAAAATGCTTAATAATGAAGTCCCCAAATTGAGGCTTTTGTATTGTGGAGAAGAAGACATGCTTCCAATAACTACAAGCAGAGTATGACAAATATTGTAAAAATTCTATAAAAGTAAAGAAATTAAATAAAGGATGCAGTTGTGACTTCTGGTTTGAGACATGGGGTTGAAGAGGGTGTTGGGCTGATGTGGGGGTCACCGAACAGAAAGGAGGAGGAAGGGGCATTGCCCGTGGAAGGAAGAGCCCTGATTGACACTCAGGAGCCCTCCTTGAGAGTCCTTGGGGACTCTCCGGAGACACAAGGGAACAGTTTGCAGCCAGAGAGCTTGACACCGAGACTTTATTCTCTTGCTAGTGGGCTGCACTAACCTAGAAATCTAGGCTTCCTTCTCCTGATCGCAGGGAGGCTTTGGGATTCCCTGAGCAGGGTGTTGGGCCGGCTGTCTTCAGCGTTCCCACACTGCAGACACTATGTTTTGGCTAAGATGAAACTGTCTGAATTTTGGAAATTATGGACTCGCTGTGAACTTGATCGATGATCTAAGCTACAGCAGGAATTTCTGAGTGACCCATACTTTTTCCCTTTTGAAAGTAAACGGACGTATTATATCTAAATCACCCTCACTAAAGATCCAGACATTGTCTATTAAAAGATACCTCCTTTTTTCCAGGTCACATGTGAGGGTTTGCTGCTAATGAGATTTCCTCTCACAGAGCTCAGGGTTGGAAGGCCCTTCTCCCTGCCGAAGTTCCTCCCTGCTTTGAGCCCAGCAATCTCTATGGGGCAGGCGAGGCTTCCCCAAAGGGACAGTGAGGGAGATGGCCTGTCCAGAGGCTCCCAGTCCAGGCCCACCAGCTCCCAAGGGCAGCCCGTCGGGGCAGGGACGGCTCTAGCAGTGGAGTCAGCGGCCATGTAGGCAGGTGGCTGAGCACCTGAGCACTATGCCCTGCGGTGCATCTCAGGGTGTCTGCGGGGACCCTGGGCACTTGCTCCTCTGCCGGCCCTACAGGGGCCTCCATTCTCCACCCTGAGTCCAGGCTGGCTGGAGCCCATGGTCTTCCTCCACACCAGCCCGGAAGCACCTTCCAGAGGCCGGCCGTGTCCCTCCCCTCACTGGACGCCGGCAGCCTTTCCCCGTGGCTGCAGGCCTGTGCTCTGCTCACACCCACATTTTCCTTTGGGATGCTCTGTCCCTGCTCTCACCTGAGAAGCCCAGCTGGTGTCCTCCCCAAAGGCCTCCTTGTGTCAAAATCCTCTCAACCCACTGCTAAGCACAGCCGTGGACCGGGTTGTGTGCACTACCTCAGGATGGAGATACTGTCATTAGGTTAAGATGAGGGCATTTAGGGTGGGCTCTAACCCAAGATCACTGGTGTCCTTATGACAAGGGGAATTTAGACACAGAGACAGACAGAAGGAAGACAGAGGAGGAGGCCCGTGGACAAGCCAACAGCAGGCTTCAGAGCCTTGGAGCGAACCCACTCTGCAAGCCCCTGGATCCAGGACTTCTGGCCTCAAGAACTATAAGACAATTTGTTTTTAAATTCTGTTGTTTCAACCCAAGCATGGCACTTTGCTTCATCTGCCGTGGGAAGCTCACACACCTGCTTTCCTACATTCCCTGTCCCAAATGTCAGCCTTGAGGTCTGTGCATATGACTTTACACAAGGAACTCTTCTCTGCCCACAAGACAACAAGAAATACAATCTTGGGGGCAGCAGGTAGTCCCATGTGCTTCCCCCATGAGCCCCACAGCGGAGGGGCAGGGATGGGAGGGCACAGATACAGGGAAGGGGTCCGAGGGCCAGGGTCCCTGCTGTGATTCCTTCCCTCCTCCCACACCCAGCCTCCTTCAAAGACAAACAAGCAAGTGGTGCGGCGAGGTCTCCTCTGAGGGGACTCGGGGAGAGTTGGGGGCTGGGTGGCGCCTCCCTGTTCTCATCCCCATCGACCCCACACTCAGCATTTCTAGACTAAAGCCCCACACAAGGAAAGGAGCCCATAATTAGCTGGAAATTCAGCTCCAGGCCTGCATTTGGCCCCCTGTAGTTGTTTTAGCCTGGTGGATGAGATAGCGTCGACGGGAAAAACAGCCCAAGATCTATCTGGTGGTCACCAGTATCAGAAGCACAGTGCACCAGAGCAGATTGCGTGCGTGGCCGCGATGACGGAGTGGGAGGAAGGCTCCGCCCTGGGATCCTGGCTCAGTTCTGCGTTGGGTGGCACATTCACCTTCCACACAAATGCAGGATTCTCTTCCTCAGGGCAACATCTAAACAGAGCATCCTTATTCAGGTCGGCACAAATGGAAGATGAACTGAACCACACACTGACTTCTGGCCCAGAATACTATGTGAGTGTCTGTGTGTTGGTTGTAAAAATAAAGCTATGGCTCTGAGCCCAGGTTCTTAGAACATCTGAGGATGGTGGAGATAAAACGGAAGAGAAGTGATCCGGTGGCCTCGGGCAGATGACACCTGCTCCTCCTAGGACTCCCAGTGCCAACCCAGAGGCCAGACACACACGTGTGTGCAGCCAGATGGGCCCCCGGCATCAGGCACGGCAAAGGTAACAAATGCAGAAAGGAAAATCCATGTGACCGACGGCGTGGGATGCACTCGGATGCACGGACCCTGCGGCTCACCTTGTGTGGGGGTCCCCGCTGTCCCTCACCCATGGGTGTCCTTGCTTGTTGAAGAGAATGTGAATATACTGATGAGGTCACCTTGCATAATTTAAAAAAAAAAAGCATTGCAAGAAAGGGAGATAGGAGGGAGAAAAATGGGTAGGAAGGAAGAAAAAGGAGGGGGAAGAGGAGAGTGAGTAAGGAGGAGGGACAGGTGGCAGGAGGAACAGGGGAGCCGGAGGGAGGGTGTTGAATCCCGGGAAATGAGGATTGAGAGGGAGTGGAAACAGGAGGGCAGGGAGGATGAGAGGATCCCACCCAAGCCCCAGAACCCTGCGCAGCAGTTTTAAGACTGGGAATGGAATTCAGAGTCGGGAGGCCCGAGCTTCCATCTCAGTGAGATATGAGAATGCTGACTAGTTGTGTGGTTATGCAACGCACAGAACTGTTTACCCTTCACATGCAACATCTCTAGGGTGGCAGCATGTCCCGGTCCATGTCTGCTCATGCCTGTGCATCTGCTTCTGTTTGCCTATCTCCATCTATCATTGATCTATCTACCCATCTCTGCCTCTCTATCAATCATCTATCTATCTACCTATCTATCTATCTATCTATCATCTATCATCTATCTATTATCTATCATCTATCTATCTATCTATGATCTATCATGTATCTATTATCTATTACTTATCTATCATCTATCTATCATCTATCACCTATCATCTATCTCTCTATCATTATCTATCAATTATCTATCATCTATCTATCATCTATCACCTATCATCTATCTCTCTATCATTATCTATCTATTATCTATCATCTATCATCTGTCATCTATCTATCGTTATCTATCATCTATTATCTATCATCTATCTATCATCTTTCTATCATCTATCCATCCATCATTACCTATCATCTATCTAATCATCTATCATCTATCTATTATTTTCTATCATCTATCATCTATTATCTATTATTTTCTATCATCTATCATCTATTATCTATCACCTATTATCTATCATCTATTTATCACCTATCATCTATATCTCTATCATCTATCATTATCTATCTATCATTTATCATCTATCTGTTATCTATCATCTATCATCTTTCTATCATCTCTTTTTATCATCTATCATCTATCTATCATCTATCCATCCAACATTATCATCTATCTATCTAATCATCAATTATTATCTATCACCTATCATCTATTATTATCTATCATCTATCTATCATCTATCTATGTATCATGTATCTATTATCTGTCCGTCATCTGTCTATCATCTGATTGTCTCATCCCTCTAACTCTATCATCTCTCATCTGTTTGTCTACCGTCTATCTATATAACTATCCATTGTCTATCTACGTATCTATCTGAACGTGCTTTGCAGTCAGCATAGCACCTATATGTTTTGAGACAGTTGGTCTTTCTGGGATCTGACAGATCTGAGTGGTGATACAGACAATGTGATTCAGACACTTTAGTTTCCCTCTGTCGGGAGCCACAATACCTCCATGGCCAGCAACAACTTCAGTGGCAACTCCAGACAACTCGAAATTGTGGAGGACAAAGGCTGCTTACCCATCACACCTTGACCTGCAACCATTGCGCATGAATGTTTGGCCTCCCCGCAGGGACTGTGTGTCAATCCTCCCATAGGGATGGAGTCAGGCTGCGTCCTCACGCCTCTGACAAGCATGCTGCACACATTGAACACTTTTGGTTAAAGACTCGTGTAAAATGCATCAAGCAGTCCAACTGCAGGAAAAGTGTTCACAACCACAGAGCCTCAAATAATATTACATCCCTTCAAAGACTATCTTTTTAATATCAGAAAATATTTTCCTTCACGAGTGGAAAAAGCATTACATTTCATGGACATTTTTGCATGAGTCTAAAACATCTCACCCCAGTGCCATGAAGGACATATCCCAGGTTTTGTTCTGACACAGGTAGATTAGGTAAATATGAGCACCTGGCACGAACCCCTTCCCAGATGCTGTGCCGTGGGAAAAGGATGCAAGTTCAGTCTCGTCTCATTGGCTGATGATGCAATTTGTTTTTGTCCACATTAGAAGGAACTTTTCGATTTAGCAGTGGCTCTTCTGAAGACACGTGGGAGCACTGTTTAGTTCAAAAGGGGATGTCTTTAGGTTGCTTTCTGCCACAAGGATCCTTTTGTGTGTGTGTGTGTGTGTGTGCGTGTGTGTGTGTGAAAGTCCTTCCAAAATTAAGATTCCAGCTACTGGCATTCTCTAATAAAGTGGCTGTGATGTTGCCTTCTGAGGCACAAGTTGCCAGCTGATTCGCTTGTTTAATCTACAAAGATAAATGCCATGCCACACTAATGGAGAAAGACATTATTCATATTCGCAAGGCATTTTCCAGAGAGAAAGAACTTTCGAAAGGCTTTCAAGAGCCATATTGAATTTACTATATGTTTCTGTGGGTAGAAATCATAGCCAGAAATAGATGTTCACTGATTGACTGCCTATTTTCCATGAAGTATGGCTGGTTTCATAGGACAAAAGAAGCTCAAGAGTCTGTTTTGAAATGTGCATCTTCCACAGTTAGAAATAAATTTCAAGGTTAATCATATTGATTTTTCATGAGAAATTGATAGAATAAAGCATCTTCTGGGTGGTTTCAGGGAAAGTTAATCTCATGATTGCCAAACTCTATGCACTTCAGCATTGTGTAAGCATTATTTAGAATAACTTAAAGGCCACTTCCAGCCAGATCAACAGAAGGTTCAGCAATTTAACTCCTAAGCTCCCACAATCCTGCTTGTATTTCATAATCAGAGGACACACTCCAGTAACTGTGAGGAATTCCAATATTTTGTGAAAGTCCTTCCACAATTAAATAAACTCATCACAAGTTGGATTAAGAAAGAAAGTCTCTCGGCAGTGCTCACTGAAGAATCGATGAACTCTTTATGTTTTTCCTTGGATAAGGATGTCGTAGAATCTTCTTGTAAGACAATTTTGAGCAATATTTTAAAATGACAGAGCATTTAGTGTTTTCCTTGAGGAGGGAGACAATGTTATCCTCCTTCTTCAACCAACATTTTGGAAGTGCCCACAGTATTTTAAATAATGGAGGTAGAGAAAGGATGCATCCCCAAGCAAGAATTTCCATGGACACAGAATGGGTGATTAATAAAGTAGAAAGTCTTCATGGAAAAGGAGTCTAAACAGATTAAACTTTTAAGATAAAAATAGTCACGACTCATAATTTGTGAATGTCTGCTCTGAGTTAGACTTTGGGTATATCCTCTCCTCCATTACCTGAAAAATCGTCCTGCAGTATTTGTTAGCATGTAAGTGCTGTAGAGATGAAGAAAACTCAGAAGTGTGGCTTAAAAGCTTATAGTCAACTATGTAGCTATGTAGCTTGTGTAAAGAAATTACTTTACACAAGTAATTATGGCCCCTGTAATAAGTAATGCTGGCCCCTGTAATAAGTAATGCTGGCCCCTGTAATAAGCAAATCCACAGGTTTCACTGGCTGAAGATCACAGAACATTATTTCTGACTTCTGTGTCTGCTCAGGGAGACTGTGGCTGCTCGGCCTGGGGGGCAGGAGGCCTCCACCCTGGTGGTCTGCAGAGAATCAAGGACATCCGAGCCTGAGGCGGGCTGGGGACTTTCTCTGTATCCTGGGTGAAGAAGAAATGGGCTGGGTCATTAGCTAGTCTCACCACAGAGTCCTTCTCCCCCTTCTCCTAAATGAGACACCCAAAGCCCCATCCAGCCGCTGCACCCAGCTCAAAGTCCACACCCTCTGGGCACCGTGCGGTCCTCTTCATCAGCCCACGATGGCACTTCTTGTTCACCACACTGTCAATTAGACACATTTTCCATCTCTCAAAAGGCAGAGCGAGGTAGGTTAGGATGCTCCCATGGATAAAAAAGAATAAGATTGTGAACATGGACCCACAGCGATCAAAGCCCCACCAGGTGGGCAGCGTGAGGCTCTATGCCATGGATTTGGCGGTTGGATTTGGGGGTCCCTTTGGTTGGGCCCTGTTTCCTGTGAGATTATTCCTTCTCCACCCCATGAGTCATTGATGAGCCTGCCTTCGGTGGGGTGGTGGAGATTGAACATCACTAATCAGCGAGTGACCACCAGCCCAACACAACCATGCACCCAGCATCCACCTCGAGAGACCGTTACAGCCATGTACAAACTCCCACCCCCGCCTTCAGCCACTATCCCGAGGTTCACAATCACCCAGTTCCTAAGAGCCCAGATCAGCTGGGCCTGTGTCTGCCTGAATATAAATGGAATCACACAGCATATTTTGCTTGTGTCTGGTTTTATTCTGCTCCATGTTTGGTCTGTGAGGTTGCAGCCCCACTGCTGTGTGCAGTTGTAGGCATCTTGTGTTCATGACTGCATGGTGTGCCATGGTGCGAAAATATTACAGTCTATTTAATTATCCATTCCACTGCTGAAGGACCTTCTAGTAGTTTCTAGTCGTGTTTTGTTGCTAGTGTGGATGCTGCATCTATAAGCATGTTTTTGGTAAACTTACATGTGCACCTTTGTGGGTAGGTAGGCGCGTGTTCAGCTTTGGTGGATATTGCTACACTTTTTCCCCCACGTGGTTTTAGTAATTCATACGCTACCAGTAGCATATGTGAGTCCTGATGGCTGCAAACCTAGCACGTCCTTGGAACGTGCTGCCTCTGCTTCCCTCACATCCTGTCCTGTGTGGTGGATGCGTGGCTATTGCATGGCGTTTCCACTGTGCAGTTTCTGATGTGGGGACCATGTTTCGGGATCCTGTGTCCTGTGCTGGGCTCCATAACCACACTGAATTTGTTTCTCTACACATAAGAAGGAGCTTGTCCCCATACCGTGCGTTTTCAACTTAGCAGTGGCTCTTCTGAAGACACATGGAAGCACTGTTTAGGTCAAAAGCCGATGTCTTTAGGTTGCTTTCTGCCACAAGGATACATTTTCTTCAACTAGAAACTTTTCTGGGCTTTTAACATTTTTCTCAAAGCATTTCTTTTTTATTTCCGGTTTTATTTCCTATTATTTGAGTTCTAGAAGAAGACAATTTTTCCAAGACTTTGAGGATCCAATTATTTCTGCTGGCAAAATGTCTCATATTTTCAAAGATAATTTTCCCTTGGTATAACTTAACACAGTAAGCGAAACACAATAGTCTCTGTCACTGGCCCCTCTGGTGGTCTTCTGAGAGCGGCACGTTGGGTAGAGGCAAGGTCGCCTTCACAGCCCTTTGGAGAAAGCTTTAGTGAGTTTTCCACGGTGCAGGTCTGGAGTCCGCGTCGTTCTATGCCTCGTGTAATTTCCACATCAACTCCAAGTAAGTAACTTGTATTATTATCATGTCAGCATTCAACTTCAATATGCTGATCTGTATTCATTAATTATAGCTGCTGTAAAAACCCCCAAATGGCAAGGGTTTCACACAAAAACAGTTATGGAAGAATGCAGTGACCCTGGGGAGCTCTTCCTGTTTGGCAGTGAAGGGTGGAGTCTCTGTGGTGCCCAGTCATTGGGAGAGCGTGGACGGGGCCTTCCATCTTCTGCCTGTGGGTTCTGGATCACGGTCAGCACGGGCATCCCTGTGGTGCCCAGTCATTGGGAGAGCATGGACGGGGCCTTCCATCTTCTGCCTGTGGGTTCTGGATCACGGTCAGCACCGGCATCCCTGTGGTGCCCAGTCATTGGGAGAGCGTGGACAGGGCCTTCCATCTTCTGCCTGTGGGTTCTGGATCACGGTCAGCACCGGCATCCCTGTGGTACCCAGTCATTGGGAGGGCGTGGAAGGGGCCTTCCATCTTCTGCATGCGGGTTCTGGATCACGGTCAGCACCGGCATCTCTGCAGTACCCAGTCATTGGGAGAGGGTGGAAGGGGCCTTCCATCTTGTGCCTGTGGGTTCTGGACCATGGTCTGCACCAGCATCCCTGCAGGTACAACACTGTGCAGGGGCGTTCAGAAGCCAGGTCTGGGAATTGCATGGATTATTTCTACTCATATTCCATCGACTGAGACTCAACTCATGGCCATACCAGACTTTGAAGAGTGGGTGGAGGTTAGATGGAGATTATCTCTGTGATCAGGAGAAGAAGGAAGCTGATTTGAGGCACAGCCAGTTAGTCTCCGTCACACTTTTACTCAAAATAATTTCCACATAAAAGATTTTTCAGTGCGGAAACACACATACTGTGTTTTGAATACGTGTGTGTAAGTCTGCCATGAACAGCTTTATTTTCCCTCTGAAGGATCACACACATGCATCTGGTTTGCCATTCCACACGGAGGCTGGAAGTTTGTTAACTTCCAGAATGAGAGCAATAACCAGCTCTTCAGTGCCTTTTGTAACATTTCCAGTGTTTCTTGTGGAATCTAAGTGTTGACATTTACGGGATTTGATTACTAATGTTGTCTCCAAAATAAACATCAAATGATGATGGTGATGACGAGGAAAAGAATGACAATGATCATTGAATTAGCCAACATTCTCTGCAAGCTTCCCATGTTCTAGGCACTTTACACATTTCCTCTCAATGCTAACTTATGACATAGATATTGATATTACCCCCGTGTTATGAATTTAGCATACTGAGTTTTAGACTGTCCGAATAACTTGTCCAGTGTCATTCAGTGGTGAAACCATAACCAATACATGAATACTAAGGTCCTTCCACCTCACATACATGAATATTAAGGTCCTTCCCCTTCACATACATGAATACTAAGGCCCTTCCCCTTCATATACATGAATACTAAGGCCCTTCGCCCTCACATACATGAATACTAAGGTCCTTCCCCTTCATATACATGAATACTAAGGTCCTTCCACCTCACATACATGAATACTAAGGTCCTTCCACCTCACATACGTGAATACTAAGGTCCTTCCACCTCACATACATGAATACTAAGGTCCTTCCACCTCACATACATGAATATTAAGGTCCTTCCCCTTCACATACATGAATACTAAGGTCCTTCCCCTTCATATACATGAATACTAAGGTCCTTCCCCCTCACATACATGAATACTAAGGTCCTTCCCCCTCACATACATGAATACTAAGGTCCTTCCACATCACATACATGAATCCTAAGGCCTTTCCCCCTCACATACATGAATCCTAAGGTCCTTCCACCTCACATACATGAATCCTAAGGTCCTTCCCCCTCACATACATGAATCCTAAGGTCCTTCCCCCTCACATACATGAATACTAAGGTCCTTCCACCTCACATACATGAATACTAAGGTCCTTCCACCTCACATACATGAAGACTAAGGTCCTTCCACCTCACATACATGAATACTAAGCTCCTTCCACCTCACATACATGAAGACTAAGGTCCTTCCACCTCACATACATGAAGACTAAGGTCCTTCCACCTCACATACATGAAGACTAAGGTCCTTCCACCTCACATACATGAAGACTAAGGTCCTTCCACCTCACATACATGAAGACTAAGCTCCTTCCCCTTCATATACATGAATACTAAGGTCCTTCCCCTTCACATAGATGAATAGTAAGGTCCTTCCACTTCACAGTGTGCATTACTGATCAGATACGCCACTTCGCGAGGCTCCAGGAGTTGATTCCCTCCTTTCTAGGCAAATATGTTGGACCACCTTCAAGGATTTATGCACAAATAATAATTCCTGATTACTCATCCTGTAACCTGTATTGTGGGATTCTGGTAAAAGTGAATGGGAGACGGCAGCTTACGTCTGAAGCATCAAATGGCCTCTGCCTCCAGTCCTAGACTTTCTGGGGTCCCCTTCCCAGTTCTCTGTCTGAGGAGATCAAGGTTGTCTTGGGGCCCTTTTTGTTTTTACCAGTTAGTGTTTGTAGGTTTTAGGTTTCTCTCTATAGAGAAAAAACAAACTAAACTATAAAAACAAGAAGAAAAGGCAGATGTGTTGTCCTCTGGATCCGAGGCCTCTGTCCCGTCTGCTGTCACCCCTGCCCCTTCCACAGCTGCCTTCGGTGTGTTTCCTGTGTCATGTCCAGGGGTGTCTGTGGAACTGAGGTGGAGAAATAGGAATCATGTGCCTCCTCTATCTTGTCCAAAGCTGAAAGTTCTCTATGTTGTTTTATTTGCATTTCCCTACAAGGCTGATCAAATAAGAAAATTGTTGGAGCTTATTGCAAATTTACTGAAACCTGAAGAAGAAACAACTAAAACACATCAAGCAGAGACTATGGACACATACCCCAGGCAAGAGTGGTCGTGAAAGTTCTCAGCAGCCTGAACCGCACATGTGTGAACTGATTGGAAGAGGTGCTGGCCTTTGCCTGCCCGGGCTTGGGGAGCAGAAACGGCTCTGCTTCCCAGGAAATTCCAGTCTTTAAGGCTTCTTTTCACAGAATTAGGCTTTTCCATAGGAAAGTCTCTTGAATTTGACCCCATTTCTTCTTTTACCCTTCTATTGCTATTACCTTCAAGTAAAAGTTCCTCACTCGTATCTTATGTTGAATACCACTTGAATAGTTTTAAAGCTGTTTGTTTTCTTTCTAAGGATCTTTTCCTTTTCATCCCATTTTCTTACAGGCTGCTGGTGTTACATTTCTAAAGCACAGGCCTCCCTCTTACGTTCCTCTGCCAGCCTTTCCATTGCGTATGAGACACATCCCTAAGTTCACATGGAGATAACCAAGGCCCTTCGCCATCTGGACAGCACCCGGCGGCTCCTACCTGGCCACTGTGCTTAGCGGTCCTGGCTTTGCCACAGCCTCTGAACATTCGCAGAGCTCTGCTCTCGCTCCACAGCCGTCTCCTGTGGATGGTCCCAGTTTCACCAGAGCCTCTCAACATTTGCAGAGCTTTGCCCTCGCTCCACAGCCGTCTCCTGTGGGGTGTCCGAGCTTCGCCACAGCCTCTGAACATTTGCAGAGCTCTGCCCTCGCTCCACAGCCATCTCCTGTGGATGGTCCCAGTTTCACCACAGCCCCTCAACATTTGCAGAGCTCTGCCCTCGCTCCACAGCCGTCTCCTGTGGATGGTCCCAGTTTCACCACAGCCCCTCAACATTTGCAGAGCTCTGCCCTCGCTCCACAGCCGTCTCCTGTGGATGGTCCCAGTTTCACCACAGCCCCTCAACATTTGCAGAGCTCTGCCCTCGCTCCACAGCCGTTTCCTGTGGGGTGTCCCAGCTTCGCCACAGCCTCTGAACATTCGCAGAGCTCTGCCCTCACTCCCAACCATCTCCTGCGTGTTCTCCTTTCAGGGTGCTGCACCCACAGACGCTTAATCATTCTTCAAGACACAGGTCCGATGTTGAAGTTGTGTTTCCTAAGTTGCCTACACTGCTCTCTCTTCTTGGAGCGCTATCACCTCCTCTGCTAATATTTCACTCCCTGGTTCATACTTTATGCAGTTTTCACAACACTATCACTTTCCAGTAGATCGCGAGCCCTGGGGTGCAGAGGCTGTTGGGTCATCCTCATCTCCCTAGTGCTGAGCTTGGTTTCCGACTTGCTGTGGGCCCTCAGGAATGTCTGTGGAAATAAACTGACTTGAATTAATTAAATAAAGCAATTCAGCTTATGAGAAGGCAGAGTGTTAAGATGTGGGGTCACAGCACACGAAGGGCACGGCAGAGGCACAGCAACTCCCCTGGTGACCCAGTGAAGGTGAGGACCCCAGGAGGACCTGAAATACCAGACCCAGTGCAGGTGAGGACCCCGGGAGGAACTGAAACACCAGACCCAGTGCAGGCGAGGACCCCGGGAGGAAATGAAACAACAGACCCAGTGCAGGCGAGAAGGCCGGGAGGAACTGAAACACCAGACCCAGTGCAGGCGAGGAGGCAGGGAGGAACTGAAACACCAGACCCAGTGCAGGCGAGGACCCCGGGAGGAACTGAAACACCAGACCCAGTGCAGGCGAGAAGGCCGGGAGGAAATGAAACACCAGACCCAGTGCAGGCGAGGAGGCAGGGAGGAAATGAAACACCAGACCCAGTGCAGGCGAGGAGGCCGGGAGGAACTGAAACACCAGACCCAGTGCAGGCGAGGAGGCCGGGAGGAAATGAAACACCAGACACAGTGCAGGCGAGGAGGCCGGGAGGAACTGAAACACCAGACACAGTGCAGGGGAGGAGGCCGGGAGGAAATGAAACACCAGCTTTGTGAAATTTCTGGATTTGGTGAGAAGCCTCTGGTGTCTGGTTAGTCTTTAAACAAGTGCTGGCTTCGGCTTTGCCTGCATTGGTCAGTTAGACTTTCTTGGTTATGTGGCTTACAACCGGGAAGTGGCCTGGGGTTTCTTGAAGTCGACTCATATGTACAGCAAATCCAATAATCCATTTTCTGGAATTAAATGTCTGTCCAGTTTAGACTCAATTTAAGGAAAGGAATAGATTTGGCAATACACATAGGTACGTTGATCATATGCAATGTGAACTTGGGGATCAGTTTGCTGCTTAGAGATTTCCTTAGTGATTCCTCAGTTACATTTAAGATGCTGATAGAAGTAAATATTTTTTTGAACAAGGCAGACACAGATGCAATTACACAGAAACATTGCCATAAATGTGCATGACTGAAGGGGTTACAGGAGATATCTGTATGGGAGAAGGCAATCTGGATGCCAAAAATCCCACTCAGCACTAGGGAGATGAGGATGACCCAACAGCCTCTGCACCCCAGGGCTCGCGATCTACTGGAAAGTGATAGTGTTGTGAAAACTGCATAAAATATGAACCAGGGAGTGAAATATTAGCAGAGGGGGTGATAGCGCTCCAAGAAGAGAGAGCAGTGTAGGCAACTTAGGAAACACAACTTCAACATCGGACCTGTGTCTTGAAGAATGATTAAGCGTCTGTGGGTGCAGCACCCAGAAAGGACAACACGCAGGAGATGGAAGGCTGTGGAAGTAGGAGGGAAACTCATGAGGAGTTAGCAAGGGAAGCCTCAGAGACTAGAGGTTGTTTGAAGTTGGTCATCGAGAACAGATAGCAATTTGACTACAATGAAATAAGAAACTGTAGTTACTGTTTTAGCACTTGGTTTCATGGGCACATGGCAGCTTTTTATTTTTCTGATAAATGTGCAGGTTTCCTGAATATTTTTAATGTCTCCAGTTCTTTTAGTTCCTTTAGCAAATGACATTTTACCTTGTATCTTAGTCCATTAAGGCTGCTACAGCAGAAGCACACAGCCTGGGTGGATTCTAAACCACAGAGACCTGTCTCACGGCTCCGGAGGCTGGAAGTCTGAGACCAAGGTGCTTGCCGATGCGGTGTCTGCAGGGTCCTCTTCCCTTCCAGAAGACACCATCTGGCTGTGTCTTCACCTGGGGAAAGGGGCAGGGCAGCTCTCGGGGCCTCTTCTATGGGAGAATTCATCCTACTCAGGAGGGTTTCACCCTCATGCCTTCCCGAAGACCCCACCTCCCAACACCATCACCCCGGGGTTATGATTTCAACGTTTCAGATTTGAGGGGACAGACATTCAGTCTACTGCACCTTGCATTTGGGGACTCTGTGTCCATAAAGACTCCAAATTGTCCAAACTGAATTTAACAATCAGGTAATGATCATCAGAATAACTCCAGCTAGTTCTGACCCTGAAGGGAAGATATATTATTTGTTCAAAGTCATATTTCTTTACTCTCCTTTCCTAACGTAATCGACTATTTAAACAGAATTATAACATTACTTATTAAGTCTATCCTAGTGGGAGGATAATGACGCTTATTGAGGTGTGGCCATTACATTTTAAAATACTTATCACTTTATAAGCTTACATTGAAAAGACAAGTAAGTATTTTTTTTCAGGTGTACTGATGAATAAAAAAACAGTGACAATAAGCAAATATCTGCTGTGCATCAACCATGGGACATTGTTTTAGGGCCCTAGAGAGGATGGGGGTGCAAACAGGATCAGGGCATCATCCTGACCAGGCAAAGAGCTCAGCATCAATGGGGCAAATATCTATCTACAAGAGTTCTTGCGATCTACGGAAAATGGCAGTAAGGATGTGATTAGCAAAACCAAAGTACCAAGGAAGAAGAATAAAGGGAGGAACTCAGTATAAGCAGATACGCCACATGGAGAATGTGCCATCTGACCTGACATTTCAGGAGGCGACATCACCAGGTGGAAAAGAAAGATGTACGTCCCTAGATGCAAAAGCTCGAGAGAGCCTTGCTGGTGACCAAGACCCCGGGTGCCGAGGCTTGAGGAGAGCAGTGTCTGGATCTGGTCTGAGAATTGCAAACAGTGTGCTGTGGCCTACAGATGAGGTCCCGAAGCTTTGATCTCTGTGAATTCCTTTTTATCCCATTCTCCTTGGAACAACAATACAGTATCAATCTTCCTCCGCTGCCCCTGGGTGTGCTTCTCCCAGCCAACAACCTTCCAGAGATTGCCACCAATTACAGGAAAAAAACTCGTACTACTCCAGCAGGAATTTAAAGCCTCCTCTTTCTCTGTTCCCCACCTCTGTGGTCTGCCTTCCACTCCTCTCCAGCAGAGATGTGCTCGATCCACACACGCCTCCCTTATGCCTCTTGCAACATTGTTCCTGCCAGGAAACGTTTCCCAAATTCAACCCCATTAAAGGGAGGAGAGGCAGGAGGCTGAGGACTCTACATTTATCCAACAAAGAGAAAATGGATCTCTTAATTAGACAGTGGCAGTTGGCAAGGATTGGCACCTGTTTATTTTTGACCAAGAAGAACCAATCACAGGCTCTAGAGCAGCAAGAGACTTCTGAGGTGATCTCATTGAGAGACTATGTGGCATTTGAATCTTTCTTATGAAAGCGTAAAGAGAACACTGCTCTACTATAATTTTAACCCCCTTTGAGGGAATTTGTTGCCTTGCAAGGCAATGTATCTACTTGCTATATAGTTTTCTAATGCAAATCAATAAAGTGACTCCACTATAAACATTTGCAAAGTTTGTATAGTCTCATAATAGTAAAATAAAATAGTAAAATTTACATGATTTATTTATTTCTGAATTTCTGATCACATAACTGTATCTTAAAACAGGGCCAGCTTAGCACTATCATACATCAATGAATTTCAATGTAGGCAAATTGCTGTAAATAGAATTGACATATTTGAAGTGAACAGATTAACGTTGGAGCAGGACTATGCCATTTTCTGTCTTATGAGGTAGTCAGCTCTTTTGACTATTGTTTGAATCAGTGATTTAGAAAGGATTTCACCATTTCCTGTGACTTACTTTAATAATATGCGCTATGTGCATTCATTCTAATTAACGTAGATAATTAATAATTAATTATACTAATTACTAATTAATAATCCTTTCTTATTCAGAAGTTCATTTCCAGAAGGACCTAGTGGGCATTGAAAGTGGGCCAGATGAGTATTAAACTTGACCCACCCATGCTTTGGAGATTTTGATAAGTCTGTGCTTTAATTAAATGGTAAAGTTGGGGTTATGAAGCTCAGGTAATTAAAAATGTATTTTTACTTAAATTGGGATATATGGGAATTTAATGATCTATACAGGAAATTATGGAGTATACATAATATTTGGAACGTGATTCAAAATGCTTTAGCTCGTAAAGTACTAATATGATTTCATGATAATCTCGAATATAGACTAGATAAATTCCTGTTTGAGATAAGATACAGGACAGTGCATTCTTAAGCAGGTCCACACTAGTTAGAAAGAATATGGCTGAAGAAATACATTTTCTATATGGCTGTTATAGGAAAGATTCTCCTATTCCTATTAATAACATTGCAAAATTAACTCCAGATACATGGGCTCTGTTAATTAAAATTGATTAGTTATGGCAATGCAGCTTAACTAATACTGTTTAGTTAAAATCTGCTCCCGGGAACCTTCCTGCGATTCTTGTCTCCTGCTCTTAGAGCCCCTCAGACCTCTGGGCCGATCCCCTCTGCACCAGCCCTGCCGTGAGGGTGGGAGAAGCAAAGGACCCCCAGCTCCCAGATCCACCCACCCTGCACTTAGAGCACTCCACCAACCATTTTCTCTGATTAGAACATGTTTTTGTCTCGCCCTCCATCCAGAGGTGCCTTCAGCTCCTGAGAGGGGGTTCCTGGCCAACAGCTAAGAGGGAAGGAGCTCTGCTGGCCTGGGTCCTCTGCTGGCTTCTGCTGCAATGCCAGTGACATGCAGAGGTCACCTGCGCCAGACACACCCCAGGTAACTCCTCAGGTTACTCCCCAGGAGCTACAGCATGTGCCAGCACAGGAGCAGGCAGAGTCTGTGGCATTATACCCAGCTGGTGGGTGTAGATGAGACAGACCAGTCACCACAGCCCACAGATGTAGAGAGACAGACCAGTCAGCCCCCATGCCGGCATATGTGGACTGGACAGACATCACCTCTGGCCAGCACATGCAGAAGAGACAGGTCGTAACCCCCGGCCGGCAGGTGCAGAAGGGACAGGTCATAATCCCAGCCAGCAGGTGCAGAAGGGACAGGCATCACCCCCGGCCTGGCAGGTACAGAGGGACAGGTCATAATCCCCAGCCGGCAGGTGCAGAAGAGACAGGTCATAATCCTTGTCTGGCAGGTACAGAAAGGACAGGTCATAATCCCTGGCTGGCAGGTGCAGAAGGGACAGGCGTCACCCCCACCAGCAGGTGCAGAGGTGCCGTTGCAGCAGTTGGACATGAGGACAAGAAGCAGAAGCTAAGGGAGGGGGTCTGGGGCATCCCTGGAGCTCAGAAGCCAAGGCCCGTGCCTACCCCAGGGCTGGTGCCACACATAGTTCCAGGCACTGGGGACGGAGGGCAGCCGATGGGCCCGGAGCAGGATGTGCCTCTTCTGGACTTGACCACAGAACCCAAGCATGGTAAGTGTGCCTTATGGATGCCATCAGGTTGGGGCAATTCCACAGGAAATTGACCATCAGCCCTTCCTTGGCCCTTGGACTCTCCTTCCCGCCCCCACTGTGGGGGAACACTGCCTGTTCCCTGTGCTCTTGGGGGAAGGGTCTGGGCTCTGGGGTCACCCCTGCTCATGCCAGGCCTGGGTGGAGGCAGCTCCGCAGTGTGCTCTCTTAGTGCTCCCCCGTGCTACCTCGCCTGTGCTTCCCCTATTCTTCTCATGCTCTCCCCAGTGCTCCCTTTGTGTTTCCTCTATGCCCCCTTCTATGCTCCCTCCCATGCTCCCCTCCATTCTCTCCTCTTGTGCTCCCTTTTGTGCTTCCCTTCCCTTCTCGCTCCATGTTCCCCATCCTCCACACGTGGCTCCCTCTTTGCTCTGCAATCTGAGCTGTGAGGGCCCAGGTGCTGCTCAACTGCCAGGCCCGTGGCCCTCCCATCCTTTTCCTAACCCTCCTCTACTCCTTCCTGGAAGCCCCCACACCAGTGCTGCCAGGGAGGCCTAGACAGCCATGCCCGCTGTCGCACTTTCATAGTGGGCCAGAAACACTCACAAAAATTTATACTTCCACCTTCCTGTGCTTCCTTGTTTTAATGAGAATGACGCACCATCATTCAAGGTTTAGTAAGCAGCGAAATACGTCTCAGCTGTGCAAGGCTCATGTAAATCACCTTTAAGAAGTGAATGAAAGTGTTACATGTGCATGACAACTAAAGCTTTGTGAGACAGCCAGAGCCTGTTTCCCCCATAAAGACGTTTACACCTGACATGTGTGTGAGAATAGTGCCAGGAAGTTGAGCTCCCTGCTGAGGGTGCGAAGGACAGAGGAAAAATAGAAACAGAGAAAAAGAAAAGGGGAGTCTGTGTGAGAGAGAATAGACTGAGGGCAGAAACCAAATCAGCTGCCTGGTATAAAAATGTGCTTTGAGATAAGATAAATTATGGGATTTCATGTTAGTCTATGTTAGCGTACATGAGGGATAAAATCTACTTCGTTATTAACTGATTTCGTTTAGTTTGCCTTAATTAGAAAAACTATTACAAATCACTATAAATGCAGAATTAACAGGTTGACGAGTGGCAACAAAATAATGAGTCCCATGGTGATAATTATGTAAAATATGTAAAATCAATTTTCTAATCATTGATTTACATAAAATAAAAACGTTAATTTGACTTTGGGTTGCCTGAAGATATTGGCAGCCACCTGAATCTAAATCTTTTCAAACATCTCCAAGATAACTATGCAGATGAGCATGAAGAACAACTTTACGTAGAACTCTTCCCTTGGCAAGCCTGGGAGAGAGAGGTGGTGTGTTTCAATCACCTGCAGGTGAAATAATCAATATACAACAGCAGATCGACTACCTTTGATCCCAAAGGTAACACAGTGGTGGACACTGAGGAAAGTCCAGGGACATGGACAGGTGGGACATGGAGAAAAGGAGCAGGAGCTGCCGTTAAGCAAAACCCACTTTGTGGTGGTAAAACTGCAGAGAAGCCTCCCAGGGGCTGGCAGCTCCAGGGAAGGGAGACATGCATCTCCAGGACCCATGTGGCATGCCCAGAGCTGCTTTGCCTCTGAAGAAAAGGGTAAATCAGAAGGAAGAAGGACCCTTAGGAAGCAGAGGAGTGAAGAAATAAAGAGAAGCAAGAGAGGAAAATGTGGGGTTCTGCAAGACCAAAGAGGAGCAGAAACCAGATGACACACCACTTCCCCCAGGACAGCAGCGAGAAACAGAATGCTGCTGCACTGACAGAAGAGAGAGCTCTTGAACAAGGAATCCTATCCGCTGCCTCTAACGGCCAGCTGCACAGATGAAATAAGTAAACAAAAGCAGCCCAGCGTTATAAAAAGCTATTAGTAGAAGAAAACACAAAATGAGAATCAAGCCATTTCAGGTGATAAAAATGCACTGCCAAAAAACAACCGTGACAGAGAAGGGAACTGAGCACAATACTGCACCTGAAATTAAATATCCTTACCAAGCAGTTGGTTGTACAAGGAAAAGGACCTTTTAGTAGGAAATATAAAAATGACCAAAACCAAGAGTGGTTGGATTGAGTGACAATTTGAGACATTCAAGAAAGGCAAGAAAACAACAAAAATTAAAATTAAAATGATTTATGAGAGTTCTCCAGTGAAACAGAATCCCTGGAATGAAGAGTGAGTTCACGTAATTATGGGGCTGGCAAGTCCACAGTTTGCAGGTTGGGCTGGTGGCCAGAGACCCAGGAGGGCCAACGCTCCAGCTGGAGTCTGAAGCAGGTGGGCTGCAGAGTTCTCTCAGAGCCAGGGAGTGGGGGTCTTTAGGCCTTTAGGGGTGCAAGGCCTGGTGCAACCCCCATGTTATGGAATTTGCTTTTTACTTAAAGTCCACCAAAGTAAATTAATCTCAGGCACCGACACCCTCATGGAAACACCCAGAATAACGTTTGACCAAAAATCTGGGCACCCCATAGCCCAGGCAAGTTGACACATAAAATGAACTATCAAAATGAGTTATATTAAAAAAAGGGTCAGAGTGACATTGGTGACATGCAAGAGAGCCAACAAAGAGCCAGCATATGTGTAACTGGAGTCCTGAACAAACCTAGGGCCAGAGCTAGAGAAACCAGAGTTAGATAACTTTTCCAGAAACAAAAGAAGCATTGACGCTACATGTTAGAAGGGCCTACTGAGACCTGCAGGAACTGGCCTGGCATATTTAACCAAGACATAGCCAGATAAAACTATTGAACTTTAAAGATAATGAAACACAATCCTAAGGGCCTGAAGATAAAATATCACATTCCTCATCCAGGCCAAAGAACAAAGTAGGCATCTGACTTCTCAAGAGTGACCTGCAGAGTGAGGCCACCGTGGTGCTGCATCCCAGAAACCCCCTAATGGAGGTGTGAGCACAGGATCCTATGCCCAGCCTCTTGTCTTCTGCCCAATTTTGTAGTTGTTTACATCAGAACGTTAAGCCTGCCTCAGTTACTTCATCATGGCTGGAAAGGTAATCAACATCTACTGCTTTTTTTAAATTAGAAAAACACAAAACAATGTTTTAGCATCTTCTTGTAAAATAATTGTTTTAGTCAAATTTTAATTGAACAAATGAATAAATGAACAATCAGGCCCTTCCTTTTTTTTTTTTTTGTTTGTTTTTTGAGACACAGTCTTGCTCTGTCACCCAGCTAGAGTGCAGTGGCATGATCTCAGCTCACTGCAACCTCTGCTTCCCCAGGTTCAAGCGATTCTCCTGCTTCAGCCTCCTGAGTAGTTGGGATTACAGACGCCTGCCACCGCACCCAGCTAATGTTTGCATTTTTAGTAGAGATGGGGTTTCACCATCTTGGCCAGACTGGTCTCGAACTCCTGACCTCATGATCGACCCGCCTCGGCATGAGCCACCGCACCTGGCCAGGCCCTTCCTTTTATAATAATATATACAACTCATGGGTTTTAAACCTTTCACTTTACTCTAGTCACAGATGGACTCTGAGAGAGAAAATAGCACCCCTGTCCAAAGGTCACATGCCTGGCAGAGGAACGCAGCCTGGCCTGTGCAGCCGAATGTTGGAGAGTGCACCTTCCTCTCTTACTTTGTTTTATTTCCAGGGAAAGGGAAAGGAAGACATGCAAGTAATTTATCAACTAAATTACAGGCTGACTGATAATAAAGCTCCCCACCCCACAAAAAAAGGAAATGATTGTGGGGTTTTAGTGGGTTTTCAATGTTCTTTCTTTTCTCTCCACCATGAAAATCTATCACTAAAATACATTATTTAGTTTTTGCTTTAAAAGTTTAAATAATTCTACCACAGGGTGCTCATCGGAGAGGCAGACCCTGACTCTCCACTCCAGCCCCTTCCTTAGCATCGACGACTGTCACTCAGAAAACTCAACGAGAGTAAGTTCTGACTGTATTTTTGATAACATGCTGAAACAGACTTCACATTATAAATAACTTTCAGGATTTAACATTTATTTACTAGAAGAGGTTGATCTTCTTTATTAAATATACATTTCATGCTGCTTTTTGAAGAGTTGAAAATATTAAATATGAGAATCCTTTTGCAATAAAGTCATTTATTTTCAGGAAAAGGCAATATGGCTTTGCAGCAGAAACATATTGATGAGTATCCGGGGTTCAGTGCCCCCACTGTGTATTTAATCACTCTGCAGAGGCCAAGAGGAAAGTTATTTTCGTCTGTTTAATTGTTGGCTTCACCAAGGACAGTTATGCCCTGAGCAGGTTCTCTGCTACTGACAGTGCTAATTTACTGCCTGAGTTGGCATTGAAATTATTTAAGACCAACAGGTGTTACAAAGGTAATTCCTCACTAGGTGAGCTGTGTGTGTGGCCCCACCCTGGCCAAGGGAAAGTTGGTCTTAGCAGAATCCGGACTGTGATGGGACGAGAGCTTCTTCCATGCAGAGCGGTGGCAAGAGTGCGGCGTGTGCGCTGGCACAGGGAAGGCATTCACCCCCTGGTGGAGCAGATTCCTCATGACGGACCCTGCAGCCTCCCTCTGTGGTTTGTAAAATGAGATCCAGAAAGCCGCTGCCTCTGGAAGGGCCTCCTGCCATCGGGGGACCCTTGGCTCCTGACAACAGGGTCTCCATGCAGGCATCAGGGAACGGGGAAGGCCGAGTGTTCTGTCACTGTGTTTCCATCAAAAGTAGGTTCTCTGTCACTTCAAAGAAACATGAAGCCAGCATAAAATATGGCCTTCAGAAAACCAAGGCCATTCACTGGGCTAGACATGGATGGACCGGAAACTCTGACGGACTCAGCCTCCTCGTTCTCTCGTTGTGCGCTCTGTTCCAGCTCAGGGAGCATCGTTTTAGGGAATTCAGGAATGTAGGGATTCCTGTCATGTGTGTGTATTCATGTGCACATGGAAGCAATCAGGTTGGAGGAATAGTCCCTACGGGGAGGGGCCACAAAGGCGGCATCTTTGAGAATTCATGAGCGCTGGCCTCTGTCCACATTAGTCCCAGGCCAGCTCTTGTGCTTGGAGGAATCCGTCGTGGGAGGACCCACCTCGGTGTGGAGATTTGTGCTACCAACGGCATCTGCCGCATTGAGAGCACTGAACAAGGGCCCTGAATGGTTTGAATTTACTTTCCCTGTGGGATGAGATGTGTCACTGCTGTTCATTTCTGGTCTCGGGTCAGACGTCAGCCAGGACAAAGCCATCCGGGACTGTAACCAGGAGGATGGGGTCCCGGGGCCTCCACGGGCTCTGCAGAGCCCCCAATCCTGCTCGCGCTCTGCGTCCTGGAAGGTGACCCTGGCCGGCTGGGCCCCAGCAGATCTGAGAGCTGGCCTGAGTCTGGGGCTCCTTCAGGCTCAGCCATGCCCGTCTCCGCACCAGCAGTGGTGTCGGTGCCTCCCCGGCTGCAGCCTTGTGGGGGCCTCTTCCTCTTCAGCTCGTCCATGTACCCCTAGGCCTCCCTAATCCCCCATATCCTTCCGGTTTCCACACAGGTCCCCCTCAGCTTTGGCCAGGAACTCCCCCACCCTCAGTCCACTCCCCCGAGCCCTCCAGTTCCCCTCCAAGCCCCCAGTCCTCCTCAGTCTTCCCTCAAGGCCCCCAGTCCTCCTCAGTCTTCTCCTGAGCCCCCCAGTCCCTCCCGAGCCCCCCAGTCCTCCCCACCCTCGTTTCCCTGGGCTCTGGCAGTTCCAGCACTGGGGACCCTGCCCTATGCTAACCCTGCCTGTTTCAATGCATGGAAAACCCTCGAGGTGCGTCCGACGGCACCTGGCAGGGCTGACCATGGGCGTGGTGTTCCCAGGCTCCATGTCCTGGGGCTGCACCACCCTGCATCCGCTTCCTGACTCCTGAAGAGGGGTCTGGTGCTCACAGGGGAAGGCGTGGTGAGGGCTCAGACACTCCTAGCTCGCCACAGAGGTCAGGTGCGGTGAGACACTAAGATCTCTTCATTTTCTTTCTCCAGGAAGATTTCTAATGTTCCTAGAACTTGAAAAACAGGAAAAAAAGCCAAACTGTTTTTCTTCTGCTACACACTTAACACGTTCCACACTTCAGTCCTGACACCAGATGTGGGGGCTTCTCCCAAGCTGACCAGCTCTCCTTCACCAGCTGAGAGTCCTATAATTCCGTTTACTTCTGCTGCTACCTACCTTGCGACCGTGTCAGGTCTCATGGTTAACAGCTCCATCCCACGAGGCTGCCCCACTTCAGGTGCCAGGGAAAGTCCAGGCCTGTCATCCATGGGAGGTCCCTGTGATCCCTCCTTGGGTTCAATCCTATGCTGGAATGGCTCACAGAACTCAGGGAAACATTTCACTTATACTCACCCATTTATCACAGAGACTCAGGAACAGCAGACAGAAGAGATGCACAGGGAACCGTGAAGGCTGAAGCCTCCACACCCTCTCAGGGTGCCCCATCTTCCCAGCACCACCACTGGGTTCCTCACATGGGCACAGTGGGTTCTTTCCTTGGTCAGTGGTGATTACATTTGTCTCAAGGCCCACTCCTCTCTCCGGAAGTCTGGGTGAGGTTGAAGGTCTCTAACCCTCTAATCATAACCCTGCTTCCCCTGGCAAGCAACCTTAACCCCCTGGCTCTCTAGGGGCTTTCCAAAAACCATCTCAAAGTAAGGCCAGGTGTGGCTTAAATAGGCTTCTTATAGACAACAACCTCTCACCTTACAGTTCCGGAGCTGTCTCAAGAAGGAAGACACCAGATCTTATAGCGAAAGACCCTCCTGCTGTTCTGCTCACTAAGGAAGTGATGAGGGTTTTAGGAGCTGTGAGCCAGGAATCCTGGATGAACATTTGCGTTTCTCATTTAAATCACAGCTCCACAGAACTTTCTCACCCCGTCTGATCCCAGAGCAACCCCTGCTGAAGTGGCAGGTTTGAGCTTTTTATGGAGCTTTTATGGAGCTTTTTACAGAGGTTATGAGCTTTTTATGGTTTGAGCTGCTTTTTTCCATCCCCTCTCCTCCCTTCCTCTTTCCTCCCTCTTCTTCTCTTCCCTCGTCCTCATCTTTACCATAATTAAAAGAAAGGAAGGGAGTGCACTTAGAGAAATTAATGTAACGGGACAAAATAAACAATAGGCATGTCACTGGGGACAGGGACATGGAAGCAAGGCAGAGGCAGAGGCTGAAACGAAGCCTGGGAGGAAGGCATGGGCTCTGCCTCCCGAAATGCTGTTCCCTCTAGTAGGGGGGTAGAAAGACAAACGCTATAATGTGCGGGATGCAAGATTTACGAGTTAAAAACATGCCAGCTGTTCATGAAAGTAAACACCTGTGAATGTCCATGTGCCAGTGTGTTCTAACGTCCTCACTGCTCCAGGTCCTCTGCCCCTTCCCGTAATCACGCTCGCACCAGCGCTGAGAACGGGTTCCCGTGATCACGCTCGCACCAGCGCTGAGAACGGGCTCCCATGATCATGCTCACACCAGTGCTGAGAACGGGGTCCCACAACCACACTCACACCAGCACTGAGAATGGGCTCCCGTAATCACGCTCACAACAGCACTGAGAACAAGTTCCCGTAATCATGCTCACACCAGCGCTGAGAATGGGCTCCCATAATCATGCTCACACCAGCGCTGAGAATAGGCTCCCGTAATCATGGTCACACAAGCACTGAGAATGGGTTCCCCTAATCACACTCACACCAGCACTGAGAACGGGCTCCTGTAATCACGGTCACACCAGCATTGAGAACAGGTTCCCGTAATCACACTCACACCAGCACTAACAACGGGCATTCCCAGCCCTCTGCTGGTCCCCCTGGGCCAGAGGCAGGACCAAATCCCACTGTGCTCAGTCGTTAAACCTTGGACATCCCAATCTTGCTGAAGCATAGAAAGAGGCTAACAGGTGTCACGAGAACGGCACAGACTCTGGGAGCAGAAGGTTCACATCCATGTTCTGTCAGGCTAGCTGTGTGTCTTTGGGCAAATTAGCAACCTCTTGGGGCTTCAGTGTAACATCTTCAAAATACTGTACTAATAACCACCTCATAGGATAAATCTGAAAGATTTAGGAGACAATAAATTTATAAAAGTCCCCAAATAAAATACAGCAATGTGGAGAGGCAGTGAGGCGAGGTGAAAGTCATGGACTCTGGAAAGACACACAAAGGGCTGAACTCTCAGCTCCCCAGAGGAAAACACAGTTGTTCACACTTACACCTGCCTGCACCCCTCCTTCTGCCTTCAGCCTTCCCTGGTGCCCAAGAGTCACTCCATCATCACCTCCATCCACCATCACCTCCATCCACCATCACCTCCATCCATCATCATCTCTCCGTTCCATCAACACGTCTCTGTCTGAAGAACACTGTGCAGCCATTCCTTCAGAGTGAGCCTGCTGGTAATACAGCCCCTTCGTTTGTTTGTATCTGAGGCTCTTTCTTTATTTCTGTGTCATTGCTAAAAGATATTTTTCTGGATATAAAATTCTGGATGGACAGCTCTTTTCTTTCAGCACTTGACAAACGTGCTGCTTCCTTCTGGCCTGCACAGTTTTGGTGACAAATAGGCTGTTATCCAAACCACTCTTCCCCTGTAGGCAGGTGATGTGCTCTTTCTGCGCTGGCTGTTAGTAAGATTTGTTTCCTCATTTCTGGCTTTCAAACATTGGGCTATTGTGCATTTGAACATGAATTTCTTAGGTTTTATCCTAATTGGGAGAGGACACTTACTTTCTTAAATCTATAGGTTTATGTCTTCCACCAAGCTTGGGAAGCATTTACTCATTTTTTTTTCTTTCCAGCTTTTTCCATCCTGCATTCTTTTTTCCCTTTCATAGTTGCTGATGGGATGATACGCAGAACTTTTGTTGAGCCCCTTAGGACTCTGAGGAACATTCATTTGGTTCCCAGTCTATTTTATTTCTGCTACTGCTATTTGTTTCAGATGATTGATGTTATTATTCAGATGATTGATGTTCCTTAAGTTAGCTGATTTTGTCCTTGCTAGTGCTCATTCTTCTACTGAGCCCATGCATTGAAGTGTTGTTGTTGGTTTTGTGTGTGGGTGTGTGTTATTTTTTATGATTGTATTTTTTCAATTTTAAAATTACCATTTGGTACACAAGTACATATTTATTTATTCATTTATTTTTTGCTGAGATGTTTTATATTTCCATTTCCTTCAAGAGTGTTCTCAATGGCTTATTGTAGCATTTTTAACATGGCTGCTTTAAAATCCTTATCTGGCTCCTATTAAAACCTTCTATGTAAGACGCTGGTTTTTAGGTAGATCTTCTAGTTTGGCACGTCAGCTGGTTCAGGTTCGAATGCACATCCTGGCTCAGTTTTGCCGTCAGTGGTTCAATGTCAATGGACCCTCTGCAGTGCTATTTTGGTCCATGTCACTGTATTCTCTAGAAGGTGTGACTTTGCCCCCAGTGTCCCTGTCCTGGGTGGGAAGGGGGAGGCCCCTGCCTGTGCCTGCTGAGCAGGGCCAGGAGGCAGCTTCCACACTGATCCTCCTCAGGACGTTGCCTTCTCATTGCCACAAGGGCAGGGGGATCAGGGTTCTCCCCTCGAGGTGGGGGCAGCTGCAGTTACTGCAGCCCACTCTGTTGGGCTTCACTGCTTCAGATCATGTGGCTGGAGAGGGCCGCCTCTGTGGGGCTCCTGTGTGTCTGTACTGGTGGGTGTTTCTGGGCTCCTGTCACACCCAGGCTAGAGTATAAAGGAGACTGGAAACCCCCAAGAGCTCACTGCTGAGTCATTTGCAGGGTTCCAGGGTCCCTAGTTAGTTTGCCCGCCTTTTCCTCGGTTTCAGAGCCCTCTAGAAGGTGGCTTAGTATTTTGTATGGGGTTTGTGCTGTGAGCAGCCAGAGGAGTGAGTCAGATGGAATACATTACAACTCGTCCAGAACGGGAGCCTCCACCCTTCCACTCTCTCCTGGGGTGACCCTCAGCAAGGGACGTGACTTCTTTGAGGCGCAGACTGGCCTGTGAGGTTGGGATGCAGGCACTCCCTGAAGGATTCCGGTCAGAATGAGGCAGGATAATGTGTGTGTGGCACCTGATGGCTGCTGGGCAGCCCCCACTTTTTTCTTTCTGTATTTCCCTCACACCCAAGCCTCATGCTCCTCTACCCAGTCTGCTCTGATAATAGTAGGTTATCTTTTCTGTGGAACATGACTGCTTCTGTCCCTAGACTGATCTGAATTATGAGGAGTCACATTATTTGCAATTAATGTGTGCCTGTCTTACCTCCTAACCTACGTAGATAACATTTAATATGTAGAATTTTACCATTGTGCAGTTAATGTGGTCAACATTCCATTTGATAGGGGAGGAATCTGAGGCCAAGGAAGGAAAGCGGCCTGCCCAGTTCCTGGGTCGATGGCTCCATGGATGTGGCAGATGTGGTCTAAGATGTATTTCTGTGTCTCGCCTCTGCCCACGAGGGCCCAGCCTCCCGATGTGCATGAACATCCTGGCTGTCCTAGGTTTGCTTGAGACCCCCCAAGCAGCAGGTGTCCCGGCATGTCCGGTGGTTTCCTGCAACAGAGACCCTGCAGTGCATGATGGGCTGTGGGGGTCCCATGAGGAGGGCATGGAGTCTCAGTGTGCAGCTGGGAGCTCATTTCCCTATGGGAAGCAGTCCACAGTCCACTCCAGAGTGGATTATAATCGCAGAAAGATGGAGAGAAAATTCCACTCACTAAGCAGGGTCTGAAGCCCACTCACCAGAGCTCTGGCAAGGCCCCCTCCCCACCCCCGTCCAGGGACGTTCCAGACTCAGGGGACCTGCCTGCTGAACAGGAGCGCATGCTCGGGCTGGGGAGAGACTGCAGGAGGGCGCCAGTGTCAAACTCGCTGGCATCATTAAGGGAAATGTGCTTCAGTGTGGAACACGGAGGCTCCACTGAGGGCGTAAAGGTGTCCGGGGTTCAAATGTGCTCGAGTGTGGAACGCGGAGGCCCCACTGAGGACGTACACGTGTCCCGGTTTCCACCTGGAGCCGAGCCTGCCCGGGACAGGGCCGCGTGCTCTGCCGTTTGCAGCCCGACGGGAAACCGGCCTCGCAGCATCTCCCAAACCACCAGGATGCTGCCTGGTGGGATGAAGGCAGTGAATGAGCAGTGGTTAAATGAGCTTTTAATCAGGAATTGACCCGAACGGGCCTGTGGCTCCAGACCTGGGCCCTCATGAACTGTAGGAACTTGGGAGCCATCTCTGAAAGCCCCTCACTGCACAAACCCACTTGGAAACCACAGAAGAGATGCTATGACCTGGGTAAAATGCAGCAATAATCCTGGGTGCTTTTTGCATGGGCAGACTTTCCCAAATTCTAAGCCATATCCCGTGTTTAGAAGCCCAGGAACCAGGAACAGAGAAACCTGAAGGTCTCCATTATTATGTGGGAACAATATCACTCAGATGAATCACCAACAACTGAACCCCTGGAAATTGTCCTGAGGCTCAAGTTAAAACATTAATGGAAAACAAACACTAAAATGAAGTTATTCAAACCCCAAAGCACAGGGGCATCAAATCTCACTGGAGTCTGTCTGATGAACACACAGGAGAATGCAGAGGAAGCCAGAGACTGAGAATATGAGAAATAGAAAAATGACTTCTTTAAGCCTCTCTGAAACTCCAAAAAATCAACTGTACAAGGAAAGAGGTTTTATCTAGGTAATTTTCAGACATTTAAGCTGTGTGTAGATTTTGTATAAGTAAAGAATCACTTTGACTCCCAGAGCTCTCATTTTCTGTAACGTGCTCTCACATTTTCCAGTAGCTGCTGCTAATGAACGTCAAGCTGCCTTTATGAATATAAATTATTAACATTGGCTTATTGATACATAGTAGCTAATTTCCAAGATACTGTCTGTAAACACCATAAAATTGTATTAAATATTCATATAATCATTGTGATAATCCATAAAGCAATTATAATTAAAATGAAATTATCTTATAAATAACCAAATAAAATAGAGCTTTACAAGGTAGATACCACATCAACTTTTATAGCTAACAAAATAAAAATAAGATTGCTTTCACCTCCATTAGTCCGAGCTGCAGAGAGTGAAAGGAGCCATACCTGCTACATTAACTGGCTCCAAGAAAGTGAGGATGCCTCTCTAGGAGATGGTTTTGCAAGAAGATGGAGATAAGAGTGTCTCTGGGGTGCCCATCCGCAGGCATGGGCCACACATTTAGTTTGGGAGGCTTTTTGCTTTTGTCTCACGTTTGGGTTGTTACAATCCAGGTAAGAATGCCAGGCCCATAACTGACCCCCGGAATGGGCAGCAGAGTGGGGACTCCACTGCGACATCTCTGAGGCCCATCAATGAGCAGGGGGTGTTGAGCCCAGCTCACCTTGCATGTGGCCAAGAGCCTGGGCCAAGGCTGTCCATGGGTCTGGGGGCTGAAGGAACTTTGATGGCTTCCATAGCAACCTGGCAGAGCGGCCTCTGGGAAAAAGATCAGGAGGCAGAAGATGAAGTGGGTGTCTGGATGGGTCTGGGCACCCCAGGATGGCCACTGATGCCAGACCTGGCCTGGATGCAGGCTCCTGATTCTCTGAGCCCAGGAGAGGGTGGCTGAAGACCTGGGTTTTGAGGCAGGGGTCTCTCCTCCTTCCCCTAGTTGCCCTAACTCACCAACTCTGATGGAGAACTGGCTGCAAAGAGCATGACACCCTCTTGCTTAGCCTCAGCTATAGAGAGCTGAGGGATCCTGGATCCAATGCTGTGCCTGATCCCAATCCCCACTCCCTCAGGCCATCCCGGACCTGCTTAGTTAGGAGAATTCTATGAACGACTGTCACAGTGTACAGGTGCCCTTCAGAAGGTGGGCTTTTGGGGGTGAGTTGTTTACAATCCTAAGATGCAGCATCTGGGGTGCGTGGGCCTTCAATCCGTCGCAGGATCACCCTGAGAACATGCTCTGTGAGGTCAGGAAGACTCTGGGATTCTGCAGGAGCGGAAACCAATTGCAAAAGCCGCCTCCCGCAGAACCAGCCACCCTGCTGGGGCTCCCCCGTCACCTCATTCTCGCATCCAAGTCTGCAGCCCGTGTGTCTGATGGTAAAGCCTAGGTTCCCACGGGGATCTCGGCAGCAAGGATCTTGGAAGGGCAGAGTCGAGCTCCCTGGCAGACTCCGCAGAAGCCAGAAGGGGCCGATGTTGAGGAAGCAAATTATCCATGTCCACCACAGCTGTGCGGTCTGCACCCCAGATACAGCAGGGTGCGTCTCACATGGGCCTGGCCTCACGATCGGCAGTGTCCAGCCTCTCCAGCCTCATTCCACCCAGACTCTGCCCTCATGCACAGTTTCTGAACGTGGGCACCCTCATTCACTGCTCCCTACCAAAGAGGACTCTATATTTTTCCCCGTTGCCAACAGAAAGGATATCTTTAATGTGCTCCTGTGTCTCTCTTTTGCCTGGAAGAGCCTCCTAAATGTCTGTCTGACATCCCCAAAGATCTGTCAATGCACAGCTCAGACGCCTCTCTCCTGATCAGCCTTTTCCAAGATGACTTCTCTAGGAAAGAAGCATCAATTACTTTTTGGCTCCTAAGCATCACGGTTTATTACACAATTGGGTCAAATATTAATATGCTAATAATAAATAGGTATGTTACCCCTGTTGATACAAGGGATTTTTTAGAAATTCTATACTGTATATGTGATTTGAATTAATTTGGTAGCACCAATGATTGAACTCAGCCCTGCCTACTCTAAGTTGGAATTAATATTTCAATTCACTCTTACTTTCTTTTTATTGTATTTAAGGTGTGCAAGATGATGCTTCGATATACACATACATAGTAAAGTGATGACTACAGGTGGTAAACAAATTAATATTTCCATCACTTTTCATAGTTGCTTCTTTTATGCAACTAAAACCCACTTCCTTAGCAAATTTTCCATATGTGACACATTATTAACCCCAGTTCTCCTGCTGTACCCTGGATCTCTAGATGTACCCAACCTGCCGCACCGCAACCTTCTGCCTTTAACCCACACCCTGGTCTCGCTGAGCCTCTGGTCCTCCGGCTCTCGCAGCGTTTCGTGTTGCTGGTTTCTTCACTGATTCCTGGAGGTTATCAGCTACGTGTTGAACACCTCTTCTGCTAGATTTTGGTAGATGCAGAAAGCCTTTCTTTTTGTTCTTTCCCTTAAATAATATTCAGGAAAGTAGAAACACAAACAAACCACTATGAGGCAACATAATTTATGCTATGAAGGGAGTTTAAACAAGGTTCCCCAGATGCACAGAGACCAGAGCAGAAAGGCCTGCCTGGGTGTTCCGGGAAGGGTTCACAAGAGAGGCATCGCCGAAACGGAGGGTCTTTGCATCTGTGTAATTAACGCAGAGACAAGGAGCACTTACAGGGCTCCAAGCTCTGCGCAAAGCTGCCAGGCATACACGGTGTCCTCACGGGAAGGTTCAGCAACCCTCCAAGTGAGGGAAGTGAGTCTCTCTAAGAGGCGTGACCACTCAGCTGCTCAGCGACCCAGAGCTGGGCTTTATAAACTCGGAGGAGGGCACAGGGCACAGAGGGAAACCCAGGCATTGTGGAGTCAGAGCCCATGCACGTGACTCCTGGTTCCGCTGTGTGCCGGCTGTGACATCACTGCATGCAAATTGCCTCACCTCTGCTCGCCAGGAGCCTCAGCTTTGAAATGGGAGTCACCATGGATAGAAGGTGAACGTGGACTTGTGCAGGGGATGCACGTCCAGTGACATGCGGTAAACACGAGCCTCGGCTGTGGTGCGGTGACAGCCCTCAGCCCGTCCCAGTGCACACAGGGCTCCATGCAGTCGTGCTGACCACCTGCGCTTGGTGAGAGGAGGGGCTGGGCACGCCCCTGGTGTGCCCCTTCTTGCATTTAGAATGAGCCCCTGTGCTGAGTGCCAGCCATGATCCGCTGAGTCACAGGCCTGTCCTCAAATATTCCACAGTCGAAGGTGAGAGATGTGCTGCAATGTCTCCCAGTGGCGTTGGGCTGAGACGAGCTACAGCAGCTCGGAAAAGGCCCTGGTCAGGGTCAGCCATGCCGGGTGACAGGGCAGCAGGACTGGTCCCAAGTGTGTGTTGTTGGCGGGTGTCAGGCACGGCAGGTGAGGGACTGAGTAAAGGTGAACGCCGCAGGGCTCCTGGGCAACACCACGGTTCCTCCCATAGTAAAACCTCCCACTTTCATGGGTGCTTCTCTGGTTTTCAGAAGAGGTCTAAGGGTAGATGGTAAACCTGTAAATGATGATGATTTGAATGAAGTGCATTGCTACATGTTAGAGCCAATGCACGTATTTTCAAAACCACAAGCCTAACTGTGTGTGGAAACACCTGGGGTCACCTGCTCACTCACTGTGAGACACCTGGGGTCACCCGCTCACTCACTGTGTGACACCTGGGGTCACCCGCTCACTCACTGTGAGACACCTGGGGTCACCCGCTCACTCACTGTGTGACACCTGGGGTCACCCGCTCACTCACTGTGAGACACCTGGGGTCACCCGCTCACTCACTGTGGGACACCTGGGGTCACCCGCTCACTCACTGTGGGACACCTGGGGTCATCTGCTCACTCACTGTGGGACACCTGGGGTTACTGCTCACTCACTGTGGGACACCTGGCATCATCTGCTCACTCACTGTGGACTTTTCTAGAAACAACTGATTTCCAGGCATTGCCACCATGCAAGCTTGACTTTCTCATGTGTATTTGGCCTCAGCCCGGGCTTACCAGGGCTGCTGAGATGCTGCAGGGAGGAGCCGCAGTTCAGGTGGGAAGGAGGCTGCCGGGTGTGCACTGTGAGCAGTGAGAACTCGAAAAGGCCCCCGGTCAGAGGCCACCTCGGTGCCCATGGGCTCCCGCTTGTGACAGAAAGAGCCCTAAAGGAGGGGCTGTGGCCAGGTGGTGTTCCTTATGATTCAGGTTAGTTATTATGCATTATTAGCAACCTGAACCAATTCACAAAAAAAATTTGGTACTTGAGAAAAAAAATGGCCATTTTACAATGCAACTGGAAAAAAAATTCATGTCCGTTTACAAAGAAATAAGTTTGTCAGGTCTTGAACTGGTTATGAAGTGTTATCCTGAAATGCTGGTTTACAGCCACATTCATAACCATTTTTTCTTTGATTAAATATTTTTATTTAATGTCTTTTGAGAATGTCAGTGAATGGAAGGTCATTTTCTGAAAAACCAGCGAGAGACTCTCCACGTGAAGACGGAAATCAATTTGCATCTCTCTGTGTGGTTGTAATGCTGGCATAGACAGGAATTAAATGCCCTTTCTTACTTTACTTCCTGAAGTAGAACTTAGCCTGGGACAGAAATTATTTAATGGGAAGCCTCAAACTGTGACACATTTAATTGATGTAGGGCAGGTAATAATAAGCTTCTCCATCACTGTGCACAAACTGTGACTTTTGGTTTCAAAATGTCTCCGTGCAAAGGAGTGAAACCTCAGGATGGGGTCCGGGGAGGATGGGAGGAAGGGGTTTCCCGAGTGGAGGAGCTGGGCATCGTGGAAGAGGCACTTGGCAGGTGCAGGAAGCTCGTGCCTGGGTCATTCCAAGGTGCTCTGCTGAGTCTTTGTGTTTCTAGGTCTGGGAAGTATTTAATTATCCATTTCTTAAAAAGCATATTTTCAAAGATGCTTATTAAAGGCTTTAAAGTAAGTGGCAGTGCTCATCGTCTGAACCTTCTGGAAGAGCCAAAGGGAGCAGGAAGCGGCCTCCCCAAGGCGCACGCAGCCGGCCTGTGTGTGGAGGATCAGAGCTGCTGAATCAAGGCTGGAGACCACAGCCACCCAGAGCACCTTCCATCCTGGCCATCCTGGCGGGGCCTGGCTGTCCTGCCCATGCCAAAGCCAAGGGGCGTTTGCTGTGGCTCCCTCTCAGCCTGGCACCCGGCCAGTGCCCACACCCTCGTGCCTCCTCCTTCTGCCACCCCTGCTGCCACGCAGTCCTCAGGAGGGGGGCTGGGCCCTGGGGCTCTGAGCATCACCCTCCGCCCTCCCGATCACGGGCCATGTCATCAGGGCTCTTTTCTGCTGAGCTGTGCCCTGCATCTCTGCATTTTAGCCACCGACCTCTGCCCAGGACCCCAGGCTGGCAGCTGGGCTGGACGTCCCCACAGCTGCCCTTGGGGCCTCAGTCCTGTTCTTGCCTTTGAGGTTCCCTGGGTGCATCTCCAGTCCCTGAGGGGTGACAGGCGCCCTGCACTGTTAGGGCCGGGCACTCACTGCCACTGGACCAGCCCCTGTGTCTGTCTCCTGCATCCCCTCCAGTGGCATCCATTGGCCCTAGAACATCAGAGGGACTTGGCTCTCCAGGCTGCAGCAGCCAAAATCCCACACCTCACTGGTGGCAGCAGCAGTGGTTATTTCGGGCTCATATTGCACTGGGCTGAGGTCCGCGAATCTCACACACGTGGAAGGAGCGGTGCCATCCGAATGTGCTTGTGAGAATCGTGACAAAGCCAGGAAGGGCCTCTGCACAGGCGTGGGGTGCGTATTCTTCTCAAGGCGGATGTCAACGGGAAGAGGTGTGCAGTCCTCTCATCCGGGGTCTGGTGCCCAGAGGTGCCATCTTCCTCCTGCCTGTGTCTTCCTCCTGCCTGTGTCATCCTCTTCTGCAGGACGGGAAGACCCCGGAGGCACCGTCTTCCTGCCGCCTGTGTCATCCTCTTCTGCAGGACGGGAAGATCCCAGCGCCATCTTCCCGCCACCTGTGTCATCCTCTTCTGCAGGATGGGAAGATCCCGGTGCTGTCTTCCCGCCACCTGTGTCATCCTCTTCTGCAGGACGGAAAGATCCTGGAGGCGCCATCTTCCTGCTGTCTGTGTCATCCTCTTCTGCAGGACGGGAAGATCCCAGCACCGTCTCCCCGCCGCCTGTGTCATCCTCTTCTGCAGGATGGGAAGATCCCGGCGCCGTCTTCCTGCCACCTGTGTCATCCTCTTCTGCAGGACAGGAAGATCCTGGCATCTCACACGCCCCCAGCTTATGGGGCTCGGAGGCTACAGTGGGAGCTCAGGGCATGTTTGTTGAGTATTGGAGGTTTTTCAGTCAGGGAAAATATCAATTTAAAAATGAAGTCACACATTCCCCAAGAAGCATTGCTGAATTATATTGGTTTAGTCAACACAAAATACAAGTACACAGGAATAACCTAACCACAAAATGTCAGGCTGTGAAAGTCAGAGGGCACCTAATATTAGGATAAATAAAGCAGGTGGAGAGTGAGTGTTTTCTACACTAATGGAGACATTTTAAATTAACTTTGACCAGCAAGTTTTATTATTTTTCCTGTTAAGATCTAGGCAGGCACATGCAATTTTTGCGGAGAAGAGACTCCAGTTTAGGAGCCTGCCATGAGCAGTCATGCAGGTGGCCCGTGGGGAAGTGGCTGACGTCTGTGTCTGCACCATCCAGCGGGGTGTGGATGCCTTGCACACCTGCACCCTAGCTGCACCCCTGCCTGCACCGTGCAGACACGAAGTGGCTGCTCCAGAATGTTTTCTGGATGAGAACATGAGTGAGCAGGACCTGGGGCTGCAGAAAGACTGCTTCTATAGGCTTTATTATTTATTTATTTTTATTTATTTTTGAGACAGTGGCGGGATCTCGGCTCACTGCAACCTCCACCTCCCAGGTTCAAGCAATTCGCCTACCTCAGTCTCCCAAGTAGCTGGGATGACAGGCACCCACCACCACGCCCAGGTAATTTTTGTACTTTTTTTTAGTAGAGACGGGGTTTCACTACGTTGGCCAGACTGGTCTCAAACTTTCATGCTATTCTGAGCATTATGACTAGATCTTGCACTGTCCTGCTCCATCCTGCCCAGGACCGGGTCATCTCTTTGCCCAGCAGATCCATGCTGTGCACACCACATGCCTGTTAGTGGCTTAGTAGCTCTCCTGGGTCAGCAGGTCCACTGATGCAGATCACAAGTGCCTGAGTTCAGGCAGCCCTTATTTTGCTTAACAAAGGCTCCAGATCAGAACAGCAGTGAGGCTGGCAGCTTGTAGATGGCAAAGAAGCTGTAAAGTGCTCCCTTTAAGTGAAAAGGTGAAAGTTCTCTACTTAAGAAGGAAAAAATTGTATGCTGAGGTTGCGAATATCTACCATAAGAACAAATCTTCTATCTCTGAAATTGCATCGAAAGAAAAAGAAATTCCTGCTAGTTTTGCTGTTGCACCTCAAACTGCAAAAGTTATAACCACAGGAAGAGCACAGGAGGTCGGCGCCACACAATTTTTAACAACCAGATCTCCTGAGAATTCACTCGCCCTCGTGAGAACAGCAGGGGGAAATCCGCCCCCCTGATCCAGTCGCCTCCCACCAGGTCCCACCTCCAGCACTGGGGACTACAATTCAACATGAGATTCGGGTGGGGACACAAGTCCAAACCATATCAGGTATTGCATGTGTAGGTGGAAGACTTAAGGATAAACAAGTTCTGACTGACGGCCGTCGGGTTTAGTGCCATCCACAGTCCCAGGCACCCACCGGGTCTGGAATGTGCCCCGTGAGGATGAGTGGGGGCTACTACATTTCATTTGTCCACAAGGAAACTGGAGCTGAAAGAAGCTGCAGAGTTCCCGAGTCCACACACCCCGCAGGCAGTGCGTTTACCTCAGAGCTCCCGAGTCCACGCACCCCGCAGGCAGCGCGTTTACGTCAGAGCGCCCGAGTCCACGCACCTCGCAGGCGGCGCGTTTACCTCAGAGCGCCCGAGTCCACGCACCTCGTAGGCGGCGCGTTTACCTCAGAGCTCCCGAGTCCACGCACCTCGCAGGCGGCGCGTTTACGTGAGAGCGCCCGAGTCCACGCACCTCGCAGGCGGCGCGTTTACGTGAGAGCTCCCGAGTACGTGAGAGCGCCCGAGTCCACGCACCTCGCAGGCGGCGCGTTTACGTGAGAGCGCCCGAGTCCACGCACCTCGCAGGCGGCGCGTTTACTTGAGAGCGCCCGAGTCCACGCACCTCGCAGGCGGCGCGTTTACGTGAGAGCTCCCGAGTACGTGAGAGCGCCCGAGTCCACGCACCTCGCAGGCGGCGCGTTTACCTCAGAGCGCCCGAGTCCACGCACCTCGCATGCAGTGTATTTACATGGAAATTGGATCGAGGCACTGACGTGTAAATCTTGGCTCCTGCTCCTGCCGTCTAGACAAAGGGCTCACCCATTGCCGTCTCAGACACCAGAGGCTCCCACTTGACCAGGTGAGATTTATCAGCTCCCAGACTGAAAGAGCATACGCTGCCAGAATTCTGACACATGTGAACTCTCTTCTTTTTATTTAGGAATAGAGTTGGACTCAAAATTAGTTTTTGCAACCTGATCAGTATTTGATTTGAGAGTAGCTGCGTGCATTGAGAACTATTCTTTACACTCGGGGTGCTTCTCACAGCTGCTTTGGAAAGCAATTACTGGGGAGTACCTGATCTCTCAATTCCATTTCCTGCATGAAAATCAAATGGGGTGAGCTCTCTTCTTTCAAGTTAAAGTCAGTATCTAGGGAAATTGGTTTCACATAATTTTAAATTGTGGACACTGTGCACCACATGTTTAAGTTTAATGAAAACCTTAGGAAAGATGCATTTGACCTTCATTTTAACACCAACTAGTGCTCATTGAAACAGGAAAAAAGATTCTGTGGAAAAAGGGGCAATACATGGATAAATAAAAAGTGCAGTTTTTGTGCTGAGTGGAGACAGTCTTCATAGATGCATGTGAATCCAGTTACAAGTGAGAGGTGCTCGCACAGTGACAGTGCCGTGTGTCACACGCTTTGAATCCCTGAGCTGGACGGTATGCCTACGTGCTGCGTCTTAGTGGCATAACTTGTCAGGGCTTCCCCGTGAAACAGGCCTGGGATGAGAGGTCCCTGCAGGTGGGGAGGGTGGGCCCCACAACATCTGTCCATTTCACATTTTATTTCGTGTTTCACTACTCATGAAATAGACATTTTATTTCATGTTTCACTACTCATGAAATAGGGCCAATAAAATGCCAGAGGAATCTTGGTAAATGAACTCGAAGAACACACCGTCGAAGCCTCCACCAGAGACAGATTGTGGCACTTTGGGGTGTGTGACCTGCAGACACACCAGGCTCTTTCCTTAGTAAACACATTCCTTTCTTTATCTGCTCACTCCCCTTTCAAAAGCGCCTGTTAGGCACTAACCATTTTGCTGAGGGTTTGGGATCCAAGTGAAGATAATCACAAGTTCTCACCCTGCGGCGTCTGGGGCCTGTGGGTGAGAGAATGGGAGGATTGCCAGGCCTTCAGCTGCTGCCTGCTGGGAGCTCCCTCCCGGAGAGCTGTGTACGAAGGTCCCTAAGGTGGTCTTGGGAAGAGCGAGGAGTTGCCAGGGAAGGTTGTTCTGGAGGAAGAATGCTAACTGGAGAATCTTAAGTGGAGATCCTAGAGAGCAGCAGAGAGGAAAGGGCTGGAGGCAGAGAGGAAGGTGGACAGGTGGGTGTCAGGGTATGGGGCCTGAGGGGACCTGTGCAGCCTCAGGTCCCCATTGTGGTGGAAACTCTGGGGAGAAGACGCAGCAGCCTCAGGTCCCCATTGCGGTGGGGACTCTGGGGAGAAGACGCATCTTCCCGCCACCTAGCATCAGTCACCTCAGGTTTTAGTCAGAACACCTCAGGTTTTATCAGTTCTAGTTTATTAGGCTGTCTAGCAAGAACTTGCCAAAAATTAATGTGTGGCTAAAATCAAACAATCTAAAATGTAGACATCGTGGATGAAGGGGAGAAGCTCCGCTGAGGGTGTGCGTGCGGCCTCGGTCCCGGCTGGAGCGACGTTGATGATGTCAGCAGTGAGGCCGCCCCAGGGGACTGTGGAGGAGGCAGGGAGGGGCTGGGTGAGTGTGACTTCCCTCTTCTTCCCACCAACCACAGGGAGAGACGGGGGAGGGGCAGAGGCCATGAGGTTCTCCCTCCTGGGATGGGAATAGCCTTGTTCACTGGCCCAGGAGAAAAATAGAGAAACTGCGGAGAGAGTGAGGAATGGGAAAGATGGGAACTTTGAGCTGAGATGCGTTTCCAGCTGGAAATCAACCTCAGGTAACCAGGAAATGGCTCAGGATTGCTGCGGCCTTTGTGATTTGCAGAGCAGGGCTGGACCTAAAGTAAACGCTGGCTCCTGCCAAGGGTTTAATTCATGACCCCGCTCCACAGTAGTGAAAATTCAGTGATTGTTAATGCCAATAGGTCAAGAGAATAGGTGGACAGGTTGGAAGCAGGTCATTTCCAGCGTGTGTGTGTTTAGGCCTCAAAGCATGTAGGTGTTTATCTAAACAGCAACTGCCCTCAGGGAGGCGAAGAGGTCCCGGGGAGGGATGCTGTGTGCAGGAAGAGAATGCTGGCTCATCTTCAGGGGCATGAGCAATATGACATCTGCCAGATGTGATAATTACTCAAAATGTTACCCGTTTAAATCAGTTCTGATCAGTATGCTTACTAAAACGTGTTAGGTGAGTGTCTTCAAGTAGATGCATCCGTAAGATCTGGGATCCGCATTTCTTTCCAGCCGCGGCTCACCTGATGCTTGGAGTTCCGACGACTTCTCCTTTCTGCAGCCTCCCGGAGGCTCTGCCCTGCCCTCCTCCCATCAGCAGCACACACCGCCTCAGACCCCTGCGATTGCTCCTAAATATTCTTCGAAGTGTGACAAGTATTTTAATTCCTAGGACGTTAGAACCTTCTCTAGGAGAGCTTCCAGTTCCTTGACAGCTATGCCCAGTTACAAAAAGAAGTGCTTCATAGAGGAGGCTCTATGTGTATTTAAATGAAAATAGTGTCTCCTGAGAGGAGAAAAATCCAGGAGTGATAACAGAGGTTGAAACCAGTGTCAGAAGACTGACTGGTTTTGATAAGCAATGGCCTGTCAGAAGAGTCTACTGGCAAATGTGTTTAGTTTGATTCTTATCATGACTAATTTATCCTAAAGCTTTCCCCCAGCATTTAAAAATTGTAGTATTTCATATAAAATTTATATTTATGGCTTCTCTCAAAACCGTAAGTTCATGACTAAATTGGATTTCTATTTTTGCTTTAGCAGCCAAGGAGGTGTTTTCCCGAGGCGTCGTGTGCTCTCCACTTTCTCACAGTGTATTAGGCTATTTTCGCTGTCATAACATCTGACCATGAACTTCAGTGGTTTGAACAACACAAATGTATTAGCTGGCAATTCCGGAGGGCAGGAGTCCGACACGGTCTCATGGGGTTAAATGAATCCAGGTGTGGGCAGGGCCACCTGGTGGCTTGGGGAGTGGCTCTTCCTGCTTCCCCTGGGTCCGAGGCCAGCTACCTGCTGGACTCACGGCCCCTCCTCCCCTTGAAAGTCAGCCACATCCCCATCCCCATTGCTCCGATCAGAGCTGCCCTCTGCCTTCAAGGGCTTGTGTGGTTGCACTGGGCCCGCTGGGACCCTCAGGGTCATCTCCCACCTCGGCGCCGTAATCTTTGCCACACCTGCCTCTGGCCCTTGTCTGTGTCAGTGACAAAGCCACTAGTCTGGGAAATTAGGAAGTGGGCATGGGTGGGAGCCACACGCAGGCACTGGACCATCTCACTGTCATGCCACCTACCTGGCCCCCAGGCTTTGGAGCTGGCTGGTGGTGTCACACCTGCGTCCCTAGGCCTGGAGGCTGGGGCCCCTCGCTCCTTCATCTCAGACCCTTCCTGACTCTCACATCAGCCCACGAGGGCCGGGGCTGCACGGGGCTCCTGGGGTCCTGCACACTGTCTGGTACCTGCCTTACCCCTGAGGCGTCTCTTCTCTCCCTACCCTACGCTGGCTTCTCTTCACTGGAAAAGAAACAACAGGTCTAGTTTCAAAAGGCAGCCATGAGTTTAACAAGTAAAATCTGCAAGTGACCTGAATGCTGGGGACAGTCTGGGATTCCACTTAAGGACCCAGAAGAACCCACCAGGGCTCTCGGGGTGAGGGTCGGCCTGAGCGTCTGGCCCTCAACTGGGAATGGCAGCCACTTCCACTCTCAGTCCCCACATGGCCTTGCTGATGGCCACACAGCTTCACAGCAGAGACAGGACACTGAGCTCAGACGGGAACTGAGGACGCCTGGGGCAGGGAGGGCGTGGCTGGACCCGCAGGCCTGGGCTGTGCACCAGGGAAGGATGGCTGGGGGCAGGGAGGGTGTGGCTGGACCCCCAGGCATGGGCTGCGCACCAGGGAAGGACAACTGGGGGCAGTGGGGGCAGGGGGGTGAGGTCTCCCATAGCCTAATCCACCTCTCCTCCGCTGCAGTGGTCTCGTATAACCTGGTCCACTTAGTGGTCTCGTGTAGCCTAGTCCACTTGACTGGCTTGGTCCAATTTCTCTTGAACAATGGGAAATTTCCAAAGGGTTTTGTGATGATTAACCCTGACCTGAGTAGGAATGGCTCTTATCCACATTTGCAGTAAAGGGACCTGATGCTCCCAGAGGTTAAATGAAGGCAAAGCTCAGGTTCATGACCTGGTGACCAGCTCTGCAACTGCCCTGAAACAGGGCAGATAGCCCAGGTGAAGTGCAGTCATTTCTAAGATGAGGGAGTGGGGTTTGAAAGTTTGAAAGATCCTGTTTGTTGGCAAACCATCTGGCATGCCTGGAGCAGGAGCACCCTGGCCACCCAGAGCTCCTTTCTTGAGGCCTTTGATGGAGTTGGAGCTCTGAGATGCAGGAGCTGTGTTGTGTGGAAAAGTCGGAAGGTGGAGTTCCCTTCTGCTGTCGAACAACTGGGTCCTGGTGTCCGTAGGAGAGGAGAAAGGAAGCAAAGGGACAAGTGGCAGGAAGGAGAGAGAAGGTGGAGGGAGCAAGGAAGGAATCGAGGGAGGAAGGGAGGTGGAGGGCTGGGGAGGTGTGGGCCTCTGCACCTGCACTGTGTTGAGTTATATTCAACAGGCGTTTACTGAGACCCTGTCTCCCCAGGCAGTCATCACCACTGAAGCATCCTTGGCCACCAGTGGCTGTGGTGGGGTGGGGATGCCTTTGCAGGCTGGACGCTCGAGGCCGCTGTCCCCCTGGGAGTGGACGTTGGGGGAGACTCCTCAGAGGATGTTCCCTTTGGTTGAAGCTTTGAGGGATAGATGGGGTGCAGACGGCAGAGTTACCTTATTCCCAAAGGGTACTGGGGCCTTTGTGACAAATTCTACAGCAGAAGAAACATGGGGAGAACATCCAAAGAGAGCAGCATCGCTCCATCCCTGTATCGCTCGGCTGTTGAAACATGGAGAAGGGCTCTTCCTGGAGGCTGGGATGCCAGGTCATTGCCCACCTGAGTCACACGCCCTTTTTATAAAACCCCGTTCAGTGGATCAGTGGAGCACAGTGACCACACCGCACTGCCTGTGCAGGGGCTGGCCTGAAAATGGCATCCCAGAAGAAAGAACACAGGAGACGCTTTCACATGGGGAGTGTGACTGCAGAGAACGAGGGTGCCGGTCCTGCTGTCGGCATCAGGGGAGGCAGGTGCGGGCTGCAGCGCACTTCCTCCCTCCATCAGCAACGCGAATGGTTTGATTTCTTTCCGTCTACACGTCTGTGGCTCTCAGCATCCTTGGGGATTTCAGAACGCATCCAGGGTTTCACACTTCGAGGAAAGCCCAGCATTTTCTCATGGGTTTCCGTGCACCCGCTGTCTCGGCTGATGTCCTGGCCCTCATCAGTTATGTCAGCGTGTGGGTGAGACACACAGCTGCCTGCATGCCTGGCTTGGAGAACATTTAAGTGTCTCAACCTCCCATTCAGTGCTTGGGATGTTGGAGGAGAGGAAACCTGAGAATCCAGGGAGCTGGCCCCTCAGTAACTGTGAGAAGAACACGCCCGGGGGTGGGAGAAGGGAGGTTCAGCAGCCGCCACGGCGAGGAGTGGAAGCCGAGAAGGGAGGCTTGCGGGGCGTGAAGGGGCTCGTGTCTCGGAAAACTCTGGGAGGGGCTTGAGCACTCGAGTGGCACAATTCAAACCTCACGTTCACTCACCTGGGTTCCTGCGCGTGTGTGTGTAGGAAACAGAGACCCTCAGGGAGGCTCCACCTGGTCCAGGTAGCTGAGGAGGGTGCCCTGGGCTGGTGGAGCCATGAGGCAGGCTGAATCGGGGGATTGTCTGGATGAAGCAGTCAATGGCACCTGCAGGTGGGGTGTGCAGGGAAAGATGGAAAGTCATATATTTTTTTTTTTTTTTTTTTTTGCACCTGAGAGATTGGTCCCATGCTGGTGCCATTTGGAGACGCTTTTCCCAGGAAGGAGTGAGGTTTGTTGAGTTACAGGAGACGATCCAGGCTCCTCCAGCGTTCTGAGTGTGGCACAAAGATGCCGGTTTCTTTTACATGTGCATGTTAATTTCTATCGTTCAGGTTCTTTGTTGCTTCTCTCTCAAGAGAGCGCAGGAATGCGCAGACATTCCTGTAAATGTTTGGACATGTGAGTGTACCAAGCTAGCGCAAATCTTTAAACAACTAATTTTGAGGGAAAATTTGAACAAAAACCTCACCAATCTGAAATTCAATGGGGGAAGGATTGAAAACTCTCTAATTGCATCTGAAATTTTGCCATATAAGTGATTATTATGTGACCTGAGTAACAAAAAGGGAAATGGAAAACCATGTTCTCATTTCTGCCCTGAGGAATAAGGTGGGGGGCTGAGGAATAAGGTGGGGGGCTGAGGAATAAGGTGGGGGCTGAGGAGTAAGGTGGGGGCTGACGAATAAGGTAGGGGGCTGAGGAATAAGGTGGGGGCTGAGGAATAAGGTAGGGGGCTGAGGAATAAGATGGGGTCTGAGGAATAAGGTGGGGGCTGAGGAGTAAGGTGGGGGCTGAGGAATAAGGTGGGGGCTGACGAATAAGGTAGGGGGCTGAGGAATAAGATGGGGTCTGAGGAATAAGGTGGGGGCTGAGGAATAAGGTAGGGGGCTGAGGAATAAGATGAGGTCTGAGGAATAAGGTGGGGGGCTGATGAATAAGGTGGGGGCTGACGAATAAAGTGGGGGCTGAGGAATAAGGTGGGGGCTCCAGTAACTGATGATGGGACTCTCAGAACCCCCACATGCCCCCTTTTAGGGAAATGTTGTTTCTAATGGAATCTCAGGACTGTTGAAGTTTCTTGGGTCTCCTGTAACAGGTAAGGAAACAAGTCCCTAAGGGATGAGCACTCCACAGGTGCTTGGGGATGCTTGGCGACGCCTGGTGGCACTGTGCGTCAGATGTGGTCAGTGGTCCCAGACACATCAATGAACAATCATGCTCCTGCCCCAGAGCCGGGGGCTGGTGTGGAGGGGGCAGGTGAGCAGGGGACTTTGATGGCCAGAGGAACGGTCCAGTGCCACGGAGGGGAGAGGGTGGAGGGTGTGGGTGGGGGTCCAGGGGAGAGGGTGGGTGCAGGTTGCAAAGGTGCAGTGCTGTGAAGGAGAGGCTTCTGGCAGAGACAGGCGCTGGGGATGGCCGGCATTAGGGTGCAGTGTGGAGACAGCTCCTCCGGGAGGGAGGATGCCTTTCTAAAGGGGCAGCTCCTGGAACTTCACTTTGTACAAATGTTCAGTCAGTTCTGATGTCGAGGTTTTGGACTGCGAGACCTTCCAATGTTTCTCAACATTTAGATGCCTATTTTTTTTTTCTTTGTAACAAGATTCTCATCTTATAAATTTTTCCCATTGATTTTGAAAACCCTCAACTATTTAGCTATTCCTGTTAGAATTGATATCAGGATTCCATTACTCAGAGCTTCATTCCTGCAGCATTTTGAAAGAACATTCATGACAAAAAGCAATGGGTCGATACCTTTTTATTGTTTTGGGGAAAAGTGTTTCTTCATGAAGGTCCACGGCTCTCTCAGGATCCCTTAAAGGTGGCGTTTTGGGCGATTTTTCCTCTTGTCGGCACATTTCTAAGCCACAGCAGCTGGAGGCAGCACAGTCCGTCCGGCTCCTGGTGAGGGAATAAACAGCCTGACTCAGATGTAGGCCACAGGGGCAGTGAAATCACAGCCAGTGTAGATGGTGCGCTTAAAGAAAGATGTTATGTTGACTGTGCTTGTGCTGTGAGCATTGGATTTTTAAATCCAGATAAAATTGAGTTTTTTTTCCTCTCCCAAATGTATGGGAATTCGATCCAACTCACAGTGGCAGTGGAAGGATCTCTTTTCAAATGCTTCTGTCTGTTTCACGGGAAGATATTTAAGTGGGAGATGACAGGCTCGTGGGCGCTTTGAGAGCTACACACTCTCCCATTTGGTGTTGTTGAGATAATCCTTTGATAGTGGAGAAATATGCAAACATCTTCCTTTCTGTTTGGCAGACTATGATAAGTCTAAAAACTGCACATGTATTTATTATTTTTAGGAGAAAAATACGCATCAACCACTTTAAAAATTAATACTTTATTCAGTGTATTTGCCTTTGTGCTAAGATTGAGTTTAATATAAATACACATATATGCAAAGAAGGTAAAGGATTAATTTTAGCTTGTGGTAAATATGTTCAGCATTAATGTCATCCCTTTTTTTTGTCTGGTTGAGAAAACTGTATTGCTAAAGGGTAAACCACACCATACCTGCCAAGCTGCTGGTTTTTCTGTTCCACACTTTCCACCATTGGTTCTAAATGAGTCAATTTCCAGAAGGAATGAGCCAGTAATACTAATAGAGGGGACCAGAAATTACACTTCGGTGTATAAAATATCTGTTTTAAGAATGACAGAACACTTTGGATTGAGTTTTAACTATTTAGTGGCAGCTGCTACTTAGCTGTACTGTTCCTATGTTTGAAGCGATAAACGCAGATATCACAGTGCAGAGTCTGCGGTGAGGCACATTTTAGGAAACAAATTCTCAGCCTTCATCGAAAAGCCAGAGTCCTGCAGGGTGAATCATGTCCCCAAATCCATAGGCTGAAGTCTTAATCCCTAGTGTCTCAGAATGGGGCTCCAGTTAGGGACGGGGCCTAGAAAGAGGGGATTAGGGTAATAGGAAGTTATGAGGGTGGGCCCCAATCCCACAGGATGGTGTCGTTATGAGACGAGGAGATCAGGACACAGACACACACAGAGGAAGGACCCTGTGAGGCCCCGGGGAATGTTGATGTCTATAAGCCGAGGAGGGAGGCCTCAGGATGTGAGGCCCCGGGGGATGTCGGTGTCTACAGGCTGAGGAGGGAGGCCTCAGGAGGAAGCAGCCCTGCCTGCACCTGGATCTGGGACTTCCAGCCCTGGGATGTGAGAGGATGAATTTCTGGGGTGCTTTGTCATGGCAGCCTTCACACACACACACACACACACACACACACACAGACACACACACAGAGCTGCAAATCACAAGCTGCATATCTTGGCAAAATTTTCCCTTAAGAAAGGACAACCACACCTCAAACCCCTCAACAGCAGGGAGCACAATTTGTTATTTTTGTTGTCTCCACCCCTCTTTACTGTATCCTCACACTCAAAGCATTAAACATTGGATTTCTGGAAGGAGATGAGGAAAGTTTAACCTCAGGGGGAGACCCAGAGTCTTCTGATGACAGTGCCATAAATGACATAGGGCGTACATTTAAAATTGAATTTTCAACCTGAAGCTTGAATACGTGGTCTCAATGCCAGCAGCAAAATGAAATGTCACTTTTGGGGCCTGGTTTGCCTCCCTAAACGTCAGCTGCAAGGGAGTGTTTTACTTCACGCATTAGAGTGTTCCGGTTTACAGGGGGCCGTTGTTTTGTACTGAGTTCCTGTACTAGGCGCCACCTGGGCAGACTAGGCAGATTGAAGTCACCTGTGCCAGGTGCCAGGTCACCAAACTGAACTTAAAAACAGGTCAGCTTTACAAAAACAGGAGATTCACAGCCACCCGTCAGGAGGGGCCCAGCCACCTCGAGCTGGCAGGATGAGAACATCCCTGGGCTTTAGCCCACAAGAGTAAAGGAACATTGTATTAGTCTGTCCTGGGCTAATAAAGCACCCTCAAGTCTGAGTAATTTATAAAGGAAAAAGGTTTAATGGACTCACAGTTCTGCATGGCTGGGGAGGCCTCACAATCATGGTGGAAGAGGAAGGAAGAGCAAAGCCATGTCTTATGTGGCGGCAGGCAAGAGAGTGTGTGCAGGGGCACTGCCCTTTATAAAACCATCAGATCTTGTGAGACTTATCCACTACCAAGAGTACAGTGTGAGGGAATCCTGCCTTCATGATTCCATCACCTCCTACCAGGTCCCTCTCACAATATGTGGGGATTTTTACAATTTGAGGTGAGATTTGGGTGGGACACAGCTAAACCATGTCAAACATGAATGCTACTGATGTTATCTGCTGTGGTCTGAATGTGCCCCCCACATCCGTGTGTTGAAACTTAAGCACCAACATGATGGCATTCAGGGGGCTCTTCACAGGGGATCAAGTCCTGCCAGTGGGTGAAGCCCTTGTGAGTGCGATTAGTGATTTCATAGGAGAGGCTGAAGCCAGCGGCCCTGGCCCTTCTTGTCTTCCTCCATGTGAGACACAGCTCCAGGCGCCCTCCTGAAAACAGAGCCCAGGCCCTCCTCAGACACTGACCCTGCAGGTGCCTCGATCTTGGGCTTCACAGCCTCAGAACTAGGAGAGATCAGTCTCTGTCGTTGGCAACTGTCCATCCCTGGCATTTGTTACAGCAGCACAAATGGATGAACCCGATTTCCTGCCAGCTTGCAGCAGGTCACCTCCTCCTTCCCGCCCAAGCTGCCTGCAGAAACAGACCACGGGCATTGCCCGGGGAAGCCCTATCTGTGCTGTGGATGGCACACTGTGGGTGGTACACTTGGATGGTACGCTTGGATAGTATGCTGAGGGTGGTACGCTGTGGGTGGTATACTGTGGATAGTATGCTTGGATAGTACGCTGTGGGTGATATGCTGTGGATGGTATGCTTGGATAGTACGCTGTGGGTGATATGCTGTGGATGGTATGCTTGGATGGTATGCTGTGGATGGTATACTGTGGATGGTATGCTTGGATAGTAGGCTGTGGGTGGTATGGGTGGTACGCTGTGAATGGTATACTTGGATGGTTCGTTGCCAGTCCGTGCATCATGAATAGCAGCCAATTCGATCTTTAAAACTCAATTTTTTGACATGTTCTTGGACAGGAGTCCTTAACTCTCCTCAGGCTGGGGGGAGGTCCTGCAGCTCCTCTGAGGCCCAAGGACGAGGTGGTGGTGAGGGCTGAGTCCACATGGCTGTGCCGCGTGCAGTGTGTGCTACGTGTGAGCCTCTGCAGAGAGAAACACAAGCACGCTGAACTTAGACTTGCCTGAGCATTCCTTCTTTTGCTTGACCTGTTAGCTTTTGCAGGAGAGAAAAATTTTAATTCAATAGATCTAGTAAATTGCAGCCCAAGGATAGGATAGAAGAGCAAAGGTCACAGAAAATCAGTGCCAGAGAGAAGAGAAGAGCCTGGGGCCCCAGGGTGAGGGGCACAGGGCTAGGCAGGGAGGTGAGCAGGAAGTTCCTGGGGGAGGAGAAATGCAGCCTTATCTGGATGCAATTCCACAGTGATTTTAAAAGTTGTATATTAGAATGCTAAAAAGCTAAGCACTATTATAAAATGTATATATTTGACTTAGGAAAAAAAGCAACAGCTTTATTGCTGTGACGCGCTATTAATTTAAATTGCTTAAATGCACTTCTCATGTATTAGTTATAAAGCTAGACTAAATTGCAATCTTTAATTTTTTGCTGATGTTTTTATTGCTTGGTGATGTATGGAAAATTACGTACCTTCAAGAGTTTTAATTCACCTTTTTTCTTTGTCAGCCTCTGGAGACAGGAAGCAAAAACTAGCAATAAAATGAGATTCTGTCGGTATGTTATAATGATAAACCCAAAGCTTACCACTAGCTCATTTACAATTTTGTAGCAAGCTTACAAAAAAGAATTAAAAATTTTACATCAATTTGTAATAGACTGTGTATTCATTGATATTTCTGAAGTGTTTTATCTATCCTATAGCACCTTCAAGAGTACACTTTTTAAAACAAGTTTAGAATAGTTTTAGATTTACGGAAAAGTTGCACAGATTGGAAAGCGTGTTTGCATGTCCCACACCCACATTCTCCTGTTAACACCTGACGTTAGTGTAGTGCTTGTGTGACACAGCTGATGACCCAGTCTGGAGCCAAGTTGGACAGACGTGGGGGTAACCAGGGACACTGATCCTGGGAGTGGCATCTGAAGAGGGGCAACCTTGTGGGGCTGAGTCTTTAGCCCAGGGGTCTGGGCTAACCCCAGGTAGAAAGCATCAGACTTGAATTAAGTTGTAGGACACCCAGCTGGTATTTAGGGAGATGGAGAGTGGTTGGTGTGGAAACCCCTCAGCCCCCACCCTGACCTAGTGTCCCACATGAAGTTTTGAGAGGGGCCGGACAGTCAGGGAGAACCGTTTTCCTCCTTCTGTGACCAAAGGACCAAAGGAAGACACTGTATCACACGAAATAGTTAACCATGCTTCCATTCATTGATCTAATGAAGAAAGTATATTTTGTGAGATTGCAAAACAAAACCCATGTGTGTGTTCCACACAGGAAATCCTCAGGAAATGAGACCCAGGAAGTGAATGCAAAAGGCGGAGCCACATGATACAAGGCAGACAAAAGAAGGCAGGTTGGTGACTCAACATCGGGTCTCCAGGCACAAAGAAGGAGGAATGATGATAGAAAATTGCCAGGGATCAATTACAAAATAAATAATCAACATTCATAAACAGGGAATGCGGCGTGGCGAGGTATGAAGACGGTTCCTTTGTTCCTTGTCCGGCCTTTACCATTTCTTCCTTCTGCTAAGTGGGGGCTTAGTGTGTTCTGGCTTCCCCGGGTTTCGTGAGGTGTAACGTGAGGCTGTTTATTTGGCGTCTTTCTTCTTTTTTGATGTCGGTGTTTATTGCTAAAAACTTCTTTCTTAGAACTGCTTTGCTGTGCCCCATAGATTTTAATATGTTGTGTTTCCATTTTCATTTGTCTCAAGATGTATTTAAATGTCCTCTATAATGTTTTCATGGACCCACTGGTGGTTCAGAAGTAAGGTGTTTAATTTCCCCGCCTTTGCGGATCTTCTGAAATCCCTCCCGCTATTGATTCTAGCTTCATACCACTGTGGCTGGGAATGGTATTTGATGTAATTCTGGTCTCTTTAAATCAGGCAGGACTTGTTTTGTGCCTCAGTGTACAGTCTATCCTGGAGAATGCTCTGGGACACTAGAGAAGAGCATGTTTCTGGCTGCTGCTGGATGGGATGGTCTCAATGGGCCAGTGAGCCCAGATGCCTGACACGTAGTTTAAGGCCGATCCTTCTTCATTGATTTTCCACCTGGATGGTCTGCCCCCTGCTGAGGGTGGGCCCCTGAGGCCTCTCAATATTATTACTTAATTGACTTGCTGCCTGCCTCTCCCTTCAGATTTACTAACATTTGCTTATATACTTAGATGCTCTGACGCTGGTAAAGATGTATTTACAGTTGTTACATGCTCTTCATGAAGCCACCCATTCAACCTCACATCATGACTCTCTTGATCTCTTTTTACAGTTTTGACTTAATGTCCATTTAATCTGACATGAGTGTGGCCACCGTTGCTCCCATTTGCTTTCCGTTTCCAGGGAATGTATTTTTTCATCCTTTCTCTTCCAGCCTATGTGTGTCCTAATGGGCATAGTGAGGGAGAGGGAGAGAGGGAGAGGGAGAGAGAGAGAGAGAGAGAGAGAGAGAACCCTATCCCTTTTTTTTTTTTTTTTTTTTAATCAGAAACCCACTCCTGCGATGAAGGATGAATCTCTTCCTGAGGGCAGAGCTCTTACGGCCCACTCGCCCCTCTGAGTTCCCACCTCCCAAGGCCGTGTCTCTGGGGATGAAGTTTCCAACACACAAACATTGGGGGCACCTTCAAGCCACGGTGTCCTGTAAACCAGCCTTTCAGCGCATTTGCCAAGTGGTGTTGCTTTTACCAGGAGATAAGGACTGGCGTCCTGTAAACCAGCGTTTCAGCATTTGCCCAGTGGTGTTTCTTTTACCAGGAGGTAAGGACTGGCATCCTGTAAACTAGCCTTTCAGCACATTTGCCAAATGGTGTTTCTTTTACCAGGAGATAAGGACTGGCGTCTTGTAAACCAGCGTTTCAGCATTTGCCCAATGGTGTTTCTTTTACCAGGAGATAAGGACTCTGTGATCAGGTCTTTTGGGAAAGAGCAAGTGAGTCTTTGATTCTCTCCTGGATATTCATCATGTATGTTAGGAACTTAAAGAATCCCTGTAATCCCAGAGTTTAACAAACACACACGTGTGTTTTCAGCAACACCGAGTCTTACACGAGTATCTCCGAGATGAATGTGATTATGCCTGTCTGTGAAGCTCGTGGCAGCCACCTTCCCCAGGGAAACGCTTCTGTGGCCTGCAGGAGCCCTTAGGTCTGGCTGCGGTGTGAGCACAGGGTTTGTTCTGGGAGATCCATCCAGCAGCAGTTTGTGTGGGATGGATTAGAAGAGCAGGAATCGGGTGGACGACCGGCTGGCCGGGCATGGCTCCAGCTCCCGGGAGTGACGGCCAGAGGCTGAGGCGGGTGGGCCACCCCCACCATGGGGAAGCAGGCAGACCAAGGAAGGAACTCAGATGCTGACAGGAGAGAGAGAAGAGAAGGGTGAAGGTGGTGGGAGGGAGGTCCTACAGGACTGGTCTGTCCCTTGCTCTTTCCAAAGACGATGTTGGGATTCCCCCTCCACTGCACATTCCCTTTCGGTACGTAGGAAGGTGCCTCATGCGCATCCATGTCTCACAGTGTTGGAGAGCTTCAAGACTTTTTGAAAAGCCTCTGCCCACACTCTCGGTTCAGCAGCTACCAGGTATTTACCTTGGAGAGGTAAATGAAGCTCTCCCTGGCTTGGTTTTCTCATCTGTGAAACAAAACTGCTCTTTCCTGAGAGGACTGAATAAAATCATGTGCTCAGTTGTGATGCCGGCTTCATGAGAGGTAGCCTGTCAGGCAGTGCCAGTTCTGTTTGAGAAGAGCCTCTGGTGTCCTTTGTAAAATAGATAAAATTCTAAGTCCTTCAACCAACTGAATGGACCCCCTCTTTGCCACGGGGATCCCCCCTTAAAAATTCAAAAAACCGGTTCAGCCCATGATGGCAGGAAGTGGGGTTGGACAGACCACATTATACCCTCCTCCCTGTGGAGTTCAGGACCAGCTGACCAGCATTAGCGCTAAAGCAGACATCAAAACACTAGCCAAACAGACTCCTTGTAGTAATCAGATTCCCCACTCCAACCTGGCCCTGGCATAGCATCACATGAAAAATAGCAGGTCCTGAAGGAAATCAAAATATATTAACCCCAACTATATCTCCCTTACATATTCTGAAATGGCCCTGCAAAGGCGTCTTTTGCCGGGAATATCTGCATTCTGTGGAGAATCCCTTACTAGGCCCTTTTCTGATCCAGGAGAGATTTAACTAAGGCCTGACATCTTTTAAGGTCCTATAGGAAGCATTTGCCATCGATTCTCTCTGAAGCTGCTGCCTGAAGGCTTCATCTCCATACCGTGAACCTTGGTTTCCACAACGCCCTTATCTTTCTGCTGGAGCATTTCTTTCTGCCGACTTCACTCTTTAGGCAAAGCTGAAGTCTGTCAACCAATCGTCACTCCGAAAATCTTTGAATCCACCTGTGATCTGTGAGCCCTTGCTTTGAGATGTCCACCTTTCTGGGCTGAACCAGTGTAAACCTGTAACTTCTGCCTCCCTAAAAGGTACACGACCAAACTGTAGCCCGACCACCTTGAGCACAGGATCTGAGGACACCTCAGTGCTGCATTACGGGTCATGGCCACTCATATTTGGCTAAGAACCTCTGTGACAATTTTATTGTTCGGCTTTTATCATCAACACCTTCCAGGCAGAAGCCACTGTGGTCCCCATGGCCACCCTCACCTGGGCCTCCCGCCACCATGAACTTTCTTAGTTGAGCTGAATTAACAATGAGCAAGGAATAGATTAGTCACTGGTACAATAAATTGTTTTCACCCCTTACCAAAATGTGTTAGGTGAATGTCTAACACATTAGCCACCGGCCTCTGCCCAGGGCCCCAGGCTGGCAGCTGGGCTGGATGTTTTTAACCTCTTATCTGGAGGTGCAGGTGCACCTCCAGCAGCAGGGTGCGTTGCACACGGGCCTGACACCAAGCCTTCCACATCCACGGTGCCATCGACCCATGAACTGGGCAGGCTGCTCCTACACACACGCACACACATGTACACACACGCACACACATGTACACACATGCACACACAGGCACACATGCACACACAGGTGTACACATGCACTCACATGCGCACATGCACACTCCTCCCAAACCCCCTTGCCCCTACACACACACACACACACACACTCACACACACACAGGCACATATTTATCATTAGTATTTTAATATATGACTCAATTGTGTAATAAACCATGATGCTTAGGAGCCAAAAAGTAATTGATGTGTCTTTCCCAGAGAAGTCACGTTGGAAAAGTGATCAGGAGAGAGTCATCTGAGCTGTGCATTGACAGACCTTTGGGGATGTCAGACAGACATTTAGGAGGCTCTTCCAGGCAAAGGAGAGATACAGGAGCACATTAAAGATGTCCCTTCTGTTGTCAATGGGGAAGAACGTAGAGTCCTCATTGGTAGGAAGTGGTGAATGACGGTGCCCACGTTCAGAAACTGGGCATGAGGGCAGAGTCTGGGTGGAATGAGGCTGGAGAGGCTGGACGCTGCCCAGCATGAGGCCAGGCCCGTTTGAGACACACCCTGCTACTGGAGGTGCACCTGCACCTCCAGACAAGAGGTCACAATTGGACCTCTTGGACCAATGTTCTCAAATATGGTAGATCCGCCTAGCCACAGTGGCCCAGTGTGCATCCTCCTCCAGGCAGCACAACTCAGGGCACTTGCTGCCTGGCAGGCAGGGGGCTTCACATCTGACCCTTCACCCCTCACACTGGCCCCCACCCCATACTGAGGTTCCCTGTGTGGACATGAGCTCCCAGGGCTGTGTCCATTTCTCTCCTCCATCTCTCTCAGCCATGAACCTGTGTTATCATCTATGTTAGGGGCCAAATTCACCTTCTTCCCCCATTCGTAGGTTAAAGTCATAGCCTTCAGCATTTCAGAAGTGATTATCTTGGAGACAGGGAATTTAAGGAGGTAATCGAGTTGAAATGAGGTCACAGACTAGACCCTGATCCAATATGACTGGTGTCCTTATAAGAAGAGGAGATGACGGCACAGTTGCACCTAGAGGGATGATCACCTGAGGACACAGAGAGAAGACAGCAGCTGCAAGCCAAGGAGAGAGGCCTCAGGAGGAACCAGCCCTGCCCACACCTTGATCTTCGGCTTCTGGCCTCCAGAACTGGGAGAGGATAAATCCATGTCATATAAGTCACCTTGTCTGTGGGTTTCTGTTATGGAAGCCTGAGCCAACTATTACAAGGAATATTTGTTGAGTCAGCCAATGACTCTTCACAGCAGGCAGGATCTGGACAGAAAGCAGCCCTCACAAGCCCAGGCGAGCTGCACTAAAATGTCCTAGCTGCTCATAGTGTGTTCAGTAAAGTCAGAGGGCTCTCAGAGATCCTGTGCTATCTAACAGGTACCCCATTTATTTCCTGGAGACGCCTCCCAGCCATCTAGCAGCTTCTGCGGCTGTAGCCTGTGGATACTTCTCCACACTGACAACACCCATTCTGTTCAGGAAGGTTTGTCCACCTTGGCTGGGATTAGGTGACCCATGGAAACATCCCACTGCCCATGCGTCTGTGCACCTGCGGACACTCGTGGGAAATGACCCATAGCCTGTGTTTTTATTCCCCTTGCGAACACTTGTGGGAAATGTCCCACGGCCCATGCTTCTGTGCACCTGCGGACACTCGTGGGAAATGCCCCATAGCCTGTGTTTTTATTCCCCTTGTGAACACGCGTGGGAAATGTCCCACGGCCCGTGTTTCTGTGCATCTGTGAACACTCTTGGGAAACACCCAACGGCCCGTGTTTCTGTGCACCTGTGAACACTCAAGGGAAATGTCCCATGACCTGTGTTTCTGTGCACCTGCGGACACTCGTGGGAAATGTCCCACAGCCTGTGTTTTTATTCCCCTTGTGAACACTTGTGGGAACTGCCCCACAACCTGTGTTTTTATTCCCCTTGTGAACACTCGTGGGAAATGCCCCACAACCTGTGTTTTTATTCCCCTTGTGAACATTTCTGGGAACTGTCCCACGGCCCGTGTTTCTGTGCACCTGCGGACACTCATCAAACACCAGGCTGTCATTGTGGACAGGGTGAGCTCTGGCTGTTGGTGCAGTGTGGTAGGAAGAGCACCAGGTCCTGGACTCTGGTGATTTATATTAGACCCTAATTCTGAGCTGTGGTCTTGGCTAAGCGTTGGACGCTGTGTTATCTAACGTGTGTGTGGGGGGGGCTTACCTCAGAATGTGGACAATTACTTAATCTGTGTGAACTTCCCGGTGCTGGAAACACAGTATAGACCCTAAATGACCACTGTTTTATTTATTATTGTCTCATTAATAATATTAGAGCTAAATCATGATTCAGTATGTGATTTTCTAGAAAACTCACGGAAGGAGATAGGACTTGCTTTTCATGAAAATTGGTACTTGAACTAACAAACAACGTCCACCTACCTACCACTGAGGCTGTGGCCTTGGGACACGCTGCTGTGTCCTTCAACGCCGTCGGGCAAAAGCTGTTGGGGTGAGATGGAAGCAGAAGCACAGTGCACAGAGACCAGCCTGGGCTCACAAAACTGCTCAGAGCTTCACAGAGGCCATCATGGGCTCACACAACCTCTCAGAGATTCACAGAGGCGAATGTGGGCTCACAAAACTGCTCAGAGCTTCACAGAGGCCAACATGGGCTCACAAAACCTCTCAGAGATTCACAGAGGCAAATGTGGGCTCACAAAACCGCTGAGATTCACAGAGGCCAACATGGGTTCACAAAACTGCTCAGAGCTTCACAGAGGCCAACGTGGGCTCGCAAATCCGCTCAGAGCTTCACAGAGGCCAACATGAGCTCACAAAACTGCTCAGAGCTTCAGTGGAGTCAGATTTTGGTCAGGCCGAGGGCCCGATTCTTAGCTAATTATTTCCAGTAATGTCTACTTTTAAGCAATTATACATCTAATGTCTGTTTAATAAAAAACAGATGAGGTAGACTATTAAATTACCAAATGGTGCCATAAGACAGAAATATAATAACTGTGTAAAAAAGAGCACTACTTTAATATAACCTTAAGCAAAATAACACTTTTTATTAATACTAATGCTTTTAGATGTAATTAAATAAAATATGACATGCAACAAATTAATGTAATTCAAATGTGATTACTTTGTTCCAATAAAAAACTTCAATTATTTTACACTTAGCTGGTTTTTCTAAAAACATGCTATTTTTGAGAGTTTTAAAACAAATACACTCACTCACTGAAAAGGGACGTTTTGGTCAATGACAGACCCCGTATGCAGTGGTGGTCCCGTGAGATAATCATGGAGCCGAAATTCCCCAGTGCCTGGTGACACAGCAGTCCTAACGCCAGAGTGCCACACATTGCTCACTGTTTGTGGTGATGCTGTGTAAACAAGGCTGCGATGCGGTAACTGTAACGTCCAGCACATACAACTATGCACCGTACACAATGCTAGATAATGATAATAAATGACTAAGTTGCTGGTTTATGTATTTACGATACTTTTTATCCTTATTTTAGAGTGTACTCCTTCCACTTATGTTTTAAAAGGTTAACTGTAAAACAGCCTCTGGCAGGTTCTTCAGGAGGTGTTCCGGAAGAAGGCATGTAGATAGACAAATGCTCACCATTGTGTTACAGTCACGTGCAGCGTTCAGTGCAATCCCAGGCTGCACTGGTGTGTAGCCCCAGAGCAACAGCCTGGGCCCCAGGGCCTCAGTGTGCAGTAGAGTGAGCCCCAGAGCTTCTGTGTGGGGTAGGCCGAGCCCTAGAGCCTCGATGTGCAGTAGGCTGAGCCCCAGAGCCTCGATGTACAGTAGGCTGAGCCCTAGAGCCTCGATGTGCAGTAGACTGAGCCCTAGAGCCTCGATGTGCAGTAGGCTGAGCCCTAGAGCCTCGATGTGCAGTAGGCTGAGCCCCAGAGCTTCTGTGTGCGGTAGGCCGAGCCTTGGAGCCTCGATGTGCAGTAGGCTGAGCCCCAGAGCTTCTGTGTGCAGTAGGCTGAGCCCTAGAGCCTCTGTGTGCAGTAGGCTGAGCCCTAGAGCCTCTGTGTGCAGTAGGCTGAACCCCAGAGCTTCTGTGTGCAGTAGGCTGAGCCCTAGAGCCTCGATGTGCAGTAGGCTGAGCCCTAGAACCTCGATGTGCAGTAGGCTGAGCCCTAGAACCTCGATGTGCAGTAGACTGAGCCCTAGAGCCTCGATGTGCAGTAGGCTGAGCCCTAGAGCCTCGATGTGCAGTAGACCGAGCCCTAGAGCCTCGGCGAGCGGTAGACTAAGCCCTAGAGCCTCGGCGAGCGGTAGGCTGAGCCCTAGAGCCTCGACGTGCGGTAGGCTGAGCCCTAGAGCCTCGATGTGCGGTAGGCTGAGCCCTAGAGCCTCGATGTGCGGTAGGCTGAGCCCTAGAGCCTCGATGTGCGGTAGGCTGAGCCCTAGAGCCTCGATGTGCGGTAGGCTGAGCCCTAGAGCCTCGATGTGCAGTAGGCTGAGCCCTAAACCTCGATGTGCGGTAGACTGAGCCCTAGAGCCTCAGTGTGCAGTAGGCTGAGGTGTTCTTTCCTTCTGGTTTGAGATATTCCACCCGTTCTCTACACAGCAACCCTGGCATGGAGCCACTGCTGGAGGATGGGAAAACACAAAGCGTTGCACAGACCTGTGGTCTGAACCTCCAGGCTTGCTCCAGGGGCCTCCAGGGTGCACCAGGATAGACTCTCAGGGCATTTGTCAAACCCTGACACTATCACAGGGAGAGGAGAGGCTACAGAACTAAGTCCAACCTCAGAAAAGCAGGGAACAAGATTCTCAGTGAAAACCCTAGTCATGAAGCAAAAAAGAGATGGATGGAGCTTGACTGAAACTGCAGCCCCGTCTCGACCCAGCACTGCCCTGTTGAAGTGAGGGCCATCGGTGTCCCACTGTGTGTTCAGAGCAGAGCAAAGGGCAGGCCTCTGCTGGGTGAACCAGTCTTCTGGTACCTCTATGCTTTTTTCATATGTAATGTTATCAATGTATCCAAAATTACTAGTCACACCAGGACACAGGATGCAAGACTTATTATTTGATGAATTGTAAGAAAATGCATAGATAGCAGAAGCTGCCATGCCGATGGGATTGTCAGATTCAGGAAATAAAAACACTGGACAGCCAGTGAGATTTATTTCTGTCTATGCATGTATGCATTGAGACAACAGATGAGACTGCAAATCATTCATCTGTAATAATTTAAAGCATAGAAGTTTCACACATCTGTTTGTAATGACATTTCTCAATAATTTGGTTTGCTTTAACAGTTTCTTGTGTTGCACAATTTGCTTATAAAATTCTTTGCAGTGATAGTCTGTGTTGCCTTTATCTTGGAACATACCTGCTATAGTGGTCACTACAATATGTTTTGCTCCTTGGCTCATGGAACACTCATTACTGAGAAAGCATGGTCAGCATTAGCATGTGAGCCAGTGTGCAGAAGATGAACTGGAATGAAGCCCACCAGGCTGAGAACCACTCTTCAAAACGGATGTGCTGAAGCACACAGTACCACCTTTCACGGCATCATATTTCCCTCGTTCTTTTTTTCAGGATTATATATGTCTTTTGATCAAAAACATAAAAAGAATCCACTAACAAAAAAGATAAATGTTATCAATTTTTATTTCCTTCTTCAGCATTACACCTGTTGGTTTTACTCAAGGCCACACTGGTAGCACGGCTGGTAACATCTGTGTGAAGGAACTGGATTATTTAAGTGTGAAATTCATCCCAAAAATCCATCCCAAAAGACAGTCCTGGCCAGTCCGTAATAGTCACCCACCTCAAGTCAGAATTTCATTTCCTGTTGGTAAATAATGTCATCACATTTAAGAACAGCCTTGATGCCTAAAGGAATGCATTTCCCATGGATTATCTCCTCAACACATTCAGCAAGTTCCTTCCAGCAGCAGAGAACTTCAGCAACACTGCTGGCTTCCTTCTTTCAACTTGCATAATCCGATTGCTCAAGCAGTGATGAAAAATATGAAGAAGAAGTAAGTAGGCTTCGCTCAAAGGACTATTTTAAAAGTTAACAAGAATATCTTGGGGCTATTGTTCAGAATTAACATGATTTTAGTGCTGCAGATAAACTGAAGATGCTGTCAGCTGTGCTCTTTAAGGAGACTCATTGGGTTTTTCAATGCAGAAGAATTGAAGAACACTGAATGCCAAAAATTCTATAAAAATCCATTAATCACTCAGTTCAGATCACGTCAATGCTGCAATAAGAAGACAGTTGCTTCCGCGTCTGTAGCAAAGGGATCAGCTGTCGTTTTCACAGTGTTGTGGTCTTCGGGCCGGGGAGCCCCACTTCCCACAGCGCTGTGCTTCACTTCAGCCTTGAATAAACGTCGTCTGCACCTTTACGCATGCATCCATCAAAATCTGTGTTTGTGTTTTTTCTGCCAAAAGCAATACAACTTTTCTCATTGACTCCTAACTCATCAATAGAGAATCTCTGAGAAAATTACAATCGTTTCTGAAATCTCATCTGGAAGAAATGTTACTCTCAATCCTCTTGTAAATAAGCCTTTTTCATGAGAGGAATGTTATACCTATGAAGGGAAAATCCTGTGTGCATTGTGGTTTTGGAGCAAGGACACTCCTGGCAGGAACCTTTGTGTGCGGTGGCTGGAGCTGAATGGCTGGTCATGACAGTGTGGATGGCACCTTAACTCCTGCTGCAGTTAAGATCCCTTCATCTGAACTCCTCTTGATAAGAAATAGTTATTTTATCACTCTTCCTGACACTAGTTGAAGAAAGAATACTTTTCTTACACTTAGTGGCTATTATGTGCTGGTTCACAGGCACTTTCACCATTTCTTTGCTATTAAGTGAACAATTGTGTACTGAACAAAAATGATGACAAAATACAGAATTTCAGAAGAGATTTGGACTCCATAAAATAGTATAGAATGGACATTCTAGAAGTGCAGATTAGATCTAAGATGAAGAACTCAATGGTTGGCCTTAATAACTTGTTGAACACAGAAAGGGACAGGACTAATAAGCCGGAAGACAGATCAATAGAAGATATCCATGTTGAAGCGTGGAGAGGAATTTGGAGAAAAACATACACGTTCCATGAAAAACACAAATTCCCAAAGCTGACAAAATAATACTGAAAAAATACAAATAGCTTGATTTATACTAGAACCTGACATGGGTACACAGCATGAAAATACACATCAATCACTTCTATGAACACATCTGAAAACTTCCTACACAGTAGCTAATCAAATCCACTGGGACAGGTAATACATCAAGATGGCATGTTTATTCCATAAATACAAAATTCCAAGGTTTCAAAGGGCCTTTGACCTTTGAAAAGCCGATCAGGGCAAATCCACATAGTATTAATAACATAGTCATGTAATCTTCTCCATAGGTCCAAAATAGCCTTTGATTATTCATAAAACTCCAGTGAGGTTGTAGAAAACTCCAGAAAGGTTGTAGAAGTTTCTTAATCTGAAAAAGAGGCTCTGCAGTAACCCCCACAACACTCATGGTAGTTCCTGGGGGACACCAGTAACCCCCACAGCACACATCGTAGTTCCTGGGGGACTGGGGGACGCCGCCCATTTTCCCAGCAGCTTCCTTCGGAGCAGCCCTTCCCTGGGGACTATGGATGAAAAGCGCTCAAGGACAGGCACTGCCCGGGGGTGTTTCCTGCCTCATGGACTGATTTGCAAAGGAATTTAAGGCTTGGATAGGGAAAACATTATTTTCACCAGTGTTTAATGCAAAACAAATTTTATAATGGAAATACTTCATAAAATATATAAATATTCAAATATTTCCATGTGCATATCATAGACATCTGATGAAGACTTAAACTTAGCAACTTGTTTTCAAAAAATAAATGTCCCAAAGGTCTTTGAAATGTTCATACCTTTAAATTCACTAATTCTACTTCTAAAAATTACCATAAAATCCATACAAGTATAAATATTAATACACCAAGATCTTTAAATCATGTTATTATTTGAATACTAAAATACTGGGAAAAATACATTAAATATAAATTATGGCATGATGAAATGTCGATCTATGGCTGTCAAATAAAAAACAAATCCTGACTTAGGTAAGGGGAGACTTCATTTGAGAAGGCCACTGCAGCAGGACGGGAAGCCACTGCCACGGAGAAAGTTTCCACCCCAGGAACCGGGGCCTCTCCAAGGCCAGGCGGTGAAGGCTGTTGTGTAGGGAGGTGTGAACAGGGCTGGGAGCGCCGAGGGAGTGGGAGGAAAAGCACCTGGTGTTTCCTGAGTGGCCCTCTCCTCCTGCCAATGGCTCAAGCTCAGTCCTCACTCTCTGTCTGTCTCCCTTTCCATTTCTGCCATAGTGTGGGTGCTGGTAAGGCAGGCATGGTCATTTAATCAGAAAGATTGTACACCCTGCACAGCTGGACCCCAAAAGTGGGGTCAAGGGCAAGAAGCCCTGCCAGGCTTCCCTGATCCGGGGTCCACTGCGCCCTTGCAGGAGCAGCGCGCTCCCGCCCACGGCCCTGCTCAGGGTTCTGCAGGACGCACCAGCCATGTCACATACTGGGAGGACAGGCTGTGTGCACCCATGTGTGCCAACTTCTCAGAGACAAGGAGCATCTGACAGAAGCCAAAGATCTCACGTTTGCTCTCCCAACGTTTCATCACTATGTGCGAATGTTATTTTGAAAGTTCATTGAATACATGTGACTAAAGCAGATTTCACCAATTAAACCACTTTCTTACGTAATTTTATTTAACGCTTACAATTAACTTACTCTTATTTTAATTAATTTTATTTAATGTTTTAAATAAAAACTATAAGCAGAAAATAGTCCAAAATTAGTTTCATATATAAATGACAAAAATACACAAATTTTTAACATACAAATTTCATTTTAGCCTTAAAATACTTTTTAAAATTAAAACTATGGCTTTCATTGATTTCATTTTATGTGTGTGTGGTCAGTTAGCACCAAGCCACTTAGGAAGAGTGAAATCAAAGATGTTTTAGTTCTTAAGAACTAACACAATTGCAATCACTATGAATATCATTATCCTTTTTCATATTAACAACTCATGAAATTGTTCACGGTATGTTGAGTGTGGCTTGCCATGTTCCATATTTTTGTCTGAAATGAAAGCTATTTAATGTAGTTCAATAAAGATATTTTGCATTTAATTGTAGGGATTATGGCATTGAAAAATATGATGTTGAGTTACTTCCCTTTCTATGCCCTGCTGCTGCATAAAACATATACATTAATTTTCTTCTATATTAGTTTTAATAATTTATTTTGAATTTAAGAAGACAGTTTCATAAGCATTAAAAATATATGTAAATTCCTGTATTATTAGTGTAATTGCTGAAGTTGTTTTGCGGGTAGAATAGTTGGGGTGTTCATAAAAGGGAGATTTTCATATCCTTTGATTTGGAATGGAAAGTTATCATGAAGTATTGGAAAAATTACCCCAGACTGTGAAAGGTAGAATTAAAAAAAATAATTAAACATGTATTTCTTTTTGGCATTGGTTCAGCAGATATTTAATGGTAAAAATCTAGCAGGGTAGAGGCCATAGTCATGTTGACCACTATTCATTAATGTCCTCCCAGTGAGATGACGTCATTCTAATAGACAGAGGCAGAGATTCTTTGGGAAAATCAAAGGGCAAGTAGCGGAGAGACTGACACTTACTCTCCCTACACCAACGTGCCCTTTGCTCCTCTGACCTCCCTCATTCACCAACTTCATGGGGAACCTCTTGGGGATTTGGAACCAGACCTGGTGTGTCCCCAGCCACCACCCTGCATGGCTCTTCCCTCCTGCAGGTAGTGGAGAGGGACCCGCAGCTTCTTCTTGGACTGTTCTCATCCACCACAGGCTCTGCACTAACCCTGGATTTCTATGTCACTTCCTGACAATCCTGTGGGATAGAGGAGAGTTAGGGAAACAGGCAGGCAGGTATTCTCAGATATGAAGGAGCAGGTTCGTGAATCATGTCACGATGACCACACTGGGGGTGTGTGCACTCCATGTGGCATGCAAGATGATCTTCGGAATGTTGGATTGATACATTGCACCTTTATCTGTATTTATTTTAGCTTGTTAAACAGGAAACAAATTAAGTTTATTCACATTTGATAAACACATTTACAGACCCTTTTTTTTTTTTTTTTACTTTAAGTTCCAGGATACATGTGCAGAATGTGCAGGTTTGTTACATAGGTATACATGTGCCATGGTGGTCTGCTGCACCTATTGACTCATCCTCTAAGTTCCCTCTCCTCACCTCCTACCCTCCAACAGGACCCTCCCTGTGTCCATGTGTTCTCATTGTTCAACTCCCACTTATGAGTGAGAACATGAGTGTTTGGTTTTCTTTTCCTGTGTTAGTTTGCTGAGGATGATGGTTTCCAGCTTCATCCATGTCCCTGCAAAGAACGTGATCTCCTTTCTTTTTATGGCTGCATAGTATTCCATGGTGTATATGTACCACATTTTCTTTATACAGTTTATCACTAATGGGCATTTGGGTTGGTTCCATGTCTTTGCTATTGTGAATAGTGCTGCAATAAACATATGTGTGCATGTGTCTTTATAGTGGAATGATTTATTATCCTTTGGGTATATACTCAGTAATGGGATCTCTGGGTTAAATGATATTTCTGGTTCTAGATCCTTGAGGAATCACCATACTGTCTTCTACAGTGGTTTAACTAATTTACATTCCCACCAACAGTGTAAAAGTGTTCCCATCTCTCCACAGCCTTACCAGCATCTATTGTTTCTTGACTTTTTAATAATCTCCATTCTGACTGGCATGAGATCGTATCTCTTTGTGGTTTTAATTTGCATTTCTCTTATGATCAGTGATGTTGAGCATTTTTCTCAGATGTTTTTGGCCACATAAATGTCTTCTTTTGAGAAGTGTCTGTTAATATCATTTGCCCACTTTTTGATGGGGTTGTGTTTTTTTGTTGTTGTATGTTTAAGTTCCTTGCAGATTCTGGATATTAGACCTTTGTCAAATGTGTAGATTGCAAAACTTGTCTCCCATTCTGTAGGTTGTCTGTTCACTCTGATGATAGTTTCTTTTGCTATGCAGAAGCTCTTTAGCTTAATTAGATCCCATTTGTCAATTTTGGCTTTTGTTGCAATGGCTTTTGGCATTTTTATCATGAAGTCTTTGCCCATGCCTGTGTCCTGAATGGTATCGCGTAGGTGTTTTTCTAGGGTTTTTATGGTTTTGAGTTTTACATTTAAGTTTTTAATTCATCTTAATTTTTGTATATGGTGTAAGGAAGGGGTCCAGTCTCAGTTTTCTGCATATGGCTGGCCAGTTTTCCCAGCACCATTTATTGAATAGAAGATCATTTCCCCATTGCTGTTTTTGTCAGGTTTGTCAAAGATCAGATGGTTGTAGACATGTGGTGTTATTTCTGAGGTCTCTGTTCTGTTCCATTGGTCTATATGTCTGTTTTGGTACAAGTACCATGCTATTTTGGTTACTGTAGCCTTGTAGTATATTTTGGAGTTAGGTAGCATGATTCCTTCAGCTTTGTTCTTTTTGCTTAGAATTGTCTTGGCTATATGGTCTCTTTGGTTCCATATGAAATTTAAAGTAGTCTTTTCTAATTCTGTGAAGAATGTCAATGGTAGTTTGATGAGGATAGCATTGAATCTATAAATTACTTTGGGCAGTATGGCCATTTTCATGATATTGATTCTTCCCATCCAGGAGGATGGAATGTTTTTCCATCTGTTTGTGTCCTCTCTCATTTCTTTGAGCTGTGGTTTGTAGTTCTCCTTGAAGAGGTCCTTCACATCCCTTGTTAGCTGTATTCTTAGGTATTTTATTCTCTTTGTAGAAATTGTGAATGGGAGTCCATTTATGACTTGGCTCTCTGCTTGTCTGTTGTTGGTGTAAGGGAATGCTTGTGATTTTTTGCACCTTGATTTTGTATCCTGAGACTGTTGACGTTGCTTATCAGCTTAAGGGCTAAGATGATGGGGTTTGCTAATTATAGACTCATGTCATCAGCAAACAGAGGCAATTTGACTTCCTCTCTTCATATTCAGATACACTTTATTTCTTTCCTTGCCTGATTGCCCTGGCCAGAACTTCCAATACTATGTTAAATAGGAGTGGTGAGAAAGGGTATCACTGTCTTGTACTCGTTTTCAAAGGGAATGCTTCCAGCTTTTGCCCATTCGATAAGATGTTGGCTGTGGGTTTTTCATAAATAACTCATTATTTTGAGATATATTCTATCAGTTAATATCTAGTTTATTGAGAGTTTTTGCCATGAAGGGATGTTGAATCTTGTTAAAGGTATTTTCTGCATCTATTGAGATAATCATGTGGTTTTTGTTTCTGTTTCTATTTATGTGATGGATTACATTTATTGATTTACATATGTTGAACAGCCTTGCATCCAGGGATGAAGCCAACTTGATCGTGGTGGATAAGATTTTTGATGTGCTGCTGGATTCAGTTTGCCAGTATTCTTTTGAGGATTTTCACATCGATGTTCATCAGAGATATTGGCCTGAAGTTTTCTTTTTTTGCTGTGTCTCTTGCCGGTTTTGGTATCACGTTGATGCTGGCTTCATAAAATGAGTTAGGGAGGACTTCCTCCTTTTCAATTGTTTGGAATAGTTTCAGAAGGACGGTACCAGCTCCTGTTTGTACCTCTCATAGAGCTCGGTTGTGAATTCATCTGGCCCTAGGCTTTTTTTGGCTGGTAGGCTATTAATTACTGCCTCAATTTCAGAACTTGTTATTGGTCTATTCAAGGATTTGACTTCTTCCTGGTTTACTCTTGGGAGGGTGTATGCGTCCAATAATTTATTCGTTTCTTCTAGATTTTCTAGTTTATTTGCATAGAGCTGTTTATAGTATTCTCTGATGGTAGTTTGTATTTCTGTGGGGTCAGTGGTGATACCCCCTTTATCATTTTTTATTGTGTACAGACTATTTTTTATTAACCTATGAAGCAAAGAGGTAATACCTTAGCTGGGGGAAAAAAAAAAAAAACTATCCTCAATAGAAAATGACTTTTTTAGTAAGGATGATGCATTATGGGAACTGTGTAAGAATGACCTTGGTCTAACGGGCTGTTTTGATTGGAATATATATATATTCATATACATATATATATACATATACATACATATACATATACATATATATGTATACATATATATACCACATATGGATTTGAAATACAGCATCTTTCATAGGCAAGCTATTGTAGCAAAAACATGTAAGAAACAGATAAAAATGTTATGGAAGGTGATAGCATTATAGAAGTAATATGTTTTATGTTTCTAAAAAGACTTCTAAATAATGACAGCATCCTGTAGTCTTTTACAATAATAAAGCATCTATCATGAGAATCTTCTCTATCTCACATTGATTCACAGTCATCTTGTGGCAAAATAATTAAATTATTGCAACTAAAGATGACCGAGACTTTTGTTGTTGAAAAAATTTAGTATATAAGCTGTCAAGTATTTTTAAATAAACAATTTGCTCCTCAGAATAAAAGTGACATTCTAAAAATGGAGAAAAGAATGAATGTGTTCTAAGTAAGTTTACACTTTGGAGAGAGCTTATTAAAAATGAATATTTCTAAGGTTCCAATAACTTTATTGCTAGAAACAGTCATGTATGGCCTTAATAAAACTTCTGTATCTGCATCATAAAACATGGAAACCAAATTTTCTCACCCAGTTAGAATCTTTCAAAAAGAATTGTTGGATAGATTTTGAATTCATTCAAAATATAAAAATATAACATATTTTGAAATGTGGTTTGTTTGCATAAAAATGGACTGATACAAGGAAAGATAGGAACAATATCAAATTTCAACAAAAACCAGAATTGGTAGTTGATATTGAAAAATAAATATCTTTGTTTTGAAAGTACATCACACACAGCTTCCATGTGGCTTTACACAATTTAAAACTATATATATGCTTTAACACAACTGCCACAAAGCCAATAGCAAAAACCTGAACATAGAATTAGTACTGACTCGTTCTCTCATACCACAAGTTTTGAGCCAATAGCTATCAAATAATTCATCATATTCACTCATTTTTCTCTCATCAAAAGCATCATCTCTACCAACATTTCAGTAAGAACAAAAAAGCCTTCTACAACAGTCACAAATATAAAATAAAGTATCTTAAACCTATTGTTTATTTCAGTTCTATTTCATAATATAAAAGCTCTGTTTTTGTGTGTATTTTATAATGTAGCTGTCGTTTTAGGTGGCAGGTACAGCCCAGAACACACAGGCGTGTATTTATAACATCCCTCGTGCCTCACCTGTGAATATAAACATCACCCCTCAGTTCTAACCTTGTGTGAAATGAGCACTCTCCTTCTTTTCTAGGGTAGCAGAAGTTGAAATTGTGGCCATGTAGCTCTGTGGGGGAGCCTGAGGCTGCTGTCACATCACAGATTGGTGAACAGGGTGTCGCTGTGGAAAGAAAAGGGGACCCTCATCCTTTTCTCCCCTCAACCTGCTTCTACACAAGGCTACATATTCTAGTTGGCCTTTGGGAAGGAACAGCTGGGCTCTCCGGATGACAGAATTTATAGAACATTAGAAATCTTGCAGACAAGTGTTACCTTATAACTCACTTCAGCGACTCATGCAATGCATTTTTCCAAGTGCAGATAGTACAGGCTGGAGATGCTCCTTGAAGTCACAGGGTACTGCTTTATTGCTGATGTGACCTAACCCTTTTATCCACCAATAGAAAGATTGTTTTCTAGATGTTTTATTTGTTATTTTCCTGGAAAAGAAGCAATGGGCATGGGGACTGGTGTTCCCGTTTGTACCCCGGCTGTTCATAGGCACTTGGCGTTGCGGTTTCTAAAAAGAATGCACTGAGATTGAATTACTGAACCAAAATAGCCTCCAAATTTGGGTTCCAAATCTCCCTTCCTCCCTCTGCCCATAACCATACTTGGAAAGCTTCTGTCTAAGGAGAATTCCATCCCTTCTGGATGGATGCTTCCGTATAATAACATAATTGTTTTATATCAACGAAAAGAACTTGGCTGTAACATCACACTTAATGGATGAACCAAAAATATTTTACTATGGAATGATTCACAGGTATTAATTTTTATTGCATTAAAGTTGTACATTTCCTTTTAAGGAAATTGACCTAACACACTCCTTAATGAGAGAATTTCTGGATGATTCTGGCTGTTCCTGCACAGACACTCACTGTGTTGTCTCAGGTAACACATCCCACACGTGTTGTGTATTAGAATTTGTCATTCTCAGATGACTCCAGTAGTTATTTTGTTTATTATTGCGGGGGCAAGAGAACAGAATTAGAAATGATGAGAACAGAATTAGAAATGATGTCAGAGATTCTGGCGAATGAAGGAAGGTTCGCTTAACTTCCTGACTTCTATATTTCTAAGCAGTTCTTTTGCAGTCCTAAATGTTTCGTACGTTCAAGAAGCTACTGCAGGGCTGAAGGGACTTGCTGTGTGTGGTCTGGGGAAAAGCAGTGAGGCCAGGGGAGACCTGTAGCCGAGACCCTTGAGTGTCTCCTAAACACTCCCAGGCTCACCCAGAATAAGTGGATGAAAGAATGCATGCAGCAATAAACAGGTAACACAGATTTGCTCTGGTTTGACCACAATGAGTTTAGATCATGAATGGGAACTGCAAAAACTGTAGAAACAGGCAGCCTGGCTATCTTCGGAACGTGTATTTATCAAGCCTGTTCAGAACTCATATGGAAACTTTGAGATTCCTCAAGACCACAGGCAAATCAAACTCTTTTTGGAATATTACAGGTAGAGCTGCAGCAGATTGGATCTGTACTTCTGTAAGGGCTGCTTTGCCAGGAAGGCTGTGGGTGGGATGCACAGCCTCCCTGGCTGTGGTTGTGAGGGAGGATGTCATCACCTGCCGGCCAGCATGTCCCAACTGCTCACGTTTGGTCCGCAGCTCCTATAAGGACACAAAGGCCGTGAGGGCTTCCTCACGAGACACAGACACAGTTAAAGTGCAGGTCCCCAAGAGAGGAGTCAGCCCCAGCGTAAATGTTATTCTGGGAGTTCTCTGAAGGAAGAAGTTGTTATGGCAAGAGAAAACATGAGGAAATGGGGCTGAAGGCAAGGGTGGGGGGCTCCAGGATGGGAGAAGCACCGCCGAGGCAGCTCCTGAATCAGTTGTCGTAGGGCTGGGGCTCCCACCCTGTTGGTGTTCCACCCTGTCCCACATCAGCTCTGGTCTTCACTGACCACCCTTCTCCCTTCTCCCTGTTCTACCCACCCCTCTCTCTTGAAATCTCCCCTCCCGTGGCATCCTCTTTCCTTCCTAGAGTTTCCTGATGGTGGCATCCTGGAGGAGGCTCTGCGTCCCCCTGAGGCCATGTTTTCTTTGGAATAAAATGCGTCTGTCCTCGGGGTGACAACTCACGTGTTTTTCAAATAGCTGATTAGGACAGCTTTCAATTCCTCACATACAACATGCTTAAATATTTTTGGACATAAAATGAGAGTCATTCCATCTAGTAACCACCAAGATGTTTTAAAAGGAAAGAGGCCGGGCAGGCACGGTGGTTCACGCCTGTAATCCCAGCACTTTGGGAGGCCAAGGCAGGTGGATCACCTGAGGTCAGGAGTTCAAGACCAGCCTGGCCAACATGGTGAAACCCTGTCTCAACTAAAAATAAATTTAAAAAAAAATGAGCTGGATGTGGTTGCGGGCACCTGTAATCCCAGTTACTTTGGGAGGCTGAGGCAGGAGAATCACTTGAACCTGAGAGACAGAGGTTGCAGTGAGCCAAGATTGCACCACTGTACTCCAGCCTGGGTGACAGAGTGATACTCGGTCAAAAACAAAGCAAAACAAAACAAACAAAGAAAAGAAGGAAAAGCCAGTGAGGATGAAAAATGCTTATGAACAAAATATCTTACAATTTAATACGTGAGATAAGGGCAACAAGGAAACCTTTGAGAGCTAAACCTACTTGGAAGTTTGAGAGAAGCTGTGGGTTGTAAGCTGGGTGAAGAATCTGTGAAATGAGAAACAGCTCAGAGAGGACTTAGATGCCAGACGGCAAATCAAAGTGGTGAGACCTGCCCCGTCATTCTTCCTTCAGGGCCTTCACGGTTCTGTTCCCCATCACTCTTTGAACCACAGGACTTCCCCATAAGAATGTCAAGGTTATTGGTTTAACCACAAACGTGTAAAAGTGTTCTGTACTTGCAGATTGGTAGTCATGGCAGTGTTGCATTCAGTAGACTTGAAAGAAGTAGACAAGAGTTTTTGGCTCTGTGTATGAAAAGCACAGAGACAAAAACATGAGAATTTGGAATCCAGACTAGACATGGTCAGCGGATCTCCCCTCTACCACGAAAAAGAAGCAGGAGTGAGATGCTATGAACGACTTAATGCAAAACCATAGTCATGGTGAGTCCTGGTCTCAAGCGAGTTGTCTTCTGGGTTTGCCTTTCTTCCTTATGTACCAAAATTAAATCATAAATTGATGTATTAGTCCATTTTCATACTACTATAAAGAACTGCCTGAGACTGGATAATTTATAAAGGAAAGAAGTTTAGTTGACTCACAGTTCAGCATGACTTGGGAGGCCTCAGGAAACTTAGTCGTGGGGGAAAATGAAGGGGAAGCAGGCACCTTCTTCTCAGGGCAGCAGGAAGAAGTGCTGAGCGAAGGGGGAAGAGCCCCTTACAAAACCATGAGATCTCCTGAGCATTCACTCACTAGCATGAGAACTGTGGGGGAAACCTCCCATTATGGGGGTTACAATTCAAGATTGAGATTTGGGTGGGGACACAAAGCCTAACCATATCTGTTGTTTTACATTTAAAAAGTGACTGTAGAAGACAAACACAAGAACTATAATGAGAAAGCAATAGCCAATCTCTTCCTCTAAAGACAGGAAAACAGTATTTTGAAATGAGTCCAAACACAATTAATGAGGTGACACATTAAAGAAAAAAACTAAGAAAAAAGGTCCAATAAAGCATATAAGGAATGTTGTCTGGCTCAGTGGCTCACAACTGTAATCCCAGCACTTTGGGAGGCCAAGGTGAACAGATCACTTGAGGTCAGGAGTTCAAGACCATCCTGGCCAACATGAAGACACCCCATTGACTATAATAAAAGCCATGGCTGAAAATAAAAGCTTGGGACCCTGTCTCTACCAAAAATAGAAAAAATAGCTGGGCATGGTGATGCATGCCTGTAATTCCAGCTACTCGGAGGGCTGAGGTGGAGGAATTATGGGAGACGGAGATTGTAGTGAGCCGAGATTGCGCCACTGCACTCCAGCCTGAGTGACACAGTGGGTCTCCATCTCAAAAAAAAAAAAAGCATATAGTAATGTTTGTAAGAATTTTTGGCATCTATTTCAAGCATGTTTCATAAGACTTTATTTTAAAAAGTCACTGTATGAAGAATTTTAAAACAGAGCAGTGATCTCTCTATGACAAGTCAAAGATATGTAATACATTTTCTAATGGATCATAAAGTAGGTTGTTACAGATATTTTAAATTTATTTTTAATGAATTTCCATGTTCATTGGGTCACAGAGATTCCGGTGATGAGGGTCAGAACAAGCTCGTTCTCTGGAAGGTGCTAGAGAGGGTGGTGGTCAGTGAAAGAACGTGGGTCGCGGGAAGTTCCTCTTGGCTCCTGTTCAGTGTTGGCTGCTGATCTAAAAATACTCTTGCCTGTGAATGGGAAAGTCATTCTACAAAAGGGTTTTGCTAAGTTTCCACTAAAAGTAAACATCCCGTCTGTGATATGCCAATTTATTTTTATTCCCCTGTAGAATCATATCCATTTGTGTAATTAAGGTCAAGTGAAAGGACTTTATGAGGGCTCAGACACCTGCAGTGCTAGGCATAAAAATGTCACGGAATTCATGCAGGTATTTGGAAAAGATGTTGAACGCGACCACACGCGAAGCCCTGGGTTTCATCCTGGGGGGTGGTATGGAAGCCAGGTGAGCCTCCAATCTCACAGGCAGGTGCCAGGGGGGCGCCCACCAGAGGATCAGTAACTCAGTGTGAGGTGGGACGGGCAGGACATGTGCGGGAGTCCCACACGAGGGAGAAGCCTGCTGCGCAGCGAACGGCATGGGAAGGCCTAAGCAGGGGTCTTGAAGATTGGGATGGGCAGGAGAGGGCTGTTGGGACAATGGAGAACAGAGGGTGAGGGTGGAGGTTGCAGCTCCCAGGTCCTCACCAGAAAGAGATGAGGGGTATGGTCAGAGTGGGAAAGTGGACACCCCATGCTGTGCTGAGGAAATGAACTCCATTGGCAGGAGCAGGGACCGCCCTGTGTGTCCACAACCAAGTAAGAGAACCATCCACCCTAGAAGGGTGCAGGCCAGCATGTGGGGGAGGTCACGTGTGGAGACTGAGATAGGGCTTGAGGGGTTGCTGTGGGCCGGATGACAGGGATTCAGGTAGGGCAGCTCAGGATAATGGAAAGGGCCCTGAAAGAATCAGCACAGCAGGGAAAGGAAAGGGGGCTTTACAGATGTGAGTGCCTTCAGGGGACAGGGCAAAGGGGGATCCTTCAGCATTATTAACTACCTTCTCAGCAGGTGCTCAGCCCTGGCACTTTCATTGGGATGAAACCCTGTTTACTCTATCCTAATCTTTAAGTTGTTGTGTTTTCTTGTTGCTGTTGAGTGATGCTTTGCAAGGTTTTTTCTCAGTTATATAAAACCTTTAAGGAATTTTTTTTAATAGAAAAGGAATTACTCTTTTCAAATGCCAGACCCTAAAGAGGCCTGTTGTGATTTGTAGCAGAGGCTTGTTAAAAATAGCAAGACAGAGTTTATTCCAGTTGCTGCCTCAGGGCTGCAAGGCCAAAGTGCGGGCCTGGGCTCAGCCGAACACAGCAAGGACCTCCAGGGACGAAGGGCCAGGAATGCTGAGGGGTCGCGGACATGGGTTCGACTCGGGTAGTCTTGCTAACCTGGGCTCAGCAGCCAAGAACTGGGCCATGGCAGGAGGAGGTGAGGAGGGGCCTGACTGCAGCTGGTGGAGAACGGAGTCCACGTCAGCGTTGGAGGCATTGTGTGGGTAAAGTGACCTCAAAGGAAGTAATCAGAGTTTACCAATTTCAAACAGTGCAAATAAAAATAGACACAAAAATTGGTGGGAAAGTATATTTTCCTTTTCTCTACATAGAAGGAAAATGCATTTGATTATTGCGTTCACTCTGGCTGCGGCACCATGAAAGGAAACTAAGAGCTCGGGACCCCATTTACTCTGCAAAGAGGAGGAATGAAGCTGGAAGACGAGTTGTGCAAGCAGCTGCCTTTCCTTTTGTTCCTAAGCAGAGAACGACAGATAGAAGGTGATGCATCTCCACAAGCAGCTGCTCTATGTCCACTTTGTCTTATGGAAAGTGCAGAGTTGCTGGGCAGGAGGTGGTTGCGCAGTTGACTGTTCTGCGTGTCCTTTCCTCTTGCCGCATGTGGATAACCACACCCTTCCTCTTTCCCCTCCAGCTCCCATTTCCCCTTCAACTATAGAAGCCCTTAGCATCATCTTTGGAGAAAGGCACACACCATGGACTGTTTTTGTGATTCCGTGTTGTTATTTTTCTCCTGAGCATGTGGTTAACATTGGCAAAACAAACTTCTAAATTGATTGAGACCCATCTCAGATACTTTTTGGTTTACAACAGGAATTGGGGTGAAACCCCACCACATTTACACTTTGCAGAGCTGGAAAAGGGAGGAAAGATTGAATCTTGCCCGGAGGCTTAGGTCCTGAAGGTTCAATTCTGGATGATCCTTTCAGGTAGATTTCAAGGGGAAAGCAAAAGCATCAAAATGAATCCTTATGAAGAAGCATTTCTAAGCCCGAATCTTGGAGACAAAAAATATGATGTTTTCCTCAACAACACAGAGTCAGCAGGAAGAAAGATAAACATTGCTGTCCTGAGCTGGCACCTGACTTATGAGGGTTAGCCATGGTGAATCTGTATGAGTCTGCAGCAACCTCAGTTCTTGTCTCCTCGGAAGAAAGACTTTCATTGAGGGGCACAGGCAGAAGAAGAGACTGAGGCAAGTTTTAATGGAGGAGAGAAAGCGTATTAAAAAGCCTAGAGTGGGAACAAAAGAAAGGAAAGTCCACTTGGAAGAAGGCAAGTGGGTGGCTTGAGCAAGTCAAGTGTGTGGTTTGACCTTTGACTTGGAGTTGTATCCATTGGCATGCTTTCAGTTGTCTCCCTTTCCCCTGATTCTTCCCATGTGGTGGGCTGTCCGCATGCACAGTGGCCTGCCAGCCCTTGGGAGGGGCCATGTGCACAGTAGGTTTACTGAAGTTGTACGTCTGTTTGCTTGAGGCGTTCTTCCCATAGTAGCTGAATATTCCTGGAAGGTCATATACCAGTTAAACTCCACCATTTTGCCTTTTAGTGTGCGTGCTTGAGCCTGCTCACCCAGCTCCTGAGATCTTATGGGGAAGCTGCTGATCCAGTTTCAGGTGTTTTCTGTCCATTGGGAAACTGCTGTTCCCTGGTGCCAGCTGTGACCAGTTATTTTGGAGAGACTGTTAACCACCTCCTGGCCATCACCTGATAGTTGCCTGACATTCCTGGCCAGGGGGGCTCTCACGTCTGCCTGACTTCCTGCTATAGCATTTCCCCCTCAAGAGTCCAAGACCCCAATTTTGGGGGAAAATGGATTAAGGTCAGTCTTCTGTAACTGCTTCCTGTTGACACATGGGCAGTGGTGGTGGTTCTGTGGGTCTTGGCCTCTTGCTGCTGTCAGGGAAGGCAGATGACTCTTTAGGTTGGTGAAAGCAGTGTCTAGCCAGGTCCAAGGGAGATGGGGCAAGATTTCAACTCTGTTGCTTTACACTGATGGGCAGTCTAAGGGTCCTCTGTAGAAGGATGGCCCTTGAATCTTGAGAGGATGGTATTTCGCTGAGGGTCATCTGGAACTTGATGGCCTGAAGGCAGGAGGAGACAAATCAGGTTATTAGATTTAGAAGACATGGACCATGAAGGAGCAACAGTAGGAGACTAACAAGTGGTCTTCAAAGGGAAAAACCCAGGAGAGCCATTTCTAGGTTCCTTCCCCAGGTTCCTTCTGGAGAACAAGCCAGCCCTGAGAGGCTTGTTCCCATAAACAAGAGGCTCCATTTACAAGTTGTCTGATGTTGTCTTGTACTTTTCCTGATTGATTTACCAGGAAGCAATATTTTTTATTTGAGGCTAAGGAAATTCCTCTCTGAGCTGCTGTGAACATTAGTTGACATTAGTCCTCCCTGTGGTGTGTTAGTGTTAGTCGTTAATGATTTGAAGGACTGGCTGCTAAAGAGTGGATCTCCTCTTGTTAGCCCTTAATTCCAATATATGCCCAAAATTAGAATATTGATCCAGATTTTTGCATTACCCATCCCTCTTATTTCTTCTGAGCTGCAGCCAGACATCATGGTTGGTTGATAGGAGTGAGCAGGATCAGTCTGAATTGCATAAAAAAAAAAAACCTTATGAACAACTGATGAGACTGGAATCTAATAACAGGTGTACTACAGTTCTTGAAACATAATTTTTATCTCTGTAGTCCTAATTTTTATTAAAATCAAATCATGATAGGACTGATTCATTTGCAAAATAAGCTTTAGTCATATTATACTTGGCCTGATTATTTGCATAAAACATAGCAAGAATAATCATAGCCTCTTTTTAAAATTGGCTTTGATAGAACTTTGTTCCATAAGGAATCTCAGATAAGACTTTTTAAAGCCTTGAGCCCTGCCATGGACTTGTGCCATCAAATACCTGTATTAGCTGCATAAATTCTTCTTCTCTTCAGGTCCCAAGATAACTTGGGTTCCTGGGCCTCTTAGAAAGTGACGTTCTTTACTTACTACAGGTCAGGAACCCTGCATAGGGACTGGGTAGACAAAGTATTAGGCCAGTTTTCCCAACAGGCCTTTATTGGCTCTATAAGTGAACTTTGATTCCTTAAAAGAGTCTGTTTGTATCTGAAAGCATGCCATTCCAGTCAAAGCCTTGGTAAAATAACCAGTGTCTGCAATTGTGCCCTGCTACAAAAGAAAACAGATTCTTATTGCACTTATACAAATAACTATACTGCCATAAGTTAAGAATATTCACAAATAGTTTCCAAATTTTGGAGAAATCTGGTAGATAGAAATAGTATTCAAATTTTGTTTATAGGAGTACACTTTACTGTTAAAAGCTATAAATAGCTTGGAAGAAAAATATTTTTTATTCTGAAAACAAAACAAAGGATCTGCAATGTTTTAGGCCAAAAGTAAAAAAAAAAAAAAAAAAAAAAAAAAAAAAAGATTACTTCAGCCTTTTATTAGCTCAGTTTATACCATTAATTCATGTTTTGCTCAATATTTATGAACACATTACTTTTCCTAGAGAGTCTTGGAAGTTCTTTTCTCTCTATTTTAATGTCACAATCTCTGAGTTATCAGAAACCTGCATTTAAGAACACCTGTTAGAGTTCTACAGCTGATTATGAAACCATCTTTTAAAGATAATTAGTCACGCCTGTAATCCCAGCACTTTGGGAGGCCGAGGTAGGTGGATCACGAGGTCAGGAGATCGACACCATCCTGGCTAATATGGTGAAATCCTATCTCTACTAAAAAGCAAAATACAAAAAATTAGCCAGGTGTGGTGGTGGATGCCTATAGTCCCAGCTGTTCGGGAGGCTGAGGCAGGAGAATGGTGTGAACCCAGGAGGTGGAGCTTGCAGTGAGCCAAGATAGCGCCACTGCACTCTGGCCTGGGCGAAAGAGCGAGACTCCGTCTCAAAAAAAAAAAAGATAATTAGAATGAGACAATTGTCTGTGGATAACAAAAACCTTAGGGCAGCCATAGTCAAAGACACAATTGACAAGTAAATTTGTCACTTCTGTGGCACACAATTATTTAAAATAATTATAGTTATTACTAATAATGTATACTAAGTCATATTAGAATTATGGAAGTTTCACATGATTTTGGAACACATACCAACAACACATTTATACAAATACAGTTCAAAAAAAAGCCAAATTTTACCTTTGCATTAGTGTACTATTGATGTTAAATCCAATTCTTAAAACCTTATGGACAAATCTATTTAATATTAATCAGTTTGACCATAATGAAAGATTTTCATAAACCTTTTATAACCCTTTACAATTTTCTGTTAAAAAGCAGAGCGATGTTCTAAGAAAACTGTGTTATGCTTTCATTCCAATGTTCAATTTACAGAAAAACTGAATAATACCCCTTTAACTTTAGCAATGTGATCACACACAGAATTTCTTTTATAAGACTACTTTTTCACAAACCTTCCACAACTTGCTCAAACTTTTAGCTTTATTCTATCTAACTTAAAACAATCATTTAACCCTCTAAACTGGGCAAGAAAATACTATTCCCATGACTTATTATAATCTTTTACCAAAAGCACATTTTACTTTCCTTATATGCCTGGCATGTAAAACTGTTTTTCCAGTAGTCTAAAATATATGTTACACTGTTAATTCTTACCAACTTTTACTTTTGGTGAAAAACTATTAAATCTTATACAAATACATAGTATATTTTCCTGATTCCTTGTCTCATTTTCATATTATTTATTTGTATTCTTACTTATGAATTTTTATTAATTATAAAATATTGTAAGCATTCAATAAAGACACTCATGCACTCATCACCAGGATTACTATCTTTTATATTCTTTTACTCTCATGTTTTTGAGGGGATACAAAATCACAGATACAAAAAAATTTCAACATGAAATTCCAGGAATAGTTATTTACCTTATTTACAATCACCTGACTTGGGACTTTAATTCTGTCTGCAAATCTCCTTCAGGGGGGTGTTGAGATTAGTGTTGACCGGATAGCCCAGGATTGACACTGCTGGGGCTGGGGTGTGGGGCATCTTTTAAATTTTGCCTCTGCACTCCCTTTAACTCCAGGTTTTAAAAGAGAGTTTTATAAAAGCAAGCTTCAGTCCTCACCTCCCTCTGCTAAAAACACATATTGTCATCCCAGTGCCACTTTTCTACTTCATATCTCTGAGAACCGAGTCTATCTTCTCGGGCCACAGCTGTCTGTCTTGTGAAATGGGAATGCTATATACTTTGGAGGGTTACCCACCACAAATTCATTATTTTACATAGATAAATATGAGAACATTTTATTTGTATTACAAATTATAACACACATATAAAAAAGAACAAAATGCACAGTTTGGAAGCTTATGATCAATCAAACACTTTGGTCAAAAAGCAGAAGACTGAAAGTAATCTACGGTACTCCCTCACACCTCTCACAGTCACTACCTCCTCCTTTTTCTGAAAAAGGAACAACCAGACTGATCATTCGTAGTTATCCTTTCCTCACTTTTCTTTCTTTGTCCTTTCTACAACCTAGACCTTCACCTTTGAATACTATGGTTTTATCTTGTTTGAAATTTATGAAAATGGAATTCTGTGATCTGCACTCTTGTGTCTACCTGTTTTTATGCGACATTTCATTTGTGATATTTATCCACTTTACTGCACACATATCGCTTCAGTCCATTAACTTATATTGCTTTAAACAAGGAGTCAACAAACTGCCGTCTGTGGGGGCCACATTCAGCCACTGTGGCCTGTTTTAGTCTACAAAGTCTTATTGGGACACAGCCATGGTCTTTCCTTTACTTGTTGGCGAAGACTGCTGCTCCCTGCAGTGGCCAGGGTGAGCCCCTGATAGAGGCCGCATGGCCTGCAAAGCCTACACCACTCACTGCCTGGCTCCTACAGAAAAGGTTTGCAGACGTCCCTGCTGTGGACTCCTCCCCCGAAGGGCTGTGTCCACACCCTGCCCCTGCTGCACGTTGGTGTCTTTCAAATCTTCAATTGTGTGAATATCCGTCCATGTGTCCTCCTGCACACAGCTCGCAGCCCTGCTCTGTGTCTTGTTAGGTGTGACATTGCCAGGTCATAAATGAGTACCTTTATTGTGGCCTGATGATGGCAATATTGCTTCCTTTTGTTTCGCCATCCATGGTGTGGTGGTATCCGTTGCGGCTTTAATTTTGCATTTTCCTAATTTCAGAAAGTTGTTTGCAAATGAGGTCTAAGACATTTCATATGGATATTGGGCAGCTGGATATCCTCTTCTGTAAAGGACCCATTTCAGTCTCTTACCCATCTGTTTAATTAGGCCATTTGTGGTTTTGATCCTGATTTATGGGAGTTATTCTCTGTGTCAGTGACAAGCTCTCTGCCAGCTACGTGTCACAAGGACGCCCCTGCACCGTGTGACTTGCTTTTAACTTTTTATTGGTGTCTCTGCAGGAGCAAATATTCTTAATACAAATGCAATCCAATGTGTCGATTTATTCTTTCATCGTTGTTATTCCTTTAAAGAAATAATTCCCTAATAAAAAATGTAGATATCTTGTTATTGTTTACAATTTGTCTTCTTATGTCTTTCACATTTAGATTTAAAATTCACCCTACATTTATTTTTGTGTGCAGTATAAAGTATATATCAAGTCTCATTATTTAGTTTTCATATTTATTTGACCCAATATTATCTATTGAAGTAAAAAAAAAAAAAAACACATCACTCTGCTCTCTACCCCAAACTCAGCCATAAGCTAAGTATCTGTGTCTGTGAGGGTCTGATTCTTAGCTCCAGTTTCCATTCCATCCTCCTGATGGTCTCTGTGCCCACACCGCTGGTCACTGCTGCAGGAGAAACCACCTGCCCATGGGGCAGTTCCTGGGGCCTGCATGTCTGCGTTGCCCTCAGCTCATCATTTGTCTGCCTGTATTTTATGTTTCTGAAATTATATTTCATAGGGATGGGATCTCAGTATGTTGCCGCATCTGGTCTAGAATGTCTGGCCTTGGCCTCCTAGAGCACTGGGATTACAGGCCATGCCTTGTCTCTGCCTCTATGTTAGACTCAGTTTGTCAATGTCCACAAAAGAAAAGACCTGCAGGAATTGTCACTGAGATGACCTTGATTCTAGAGGTTATTTACCTTTGCTGTGCTGAGTCTTCCAGAATCCAAACATTGCTTATTTCTTTAATTTCTTTAAAAAACGTTTCATGACTTTGAGCATACTGGTCTTGCATAGATTCTGTTGCTTTTGTTAATGCCATTGTAAAACAAATCTTAAATACGCACACAAAATTTATTGATTTTCAGCCTTTGTGATTTTCTAATATATGGATTTAAAACTATATGTTCTCTCCATACCATGTTTCGCCATGTGAATGTGTCTATTTTTTCTTGTTGTTCCATCAGCTTTTTGGGAAACAGCTTTATTGAGCTATACTTCAAATACCATACAATTTGCATGTTTAAATTATACAATTCGATGGTTTTGAGTATATTCACAAATATGTGCAGCCATCCCCACCCTCAACTGGATCATTTCATCAGCTCCAGGAGAAAAAGAGGAGACCCCTGCCCTTCTCCTGTTGTCCCTCCTCCCCCGCCCACAGCTCTCAGCAGCCACTAAGCTGCCTGCTGTCTGGACAGACACTCCTCTCCTAGACTTCCATACATATACAGAGGCTCAGACGTCTTTTGCATCTGGCCTCTCTCATTAGGCACAGTGTTTTCTAGATTATGGATGAATGATGTTCTTTTGCGTGGCTAAGCCACATCTTATTTTTACTTTTGTTCACTGATGGATATTTGGGTGGTTTCTGCCTATTGGCACTTTGACCCTTTTCCCAATGACAGATCCTAGAGAATTTGAAGTGCATTCATCTCCCACCCCATACGACTCTTTCACAGGAACACCCTGCCCTTGCAGCAGGAGGTGCTCATGGCACGGGGCATGGGAAGCACGACCGGGAGGAAAGCAGGGTGTGGAGCGGCACCTGCAGCATGGCACCCTGTAACTCGGCAATGCCCACATGGTACCCAAGGGTACGAAGAGCATTGCTGGTGTATAGAGACCACCGCGTCTTCCATCTCTTATTCCCGTGGTTCACACAGATCATTTCTTTATTATTATAATTAATGTAACCATTTCTAACTTATGAGAATCACTGTTTCTTTACTCTCTGGATATAATTGGGTTACCTCTAAGTTTGACTTTTTCAAGGACCTTTATTTTCCTTTAGTGGATGCTGCTACTGTTTTGGCACTCTGTCCCTCCTGTCTGTCTCAACAGCAGCCGAGGCTCACTATTGACCTCTGGGTAGTAGATCCCATGAGAAAGAAGAGGGAAAGTCTGGAGCTTCCTGCATCCCTAGTAGAAGGAACCAGAGTTTTGAAAACCTGCTCACCACTACGGTTCCAGAGGCAGTGGGACTCCCACCAGAACCCTGGAAAAGAGGCTTTTATGAATTAATATGCTCAGTTCTGACCCAGAGTGAGGCACGCTGTCCTACAAAAGCCTATATAGCTTTTCATTTTGATTAAAGAAAAAAATAACTCAAAATTATATTCACCACAAGCATTCTGTATTTGTTATATTATAAATTTAATTGTCTCGTGAACTTGTAGGGATAGGGTTACAGTACTAATTCCCTGGGAAATTATGTTATAGCTTCCAAACAACTACTAATTAGTTAATAAGCCAACAAAGATTTACTGTGCAGCTTCTATGTGCCACACATTAGTGTGGAGGTGGATGGTGAAGGGCAGGCAAGAGCTGAAGTCTTGAGTGTATGTTCTGTGGTTGAGAAGAACAGTAAGTCAGTAAACAGAAGAGGTCATAATTCAGAATAAGAATAGGTGCTTTGCTGAACATAAATGATGGGCAGAGGATGTGGATAGCCAGGGGTTGATAGAAATGTGATAAATGACAAAATTCGTCAAAGACTTGAAAGGAAACTCTTCGTTAAATAAGGAACCAGATGATGCAATGTTCACAATCACCTTTGCTTAGAAAGAAATTTTCATGTCCTAGAAGGTTCCATCACCCTGCACAAAGTGCTGCTTTTGATCTAATCAATACCAGAGAGGCTGGCAGGGCATGAGGGCGGCGCCCGGGATGGAAGCTGGGGTCTGAGTGTTCCCAGGAAGCCACTGGGAGGACGTGCATCTGGGTTTGTTCCCAGCCCACCTGGCCACGCTGGTTTGTCTCCAGATGCCCAAACCAGGCACTGCTCTGCAGCGAGTGTGTAGGTGGTCGGACCGGGGGAGGGCCCCATCCCTGTCAGAGGGCCAAGCCCAGCCTGCAGGCCGCTGAGCCACAGCCACAGGTGGGCACCTGGCGCCCGGTCACCGCTCCCTCCGCGGGTCCACCAGGCATCTGCTTTGGAGCCGTCATGTCACGGGGCCACCCCTCCCTCCCCGTGCCATGCTGGCTTTGAGTGAGGATCGCCAGGAGACCGCTTCACAATTCTGTGACTGGTGAACAAACTGAAGTCAACCTTTTCTATAACAAAAGAGAAGACTCGGGGCGTCAGTTGGCTGAGGCCAGGTATTAGCTGAAGGTACAAATTGACGTGATTTTCAAAGCAGACACGCCTGTCTTTGCCTATATTTTCTCTGTGTTTTAGAGTCGTGGCTGGCATGTTTACAGGGTGTGTGTGGCGATGAATGCTTTCCATGAATATACGGGAGAGGACTTCTCCTTCCCACTGAACTAGAGCCTGGTGCTGAAAACGCAGTGAGCCAAGGGTGCACACAGCCCGAGATTCGAGCCCAGGCTTTGTCCTTTACTCCCGTTAAAGTGTGTCTGGGCTCCCAAAGCCTCAGTGTGTCTCGTTATGTGATGAGGATACCATTTTCCACTAATAGTTGTGGAGAGGATTAAATTAATTCCCGAATCTGAACGGCTCCGTGCAGAAGCTGGGAGAGCTTGACATTTGTCTTCTGTCTTTGCTGGGCTTGCGACACCTGCACAGGGACCTTCATCCATCGGCATCAAACTCGATGCGGTTCACCGGCTTTCGGTGTCTCTCCTCTGTGGTGCACCAGCGGGAGGCTCAAGACACCTGCTCCACCCCACCCCTTCCCTTTCAACATCCTCACAGCGTTCCCTGTTTGTGTTTGGAGGCCACACAAGATTTTGTGCTTGCTCTAAGCCTTCAGCTATTTTGATGACTTCGTGAAGAAGAGACAGGAATGGCCACAGCTGTGTTAGGGACCCGGGACCCAATATGACCAACCTAACAGCAAGCACTTTATGACTGACGTGCACCTCCCACATGAGGATTTTAGTGAGAAAACCTGTGCTGTGAGGGCTCCACTTGGAATATTGAACATGGCACTGAGGGCCGAGTGCAGAGACGTGAACGTGGCACTGAGGGCTGAGTGCAGAGACGTGAACGTGGCACTGAGGGCTGAGTGCAGGGACGTGAACGTGGCACTGAGGGCTGAGTGCAGGGACGTGGACGTGGCACTGAGGGCTGAGTGCAGGGACGTGGACGTGGCACTGAGGGCTGAGTGCAGGGACGTGGACGTGGCACTGAGGGCTGAGTGCAGGGACGTGGACGTGGCACTGAGGGCTGAGTGCAGGGACGTGGACGTGGCACTGAGGGCTGAGTGCAGGGACGTGGACGTGGCACTGAGGGCTGAGTGCAGGGACGTGGACGTGGCACTGAGGGCTGAGTGCAGGGACGTGGACGTGGCACTGAGGGCTGAGTGCAGGGACGTGGACGTGGCACTGAGGGCTGAGTGCAGGGACGTGGACGTGGCACTGAGGGCTAGTGCAGACATGACGTGGTACTGAGGGCTGAGTTCAGGGATGTGAATGTGGCACTGAAGGCTGAGTGCAGAGACTTGGATGTGGCACTGAGGGCTGAGTGCAGGGATGTGAACGTGGCACTGAAGGCTGAGTGCACAGACGTGGATGTGGCACTGAGAGCTGAGTGCAGGGATGTGAACGTGGCACTGAGGGCTGAGTGCAGAGACATGAACGTGGCACTGAGGGCTGAGTGCAGAGATGTGATAATAAGGAATATATGCACTAAATTAATGTATCTGCAATCATTAATCATCACCAGAATATTGTGGAGGGGACTGCATTTCTGAGATGCAGGTTGGCGTGAGTTTCTGAGACCATGAAACACACCTGTGCTGGGTCTCAGCTGACCCAGACAACCTTCCCTACCTACTCAGCTGGGTGGGTGGTGCCTGTGGGCTTGCTTATGTGGCCTCTGTCGTAGTCTAGGGCAACGGACCGGGGAAGGCCTCCGTGGGCCCATGACAATTTTATGGCTCCCCTTCCCCAGTGAGGGTCAAACAGCAGCCACAAAGAGCCTCTGACTCCTCTATCTCAAGGTCTGTTTTCTGCAAAGGAGAGTTTCTAACATGAGCCTTAGAAAGCCACTAGAGTTTTGCTTTTTGTAATGATAGTCGCATTCAAAGCATGATTCCACTCTAACAAGCAAGGTGCCTGGAGGCGCAGTTTCAGAGTGTGAAATTAATGAGACTTTCATAAAGGAGGCAGCTATGAATAGAGGGAAAGGCAGGAACTCTGACAGCAACAGGGCCAAGAAGCACCCGCTCCAGCCTACCAGCCGGGCTCCCCTCCACGAGCCTGATCTCCTCAAAATCAGAGAACGGCGCACGGAGCATCTCCATGGCCCTCAGATAAGCTCCTCCGTGACACACAAGATACCCCACAGCAGGGCCTGGAATGAGCATCAGAATGGCCTGTTCTGTCCTTCCCATATCTGAGGGTTCACTGTGCACCATGCGCTTATTCATTCAGCATTAATTGAGCACCTACTGTATGCCCAGTATTCTCCTGAGTGCAGGGCCTGCAGCAGTGAGAACCCTGGCTGTGTCCCTCATCTCAGGGGCTTCCGTGTAGATGAAGGGGATGCCCGGTGAGGACAAGGCCACCAACAACAGAAACGTAAGGACCCGGCAAGCCCAGGGTGGATGTTACGGCAGGGAAGCAGGAGGGGTGATTGGCGGCCACTGCAGATTAGGGTGCGGGGCTCCTCTGAGCCTGCAGGTGGACATGGATGCAGAGCCGTCACCACAGGAGTGGCCGTCTTGGGACTGCCTGTGAGGACCTTCCTGGGGGATGGAGCAGCTGATTCAGAAATCCCGGGCAGAACATCTTTTCTCATAGTGTCCTCACCTGGCTTTGGTATCAGCATAATTCTGGCCTCATAAAATGAATTAGGAAGTATCCTCTCTCCTTCAGTTTTTTGAAAGCATTTGAGGAGGATGGGTGTTACTTCCTTAAATGCCTGTGGGATTTATCAGTAAAGCCATTAGGCCCTTCCTTGGCTTTTCTTTGATGGAAAGTTTTTTTTTTAATTATGAATCCAATCTCTGTACTATTTAGGTCTCCTCAGACGTTCTGTTCCTCATAATTCAGTCTTGCCAGGTCGTATGTGTCTGTGGATCTGTCCATTTCTTTGGGGCCATCCGGTTAGTTGCTGTGTAATTGCATACACTGCTCGTGTGACCCTTCATATTTCTGTGGGCCGTCCGGTTTGTTGTGGCATAATTGTTTACACTGGTCATCTGACCCTTCGTATTTCTGTGGTGTTGGCTGTGAGGTCTTCTCCTTCATTTCCCAGTTTATTTATTTGAGTCTTTCTTAATTAGTCCAGGTAAAGTTTTGTTGACTGTTTATCTTCTCAGAAAGCCAACCGTTCACATTGGTAGTGTATTTGTTTCTGTTTTAGTATCAAAAAAAGACAAGAAAGAGTATCATGATATGAAACCAGGGAGGTGGACCCGGGGGAGGCTGGGATGCAGACGGGGCCAGATCATGGAGCTTTATAAATCAGGGAGAAGAATCCTGAGTCCAGTGGAAAGCCGTTAAAGGTTTCAATTAAGACATGACATCTGATTTAGGTCTTGTAGAAAGATCATCTGGCTGCTCTGTGGAGACAGGACTATAAGGGGTGATGCCCCAGGGGAATCACTGCAGCCCAGGCAGATATGGCCTGGGTGGCGCGAGAGGTGCAGATGGAGAGAGATCATGCATCGGCCTTTCAGACTCTTCTGAGCATGTGTCTTCTTGTTCCCCTGGCCTGCTCTGGAGTCTCTGTCTCATGTGGGCAGGAGAGAGGCGCCCAGGTCTCTGCTCTCCAGAATCCCTGGGGGCCTCTGAACCTGGGTCATCAGACGTCTTCCACTGTCAGCCCTTTGAATGGATTTTAAATCAGTTAAAACATTATGGGATTATTTTTAATGGTGAGAAACAAAAGGGAATTGTACACCTATGCATATGTGTGTCCATGCATGCATTAGTGTGTGTCCACGCATGAATTGCTGTGTGTGTCATGTATGTGTGTGCATGTGTATCCTGTCTGTGTGCATGAATGTGCATCACATATGCACGTGTGTGTCCTGCATGTGTGTATACATGAATGTGCATTTTTGTATGTGTCATTTATGTGTGTGCAAGGTGTGTGTGTGTCTTTGTGTGTGTATGCATGAATGAGCATCTGGAGTGCATGTGTGTGTCATGAAAGTGTGTGCACATGTGTGTCCTGCATGTATGTATGCATCAGTGTGCATCGTGTGTGTGTTATTATGAAAGATGAGGCTTCAGTCCCCACAAAACTTGTGTCATCCCTCGGAAGTCTGCAGCACACCCAGCAGACATTTCCTCTGGTGGCAGAGGGTACGCAGTGCACAGGCCCTTCCCTGGGTTGCTTCCATGGTAGGGTTTCATCCTGGTGCTAATATTAACAATAACAAGAAACGCCACATTTCAATTTGGGTAACAATGCTTCAAGGTGGAGCAGCACATGGTCTGACTAATTCCAGGTGTGGGAATGTCTGGGCAGAGTTCTGGCCACATTTGCATCTGGGACAGGAGCACAGACACGGTTTGAATGCCATATATTTGCCTCTGTGAAAGTCCTTGTCTGCACTAACAATCTGTCAAATAATCCTCCCGCCTTGCCCAATATCCCTTCCTTATGCTGGGAAGGTCAACCTTGTCTGGAGAATCCCCAGGCCCCTGGCATCTCTGCCCTTTGATATGGAGCTCAGTGAACTCTGTGGAAGGTCTCAGTATGGAACAAGCTGCTGCACAGGGCCCAGCCGACCAGACCGGAATGAGCCGCACGTCCCACACCACAAAGGAGGAGCTGAGAGATTTATTTATCTGACCTCCGGAGACATCAGGAGAAAGCCCACGGAAGCCAAATCTCCAAATGGGCCGGTCCTAGCCGGCATGGTAAGCAGGTTCCTCTGCTTCAACCTTGACAAGAAAAGTAACCAGACCCACCGGGGTCCTTTACGAGAGACGGTCGTCTGTTCTACTGCTCTACTCTTGTTCGACTGTTCTACTCTTATAAAAGAGACAACCCCCTTGTGTTGTGTTTCCCGCTTCCTTTTCTGTCTATAAAATCACAGCCTCCTCTGCTAGGTTCATTGGGATGCGCATTCTCAACACTGATCAAGATCTTTAATCTAAATTTGTCGTAATTTTGTCTTCTGGCACTGGCAACGGGAGATTCTGGAATGGCCTCATGGCCTTGTCCTTCTCTTCTTTGCTCCCCACTCTCCTAACTGTACCTTAAGGGGTGTCTCAATTACATGTGTGGACATCGGAGTCCAGTTCTCCATCTAGCCACCCCAGAGCAGCTGCCCTGACCAGCCCCGCTCCCTGCGAGCACTGGGCTCCCTGCGAGCACCAGGCTGGGCACGCATCTCCCTTCCTTGGTGCTCACCCACTTGAGAGCAGACCCAGAGTGACATCGACAGGCAGACGGGGTGCACCCCATACACCTGGGCCAAGTCTGCGGCTGACTGCACCCTCCTCCTCACCATGCAGGCTCAAGGGAGGGACTGCCGGGCCCTGAGCCAGAGGCCAGGTTTCTGATCTGTCTTGGCCACAGGGAGGTCACACTCTTCTCTAAAGTTCAGCTTTACCACCTGAAAAGGAGGAAGTCAATCATTCCGACGTTTCCTCTTGGCTCTTACAATCTATGATACCCACTAATTCGAGGACAGATCCCAGTAATTATCTTCAACCAAAGAATTAAAACAATAGACAAAAATGAGACCTTGACTCATATAATTAAAGGTTATGTTCTGATTAGGACAGGAAAATTAACATATGCGTTAGAGTTTGAAGTCCAAATTTTGGACCATATTGCCGTATGGAAATTAAGAGCAGGCTGATAAACACAGTCCCAGCTTTGGGCATGAAGAATCCCTTTTGTTCCAGATCTAAACAGCACCTGCATGGGTTGAATGAGTGATTTAGCCTTGAAGTCAATACTTGAAATAGAAAATTGGGATTTCTTCTTTCCTCCGCCAACTCTTTGCCAGAGGCACTACTGAGCCATGATGTGCTTCAAAGAGGGTCAGAATGAACGATGGGATGCATCTAGTTATAATAATTTACTCTTAATAATATATAATAAACAAAAGCTTGGAAATCCACATTAGAAATGTATGATCTTTAAATATAAAAAGCCAAATTTGTGCATTATTTATTTCAAGAAACCATGTGCATGAATTTTTAATATTTAATCTCATTGCATTTGGTGTTTGAGAATTTACTCATCAATATAGTTCACATTATAGTTTAAAATATTCTTTTAACTAGAAATGATGATGGAAGCCTCTAAAATGGTCAACACTTTGAACAAAAATCTAGATTGTTTTATACAATAAAGACAATAAAATAAATTCAAATGAGAAGAGAAATAAACATTTAAGATTATTGTAGTAAAGATGATGTCTTCAGGATCATCAGAGACTGCTGATGCTTTTGATTCAGGGCCCGAGGGCTTTCATGTCCTGATGACCAGACCATTCAGGGTGACCATGTAAGAACCCGCTCCACCTTCCACATCACAGCATCCGATTCGCCACTGATGCCCATGATGGAACTGAAACAACATTTTTGTCATTGCAGTTTGAGTGTTCCTTGCCTTCAGATGCCTACTCTCTGCTTGGAGGGAATGCCCATGATTTTAGTTGTTGGACAGCTTTTGGTTTTGATTTTTAATTACAAAGAAAAAGCACACAACTATTATAGAGTGCCTCTCATAGATGTTAGTTTCAGAGCAAATTTTGGGACAAATTAATAAATGACCACAGCAAATGATCTCAATTCAAAGCACAGCTCCCTTTGGTATTCATTCCATGGGTGGCATTTGTGAGCCAGGCCCACATACTCGGGAGTGATGGACCAGACACCCTCTGCGGTGCCCCTCGTTCCCCAGGTCCCAGACCACACGGGACAGCAGTTTAGAGAATCACCAGGACTTGGCCTCTGTCCTTTGTGGAGACTGAGATAGGAAAATTCATCTGTCTGGCCACAGTCTAAGGGAGGGCTGTGTAACATCCCAAAACACTATGGGTAAAATCAACCCGCTCAGTTGGCCACTCCCATTCAGTGATCTCAGTGGACCCTCATGGGTAGGAAGCCCAGTCTCCCTATTCCAGACCGACTTTTCTCTCTGATCCCCCACTCCTGTGCCGCCCTGGAATTTTCAGAGCAGGAACAGGCCTCTGGCCTACGTGTAAGGCTCACTCATGCCCTTGCTGTATGTGAGGTGTAAGCGCTTGATGTAAACATTCCCCACAAACGGCCATATTTGATCTGCTAATACACGTCCGTCTCTGGACATTGGAGCTACTGGCATTCCTGGTTTCCTTGCTCTTCGGTGTCTGTGTGTTCAGTTTGCTTTGCCCGCTCCTGGTCCACCTGCCCAGAACGGGGATGATGCTGCATCCTCCCCTCTCCCCAGGAGCTCTATCCCAGTGATCTTAGTGCTTTGCCTTATTTTGATGACCCCCTCCCCCAATGCTATTAATTCCTAAAAATGTGTCTCCCCCTGGGTCCTCATCAGAGTTTGGGTCCCATGTGTGACTCTTTGAATGGCATATTCACTGGTATGCCACCAAGATGTGTCAAAGCTGAACTCATAATCACAAGCTGAACTCATAATCACAAGCTGAACTCATAATCACCTCCTGCCTCTGGGCTCAAATTCCCTTTGTCCAAGTCCTTTCTCAGTATGCAACCAGGAAGTTCTCATTCCAGTTACTGTGGAATGTCTGGAGGAACACCAATACTTTGCCAAGACAACTAAAACATTTGGACAAAATCGGGGGGAGCATCCATGCATATGCAAGTTAGGCAGGTCTCATGGTTTCAGATCTTAAGAAAATAAGACTCAGAAAAGTGATGGTCCTATCAGTGTTGTCTTTCTATTGAGGCATTTTAAAAATGTGTAACCTCTGTGAATCAAGAAGCTAAGAAACCCAAGAGAACAGAGCTGCAAATCAGACTGGATTCTGGGCGGTGCTGGAGGTGGAAGTTGAGACCAGGATTTCTGAAGAGTGAGGGGCCCCAGGGATCCCATAGGCTCCTTCAGGGTACCCTGGAAGCTCCTGCTCTAAGGGTACCCTGGAAGCCCCTGCCCTGAGGGGTGAGCGGGATAATCAGAGTCTCCTGCAGGCCACACACCAGCCTCCTGGTAACTGAAATCTCCACTTTAGGTGTAACGTATGGCCCAGATATTGGCATTAACATTGGCCATTTAAATGGCAGCTTTATACACACATGAAATAGATAATAGCACGGATAGTTTTGCCACAATGATGGAATCCATATAAAAGAAGCAAATAGAAATTCTAGAATCGAGGAGACAATCGCTGTAATGAAGAGCTCACTGGATGTAAATGCCAGAGTGGGCAGAGCAAAGAAGAATCAATGCCGTAGAAGTTACTTTGTTAGAAAATATTGAAGTTGAAGAACAGAGAGCCAAAAAATGCAGTCACCATGTGAAAGGCATACTGGACATGATAAAATGTCTAACATGCATGCAATTGGATTGATAAAAACCAAAGCATGTCAGTAAACATTCTAATTCAAGCATAGCACAGATGAAAAAAATAATAAAAAAGCAACACCATGTCAACTGTGCCAGGGACAGAATCAAAAGCTGGAACTCATGGGCCATGTGAGCCCCAGAAGAGAATAATAACACATCAAAATGGATGAAACATTTGTAGAAAATAACTTAATCAGAAACAGTGATTCTCAGCTCCAGGAAACACAGCAAGCCATCAGAGGCCAGAGGCTGAAAGCTGAAGATAAGCTGGACTCTTAGAAGCCACCTGATAAGAGAGATTTTTTATCCACTGGGGAACAATGATACAGCTGACTAATGATGCTTTGTCACAAAACTAATGGAATACAGAAGAAAATGTCACCAAAAATAAAAAGACTTTCAACTGACAAACATATCTAGAAAAACTATCTTTCAAAGATGAAGGGTAAATAAGAACATTTTAAGATTAATTAAAGCTGGATGAGTGTGTTTCCAGCAGATCCACACTTCAAAAAACACTAAAGAAAATTCTTCAGGCTGAAGAGAAATTATACCCGATGAAAAATGGTGTCATAAAGTAATGAAGAATACTAGAGATAATAAATATGAAAATAAATAAAAACAATTATTTTCCTTCTTTGCTTAAATTCTTCAAAATTAATTGGTTATTTCAAACAAAAATAGAAAAGATAGTGAGTTTTATAACATAAAATTTAAATGTGAGGCAACACTTGCAGATAGCAGGGAAGACAAGTGGATTTATAGTAGCATGAGGTTATTTTACTGTAGATGAAGTCACACAATATTACATCAGAGTAGACCATAAAAATAAAAATGGATATAATAATTTTAAGAGAAAACACTGAAAAAAATAATGCAGTCAAAAAGTCAATAAAATGATGAAATGCATAATAAAAATTTACTAATTTATGCCAAAATAAAACAGGAAAATAAAAGGACAAGAAAAGAGGACATACTGAAAAGGAATGTTGAGGTGGGAGACTTCTATTCACAGGCAGAGCGTCGGTGAGGCTGTCAGTGAACCTTGGGCCTCATGACGTTGGGAGACCTCAATTCACAGGCAGAGCGTCGGTGAGGCTGTCGGTGCCCTTGGGACTCATGACGTTGGGAGACCTCGATTCACAGGCAGAGCGTCGGTGAGGCTGTCGGTGCCCTTGGGACTCATGACATTGGGAGACCTCGATTCACAGGCAGAGCATCGGTGAGGCTGTCAGTAAACCTTGGGCCTCATGACATTGGGAGACCTGGATTCACAGGCAGAGCGTCGGTGAGGCTGTCAGTAAACCTTGGGACTCATGACGTTGGGAGACCTCGATTCACAGGCAGAGCATCGGTGAGGCTGTTGGTGCCCTTGGGCCTCATGACATTAGGAGGCCTTGATTCACAGGCAGAGTGTCAGTGAGGCTGTCGGTGACCCTTGGGACTCATGATGTTGGGAGGCCTCTATTCACAGGTAGAGCCTTGGAGAGGCTGTCAGTGACCCTTGGGACTCATGAAATTCTTCAAAATGAGGTTTATGTGGTGGACAGACCAGACCCTAGCAGGGTCACATTTTCATGACTGTATAATCCCTTCCTTTGAGTGTGGGTGGGACCAATCACTTGTTTCTAACCAATATAAAATGGCAGCAGTGATGGGAGTCATTCTCTTCGTTACATGACCGTATTCATATATAGCTCTGTCTTGCTCACATTCACCAGAAGGACTCTCTTTCCACTGCTGCCTTGAATAAGTGAGTTGCTGCATCATGTGAGGCCTCTGGAGGTGCCAATGGCAAGGAACTGCAGGGGAGCTGTATCCGCTGGCTGAAAGGAGCCCCCAGCTGACATCCACAACAGAACAGAACCTTAGTCCTCCAACTACAAGGAGATGAATTCAGCCAACAACACGAAGGAGCTTGGAAGCAGACCTTTCCCTTCCCCAGTTCAACCTCTGATGAGCCCACAGCCTTGGCCAACACCTGGACTGTAGCCTTTTGAGACCCTGAGCAGATGACACAGCTAAGCTGAACCCTGACTTTTCACCTACAGAAACTGTGAGATAATAAAAGAGTGTTGAGCTTCTACGTTTTTGGTAATGTGTTATGCAGCAATAAAAACTAGTATGTCCATTGAAAACAAATGAGGCTTGGCTGGGCATGGTGGCTCACACCTGTAATCCCAGCACTTTGGGAGGCTGAGGCTGATGGATTGCCTGAGGTCAGGAGTTTGAGACCAGCCTGGCTAACATGGTAAAACCCCATCTCTACTAAAAATGCAAAAAAGAAAATTAGCTGGGCATGGTGGCACATGGCTGTAGTCCCAGCTACTTGGGAGGCTGAGGCAGGAGAATTGTTTGAACCCAGGAGGCGGAGGTTGCAGTGAGCCAAGATTGTGCCACTGCACCCCAGCCTGGGCCACAGAGCAAGACTCCATTCCAAAAAAAAAGAGGCTTAACTAACCGCACATGAAACATGCAGGAAGAACACAGTAAGTTGGTATGGAGGTGCCAGGGGATGGGTTCCCTTCAGTGTTCTTTCTCTTATCTTTCCAGTCATAAACTATAAACTGTTCCCTGAACATCTCAACACAGGATTTGCAGAGTTTTACTGACTGTCAAATATCTTCCCACATGTCCTGTCATCATGAGCTTGTGTCTAACAAGACCCATGCTGCACGGGGCCACAGGTCCTCATCATGTGACAGTTTTATCACTAGGCACAGGTGCACTCCACAGGGGTGTGGATCCCTGTCCTCAGATAAACAACCTGCAGCAGGCTTTCCCAGCTCTATGTACTGAAGGGGTCTTAGAAATCAGAACTCACGGCCATCTGGATGGAGTTTTCTTTGTAGGAAGGTTTTAATTAACAAATTCAAATTTCAGGCTATACTGATTTTGTATTTTTTGTTCATCACCTTTGTAAATTATATTTTCAATGAATTTGATGATTTCATCTACGTTGCTATTTATCACATTCCTTATAATTTTAATGTCTCTAGGATCTCTACTGGTGCCTCCTCTTACATAATGACTTATTTTTGGAAATTTGGGTTTGTTAATCAATTTGCCTAAGGGCTTATCAATTTTCTAATCATTTCGAAGCACAGATTTTTGCACATAATGGTCAGATCTGCCCCAATGGCTCATCGTGCTTCTCAGAAAGCAGTTTGTCCATTTCTTACTATTTGGATATGTAGATTTTTTCTACTTTTCCACCCTAACGTGAACATCTGAATATATTTCATTATATAAATATATTAGTGATACTCTAAGATATATTTTAAAGCTGGAATTGCTATGTTATAGCAGATGCACACTGAAATTTTAATGGACACTGTAAAATGGCTCTTCAGCCTGGTTGTATAAATATCTACTCCAACATCTTGTTTATAAGAGTTCATTTTCTCTACATCCATGATAACTTACTTACCCAAATAACTAAGAAATTACATCTCTGATGTCTGTACTCTTAATTAACAGTGATGCTGATTTTTTTCATAAACTTATTATCTATTTGGTTATTTTCTCCTGGGTGAATTATCCATTCTTTGTCTGTTTCCTTTTTTTCTCATTTGTCTCCATGTATTTGATGAGTAGATGGCCTTTATGTAATCCTGATACTAATGCTGTATTACACATTGCAAATAACTTCCCAAACTAAAATCTGGCTAGATATGCAATTTCTATAGTGTATTTTTAACTTGTATTTTCTATTTAGAGAACCACTGTGTTCACAAATAATGAATATTTCCCCCATATTCCCATTGACTTGCTTCATTTCACTTGCTAACACCTGCAGTAAAATTTTGAAATTTATGAAAATTTATAAAAAAGACATTTTTAGTCTTGCCTTAAGTGGAAATGCAGGTAATTTTTCACTATTAAAGGATTGATATAAGGTTGTGGTAGATACTTTTTTAAAAAATCAAATTTAAGAAATCTCTTTTATTATTATTTTATAAATATTTGTATTGTAACTGATTGGTTGAATTGTATCAATTTTTTTTCTTCTGTTGAAATGGCTTTTATTTTTTACCCTTTCAATTTGTTAAGGTAATGAAGAAGGTAAATGATAGGTTGTTTAGTTCTTGAATAATCTTTGTATTCCTGAGATAAGTGTTAATTACTCAAGATGGATTTATGTTTCTTTGTAAACAGCTACGTATGACTTATTTATTTTATTTAAGCATTTTGTATCTGTGTTCATAAATAATGTTGAACTATGATTACTGTTTTGCCTTTAAAAAACAAAATTTTCACACTTTTTTTATTAAAAAAATACTTCAATTCAGCAACGTCTTGTTTTGTTGCTGACTTATGTCCTCACATTGCTTGCAGACACTGACCCTTTTCTTAGGGTCAAATTCTCTTCTGGTTGAAATGGTCTTTTAGATTTTTTCAATTGTTTCAAATGAGAGATTGGAACTCCTAATCTTTCTTTGAATAAAATTATTTTATTCTTATATTTTTATATAACTCCTTATTGTGGAAAATTTCAGATACATACCTAGGGGAGATTATGGCATAATTAACTCTAATTTACCCATGACCTGCCTTGAGCATTGATCAGCTCAGAGCCCGTCTCATTTCCTCTGCTTCTCACCCTCTCCCCTAGCCCAAGATGACCTCATTCAATACCTTGGCCCTAGGTCTAGCCTTCTTTCTATCGCTGTACCAATTCTTTTGTCCATTTTGTACTATCTGGATACTTATATTTTTTCTACCTTTTCACCTGATCAAATTATGTGCCAGTGAATATCCTTGTATGTTTCCTTATTCCATTGTGCTAGTAATTCCAATGTATATTTCTGCACATATTTCTAAATATTTCTACATGTATATTCAAAAGACACACCAACACCTTTAAACATAGTGACAATTTATTATCAAACTTGAAATTAATCCACAGTAATCTCTTAATATCATCAAATATTCAAGCACTCCTCACATTTCTATAATCATTCTAATGAATTTAAAATACATTTTAAGGCCAGGCGTGATGGCTCATGCCTGTAATCCCAGCACTTTGGGAGGTTGAGGTGGGAAGATCACAAGGTCAAGAAATCGAGACTATCCTGGCCAACATGGTGAAACCCCGTCTCTACTAAAAATACAAAAATTAGCTGGGCATGATGGTTCGCACCTGTAGTCCCAGCTACTTGGGAGGCTGAGGCAGGAGAATTGCTTGAACCTGGGAGGCGGAGGTTGCAGTGAGCTGAGATCACGCCACTGCACTCCAGCCTGGGCGAAAAAGCGAGACTCTGTCTCAAAAAAATAAATAAATAAACAGTTTGTGCAGTTGAAACAATTCAAACACGTTACATGAATTATTATTAATTAAAATATCCTGAAGACTCTACTGCTCTAGGTATTCCTCCTTCATTTCTTTTTTTTCCCCTTACAATTTTTTTTTTTTTTTTGCTGTTGTTGAAGAAACTGGATTTTTTGTTATATGGATGTCCTATTAGCTAGTTTAGCGATCATAGTTCTCATTTTTTAAGTACTTTTTTTTTCTGTTCCCCATACTTCCAGTAAATGGATAGATCAAGATGCTTAACCGTATTCATGGTTGATGTTTTTGGCAAGAGTATATCGTGATCTTGTGTACAACTGTCAAGAAGGGCAGACGTGGAGGCTGAAGCAGCTCCACCTTGGATAACAACCTGCCATGTTGACTTTCGATTAACTCCGGTTCCAGGAAGTCCTCTAAGATTTCCAGTTTATCTTGAGACAGCATAAGGACAGGACTTGGCCCCCATAGGAACTTGGCCCATTCCCACTGATGTGTCTTCCCATGCACATCAGCTAAGCACCTGACCTCGCCCCACCACCCCCACTGTCTCCATAGACCCTGGAGAAACCAAGCTAACCAGGGTTCCGCTGGAAACCTTACTCACGGGAGTCACCTCTATCACTGGCATGTGCACAAGACCAGAAGAACGGCTGAGCTTTACCTCTTGCCTCATTAGAATGGTAAAATCCCCACCCAGGAGGGGCGTAGGTGTTATTTATTATGCACGATGTATGTATCAGCCTGATTTTTCACTGTGCCCATGCACCCCGAGCTCTGTCCCACGCATGTAATGATGTTCGCATGCTTCATGCTTATCTCTGACATCCTTCCTAACACACCGAAAAGACCTGCCCTCAGGGAGCCAGCGCGAGACCTCTCTCTCCAGTGCTGTCCCCTCGTATTCAAGCACAGACTCCTGACAAAGCCTCCTCTGGGGAACGTGCATGGCCCCATGACCTCTCTGTTGCATGGGGGCGTAAGAACCCGTGACTGGTAACACTCTTTTCCTTGTGTGTAAGTATCTACCATAAATCGTGCCCTTGGGTCCAGACAACCTTGATGTTGCTGTACTTCAGTTGTCCCACCCATGCCTTCTGAACCACCCCTTCACCATGGCTCAGAGGCCCTGGGCCTGGGGGTTATGGGTGGGGATCCACCATCTTGTCTGGCTGCAGACACAGCTTCTGTCCCTAAGTTCCTACTAAATGTTTCTTTCTGAGAAACCAGGTTTTCTGGCCTCTTTCTCTGGCCTCTCAGCTTCCTTGGACTTTGAGGGCAGTTGCACCTGGACCTCCCCACTGTGGAACAATAGAGTATCTAGTGTGTCTCATGTTTTAATGTAAGCAGCCTTGATAATCACCACATAGGTATATTAATGCATCATGGGTAGCAAATTTGTAATATTTTAATGTTACCATCTTTTCTTATTTATTAGCTGAAATATTTCTATGAAGAGAAACTTCCCCTTGTTGACTCTTTCCTCGCCCTGAGGTACAGTTTTCATACGAAAGGCAGGATCAATGCTTTTCCCTTCTCTCCATTTTCAAAATTATGAGGTTTTTTCCTCTGTTATCTCCCAAAAGTGATCGCGGATTCCTTTGATTTTAGGTGTTGTTGAGAATGATTAATAATTCATGGGATTTAAACCATAGATGTGTTTAGAGTCCCTCAAGGTTATTATCATTCTTGATGTTAAAACAGTCCCATTCTTTTCCAGGGGAAGCTGTTCATGTTCTATCCTGCGTGTTCTCGAGAAAGTTTTGATGACAGAAAACATCACACAGAAAGGGGAAGGCATCGCAAGTTTCCAGCTCCATGGATTTTTGCAAACTGAGCACATTTGTGGGCCAGGAGTGGGGCCCACAGCGAGAATATCCTTCCTGCTGCTCCTGCCGTCCATCCACCAGCACAGCCAGTTCCCGGCTGTGGAACACACAGGTTAGTTCTGCCTGTTTTGTTGTTTATGCAAATGGGACCATACAGTGTTCAGTCTTAAGTCTGGCTTCCCTGCTCAACATCATGCGTGTGAAATTAACCTGCACTGATGTGTGGAGCATCTCACGGGCCATCCCTGTGGCTCTCCATCATCCCTTGTGAGAATGGATAACACTGTTGTTCATTTTACTCCTTGGGGGACTTCCTAGTTTCCTCATCTGCTGCTGTGACTATTCTCAGACACATCCCGTGACTTTGAAGCAAGAGTTGTCTCCGAGGGGTTTTTTGTTTTGTTTTGTTTTGTTGTTTTCTCCTGGCGTAACATGATGCTGTGACTCACTTTGTGCGTGTCTTCACCAGAAATAGAACCAGCCATTTTTCCAAGGAGCAGTGATCCTTTCCATGGAAAATGAGGGTTAGGGACCAAAGCATTTTCACTTTATTTTATTTTATTTTATTTATTTATTTTTCTTTTATTATTATACTTTAAGTTTTAGGGTAGATGTGCACATCGTGCAGGTTAGTTACATATGTATACATGTGCTATGCTGGTGTGCTGCACCCACTAACTCGTCATCTAGCATTAGGTATATCTCCCAAAGCTATCCCTCCCCCCTCCCCCACCCCACAACAGTCCCCAGAGTGTGATGTTCCCCTTCTTGTGTCCATGTGATCTCATTGTTCAATTCCCACCTATGAGTGAGAATATGCGGTGTTTGGTTTTTTGTTCTTGCGATAGTTTACTGAGAATGATGATTTCCAATTTCATCCATGTCCCTACAAAGGACATGAACTCATCATTTTTTATGGCTGCATAGTATTCCATGGTGCATATGTGCCACATTTTCTTAATCCAGTCTATCATTGTTGGACATTTGGGTTGGTTCCAAGACTTTGCTATTGTGAATAGTGCCGCAATAAACATACGTGTGCATGTGTCTTTATAGCAGCATGATTTATAGTCCTTTGGGTATATACCCAGTAATGGGATGGCTGGGTCAAATGGTATTTCTAGTTCTAGATCCCTGAGGAATTGCCACACTGACTTCCACAATGGTTGAACTAGTTTACAGTCCCACCAACAGTGTAAAAGTGTTCCTATTTCTCCACATCCTCTCCAGCACCTGTTGTTTCCTGACTTTTTAATGATTGCCATTCTAACTGGTGTGAGATGGCATCTCATTGTGGTTTTGATTTGCATTTCTCTGATGGCCAGTGATGATGAGCATTTTTTCATGTGTTTTTTGGCTGGATAAATGTCTTCTTTTGAGAAGTGTCTGTTCATGTCCTTTGCCCACTTTTTAATGGGGTTGTTTGTTTTTTTCTTGTAAATTTGTTTAAGTTCATTGTAGATTCTGGATATTAGCCCTTTGTCAGATGAGTAGGTTGTGAAAATTTTCTCCCATTTTGTAGGTTGCCTGTTCACTCTGATGGTAGTTTCTTTTGCTGTACAGAAGTTCTTTAGTTTAATTAGATCCCATTTGTCAATTTTGGCTTTTGTTGCCACTGCTTTTGGTGTTTTAGGCATGAAGTCCTTGCCCATTCCTATGTCCTGAATGGTATTGCCTAGGTTTTCTTCTAGGGTTTTTATGGTTTTAGGTCTAACGTTTAAGTCTTTAATCCATCTTGAATTAATTTTTGTATAAGATGTAAGGAAGGGATCCAGTTTCAGCTTTCTACATATGGCTAGCCAGTTTTCCCAGCACCATTTATTAAATAGGGAATCCTTTCCCCATTGCTTGTTTTTGTCAGGTTTGTCAAAGATCAGATAGTTGTAGATATGCAGCGTTATTTCTGAGGGCTCTGTTCTGTTCCATTGATCTATATCTCTGTTTTGGTACCAGTACCATGCTGTTTTGGTTACTGTAGCCTTGTAGTATAGTTTGAAGTCAGCTAGTGTGATGCCTCCAGGTTTGTTCTTTTGGCTTAGGATTGACATGGCAATGCGGGCTGTTTTTTGGTTCCATATGAACTTTAAAGTAGTTTTTTCCAATTCTGTGAAGAAAGGCATTGGCAGCTTGATTGGGATGGCATTGAATCTGTAAATTACCTTGGGCAGTATGGCCATTTTCACGATATTGATTCTTCCTACTCATGAGCATGGAATGTTCTTCCATTTGTTTGTATCCTCTTTTATTTCCTTGAGCAGTGGTTTGTAGTTCTCCTTGAAGAGATCCTTCACGTCCCTTGTAAGTTGGATTCCTAGGTATTTTATTCTCTTTGAAGCAATTGTGAATGGGAGTTCACTCATGATTTGGCTATTTGTCTGTCGTTGGTGTATAAGAATGCTTGTGATTTTTGTACATTGATTTTGTATCCTGAGACTTTGCTGAAGTTGCTTATCAGCTTAAGGAGATTTTGGGCTGAGACAGTGGGGTTTTCTAGATATACAATCATGTCATCTGCAAACAGGGACAATTTGACTTCCTCTTTTCCTAATTGAATACCCTTTATTTCCTTCTCCTGCCTAATTGCCCTGGCCAGAACTTCCAACACTATGTTGAATAGGAGTGGTGAGAGAGGGCATCCCTGTCTTGTGCTAGTTTTCAAAGGGAATGCTTCCAGTTTTTGCCCATTCAGTATGATATTGGCTGTGGGTTTGTCATAGATAGCTCTTATTATTTTGAAATATGTCCCATCAATACCTAATTTATTGAGAGTTTTTAGCATGAAGGTTGTTGAATTTTGTCAAAGGCCTTTTCTGCATCTATTGAGATAATCATGTGGTTTTTGTCTTTGGCTCTGCTTATATGCTGGATTACATTTATTGATTTGCGTATATTGAACCAGCCTTGCATCCCAGGGATGAAGCCCACTTGATCATGGTGGATAAGCTTTTTGATGTGCTGCTGGATTCCGTTTGCCAGTATTTTATTGAGGATTTTTGCATCAATGTTCATCAAGGATATTGGTCTACAATTCTCTTTTTTGGTTGTGTCTCTGCCCGGCTTTGGTATCAGGATGATGCTGGCCTCATAAAATGAGTTAGGGAGGATTTCCTCTTTTTCTATTGATTGGAATAGTTTCAGAAGGAATGGTACCAGTTCCTCCTTGTACCTCTGGTAGAATTCAGCTGTGAATCCATCTGGTCCTGGACTCTTTTTGGTTGGTAAGCTATTGATTATTGCCACAATTTCAGCTCCTGTTATTGGTCTATTCAGAGATTCAACTTCTTCCTGGTTTAGTCTTTGGAGAGTGTATGTGTCGAGGAATTTATCCATTTCTTCTAGATTTTCTAGGTTATTTGCGTAGAGGTGTTTGTAGTATTCTCTGATGGTAGTTTGTATTTCTGTGGGATCGGTGATGATATCCCCTTTATCATTTTTTATTGCGTCTATTTGATTCTTCTCTCTTTTTTTCTTTATTAGTCTTGCTAGCGGTCTATCTATTTTGTTGATCCTTTCAAAAAACCAGCTCCTGGATTCATTAATTTTTTGAAGGGTTTTTTGTGTCTCTATTTCCTTCAGTTCTGCTCTGATTTTAGTTATTTCTTGCCTTCTGCTAGCTTTTGAATGTGTTTGCTCTTGCTTTTCTAGTTCTTTTAATTGTGATGTTAGGGTGTCAATTTTGGATCTTTCCTGCTTCCTCTTGTGGGCATTTAGTGCTATAAATTTCCCTCTACACACTGCTTTGGATGCGTCCCAGAGATTCTGGTATGTTGTGTCTTTGTTCTCGTTGGTTTCAAAGAACATCTTTATTTCTGCCTTCATTTCGTTATGTACCCAGTAGTCATTCAGGAGCAGGTTGTTCAGTTTCCATGTAGTTGAGCGCTTTTGAGTGAGATTCTTAATCCTGAGTTCTAGTTTGATTGCACTGTGGTCTGAGAGATAGTTTGTTATAATTTGTGTTCTTTTACATTTGCTGAGGAGAGCTTTACTTCCAAGTATGTGGTCAATTTTGGAATAGGTGTGGTGTGGTGCTGAAAAAAATGTATATTCTGTTGATTTGGGGTGGAGAGTTCTGTAGATGTCTATTAGGTCTGCTTGGTGCAGAGCTGAGTTCAATTCCTGGGTATCCTTGTTGACTTTCTGTCTCGTTGATCTGTCTAATGTTGACAGTGGGGTGTTAAAGTCTCCCATTCTTAATGTGTGGGAGTCTAAGTCTCTTTGTAGGTCACTCAGGACTTGCTTTATGAATCTGGGTGCTCCTGTATTGGGTGCATATATATTTAGGATAGTTAGCTCTTCTTGTTGAATTGATCCCTTTACCATTATGTAATGGCCTTCTTTGTCTCCTTTGATCTTTGTTGGTTTAAAGTCTGTTTTATCAGAGACTAGGATTGCAACCCCTGCCTTTTTTTGTTTTCCATTTGCTTGGTAGATCTTCCTCCATCCTTTTATTTTGAGCCTATGTGTGTCTCTGCACGTGAGATGGGTTTCCTGAATACAGCACACTGATGGGTCTTGACTGTTTATCCAATTTACCAGTCTGTGTCTTTTAATTGGAGCATTTAGTCCATTTATATTTAAAGTTAATATTGTTATGTGTGAATTTGATCCTGTCATGATGATGTTAGCTGGTGATTTTGCTCATTAGTTGATGCAGTTTCTTCCTAGTCTCGATGGTCTTTACATTTTGGCATGATTTTGCAGCGGCTGGTACCGGTTGTTCCTTTCCATGTTTAGCGCTTCCTTCAGGAGCTCTTTTAGGGCAGGCCTGGTGGTGACAGAATCTCTCAGCATTTGCTTGTCTGTAAAGTATTTTATTTCTCCTTCACTTATGAAGCTTAGTTTGGCTGGATATGAAATTCTGGGTTGAAAATTCTTTTCTTTAAGAATGTTGAATATTGGCCCCCACTCTCTTCTGGCTTATAGAGTTTCTGCCGAGAGATCCGCTGTTAGTCTGATGGGCTTCCCTTTGAGGGTAACCCGACCTTTCTCTCTGGCTGCCCTTAACATTTTTTCCTTCATTTCAACTTTGGTGAATCTGACAATTATGTGTCTTGGAGTTGCTCTTCTCGAGGAGAATCTTTGTGGCGTTCTCTGTATTTCCTGAATCTGAACATTGGCCTGCCTTGCTAGATTGGGGAAGTTCTCCTGGATAATATCCTGCAGAGTGTTTTCCAACTTGGTTCCATTCTCCCCATCACTTTCAGGTACACCAATCAGACATAGATTTGGTCTTTTCACATAGTCCCATATTTCTTGGAGGCTTTGCTCATTTCTTTTTAGTCTTTTTTCTCTAAACTTCCCTTCTCGCTTCATTTCATTCATTTCATCTTCCATTGCTGATACCCTTTCTTCCAGTTGATCGCATCGGCTCCTGAGGCTTCTGCATTCTTCACGTAGTTCTCGAGCCTTGGTTTTCAGCTCCACCAGCTCCTTTAAGCACTTCTCTGTATTGGTTATTCTAGTTATACATTCTTCTAAATTTTTTTCAAAGTTTTCAACTTCTTTGCCTTTGGTTTGAATGTCCTCCCGTAGCTCAGAGTAATTTGATCGTCTGAAGCCTTCTTCTCTCAGCTTGTCAAAGTCATTCTCCGTTCAGCTTTGTTCCGTTGCTGGTGAGGAACTGCATTCCTTTGGAGGAGGAGAGGCGCTCTGCTTTTTAGAGTTTCCAGTTTTTCTGTTCTGTTTTTTCCCCATCTTTGTGGTTTTATCTACTTTTGGTCTTTGGTGATGGTGATGTACAGATGGGTTTTTGGTGTGGATGTCCTTTCTGTTTGTTAGTTTTTTTTCTAACAGAGAGGACCCTCAGCTGCAGGTTTGTTGGAATACCCTGCCGTGTGAGGTGTCAGTGTGCCCCTGCTGGGGGGTGCCTCCCAGTTAGGCTGCTCGGGGGTCAGGGGTCAGGGACCCACTTGAGGAGGCAGTCTGCCCGTTCTCAGATCTCTAGCTGCGTACTGGGAGAACCACTGCTCTCTTCAAAGCTGTCAGACAGGGACATTTAAGTCTGCAGAGGTTACTACTGCTGTCTTTTTGTTTGTCTGTGCCCTGCCCCCAGAGGTGGAGCCTACAGAGGCAGGCAGGCCTCCTTGAGCTGTGGTAGGCTCCACCCAGTTCGAGCTTCCCGGCTGCTTTGTTTACCTAAGCAAGCCTGGGCAATGGCGGGCCCCCCTCCACCAGCCTTGCTGCTGCCTTGCAGTTTGATCTCAGACTGCTGTGCTAGCAATCAGCGAGACTCCGTGGGCGTAGGACCCTCCAAGCCAGGTGCGGGATATAATCTCGTGGTGCACCGTTTTTTAAGCCCGTCGGAAAAGCGCAGTATTCGGGTGGGAGTGACCCGATTTTCCAGGTGCAGTCCGTCACCCCTTTCTTTGACTAGGAAAGGGAACTCCCTGACCCCTTGCGCTTCCCGAGTGAGGCAATGCCTCACCCTGCTTCAGCTCATGCACGGTGTGTGCACCCACTGACCTGCGCCCGCTGTCTGGCACTCCCTAGTGAGATGAACCCGGTACCTCAGATGGAAATGCAGAAATCACCAGTCTTCTGCGTCGCTCATGCTGGGAGCTGTAGACCGGAGCTGTTCCTATTCGGCCATCTTGGCTCCTCCCACCTATTTTATTTTATTTATTTATTTTTTAATTTTTACCTAAAACTTAGAAATAATCCTATTCAACTAAATAACTTATAAAAATTAGTAAATAGCAAAATAAATTCCTTTAGTTTTCAAAAGGTTTCTCTTTAATTATCAGTGCTTTATGCAGTTGAATAACACAAATGTTAGCATGGGGGGTACAAGAAAAATAAACCCTGGCCCTGAATACTTCAGAGTTGGATTTCGAAGTTAGAGAAAAAGCATGGTATTAACAAGCCCTGTCATCTGCAGCAAAGAATATGGTTGTGGTTTTAACAAAAGATTAGTTAAATCATTTACTCACAGTTTATGCCATAATAAACTGTTTTCGAATCAAATATTTAAATGTAAAATCTAAAACTATATAAGCACCAAAAAACATGAAAATGTTTTCTTACGGTTTCAGAATAAGAAATGTTTCCAAGTATTAATATAAGTAGAACAATTAAAATTTATAATTTGATCAATATTTTAAAAGTGTCATGGTTCCAAGGAAATGGACAAATCATGAAATTCGTTGCTATCATAAAGCACATTTTTTAAATGATTAAATGGATTCTACAATTCAGTAATAAAAATACCAATAATCCGACTGAAAAAATGGCCAAAAGATGAGACAATAAACAGAGTACAAATGCTCTAAAAGATGCTTAATTAAAAATAACAAAACTATTGAAATCATGAATTATGATTCTTGATCTCTGCCTCTAGGATTAGGAATAATTGAATCGTTAAGAATGTGGAAAGACGTGTGCTCTCTTCCACATTGCTGGTAGAATTGCAAACCAGCTTAGCATTTATAAAAAGCAATTGAAAATTAGACACTAAAGATAAAACGCTCCTACTCTTTTGACCTGATAATTTGATATCTTAAATTTTATTAGATATATGTTATCACATATGTATAAAGTATATAGATTGATGTATTAAAAAATAATTAAATACCTTATGAGTAATTCAATAAGGCATTGCTTAAATAAACAAGGCCGTACCTACTCAATGGAAAATAACATTTCTTTTCAAAAGAATGATAAGCTCTATACTAGTAAGGCATAATCTTCAAGATATATGGTTAAGTGATAAAATAAAACCTGATTTTAGATTGTGTGCATCATATGTTTTTGTGTGTTTAAGAATTAAAGTTGGAAAACATTAGCAGAATATAAATAATATGTTATAAGCAACATATAATAGACAGTATACAATGTAGGTCACGATGATACAGGAGGGGCAGGAAAGGGCTGGGTAGAGAAGGGCAGGCTCCCAGTGAGGGCTCCACCCTCGGGCCTGTGTCCACGGACCTAAGTGAGAGCAGGTACCTCTGTTTTCCCACCTGAATGTTGCATTTCCAAGACCACTCTGGCCTGCCACACCCCCCATCCTGTGCCCATATAAACCCGAGACCTTAGCAGGCAGACACACAAACTGCTGAATGTCAAGAGAAGTGGCGGAGAGCGGCAGAGAGCGGTGGAGAGAGGCAGAGAGCAACACTGTGGCCCGGCAGAGAAGGAGGGAAGAGGCATCTGAACACCAAGAGGAGTTCACTGACAACAGCCAAACTCCAGGAGAAGATGATCTCCCCCGCTCCTCCACCTTCCAGCTCCCCATCCGTCTGCTGAGAGCCACCTTCACCACTCAACAGAACCCTGCACTCATCCTTCGATCCTGCTTGTGATTTGATTCTTCCAGGACGCTGGACAAGAGCTCGGGATACAGAAGGCTGTCCCATTGGCTCTCTGCCCTTGTGATAAGGCAGAAGGTCCGCTGAGCTGATTAACACTCAAGCCATCTGCAGGCAGCCAAGCTGAGAGAGCTCTGTGACACGGGGCTTGCACGCACTCACCTCTAGACACTACTGCAGGGCCAAGAGCGCAAAGTCCTTGCCCCAGCTTCTGCCCCTGCCCCTCTGCATGCTCCTGCTAGGGGTTTGAGCTGCAGGGTGGCCAAACAGGTGAGCCACACTCCTGCAGTATGTCCTGCGAGGGGAATTCAGAGAATTCTCCAGTTTCAACAATATGCTGTATCATACAGTGTGTAACATACAACAGGTGTAATGCAGAACATGTAGCATGCACTGTGCACTGTGTGCGCGGGACATCTTCCTGTCTATAAACGGGACTATATATATACACACATATGTGTATACATGTAGCATGCACTGTGCACTGTGTGTGTGCAGGGGCACCTTCCTGTCTATGAACAGGGGAATATATATATAAACACACATATATACATGTAGTATGCACTGTGCACTGTGTGTGTGCAGGGGCACCTCCCTGTCTATAAACGGGACTACACACACACACACAGACACACACACACATACATGGATGCTATTTGCTGTTGTTTGTTGCACATGGATGGACTGTTTCTGGGATCATCCAGAAGACACAGAAAAAGCAATTAACTTCAGACAGGGAGTTCTGTTGCTGGGTGAACAAGTAGACAAGGTGGGATTTTACTTATTTATTTTTTATTTTAAATTTTGAACCAATTAAACACACTCAAATACATTCAAACATTAAAATAGTCGGATTTTGAGAATTACTTCATAGCTGGGCTCTGTAGGAACAGTCAAGGCCTCCCCCTCCCTCTAGGTCATAACTGGTCTGGGCTCAACACCAACTCATCAGGTGAGAAGGAGCCAGAAACAGCTGGATGGGTGCAGACAGCTGCAGGGGGCCTGGCTCACTCACCCAGGTTCACAGCCTCAGGGGCTGTGTGGGGCTGTCACCCCAGCAGCCGGGTTCCAGAGCCCCACTCTAGATGTACCCCACCCAACTCAAAGGCAAGCACACCTTCCTGGGGGTGCAGCTGGCACTGTCAGCCGTATGGAGCCTCAAGCTACTTCGAAGGGGAGCCCATGACCCTTGATTCCTTAAAAAAAAAAAAAAAGGAATGATTTTCCTTATTCCAGGCACGTCTTTCCTAATAGTGGAGCAGAGAGAGTGCCGCTGCGCTGAATCCCGGACGGAGTGGCGTCCATGTTCACGTTCCACGCAACGTAATATTGATTTACCAGACTGAAGTCCCCACTACAGCAGCCGGCCCCGGCAGAGCTTTCAAGGAAGGTTGTAGGGGCTGGTGTTTCCCACAGCTGCTGGGCTGCTCGCTTCCCGGGATCCCTGGGTAGTGGTAGGGATGCGTGGCTGTTCAAAGTCTTCCAGGCGGGAAGAGAGCAGCCAGGATCCCGCAGCGCAGTGCAGGATGCGGCCTCAGGACTGCCTGGAGTCAGGCCTTGTGAGGGAGCAGGGAGGGTGCCCAAGGCCTGTTCCCAGGGGCCTGGGGGAGTGGAGGGCCCCCACTCCTGGGTGTCAAATCAAGTGTGGCCTAAAGCTGCCTCCTTACGTATTTTAAGTTCGGCCTAGAGGTTTCTCTGTACGTGGTGAGCTATAACCTAAGCGGAGTTGTACACAGACTGTAGCCTATACTTGTGCCAATCACCGAGATTTGGCCACTCAGACCTAGCCAGTTGTTTGAACCCTTAAAATAAGGCAAATGCGGGCTGTAATCAGTCCAGCTGTCTCTGTCCCTCACGTCCGTTTCTGTCTGTTACTTTCCCTTCCCTGTCCATAAATCTTCCTCCTCGACGCGGCTGCGCTGGAGTCTCTGAGCCTCCTCCGGCTGGGAAGGCTGCCCGATCATTGCTCGGTTAAACTCTGTTCAACTTAATTTGCCTGAAGTTTTTCTTTTACCAAGGGCTTTCACTGTTGGGCCAGACTCCTCCAGACAGAGCCCTGGGGCCCGGCGGGGCAGGCTGTTCCAGGTTAGGAACGAGCTGGTGACTCTGGCCCATCATTCCCGCCCGTGCCAGCTCCCCCCAGGGCCCCCAGGGCAGGCTCTGTGGGCCATTACTTGTAAAATTAAGTTCCAGGTCCACCCGCTGCAGCTCCTGACTCCACGTGTCTGGGCCATGGAGGTCCTGGTGCCCCTGTGGGTGCCTTTAGTGACAGTTGGTGAGCCCCTGCCCCCGCCCCGTCTTCCCTGGTCCACACTGAGTGTGTCCCTTGTATGTGGAGTCTGCGTGTGTGCCGGGTGACCTGATACCCGGTTCTGTGTTCTCTAGGCCAGTTGGTGGCAAGCGTCAGGTGTGTTTTTCCCACACCGTTCTTCCTCCCGCTGTATCTCAATACATTAGGAGCCTCACTGTGCAACTTGCCGTAGGAGCTGCAGAGCTAGGAATCAGGCACTTGATCAAAGTAAAGTAAATTTTGTTTAATAGCATGTGGCCATCAGCACTGCAGACCATCCCGGGGGCTTCCAGGGAGAATCCCACGCCTGATGTTGTGTCTATTCCTTTTCAGCAGCTGTGGAAAAGAGCTATTTGCTTGCTGTGTTTCCTTTTCTTCTAGCTGCAAAAACCAGAGCGCAGGATGTTCTTGAACGACATGGAATCAACCCAAATAAAATGCCTCCTGCTGTGAAAAATCATAGAACGCCCACTTCAGATTTCCGGGCTCCGGGATAGCAAAGCGTCTGTGAATTCTACAAGACAGCCAGTTCCCACTGGGAGCTGATCCATTTTGTCTAAAGCACCAACTGTTTTGAGCAATAAGCCAAAAACAGGGTTTTACAGATGGTTCGTCTCCCACAAAGGCAAAATAACCTATGGGGCATCATTTGACAACTCCACACGTGGGCACTGGGACAGGAACAGGTGGCCAGGCCTTTCCTTCCCTGTGGTTTGTTTCCTCCCTTTCTGGCTGCAGACCTCACTCAGTTCAGTACGTGCCAAAGGCCTGGCCTCAGCATCTGCCATACGCCCGGAGCCCAGCCCCACTCAGCTTCCGAGTCACCCGGCCTGCCTGGAGCACCGAGTCTCTGCACCGGCTCTTCCCTTGAGACAGCATCTTCTCCATGGCTCTGGAGGGCCACACGCCCACCTTACACTTCCTCACCTGCTCATTTGCAACTGGAAGCTTGACGCGTGTGATCAGCCAGAGATTTGATTCACCAGAACGTCTGCATTCTCTTACTGGCTTTGCAAATGCTAAATTGTGGAGTGTTTCTGCTTTTAAAGTTTAAATCCTCTCGCTGGTAAGCGAATAATTATTCTTAAAAGTAGACTCTACTGGAAAGGTCACTAAGAGGGTTATTTCCATTAAAAATACATTTATGTTTCTTGAAATGTGTTAAGTGGCCTTTGTCAAGGTGTTTATAATAGAAGAGTATATAAAAATGAATTTCTCTAGAGATGCAGCATACTCTAAAGATTTATCATTAGATAATTAAAAATACGTAAGTCATGCTAACATTTCCATATATAAATGGAGAACATTAACTCTCCTACTGTTTAGTTATAAAATACCAAATTTTGTAATTATCCTATCTTGAATTACACTATATTGCAAAAATGCCAGTTACTCACTTTTAAATTTGACAATGTATGTGATGAATTATAAATTTAATAGCCTACATCTTTTCTCTTGTATCAAATTCTCAAAACTTAATCTTAAACTTTTGTTACTGGAGTTAAAAGGTTGCTGCTAAGATGGAAAAATACCGATTTAGAAAAAAATAATGTATATAATGGAAACATCTGTTAATTTAAACATATACATTATGCAAATGAGCATACTATTTTGTACTTTGAGGCCAGAGAGGATAAAATATACAATGTGTGCTCTAAATAGATTTGGAACACTTTATAATATCAAAGAATTTAAAAACTGTAAGATTGTCTAGCTCTTCCATTCATGGGACAAAAAATTAAAAATAAGAAAAATTAAGCAATCAGTTAAAGACAACAACAGCTGGGATCCTCCCTGTGACTCCCAGGCGAGGGCCATTTCTACAGCTTCTCCAGTGTGTGGACTGGGTCAGGCCTTAAACTGGAAGCCTTGACTAGTAGTGAAACAGCCCGACAAATGTTACCTATTTTCTACACTTTTTTTCAAATATGGTGAAAGTTATCAGAATGAAAGTGGAATCGTTTGTGTTAAAACCTGGATGAGCTGAGCTGGGGAAGGCCTTGGGAGGAGGGCTCTGCTGCACGAATGCCTGACAGCAAGAACTCTCACCAAAGACTCTGCAAACACCACATCCAAGCACAAAAGCCCCGAGGACCTCGCAAGGGCTCTGCTGCACGAATGCCTTGACAAAAAGAGCTAAACACCCTACAGACATGACATCCACGCACAAAAGCCCCGGAGACCTCAGTCAGAAAGCACCTCTGTGAGGACATCTGCCCAGCACCTGCCTGTCCAACCCCACACCGGCACCACCCTTGCTATGGGCCCTTGTAGGCAAGGATAATTGTCTCCAAACAACTTATGTTTTCTTTAAAAACTCTTGTCTTCCTTGACCTCCCTGAATGTATTCACTGACTCCCATTGCAATGCTCAATTCCCAAACAAATATTCTTTTCTTCAGAGGGTCTTTCTGTCTCTTATTTAGGTTGGCAATAATAAAGTCAAATTACAAAGAACTCAGAAGAAAGTTCAAACCTGTTTTCAGGGACGAATGGTCTCTCGACGCTGTGTCTTCTTAGAGTAGCACCTGGTTCCACCTGTGTGCTGATTCCGCCTGTGTACCGATTCCACCTGTGTGCTGGTGTTGGCTCTCGACACTGTCTTCTTGGAGCAGCGCCTGGTTCCGCCTGTGTGCTGGTTCCGCCTGTGTGCTGGTTCCACCTGTGTGCTGGTTCTGCCTGTGTGCTGGTGTCCTGTTTTCAGGGATGAATGGTCTCTCGACACTGTGTCTTCTTGGAGCAGTGCCTGGTTCCGCCTGTGTGCTGGCTCCGCCTGTGTGCTGGTTCCACCTGTGTGCTGGTGCCCTCTTTTCTGCCATTATTTTTATTTCCTAAAATGTTTTCCATCCTCTTTTCTTCTGTGTTCAGCCTGTGAGTGCAAAAGTAATTGTGCTGTTTGCATTGTTGGAATTTGCCATTTGATATTGGAAAACATTTTAAAATACATGTGGTTACGTTATACATCATTTTAATGAGCATTTCTCACTTTATGTTTTTTTGCTAATGACTTATTACTTGCTGTTATTGTACGTTTATTTTAGACTATGGAAATGATGTTAGGAAAAAAGCAAATTCAAGCAATTTTCTTATTCAGGTTCAAAATGGGTCATAAAGTAGCTGAGACGACTTGAAACATCAACGATGCATTTGGCCTCGGAGCTGCTAACGAACATACAGTGCAGTGGTGGTTCAAGAGGTTTTGCAAAATGATGAGGGCCTTGAAGATGAAGAGCGTAGTGACAGGCCATCAGAAGTTGACAATGACCAGTTGAGAGCAATTATCAAGCTGATCCTCTTACAACCACACAAGAAGCTGCCAAAGAACTCAACGTCAGCCATTCTATGGTCGTTTGGCATTTGAAGTAAACTGGAAAGGTGGAAAGCTTAATAAGTGGGTGCCTCGCGAGCTGAGTGAAATTTTTTTAAAAAATTGTCATTTTGAAGTGTCTTCTCATTCTACACAACAACGAACCGTTTCTCAATCAGACTGTGACGTGCGACAAAAAGTGGATTTTATACAACAACCCGTGATGACCAGCTCAGTGGTTGGACTGAGAAGAAGCTCCAAAGCACTTCCCAAAGCCAAACTTGCACCAAAAAAGGTCCTGGTCACTGGTGGTCTGTGCCCGTCTGATCCACTACCGTTTTGAATCCAAGTGCAGCCATTACACCTGAGAAGCATGCTCAAAAAACCAATGAGATGCACGAGAAACTGCAATGCCTGCAGCTGGCATTGGTCAATAAAAAGGACCCAACTCTTCTCCACCACAATGCCTGACCACACGTCTCACAACCAACACTTCAAAAGTTGAATGAATTGGGCTACAAATTTTGCCTCATCTGCCATATTCACCTGACCTCTTGCCAGCCGACTACCACTTCTTCGAGCATCTTGACAACTTTTTGCAGGGAAAACACTTCCACACCAACAGGATGCAGAAGATGTTTTCCAAGAGCTCGTCAAATCCTGAAGCATGGATTTTTATGCTATGGGAATAAACAAACCTATTTCTCATTGGCAAAAAATGTGCTTATTGTAATGGTTCCTATTTTGATTCATGAAGATGTGTTTGAACCTAGTTATAATGATTTAAAATTCATGGTCCAAAACCACAATTACTTTTGCACCAACCTAATATTTTCTGCTTTATGTGCCATCCAGTTGACTATCTCAATCACTTCCAATACCCACGTGTTTGGTGCTTAGCTGCAATTATTTTATTTTCCAGTTACACAACTTTCATTTGTTGCATTTTTTGAAAAAGATAATTTGTGTCTGATTGGGTCCTCCACCTCATGGCTGGTATTCTTGGAGGACACCTTCATTGTAATCTGCGTCTCTTCACCACAGGCTGGTGCTCCCTGATCAGCTTCTCTTGTCCTTTTCTTACAGGGTCTTTGGGGTGTCGTTTTTTGGTCCAGAAACCTCTGTGGCTGGTGGCACCTTTGCCTGAGTTTTGCTCAAGCCCACTGTGCTGGTTCTCCCCACTTGGCCTAGCACGCTGTGTTCCACTCACACAACCAGCCTGGGTCCGTGCCTGTTAAGGGCAAGTCAGGCATGGAGCAGCAAGGGGTGCATGAGGGAGTGTGGAGTCCAGCCAGTGTGCAGTCAGCACACCGGTTGCTGCAGCGGGGCGGGCAGCTCCAGGTACCAGCATGGGTGCCAGCTCTCTGCAAGGCTGCGGCTTGACTAGGCACACCACAAGCAGCTTCCATGGCTGGCGCTGGGGAATGCAGTGGCACTTGGAGGCCTGAAGACACCAAGAACTGCAGGGCCTCAAAGAGGGAGTCACAGCCTTGGCTTGGGGAGCTCTGAGGTCTGGGATCCCCAGAGGGCCACAGCGCTTCTCTCACTCTCTTTGCCTGCAATGTGGTGAGCAAGGGGCATATTTCAGCCCCATTTTTATGACAGCTTTTTTAGCCATGCCACTCGGTAGGTCCCAAATTCTTGTCCTGTGACCAGGAAGAATGAAGTATGCAGACAAGTGGAGGGTGAGCAGGATGAAGGGGAGCTTTATTGAGTGATAGAACAGCTCAGAGAAGGGGACAGCTCCTTTCCACAGCCAGAGTGCCCCGATGAGTGTCCAGCTCCTAGCAGATGGTAGCTCCTCTGTGCGGCAGGTCATCCCACCATCTCCCCAGCTCCTAGCAGAGAGGAGGCCCTGGAGTGGGTAGCTCCTCTCTGCAGCAGGTCTTCCAGATGTCTGCTCACCTCTGGCTGAGCCCAGAGCTTTTATGGGCCTCAGAGGGGAGGAAGTGAATGCCAAATGATCCGTGGGCAGCCATGGGCAGGCCCAGAAAAGACACCACAAGTTTTCACTTTGGTTTGCAAGACCCCAACCTTCAGGCCCTTCCTGGTCTGAAGGTGAGGCCTCACCAGGGACCTGTCCCCTCTGCTCAGGAACCTGTCTGCCTCCTGCCATGCTTCATGGCGCCCAGACTGTAGGTGCCAAGGATGCATGCAGGCCAGCCCTGAGCTGCCCTCAGCCTCCCCTTGGCTTCCCTCCTATGCTCCTTGGTGCCCAAAGTCTGGAGGTGGGCTGAGGCAGCAGGGGGCTGGTGTATCAGCACTGCCTGGAGCATGTGCACACCCAGCCAGGCTGAGACAGTGCCTGGGCTTGGCCCTAACTTTGCTCCAAGATTGGAGTGAGTGCCAACAGCAGGGAGAAGCCAGGTAGCAGGAGCAGGAACTTCTGAGCCTGTGAGGTCAGAGGAGGCATTTTTGGGCCCCCAAGAGTGCAGAGATGCCTGGGTCCACAGCCGTGGTTTGGGTGGCTGCAGCTGCACACATGGGGGTGTGGATCCTGCCTGCTCTGTGGAGCAGGAGGCCTGGGTCTGCAGCCATGACATGGGTGTCCTGCCTGCTCCCACCCCATCAATTCAGAGGGGTCAGGGATCCCACCTGTCCTGGCTCCCACTGGCTCTGTGGAATGTGCAGCCTCTGCCGTGCCTCCCCTCTGCAGCGGCTTCTGGCTGCTCTAGATGGGCCTCCCCTGCCATTACTTCTCTTCTCTACTCTCCTTTTATTTTTAGTTTGCTTTGTCCTCTCACTGGTTTGCTTGGTAATCTTTAACTGAATGCTATGCTATGAATTGAAAGGTGACCACCAATTTATAAGTTGACACCTGACCCTCTAATTGAGAATGTGACCTTATTTGAAGATGGAGCCTTTGAAAACATAATCAAGTGAAAATGAGGTCATTCAGGTGGGCTGATCCAGGATGATGGGGGGTCTTGTGACTTCTTATGTCCAGGGGAAAGGAGGACACAGAGCCACACATAGGGGATGACCACGTGAGGACACAGCAGGAAGGCTGCCATCCACCCATGAATGGAAGAAGCCCCAGGAGAATGCAACTCTGCCCCCACCTTCATCTCGAACGTCTGTCCTCCCAAATCACAGGAGAACACAGTTACGCTGCTTAAGGCACCCAGTGTGTGATATTTTGTTATGCAGCAACCCTAGCAAACAAATGCAGCCAGTTACAATGTGTGATGCTGTAGAGAGTCCAGGCCAGAGCACGCTGACCACCTTAGCTAAGCATTCCCTTTCTGGCTGTAGCCAGATACGATGTGTGAGTCTGCAGAGCATGCTGGCCCCCTTGACTAAGCATGCGCTTTCTGGCCTAGGCCGGATACGATGTGTGAGGCCACGGAGAGTCCAGGCCGGAGTACACTGACCGCCTTGGCTAAGCGTTCATTTCCGTGTCCTGGCTGCAGTCAGAGAGGAGGCAGGTCCCACAGATCTGCTCTTGTTTCTGCTGGTCTGAAGTGGGGTTTCAGTTTCTGTGTGGAGCAATTCATTAGGGGTTTGATCTCAAAGCCCAGGCATTGGCCTGTACCTGTTCCTTCACGGAGCTGAACTCCTGCTTATGGTCCCCAGCCTACAGGCAGCCAAATGGGCTAGCCCCAGCCAAGGGGCTGTTTGGCGACCTGTGAACCACAGCTCTCCATGGTCTCTTATTTTCCAGGCCTGAGCCACTTACAAACTGCAGACGTTTCATTCAGGGAGAAAGCTGCACATGCTCCGAGACCCACCTGAGAAAGCTCCATCCTTTCAGAATCTAGGCCCCTCTGGTCCTGCCATTTTGGTGATATGCTTTGGCTCTGTGTCCCCACCCAAATCTCATCTCAATTTATAATCCCCACGTGTCGAGGGAGGGACCTGGTGGGAGATGATTGGACCATGGGGGCATTTTCTCCCATGCTGTTCTCATGATAGTGCGTGAGTTCTTATAAGAGCTGATGGCTGTAGTGTGGCACTTCCCCGCTCGTTCTCACTCTCTCTCCTGCCACCTTGTGAGGAAGGTCCTGCTTCCCTTTCACCTCCGCTATGATTGTAAGTTTCCTGAGGCCTCCATAGCCATGTGGACCTCTAAGTCAATTAAACCTCTTGTTTATAAATTATCCAGGCTTAGGTAGTATCTTTATAGCAGTGGGAGTAATCTTGAGTGCTGAATTTTTTCTGGACAGCTGTGTTTGTCTGCTCAGAACTCAGCATATGGTTTGGCTGTCACCCATGTCTTTAAGGTCAGCTCTCTGGACTCTCCAGCCCTAGATAACACTGCACTAGCAAATGCCCAGAAAGGGAGAACCCCACAAAAAGCCAGGCCTGCCTCAACCTGCTTCTCTTCTGTCCAGAATGCGGCCCCCTGGTGAGTCTGAGATAGCGCCTGGAAGACATCTCTTCTTTTGTCCAGTGGTTCTCATTCCTGGTGGGAAGATTAGTCAGCAGGATGGCTGTGCCAGAATTGGAAGTGAAATTTTAAGAATACAGTTTTTAGGAAAATAGTTTGAATATTCCTCAAGGAAAATGGCAATAGCAAGAAAGAGAATTGATAATAGTTTCTGGAAAAAATACTGTGCTGAGATAAGAATTGATGAATCAGGAAGTTAGCAGAAGAGCTGGCCATTCATTCGATTCACCTTTGATTCACGTGCTCCCGCTCCTGATTCCTTCTCTGTTGAGATACTGCTCTTTCCCTGAGTCGTGATGTAGTCACCGGTTTAAACTTTATGAGTTTTAAATTTTATGCTTTTGGGAGTCTTATTTAGGAAATCTACACTAGCCTTATATCATAAAGATGTTTGGGTACATATTCTATGCACTTAATAATTTTCCTCTAATATTTACATTTTTAAGCTTTAAAAGGTTACTTTTATGTGTGGTTTAAGTGAAGGATGGTGATGTATTATTCATCATACAATGAACCAGGTTTCTAACCATGCTAGTGAGTATGAGAAGGTATTTCATTGTAGTTTTAATTTGCATTTCCCCGAAGATGAATGACATTGAGCATTTTTGCATTTGCTTATCAGCCATCCATATATCTTCTTTGGTAAAGTGCATGTTCATATGTTTTGACAATTTTTTTTATTATACTTAAAGTTCTAGGGTACATGTGCACAACGTGCAGGTTAGTTACATATGTATACATGTGCCATGTTGGTGTGCTACACCCATTAACTCATCATTTAACATTAGGTATATCTCCTAATGCTATCCCTCCCCCCTCCCCCCACCCCACAACAGGCCCCGGTGTGTGATGTTCCCTTTCATGTTTCCATGTGTTCCCGTTGTTCAGTTCCCACCTATGAGTGGGAACATGCAGTGTTTGGTATTTTGTCCTTGCGATAGTTTGCTGAGAATGATGGTTTCCAGCTTCATCCATGTCCCTACAAAGGACATGAACTCACCATTTTTTATGGCTGCATTGTGGAAGTCAGTGTGGCGATTCCTCAGGGATCTAGAACTAGAAATACCATTTGACCCAGCCATCCCATTACTGGGTATATACCCAAAGGATTATAAATCATGCTGCTATAAAGACACATGCACACATATGTTTATTGCGGCATTATTCACAATAGCAAAGACTTGGAACCAACCCAAATGTCCAACAATGATAGACTGGATTAAGAAAATGTGGCACATTTACACCATGTTTTGACAAATTTTTAATCTCACCTTTGAGAAAATCAATTGACAGTAAATGTTGGGATTTATTCCTGGACTCTCGTCTGTTCCCTGGTCTCTACATGTATCTTCACGCTGGTGCCACATGTCCTGATAGCTGCCATTTCCTAGTATGCTTCAAAATCAGGAAGTTAAAGTCTTTTATCTATTTTTTTTCAAAATTGATTTGGTTATTCTTGGCATTTTTCATTTTCATAAAAATATTAGGATAAGGTTGTCAATTTCTTTAAAAAGCTGTATGGAATTTTGATGGAGAGTGCATTGAATCCATATCAATTTGGAGAGAATTGTCTTCTTGATTAGCTTTCTATTGTTGATGTAAGAAATTACCACAAATTTAATGGCTAAAATTAGCACAGATTTATTACCTCACAGCTCTGGAAGTCAGAAGTCCAAAGTTCGTTTCACCAGGCTAAGATGAAGGTGCTGGCAGGGTTGTATTCCTTCCACAGGCCCCAGAAGTCTTTTTCCTGGCATTTTCCATGTTCTAGAGGCACCTGACTTCTTCAGCCAGTGGCCCTTCCCTCTGCCTTCCTTCCTGTAGCTCTCCCACCTCCCGCTTTTTCCCATAGGGATCCACATGATGACACTAGACTGGCCCAGGCAATCCAGGAGAATCTCATCACTCAAAATCCTTCAGCACACCTGCAATGACAATTTTTGCCAAGTAACATATTCAAAGGTGTCTGGGATTTGAACATGTTATCTTGTGGGGTGGGGCATTATTTTGCACATTAAATCAATGTTAAGTCTCACAATCCGTGAACAGAAAATGTCTCTCCATATCTTTAAAGCCACTTTAATTCCTATTAGTAACATTTTCTAATTTACAATGCACATGACTTGCACTACTTTTGTTAAATTTATTCCTACGTATTTTATAATTTTGGATGATATGAATAAAATTGCATTCTTAATTGCCTTTTCAGGTTGTTTATTGCTTACATATGGAAATACAATTGATTTCATATTAATTTGTATTCTGTAAACTTGCTGTGCTTTCAAAAATTAGTTTTAATAGTTGTTTGTGGATTCCTCAGGATTTTTTACGTGCAGACTCTGACATCTCCAAATGCAAATAGTGTATTTCTTTCTTCCAATGCGGGCGCCTTTTTGCCCTGTTCGCACAGGGTGTACCAGGTTGGAAAGGAGATGAGAGGAGATGTCCTTGCCTTTTTGCTGAACTCAGAGGGACGTGGTCCGTCCCCCTCCATTTAGCCTGGTGTCGGCTTGGGGATTGTGTTTACATTTTCTTTATCAGTTTTTAGTTTATTAGATTCCTAGTTTGTGGAGTGCTTTTGTCATGAAAGTGTATTGAATTTTGTTCAGTGCTTTTTCTGCATCTATTGAAATGATTATGTGGGTTTTGTACAAATAGGATGCTTTACATTGATTTTTGAATGTTAAACCAACCTCTTTTCTCTGGGACAAATCCCTCTTGATCATAGTGTTTAGCCTTGTTGTAATGTGATGCGGCTTTAGTTTGCTAATATTTTGTCAAGAGCTTTTCCATTTATATATGAGAGATATTGGTCTGCAGTTTTCTTTCTTGCTATGCCTTTGGCTTTTCTATCAGGGTGAGAGACAGGTGTCCATCAGGGTGATAGACAGGTAAACAGCACAGTACACTTTCAGTCTCTTGCTAAAATTCTCAGTTGCAAGCAACAATGAGGATTTCCAAGACTTTGATTTGATTTTAAAGCCCTGTATTACTTTTTACAAAATGCAATGTGTTCATTCAGCAGTTCTGTGTCCATCTATCTTTTGTGAAAGGTGGGCTCAACACACACACTCTCTTGTCTCATTGAATCATAGAATGAGTTGTTAATCATTCTTTTCTCCTCTATTTAATGGCAGAGTTTGTGAGATATTGATATTACATGTTTAAATATTTGATAAAAAATTACTATCTGGGTGAGACCATCTGGGCCTGAATTTTTCTTTGTCTGAAGATTTTTAATTCTTTATTCAACTTCTTTACTTGCTATACATTTATTCAGATTTTCTATTATATCTGGAGTCATTTTGCTAATTTGTTCCTTTCTAGAAATTTGACAACTATATCGATGTCATAGAATTTATTCCCAAAATGTTGTTCAGAGAATTCTTTTGTAATTTTTAATTTCAGAGGAGTCACCGGTAATGTCTCCTCTTTCATTCATAAATTTCACTATCTGTGTCTTCTCTTCTCTGCCTTTTTTTTTCGTTTGTTTTGTTTTGTTTTGTTTTGTTTCGTTTGACAGAGTCTTGCTCCGTCGCCCAGGCTGGAGTGCGGTGACGCAATCTCGGCTCACTGCAACCTCTGCCTCCTGAGTTCAAGCGATTCTCCTGCTTTAGCCTCCTGAGTAGCTGGGATTACAGGCACACACCACCACACCCAGCTAATTTTCTTGTATTTTTAGTAGAGACAGGGTTTCACCATGTTGGTCAGGCTGCTCTCAAAATCCTGACCTCGGGATATGCCCACTTCCGCCCCCCAAAGTGCTGGGATTACAGGCATGAGCCACCACGCCTGGCCTGTCTTTTTTTTTCTTCAAGCTAAAGGCTTATCAATTTTGTTGATCTTTTCAAAGCATGAACTTTTGGTTCCCTCAAATTTTCTCTATTTTTCTATTTCATTAATTCTCCTTTAATCTTTAGTGTTTCTTTTATTGGCTTGCCTTCAGTTTAATTTGCTTTTCTTTTTCTCGGTTTTCAGTGCAGAAGCTCAGATTATTGACTTCAGATCTTTGTTATCTTTTCATGGAGGCATTTAAAGCTATAAAATTTCCTCTAAGCACTGCTTTAGCTTGTCCCATAACTTTTGATGTGTTGATTTTATTGTCATTTAGAAAAGCATACTTTCTAATTTCCCTTGTAATTTCTCTTTTGGCTCATGAATTATTTAGAAATGTGTTGTTTAATTTATAAATACTTTTGGATTTCTCAAATTTCCTTCTGTTGTTAATTTCCAATTTAAATCAATTGTGGCCCAAGAGCATTGCCTGCATGATATCAGCACTTTCAAATGAGTCAATACTTGTTAAGTTGCCATATTCAGTATATATTTCATTTATTCTATTAGCCATTCTTAGCCCTGAGATGTGATAGGTTCTTATTTATAGTTATTTTATTAACTTCTCTCAAGCAAGCCCAAAATGTAAATAACACATCACACTTTCAGTCTCTTGCTGAAATTCTCAGTTGCAAGCAACAGTGAGGGTTTCCAAACCAAAGGGATAAAAGCGGAATTTCATCTTTTAAAAGAAAAAAAGATCAAATTACTGCCTGGGGCGGCGTTATAATGAGACGTCTCTCAGGAAGCTGAGCACATATCCACCCACCTTCTAATCTCCACGGGACGGCACAGGCCACAGCCCAGCTGTGAGCTCCAGCCCTGGAAAGAGTCGCTCGTGCGGACGAGGATAATTCAGGGAAAAGTGCCTGGATGGAAAACTCATCTTCCAAATCTAATTAACACAGACTTATTTTTTATTAACAGGAAGACCAGAGGCAGAATGATGAGGACTTCAGTTTCTGTCCTTACATTCCTGGGGGTGGGGATGGCTTGGGTTTCTCCGCAGATGAAAAATGATGCGAAAACATGGGTTGGAGGAGGAGGCTTTGCTCCCTCCCCTGTCACTCATAACAAATGCTGATGTGAAGGTTCTTCCGAAGAGCTTACACTGTGATAAGCAGACAGTGTGAGGTTGTGTCTATGATGACACCATAGGAGGGAAAACAAAAGCCCTGGAGTGCCTGGTGTCCCAGCTAAGAAGATGGCCGTCTCCAGGCTGCCTACTGTGCGAGTCGGTGAATCAAACGCTGATTTCCAGGGGAAAACAACGTTTTTCTGAAGCAAAAAGAGGAACTGGCCATGGGCATGGGGGTGAGTGCAGGTGGGGTCCATTCCACACCCCTCGGCTCTCCCCTGCGTGGTGCCTGCTCGGGTTGTGGAAGAGAGTGAGTGTCTACTGGCAAACACGGGACCTACTGGATCTTGTCCCATTGCTATGTTTTGTAACTGGACAGACTGACGCCACTCCTGCCCTTGCTGGGCTCCCCTCACCAGCAAACGCACTGTTGCCTGTTGCAGGACCAACTCACGTCCACAGAGCCGTTCACAGGGACCTCGGTTGTTCTGATAGCTTGAGAAATTCTTTCAAAGTTTGTAATTCTGAAGGCCTCGTGCCGACGGAGCCAGTGGGCAGCCTGCCAAGTTCCCTAAGGCCCCAGGAGGACACACGGGGCCTTCGGAGTCCTGTGGTCCTGGACACAGGAGGGCGGCAGCCTTCTGCTGAGCCCAGCACATCATCGTGTTTATGTCTCTGCAGAGGAAACACAGCAGCCTTAGCAGGACCCTGGACCCTGGTGTGCACACTGCACTCGGGGTCACTCCTACCCTTTATTGGGTGATTTGTGGATGCCCAGCTTCACCCAAGGCTGTCCTGTGGCTGCAGGATGCCTGCTGTCCCCCTCAGCCTGTGGGGCCCAGGAGGTCAGAAGGTGCTGGCTGATGTATACCTGTGATCAGGGCTCTGTGGGGAATCTCTGGGGGTCTCAGTTGCCCCACATGGATTCGGCAAGCCCAGAGTCAGCGTCGCCTTTTGGGGCAGATGCTGCCTGTCCTGTGTCAGCCCCCATGGCCCCCTGGGCCCCCTAAACCTGGGTGCTGGCTGCGGGCTGCCTGTGATGACCAGATGTGGTCTCATTCTCCAGGCCATGACGTGGGATGGCCCAGGCAGGTGTCCTGATCCACTGTACAGGGTAGAGGGTGGAGCTGGCAGCCTGTTGGTTTAGGGATGGGAGCCACATCCACCTCTGCAGCCTGACACAGTCAGGGGCTCCTGGGACCACCTACCAGGGAGCACTCGGCCTCTGTGCATACCTGGATAAGCACCATATGCTGTTGCTCATGAAGAGTGGACCGTTCCCACTCCAGACGGCCCAGAGCACACAGAGAAAGGCCATGTCCCAGAGGTCAGGTTCGTGAGCCCAGCGTTGGGCCCTCCCAGGACCTGACAGACTTTTAGAGACCATGGGTCTTCCCTGCCTCCCATTCCCACCTGAGACAGCCGAGGAAGGGCCCAACCGACCGCAGGGCTGAGAACACTTACTTCAGACCTTTCACAGCCACCTCCAGGAAACAGCAAGACAGCCCTGAACTGCCTTCCAGCGCCGGGGAGCAGGGCTGCGGGCTGGGGAGATTTGGGACAGGACACGCAGGGCCGTGGTGTCCGGACAGATGAGGCACCGTCGACGTCCAGACACCACTCAGAAGGAGTTTCAGGAGGACACTGGGGAGGCCAGAGCCACAGCCGTGGTGGCCCGAGGCCCAGCTGGGAAGCGTCCGGGATGGGGAAGGGTTTCCACAAAGAAACTCAGCCCGGAGGGCTCTGCTGTGACTCCTGCCAAGATAGGAATGAAATGATGCCCATGCCCCATGAATTCCTTCACAAACTCAAGGAGAAGGACCATTCCCCCACTTACGCAATCCAGCCAGCATCACCCCGATACCAAACCCAGAGGCGAGAGCGGCTGCGCAGCAGCCTTCGTGAACACAGATGCTGGGCTCATAACCACAGGGTTTCGATCCAGCAGGGAACACAGCTCCTTGCTTGGTTGAACATTCAGGTGACATTGATGGATTTGTCCTGTTTACAGAAAGAGAAACCCGTGACTACCTCAGTACATGCAGAAAACACATTTCACAAAATCAAACACTGACTCAAAAAACAAACAGGTGCTAGCAAACAAGGACTAGAACGAGGGAGCTTCCTCAAGCTCCTCCAGGGCCTTGATGAAAACCCTAGAGCCAGCGTCCCACGTAGCATGGGACGGAGGGGTTCCCTGCAGTCCGTCTCCCTCCCAGGAGCCTCACGCCTGACGTCCTGCCCAGGGTAATGAGGCCGGGAGGAAAAGACCAACAGCTGCCTCCATTCAGAAGACATGCTTGTCTACACAGAGAATCACAGGGAATTTAGGAAAAAGCTACTAAGATAAGTACATTAGTTTAGCAAGTTTTCAGGACACTCAGCCAATACCTAAAAATAAGTTGAATTTTTACGTAATAGCAACAAGTGATTGGAAATTGTAACTTTTAAAAAAATTACCATTTATAAGAGCACCCAAAATATGAGATATTTAGGGTTATTTTTACATTTACTTCTGTCAGTACCCCCCGCAGCTGCCAATGGCCGGAGAATAACTTCGTGTTATTTTACCGGCTGGGAGACTGTTATTCTACACAAAGCAAAGTTGAACTCCAAGCCCATGTGAGGGCTGATCTCCACTTATAAATGCATGACAGCAATGTCTCATTTCCACCTCTAAGTACTGGCCAACTTCTGTGATGCCTTCCTTTCCACTAGGTTTTTTTTTTTTAGTTCACACTATCACTGAGACATCTCTTCATGAACCGTGGCTGTATCTGTGTTGCAACTCAAATGTGGTGGCCATTCAAATTGCCACCCTCTGCATAATTAAAAGCAACCCAGGGAGAACAACTACTGTGAGGGATTATGGAGGTTTTCAAAAAGCTATGATGAGTTTTAAGTCACATTTGGATATCTACTTTTTGTAGATTTTATTTTTTCTCAAAAACCTTGTTATTTGTAGTTATTTATTATACACTTCTACATACCAATACGTGATTGTTTAGATATATATCTGGTATGTATTTAGGAGTAAATATTTTAGTTTAGAAGTATAAAATAAAAATAATAAAACAATTGTAAACCTGGTCACAATTCTAAATTTGAGAGTGAAAGAAACATGAGTGGTAAAAGATAGAATAAGATAAATTTATGCATTTCTTTACTTCATTCACGATGTTGGGCACAGTTAAGTTATTTGAATGAGAATGAGAATTAGTTCCTTCACATTTTGAGAACTAAAAATAAGGAACATTCTCATCCAGAATAGTGACTTAAGTGCTTTTACAAGCACCCCCGCATTTAATAATTAAGCAGGTGAGGTTGGCTGAAGTTAAAATGTATTTTTGGCCTTTTTATTAAGATGATGATGCCGCTGTGTATTTCCATGAGCGATGAAGAAGACGCCCATGCCTTATTCCAGGTGCTGATTTGGAAACTGTTCATTAAAGCTTTCATGCTGTTCCTATAATTGTCCCTCTCACAGTTTTTTCTTTAATCCACTCTGTCATTTCTAAATAATGAAAAGGGTTTTAAAACTAGTGAATAATCAGGCCCTGTGGAATCAGGGGTGAGCACAATATGAAAATGTCTGCGTTGGATTCACACCAGATTCATTTCAGATCCGTCATGTTCCTCAATGCTGCACTTGCTGTCATGATTTTTAGGAACAAAAAAGTGAGGGGAAGAGTCTCACAACTCCCAAACGCACTGGGTTTTTCCAAGCACGGTGACACACACAGCTAGGTGATTAGCTATTAATTATCTAACTGAGGTGAAGGGCCTTCTTTTGGGAAGAAAATGCCTTGTACTGGCTGTGGAACATTGATTCACTCCCTGGAAATTTTTGTAAATTCAGTTTCAATTCTTTTTCGGTGTAATGTAACAGTAAGGCAATTTGTTTTCATATTATGGATCTATAAGGGGAATGTGGCTGCTGGAAGCTGTAATCGGTTATCAGGCTTAATTGATGTTCATGGGGGCAGAGTCTTAAATATTTCCGAGGTGTGGCTACACCCGCCAGCGGAGCATCCCCTTCCAACAGATTCCAACAGACCAATAATAACCCCCTGGCAGTGATGGCTCCTCAAGCTCCTGATGCAGCCTGGAGGGCTTTTTGGCTGGAGCCTCAGGCAGGCCTGAAAGGAAGAATTCCGGGCCCCCCAGGGATCACTGCTTCCTGCTGCGTCACTGCCCAGCCACACACCTGCCAGCCAGAAGGGCCCTTTCAGACCGTCACAGGCAGGCCCCTGCCTCCACACCACCTCAAATACCATCACACGCGGACTGTAATCCTGAAAACAGCCTCTATGATACCCCCTCTCCTTTGTCCTTTTCCTTAAAGGCTCGGATCTCTCTTTTGTTCTCCAGGACGTTTCTCAAGGTACCCTGAAACTTTCCTGCCATCCCTCTAATTTGGCTCGAATAAACTCTTCATTGTTTAAGCTGCCTCAGTTATTTCAGGTCCACCTAAGCTTCCCATCCTCAGTGCTTTCCACAGTGCCAATGGCCAGCTTTCTAGAACACAACCTCACCTCACTTCCCCTCCTCAGACCCCGTGCAGCCCACTCCTGCCTCTCGGGTGCACCAGGCTGGGGGTCACAGGGTGCCTGCCGGGTGGGTGAGCCAGGCTGGGGGACAGTGTGTCTGCTGGGTGGGGCTCCATTCTAGGGGTCACAGGGTGCCTGCTGTGGGGAGGCAGGATGGGGGCCAGTGGGTCTGCTGGGTGGGGGCACCAGACTGGGGGACAGTGTGTCTGCTGGGTGGGGCTTCAAGCTGGGGGACAGTGTTCCTGCTCGGGGGGCAGCCTGGGGGACAGTGTGTCTGCTGGGTGCCAGGCTGGGGGTCACAGGGTGCCTGCTGGGTGGGGGCACCAGGCTGGGGGACAATGTGTCTGCTGGGTGGGGCACCAGGCTGGGGGACAGTGTGCCTGCTGGGTGGGGGCACCAGACTGTGGGACAGTGTGTCTGCTGGGTGGGGCTTCAAGCTGGGGGACAGTGTTCCTGCTCGGGGGGCAGCCTGGGGGACAGTGTGTCTGCTGGGTGCCAGGCTGGGGGTCACAGGGTGCCTGCTGGGTGGGGGCACCAGACTGTGGGACAGTGTGTCTGCTAGGTGGGGCTTCAAGCTGGCGGAGGATGTTCCTGCTTGGGGGGCAGGCTGGGGGACCGCGTGTCTGCTGGGTGGGGCATCAGGCTGGGGGACAGTGCCTGCTGGGTGGGGCATCAGGCTGGGGGACAGTGCCTGCTGGGTGGGGTTCCATTCTGAGGGTCACAGGGTGCCTGCTGGGGGGAAACAGGATGGGAGCCAGTGTGTCTGCTGGGTGGGGGCACCAGACTGGGGGAGAGGATGCTTGCTAGGTGGGGGCGCCAGGCCTGGGGGACAGGGTACCTGCTGGGGGGGCACTGGCACCAGGCTGTGGGCATGGGAGCCCGTGTTCACACCAGGTACACGCCTCACGCTCCACCAGCAGTTGGCCCTCTTCACATGTGTTTCTTCCTTCGAAAGACAATTATTAACTAAAGTGCTGGAGATAAGAGGTGAGCCAGACACCCCAAGACCCATCCTTTCATGCAAGTGTGGTGTGGACAAACCCCAACGAAACTCTCAGAGTGACAATGAGCACAGGCAGCCGGAACATCCAAGGCTGCACACAGTCTCCTCGGACAGAAGCCCTTGGAAGCCACACATGTCTAATTAAGAGGATGACATTGTTGTCTTTAACCCAACAGTGTGGGAGCACAGAAGCTGCCTGTTTGTGCACTGATTGTGTGAGCACGTGTGTGCTGCAGCCGGGGATGACGTCGTTGTCTTTAACCCGACGGTGTGGGAGCACGGAGGCTTCCTGTTCACTGCGCTGATTGTGTGAGCACGTGTGTGCTGCAGCCGGGGATTTTCACTTGGATGCTCCCTCAGCAGTTTCCTCCAAGGTACTCAGATGCATTCACCATTTAAGAAAATGACTTTTTTCTACATTTTTTCATAAGTGAAGGAAATTCCACATAGGGCCTGAGCTGATGGTTAACACAGTTCTAATCACCATGCGTGGTTGACCTGGGACGGGCCACATCTTTCTCAGATGTTGACACCGTTCACTCATTTAGTGCTCTTACCACCATCTCTGAAGTAACACAGTGCCCTTTTGGGGCTGATAAAACTCAAACAGAAGATGTACTCTGCCCAGGATCACAGACGGTAATAACAGAGTCAGGAATTCAACCTCTTCTGGAATTAAAAACCTGTGGTTCTTCCGGTTATATTTTAGATCAAAGTAAGCAGCGTTGGAGGCCTGAAATGCAGCGACTGACCATGGCCTCACAGATCCCACACCATCAGCCCCTCTTCTCTTAAGGACCGTGATACACAAAGAGTGGGGTTTTAGGGAATGTCACTCCTAAAGTGTCCATTCAGCTTTTAGAGATATTTGCCCCCACACGGGTTAATGAAGTCAAATGGCATAAATTAGCTGCCCGGAGCCTTGGCCGGCCCGCACCGCAGTGGGAACCTGAGGCAGCACCGGGTCCCACAGCCCCAGCTGGTGTCCTGGGTGGCCACCCTCCATTGTCCAGACCCAGCTCCTGGGCCCCCGCTCTGAATTTCCTTGCTGTGTCCCGTTTACACCTTTCTTCCCTCCTGCTTTTCTTCTTAATTCAGTGCTGGGTCCAGGGAATTGCTGTCCTTTGGGAAATGGGGTGGTTTATGCTCTAGGGTTCCGTGAACTGCTTCTCACCTGTTGTTGGTGGCCGTGTCTCAGGGCCTTGGATAAAATGCAGAGTCCTCGAATTCACGTGCTATTTCTCGCCGGTTTCTCTTCAAATGATTCTTTCCCTGCCATTTTCCATATATTCTGTGTATACATCCTAACACATGAAATTCCAGAATTTACCCTCCGTCTCAGACACTCTAACTTTCACACACCATCTTGTTTTCCAGTCAGACTTCCAGAAACATAAATTGGTGTTGACCTACCATTAAATTAAATATCTAAATAGCAGACCCACAATTTTCATGGATAATTTCATATGAGACTATTAAATAGTTAAATTCAGTTTAAAGATGAACATTGGATAACTAGGAATATGCCAGGTGTACAAGGAAGACAACGTTGTGAAGATCCTTGAATGCTGAAGGCCTGACAGTTGCTGAGCAGCAGGCACCTCTCTGAGCTGGCTCATGGTCTGGGTCTCCAGAAAAGCCACCCTGACCCTGCGGCCTCAGAGGTGATCTCCCCAGCCTACCCCGAGCGAAGCAGCTCTGGTGGGCTCACTTGCACGGCTGGCTGCACTCACCCTCACTGGTGAATCCGACACCAGGTCACCTGTCCACCCAGGAGCCCGTGTGGCTGTGGAACCGGGCTGGGCGTTATGCTCACTTGCACGGCTGGCTGCACTCACCCTCACTGGTGAATCCGACACCAGGTCACCTGTCTACCCAGGAGCCCATGTGCCTGTGGAGCCGGGCTGGGCGTTATGCTCAGAGCAGCCTGTGTAGGGCTGCTTTGACTTCTCAGGAGGTCATCGGTCAACTTTCCCATGCACTGTTGATGGAGGGTCTGTGTCGCGTCAGGTGCTGAGCTGGGCTCCATCCTCGGTATGTTAGAGAGCAACACGGAAAAGCTGCCCTGTGTGGATTTGACAAGAGACTACTCTGAATAGATAGGCACAGCAGGAGATGCATGAGAAATAGACTTTGGAGTCCATTCTTGGAAAGGGTATTTAATCCCCACCTCTTTTTCCCATGGATGAGAAAAGGTCCCGCCCTGGAGTCCTGGGAAGGGCAGAACACAGGACCCTGGCCTCTGGGCAGATGGACAGACAGCAGGTTATTAATCACAGCCCTGGGCAGGAGCACTGCAGACCACCTGAGGGTGCCTCGGGAGCCGTGTGAAGAGACAGGGCCTCGGGAGGCAGGCTTGGTAGTAACAAGACGGGGAGGCAATGCCGGGCTCCTGAAGAATGATGGAATTGACTGACTTGAACAGTTTTGCCAGCCAGCCAGGAGCTGAATAAGGCTCTCTGCTCGGGTGGAGCTGGTGCCTGGTCCCTGGGAGGAGTGGGGCATTTGTCTATGGGGTCTCACCCAAGGGAACAGAGTGTGGAGGGGACAGTGGCAAGGTCATTTGGGGCCTCTTGATTTCCCCTGATGCCAAAGCTCACATAATATTGAACCTTAATCTTAGATCTTAGAAAACCATGTGACAGAAGCCTTGGGGGCTAGCTGAGTTCTCCAGGGAATGAATGGAGTTGGCCTGTGCACAGCACAGATGTACACTGTGCAGGTCCCTTACATGTCTGTTTTCTACCTGCTCCACCACCTCTGAATCAGCTATACTGACCCCTCCTCTCCCACAGCACAGATGTATGCTGAGCAGGTCCCTTACACACCTGTTTCTACCTGCTCCACCACCTCTGAAACAGCCACACTGACCCCTCTTCTCCCCCCTCCTCCTCAGCCTGCTCAACAGGAAGACAAGAATGAAGACCTTTATGATGGTCTCCCTCCACTTAATGAATGGTGAATGTACTTTCTCTTCCTTATGGTTTCCTGAATATCATTTTCTTTTCTCCACCTTCCTTCTTTGGGAGAATACAGTAGATAATGCATAGAACATAGAAAATATGTCTTCATCACCTTTTTATGTTGTCAGTAAGACTTTGGTCAACAGTAGGCTATTCATAGTTACATTTTGGGGAAACAAAAAGTTATATGTGGATTTTCAACTGTGTGAAGGCTCAGCACCCCTAAGCCCTAAGTTATTCAAGGGTCAACAGTATAATTATCATCCCAAGAGTTTTTGGAAGTTTCACAACTTTAGCCTATCTGATATCTGTGGAGCCCCTCTGTTCCAGACTGGAGCTCTAGATATTGTGGGGGAGAAAGTGTGCTCTTTGTTATTTTATAAAAGGTACTCAGAGAAGATCTCATGCAAAAGATGTTATTGGGGTTGAAACCTCAAAGGATGCCAGTGTGGATTCAGGAAAAGATGGTGCCCAGAAGAAGAAATGACAAGTGAGAGGGGCTGAGAAGGAAATGTGCCCAAGGAACAGAAACGGGGGTGTTGCCATGGCACAGAGTGGGAAGGGAGCCTCAGAGGCCACGAAGACCACACTGGGGCCTCTGCTGTTACTCTGAGTCACACAGGAAGCCATGGGCCGGGATGTAAAGAAAAGGCATCTTTATAAACACTCACTTCCATTTCTTCACTCATCCTTAAGATATTTTATCTTTGCCTTTGAAAAACCCTCTTTTCCCTGAAATCCAAGCTAAAACCTCCCTTACAATCAAATTTGATATGTTTGTGTATTTACTTACTTACTTATTTTTCGAGACAAGGTCTCACTCTATTTTCCAGGCTGGCTGGCTAGCTTACTGCAGCCTTGAACTTCTGGGCTCAAAGAATCCTCCCCCTCAGCCTCCTGAGTAGCTGGGACCAAAGGCACATGCCACCATGCCTGGGTAATTTTATTTGTTTATATTTTTTGTAGAGATGCAGTCTCGCTTTGTTGCCCAGGCTGGTCTTAAACACCTGGGCTCAAGCGATCCTCCTACTAGGCCTCTAAAAGTGCTAGGATTATAGGTATGAGCCACCTCACCTGGCCTATAATCAAATTTTAGTATCCATATGACAAAAATAAAACTTTTCATAACATCTCTAATACTTTGTGTTCTCTACTGTTTCATAGTCAATGTAATATGTCTTGGTGTGGTCATTAAATGCATGAAATTCTTCCCTAGGAGACCAAGAAAAGTCAGCCTGCCTGGTGATAATGAAACAAGGGTGATGCAAAGTTAAGATAAATAAATGAGATCATGAAAATCATAAATTGTTACAAGGATTCAACTGTAAAGTTCTCCTATCAATCTCTAGCACATAAAAGTCCTTACTTTAAGTAATTATCACTGTATTCGTGTATTATCATGCTGCTAATAAAGACATACCCAAAATTGGGTACTTTATAAAGCAAAGAGGTTTAATCGACTCACAGTTCAGCATGGCTTAGGAGGGTCAGGAAACTTACAATCATGGTGGAAGGGGAAGCAAACACGTCCTTCTTCACGTGGCGGCAGGAGAGAGAAGTGCCAAGCAAAGGGGGAAAAGTCCCATGTAAAACTATCAGATCTCATGAGAACTCAGTCATTATTACGAGAACAACATGAGGGTAACAGCCCCCATGATTAAACTACCTCCCACTGGGTCCATCCCAAGACATATGCGGACTATGGGAACTACAATTCAAGATGGGATTTGGGTGGGGACACAGCCAAACCGTATCAATCACTAATACTAGTGATCTCACCAGGATTAACTGCCAGTCACCACGCCCATGTCTAGTGGAAGGTTCTTTCACACAATGGTTCTGGCTTCTGTACTTCTGTATTCTGCCCTTCCCCACCCCTGAGACATGGCGGGTTCTGTGGAGTCTGAACAGGACGGCATCTGGGAGTCCTTGGGTGTGGATTCACCGTTTCACTTAAATACAAACCCCTGCCATGTGGCAAATCATAACCAGGCTCATTATCACAGCACTGCAGTCATCAGGAAGCAATTATGGAAAGGTCGATAGAGTTTGTAGTGTTAGATGATGTCAAATATCCTGGTGGAAATGTGAATTTTTGAATTTACTAACTGTCCATGAGACCCTGAGGTACTATTTTTTAAAAATGAAAGGAAGCACAGTGTGGTCACTCGGCCCTAGTTATCTAAGGGACTTGGTCTTATAAGAGTAAATGTTAATTCATGCCCAATTTTAACTTAAATAATCACAATATCACATGAAATTTGTACCACAGATTCATAACTCAGTACTATCCATTAGAGTTGACTCTATTAAGAAGAAAAAATGTGTTTAAGCCTAAGATTTACAGAGCTAAATAATGAATTTCTCTGCTACCCCAAGTGCATCCTAAAAGACAGGTTTGCGGAAGCCAGCACAGTGTCCCAGGCGTGAATCAGCCTTGGGGGCCTCTGTGGTTTCTGGCTATCGAGCCACAAAATATGTTTTCAGTATTTGAAATCTATTTTCCAAAATCAGCAAAGGTAACCAGTGAATGAAGTTCCAGAACACGTGACTCTGAAGTAAAAAGAGGCTTTGGTTTCATTAATATAATTTATATGAGGCTGGGAAACCATTTATCAGTCTGTCACATGTCAAATTTAAGTTTAATTTATTGGGAAAAGAGTTAATGGATTGGAATACAACTCCATTTATCAAATCATCATTAAATTTAAATCCTAGATTAGCTATGGATCAAAGAATTCAGCAGAAATCAATGAAATCTTTTTGTGAGAATCAACTAGCTTTGGAATTTACAGAAATTATTTAGATGTTTACAATGTATTATTTGTGAATTGCCTGCTGCAGCTGCTTTGCGTCACCCACAGGATTTGGTTGGGAGAGTCGTTAAACCCGCAAAGGCAAACTGCGAGGGTGGGAGGTGAGGCAACCAGAAGGCCCCTGCTGTGGTGGTTCCCGGGGGTGGGGCCAGCAGATGGGGATCACGTGGTGCAGGCGTGGGTACCTGCAGGCCGCAGGGGTTCAGGCTCTGAATAGACTAGAAGTTTCTTCTAGTTAAACCACAGATGTTCTTGTATTTCTCAGTAGATGCTGAGCTAATGTTACAGGAACGGTGCCCGAAATATTTAGGAAACTATAATAAAAAAGCTCTGTAACCCTGGATATCTGAATAGGTTCACTGTTCGTATTTTCATTTCCTCTCCTTAAAATAAGTACATGAAATAGAAAACTTTTTGATTGTAACAATCTCCTTTACTCCCCATCCTTGCTCTTCTAACCATCATTACTAGGACCAGGGCTCATTAATTCTTATTTTAGGATCTGACTTGCCTTTTTAAACCAAAGGCAATCTTCTTCCAGGTCCAAACAAAATAAAAGCCTCTCCGACCTGCCTCTGTCCTGCTGCCTTAGGTCTGTGTCTTCCTTCGCGGATCCTGGGACCTTGCTATTGTTTTTCATTGTATTTTTTCTCTGTAACTTGGACCTTGCCTGCTTTTCCTACCCCACACCCAACCTCCTGCTCACTGGATCCTCTGTGGCTATGGCAAGGCTATGTGTCCTCATGGTGGACTCTCATGGACCCTGGATGGGTGTCCCACATCCCAGGACTTGGTGTCCCTTGTGGGCAAGGAGGGTCCTTGGTCCCTGGAAGGTTCTGAACCTCCCTGATCCTCAGTGCCCTGCTCTACAAGACCCTGCCGACGGCGACCACCCACGTTCCTGTCTTGCTTGTATCCTTGGTGGTGCATTTTACAGATAACACATCTCTCTGATAAATGGTGGCACGTTCTCCCCTTGAACTGGTTGAAACCCTGGCTAAGGAAATACCGACCTTACTTTTGGCTTCTCTTGCTGGCTCACCTTGGGCCCTCAGTTCCTAGTAAGGAACTTCAGTTTTCCTCTCCTGCACCTCTCAGCTGGCGTGGCCGTGATGCTACTGTCTGAGGCCTGGTCAACCTGCCCCTGGCGGGGTCTGATTGTCGCCCACCTACTCACTGGCCATCCCTAGGGCCCACTCCAACCACAGGTGCCGGGCCTCAGACCAACCCCGGTGAGAGCTCAGTCCAGCTTCCTCACCTCCCCTGAGGCCAACACCATGGTCCTGTTGCCTGTGCTGACCTCTCCTCCGTGGCCTGCTCCAGGGACGCAGACAGTGACGCATCCCCTTGAGAGAAAGCAGCTGAACCCAGACCTCCGACAGCCCCACCCCAGCCTGGAGCATTTTTCATTTCTAAACTCTGGTTTCGTGATGTTTACTCACAAGTCATGCAATCGCATGCAGCGTTTTCATTCTGTGTAGGAAGCACATCATTCATATTCTGAAGCAGATAATTGAGTCCAGTGAGCAATGGTGAGAATCAGCCTCCTGCTGCCGCCTCCCGCTTCAGACCTGCTCGTGGTGGATTCCATCCACTCAACAGACATTTCCCTCTTGGTGGAAGAGGTGGCAGCTTGTCTTCATCAGCAAAACTGTTAGCCTATGGAGAGATTTTAGAGCCTGATACCAGCATTTCTGACCTGTGGCTCTGGTGTTGGAAGCTCGGGGGATTGGTGATGAGTGCATGGGGGCTGCAGGTCTCTGACCTGGTCTGGCTTTCCCAGCACCTGGCCGAGGGTGACTGTGGCATCCTGTTGCATAGGTGAGGGCACCGGGGTGCAGAGCAGTGAAACAGCAGCAGCAGCTCGCTCCGTAGAGACACAGAGAGGCCCAGGGCTCCTCCCAGGCTTTCCTCTCAGCTGCTGAGCCACTCACTGCCTTCCTCTGCCTCAGTCTCCTTGGTAGGTAGAGGGCGGAGAGGAGTAAGTATCTTACTGAGAGAGAGCCAGGTAGGACACCCTGCAGAAGGAAATGAGGTGGCCTCATTGAACACTGAGCATAAACCAAGCACGTGCTCCGAATACACTAATGCAGCACCCACATGCACACACACATTCATACGTGCACACACGTACACATGTACACACATGCACATACATGTACACTCATGTGTACACACATACATATACAGCAATGCACATGTTTGCACATGTACATATCGGCACAGATGTGCACAGCCATGTACGTGTATTGAATGCACATGTACACACATTCACATAAGCATCCACACGAGTGTACATTGCATATATTACATATGTAAGTAAAATCTCTCTGTAATCATATTTCTTTTGAGCTTAATTTTATTAGCTTAACATTTTAAATTTTATTATTGTAAAATAAAATATTGGTAGATACGATTCCTTTGCTAGAAAAACATCCAACACTTAATGTTCCAACTATGTACTGCTGTATCACAAATCTTAGCCAAAACTTAGTGGCTTCACAAAAGTCCAGTCATTTATTTTGTCTGCAGATCTGAAACCCAGAGAGCTTATGTCCGGGGCGGCTCATCGCAAGCCAGGCCTGGTCACTGGAGCTGGAGGGTGCAGGGCCAGGATGGAGGCCCTCAGGAGATGCAGGTCGGGCTGCTGTCCTGGGAGCTCAGTTTAGCTTCAAGGGCCCAGTCTTTTCCATGGGTCTCCTTGTGGCTTCCAAAAGCAAGTGTTCCAAGAGGTGGGAGAGGAAGCTATGATCTCTTAGGAGCTGAGCCTGGAAACTCAAGCCCGGCATGTCCTTCTGTCAATAACCCCAACACTCAGCAGTGACAATTTCGCAGGAGCCGGCCGAGCTCAAGGGCAGGGGACATAGACAGCATCTCTCAAGGAAAAAGCAGTGCCAGCCGTCTGTGACCACTGCAGTGAACCACATTTACAGACGCAGTGGGGCAGAAAAGCACCCTGTAGTATTTTCTAAGAGTGGGTACTTTTTTTTTCCAAATCAAGTTTTTAAAAGACCAAGTCAATATCAAGGCTAGAACCAGTGAAACATTCGTGAAGGTAGGCATGTTCCAATGCTTCTTAACAAGTTCTATCTTTCTGGCCCAGAGTAGAAAGCACCAAGTCTCCCAAACATGGTACCTGCTACACTGTGTTAGAAAATGGCTCCAGGGTCTTTGGCACATGGTGGAACCAGCCCATTAGAGGACCACCTGCTGAAAACCCTGACCACACAGCAGCAAGACAGTGAAGAATATTGGCCCCCACACGTGGACAAGAGTCAGATACACTGACCGGCAGAGACTAGACAGTTAAAGGCTCCGGAATGAGACAGAGTCCAGGCCTGGCAGGATGTCCGAGACGTGGGAGCTGCAGGCTTCTTCTGTCTCTGAAGCTCGTCCGTCTGGAGCCCCTGTCTCATTGCCAGCTTTGCCAGCAGCTGACTCTGGCTCTGTTACATTCCTCAGAACACCCAGGAGCCCTGAGTCACTTGCCTTAAAGCAAGACAGACCTGACAAATGCCATTCAGCTTCCAAAGAGCTGAAAATTGACCACAGCCTTGTTTTTTGAAGACATGGTTCTCAAACGAAGTTTCTACACAGTAAATAGAGCGCGGATTTTTGCAAGACTATTGAGTTTTCAAACATAACCTCGTGCTCATGAACTCACTCTAGTTTTATAACAGCCCAGGGAAGGAGGAACTCCAGAGTGAATGAACTGGACAGTACTGGACATTCCGATCATGCCCTGTGGGGGCCATGTCCTGCATACCCAAGGTCCTTCTGGGAAAACCCAGGGATGCGGTCTCTATGGCTGTGTCCATGTTCCTCCTACAGGTGAGTGAGTGACCCTTGCTGTCATCACTGGGGTCAAATGGTCAAAGCCATAGCCTGAGACCAATGAGACAGGCGTGGGGCTGCATGTGAGGACCAGCATAATTCTCAGATTGGTTCGGAAAGCAAACTCTGGAGTTTCTGGAATTCGATTCAAACTGTGGATCTGGAACTTACTGCAGCATTGGAAATGGCCCCTAACCACTCCATCTTCACCTTCTCTCCTGCAAGGCAGCACCAGAACCCAGGGTTACCCCTCCATCTTCACGTTCTCCCCTGCAAGGAGGCACCAGAACCCAGGGTTACCGCTCCACCTTCGCCTTCTCCCCTGCAAGGCGGCACCAGAACCCAGGGCTGTCCTGACGATCCCCTGGTACAGTGCATAGAAAGTGCTTATCATCCCTGGTAGGCCAAGTAAACTCTGAAAAATGAAACTCATTCTCATCAGTTAAATGTCCAGAAATTTGGCATCTTGACAATATTGAGTCTCAGAATTGAGCCTCACTTCCTATAGTCACAGAATTGAGCCTCACTGCCCATAGTCACAGAGTATCTCTTCACTTATTTACTTACAGAAAACATTCAAGCTATAATGTTTTGTAAGAAAGCAAATAAAACACAAAGCAAAGCACTGTAATCCTAAATACACACACAGTCACACACTTGCACATGCACATTTGCACACGTGCATACACATTTACACACATGCACATACAGGCAGAAGGGGAAAGAGCTCACCCCAGGTTACATCTGCACAGTGGTGTGCAGGTGGAGGGTATCTTGTATTTTCCTATGCTTTCTAACTATTACATAATAAACCCATGTGACTTTTTTCATCAGGAAAAAGAAACTTTAACAAAATGATTTCACTTTAGTGGTGTAAAAAATATGACTGTGGATTGAATAGCAATGACCCAAACATATTCTCAGATTTCAGTATGCTTCACAGAAGCCTGTTTCTCTCTTAATTTTTCCTTCTTTAAATTCCTCTGAAGTTAGAATTCTTTCATCCTTAGCCTCCACTCACTTTCATGACCTAATCATATAACATCAAAGCGCTTGTCAATTTCCTGTGACCCTCGAGCCCTCTCTTCATGAACCAGGCCCTCCATTGCCCGCTGTGCACTTGCTCCAGCTTCACTTGGAGTCACAGAGCGTGGCGAGGTCACTTCTAATTTAAGCCCGGCTGCTCATTTTTCTTTTTTTTGTCATTGACTTTTTTTAGTGATTCCAATTAGATTTGATGTTTATTGACAGAGTCTGCTGTATTTTTCTTATAAGGAAGAATATATGAGAAGTGGATGCTTTTGATAATTTTGATGAAATTAATGCTTAAAAACAACATGGTTATTTAGTTAGACATGGGTTACATTGCTACAGTCTCTCTGAGTTTCCCCTACACTGTCATTATTTTGCCTGCACTAGAGCTGGTAGTTAATTAATTATAAAACCATATGCATAATTAAATCCTTATTGTCTAGTGGGTTTTAGTCATTGTCCCTTTGTTTTTTTCTGTCATTAGTTGGCTTAGTTGCTGAGAGATTATATGAAACCCCGCACACGGTAGGCCAGTCTTTAGCAGATAGAAAAATGAGTAAAAACATGTTGCCTCCTGTTCTCTTCTGCATACCATGGATTTCTGCTTGAATTGCAGTTATCATTTGAAGAATATAAACATCGTATTTCCAAAAGCTAGATCTCTAAAGATACTCTGATGTTAAAATCAAATAGATGCATATACGTGTACATATACATGTGTATCTGTGTGCATTTCTCTATGTATGTATCAATACATATTACATATTCACCCTGCAGATGCCATCAACAATAAAAACAAAATATCTCAGTCCTAACATTAAAAATAGAGATTTTAAATGCACACATAAAATATTTATTCTTTGAAACGGAGTACTTTTTGAAGAGATATGATAGAAGGAAAAAAAGATCCCACAACCTTTTAAAGAAAATTGCTTCTTTAAGGTGCCTAGAAGAATGACAGGTCTATACTTTTAAAAACAAAATTATGAAAATTGCCTCTATTTCTGAGACAGGCTAAAATTAAGATGACTTTGAAACCACTTCAAACAGTTTTCAAAATTCTTTTAGGAGAAAGCCCTAATTACTAAAGTAAAACAGCTTTATTGGGCACTCTCATCTTAAAAGCATGCTGTTTAAAAATTAAACCTACACTGAGCTGAGGGTGTGTGGCTCCTGGTCTCAGGGGTCTTGAGGCCCCAGTCCTGTGAAGACGTCCAGGGGAGTGTTCTGAGCCTGGTGTGGGTGAGCCCTGCTGACCTGGGTGGCTTCTGCGGTGGGAATGGGGTTCAGAGCTCCCCGCTCAGGTAAACAAGAACGATGCACTCTTCTCACCTCAGGGGCGTGGACACTTTCAACCCATCCATAGGGCTTTCACAAGTCATACGGAAGGGTCTGTGGACTTGTAACATTCTCCCAAGGGCTCCATGTGCAGTCAGGACATTTGGGGACTTGTGTTCAGGATTTGGAGGGGGCGTCTGCCTTCCAGGAACTTTCCAGTTTGTTTTGGTAAAAAACGACAGTGAAGAAAGAAATTAGTAGAAACCAACAGGTGCTAAGCTGTGTTTGAGGGACGTGTTCTGGTTAAGTTTAGGTGTTTTTGTTTGTTTGTTTATTTACCCATTTTCTAGATGCCACAAAGGAGAAATTCTTAGCTAGTAGAATAAAATGAGTTATAGCAATTCTATTGAACTATTGAGTTAATTAAGGGCATTTATGTTGGGGTCGGACAGGGCAAAGAAAATGCCAGCTGTGTGGGAGGGTGAGGACAAGCAGTGATTAATCTGGGGGTGAATTTCAGCCAATCCACCAGCTTCTGGAAATGCCCCTCCGGCTGTTTTTTTTTTTTTTCCAGTAAAATTGGTGCTGTTTTGCCAATGAAAAGATAGCATGGTAGCTATTCTGATAGTAAATTTAATGCCTGGAAATATTTTTTGATACTTTGGGGTTTCAATGCAAGGTCAAATTGTTATTACATGAAATTTTAGCATTTTTGAATAGAAATTAACAAAATTTAGAGTTGTTAATTTATAGTCACAGAAATTAAAGTATGATTTTCTGCTCTTGCTCTATAACTACTACAATGAGTAACTAGACTGATTTACAAAGACACATGACCCCGGTTCACGGAGAGACCTGATTGCAAGACACCCCTGGGGCCGGGGCCTGCCCATCGGCTTCGTCCTAAGAGTTTCCTGGGGGCCCTGGCTTCCCTGCAGCATCTGAAGGCACTCAGGCCCCACCTGGAAGGATGCAGAGAGCAGTCCTTCGCATTTTCAGGTGAATTTGTGCAGAGAAATAGTCTTGACCTAAGAACATGGAGCTAAAAGGCCTTTCGACAAAACACTAAACTGCTTCCTGCCCTGCAGGAATAAGCAGCACCTAGAGCTCTCTGCTGACAGCCTTTGAGAATCGGAGGGACTGAGGGAAGCTTCAGGCGGTTTCTGTTTTTGTTTTGTTTTGCTTTTCCATGGAAATTACATATATCTCAGTATTTACCTATTAAAGATAACTTTGTTAGAAAGATGAGCTCTTGATAATATCCCACAATTGTTAGAAAGTACCAATTAGTGAATAATATTCAGATGAGGAAGGAATTGTCTGAGGACACCTAAATAAAGTTTCAAAGCTTGAGGTGTTCTTGGCAGTGACACAGATGAAAGCGCAGGTCCAGTGCTGTGAGCGGCTGTGTTTACCATTTCCCAATTGTGGTGGGTGTGCCCAGAATTCATTGTGGAGCGCGATCTCCAACCACAGGGAGCAGGAAAATAAAACAAAAAGAAATGCATGGAAGTAACTAGTTGGGATTTACTCAGGGGAAGGGAAAAAGCATAAAAGAGAAAAGCTAAAGCCATATTTCCAAAAATTCAAATAATATTTTAAAAAAGAATGCAATCTCACTGGCAATAGCAGATGATAAAAAGCTACTCTTTTTACCAATAAAGTAGGCAAATATTGACCACATTATAGACACACACATATATATAATCACATAGAGACATCATTGCACACCCACAAACATACGCGGCACATGCTACGCGTGAGGCGGTGGCTTGACTGGCCTAGATAAAGGAGACTGGAATCCTCAGGAAGTGTTTCTGTAGGTGCAGAAGGGGATGCAATATTGTTGGAAGGCATTGCGGCAGTTTTTCTCTCAAACATATATACATTCCATATCTACAGAATCATCCTCAGTAATATCGATATTACAGATCTGTTCATCTCAATACCATTGCTAAAATTAAAGGCAGCAATTGAAGGAAGGTTATATAAATTGCTATGTCATGCAGTTATTAAAAATTCTACTTAAAAGTGCTTATTGAAATTGATAGGTTAAAGCTATTATAAAGAAAATTATACTATTACATAGACTGTAATTATATTTTTGAACTAAATATTCATGTATGTATGTGCACAAATGAAATGACAGATATGCTAAACCAAACGTGAACAGTGATTACCACTGGGTAATGAAATTGCAGGGGAGTTTTCTCTTCTTTTCACCTGTCTATTGTAATGTTTTTAGGTGAAAATATACATGTTTTTGAGACAGGGCGTTGCTCCATGGGCCAGGCTGGAATGCAGTGGCACGATCACAGCTCACTGTGGCCTCCAACTTCCGGGAGCAATCTTACCACCTCAGCCTCCGCAGTAGCTGGAACTCAAGCACACACCACCACACCTGGCTAATTTTATTTGTATTTTTCATAGAGAAGGCGTTTCGCCATGTTGCCCAGGCTGATCTTGAACTCCTGGGTTCAAGCTATCCTCCAGCTTCAGACTCTCAAAGTGTTGGGATTATAGGCGTAAACCACTGTGCCTGCCCACTTTTTTAACATATGAAATAAAATCTATATCATAGATGTATGTGCATGTGTATATAAGAGATGTCTGTGTGTATGCGAACATGTGGAGAATAATTTCACTTCATCCAAGTGTTCTCTCTTGAAAGATAAATCAAAACAAGAGATTTTGCAGAAAGACAAATGGGATGTACTTTGGAAGAAAGTGCCTTGTTTTGGAGAATATGCAATAATAATCCTCTTGCCCTCTCACTAGTCTTCAAAACTGAATTCCCCGAAGAACTGAGGCTTAGGCAGCATTTTGAGAAGAGGACGGAGCTGCTTGTTGAATGAGGGATGCAAACAGCAGGTGTGGGGACAGTGCCGCATCCATCGCGGAGGTTTCCTGCGCGTGATTCTTCACCCTTCAAACCAGCCCAAGTTCCTCTTTCCAGATGCCCCTGAGCTTCTTCCAGGCACTCAGCCCAGCGGCTCTCATGGGACCCTGTGCCCCCTGCACTGTTGACCACCAGTTTAGGACAGGAATGACCAGCTGCTTCAAGGATGGGGCGATGGCATTCAGGAAAGGAGAGATGCTCACCGATAGGCCAGTGCCTGGGAGGAGATGCACCCTGCAGCAGGGCGGCTGTGCTACCGCCGGCGGCTGTGTCACGGCTTCCTTCCCCAACTCTCCACTCCAGTATCCTGGGGATCACTCCACAGTAGGAATCAAACAATACACTTGTTAAAGTGTTTGGAACAATTAGATACACAACGCCCAAAGGCATTGCTCAGTGAATGCTGGCTCTATCAGAACTATTATCAGCAGTAGCTGTTTCTGTGGTTGGGACTCTTTGCAAGAGCTATAAAATGCTAAACTGACAAACCACAGGGAAGCTGGGAAGTAAGGGAAATACGACAACCCCTTTAACCAGAGTATGAAATCTCAGGGAAGTCAGTGTTTTGTCTTTTTTTTTTTTTTTTTTGAGACGGAGCCTTGCTCTGTTGCCCAGGCTAGAGTGCAATGGTGTGATCTCGGCTCACTGCAGCCTCCGCCTCCTGGGTTCAAGTGATTCTCCTGCCTCAGCCTCCCCAGTAGCTGAGATTACAGGCACCCACCACCATGCCCAGCTAATTTTTTGTATTTTTAGTAGAGACGGGGTTTTGCCATGTTGACTAGGCTGGTCTTGAACTCCTGAGCTTAGGCAATCCACCCGCCTTGGCCTCCCAAAGTGCTGGTATTACAGGCATGAGCCACCGCGCCTGGCCTTTTTCTTATTATTAGTAATAACCCTTAATATAAGATCTACTCTTTAGCAAATTTTAAGTATACAATATAATATTGCTAACCATGTGCCCTGTGCTGTATTGTAGCTCTCCAGATATTATTTATCTTGCATAAATGAAACTTTGTACTTTTGGCTATCACATCTCCATTGCTCTGTTACCTCAGTCCCTGGAAGCCACCATTCTACTCTCTGCTTCCATGAGTTTGACTATTTTAATTTCCACATATAAGTGATATCACACAGCATTTGTCTTTCTGTGTCTGGCTGATTTCACTTTGCATCATGTTCTTCGTGTTCATCCATATTGCTGCAAATGGCATAGTTTCCTTCTTTTTTAAAGGCTGCATAGTATTCCATGATGTATGCGTACCACATTTTCTTTACCCATTCATCTGTTGATGGACACTTGGGTTGATTCCATATCTTGGCTATTGTGAATAGTGCTGAAGTAAACATAAGAGTGCAGATACCTCTTTCACATACTGATTTTCTTTCCTTTGGACAAATACCCAGAGTGGGTTTGCTAAATTATATGGTAGTTTCATTTTTATTTCTGCTAAGAAACCTGTCTGTTTTTGTTCCAGGATGATGCTGTTTTGATTACCATAGGTTTGTAATATAACTTAAAATTGGCAGGTGTGATCCCTCCAGTTTTGTTCTACTTGTTTAATTGGTCCCTTATGAAATTGAGGATTTGGTTTTATTTCTGTGAAAAATGCCATTGGAGTTTTCGTAGGGATCACATTGAATCTGTAGATCACTTTTGGTAGTATGGACATTTTAATTATTTAATATTAATTCTTCCAGTCCATGAGCACAGTGTCTTAATACGTTCTGGCTGCTGTAACAAAATACCATAAACTGAGCAGCTTATAAACCACAGAAATGTATTTCTCACAGTTCTGGAGGCTGGGAAGTCCAAGATCAAGGTGTCAGCAGATTCATTATCTGAGGAGGGCCCACTTTCTGGTTCCTGGATAGCACTTTCTCACCGTGTTCTCACAGTGGGGAGGTGGAAGGGAACTCTCTAAGGTTTTTTAGTAGGGCACTAACCTCAACCAGGAGGACTCCTCTCTCACCACCTCATCACCTCCCAAAGGCCCCTCCCCTCCAAACACTGTGACTTTGGGGGTGAAGATTTCAACATAAATATAGGGGGCCACAAACATTCAGACCATAACTCATGGGATATCTTTCTATTTATTTGTATTTTCATTTTTTAAATCAATGTTTTATTGTTCAGTGTACTGATCTTTTACCTCCTTGGTTAAACTTATTCCTAAGTGTTTGTTGGTGCTATGTTAAATGGGCCAAGGTGGGGGTTGTTTCTTAATTTCTTTTTCAGAGAGTTTATTGTTAGTGTATAAAAATGCATTTTATTTTGTATGCTGATTTTGTAGATTGCAATTATACTGAAGTTATTATTATAAATAATTGTTTGATGGAGTCTAGGGTTTTCTGTGTACTTTAGTTCTTTAATCATAGTTTCTTCTAGCTCTTTGAGCATATTTGTCATAAATTCTGTGAAGTATTCCTCTGCTAAGTACAATATGGGGGCCTTTCTCAGGGCATTTGCATTAGCTGTTGTTTTTTATGTTTCTGTGTTACACTTTAATTTTTTTTAATGCCTTATACCTTTCTGCTGAAACCTGGGCATTTTGAATAACATGTCATAACAACTCTGGACACCGATCCCTCCCATCCCAGTTTGCTTACGGGACTGTCCATTTGTTCAGTGTCTTGGCTGGCCTAGTTCGGTGAAGTCTGTGTCCTCTGCTTCTCAGAGGGCAGAGCTCTGGGCATATGCACAGTCTTCTTGACCACCAGGGACCCTGCGGTTTCAGCGAGGCTGTCTCTGAAATGGTCTATTTCCCTGATCCCTCTGCTGAGGATGTGGCTTCTCTTCCTCTGTTGGTATCACATCCAACTGTCATCCTTCACAAATTGCTTGTGGATCACCCTACTGTTTTCCACAAGATCATGGGGTATGACTTGCTCTACTCTGATCCAATTAAATCTGGGTCCCTTGGCAGGGGAAGGGTGCTGCTCATCTTTGAGGCATGAGAGACCTTACCTAGAGAGTCCTCTGCACTAGGGACCCAGAGCTGGGGGACTGGACCCCTCCTCCTCTTGATCTCTTTGGGTCCTCTCTGGGTAGCATGAACTAGAGACGGGACAGGCACCACCTTCCCAGCACTGCCAGTAGCTCCATGTGGGCCTGTGTGGAACTCTGCTGTGGAGAATAAATCTGCCCATGTTCATTGGCTGCCAAACCCACTCAGGACAGTTCTTCCCCACCAGGTGCTGAACAGGATGAGAACTGCCCATGGTCACCGGTTTCCCAGCCTGCTGGAGAGGTTCTTCCTTACTGCAGAACTGTGGATGGATGGAGGGAATTCCTACAGCGAATGCCCTGTCCTCCCACTATTCTTGCCAAGTATCTGTAGATTTTGTTTAACAAATTCTTCTCAGGTTCTGTAAGCCCTTTGATCAATCTCCAGTGATTTGGAATGATTGATTTTGCTGATTTTGATCAGCATAATAATGGATGCCTCTCTGGGAGAACAGTTTCCACAGCCTTCTTAAGCCATGCCACTCCAGAAGTCATGCCTCCAAGTTGCTTCTCTCTTAAAACCCTAGTAAGTTGAAAAATGTCTGCAGGTCTCTGCATGCTCTCTATAATGATGCCTCATGTCTTTGAACCTGCAGTTCTCTCCCCGTCAATGTCCGACTTTCATTTTTATCATCGTTCCCCTTAAAGATCTACTTAGATGTCACCTGCCTTAAAAAGACCCCTGGAGGGTTTTTAGATTATTAACATCTGAAGATTTTAGAACTGTTCTAAATGGTATAAAATATTTAAATCTTCTTGTAAAACTCTGATTGGGCGAGTTGCTTTAGTGGAATTCAGTCTAGAATGATCAGCAGTAACTAGTATTTGACTTTGAAGACGATGCTGCCTGCTTTAGCCTGGTATGTAGGCACTGGTGATGATGCTGCCTGCTTTAGCCTGGCATGCAGGCACTGGTACTGGTTTTTAGGCACTCTGAGTAGACAGAAAATGTCATAGTAGTTTCTATTTTAATTCAAGGAGGAAAATGCAGGATATCAATGCTGCTACATAGACACTGACTTTTCTAAAAATATGCCACATTTGTCATTATAGTATCTAAGTTTTATGGAACATACACCTGGACATTATATATACTTCTAGATTTTACCATTGAATCCTTAACATTGTGCTTAAATATTATTATAGCCCATTTATTTTTTTTCACCTTTTTTTAACCTTTTTTTTTTTTCTAACCTTTGATTTTTTTTTATTATACTTTAAGTTTTAGGGTACATGTGCACATTGTGCAGGTTAGTTACATATGTATACATGTGCCATGCTGGTGCACTGCACCCACTAACTCGTCATCTAGCATTAGGTATATCTCCCAGTGCTATCCTTCCCCCCATCCCCCCACCCCACCACAGTCCCCAGAATGTGATATTCCCCTTCCTGTGTCCATGTGATCTCATTGTTCAATTCCCATATAGCCCATTTATATTAGAGAGAAGCTGCAGTTTAAAAATGGATGTTCAAAGTCTCTCAGGTGCACAGAGCTAACAAGAGCAAAGTCCAGATTTTAAAAACTTCTTAAGTCACACCAAATACCACAGCTCCTTATTTGGATTTTACTATTGCATTTACTTCCAGGAGATGAATTTCTATTCCCAGGAAATATCTGCGTAAATAATATAGAAATATGTAAGTATTTAGAATGTCAGAAAAACAAATAAGAGATTCATAAGTTTTATATGGAAAACAAGCAGATATAAACAAAATAGGGTTTTAAAGTACTAAGCCGTGAACATGCTAAACTTAAATTCATATTTTGTAATAGGATGCATTAGTTGAGCAACACTTAATATAAAATCCCTGAAAGATAAGATAGCAAGCAATGAGACTGTGGTTTTCACTTTAGATTTCAAAACTATTAGGAAAAATTAATTTCTGTCATACTTAGATACAATATTCTCACATTTTAAATATGAAAATAAAAATAGTGCAGGAAAGTCCATTTTCTTCTATGGATCCAGTGGTCACATTTCTTTAGAAGAGCAAGCAAATATCATGACTACTGGGAATTGCCTGCATTATATTCATAACCAGGTACAAGACAGGTTATTTCCTAAGTAGTTAAGTGCAATGAATTCATCTTAAGTCCTTAAAACTTCCCATGTGAACTCTGCACAAAAGCACTTCCGTGAAGACGTTCTCAATATTTGGAGGAAGAATTCGTAAAGAGTTAATGCTTGAATTAATTCAATTGGTCATTAATTTCCTATGCAGCTAATTGCTATTGATGACATTAAATGCCAACCTCATCATTGCTTTGTCTTGAACAAGGGCAATGACATCAGATTACCCCTGGCTACAGCTGGCCTCACTGGCAGCACCTGCGGGACCAAGTGGATCCATGTGGAGCCTGTGCGCCCCTCTCCAGCCGCCTCCTGCAGGTGCATCCCGCGCTTCCTTCAGAACTCAGGTGGTGTTCACTTAGCCTTCCTTCAGCTCCTTTTGGATGGACAGGGTGGACTTCCTCTTTCTCCCTCTTCACCTTGTATCCACTTTTAATGAAATGTCCATAGCAGATTATGTGTCTAAACATTTGTTTTCCACATTTGATGGTGAACTTCTTAAATGTGGGTATTAAGTTTCTCCTAGCATTTGGTATGACGGCCAGACTCTAGTATTGCTGAAAAGATGTCTGAGCAATAGATGCTCATGGAAGGGAGAGTGTCATCGAGGCAGATGCCCTAAGAATATCTTTATGGAGAAGGGAAGTACTAACCTGGCCCGAGGTGATGAGTAGTAGCAAAGAAGGCTAAAAACGGAAGGGAGAGAAGCCCAACACAGGAACCTGTTTCCTGAATATTGGAACAGCCAGAGCAGGACACCTCTTCCTGACCAAACAGAACAGAGGCTTCTACCTGGAGAACATGGATGTCTTCCAAAAGATCTGGGGATGCCCACCTTTAGGGTGATTTAATAAGAAATTAAGGGCAGACAAAATTCTCTGGCATTTTCTTCATCATGATGACTCTGAGTGGCAGCACAGGTGTGTCCCACCCCGCGGTGGGTCAGAGCGGGCGTGTGCTTGTCACGTGCTCACCCGTGTCTCCAGCGCCCAGAAGTGCAGGTTGCATGTGCTACACTCAGTAAACACGGGCCAGTTTCACAGATAAACTCAGGAAGACACGAAGAGTCACATGATTTTCTCTGGAACAAGTAAGTCTGAAGCCGAGTTCCCATCACAGGGAGATTTTCTCTCAGTCACCACTGGAACTCACTCAGCCTCTACCCAGGGTTACCCAGGGTCGGCGTGGATCATGACACCTTCAGGAGGGAGACATAGGGTGTCGATCGCCATGTAGGAATTTCACGTACTTGGATAAAGGAGCAGGAAAAAACATTCTATCTTAAAACCGGAGTTTGCAGCCTCTGGGGGACGGCTGACGTGGAACCGTGATGGTGCTACCGGCATCTGCTATGTTACCCTCATGCCTGCTGTTGGGTGTCAGGTTTTATATGTTAATAAATTGTTAGGATTATAAAAACATAATATGCCATAAAATGACAACAATATGAATAGGAGAAAGTACATCTTTCATCAGAAGACCCAGATTCAATCTAAATTCTCTTCCTTAGGAGTCGGGTGTGACTGGGCGACTCGCTACTTCCAACCTCCATTTTTGCACGTTCTCACCATCCCATAATATTGTGAGAATTAAATAATAGAATATATATGAAATATCTAATGGAATATTTGGAAGCAAATATTTGCTCAATGATATTTTGAATAAATTAATGGATAATAAACATATAATCATAACACCATAAACAAAACCTACAGAACAAAAGCATTTCTATCCCAGATATTAAAAGTCCCTGTTGTAGATGAGGACAGGTAGGTGGCCTAAGGTCGTTCCCAGGCTGGGTCCAAACAGAACAGTGTTCACGCCACGCAGACACCAGCAGGCGTCCCCTGAGAGGTCCCTGAAGGCACCTCAACACCTGCAGATGCCTCACCCTTCACCTGTGGCCCCAGAACCCTGTGGAAAAATGACTTGACAGAAGCACAGGGACAAACATGGGGTTTCAAGGCCATCGGAAGCCCAGAGCAGCAGCTAGACCCGAGGAACTCGGCCATGGTGGCTTTTGAGTGAGGAAAGAGGAGTGGCTGAGATTTGACTGGGGTCATTGTTCAGCGGTCATGTGGGCTTAAGGGGTGAGTACAGGGAGGGATAGTTGCGTTTACGCATAAATCAAAGTGGAGAGTGGTCTGGCCCCTTCAAATGTGCACACACACAGCATTCAGCATTTGCATTTTTAATTCCTGTTTCCTATGTTGCTTCCCTTGGAAATGATTTTTAGTTAATACTTAAAACAGACACTGCCCAGGTACAAGCAGCTTAGTCAATGCTCCATGTCTGAGGGAGGATGGTTTTTGCCTGCCCTCCAAGAGTTTCCCAGAATATCCAGTGTTTCTTGAGTGTGATAAGTGGAGCCCAAGTGGGAAAATCTTTTCCATGAGGAAGCGATGGGTCGGCAGCTCCACGCGAGACTCACACCATTGCTGAGTTTCCACACATTGACTCCACCACGCCATGTTCCGTGGTCATCAGAGCAGGTGTCTGTCCTGCGGCCCCACTTTGCACTCCCCTCACTAGAACCTTCGTACAGTAAAGGCTTCAACTTCACTGAAGGTCTTCTGTGTTTACCATCTCATGATTAATTACCAAGGGAGAATAAGAGGTGGATTTGTCAGCTGGAATTTTACTCAGGCCTTTAATTTTGAAAATTAAAAGTTTTCAAATGATTTAGAACATGTTGAGGAAAAAAGCCATGTCTGTTTGCAGATATTTTTGTGTGTTGCTCATGCCTTTCTACCAAAAGTACAAGCATTTTCAGGGTCTGTGAGCCCGCCAACCATTGCAAAATAATTCACAAATACACATTTAAGATAAAAAACAAAACTGGCCGGGCATGGTGGCTCAGGCCCGTAATCTCAGGGCTTTTGGAGGCTGAAGGGAGAGGATTGCTTGAGGCCAGGAGTTCAAGATCAGCCTGGGCAACATAGCAAGGCACTGTCTCTACAAAACGTATATAAAAAATTATCCAGCCAGGCGTGGTGGCTCACAGTTGTAATCCCAGCACTTTGGGAGGCAGAGGCAGGTGGATCACGAGGTCAGGAGTTCAAGACCAGCCTGGCCAAGATGGTGGAACCCTGTCTCTACAAAAATTAGTTGGGTGTGGTGGCGGGCACCTGTAATCCCAGCTACTCGGGAAGCTGAGGCAGGAGAATCACTTGAACCTGGGATGGCGGAGACTGGAGTGAGCTGAGATCGTGCCACTGTATTCTAGCCTGGGCATCAGAGCAGGACTCTGTCTCAGAAAAAGAAAAAAAAGAATTAGCCAAGTGTGGTGATGTGTACTTGTAGTCTCAGCTACTCAGGAAGCTGAGATGGGAATATCTTTTCAGCCCAAGAGTTTGAGGCTGCAGAGAGCTGCTATCACGCCACTGCACTCCAGCCTGGGCAACAGAGAAAGGCCCTGTCTCAAAAATAAAATAAAATAAAATAAAATAAACAGGTGACAACTCAGTTTTAAACATTTAAGCCAATGAAAACCCTAATTAATAGCTATTTTATAACTGGAATTAACTAAAGTTCTACTGCACTGATCTAGATGTCAGCAATACCTGAGTTAAAGCCCATCTCTAGGACTCAGGTAATATTAGTCTATGAATTTAATTTATTCACCTGTAAACTAGAAATAATGTGTCAGACCACACGGGGTTTTTATGATCTAAGTAGATGACAGACATAAAAGCAACAAGCACAAAGTCTCACCCGAAGTAGAATTCAATATTATTGTTTGTTTTTTCTTTATCCTTCCTCTGAATTTAGGCATAAGTAGATAAAGCACAAGAAAATTACCTGAGCTTTGAAACTGCAAACAGAAGCCACCTTTTCAGAGCATCCCCTTCTGCACCCAGCACTTCCTTCATCAGCTGCACCTCCCTCACTGATGTGGGCGAGCACCCTGAGCCTTTCAACACCCTGCATGAAAAATCCATTACTTCACTAAGTCATATTTGCCAAGGCAAGGAAGAGTTGGCCCAAAATATTTCCTCCTGAGAGAGGACTTGTCCCACCCACATCAGACGTAAGACACCCATCTCATTCTGTTTTGTTCCTTTCAGAGGATTTGCTATTATTTGTAACTATGTTTTAGATAAAGGTATTTATTCCTCTTTCCCCCCAGTGCGAGGACAGGGAAAGTGTGATCTGGACCCTGGTGTCACCAGCCCAGTGTCTGGAGCACAAGAGATAATAAATGTTGAAATCATGAGTGAACAAATACAATGTATAAAATTTCAGTAAATACTGTTTATTTTTTAAATTTTGCCATAATCTATACAATAAATATTAACCAATGATGGATCTTTTCTTTACAGAAGGTTACCAAACCAGTTTGCATTTGTTGACTTAGTTAGTGGAGGCTCCTCCATAACGAGCTCATTAATTTTAGGCCACCTTGCGTGGCTTTGGTTGACACTCAGTGTGTGACAGCTAATGTGATGCTCCCTGAAAAGTATATCGCAGAGTCTCGCAGAATTACGAGGAAGGCAACGGAGCTCCGCAGCCCTGCGTTTAACCTTTATTTATTTATCCATCATAAAATGTGGGGCTTCTCCAGTTCCAGACAATATCTGAAAACTAGAGTAACAAAGATTCAGGGGACACACACAGCCTCTATGCAGACACGCTGACATACGGAGCTCAGCCCTCTATGCAGACACACTGAAATATGAAGACACCCACAGGCCTCTATGCAGACACGCTGAAATATAGAAACACACACAGCTCTCCATGCGGACATGCTGAAATACAGAGCACAGCCCTCTATGCAGACACACTGAAATATAGTCATTGGCAACTAAAATACAGTGTGAACACATCCAACAAAATGGGCGCACAGGGAGTTATGACAGGAACTTATGACAGCAAACGGCACGTGGACCCACAGGTCTGATGATCTCTGGCCATCCCAAAGGTTGGGCCACTCCCTACCATATGCACCTCTGCTGAAGCAAGTTGAGAACTGACTCGCCGGGAGGGAGTCGCTGGCCAACGTGAGGCCAGCCCTGTGCACAGAGCGCGCAGGAAATGGTGCGGGTTCGCCTTCTCGGGAGTTGGATACGACTGCCATCTTTTTATAAGTGAGAATTGCAGGATCATCGACCATTGTGTACTCACACATTTAAAGATGTGTAAGTCTTAAATAACCCTTTGGGAATATTAAGGAGCTGTCACAGGGGTTCTCAATTTTGGATGTGCATAAAAACACTTCTGTAGTGATTTTAAATGAAAGTGCCTGGTCTCAACTAACACCTGCTGAACTAGAATTGCCACAGTTTGGGTTTGAGAATCTGTTTTTTTGTTTTTGCTTTTATAAGTTTCAGAAGCAAAAGTGAGGGTCACTGGTTTGCAGGTGATTGAAGGGTTTGGCCACCTGTGGGCCATGATGTCATTGTTGTTGGTGGTGGTAATGGTGAGGTTGGGGCTGTGATGTCGTTGTCATTGGTGGTAGTGATGGTGAGGTCGGGGCTGTGATGTTGTTGTCATTGGTGGTGATGGTGAGGTCAGGGCTGTGATGTCATTGTCATTGGTGGTGATGGTGAGGTCGGGGCTGTGATGTCGTTGTCATTGGTGGTGGTGATGGTGAGGTCGGGGCTGTGATGTCGTTGTCATTGGTGGTGGTGGTGATGGTGAGGTTGGGGCTGTGATGTCGTTGTCGTTGGTGGTGGTAATGGTGAGGTTGGGGCTGTGATGTCGTTGTCATTGGTGGTAGTGATGGTGAGGTCGGGGCTGTGATGTTGTTGTCATTGGTGGTGGTGGTGATGGTGAGGTCGGGGCTGTGATGTCGTTGTCATTGGTGGTGGTGATGGTGAGGTTGGGGCTGTGATGTCGTCATTGGTGGTGGTGATGGTGAGGTCAGGGCTGTGATGTCATTGTCATTGGTGGTGGTGGTGATGGTGAGGTCGGGGCTGTGATGTCGTCATTGGTGGTGGTGATGGTGAGGTCGGGGCTGTAGCGTCATCATTGGTGGTGGTGACGGTGAGGTCGGGGCTGTGATGTCGTTGTCATTGGTGGTGGTGATGGTGAGGTTGGGGCTGTGATGTCGTTGTCATTGGTGGTGGTGATGGTGAGGTCGGGGCTGTGATGTCGTCATTGGTGGTGGTGATGGTGAGGTTGGGGCTGTGATGTCGTCATTGGTGGTGGTGATGGTGAGGTCAGGGCTGTAGTGTTGTCATTGGTGGTGGTGATGGTGAGGTTGGGGCTGTAGTGTTGTCATTGGTGGTGGTGATGGTGAGGTCAGGGCTGTGATGTCGTTGTCGTTGGTGGTGGTGATGGTGAGGTCACTGTAGGAAAGCCCAGCAGAATGGCCCTGAAGCGTGGGCTCCGTCCCTGATATGCCTTCCCATGATCTCTTTTCCTAAGGAAAAATCAGAATAAATGAAGGGTGAAGGCAGCCTTGAAAATGAAGCAAATTATAAAGGTAAACTACACGCGAAAACTTCAGGGGAGTCTAAACGTTTTATCTCGATGATTAATGGGTGCCTTGGGTAGCATTCTCTACATGTCTTAGGGCATCAGGAAACAGAACTGCCCTATTTTTTCTCAGAGATTTATTCATTCAATGAACATATATTAAGTACCAAGTATTTCCAGGTCTTATTCCAGTGATTGGAATTCAATAATAAACTTACTGACAAATTCCCCTGTGTCTGTAGAACTTACAATCTGATGGGTAATAAAACAGGTCAGTAACAATAAAAATTGCAATAAATAAGTGGAGTAGGAATTAAATGATAAAAGGTACTATGTATGTAAGAATAAGGGATCCTGGACACAGTTGTGAGCAAGGCTGCGAGGCTAAGTGTGCAGTCAGGGTGGGCATCCCTGTGGAGGTGATGTCTGAGCCTCCATTACACTCAGATGTGGACATGAGCTGCCTGGGAAAGGAACATTCCAGAGAAAGGCACAGCCAGGGTAAGGCTCTGACCTGTGTCCTGCATGCTCAGTGAAGCTGCTTGGTTCAAGTGGTATGAAAACAAGGAGAATAAAATTTTTTTTAAGTATCAGAATTTGCTCAGATGCCATCTCTACAGGTCATGACCCAGCTCTGGGAGAGCCTTGGCAATCTGCTTTAACTAGGGAAATGCTGCAGGGTTTGAGTAGAGAAGGGGTCTGGCCTGACACAGCAGCTATCTGGCCAGTGTTGAGAAGGGAGTCTGCACATTCGTCAGGAGTCCAGATGGAGATTATTGTGACGCAGGCCAGAATGGCTGAGGTCATGAGGGGTGGCTGAAGTTTGGGTACATCTGAAAGGAAGAGGCAATACGATGTCCTGATGGATTAGAGCTGAGGTTGAGAAAACAGATGAGTTAATGACTACGGCATCGCTCCTTTCTCCTGAGGGATCTGAAGGTGTTGTCCGCGGAGCTGCTATGATGACAACACCCCACATTGTTCCCCATACACTCAGCCTCCCTTGCTGTGGGTGAGGCCACGTGGCCATTTCTGGCCGATAGACTGCAAGGGGAAAAGCTATGCCACTTCTACCAAAGCAGGTAGAACAGAGCACATCTTCACCTTTGTGTCCTGCCCTATGTGAGGACCTCAGAATCCTCACACAGGGAGCGTGCAGCTGCTGCTGGTGGAGCCCAGCAGACAGACCCCGAGTGACTGTGGATTCATGAGTTTCTGTCATTAAACAATGTAATTTTTTAATGTGAAAAATAAATTGTATGTTTTTATAATTAAGAAACAAATTTTCCAAAACGCAAAACATAACATTTGTTGGTGGTGGGGCGGGGGGAGGGGGGTGAAAAAAATATTAAAACCAAAATGATGCTGTGGTTTTCTGTGGCTGAACCTTTTTGTTCCACTGGTAGTTTTTATGCATTGATTAGTTTTTAAGATTTCTGAAGGATGCTCTAACTCATGAAGCATACAAGAAACCCCATAATAAAATAAGTCAGGAATATTAAAGTTAAAATCTCTAAATAATGTGATAATATGATGATGAAAAAATTTAATTCATAAAAACTGACCCGGGATTTACACAGATATAGAATTATCAAATACATTTATAAATTACTATACCTGAATTAGGTATGTCCAAAAGTTAAGTAGAGACACTCATGATATATAAAAGACTCAAACCCAACTTCTAGAGGAAAAAAGCTACAACGTTTAAAATGAAAACTACAGTGGATGGGAGGAACAACAGATTACACATTGCAGAAGCATATAGGCATGAAGTTGGAGACACAGCAAAAGAAACTAACCACAATGAAATACAAAGTACACACAGTCAATGTACATAGAAAAAAAAGATGCTATAGGAGAGAGAAACAGAAAGAAAGAAAAGAGCATCATGATCTGTGGACAAGTCCAAGCAACCTGATATATTGGTAATTGTCATCCATAAAGATGGAGAAAGATGCTGAAAGCAGATGCTTGGAGAAAAATGTTCCAAATTACCAAAACAGAGACCATATAGCCAAGACAATCCTAAGCAAAAAGAACAAAGCTGGAGGCATCATGCTACCAGACTTCAAACTATACTACAAGGCTACAGTAACCAAAACAGCATGGTACTGGTACCAAAACAGATATATAGACCAATGGAATAGAACAGAGGCCTCAGAAATAACACCACACATCTACAGCCATCTGATCTTTGATAAACCTGACAAAAACAAGCAATGGAGAAAGGATCCCCTATTTAATAAATGGTGTTGGGAAAACTGGCTAGCCATATGCGGAAAACTGAAACTGGACCCCTTTCTTACACCTTATACAAAAATTAACTCAAGGTGGATTAAAGATTTAAGCCTAAGACCTAAAACCATAAAAACCTTAGAAGAAAACCTAGGCAATACCACTTAGGACAGAGTCATGGACAAAGACTTCATGACTAAAACACCAAAAGCAATTGCAATAAAAGCCAAAATTGACCAATGGGATCTAATTAAACTAAAGAGCTTCTGCACAGCAAAAGAAACTATCATCACAGTGAACAGGTAACCTACAGAATGGGAGAAAATTTTTGCAATCTATCCATCTGACAAAGGGCCAATATCCAGAATCTACAAGGAACTTAAACAAATTTACAAGAAAAAAATCAAACAACCCCATCAAAAAGTGGGCAAAGGATATGAACAGACACTTTTCAAAAGAAGACATTTATGCAGCCAACAAACATATGAAAAAAAGCTCATCACTGGTCATTAGAGAAATGCAAATCAAAACCACAATGAGACACCATCTCACGCCAGTTAGAATGGCGATCATTAAAAAGTCAGGAAACAACAGATGCTGGAGAGGATGTGGAGAAATAGGAACACTTACACTGTTGGTGGGAGTGTAAATTAAAAATCCACAATGGTTGTGTAAGTTCCACACAAGGAGGCGAGAAGGGAAGAGTGCAACCATGATCTTCCCATCCCGGAGGTGAGAAGGGAAGAGGGCGACCATGACCCTCCCATCCGGGAGGGAATTCATCGAAGGTCACCTGATGGCTGCCCATGGAAAGTCATAGATCCCAATGTGGTTACACATGGAAGGAAAGGGTTACTGATAAGTCAACAAAAATGACACAATAAAACCATTAAAACGTTCAATCCAAAAGAATGCGGAAAAGAGGAAAGAATCATGAAGAACTGAAGAATCATGAAGAACTGAAGAACAAAGGAAATGATATTTGTGGATGAAATTTGCTGATGGAAAAAATCAAACCCTCTAAGTGATTAAATGAAAATGTCTAAACATGCCAATCATGAAGCAGATTGTCAAACTGGTTAAAAATGCTGTCATGGCATATGCCACAGTTGTTACTTAGTATATATTCTGTGATTCTGTGATTCTTTCAAATGTCACCCTTTGGATGCTTAGTTTACCAATCTCCAGTCTTTGTCTTTTTTTTTTTTTTTTTGGCATCAGCATTTAATGCTTAAAATTATACATTTTACTTGAAATAATGCTTTTGCTAAATATAACAGCTTTTGATACATAGTATTTTCATTGCTAGACAAATCTTACATCTTAAAATTTTCCATTGTGTCTATCTTATGATTGATTAATGTGTAGAAGAGTTTAATTGCCAAATAGGAGGTTTCATTTATCTTTAGTTATTGTCTTTTAAGTACACTTTGTCAGAAACATCCTTTTAATCTTGTTTTATAGCAAAATACATAGTGAATTTTGTATAGTATTCTTAAGGATTTTAGAAAATCAATTCTCTAATTTGGATTTGTATGCCCAATAAATCAAAGTTTTAATTGCCTTGTTTAAGTCTTGTATTTTTGACTATCTTTTATTATCAAAATTGAGGGATATTTAAATCTCCCCAATGTGACAATTGATTAATATAACCATGGAATTCTATCAATCTGTGGGCTTTAAACATACTGAGGTGATATTATTAGATGAGAAAATATTTAGAATTGTTTATCATTCCTAGTGGGTCTCATGTTTACTAGTATGTACTGGCATTCTTTATCTATAATAATGCTTTTTGTCTACCTCTATTTTCTGTCTTTTCTTTTCAAATAATTATGTTATCTGCCAAATTGTTCATTATAGTGGCTGCATCATTTTGCATTCTTGCCAGCAGTGTAAGAGAGATCTGGTTTATCCACATTCTCACCAGGACTTATGTGTCTTTCTTTTTATTTGAGCTGTTTTAACAAGCATACAGTGACACCCCACTATGACTTTAATTTGCATTTTCTTAGTGGGTAACAATGCAGTCATTTCGTGTGTTCGCCATTCCCGTATTAATTGTGTTGGAATATCTCTCCAAATCTTTTGCCCATTTTCTAGTTAGATTGTTATATTTTACTGTTGCATCTTGAGAGTTCTTTATATATTTCACAGATAAGCCCTCCTTCAGATGTGGTATATGCAAGTATTTTCCCCCATCTGTAGATCTTATTTTTGTTCTTTTAATAAGGCATTTTACAGAACAAATATTTCTAATTTTGGTGGAGTTTAATTTATAGGCTTATTGTTTTATAGATTATAGTTGTGATGTATAGTCTAAGGACTATTCCTTTACTTCTAAGTACTGACTTTCTTTAAAGTTAGCTACATAAAATTGTTTCCCAGAAAACACCTCTTTTCTCCTTCAGTCAGTGTCCTGTGTTTCATGATACACCTCTGGATTAAATATTTACCTGGTTCCAAAGATGGCAGAAATCCTAACGATGTAATTTCAAAAGGGGATATCGGCCCTAAGACATACTTTTTTTGCATTTTGGGAATACCAAAGAAAGAAAACATAAAATGGGAACTGCTTTTAGCAGTCCATCTAGTGAATTACTTTACTACTCAAAATTTAAAAAAACTCAAGATGGAGCCTTGCTGGAGCTTCACCTCCACAGGCGAGGGCCACACACTTCTCCTGTGATGCTTTCCATCTGCCTCAACAATCTCCTCTCTTCTCTCTATTTAGAGTGCTCTTCTGTTCTAAGTTCAGTTCTCAGTGCTTCTGAAATTAAACGAGTCAAACTGAATATCCACTTTCAAACAGTGAATATGTTGAAATGGACACAGGCCAGAACTCAGATGTCCATTCTTGAAACCACACAGAGGCTGCATTCCCACTAAGCGATGGAGAACCCGGGCTTGGGGGCTGTGCCCTGTGTGCATCACAAACCCCGTCCGCTTCACGTAGTGTAAACTTGGAAACGGTCTCCAAGACGGATTACAATTTACTCACCACTCCCTCCACAGACTCCCACCTTGCCACATTCTATTTTCTGTATCCCTTGTGTGCATTTTGTTAGACTTTTGAGCATGTTCTCAAAATAAAAGTTACTTCTCTTACATTTTAGCCCCGTTCCACTGAGTTGGCAAAATGACCCAGGGTTCCTGTGACGGTGACGAACCCCGACATGCAGGTGAAACCCGAACACACTGGAAAACTCCGGAAACGCTTCCAATACTGCTCCTTGCAAACGCCTGCCTCAACACTTACTGGGAAAACACTCTGGTTGCCCTAATTCTCACGTTCCCTTTCTCAAATCAAAATAGGAAGAAGAATGATCTAGAGAGAAAATAAAGATGTGCTCTCGACCCAGCCATCCGCCGTGGGAGTCGCCACCGCACCCAGCAAGTCACTATTGACTCACAAATACGACTACTTAGAATCTCACTGGATTCCACAGCAGGTACAGCAGTAAGAAAGTGTGCGTCGTAAAAACACCAGGGGCCCCTTCCTCAACTCAGAGTGAGGGCCCACAAATTTCAACATCTTCTCTATCACCTGGTAATTTCAGTACCTTGTGTAAATCCACTTTTCCCTAGACTGCCAATGATTCTTTCCAAATCTGACAGAAACCATTAAGACATAATTTTACAAAACTTTTCCAATGCACCAAGCTGACCCCTCTCCTCCTTTGGCGGGGAAGGAAAAAACAAAACAAAAACCTCCAGGTCCAGTTTCACATAAACCAAGCAATGGAAAAATTGTGTTTAGGTTTTCAGGTCCTCAATTTAATTCAATGCATTTAAATTGCTATTTTACTCAGTGAATATTTTGTAATTTCTTCCTCACTTGTATCACATCAATATGGGAAGCATATTTTTAGACAAAATATAGAGAATTTCTAACAGAATTTTGAACAACTTTCAATGCAAGAAGCAGTCTGGGAGAATTCCCAAAACATTATGGTGATTTCTGAGAAGAATAGAAACTTGGATAATTCCATAATTAAAGACCCTGTATCTTTTCTCATTGTACCCACCCACACGTACACTGGCATATGTCCCTCCACACATATGCATACATAATGCATGCATGATGATTATACACGTGTGGGTGCATGCCGTATGTCTAGAAATTGTATAAAATTTAAATCTGCTCCACAGAGTTGCTGACTTAAATAAACACTGTGCAATTCTTGAGGAATAAAACGGTGGCCGCTTTTCTCCGCCTGTTTGATAGACTTACAGTTTCTGGTCTGGGCTGACCTACAACAGTACGTTTTGCCCACTGCCTTTCAGTCGTGATCAATTTTCTCCAGTTACTGGTGCGTTGATTTTCCATATCTTTTGTAACAAATGACCAGACATTGGGCGGCTTAAACATCTCAAATGTATTTTCTCACAGCTCTGGAGGCCAGAAGTCCGACGTCCGCCTCACTGGGATGAAGTCGGGGTGTAGGCAGGGCCGCGCCCGCTCGCCGGGCTCTAAGGGAAGATCCTGGCTGCCTCTCCAGCTCTCCTGGCTGGGCCGCCTTCCCTCGCCAGGCTCTAAGGGAAGATCCTCGCTGCCTGTCCAGCTCTCCTGGCTGGGCCGCCTTCCCTCGCCAGGCTCTAAGGGAAGATCCTCGCTGCCTGTCCAGCTCTCCTGGCTGGGCCGCCTTCCCTCGCCAGGCTCTAAGGGAAGATCCTCGCTGCCTGTCCAGCTCTCCTGGCTGGGCCGCCTTCCCTCGCCAGGCTCTGAGGGAAGATCCTCGCTGCCTCTCCAGCTCTCCTGGCTGGGCCACGCCCCCTCGCCAGGCTCTGAGGGAAGATCCTCCGGGCCTCTCCAGCTCTCCTGGCTGGGCCACGCCCCCTCGCCAGGCTCTGAGGGAAGATCCTCCGGGCCTCTCCAGCTCTCCTGGCTGGGCCAAGCCCCCTCGCCAGGCTCTGAGAGAAGATCCTCGCTGCCTCTCCAGCTCTCCTGGCTGGGCCGCCTTCCCTCGCCAGGCTCTAAGGGAAGATCCTCGCTGCCTGTCCAGCTCTCCTGACTGGGCCGCGCCCCCTCGCTAGGCTCTGAGGGAAGATCCTCGCTGCCTGTCCAGCTCTCCTGGCTGGGCCGCGCTCCCTCGCCAGGCTCTGAGGGAAGATCCTCGCTGCCTGTCCAGCTCTCCTGGCTGGGCCACGCCCCCTCGCCAGGCTCTGAGGGAAGATCCTCCGGGCCTCTCCAGCTCTCCTGGCTGGGCCGCGCCCCCTCGCTAGGCTCTGAGGGAAGATCCTCGCTGCCTGTCCAGCTCTCCTGGCTGGGCCACGCCCCCTCGCCAGGCTCTGAGGGAAGATCCTCCGGGCCTCTCCAGCTCTCCTGGCTGGGCCGCGCTCCCTCGCCAGGCTCTGAGGGAAGATCCTCGCTGCCTCTTCAGCTCTCCTGGCTGGGCCACGCCCCCTCGCCAGGCTCTAACGGAGGATCCTCGCTGCCTCTCCAGCTCTCCTGGCTGGGCCACGCCCCCTCGCCAGGCTCTGAGGGAAGATCCTCCGGGCCTCTCCAGCTCTCCTGGCTGGGCCGCGCCCCCTCGCTAGGCTCTAACGGAAGATCCTCCGGGCCTCTCCAGCTCTCCTGGCTGGGCCAAGCCCCCTCGCCAGGCTCTGAGAGAAGATCCTCGCTGCCTGTCCAGCTCTCCTGGCTGGGCCGCGCTCCCTCGCCAGGCTCTGAGGGAAGATCCTCGCTGCCTCTCCAGCTCTCCTGGCTGGGCCAAGCCCCCTCGCCAGGCTCTGAGAGAAGATCCTCGCTGCCTCTCCAGCTTTCCTGGTGCCCGCAGTGCTTGGCTTGCGGCTGGTTCACTCCGATCTCTGCCTCCCTCTGACGAGGCCCTCTGCGATTCCAGTGGACCCCCCAGGACAGTCAGCTCCCATCTTCAGGCCCTTCGCTGAGCCCACCTGCAGGGTCCGTGGAAGGGACATTCACAGGCTTCGCCGACTGCAACATGGGTATCTGTAGGAGGCCATTATTTAGTCTACAATAGGGCCACTAACTACTCTCTAGTTTACATTCAAAATTTTTCTTACATGTTTTTTTTTTCTGTGACTGCTGCATGGGGACATGAAAGTCATGAATAAATAAAAAGCTCATTCCTCCATGCACCTGACACTTTGGGTCCTGTGACTGCAGCTCCCCAATCCCTGGCCCCCCATTCCCCAGCCTCCTGCACAGCAATGACGCACGTGCATGTCACAGGCACTAAGAGGACACATTTCAAATCTATGGCCCCAAAACAGCAAGTATGTGAGGCGCAGTGTGTGATTGGCTTGAGTTAATCCTTCTACACTGAAAACATACGTCATAGCATCGCATTGTGCTCCATAAATATCATACAATTATGATTTGTTAATTTAAAATAATGTAAATTATAAGCAAAACATAATTAGAAGCCTAGCGGTAAAGAAAATCCAGGTCTAAATGACTTTCATGAAAAACTGTTCTAAGTGTGTAAAAGAAATAGGGCTCAACTCACATCTCATCTTCCCAGGATAGGAAAAGAGGAAACGATTCTCGCCTAATCTTTTGGGGAGAGAATAGCATGGATGCTGAAACCTGGAGTTCACTACAAGAAAGAATTATCATTTAATTTTTCCCCAAAAAGTTGTTTTTTGGGGGAAATTTTCCAAAATTTCCGAAGAAATGTAAAAATAGCTAAACAGTTTAACAAATCACCATACAGTGAAATTTTAAATCAGAATAACACACTGTGATCAGGCTGTGTATTCCGGAAAATAAGGACTGTGTAATGACCAAAGATCAACAGAATCACTGATGTCTGCAAAAATAGCAGAGAGGAAAATCCAAGGTCTGTCCCTTCACAGAATCACTGAAAAAACTGAGCAAAAACGGTCAGAATCAACTTTGTCAGAACTCTAGAAACACCGAAGGTTTATAGTAACCAAGCAAATGCCTGAGAGATTCACCACAGACGTAGGAGGCGTCTGTAAAAACACCTGCCCTGCCCCAGCCCTGAGGCCAGGCAGCAAACTTGATGTTTCTATTACTCTTGAAATATGCAGGAGGTTTACAGACTACACAAAAGAAAATAGAAATTATTAGTAAAACCTGACATTTAAAAACAATGGTTCAGTTGATGATAAGATAGAAATAAATTAATTCTATACTATTTCCATTATTTCTAATTATATGTGTGAATATATAGTACAGTTAAATTGTAAATCTTTGATCCAAGACATACAGCATTTAAACACAGCAGATTTCCTTTTCTGATATTTCAACACATTCCTAAATTGATACAGATAAATTGGTTACAAATTAATGACTACTTTAGAAAATCACCAACTAGTGCTATAACACATGAATAGATTTTAAAGTAACAAAATACAAAACAAGTAATTCATATCGGGGTAGAATACATGAAATTATCTAGATAATTCAAATATTAGAAAATTGGACATCTCATCTACAGAGTATACTTGCGTTTCTATAACTAAGTTCATACATTAGCTAATTTTCACATAGTATTTACATATAGTATTTTTAAAATGTCTTAACCATTTTTTCTTTCTCTGGTCTAAAGGGAGTATATCACGAATTATATCTTCAGTTAACCTCAAATAAAATTTCTAAAGCTCCTAAAACAAATCTAAACAGAAATAACATGAATGGTTTTAAATAGAATAAGACTTTTACTTGAGACATTTTTTAAGAATGTGGAAAGATAAGGCCCGGCACAGTGGCTCACGTCTGTAATCCCAGCTACTTGGGAGGCTGAGGCGAGTGGATTACTTGAGGTTGGGAGTTTGAGACCAGCCTGACCAACATGGAGAAACCCTGTCTCTTCTAAAAATAAAAAATTAGCCAGGCATGGTGGCACATGCCTGTAATTCCAGCTACGTGGAAGTCTGAGGCAGGAGAATCGCTTGAACTCGGGAGGCAGAGGTTGCGTTTGAGCCAAGATTGCACCATTGCACACCTGCCTGGGCAATAAGTTGATAGATATGAATATTTAACAGCATGAAATTTCATTTCTCCATAATGATATATAAAAACAACAATTCAAGAACTCCAGAAGGATTTATAATGGAACTAGATAAATTGATTCTACGATTTGTATGTGAGAGTAAAAGATCAAAACCTGCCCCGGCGTATCTCAGAAGAACAAGGTTAGGAAACTACTTTGCCAGGTATCAAGTAATAGAAAACCACTGTTGCCTAGTCACAGCACGAGGGGAAACAAACAGATTAGAGAACACAGAATAGAACACTAGGAATTGAGCATCTCATACATTCAAACAATGTAGCGCAGACATATTATTGTATATCAGTGAGTGAAAGAGTTTCCTGCAGTGAACAGTGCTGGAATGCCTGGTTATCAATATTGAAAAAATTAACTTGGATTCCTACATCTTATCTTGCATTTATTTATTCCACATATAATAGGCATTTTAATTTGAAAGGAAACCTAAAATATCTGCAAGAAAGTATGAAAATATCTTTATGAGCTGAGGATAGAAACATATTTCTTCAAATAAAAAAGCATGAGTCATGCATTAAGAGCTTTCTGACTTAGCACATTAAAAATAGAAAATTCTATTAATCATAAAACACCATTAGAAGAAATATATGAGCTGCAGATTGAAGAAGATAAGTGCATGACATATAACTGACAAAGCATTACTGTTGAGAATATAAAAATAATTACTGGGAGTTAATCTGGAATAGAAACACAGCACTGTGTGTGTACACGTGTGTACCTGTGTGTACACCCATATACACACAAATATACAGACATGCATGTGCATACATTCCAGATACAAGGAAACAGAGGCCAATAAGTGTTTGAAAAGATGTTCAATGACATTGCAACCAGAAAAATGCCAACTAAAACCAAAAAAGCTATTTCCCCCGCATCAGACATTAAACCTCCTGCCCACAGTGTGCATTGGCGAGGAAGTGGAGGAAAGGGAGCCTCAAGCTCTCCTGCGGCAGGGACTCTGGGAAGGTGTGATTCGGTTGTTATTTACTAAAGTGGACAGGTGCATCTCCTAAGACTCAAGAAACTCACTTGCAGATACAAACCCTAGACACACCCTTGCATGTGTGCCCCAGACATGGCTCAGGAATGTTTACAGCTGCGCTGCTTTTAATAATCCAGTGTTGGGGAGGCCTTCAATCACTTGTAGAATGGATAACATCTTGGGTATTTTATGCTAAATAATGTTATAAACACATAAAAATAGAGAACTATACTTTTGTGCCTCAACATAAACAGCAAAATGAGCAGTACATTGTTTAAGGATGAATAGGTAGGTAGATGATTGAAGATAGATAGATAGATAGATAGATAGATGGATAATCGATAAATGATAGATGATGGCTAGATAGATAATAAATGAATAAATAGATGATTAATAGATATATACCATATAGATAAATGATAGGGGGATAAATAGGTGAAAGAAAGATTGATAGATGATAGGTAAATAGTCAATAAATAGAAAGCTAGATGATAGATAAATAAATCCATAGAAAGATGATGGATAGATATTAAGATAGATAGGTAGTCAGAAAGACAGTAAATTATCCTGAGTTCTCTGGAGCTCAGCGGATTTGCTGACTTTGTATTGGGGGTGCAATCCCAAAAAAGTAGGATGAGGGAAGTGGAAGTGAGGCCCCCGGAGTTTGAAAGTGCAAACCAGAACAGTTCAGGGGAAGTCAGGCCCCTGGAGGTGGAAAGTGCAAACCAGAACAGGTCGCTGAGCCCCAGCTCTGCAGCTGATGAGACGGGATGAACACGTGGTCTCATGGGGGAATCCAGGGGAGTCACTGGTGGGGAGGCGTGAAACAAGCTCCCTGATTCACCTCCCAGGGGCCTACTCCTGCCTCTACTGCAGTTCCAAGCCATGAGGTCAACCCCTCAGGAACCAAGGGGGAAGCCAGCCCAGGGCCTCTTTTGGAAAAGACAAAGACATGCCAGGTTGTGGGTCATTAAAGCCATGATTTCCCTCAGCTGCTAGCAACGACTGCAGGGCAAAGACTCACAGGCTCAGGTGGGATTTTAAGCAGAAGCTTCCTAACTCTCCCAGTGAGAGGAATGTGTCCAATTCACACAGTCTCCAGCACAAATGACCAACGGTTCTGTTATCATAAAACGATTCTGCTTGCCATAAATATTTACAATGTGTTGTGCACATTTTACAAAAGGTCGTGTTTGCCAACCCCCTGTCTTGTCTTAGTCCACATTCTGTTGCTATGACTGAATGCCGCAGTTTGGGTAATTTATACAGAATTGAGGTACCTTCACACTCTGGAGGCTGAGACATCTGAGAGGGAGATGCCAGCATCTTGGGAGGGCCTTCCTGCTGTGCCATGGCCTGGCAGGAGCCATGAGATGTGCCCTTCCTCACTTCCAGAGCCACCAGCCCCTTCGGGGGGGCCCCACCTTGATGACCTCATGGAGTCCCAGTTCCCTCTCAAAGGCCCCACCTCCAAATATCATTAACATGTGACTTAGGGGTTAAATTTCTAACACAAAATTCAGGGAACACAGTGAAATCAAAGCACATCCCCAGGCAGCTGCTACAAAAGTCAGAGCATCCTGGGCCCAGCTGGGCAGAGAGTCCAGCACTTGGAGCTCCAGGTTGTGGATGGGAATAAGAAAACAGTCCTCACACACAAAAGAAAGCTCATTCCAAAAATCAAAAGACAAAAAAATTGCAACAATCACAGAAAATATAATGCAGAATAAGGGTGTTGATATAAGACCTTACATACATGCTGTGTTACTGCTGTCAATAATGTAATCAATTTTCCTTTTAAAACTAAAACATCACGGCATATACAAACCGATTCTAACTATACTCTTGGTTCATTTTCTGTTGCTTATAACAGAATATTTGAAGCTGGGTAATTTATTTAAAAAGGAATTTGTTTCTTACACCTACGGAGGCCGAGGAGTCCAAGGTTGGGGTCTGCATGTATTGAGGAACTGTGTGCTGATGGAGGCTTTGCCAAGTCAGAGGCGGCGCGGGAATTGCATGGTCATGGGCTGAGTGCTAAGTGCTCACTCAGGTCTCTCTTCCTCTTCCTGGAAAGCCACCAGTCCCTCTTCCATGGCAACCCATTAGTCCATGAGTCCATGTGTGGCAGGACAAGCCACAGACAAAACCCCTCAGACACCGAGTTAAAGAAGGAAGGGTTTTATTTGGCTGGGAGCTTTGGCAAGACTCACGTCTCCAACAACCGAGCTCCCTGAGTGAGCAATTCCTGTCCCTTTTAGGGGCTTACAACACTAAGGGAGGCCGCGTGAGAGGGTCATGATCAATTGAGCAAGGAGAGGGTACATGACTGGGGGCTGCATGCACTGGTAATCAGAACAGAACAGAACAGGACAGGGATTTTCACAATGCTTTTCCATACAATGTCTGGAATCTATAGATAACATAACCGATTAGGTCAGGGGTCGATCTTTAACCAGGCCCAGGGCGCAGCGCCGGGCTGTCTGTGTGTGGATTTCATTTCTGCCTTTTAGTTTTTACTTCTTTCTTTGGAGGCAGAAACTGGGCATAAGACAATATGGGGGGTGGTCTCCTCCCTTACATGGATGGAGGAATCCATTCATGAGCTTCCAGGATGCAGTTGCCTCTTAAAGTCCTCCCTGAATGCTGCCATGCTGGGGATTAAGTTTCCACGAGATCTTTGGAGTGGACAGACATTCAAACCATAGCCACGCTACAGTGAAAATTTAAAACCAGCAGACCATCCATCTGCATTCGTTTGCTATGGTTGCTGTGACAAATCACCACACACTGTGATTTGCAGCAACACAAATCTATCATCTTTCTGCTCAGTAGGTTGGAAGCCTGATGCAGCTCCTGGGGGCTAAAGTCCAGCACTGTGAAGCTGCGTTCCCTTCTGGGCTCTGGGCAGAAGCTGCTTCTCGGGGTTTCCAGCTTCCCAAGGCGTTCACCATCCTGGGCTCCCGCCTCTCCTCCAGCTCCAGCAGCCCCTGAGCGCCCCTACGCTCCCCGTGTGGCTGCAGGGTCCTGTGGCTGCACTGGGTCCATGTGGACAACCCAGTGTGGTCTCCCCTACATCAAGCATGTTGAGGAGCAACCTCCACTCCCTCCATCCGCAGCCTCAGCTCCTCTGCACAAACCCACACAAACACAGCTGCCAACCATCCAGAGAAGGGCATGTGTGGGGTGGCAATGATCTGCCTGCCCCATTGTCTTTGAGGTTATTTTAGGGGTTGGAACAATAAATCACAAATAATATGAGTCTGTGTACTGATTTCGCTACCTCTGTGTACTGTCTGCATCACTCTGGGTTTTCTGGGTAAACAAAGCCACTGTGAACATCACAACAGTCATGGGGTTTTCGTAGAAGGAATATGGGTTCAGGGGGCGTGGGAGAAGCGGGTGAGGGGGTGGCTGAGGCTCCGAGATTTGCTCCCAAGGACCACCCATGTGGGAGCTCTGGGAGCCTCTGAGGAACCCACCACTGGCCTCAAGGCATGAGGCAGACCAGAAGGTCCCGGATGCCCAGTTGGCTGTGGCCCCGCCTGGCGCCCTCCCTCCATGTACCCGCAAGCCCCTTCCCTGACCAAGGGCAGCAGAGAGTCCCTGCAGAGCAGCTCCTGGTGCCCCCTGTGCCGTGACTCCCCCTGTGCCGCGACTCCCCCTGTGCCGCGACTCCCCCTGTGCCGCGACTCCCCCTGTGCCGCGACTCCCCCTGTGCCGTGATTCCCCCGTGCCGTGACCCCCTGTGCCGTGATTCCCCCTGTGCCGCGACTCCCCCTGTGCCGCGACTCCCCCTGTGCCGCGACTCCCCCTGTGCCGCGACTCCCCCTGTGCCGCGGCGACTCCTGTGCCGTGATTCCCCCGTGCCGTGACCCCCTGTGCCGTGACTCCCCGTGCCGTGACTCCCCCTGTGCCGTGATTCCCACTGTGCCGTGACCCCCTGTGCCGTGACTCCCCCCGTGCCGTGACTCCCCCCGTGCCGTGACCCCCTGTGCCGTGACTCCCCCCGAGCCGTGACTCCCCCTGTGCCGTGACTCCTCCTGTGCCGTGACTCCCTCTGAGCCGTGACTCCCCCCGTGCCGTGACTCCCCCCGTGCCGTGACTCCCCCCGTGCCGTGACTCCCCCTGAGCCGTGACTCCCTCTGAGCCGTGACTCCTCCTGTGCCGTGACTCCTCCTGTGCCGTGATTCCCCCGTGCCGTGACCCCCTGTGCCGTGATTCCCCCTGTGTCGTGACCCCCTGTGCCGTGATTCCCCCTGTGCCGTGACTCCTCCTGTGCCGTGATTCCCCCGTGCCGTGACCCCCTGTGCCGTGATTCCCCCTGTGTCGTGACCCCCTGTGCCGTGATTCCCCCTGTGCCGTGACCCCCTGTGCCGTGACTCCCCCTGTGCCGTGACTCCCCCTGTGCCGTGACTCCCCCTGTGCCGTGACTCCCCCCGTGCCGTGACTCCCCCCGTGCCGTGACTCCTCCTGTGCCGTGATTCCCCCCGTGCCGTGACTCCCCCCGTGCCGTGACTCCCCCCGTGCCGTGACTCCCCCTGTGCCGTGACTCCCCCTGTGCCGTGATTCCAGTCCACAGCCAAAACCCAGAGCGCTCAGAAAACACCTAACCACAGCCTGTGGGGGCGCCTGTGTGAAAGACACCATAGCTGACATACTCTCACCATCACAGGACAAGCTCCCTGGGCCCCAGCCTGGGTGGCCAGGGCTCCGGAACTCCACCAAACTCCAGCAGGGTCACCCGACCTGGGCCCCCCAGACCTCCTATTCTCAGGACATCAACCCCAGAGCACCCCCGGCTGTAAATGCTTTCTGCCCCTTAGGGAAGTGAATCCTCCCGGCCTCCGCACTGGGCCCAGGACTGCTTTTCTCAAGGACCTGGGAGCCGTCCCCCAAATTCTTATTGTGAACCCAAAATATCGAAGACAGGTCTCAACGAATTTGGAAAGGTTACTTTGCCAAGTTAAGGACAGGCCCGTGACAGCCTCGGGAGGTCCTGAGGACGTGTGCCCAAGGTGGCCGGGCACAGCTCAGTTTTACACGTTAGGGAGACGTGAGGCATCGACCCATATGTGTAAGAGGAACATTGGTTCCGTCCGGACAACTCCACAAGGGGAGGGGGACATTCCGCAAGGGATTTCCTAGTGGGCAAATTGTGAGAGGTATGTAGGTTTTTTTTAAATCTTTGCAGCTATTTTATTTAGAAATAAAATGGGAAGCAGGTTTGCCTGACGCAGTTTCCAGCTTGACTTACCTTTGCTGAGTGATTTTGGGGTCCGGAAACGTATGTTCCGTCCATCATGAAGGGCCCCAGCCTATCCCATCATAGTGAGGGGTGGGGCATGACCTGGAGCCGCAGTTGGCAACGGGAGTGGCTTTAGCCCCCCGACCACCCTAACATCTTGCACTGTCTGGGGGCTCCCCGGGCTCAGCAACACCCACCTCTGTGGCTGGGAGCTGGGCTCAGCCACATCCCTGCAACTTCTCCGGGACACCGCCATCCAGCTACGCCAAGGCCTGACGGCGGCTCCATGTTTCCTGCCAATGGCGGTGCTATTAACTTGTGAGTAAAAATGCGTCATCGTACGAGTCTAAAACTTGATGGGGAGATTCTAGTCACATAAATTCTATTATTTGGAAGAAATATTATATAATTAAAGATGGACTATTCACTTTTAAAACTTCCTCGGAGAAATCAGTGATCAGAATTCCACAGTTGAATAATTAAAGCTGAAGACTAATATTGGAATGATGGATTTGTACTGAGACATAAAACCGTATATCCAACAGATTCAAATACCCAAAAAGAATACACTTAAGAACTATTTTACAGTTGATAGATCCATATATTTTGCAAATTGAATGGCTGTAGAAATTTTTATGCAAATATAAATTGCAAAGTTGAAGAAGTTCATTTCTAGGGGAAGTCAGGAACTTTCTGAGGAAACTGCTTCACACACCTTCCAAGGCTATGACTCTATAATGTGAAAATAATGGCCGTTGATGGAAAATCCGTGCCTTTAATGACAGGCAATTTTATGTCTGTGCTGCCTTTTGCAAAGGCGGTCCTTTTCTCTTTAGAGTTCTTTAGGTTCTTTTTTTTTTTTTTTTTTTTTTGAGACAGAGTCTCGCTCTGTCGCCCAGGCTGGAGTGCAGTGGCGTGATCTCAGCAAGCTCCGCCTCCCGGGTTCACGCCATTCTCCTGCCTCAGCCTCCCGAGTAGCTGGGAATACAGGTGCCGGCCACAACTTCTCGCTAATTTTTTTTGTGTGTGTTTTTTTTTAGTAGAGACGGGGTTTCACCGTGTTAGCCGGGATGGTCTCGATTTCCTGACTTCGTGATCCGCCTGCCTCGGCTTCCCAAAGTGCTGGGATTACAGGCGTGAGCCACTGCGCCCGGCCTAGAATTCTTTAGGTTCTTTAGATTTCTTTATGTTCTTATAGAGTAAGCAGAATTGTATACCAAATCCAATAACAGATACAATTTTTTTAAATGCCTTCAAATTAGGTTTCATAGCAGTTTGAGGAAAAAATAATTTCTCTTTAAAACTGAACAGACATAGAAAAAAGAAAATTAAGCCTCTTGTTTCCCTGCCTGAAAGTGTGGGTCAAATTCTTCTGTTTATCTGTCCAAGCTCCCCACAGAGTTCAGTTAACTGACATTTTAAGTATACACTTGTAAAATAGGGTGTAATTTTTGTGAGGAGCAGGCTTTTACATCCGTGGTAGTTTCTCCTGCTGTGGATGGTGAGGAGCCCCCTGCACACCTCAGAGGGCCTGAGTCAATGCAAAGACCGGCCCTCGCTTCCTTCCTCCAGGAAAGAGAAAATCATCGCCTTTGCAAAAGACAACAGAGACAGAAAATTGCCTGTCATTAAATCCACGGTTTTCCCATCAACGGCCATTATTTTCACATTATGTAATTATAGGCTTGGAAGGGATCTGAAGAAGTCTCCTCAGAAGGTCCCTGATTGTCCAAAGAAATGAACTTCAATTTAACAAGACTCTGCCCCCGTTGATTGTCATTATAAAAACCTATTTACATCCCTATTCACATGCAAATTAAACAATCCAATCGCATCTTTCTCTTGCAGATACAGAAAGCTCACATTTGCCATCACTCCCCTTTACGAATCGCTTCACCCTCTGACCAGATCCCCTCACAGTCACTTTCTAGAACTCATTCTGGTGCCAGCTATCTTTATGGACAGAAAACTACATTTTGAAATCAAATCAAGTGTGTTCTATTTTCCATCGAAATAAATCTGGAGCACTTTCTGCCTCTTTGGATGCTCTCTTAAAACTACCTTTTAGCTATGCCATAGCACACAAATTCAAAATGCCTTCAAATGTTGAATCATCTTTTATTGTCTTTTTGTGTTGTTAAGTTGATGAATCCTTACGAACGTAAAATAAAAAGGCAATGGATACAGCTGAAGGAGAGTTTGGGTTCTTTGTGAGGAGTGAAGGTTCTGAGTTATCTGACATCTCCCTTTGACGCTTTGCACGAGTACTTTCCTACGCGTAATAAATATAGACGAACCCACGGCAGACTTTGCCAGACTCTGCCATCCTGAAGACGTAGTCCCAAAGAGGAAACCACACTCCCTCTCGGGCTTTCACCCAGGCTTGGCCCACAAACCTTACAGATGGCCACAAAAAACACACGCACATGCACACACATATACAGACATACACACACGCACAATTCCCTTGCACACACGCACACACAGGTATATACACACAGGTATATACACACACGCACACACAGGTATATACACACAGGTATATACACACACGCACACACAGGTATACACACACACAGGTACATACACACGTACACACAGGTATATACACACACACAGGTATATACACACACACAGGTATATACACACATGCCCACACAGGTATATACACACATGCACACACAGGTATATACACACACATACACACAGATATATATACACGTACACACAGGTATATACACACATGCCCACACAGGTATATACACACATGCACACACAGGTACAGACATGCACAAACACACACGTACACACATACACTCAAATGCACTACACCACTGCACACATGCACACACGGGCATATATACAATGCACACACATACACACATGCACACAAAGGCACAGACATGCATAAACACTTCCATACACATGTACACATATGCACACACATAAACATGTGCACTACACCCCTGCACACATGCACACACATATACAGACATGCACACAAGCACACACAGGTAAATACACATGCACACACATACACACATTCACTCCATCCCTACACCCCTGCACACACGGGTATATATACACAGGCACACACATATACAGACATGCACAAAGGCATGCATATGTACAGACATGCACAAGCACTCCCACACACGTACACACATGCACACACATACATACACTACACCCCTGCACACATGCACACAGAGATATATACACCTGGGAAGGGGCTGGGGGACAGACTCTGTCCAGCAGGGGTGTGTGGGCTCCTGGAGCAAGCCCTGGAGTTGGACCCAGGCCGTCTGAGCTCACACTCTGAGTTGACCCCACAGGACTGAGAGCAGCCTGGACCCTGCCTTCTCTGGCCCTAAAGACAGAAGTGTTTCTACCATGAGATCATTGTGAGGTACAAATAAAATGGTGAATGTTCTTTAATTCCCATAGAGCATTTTGGTTCCTAAGAACAAGAGCTAGCCGTCACCGTTGATCACTGTGTGCTGTTTGCGGGGTCTTGCTTTTCACACCAGCATCCTCAGGAGATAGGTACCATATCTCCCCGCTTATTGGATAGAAAACTGAGGCATGCGGAAGAAACGTCACTGTTCAAAGATCTATGATTAATAAAGCGGCAAATCAATCCTTAAATCCATGTGGATGTGCAATGCCAATGCCCATGTTCTTATTCTTGGCATAACCTAAAAAATGAGAGCTTATAATAAAGCACATACAATTTTAAACTTAGATGGCAGCTGAGTGTCTTTGGAAAACATATAAGTAATAACTGGAAGCAGATCACATCAATATAGAAATTACGATGTTAAAATTCTCCAGAGAATCCCCTTGACACCAAGGCTGGCACCTGTCCTGTTGAGGCTCTTGGAACACATCAGTGGTTACATTTTTGTTACGACTTTCACTTTATGGTTACAGATGCACACGAAAGAACTGTTTTCGTTCCTTGAGACCATGAGATTAGCCTTGTCATTCTAACGTTATATCCCCATTATGATGCCATTCTAAACTAGATCTGGAAATTATTTCTTCATTATTTACAGAGACAGATTTCCCCACCTATTTTAAACTGCAACTGAAACTTCTCAGTGCCTTCAGCAATTTCTATCTCGGTACTTGGTGAACAGGGGGAGGTTAAGACACCTTTTCTGCTCCTACTCATTTATTCAAAAGCCAGTATTCACAGTTGATTTATGGGATCATGGGCAGCTCTTGGTCAATGTAACAGGGAACAGTCCAAAGGTGAACTGAACCCATGAAATCTGAGAGCCCATCAGAAAAGACTCACTGGACAAATAAGTAAGTAAAACACAAAAATATTGCCAACCTGAACCCAACATGATGAAAGGCAGGAGAGTAACCCTGGGAGCTGCCACCCACAAGGAAGCGTCTCCTTCTCCATCCACTCCCAACCATCCTGCATCAGCCACAATCATACTGACAAACTCACACGACCTGAGAACTGTCACTGTGTGGTTCATCAGCATCAAATAGTTCTTCTTGAGGGATCCATTCAAAGTCCTGGGCCTCCCTGACACCCACGCCCCAAGCCGGTTCTCATCAGAGGCAGAACCACACCCAGGTGAGGCCTGAACACCCGACCCGTGATGTGTTGCACCTTCCAAGCCAGCAAATCCCACTCAAGGTGCAAACGTCCTCCCTTCCTCCGTGAACCATTTATGAACTCCAAATTGAGCCACGTATCTCCTCCCTATGGGCTCTTATTTAAGCATTCACTGCTGTTTATTATACTTTTTTCAGGATTTTACAGAATTTAAAAACAAAACAAAACATGGACTTAAGTAGAACCGGTGCTGATGAAGCAACTTTAACACCCATGACACCAGTGACTGTGAACTGAGCCTCTGGAGTTTCAGGGCTCACAGATATTTCAACCTGAGTAAATTCAGACCTAGCCACACCCTCCACCCACGCCTGTGCCCCAGGCCAGAGCTCACATCCCAGTGACCCGCAGGTCCCTCTGCTGTAATCAGAAAGTCCCCATAGCTCCCTTTAACTTTGTTTTAAAGCACCAGTGACTGGCACGTCCATCAGCTATAATCTAAAAGTCTCCATAGCTCCCTTTAACTTTGTTTTAAAGCATTCTTGTCCACTCCAGCAGCAGACCCTCCTAACTCTTCTTCCCAGATGCATCACAAATACATCCTTACTGTGCCACTGCCCCAAACCAAGCTCAGGAGACCCATCTCCTCCCTGGACTGCGACACTCTCTTTCTCTCTGTCCTCCCTATTTCCACGATTAGCCCCTGCAACCCAAAGCAACAGCAATGATTTTCAAGCACAGATCAATTCATGATTCATCCACGCAATCTCCAGAGAAAGCTCCAATTTCCTCTGTTATCTGTGGCTGGGTTGAGGTCAAGCCTGGCTCCTGCCTCCACTTCCCTATCTCAGCCCCGCCCTGGCCTCACTGCCTCCTCCAGCGCCCACATGATCTGAGCTTGTCCATGCTTCCAGCTCATTGTACCCCTGTGTTTTGGAGTATCTGTGGCTTCTCAGCTTTTCTGAGTTAAACATGTGGCTTTGCAGAGACCTGACTGCCCCTATCCAAAAGGACCCATGTTCTCACCCACTCCAGTTCTTTTCTTCTGCATAAGATTTATTCCAATTTTAAAAAACTTTATCTTCATTGTTACTTTCTGTTTTGTTCTATCTCTTCTGACAGGCTGCATATTCAATGAGAGTACGGTGTTTACTTTTGTAAACAGAGTTCCTGGCCCAGAACAGGTTAACAGATATTCATCAAAAGAAAGCAAGAGCCAGGCCTCACTCACTAAGCTAAAAGGAAATGTATAAAACAAACGAGAATAAAGTGGAAGGAATCACTCTACCCAATTTCAAAACATTATATTGCTGCAGCAGAAATCAAAATTCTGCAGTACTTGTGGCAGGATGGACACATAGGTCAATTGGACATCTATAGGCGAAGAAAAAAAAGAAAAGAAAAGAAAAAGGAGAGAAAGAAGATCAACCTAAACCCCACACCTAATATATCAACTGTAAATGGATCAAGACTTAAATTTAAATCTGAAAACCATACAGCCTTTTAAAAACAACACAGGAGAGAATCTCTGGGATCTGGGTCCTGGCAGAGTTCTTAGACCTGACACCAGAAGCAGGATTCCTAAGATAAGAAATTAATGAACTGGATCTCCTCAAAATTAAACATTTTGCTCTGCAAAAGCCCATATAAAGAGGATTAAAAGACAGGATACAGACTGGGAGAAAATATATTTGCAAAGAACAAAAAAGGAGCAGAACTTTAACATAGAAAGAACTCTCACAACTCAGCAGTTTAGAAAAATGCAATCCGAAACTGGGAAAAAAAGCATTAACAGACATTTCACTGAGGAGGATACACAGATGCCAAGGAGGGTGTGGAAAGATGCCCCAATCCTCAGCCTTTAGGAGAATACAGATCAAACGGGCAATAAGCTGTGGCCACACATCTATCAGAGCGGCTAAAATTAAAAACATAAAATAGTGACAACATAGAACGCTGGTGAGGATGCAGAGACACTGGAGCGCTCAGCAGGTCGGGGGAGGTGAAGTTGCAGAACCATGCTGGAAAGCATGAAATAATGATACAGCCCAGCTAGTGCATTTGGGAGCATTTGTCCTGAAGAAATGAAGACTCAAATTTCCAAAAAAGCCTGTAGAATCTCTGAGAAAATGTCCTAAGGGGCAGAAAATGTACAATGTCTTTATCTTTGTATCATCAATACAGAGACCAATGCCTTGAAGTGGTGTCTATGTAAATGCTTGCTACGTGAAAGACTCATTTACAAATAACCAGGAACATGGGTGAAAGCCCTGAGGATCTGGATGTGCCGAGTGCTTCTGGTTTAATTCTCACAGCACCCTGGAATGGTACTTACAGTCAAGTTCATGATAAAAATGAGGCCATTTGGGGTAAAATAAAGCACCTTGCCTATTGCGACATAGTGACCATCTGCTCTGGAGTGAGCAGCTGGTCAGTGCAGCACTAACGCACCATCTCTTCCCAGCCCAGCACTCAGCCTCCACACCAGAAGGTCCTCAGAAATGAGGAAGGCAAATAGAAAGCAAGTGGTTCACTGCTAAGGAAAGTAAGTTATAAACAATGTCAAACAAAGCGCTCAGACATGCGTAATTCTGGCACAAGGCTTAGGGTAAGGTGTGATGTTTCCCCATTGGGTTCGAAGAAACAGCGCTCACTGGTTCCTCACTGACATCCTTCATTCTGATAATGCAGATTCCCTTCCTTGTGCTGCTGACGGCTCAATTTAGGAAGATCTCTTCCTTGACTTAGGAAGCTGTCAGTGCACACAAAGCAATCTTGTGTACTACTATGAATATGCCCAAAAGAACAGTGTGAGAAATAATAGGATCCTAATTATATGTTCTTTGGTAGATGGTGACACATAAATACAAAATCAGTTCCCATTTCCACCTGCCTGTAGAATATATCCCTTCACTGATAACTGTTCTTCAGCAGTACCTAGGTTATTTAAGTAGTAATATACTGCTACATATTGTTGATGATTTCTTATTGTTTTTGTTGCTTGTGCTTTGGGCATCATGTCTAAGACAGTAAGATATTATCCAATATCTCTGTTTTTTTTTCTAAGCCTTTTATGGTTTTACCTCTTATTTCATGTCTTTGATCCATTTTGAGTTGTTTTGGTAGAAAGTGTGAGATACAGGTCTACTGTCATTCTTCTGCGTCTGGATATCTGGGTGTTCCAGCAGTATCTGTTGAAGAGACTGTTCATTGTCAGGGCCGTGCTGGCCACAAAAACAAACAGTCAACTACAAATTTATCAAAACTAAAACCTTTTTGGTTTTTGCATCAAAGGACACCATTAGTAAAGTGAAAAGACAACCCACAGAATGGGAGAAAATGTTTGCAGATTGTGTATTTGAAGAGGGTCTACTGTTCAAAATATATAAAAAGACTCCTGCAACTCAAAAATAAAAAGACAACCCAATTAACCAATGGGCCAAGGACTTGAATAGACATTTCTCTGAAGAAGATATACAAACAGTCAACAAGAACATGAAAATATGTTCAATGTTAAGGAAATACCAGTCAAAACCACAATGAGACACCATTTCACAACCACCAGGGTGGCAATAATAGTAATTATAATTATAATAATAAAAGTGAGGCCAGCCGCAATGGCTCCCGGCCCAGCCGCAGTGGCTCACACCTGTGATCCCAGCACTTTGGGAGGCCAAGGCAGGCGGATCACTTGAGGTCAGATACAACAGCAGCCTGGCCAACATGGCAAAACTCTGTCTCTACTAAACATACAAAATAAATAAATAAATAAATAAATAAATAAATAATAAAAATTAGCTGGGCATGGTGGCAGGCACCTGTAATCCCAGCTACTCAAGATGCTGAGGCAGGAGAATTGCTTGAATCCAGGAGGCAGAGGTTATAGTGAGCTGAGATCGCACCACTGCACTCCAGCCTGGACGACAGAGTGAGACTCCACCTTAAAAAAACTAATAAATAAAGCCGGACGCAGTGGCTCACACCTGTAATCCCAGCACTTTGGGAGGCTGAGTGGGGTGGATCATGAGGTCAGGAGATCGAGGCCATCCTGGCTAACATGCTGAAACCCCATCTCTACCAAAAATACAAAAAAATTAGCCAGGCGTGGTGGTGGGCACCTGTAGTCCCAGCTACTCGGGAGGCTGAGGCAGGAGAATGGCGTGAACCTGGGAGGCGGAGCTTGCAGTGAGCCAAGATCGCGCCACTGCACTCTAGCCTGGGTGACAGAGTGAGACTTCATCTCAAAAATCATAATAATAATAAATAAAATAATAATAATAATAAAAAAACTGTTGATGAGAAACAGGAGCCCTTGTACCTCGCTGGCTGGAATGCAAAGTGACTCAGAGACTGGTAAACAGTGACGTGGTTCCTCAAAAAGTTAAACACAGAATTCCCGTGTGACACAGTAATCCCACTTCTAGGTATATATCTAAGGGAAATGAAAACATATCTGCACAGAAAAATGTACCCAAATTATAGCCACGTTATTTATAATATCCAAATGGTAAAAGAACCCGCACATTCATTAGCGGATGCATGAATGAATAATTAAGATACATATGTACAGAGGAATACTGTTCAGTTATAAAAAAGATTTAAATAGTATACCTGCCACGGAGTAAATGAACATCAGAAACATGGCAAGTGAAAGAGATCAGACACATCTCATTTGATGCTTTGCATATCTGCAGAGACAGAAAGAAGATTAGTAGGTGCCGAGCCTGGAGGAGGCAAATGGAGTCACGGGTCCAGGGTGTGCTGGGCTGATGAAAAATCTTGAAACTCGAGGGAGATGGTGGCTGTAGGACACTGGACACTGTAAAGTGGATAATTGTGTCTTTTATGAATTCAGTTTCAATTAAAAAAAAACAAAAGAAGTGGCAAATGGTGAAAAGAATTTTCTGTGAGAAAAAGAAATTGATGAATGTTATAAAGGCTCTGGTGTTTTTAAAAATAAGAATGGTAGAATGAATCAGTGCTTTCAATTATGTAAATGTGTACATGATTTAAAAGTAAACATTTAAAGATTAATCATTAACAGAGACAGACGTGGATGGAGACGCAGGACACAGGTTTGGGGGAGAAGACCCTTCTTCCTGCGTGGTGGACTGTGCAAGGCTCTGATGTGTGGACACCAGAAGCTCCGTGGCTGGCTTCTCAGCCTCCACTTTCTCTTGTAGAGCAGCAGCATCTGTGAATTTTCACAAAGTGGAGCTCCTGAAAGAGACCGGGCAAATGGGAACTAAGGAGGAAAAAACGAAAGGCGGACGCACTCAGTGACCTCAGGGGCAGGTGAGCGGTGGCCTCACCTGACACCCGCCCGCGGGGATGCACCCAGCATGACGTAGGGAGCTCGGCATCGTAAGCTCTGACTCTCAGATCAATGGGCACTAGAACTATGAACGCTTATTCATTAGGAATAAAAGTGTCCCAAGCGGGACTTTCTCAGCTGAGAGAAATGCTCCGTGTCTTGATGGGAATGTGAGTTTGTCGGCGGCCGCGTTGCCAAAGTCACTGAGTCACGCACAGAAGCACTGAGCATCTCACTGCGTGTAAATTCTGTCTCCACAACTGAGCAAGGGCTGAATACTAGTCACCTGTTTTGTGCAGGGGAGTGAGTTAGCAATTCTGAAGCCATCTTGTTTAACACATGGGAAGTATCTTGAGGAGAGTGGTCTGTCTCTGACTGCTGGGGAGGACGTGGACATGCGTGGACTACGTTACATCGGAGAAGTTTCAGCCTCCTAAACGCCTATCATCTGGCTCTGCCCACTGAGAGGGCCCAAGAGCATCGAGCTTGCCAAGGGTCCGGAGCTTGGTTTCCAAATCTCATTCTCCACTGACGAGAACCAGGGTCCTGGAGAAAGAGCCGAGTCCAAGACCAAGGCGGGGGAGCCTTGATGCCTTAGAGAGTGAGAAAGTCTTCAGAGAACGCTGGTGCGTGTTCAGAGACACTTAAACAGCTCAAAGAGGCTCCCATCAGCCAGAGCTGGGACCATTTTACAGCCAAACTGAGTGACCGTAGTAAAGTATTGTGATAATTAACACGATAAAAATCTATGAGTTTAGCCTGGTGTGGTGGCACCGTGGAGGCCAGAAGATCCCTTGAGCCCAGGAGTTTGAGGCCAGCCTGGGCACCCAGCCAGACCTGTCGCTACAAAAAGGAAAAACAAAAAAGACTCTATAAGTCTATACTGATATAATTGAAACAAATAAATAAGTGGTGTTAATAAGTGACTGATTAAATAAATAAATGAAAAGGAAAAGTTTTCACTCACAGCAGAATGACAGCAAATAAATATAGAAGGAACGGGTGGTGAGTGTAGAAAATCATGAGTGAAAAGTAACAGGACAAAAAGTATCTTCCCATGAGTTACTCACTTATTAGTTACAAACGGAAATGTTATAACTTTGGTGGAGAAAACTGGCCAACGGCCCCTTAACCACGTGATCAAAGTCAGCATCAGCATGGAGGCAGGACAGCCTGGCCTGCACCAGGGTATTAACAGGAAGCCTGGAGAGGCCACTGGGGCTTCAGCGGTGCTGCTGCTGCACAGACAACACCTGGATGGGACGTGGAGGAGGCATCAGCAAACCCAGACTGAGGGGGCTGGAAGAAATCACTGGGCTGAACTTGGAGTGTGTCAAGGTAGGAGAGATAAAGACCTCCTGAGGAGCTGCTCCAGGTGAGAGAGGACGGCAGGTGTGACCACACAGCAGACAGCAGGTACAACCACACGTGCAGCAGGTGACCCTGCCCCGGGTCTTCTTCCAGGACTCTGAAAAGAGAAGCTGTCAAGGGTATTGTTGTGTATTAATAAATCGGACACTAGATAATATAGTACTTAATTCAGTATATAGATAGTGGATTTGATCATAGTATTGCATTACAATTAAATTTCCCAATAGTGATAACTGTGCTCAGGCGGTCAGGAAATACACAATGAAGTATCTAAAAATTAGAGAACCACTATGTCCACAACTTACTATCAAATGGATCAGAAAAAGATAGATAGATAGATAGATGATAGATAGATGATTAGATAGATAGATAGATAGATGATTAGATAGATATTAGATAGATGATTAGATAGATAGATAGATAGATAGATGATTAGATAGATAGATAGATAGATAGATGATTAGATAGATAGATAGATGGATAGATGATTAGATAGATAGATAGATAGATGATTAGATAGATAGATAGATAGATAATGTGATGGGGCAAAATGTACCAGTTGATGTGTCTGGGTAACACATTGTCTACAGTTGTAAAAATTATTCTTATAACATTTCCGTAAGTTTGATATATCAAAATTTCAAAAATACAAATAATTTCATCCTCCGAAAATGGCGACAATAAATGAAGGAATGAATAGATCGAACTTGAGTAAAAGTTTACTTTTATTTATGAAAAGACATATGAGAGTGAGAAAGCAAGGCGATGTCTGTGTGCATGTGTGTTACAAAAGAGATGTCCATGTAGCTCACAAATATATAAGCAGCTTTGCATCACCCATGGGCATAGAAATTGGTGCAACCACTTTGGAAAAGTGTTTGGTGATATCTACAATGGAGAAACACACACACATACACACATACACACACACACACTTGTGAGTTAGTAGTTCCACTACTCCCAATATAAATGACTGCTATGCCCACCAAAATACAGACACAAAAATGTTTATAGCAATTTTATTGATAAGCGCTAAAAAACTAGAAAGAATCTAACTGTTCAGCTGTAGTTAAATGGATAAATATGTTGCACAATGGAATATTATGTTGCAACAGAAAATATAACAAACTGATTACACTGCAAAACTATGAATCTCACTGCTATAATGTTGCTTGACAGAAGCCAGAAGCAAGATAATACATATGATAACATAAGATGTGTATTCACATGAAATTCAAAATAGAAGTGAAATGAATCTTCAGAACAGGTTGTGGTGATGTTTGCTCCCAGGGCTGCTGGCTGGGAGGGAGCAGGGATCAGCCTTTGTGGTAGATGTGTTTAGTATCTATACCCAGGTAGTGTGCACACAGTTGTGTATATGGGGAAAATCCACTGAGCTTCATGTTTGAAATTTGTGGTCATTGCTTTATGTAAACGATACTTCAATATATAGAAAACTAAAGTTAAAGATAAGGCATCCTTAATGTATTGCCATAGAATGGTGACATATAGAACAACTAGGGCACAATAACTATGTTTCATTAATTTTTCATATTTCTCTCATCATAATACATAATGATTTCATGGCATTTCATTTTATGCATATGCCATAACATTTTTGATAATTGCCTGTTCTTGAATAGTTTATTTCTAATATTTCATTTCCAATAGTTTCTCTAAATAAACACTTGATCAATTGTCGCCTCTGTTACAAAATCTCACCGTACATGCTTTTTTTTTTTTTTTTTTTTGAGGCAAGGTCTCACTCTGTCAGCTAGGCTGGAGTGTAGTGGTGTGATCACAACTCACTGTAGCCTCGACCTCCTGGGTTCAAGCGATCCTCCTGCCTCAGCCTCCTGAGAAGCTGGGATGACAGGAGCACGCCGCCATGCCTGGCTAATTTTTTCTTATTTTTTGTAGAAACAGAGTCTCATTATGTTGCTTAGGTTGGCATGCTTATTCTTTTGGTAAAATGCCTGGTTGTTAAATTGCTGAGCACATGGTAGGAATCATGCTAAAGTTGTTCTAATGCATTCAAAATGTCTTCTATCAAAATTGTGTACTAATTTATGTTCCAGCATGACAGCCCCTGAAGCATTCTGATTATGGAGACTCTGTTCCTCTCCCCACCACACAAGCTCTTTTCATCTTCCACTTTTCAGTTTCCAGTATCACATGTGGGTCACTTACTTGGCCCACCCACATAGGTATTAATAATGTAGTTATGTCCCCAACTTTTCCTAAAGGGCTCATATTTAATGTCCAACCACGTGGATGACGTTCACCAGCTGACACCGGAGGGGGTTGATGTTGACGCCTCTTATTTCTCTTCCTCCTCCTCATCCTCTTCCTTGTCTTGCCCCTTCGTGTTGCTATGGCAAAATAATATTCAAGGCGGTGTGACCTTGTGAAGTAACCAATATAATAAATCGGGCTGAAAAATCCAATCTAATTTATAGATGACCAATCAATGCACACATACTTTTCAAGCAAACATTTATAACTCTCTTCAATGAGAAACTTTTTTTGGCAAAAAAACCTTTGGCAAAAATTTAATAATGTTCATATTCACTTCATTTTCCTGAAGAAATAAAGGTCATAAGCATTCCCACAATATATCCCTGAGCCTACTGCTGGTAATAAATCAGTATTCTGGTAAGTCTCCAAACTTCTAAACCATAGAATAGACCAAGATTTAGGATTGAAAATAAGTTTTTCCATTGCATTTTGAAAAAAACAATTCACACGTGCAAGGATGGCATAGAAGGCCTTTGTGACAGAGCCACTGTTTAATCCCCAGCCTCATCTCCATGACCAGCGCCTGCTGCCCCTCCACCACCCAACACACCCACCCCAGCAGCCACTTCAGCGTCCTGGTGTGTGTCTTCTTGGGATGGTCTGCCCCTTCCACCCTCTATCCCACACCTGTCGCCTCTTCGTCTGTAGAAGGAGTTATTTCAGGCCCCACCTAGAATAACCTTCTTCAGGAACCCCTTCCCACCCCAAGGCCTCCCCTCCTCCTCCCCTCATCCCCAGGGCTCGCTGACCTCTGTGCAGCTGTCCCATCCCTGTCAACGTGGCTGTACTGTGGGAGCCCAGCCACGAAGTCAGCCTCACTGGCCCCACGGACCCTGCCCCTTCAGAAACCCTCACACGGAGGAGATTTGTCTCTAAAAAGATGTGGAGAGCTCCCTCCTGAAACTGCTTTTGAGCTGCCTCTAAGGAGCAATGTGACCTTGATCAAAGGGCTGCCTTGGCCTCTAGAAAGGAGGAGTGTGGAACTGAGGAGGCCCAAATCCCCTTCCCCGTGTCATGGTTTCCAAGAAGGACGAACAAGCTCCCCCCACACCCTTAACGCTGCTGCGTGTCCCCCACGCTGTACCTCGGTGTCACCGTGTTTGAAAGACAGCGTAGATCTGCCTGCAATCACACAGGCTTCTGCTGACGCTGGCCTAAAAGTGATCACAGCTGCAGTCCCGACCCGATCCGCCGGCCCCAGCTTTCACAGCTTCAGCACTTGACGGCTTCACGAGGGATCCCATTAAGCTGTTGCTGCATGATAGATACCCAATATATTTTTACCAAATGAGTCAATTTGAATAATAATCTAGACTTGAGGTTAAATGAAAGCACAGAAAGGGTCAAGAATTATTAAAAGAACAGTTAACAAATATTATACAAATTCACCATTCAAGGAACAGGGGGAGGTGGGAGAAAAGGTGCAGAATCCTTGTAAGTCTTTTTAGGACTGAAAGTCGAGAAAACTAAAGTGAGGTGGTCATGCATCCATCTAGTGGCCAGGCTCAGTAACAGGAAAATTCCCCTCAGTCCCTACAGCAAGGTGATTCTCAGGGAAATCATCGGGTTCCTGAATCCCACGAATAATCAGTGATGGCTAGGTTATTTTTCTAATTATTGATTATTACAATAATAACAAAAATTAGTTAATAGAGAATAAATCTAAGTAAGTTGAAAAGATATAAACAAATGATTAAAGGAAAATTATGCATTCCTTAATCGTGTTTTGAAATAAAAGCTAAAATAAAATACACCATGATCATTGTTCCCTATGGATTAATAGTTTATAATATATTTTACTCGGCTCACAAATGTGCCAAGCAAGACCCAGGAAGGCCAGACACTTTGCCTGAAGCCACACAGGAGCTTAAGGAACTCACGCAGGGTCAAGTAAAAAAGCAATGGAGCTGGGATCCAAAGCCAGAATTAGGCAACTCACACCACCAACTCGGGGGTTTGATGTAATAAGAGACAAGGTTAAGTTGAGTTTATTTATTATGCTTCACATGCTTCCAGCTGCATCTGAAAGGTGAGGGTGCATGGGATGGAAGCAGATCTGGTGGGTGGACATGATCACAGCAGCTGCATCTGAAAGGTGAGGGTGCAAGGGATGGAAGAGGATCTAGCGGGTGGACGTGATCACAGCAGCTGCATCTGGAAGGCGAGGGTGCATGGGATGGAAGCAGATCTGGTGGGTGGAGGTGAGGACTACTGCAGCTGCATCTGGAAGGTGAGGGTGCATGAGATGGAAGATCTGGTGAGTGGACATGAGCATCCTGGGTATACTGAGTAAACTCAGCCAAGGATGCGCTGCAGGAGGTGAGGAAGCTGACTGTGGTTTGGACGTGGTTTGCCATCTCCACCAAGTTCCATGTGAAACGTGATCCTCAGTGTGTTGGTGTTTGGAGGTGGGGCCTGGTGGGAGGTGTTTACATCCTGGCAGGAGGTGTTTATGTCCTGGGACTGAATCCTTCTTTGTGAGGTATTGAGTGTGGCTTCACTCTCAGAGACTGGACTGGCTCCCACTGGAGCTGTTACAAGGTGCAGATTCTCCTTCTGCTTGGTCCTCTCCGCATCTGTTCACTTCTCCTCTGACCTTCTCTACCATGTTATGACCCAGCTTAGAAGCCCTCACAGGGAGCCAAGGCCAGGCCCTTGAACTTCTCAACCTGCAGAACAGTGAGCTAAATAAATATTTTTTCTTATAAATTACCCAGTCTCAGGTAATTCTCTTATAGTCACACAACAGGGAGATGGAACACGCCTGACGGGCCTGCCTCTGTGACAGAGCAAGGCTTGGGCAGCTCGGGCCACTTGCGCAGCCATGCAACCAGGGTCCCTTGAGCATGCAGGCAGGCCCTGAGGATGAAGTGTTGAAAGAGACCAACGACTTCTGTCTTTGGCCTTGAACAATTTCTCGCCCTGGGTCCTCATTTCTTCTCTACAAATTCCCCTGGTACTGTGTTCACTTACTGCCCTGACCATGCTCCTCCAACCATTAAACCGCTACCCAGCTGGTTTCCCCTAAGCAATCTGGGGTTTATTCTCTGCTTTGCAGAATCCTTGATGTCCAGCGATGCTTCTGGTTCTCCTTCTTCTGGGCACCTGTTAAAACTGCACTCTTCTGCCCCCTTGAGGTTGTGCAAGGGCATCTGACTTGCCTTAGCCAGTGAAAAGTGAAGTCTGCCATCGCTGGGAAGAAACCAGCAAGAGCCGAGTTCTTTGTCTCATCAGAGACACCAGACACGTTCTAGACCTTTGCAGTCCAGTACAGGAGACACCAGCCACATGTGGCTATTTAAATTTAAATTCATTAAAATGAAATAGAATTAAACATTCAGTTTCCCGGTTGCATTTGTCACAGGTCAAACGCTCAGAGCCATATGTGGCTCGAGGCTGCCATGTTGCACAGTGCAAATCCACAGAGCGTTTCATCCAATGGTATTGCCCTTGAAGGTGGGCATTCCACAGCCCGCTGCCCTGACGAAGGAAATGCACAGAGCCTCCTCCTGACCCGCAGCGCACATGTGGTAAGAAACAGAGCACACTTATTTTTAAAGACACTAATATTTTGGAGTTTTTGTGTCAGTAGGACAATCTGTCCTATCCTGTGTGTTGCAAGTTTCTCCCAAATTGCTAAAAAATAAAAGAGTAGCTCAAAGCCATACAAAAAAAAGATAAAGAACATTGGTAAAGTAATCACATAGGTAAATATAAAAGCCAGCATCCACTGGGTACGGTGGCTCATGCCTGTAATCCCAGCACTTTGGGAGTCTGAGGTAGGTGGATCACAAGGTCAAGAGTTCAGCCTGGCCGAGATGGTGAAACCTGGTCTCTACTAAAAATACAAAAAATTAGCCAGGCGCGGTGGCAGGAGCCTGTAATCCCAGCTACTCAGGAGGCTGAGGCAGGAGAATCGCTTGACTCAGAGGGCGGAGGTTGCAGTGAGACGAGATCGCACCACTGCACTCCAGCCTGGGCAACAGAGTGAGACTCCGTCTCAAAAAAAAAAAAAAAAAAAAAAAGCCGGCATCATTGTATTTTTGTTTGTAACTCCCTTTTTTCTTTCCTACATAACTTGAAAGGCATAGGTGAGAGTTTTAGAGACTGGAGAAGCAGCTGTACATTCTGGACCCTCAGTGATACAGGTGCCCAGAGTGTGGAGATGAACTAGACGTGGCTCCATCGCAACCCAAAGCCACGTGATGCTTTGTAAAAATGTTTCTCTGGAATTAAGTTTCAAAATATGAAGCAAGAATTGTCCAGAGCCGGCACCATTTACACATGTACCTCTTTCCACCATGATCTTGTCTGTCCAGCTATTACTAAAACCAGGGAGGGGATAAAACAATAACTGTAATTGCTGTTAACTTGGTGCACGCCACACAAGGGCATCCTTTGTGACAGTAACATCAGGCTCTAGAGCTGTGTAGGAGCAGAGTCTGTATGCTCCGGAAGCTATGCTGGATCAATTCAAAATAGATCGCTGTAAGATTAGAATGTTACTTGTAATGTCAAAGGTAAGCATAAAGAAAATAACTAAAAAGTGTATACAGACAAGAAATTAGTCAAGGATCAAAGGAGTAGAGTACGTCAATCAAATACAAAATAAGGCTGTATAAGGGGAATTGTGAACAACAAAGACTTGAAAACAAATAGAAAAATGGCAGAAGATCCTTCTTGTAGTTAATTACTTTAAACATAGAAGCATCAAACTCACTGGCTAAGGTACAAACTTGGCAAAATTTTTAAAATGACCTAGTAATCACAAGATTTGCTTTAGAGCCAAAGGAATAGGTAGGGTGAGGGGGATGGCAGAGAAGTCGTCCTGCAGGAAGATATGGGGAAAGAGCTGGGGTGCCGCACCAGGACCAGAAAAACAGACTTTAAGTCAAAAAGGGTCACAAGAGATGAAGAATAATTGATAAAAGAGTTTATTGATCTAGAAGATAGAAAAATTAAAAGCAAATATACATCAAACAGAAAAACCCCACACTATATGAAGAAAACATTGACAGAATGGAAAGGAGAGTTCATAAAAATGTCAATATTCACTTCAGTAGTGACAAGAACAATATTCAGAGGAGTGATAATGACCTAGATGACGCCCGCAGAAAACCCCACCCGCCAACAGCTGAACCGACATTCATCTCAAGCGCACACGGAACATTCTTCAGCATAGAAGAGATGTTAGTCTGTGAAACAAGCCTCGACAAATGTAAAAAGACTGAATTCATACAAAGCCTTTTCTCTGATCACCAATAGAATGAAGAAATCAAAAAATTAAGCAACACACTCCTCAGCAACTAATTTGTAAAAGAAAAAAAATTGCAAGGGAAATTAGAAAATACTTTGAGATAAATACAAACAAAACCAAGATTTACCAAAACTTATGATCTGAAAAAAAAGCAACCTTCAAAGGGAGATTTATAGGTAAAAAGGCCTAAAGTAAAAAAAATAAATAAATAAAAGATCTCAACTGATAGCCTAACCTTACTAGAAAAAGAAGAGCAAACTAAACCCAAAGCTAGCAGAAGTGCGGAGATGCTGAAGGTTAAAATGCTGATCATCATAGTAGATGAGAGGAAAAAAATAGAATCAACAAAACCAAAGATTACATTTTTTTGAATAAACAAGATTATCAAACCCTTAGCTCATTGACTAAAAAAGGAGAGATGGTCTAAATAGCCAAATTCAGAAATGAAAGTGGGTACATTACTACCACCCTTTCAGATGTTGAAAGGATCATAAGAGAATGCTGGAAACAGTTGTATGCCAACAAATTAGGTGTCCTGGGGAAATGGAAAGAGTTCTGGGGACAGAAATTACCAAGCCCAACTCAAGAAGAAATACAAATCTGAACAGACCTATAAGGAGTAAAGAAATCGATTCAGTCTTCAAAAATTCGTCAATAAACAAAAGGCCAGGACCAGATGGTTTTATTGGCTAGTTCTAGAAAACATTGAAATAATTAATACCAATCCTCAAACAAAGTACTCTTCTTCCAAAATACACGCAAGGAGAGAACACTTCCTAACTCATCTTGTGAAGCCATCATTACCCCAACACCAAAGCCAGACAAGACACAACAGGAAAAGAAAACTGCCAACCAGTGTCTCTTATGAATGTAAACACTCGTAAACTCTACAACAAAGGCAGCAACCCAAGTTCAACAACATGTTAAAGGGATTATACACCCTGCACAAGTGCGACAGATGCCAGAAATGCAAGTGGGGTTCAGCCTCAGAAAATCGATGAATGTAACACATTACATTAAAAAAAGAAGGAAAAAATTATCTTGATGCAGAAAAAACATTTGACAAAATTCAATATTATAAAAGCACTCAGCTAACCACAGGGAAGGAGGTCTCTCTTCCTTGGCCCAAAAATGTCCTTTTGGGGCTGTGAAAGTATAGATACAACCACCCGGGACACAAGCTGATAGTTGCTGAAGCTGGAGTTAAACACACAGGAGTTCACTATGCTTCTGTCTACTCTCGTGTTCTTGAAATTTTCTGTCATAAATGCTTACATCATCACTTGTAAAAGGTACATTACTTTGACTACTTTCATCAAAATAACAGGTCTTTATATTCTCAGTACACCTAAATCATCACAGGACAAATTTGCCTTCCATTCTATGTCATGTCATTTAGCAAAATGTACATTAAGTGCCAGTCTTTGGGCTAATGCATAAGCAATGTGTGAGAACACTGTCTTAGTGAATTTGAGCTTCTCTAAGAAAATTCCATAAACGTGGTGGCCTCTAATAACAGAAACCTATTCTCCCAGTTCTGGAGGCTGGAGGTTCGAGATCGACATGGTGGTGGATCTGCTGTCAGGTGAGGGCTGCTTTTCAGTTCCCGGACGGTGCCTTTTTCCTGTGTCCTCACACAGCAGAAGGGACAGGGGAGCTCTCTGGGTCCCTTTCATAAGGGCACTAATCTTATCATGATGATTCATGAGGCTCCACCAGCAAAACCTCATCACCTCCTAAAGCTCCCACCTCCTAATACCATCACTTTGGCCATTAGGTTTCCAACTGTGGATTTGGGGGACACATTCAATCTATGGCAGGTACACATGGAGATGATTCTTGAATCTGAGCTTCAATCTATTAGGGTAGAAAAAAAGCAATGAAAATATGATATAAAATATACTTCATACACACACACAAACTTTCATACCCAGTAAGACAGCTAATATTTAAAAATGTACAGACAAAACATATAATGACAAGCGTTTGTTGGGTTGTGGAGGAATCAGAACAATTAAGCATTCATGGTAGAAATACTGTGCAGTCACCAAGAGAACTGTGTAAAGAGGAATATAATATAGTCCAGTCACTGTAGAGAGTTGTATGGAGAGGAATATAACATAGTTGGTCACTGTTGGGAACTGTATGGAGAGGAATATAATATAGTTGGTCACTGTAGGGAACTGTATGGATAGGAATATAATATAGTTGGTCACTGTAGGGAACTGTGTGGAGAGGAATATAATATAGTTGGTCACTGTAGAGAACTGTGTGAAGACTCCTCAAAAAACTAAACAGAATTACCATATGATCAGCAATTCCACTTTTGGGTGTATTCCAACAAATAGCAATGGAAACCAAAGGCTGGGATTCAGATAGGAGGGATCCGTGCACCACTGCTTCTGGCAGCACCACGCAGAGTAGCGGAAATGTGGCATCAACCCAGGAGCCATCGCTGGATGAACGGGTAAACACGGTGTGGGGCGCACAGATGGTGAAATGTTATCCAGCCTTAAAAAGCACGTAAATGCTGGCACATGCTTCCACATGGATTCAACCCAAAAACATCGAAAACATTATGCCAAGTCACAAAAAGACAAACGCTGCAGGATTTCACTTCTACGAGGAATCTACAGCAGTGAAGTTTCTAGAGACTGAGGGTAAAGCGAGGGCTTCCGGGCTGGGGGGTGGGCAGGGGGCGCTGTCGTTTAACTCGTTTAATGGGTGCGCAGTTTCCGGGGGAGAAGAAGGTGGAACGTTCTGGAGATGGAAGAGGTGTCCGCGGTACCACAGCGTGAATGTGGTTATTGTCACTGAACGGTGCACTTCAAAATTGTTAAAATGGCCAATGTTGTGTGTATTTTACACGACAGTGTGTATAAAAATACAGCGTGGAATCTGCTGATGGTAAAGGAATGCCCAGGGCTGCACAGGAAGGAGGAACATGAAGACGCCTCAGAACAAACAGTGCCACTCATGTGAGGTAACACAGCAGGAGGGCCAGCGCCGTCTGTTAGAAAGACCGAGTCAGGAAGGGAGGAAAGAGGGATTTCCATCCAGAGCCGCGACACACAGCCCCGCATCTCTCCAGCGGGGCTCAGCCACGGGCTGGGCGAGGCCAGAGGTGCTGTCTCCATTCCAGGCTTTGCTCAGCGGACATGGCCCCGTCTTGCTCTGTGGGTTCCCTGCACCGTCTCCCCTCAAATCCCCCAGCCCGTGGCTCATCACCTCAACTTGGCTTTCGACACCGTGCCAGGCGCTGCTTATGCTGTGGTCGTTCCCACCCGTGACTTGCAGTTAGCAGACGCTGACTGGCCTCTCCCCATCACCCTGGAGGAGGCTTGGAGAATCCTGCCTGCCCCGGAAACCAGGAGCAGCTCTCAGGCAGGACTCGGAGCTCAGTCCGGGCTTTTCCTTCGCGGCTTGGTTTGCGTGTGAGACGCGTGTGTGCACCCACTCAGGGCTCACAGTGTGCACCCACCCACTCAGGGCTAATGCAGGCTCTGCATGGGGGACCCAGACGAGGAAGCTCTTCCCCGGAGGACTCCCATTGTTCCTACAAGATAACAGAAGCCCCTAAGCTGCAAAAGTGAGATTCAAGGCCAGGTCAGAATGAGTTTAAATGATGTCCTTTCCACCACTAGTTTTTAAGAACTGAACATTCTGTGATCCATGAATGAACAGCTTGTAATACAGGCACGTAAATATTTGGGCCTGTTGAAGGGACCCTCACCTTAAGCGTATGTATCTATGCATACACGTATCTTTAACTGGGTGATTAATGCTCTAGTTATCAGGCATGAAATAGCCTTAGATTTTGTGTTTTCATCAGCATTTTAGAAACTTTATGTTGTATTTATCATTAGAAATCATGGTGCCAAACTATCCTTATGAAATGAACTATCCTTTTGAAATCTAATTACTATTTGTCAAATTGCTTCAGCAACACTGAAGATGTAATTATTAGAATCACATATTGGAAAAAATATGTGATTGCAAAGAGATAGGACAAAGGGTTGCTGAGGTAGCTGAAGGCAGAAAGGTCACTGCTGTTTTCTCAAGTCTTGCCCATAGACTGAAAATGTTGGAAAAGAACACATTTCATTCTGGCTAGTATCAGCCGACATCCTGATGTCAGGAGAAATACGCTTTTAAGTTTGATGCTATTTAGCTTTTCAGCAGACAAACTCCTTCAAAAGCATTCGAAGGTTCAGCACACGTACTGAATTTTAGATACCTCTCAAAACTGTCTGAAAAATAAATCTGTTTTTCTATGATAAGATTCAGCAGGTGATTTGTTAAACAATGTTTCAGGGGCTGAATTCCTGCCACATTAAACATGATGTTTCCCTTGTTATCTAAAATGTCTTTAAGAAATTCCACTATCATTTTATAAATTTCTCAGCTAGCCCATTGAAAGAATCAGAGAAATTAAATGATCCTTCACTTTGTTGAGAAAAGAAAACCTTTGGGTACAATTGAGTTCAGAAAGTATCTGTCTCCTCAAATTTTCTTCTAACTATGTTTTGAAAAAGTAAAAATGTAGCATGAAAGAGCTAATGTAAAATAAAGATAAAATGTAAGAAAATTTATATTTTCTGCATGGAAAAATAACTGATTTTAATTGTTGACAGTGAAGATGGAAGAACAAGATGAAAATTATCCCGGTAGTGAATTAGAAATCAGTAGATAGGAGCTGTGCATTCTAGAACATGGCCAAGTGATCAGGAGACCAGGTCTGGACAGGAGGCTTCCACAGCAATGGGAGTGACTTTCAGGGGTGCATTTCAGCGGAGCGGAGCAAGCAGAAGTCACTGCAGTGACCCCAGGAGAGGGAGGGGAGAAGATTACATCCGTGGGGTGAAGCCTGCAGAACCCAACTTTCTAAATGAGGGAAGTACATTCTGCCGTTGTCATGATGGGAAAAATCCATTAACTCATGATTTATTATCTACTTATTTATTTACTTAGTTATTCAGCAACTGTGCTGAATACTTGCTATGTCCCAGGGATACAATATTGGCCAAGTCATTAAGTCCAACAATAACAGCATTTACAGTCCAGTAAAGAGAGAATTAAACAAAAAAATGAATAAGTGTATAAATACAGTAACTGCATGCTGGGAAGTGCTGAGGTTTGCACACTGTGGTGGACAGTGGCCCTGGCACGAGAGGGGCTCACGGAGACTCACCCAAGTCTGTGGGTCGAGGGTGGGGACCAAGAGCTGAGTGGCCGTGGGACCACCAGGTGCATACGCTGGCTCTGGGCTGCAGAGCAGAGGTCTGGTTGAAGATAGAAATCTGTGCACAAAGGTGGTAGTTGAAGAGAAGGGCCTCGATGAGGTTACCAGAGAAGAAAGTCCAGAAGGGAAAAGGTACTAGAGGGAGTGCTGAGAAGTTCCAGTTCTGACCAGGTGAGCCCTGTGTGCTGGGTAAGCAAACAGAGGGCCTGGAAGGCAAGAGAAGGCCTGGGAAGTAAATACCACAAAACCAAGAGTGGGAAGGAGGAGGCTTCCTCGAAAGGCCGAGTGCCCCTGCACGGTGGATTCAGCTGAGTGTCACAACTGCATGATGACCGTGGAGGCCTCAAAACCTTGGAGATTCGGGAGTGAAGTGATAAAGGCAGAAGCAAGGAAGCCAGGAAATTCCCCAAACATTTATATTTCACTCCTCACCCTCTCCCGTTGTCACCCACAGACCTTCAGATGGGCCTCCCACATGCTCAATGTGGTCACTGTGCTCTCTTGGGTTGGTTCTCACTCTGTATCAAGCCAGGTGGAATCCTTGTTTGGTTTCAGGGAAATACAGCTCTTTTCTGTAAGTGTTTATTCTCTCAACCTCAAACCACAGGGAATAATTACTGCAATTTCACTTTAATGCCACCTCATACCAAAAGCTTTCTCTATGTGTATGACTATTGGTTGGGTATCCATCTAGCAGTAGAAACTCTAGGTGATATGTGTATGTTGGGATTCAAGAGAGAATGGCAGAGTTTCACAGAGAAGTGACTCAGCTGACGCTCTCAGCAGCAGGCTTTGATAGTGCAAGTTGCTCACACCCTCACCTGCACTTCCTGTGGTCAACAATATTAATAGAGCATTTCTGATGGAATGTAATTTTGTTTCATTTTGGTTCAATTGTCATTCTCCTAATGGTCAGTGAGATTGAACAACTTTTCATTTATTCATTGGTTATTTGGAGACATCCTTTGGTGAGTTGCCTGTTCATGCTTTTTGCCCTTTTATTGACACTCTTTCTTTATTAATTTATAAATATTACTGTTATTATCACTACAATGATTCCCTTGATAGTCATGGATATTGCAGATGTTTTCTTTACGTCGGTGACTTTTTAAACAAGCAACCTTAGTGGGGTCTTTGATCAATACAAGTTCCTTTTTCTTTATAGCCAAAGCTTTTTAATCCAATTTAAGATTTTTCCCTCCTACTCTAATAACATAAGAGAGTATCTTTCATTATCTTCTGGTAGCATGATAGTTTTACGTCTCACATTTAGATCTACAATCCATCTAGATTTTATTTCACTGTGTACTTCCATTTGATCCAGCAGCACTCACCCAAAAGCCTTTCCTTTTTCATTGCACAGTGCCAGCTCTGTATTATTTATTTATGTATGTATTTTTCCATAGGTTCTTGGGGTACAGGTGGTATTTGGTTATGTAAGTAAGTTCTTTAGTGATGGTTTGTGAGATTTTGGTGCACCCATCACCCGAGCAGTATACACTGCACTCTATTTGTAGTCTTTTATCCCTCATCCCCTGCCCATTCTTCCCCCGAAGTCTCCAAAGTTCATTGTATCATTCTTATACGTTTGAGTCCTCATAGCTTAGTTCCCACATATCAGTGAGAACATATGATGTTTAGTTTTCCATCCCTGAGTTACTTCACTTACAATAATAGTCTTTGATCTCATCCAGATTGCTGCAGATCCCATTAATTCTTTCCTTTTTATGGCTAAATAGTATTCCATTATATATATATACCACAGTTTCTTTATCCACTCATTGATGGATGGGCATTTGGGTTGGTTCCATGATTTTGCAATTGCAAATTGTGCTGCTATAAAATGTGTTTGCAAGTATCTTCTTGGTATAATGACTTCTTTTCCTCTGGGTAGATACCCAGTAATGGGATTGCTGGATCAAATGGTAGTTCTACTTTTAGTTCTTTAAGGAATCTCCACACTGTTTTCCATAGCAGCTGTACTATTTTACATTCCCACCAGCAGTGTGGAGGTGTTTTCTAATCACCACATCCATGCCAACATCTATGTGTTTTAATTTTTTGATTATGTCCATTCTTGCAGGAGTAAGGTGGTATTGCATTGTGGTTTTGATTTGCATTTCCCTGATCGTTAGTGATGTTGAGCATTTTTTCATGGGTTTGTTGGCCATTTGTACATCTTCTTTTGAGAACTGTCTATTCATGTCCTTAGCCCACTTTTTTATTTTTCAAAATTTCAGAAATGACTTATTTATGTATTTATTTTTATTTGACTTTAAGTTCTGGGATACATGTGCAGAATGTGCACATTTGTTAGATAGGTATACATGTGGCATGGTGGTTTGCTGCACCTATCAACCTGTCATCTAGGCTTTAAGCCCTGCATGCTTTAGGTATTTGTCCTAATGCTCTCCCTCCTCTTGCCTCCCACCCTCCAACAGACCCTGGTGTGTGATGTTCTCCTCCCTGTGTCCATGTGTTCTCACTGTTCAACTCACACTTATGAGTGAGAACATGCAGTGTTTGGTTTTCTGTTCCTGTGTTAGTTTGCTGAGGATAATGGCTTCTAGCTTCATTCACGTCCCTGCAAAAGACATGAATTCATCCTTTTTAATGGCTGCATAGTATTCCCTGGTGTATATGTGTCACATTTTCTTTATCCAGTCTATCAATGATGGACATTTGGGTTAGTTCTAAGTCTTTGCTATTGTGAATAGTGATGCAATAAACATACGTGTGTATGTGTCTTTATATTAGAATGATTTATAATCCTTTGGGTATATACCCAGTGATGGGATTGCTGGGTCAAATGGTATTTCTGGTTCTAGATCCTTGAGGAATCGCCACACTGTCTTCCACAGTGGTTGAACTAATTTACACTCCCACCAACAGTGTAAAAGCATTCCTATTTCTCCACATTCTTGACAGCATCTGTTGATTCCTATCTTTTTAATGATCGTAATGATTGCCATTCTAACTGGTGTGAGATGATACCTCATTGTGGTTTTGATTTGGATTTCTCTAATAGCTCCCCCGCCTTTTTTGTTTGTTTGTTTTTGGGACAGAGTCTTGCTCTGTCACCCAGGCTTCTGGAGTGCAGTGGTGCCATCTCAGCTCACTGCAACCTCCACCTCCTGGGTTCAAGCGATTCCCCTGTCTCAGCCTCCGGAGTAGCTGGGACTACAGGTGCACACCACTGCGGCTGGCTAATTTTTGTAGGGAAAAGAAAGAGAGATCAGACTGTCACTGTGTCTATGTAGAAAGGAAAGACATAAGAGACTCCATTTTGAAAAAGACCTGTACTTCAAACAGTTGCTTTGCTGAGATGTTGTTAATTTGTAGCTTTCCCCAGCCACTTTGACCCAGCAACTTTGACCCAACCTGGAGCTCACAAAAACATGTGTTGTATAAAATCAAGGTTTAAGGGACCTAGGGCTGTGTAGGACGTGCCTTGTTAACAAAATACTTACAAGCAGTATACTTGCTAAAGGTCATTGCCGTTCTCTAGTCTCAATAAGCCAGGGGCACAATGCACTGTGGAAAGCCGCAGGGACCTCTGTCCTTGAAAGCAGGGTATTGTCCAAGGTTTCTCCCCATGTGATAGTCTGAAATATGGCTTCGTGGGATGAGAAAGACCTGACCGTCCCCCAGCCTGACACCCATAAAGGGTCTGTGCTGAGGTGGATTAGTAAAAGAGGAAAGCCTCTTGCAGTTGAGATGGAGGAAGGCCACTATCTCCTGCCTGCCCCTGGGAACTGAATGTCTCAGTGTAAAACTCGATTGTACATTTGTTCAACTCTGAGATAGGAGAAAAGCTGCCCTGTGGTGGAAGGCAAGACATGTTTACAGTAATACTGCCTTGTTATTCTTTACTCCCCTGAGATGTTTGGGTGGAGAGAAACATAAATCTGGCCTACGTGCACGTCCAGGCATAGTACTTTCCCTTGAACTTAATCATGATATAGATTCTTTTGCTCACATGTAATTTGTTGACCTTCTCCTTATTATCACCCTGCTCTCCTACTACATTCCTTTTTGCTGAAATAATGAAAATAATAATCAATAAAAATTAAGGGAACTCAGAGGCCGGTGCCGGTGCAGGTCCTTGGTGTACTGAGTGCCGGTCCCCTGGGCCCACTATTGTTTCTTTATACTTTGTCTCTGTGTCTTATTTCTTTTCTCAGTCTCTCGTCCCACCCGACTAGAAATACCCACAGGTGTGGAGGGGCAGGCCACCCCTTCAATTTTTTTTGTATTTTTAGTAGAGACGGGGTTTCACTATGTTGGCCAGGCTGGTCTCAAACTTCTGACCTCAAATGATCCACCTGCCTCGGCCTCCCAAAGTGCTAGGATTACAGGCATGAGCCACTGTGCCAGCCAGTAGCCCACTTTTAGATGGAATTGTTTGTTTTTTTCTTACTGATTTGAGTTTGTTGTAGATTATGGATATTAGTCCTTTGTCAGATGTATAGATTGTGAAGATTTTCTTCCACTCTGTGGGCTGTCTGTTGACTCTGCTGACTCTTCCTTTTGCTGTGCAAAAGCTCTTTAGTAGTTAAATCCCAAGTATTTATCTTTATTTTTATTGCATTTACTTTTGGGTTCTTGATCATGAAATCCTTGCCTAAGCCAATGTCTAGAAGGATTTTTCCAATATTATCTTCTAGAATTTGTATACTTTCAGTCTTATATTTAGTTTCAGGTCTTTATATTTCCCCACTTTATGTTTTTGTTTTCTTTGTCAAAGATCAGTTGACTGTAAGTATCTGGGTTTATTTCTGGGTTCTCTATTCTGTTCCATTGGTCTATGTGCCTAATTTTATACCAGTACCATGCTGTTTCGGTGACTATGGCCTTATAGTATAGTTTGAAATCAGGTAGTGTGACGCCTCCAGATTTGTTCTTTTTGCTTAGTATTGCTTTGGCTGTGTGGGCGCTTTTTGGTACCAAATGAATTTTAACATTGTTTTTTCTAATTCTGTGAAGAATGATGTTGGTATTTTGATGGGGATTGCATTGAATTTGTAGATTGCTTTTGGCAGTGTGGTCAAAGACCTCTACAAGGAAAACTACAAAACACTGTTGAAAGAAATCATAGATGACACAGACAAATTGAAACACATCCCATTCTCATGGATGGATAGAATAAATATTGTGAAAATGGCCAGCTTTGTTTTAGATGAAGTTTCCCAGTGTGCTTTCTTTTCTCCTGACTCTTCATCGATCTGTTTTTAATCCCTTTCACTAGTGCCACACTGCCTTAAGAACTTAGTTTTCCAATAAAACTTGATATTGGGCAATGTATGTTCTTATCTTTGCTCTTCCTCAAAATTTTTTGCTATTCTTGTTTCTTTCTGTTTCTACATAAATCTTATATTAGCATGTCTGTCATCAACACACAAATAAAAATAGCCAACTGGAATATAGGGAGAATTTTTACTCTCACAATAATGCTTCCTCCAATCTGAGAAAATAGTATGTTCTTTCATTTGTTTAGGTCGTCACCCACTTCTCTCAATAACCTTTTTATAATTTTGGTATGGAGGTCTTACACATATTTAGATAGATTGTTTTCTAGATGTTTGATAACTTTGGATACTATGGTAAATAGCATGATTAAATTTTTTTATATTAAGTGCTAGAAAATAAAATGGTTTTTGTATAGTGACATTGTATTCAGCAAGCCTAACTTAACCTGTTAAATTTCATAATTTATAAAAAATTAATTTTATAACCATGTGTTATCTGTAAATGAAGACACATGTATTTCTTTACTTAAAACATTTTACCATGTATTTACATGCCTTATTTCACTGACAAGAAACTCCTATAAAATGTTGACTAAAATTGTTAATAATAAATATCTTTTTCTTATTCCTGATCTGGAGATAGAAGCTTTTAATATATTAATAATATTGGATCTAAGATTTGTTTTGGCTCTGGTGATACCATTTATCAGAGAAAGAAGGTAATTTTTATGGCAAATTTTTGTAAGGTATTTAAAAATAATTAATAAATATTGAATTTTATCAAATGTTTTTGTCATTGACCTAGATAATTTTTATTTTATTTTCTTAATATATAAAAATACATTAATATAAACTCAGTTTTTATATTTATCTATTTTATATATCAAAGACCCCATTTTACTTATATTTGTTTGTCATATTTGAATCCACATTTAAGATATAAATTGTCCAGTAATCCATATTGTCAGATTTGTGAATAAAGGTAATACTGGTATCATAAAACCCATTACAATGAATTCTATATTTTTCATTTTACCATGAAGAATTGACATAGTCTTGGGTTATTATTATTATTATTATTATTATACTTTAAGTTCTGGGATACATGTGCAGAACGTGCAGGTTTGTTATAGGTATACACGTCATAGTGGTTTGCTGCACCCATCAACCTGTCATCTACATTAGGTATTTCTCCTAATGCTATCCCTCCCCTAGCCCCTTACTCCCTGATAGGCCCCGGTATGTGATGTTCCCCTCCCTGTGCCCATGTGTTCTCATGTTCTCATTGTTCAACTCCCACTTACGAGTGAGACCATGTGGTGTCTGGATTTCTGTTTCTGTGTTAGTTTGCCGAGAATGATGGTTTCCAGCTTCATCCATGTCCCTACAAAGGACATGAACTCATTCTTTTTTATGGCTGCATAGTATTCCATGGTGTATATGTGCCATTTTTTCTTTATCCAGAAATACCATTTGACCCAGCAATCAACTTACTGAGTATATACCCAAAGGTTTATAAATCATTCTACTGTAAAGACACATTCACATGTATGCTTATTGCAGCACTTTTCACAATAGCAGAGATTTGGAACCAACCCAAGTGCCTGTCAGTGATAGTCTTGGTTATTTATTTAGTAAAAGTTTGGAAGAATTTATCAATGAAGCCATCTGACACATGAGTCCATATTGCACTAAGGTTTTATTAACAGCTTCTGTGTCTTTAAGAGCTAGATATCTATTCAAATTTTCTATTTATTCTTGTATAATTTTGATGTGTGGTGCCTATCTAGGAAATTGTTTTATTCAAATTTAAATATATTGACATAAATTTATTCATTGTTTCCTCTTATGGTAGTTTCTATTTTGTTTGCTGGTAACCACTTTATATTCCTCATATTGGCAATTGAGGAATACAATGGAAAGAAGTGCATATCTTATACTTTATTTAAGAAGAAGTCTCTAGGGAAGCCCCAAGACAATATGGGACAAAAACAAAAGCACAAGAGAAATATGAAGCATCTGGCATATATAGTTAGAAAAAAAAAAACACAACCCAAATCCTAGCCAGATTAACAAAGAATCACACAGTAAAGACATTTTTGCCTCAGTTTCTATTATCTGATAATTATGTCTGGCTTTTGACAAGATAAAATACTATGTGATAAGCTAGAAAGTAAGAAAAAATAGTCTAAAGAGACAAACATGAAAATGAACTCAGATATTGCATGGATTTTAGAAGTATTAGATAGAGTATTTAAAGTAACTATGAATAATATGTTAAAGGCTCTCATAGAAAAAGAAGGCAATACTCAAAATTGGATGGACAATGTAATCAAAGAGATAAAAATACTAAGAAAGAATAAAAAGGAAAGTCTACAAATCGAAACACTCTAATAGGAAATAATGAATGTTGTTGATGGGCTCATCAGTGGAATGGATTCTGCCAAGAGTCAGTGACTTAAAAATATGTCAATAGGAACTTCACAATAAAAATAACTGAAAATTTTAAAACAATAGGAATTCGAGAACTGTAGAAAAATTTCAAAAGGTATACGTAACATATGCACAGGGGATGGAAAAAGATGCACAGGGGATGGATTCATACTAATACTAATCAGAATAATACTGGACTAGAGAAATTAGCTTAGGACAAAGGTGACTTCAGAACAAGAAAAAATATTCAGAGATAGATCGGGGCAGGACGGGGCATTACATGATAGATGGTTCAATTATTCAATAAAGCATAACAATAGTAAACATGGACATACCTAACAACAGAGCATCAAGTTATGTGAATCAATACTCAATAGGACTGAAAAGATAGAGAGACGAATCTACTACTGCAGCTGGAGAATTCAACACCTCCCCTTCACTAACCAAGAGATACGGCAGGCAGAAAATCAGTAAGGACATAGTTGAACAGAACCTGAACAGAACCATCAACTTGCTCTAATTGCTGTTTATAAAATACTCCATGCAGCAATAGTAGAATACACATTCTCCAACTCATGGAACATTAACCAAGATGGACCACATGCTCGACTGTAAAACACACCTTAAAAATGTCAGAGAACACAGCATATGCTCCCAGATCACACTGTAATTGACTGCAAATCAATAGCAGAACAATAGATGGAAAGAAAAAACCCGAATATTTAAAGATTAAACAGTACACGCTTAAATACACATGAGTCAAAGAACTTTCAAGAGAAATTTTAAAATATTTTGAGCTAGATAAAAATGAAAATACAACTTATCAAAATTTGAGGGATGTAGTGAAAGCAGTACTTAATGGAAATTTATGGCATTAAATGCACATCATAAAAAAGCAAAGATATAAAATTAATAATCTAAGCTTCCGCCTTAGGAAGAAGAAAAGAAGAGCAATTTAAGGCCAGAATGATCATCTGGACATGGATTAGGAGTGGAGAAAGCAGTGTGCATTCATGTGGTCCTCAACATAGGTTCCATAAAGAAATATTTATAGAAATATGTATGTACATGTGTAGATTCCTGCTCTGTCACTCACTAGGGCTAAAAGCAATGACAACCCAATATCAAAGATAACATGAAATACCCAGATCTTTGCTTCAGTTGCTAATCTCCAGTAAAAGGAACCAGGGCTCCCCAGAGAAACTGTGGATTCTAGGAGTAGAACAGGAAATAGACAAGGTAAGCTGGGGGCACCTTGTAGTGCTAGGAAATTAATAACTGCTGAAAAAATAAAAATGAACAGCCACATTGCCAGGGCACGTCAGGGCCACAGGAGCCAATGGAAAGATCTGGCCTGCAACTGAAACTGGAAAGATTAAACAATAATGATAACAAAAAGCAGCATTGGCTCATAATCCAATTATAAAATAAATACCTATGAGTTTATCGTGATATGAACTAATGGGTAAATATGTAAATATTTAACAGACAAATCTCCCTTGCAGAGGAATTCCAAATAAAGTTGCAGACTCCATGTTCTTAGGGGAAGAGAGCGCAACTCCCGCTGCTTAAGTGAAGCCCATGCATAGTGACTTTGCTCCAGTGAGTCTGGAAAGCGGGACCAGGGAGTAACTTTCCTGTGGAGAAACCTGGCAGAGGCCACGACCGCCAGGTGAGGCGGGTGATTTAGTGATGAGTCATTGACAGAAGGCTCCTTGGCAGGGTGTAATAAAAATAGCACTTTACTTCTATGGTCTTCTTCCCCAAATTCCATAATCCCAATCGGATCATCAGAAAAACCCCAACTGAGAGAAATTCTACAGCATGCCTGACCATTACTCTTCAAAACTATCCCAGTCATGGAAAACAAGGAAAATCTGAGAAACTGCCAGCAGAGGGGGGTCCAGGGAGATGTGACAGCTGCATGCACAGTGGCGTCCCGGATGGGGTCCTGGAACAGAAAGATAACATCAGGTTAGCAACTAAGGAATCCCAAATAGGCTATGGACATTAGTCAATGATACTATTATGCAAACATATGATCATTATGTCAAGATGGGGAACAAATTTCTCATCTTGTCAAATAATTTATTGAGCATATTTATCAATTGTTAAGTCTGTCTGGTAGCCTTGTTTGATTTCTGATCTCCTGATATTTGATTTTGATTGAAATTAAATGTCCTGATTGTGGGGAGTCAGTGCAGTCTCTGTGTGTGCTTGGTGACATCTGAGTGAATGTCACGTGATTGTGTAAATGATAGCAGAGATAATGGGGGCTCCGGATGATACAGTCTTTCCCCAAAGCGGAGCCATTTGACGCTGGCTGGTGGCCCAGCTAGAGGCAGATGACGCCTGCTCACCTAGGGACTGAGGTCACCCAGCTGTGTCTCAGCCTCTCTTTGAGGTCACCCTTCTTCTCACTAACCCGTGCTTCTGGGGGTCACATGTGGAGCTCCAGCTTCAGCCCCTTGAGATTAAAATCAGTTTCTGTTCCTCTTCTCTCCAGGGCCAGCCTCCACTACATCCCTGGCCGCACCAGCCACCAGGGATTTGGTCTTTATGGGGAAAGACAGGAAGAGTATTTTAAGACATTTAAAGTAGAAAATATTTTTGGCCTTGGGGAAAAATATTAAGGCTCTGAGAAAGAAAAACAGCCTTAGATTCCTGATGACACTGACTTCCCAAAAATGGCAAATGTTGTGTGGAGAAGGAGAGAGATCTTCCCTGTGAGCTGGCAGGACAGTCATGTGGGCGATGCCTTGGATGCAGTGTGAGAAGTGGGTAAATTCTGTGGCACACACCAGTGATTTGAACAACAGTTTATGGCTCTCTCCCCTCTCTCTTAATTTTTTCGTTACAGTTTTATTCCCGCTGGTTCATAGTACCCTTTTTTCTAAAACTAATGTGATTTTTGAAACAACAGATGTGATAAACCAAGATTAAATTATGTTCCCAAATTTTAAAAAAGGTTGAGGAGAAAGTAGTTTCATAATCAATGTTTGATAAGCACAAGTATTTTTTAACATGTAAGATGATACCAACTTAAATCTAGACAGTACATTAAAGTTTAAAAGTTCAGTTTGTAGGGGTGTATCAATAGTTAAATTAATAATTTAAAAGTCTTTTTATTTCTGGCATAATATTCTATTTTTATTTTCACTTGTAAAACATACTATAATTTTGTATGCAGAATGTAAGGTGCCAATACCTTTGTTGAGTTTTGAAAATATTTATTAATTAAGGAATATCAACATATAAAATTATCTTCTAAATAAGCTTTATGTTGATCGATAATTTCTGGATCAAATTAACTTTAAGCAAATGAGAAATATGTACAGCTGTCACAGTGTAATAAATTAAAAAATGATCATTTCATCAATTTGAGTCAACTAGCTATTTTCTGCATAGTTTATAATGTACAGAAGGTGGAAGATGCATTATCATCTCTGAAGCTATTATGGCTCTAATAAGGAACTCCTCATGCTTGCTTTGGAAATCCCACTTAAGATGAAGATAGTTTTTTTTCTTTCCTCCAGTGTGATCAGCAGTGCTGGTAATTACCAGGCTTCTCATGCCTGTTTCTAACAGACCAACACTTTTCTAGGAAGTGCTAAGCAACTTGAATCTCACTCCTGGAACACAAGCCCCAGCCACATGGATAACAAACATTTATCCTGTTTATATGGGAAGTCATAGGAACACATGGTTTCCTAACCTGGACATCAAGGTCTTTGGAGGAATCTTGCAGCCTGTTCCTGGCAGCTTTCTCTCCCCTCCTTCCTAGGCCACCAGAGCTGGCATGGAGCCCAGTGGGAAGGTGGCATTTCTGCTCAGCAAGCAACTAAGAGAAGCCTGCCCTTGGCAACAGAAAGTTCTAACGAGGACCCAGGTTTTTAGACAGCTAGAGTCTCCGTGTTTCTTCTGATTGTGGTAGGAAATAAGGCCAGGAAAAATAAGTCTTTATAAAAACAGCATGGGTGTTTTTGTGATAGATTTCCAACGGGTAAAAAAGGGAACTATGTTAGAAATGTGAGCCTGGCAAGAGGGAAAAGCTGGCATTAAGGACCTGCCGAAATTCTAAATTAACTTTCTTTTCTATGCCAGAGTGAATTTAAAATAGATATATAAAAGTCTGTTTCATTTATATTCTTTAGTGAAAGGCAAATATATAAGCAAAATAAAATTTAAAATACTACTATTGAATAAACAATTTGAATACCACTATGAAGTAAGACATAATAGATTATTGAAGAAAAGGAAGCCTGGACCCTCCGGTAAAGTAAACGGAGGAGGCTGCAGAGAGAAGGGTCTCTCGCCGAACTGCAGGAGAAAAGCATAGCCCTCCAGCAGGAAATGGAAGATGGTGATTTCAGGACATTTGTCAGCTAAAGCTTTCACAAAACAGCTTTATGCAGCCTTTTGAATAAATGCTCTGCGTGGTTGTGTGGAGGAGATATTATTAGGAGGGCCTGAACTCTTAAGATAATGAAATTGAGCTTACTGTAAATTTGTAGAGGTAGAGGAAATAAAAATATGCTTCTGTAAGTTATATGGGAAAGAGAACTTCAAAATCAAGAGAGAGAAGTTTTAACTTCCTTACGTCTGTTTGTTTAGGTTCTCTTGTGGAGGTCGGTATTATTACACACTACGTTAAACATCTTGCACAGAAAAACAAAGTCAGCATATTCTCTGTCAGCCAATGGAAGAGAGTGGAGTAAACCAGTAATTCCTTAACACACATGCTTTAAAACAGCAAACTATTAGACGCAATGTGGAGTATGTTTATGGTCTGTTACATTTTATGAAATGGTTTTGTTTATTTTTTAAATACTTGTCATGTTAGCAATCTCCTGATAAGATGGTACATTTAAAAGCCCAGAACAAAATACACATGGAATGATCATCTTCTCTAGGAGCAACGAAACCCAGGCTGTCTGGTTTATTTCTATCCTTTCATTAATGAAATCATTACAATTTTGTTAGGTCTAATTCAAAGACCAAGAAGGCATTTGGACGGAAAATAAAGGGAGCAAGTTTTGTGTCTTTTTAATGTGTTTTCGACAGCCAGGACCAAGCCCTTGAAAGCAAACTTCGACAAAGAAGTGTAATTTCATAATAAAAGAAAGAACCCTGTAAATACCTAATTCCAGACTTTCCTTTGTCATAAAGTCAGTGATCTTCATGCACCCAATTTCACATACAAATTCCCATTTCTTACGTATAACCCCTTTCTATTTACTGATGAGGTCATCTGATGTGGTTAAAAATACGTGACTCTATAACTATGATTTTTCTCATAATAAAAGTGAGATGCAGGACAAGTCAGCTATTATTATGGGATATATACAGATGTGCTGGGATGGAGTCCTCCACAAGAAATCACGGGGGCAGAGCACGCTCTTAAGTCTCGGAGCTTCTTACCTGAGAATGTTGATTCCGAGTCGCTACAGTGGCTTCCAGGAGTTGTCAACTTTTAAAAAATTGGGTTCCACTATTCCAAATCCTGGTCTCCTTCTTTGTTGAGAGAGAAGGAAGGCGGATGGCAAGCATGACGTGCGGGCTTCTGTAGAGGCTCTTGCTGTGGGGTAACCCTTGATAAAATAAAAACTTCAGCCAAATTAAATTTAAAAGTCTTTGAGCAATGAATGAATTGCGAACCAGGCTGCCTTCTGAGTCAGAGTAGGTTCAGAGGCTCCAGCACAACCATTTGGTGGAAGAAGATTTATGGACATTGAAGGGACATTGGATTGGTTATGGCTCAGTATTTGCCTTATTTGAACACAGTTTGAACAGTTGGCTATGTTTGATTGGCCGAAACTCAGGGACTGGCACAAGTGTAGGCTACGGTCTACTTACACCTCTCCTTGTTATGGTTCATGATGTGCAGAAAAACCTTTAGGCCGAACTTAAAATATGTGAGGAGGCAGCTTTAGGCTAAACTTGATTTAGCAACCTCAAGATACCCGAGTCTCTTGCAGATTTGAGTCAGGATGGCTTCAGCCTAAGGAAGAACTTGCTGGGCTCCTGGTAAGTGTGGGAGGCTGGAGGAGCCGCTGCCTGGGGTAAGTGTGGGAGGCTGGAGGAGCCGCTGCCTGCAGTGCACAGTGTGTAGTTGTCCAGCTGAATCTTCTCAGATAGTTATGGGATTGGGGGGGTGTCGTTTTTCTGGCTGGAAACCTCTGTGGCTGGTGGGGCCTTTGCCTGAGTTTTGCTCTGGCCTGCTGAGCTCTTTTCGCCCACTCGGCCTGGCAGGCTGCACTTAGCTCACACTACCAGCCTCGGTAGTTGAGAGGGCAGTATTGCCCACCTGTGACTCTGGGTGGTATTTTCCCGCCAGCCGGTGCCGCAAGCCCCAGAGGCCGTGGTGTCAGGAGGGTCATGGCACAGGGGCTGTGTGGGGAGGTTCTGAACCATGGAACGTGGGCAGAAGGGGCGTAGACAGTGTTAGGCCAGGCCCTTTCCACTTTCTGTACCATCTCCCAGCCCTCTTCCTCCTATAGAGACAGCCGTGAAAACCTCGGGAGGCCTGGCAGACCCAGACTGGATGTGTCATGAGCCAGAAAAGGCATGACGCCACTGAGACCCCGGTCTTTCTCTATTTCCACAGCCAATATAAATTACCCTCAGCAAGACGACACCAGGGAGAAATGCTCCCACCAGGCACAGAAATGGTTCCGGGGGCTAGAGATTGAGATGGTCCCCAGCCACTGTGCAGTTCTAAGCACTTCAGGGCCCACAGAACAAAGGGGCTAATAGGGGGCCCAGATGACCGTGAGAGAATGGAGTTGCTGCTGCCCGAGGGAAGAGAGGACTGTCTCCCATGCCCAGAGGCCCCGTGGGAGTGGTCCTAGCATGCCTGTCCAGGATAAAAGCCAATAGAGGCCCACACAAGCCCCAGGCAGGAGGGACCCCCAAGGGAGCAGCCGCTGAGGATGGAGAGTCCGAGAGCTGCGGGGCTGATGGGAAGCCCAGGGGAAGCGTGGAGCAGCGTGTGAATTCCAGCTGGGGCCCCGGCGCGGGTGCAGGCATGGCCCTGCGACGCCTGATCTGCGTCCTGATCTTGGAACCGAGCTGGAGAGAGATGCGGGGCGTGGAAAAGGCCAGGGCAGCCGTCCTCTCCCGACTGGCTTCTGATTGCGGCTGAGACCGCTGACACTGGTGTCTGGCGTTGCTCCTGAAATCCTGACTTTGGAAATCCACCGCACGCCTTTGTGCTTAGAGCAGCGAGCCTGCTTCTGGGTCAGCCTCTGAGCCAGTGTGCTTTATTGTAAGCGTTAGAAACATGACTTCTAACATTACAGGTAAATGGATGCCTTTTCATAAGTTGTATATTTATAACTGTAAATTTGTAACCTATATGACTTTAACATCTATATTTTTGATAATTTAGTTTTTTTTTTTTTTTAAGTGCATGAGCATCTCATTTCACAATGATCTTTGCCCAAAGTAGTCTTGGTTGGACATTTACAGTCAATATAAACATAGTTTCATAGACATCTACGTCAACTTGAGTTATAAATTATTTGAGAAAAATACACTATATAAAAATTAAAGCCAATTTCAAATCTTTAAAATCAAGATATGAAAACTTCCAAATAAATGCCAGAATGCATAATGAAGTAAGTTTTAAATGCTTTATTTAGAGTTTATTAGTCACTAAATCTAAAAAGAGGATAGAAAGTACTCACATTTGATAAGTAAAACATATTTAATTGAATCAATAAGTAAGATGGTAAATTAGAACCTAAATGTTTTATTTGATTTTGGTGAATATGAAGTATACTGTATCCATTTTTACATAATTTTTAGTCACATTTTCAAAGTTCTGAGAAAACTGTGAAACATGAGGCAACGCTTTCCTGGGTATCTGCTTTGGCACAGGAGAGTTTATGATTTTTTTATTTCAAGTTAAAGGAGGAATGATATATTTCAGTGAAGAATCCCAGCTCAACGGGGCTCTTCTGAGAACTGCAGAAAACAGCTCTGGGCTCCTCCCTCGGAGCACCCGCCCAGCTTCCCTCTCCTGGCGCAAAACCTCGATGCAAGCGGCGTGTGCCACAGTCCCAGGGTTCTCTGGCTCATTTGTAAATCTGTCAGCTGAGGTAGTTTTTTGTTAGTTTGCTTGTAAATATGTTAAAAATAGATCATACAAACAGAAAAACAGGACTTCAACTGACTTCTACGTTACCGTTAAATTTCTTTTCCAAATGCCTTTATCTCCTTTTCATTCTTTTTTATGCTATGAGTTATTTGTTCTCTGAAACAAGGCACATTGCTGTTTACCTTCGTATTCGAGTCTTGATATATTTTTCTAAATAATCTAACCTTATGCTTTTCTCCTATGATAGTTCAAGTTCTATTGCCCAAACTATTTTTCTTTTCATAGCTAAATCATTTGTTGTGAAATTTCTCACTCTTGGACTCAGGCCTTCCTCATCTTGCTTAACATTTTTTGTCTACTGTCATGAGTAAACATGAAATGTGAAAAAGGTTTTCATATTTTTATTCAGAGATCGCTTCCTCAGACAAAACCGTCTGCGTGCTAGTCATTTTGATAAGCGAGTGTCATGGGCTTTTTCTTCTTTAAATTTACATTGAATAAAATCTCCAGTCTACCAACAAGTTCAGAACAAGTGCTGAACGCAGGGGACAGCGCGGCCACAGACACCCAGTGAGGGTGAGTCTTGTCTGGCAGAGAAGGGCGAGGCTGGGATGTGGCAGCCGGACTCAGCTTGACCACAAATCTCTGCCCAGTGAAGGCTGCCATGCCACTGAATCCTGGGAAGAAAGCAACACAAACGCCTAAACTGGGAGGAGTAAAGGTGCCCTGCAAGGTAGGTCAAGGCTTCAACGGGTAAATCTAGGTGGAAATGGATCCCAACCATAGCACGGACCTCACAGGGCAGCATGTGGGGTTCAGCCCAGCCTCCACCGATGGGCAGGGACATGGGGCTCCGGCAGCCCTGGGGCAGAGGAGAAATGCAGCCAGCCCAGGGCCACGTGCTGGCTGAGCCTGAGAGCACCACGGGGACAGCCTCAGCCAGGCACTGCAGCTTCCGGCAGAGGAGCCCACGGGCACAGGTTGTAAAAATAAAGACTGAAGAAGCAGAAAGAGAAAGTATTAACAAAAATGCCAGTGATCAACAAAGTGGAAAAATTGAATTTGTGTTCAAAGTAATGATATTAAAAGGCATCTGAAAAATGCAACTGTCAAAAATAAGTTTATAAAATAAAGGACATAATAGAAAACTCATTATAGTAATAGATTTAAAACACTTTATTTTGCTTTCATGGAAATTGGGGGTGATGGGGTTAATGAAAAAATTAAAAATAAGTATTTTGTCATTCATTTAAGAATGCTAATAAATATTTTACTGTTGGCATTAATGAGAGACAGTGGCTCTTATTTTAGATGTAAATAGTATACAGTAGAATAAATATAAAATGCTAGTTAAAAGGGAAAAAATGAGCAAAGAAAATACTTCTAATGTAAAAGCTAAAAGTGGAAACTTTTGTCTTCACGCTTGTTAATTAAAAAGAGAGCTAGAGAACAAACATTACATATTACATCTTGGAATGTTTTACTCCCACTAAGAAAAGAAAAATACTATCGGGTCAATTCCAAAAAAACTCTGAGTAATTTTTTTTTTTTTTTTTTTTAACAGAGTCTCGCTCTGTTGCCCAGGCTGGAGTGCAATGGCACAACCTCAGCTCACTGCAACATCCACCTCCTGGGTTCAAGCGATTCTACTGCCCCAGCCTCCTGAGTAGCTAGGATTATAGGCACGCACCACCACACCCAGCTAATTTTTGTATTTTTAGTAGAGACGGGGTTTCACCATGTTTGCCAGGCTGCTCTTGAACTCCTAACCTTGTGATCTGCCCACCTTGGCATCTGCCCACCTTGGCCTCCCAAAGTGCAGGATTACAGGTGTGAGTCACCGTGCATGGCCAACTCTGTGTATTTTTAATAGAACAAGTGCTATATACATATTGATACTCAAAACTTCAGCATAAAATAAAGGGGCAAGATATACGTGGAAATTGCAAAAAGCTAAAGGAGAAAGGTGTGGGGATGCGTTCATTTCCTGTGGCTGCTGCCAAATTACCAAAAACTTAGTGGCTGAAAACAACCCAGACGGCCCCACAGTGCTGCCTGTCAGAAGGCTGAAGGGCTGCACTGGCTGAAATCCACAGGCCACAGGCTTGGTCTCTCTGTGGTTTCCCCGTGGTCCATTTGTGTTCTCTCTCTGGTCTCTCTGAGGTGTCTCTGAGGTCGGCCGGTGGTCTCTCTGAGGTCTCTCTGTAGTCTCTTCAGCATCTCTCTATGGTCTCCTCATAGTCTGTCTGTGGTTTCTTGTGGACTCCCTGTGGTCTCTCCAAGGTTTCTCTGTGGTCTCTCTGAGGTCTCTGCAGTCTCTCCAAATCTCTCTATTATCTCCTCATGGTCTCTCTGAGGTCTCTCCGTGGTCACCCTGTGGACTCCCTGTGGTCTCTCTCTGATTGCTCTGAGGTGTCTCTGTGGTCTCTCCAAGGCATCTCTATGATCTCTCTGAGGTCTCTGTGGTCTTTCCAAAGTCTCTCTGAGGTTTCTCTGAGGTCTCCCCATGGTCAGAAAATTCAAACCACAAATATTGCAGATAAATATCAAATAGTGCTCAATGATGATTATAACCTTGTTTATATATTTCTACTGCCTACATTCATGATTCCTGTGCTAAGGTCTGAATGTTTGTCCCCTGCAAAACTCACGTTGAGTCTTAAATGGCATTCCATCAGTATTTAGAGGGAGACTTTTAAGAGGTCGTTAGGCCACAGGGGCCCTGCCCTCATGGTGGGATTAATGGAGTGGTTCTCTCCTTCTCTGTGCGTTCTGCCATATGATGGCACAGCAAGGAGGCCCTCGCAAGATGCCAACACCTTGATATTGAGCTTCCAGCTTCCAGAACTGTGAGCCAATACATTTCTGTTTATTATAAGCTACCCAGTCTCAGGTATTCTAATATATCAGCACAAAACAGATCATGACATCCTGTGTCTTAAAATGTAATTTAGGTTTTCCAAATTTCTGAAAATCTTTAAATATTTTTGCTTCATGTGCTCAGTTTTCCATATTTGCTGAGTTTTTATAGGAATATTTCTCCTGAATGTGGTTACTGCCATAAATCATTCTTTGTCTAACTCACTGAATTAGTGGATCCCTCCCAGGACCTCTATTTTGATTTGCTGTGTCCAACAGAGTTAGAAAGTCCCAAGGCCAGCATGTGTGTGTTCCTAGCCAGGGATTCACCTATTTATGGAAAGTAAGCTGTATTTCTTCCCAAGCCAATATAGTTTTGCTTGTCATTATATCATTTAACTAAATTAAATACTAATATTCATAATTCCTGAGTTAGGACTAAATTGAATACTTCGGAAAGATTTGTAAATATTGGAGTCCATTTTGATTAAAGGAAAAGCAAAAATAAATAAATAAATAAATAACTTAGAAATAGCCTATACTAAGATAATTTTTCAAGTGTCTTTAAAGTTATGTTCACTTTGAATTGGAAATCTCTGAGAAACATTTTAGGTGAAGTTTAAGTAGCAAAGACTATTCCTACCTCTAGTCATCAACCGATATCAAAGAACAGGAATAGCACTTTTATTTAAATATTGGCCAATTAATAATTATTTGTATGGTATACATTTCTAATGTTCATGATATTGATATATCATTATTATTCTTTTCTGTAAGTGACTTATTGAACTGTTTCTAAACATTTTTTGGTACTTTGGAGAGAAGGGAGTATTAACAGGAAGGATTTGTTTAATCCCTTCATCTGTATAACAAACAAAGATGACACTGGATTATGACTTCTTCTGGCCTCTAACATGGGCATTTCATCAACTGCCATGATTTTGCCAAGTGACTATTTGGAAATAATGCCATCTGTATTAGTCTGTTTTCACACTGCCATAAAGAACTACCAGAGACTGGGTAATTTATAAAGAGGTTTAATGACCCACAGTTCCACATGGCTGGGGAGATCTCAGAAAACACAATCATGGCAAAAGGTGAAGGGAAGCAAGGCATGTCTTACATGGTGGCAGGAGCAGCAGAGGAAGTGCCGCACTCTTAAACCATTGGATCTCATGAGAATTCTCTCACTATTATCATGGGGGGGGGGGAATCCACCCCCATGATCCAATCACCTCCCACCAGGTCTATCTCCTGACACATGAGGCTTACAATTCCACATGAAATTTGGATGGGGACACAGAGCCAAATCATATCATTCCAACCCTGCCCCCTCCCAAATGGCATGTCCTCACATTGCAAAATCAACCATGCTTTCCCAACAGTCCCCCAAAATCTTAACTAATTCCATCATGAACTCAGAATTCCAAGTCCAAAGTCTCATCTGAAGCCAAGCAATTCCTTTCTGACTATGAACCTATAAAATCAAAAACAAGTTAGTTACTTTCAAGATACAATGGGGGTACAGGCAAAATAAAGGCTTCCATTCCAAATGGGATAAATTGGCCAAAATGAAGGGGCTACAGGCCCCCATGCAAGTCCAAAATCCAGCAGGGCTGTCATTAAATCTTAAAGCTCCAAAATAGTCTCGTTTGGTTCCATGTCTCACATCGAGGGCATGCTGACGCAAGAGGTGGGCTTCCAAGGCCTTGAGTAGCTCCACCTCATGTTTTGCAGGGTTCAGCCCCCACAGCTGCTCTCAAGGACTGGCACTGAGTGCCTGCAGTGTTTACAGGTGCACTGTCAGTGCACTCTCATGCTGCTATAAAGAACTGCTCAAGACTGGGTAATTTATAAAAAAAAAAAAAACAGCTTTAATTGACAGTGCAGGCTGTCAGTGGATCTGCCATTCTGGGGTCTGGAGGATGGTGGCCACCATACCTATGGTGGCCCTCTTCTCACAGTGCTACTAGGCAGGGACTCTGTGTGGGGGCTCCAAACGCACATTTCCCTTCTGCACTGACCTAGCAAAGCTTCTCCATGAGGGCCCCACCCCTGCAGAAAACCTTCTGCCTGGATATCCAGGTGTTTCCATTCATCCTCTGAAATCTAGCAGTAGGTTCCTAAACCTCAATTCTTGCCTTCTGCACACCAGCAGGCCCTACAGCATGTGGAAGATGCCAAGGCTTGGGGTTGCACCCTCTGAAGCCATGTCCCAAGTTGTACCTTGGCCCCTTTTAGTCATGGCTGGAGCTGGAGTGGCTGGGATACTGGGCGCCATGTCCTGAGGCTGCACAGAGCATCTGTGCCCTGCACTTGGCCCACAAAAACACTTTTTCCTCCCAGGTCTCTGGGCCTGTGATGGGAGGGCCTGCTGTAAAGGTCTCCAACAGGTCCTGGAGACATTTTCCCCACTGTTTTGACTGTTAACTTTTGGTTCCTCATTACATATGCAAATTTCTGAACGTGGCAGCTTGAAATTCTCCCCAGAAAATGGGTTTTTCTTTTCTACCACATAGTGTCAGGCTGCAAATTTTTCAAATGCTCTGCTTCCCTTTTAAACATAAGTTCCAATTTTAGATGTTCTCTTTGTGATGCATATGACTATATGCATTAGAAACATCCAGGTCACATCTTGAACACTTTGCTGTTTAGAAATCTCTTCTGCCAGATACCCTAAATCATCTCCCTCAAGTTCAAAGTTCCACAGATCTCTAGGGCAGGGGCAAAATGTCACCAGTCTCTTTGCTAAAGCATAGCAAGAGTGACCTTTACTCCAGTTCCATGTAAGTTCCTTTTCTCCATCTGAGATCACCTCAGCCTGGACTTCATTGTCCATATCACTATCAGCATTTTGGTCAAAACCATCTTCAACAAGTCTCTGGGAAGTTCCAAACTTTCCCACATCTATCTGTCTTTTTCTGAGCCCTCCAAACCTCTGCCTGTAACCCAGTTCCAACGCTGCTTCAATGTTTTCAGGTATCTATAACAGTACCCCACTTCTGGTACGAATTTTCTGTATTAGTTTTTTTTTTTCACTCTTTTATATAAAAAACTACCTGAGACTGGGTAATTTATAAAGAAAAGAGGTTTAATTGACTCATAGTTCTGCATGGCTAGGGAGACCTCAGGAAACTTACAATCATGGTGGCAGGTGAAGAGGAAGCAAGGTATATCTTACTTACATGGCAGCAGGAGAGAGAGAGAGAGTGAGGTGGGAAGTGCCACACTTTTAAACCATCAGAACTCATGAGAGCTCACGAGACCACCGTGATCACATCGCTTCCCACCAGGCTCCTCCCCTGACATGTGGGGATTACAATTTGACATGAGATTTGGGCGAGAACACAAAGCCAAACCATATCACCATCCAAAAAATAAAGGAAGCAGCACTGTGTTTTCCATTTACATTACATCAACATGTGCAGAAAATATTTGTAAATAAACAGTGTTGGTCTCATGAACTAAAAAGAAAAGAGATAAAAAGAGGACCCCCTGAGGAAGGCAAGATAAACACCTTCATCTTTAGAGGAGGCAACAACATTCGAGTCCTAATGGTTGGTCTTTATTAGGCATGTGCCATGTGCCTGGCACAGAGCTGGGCATTTAAGGCATTTCATCCCAAATCCTTAAAACCACACATTAGAAAAGTATTATTGTCCTTATTCTCACAAAGGCAAGCTGAGGCTTTGATAATCAAAAAACAGTATTCTAAGGCCATTCCAAGTGAGAACTCATATTCACATAAAATCTTCCCTGATCTAAGGTCCATTTTCTTTTTGATATTCCACAAGCTCATAAAATTTGAGAGAAGAAAATGGAAAGAGAACCAAGTTCTGTCTGTGCTCAGTGGTACCCTTGGTGGTGTTGTGGGCCAACTTGTGTCCCCAAATTTATATGTCAGGTCCAAACCCCGCATCTCAGAAGGCTGCAGTGATTGGAGACGAGGCCTTTGAAAGGAAAGTGAGTTAAATGAGCATATAAGGGTGGGCCTCAATCCTACCTGACTGGAGTCCTTATAAGAAGAGAAGATCAGGACACAGACACACACAGGAAGATGACCCTGTGTGCACATGGGGAGATGTGTCTGCAAGCCAAGGGGAAAGGCCTCAGAAAGAACCAACCTGTCAATGTCTTAGTAATATTAGACGTTTGGCCTCCAGAACTGTAAAGAAATAAGTTTCTGCTGTTCAAGCTGCCCAGGCTGTAGTGTCTCATTATGGTGGCCCAGGAAGTCATACAGTAGTGCAGAAAGTCAGAGAACCACAGCAATTCCTAAGGAAGGACCACTTCACGTGAAGATTGGCATAAACTTCCCTGAATACCAACATCATTACAAGACACATCAGCCTAAACTTATCAACATATGTCAAGATGTGAATTTGCACCAATGAGAAATGTACACTGGGCAGGCTAAATCCTGCCAGCTTCATTCTCTATGAGTGTGCAAATTTCTGAAGACTAATTTTTATGTCAGAGAAACTGCCCTAACAATCAATGAACTCCAAAGACCAATCTGCATATTAAAGCCTCAGGAATAATCCCCTGATTTTGGCTTCTCATCTCAAGCAGGCGTTTCATACTTGTACCATCCATCCTGGGGACTTTTGTCTCTCTGTGATGCCAGGAGACTAGCAGGTACCCCTAAGCGAACACAAGGTAAACCATACCCAGCAGGGTAGCCTGGGTCTATTAATTCAGTAAGAATGAGCTATGATTGCTTTAAGTGGAACTGGAAATTTCATTGCCATTTAACAACTGCATTTAAAATTACACTTGAGTGAGCTAGAGTGCATTACAAACAAGTAGGATGGTAAACCCCAGTAATCACTGTCCAGTGCCTGGGACACCCACAAGTCTTCCCTACCTGCCCTGAATTGTTAGAGAAAATAAAAGTGGCTGCCTTGAAGGTAGCCAGAGGCCCCGAGGTTATAGGAGAGCAGAGATTTGCCCCTGCTGGCTCTCTGAGAGGGTTGCCATAGAGACAGAAGGAAAGATGAGTCCAGCCTGTATAAGTTGGGCACAGCCAGTCAGGCATAGAACAGACATGGGCAGGAAGCTGCAAACCTTGCCTTCGTGTCCCTAGTGTGAGCCATTTTCAGTGATCAGAAAAGTTGCTTTGGAGTCCTTGATGTTTCTAACCCATTGTATTAGTCCATTCTCATGCTGCTATAAAGAACTGCTCAAGACTGGGTAATTTATAAAGAAAAGAGCTTTAATTGACTCACAGTTCCTCAGGGATGGGGAGGCCACAGGAAACTTACAATCATGGCAGAAGGGGAAGCAAACACATCCTTCTTCATGTGGCGGCAGCAAGGAGAAGTGCCCAGCAAAAGGGGGAAAAGCCCCTTATAAAACCATCAGCTCTCATGAGAACTCACTCACTATCAGGAAAACAGCATGAGGGTAACTGCCCCCATGAATAAACTACCACCCATGGGGTCCCTCCCATGACACATGGGGATTATGGGAGCTACAATTCAAGATGAGATTTGGGTGGGGACACAGCCAAACCGTATCACTCATTAAGGAGGGTTAGAATAAAAATGTTATGACAAACATCTTGGAATTTCTGTAGGCATGAATTCAGAGGTTGAAAGGCCATATTTGGGCAAAACCCTCAGATACTGCCTCCTCAGTGTGTTACTTTTGGAGAGAAATGATTATTTCCTAATAATCTCCTACTATACAAAAGAATTTTCTAATTAGAGGAAAAGGGAGGGATAGCATTTTTCTTGGGTAGGGAGGGAGAGGGAAGAATGCATCTGAGTGCTGGTGCAAATCACACAAGCTTTGGAATTGGCCAAGTCAGACACCAAACTATGCTTCCAGCACTCACGAGCTATGTCCTTTCAGACAAAGGATGCTACTTCTGAGCCTCAGTTTCCTCACGGCAACGTGAGTAGAATAACACCTCTCCTACAGGGCAGCATAGAAGCATTTAGGGAATGTGTCCATCTCTGGATTTCTGCTTCCCATGGTGGCCAAGTGAGCCCGTCTAATGTCACTCTCCTGCAGGGAATATCTAGACAATGAGCAAATATAAAATGTGAGTGGAGATGAAAAGCATGGATTATGGGAGGGGAGTATAATGTATGGAAGAAACAAAGGGAAAGAGGGTTTTTATGGTTTTTAGCTTAGGGTGAGTCTGACGTCATGCAATGCGGAGTTGCCAAAACACCAACAGGAAACCCTTGGTCTTTCCCTCCTGAAGAAATTGGGAATATGCCTGCTAAAAATTGAGAAGGAAGGAGAGAATCAGAGATGGAGAACCCCAAATTCTGTGTATAACTTCCATCCAGAATTCCAGTTGACATCTGAACGCTGAATGTGTGAGGCAAACTCCACAAAACACAAGAAGGATAAAAGAACCAAATTAAGAATTCAGCTGCTGTTCAACAGGCATAGTTTGCAGTCTGTCAAACCAACTTAATGGTCTCATCACACACACACACACACACACACACAAACACACACACACACAGAGCTGGAAAAAATAACAGCCCAGACTCTCCACGACATGACATTTGCAATGCCCAACAAGTCATGCTAAATTATCCACAATTGCAGAACCGGGGAAGTGTGGCCACCGCTCTAGCGAACAGACACACTCAGAATCAGAACAATCCCCTTGCTGTGCTCAGAGGTGGAGCTTCCTGCTGTATCCCTGCTCAGAGACGGGAATCAGGGCCTGCACCCACCACCAGGATGAATCCTGCCTTGCCGCGATTTTACAGCTGCAGCGAAGGACAGTTCTGCAATCATGGGAAGTCTAATGTTCAGTCCTCATCTAATAAAGAGAAGAAAAAGAATGAGAGAGAAAAAATGAAGAAATAATGCTAAAAATTAACAATATAAATTCACAGAATCAAGAAATTTATCAAACACAAGCAACGTGAATACAAAGAAAACTAATTCTAGGCACATCGTGGTCAAACTGCTGAAACCAAGATAAACAGAATATTCTGAAAACAGAAAAATGACATGTTATCTATGGGAAAATGAGGATTAGAAACATCACTGCTTTTCTACAAGAAACTATGGCAGACAGAAAGCTGTGGAATATCTCTCATGTGGTCAAAGAAAAGAAAAAAAGCAGTATTCAACAATTCACAGAAAAAATATCCTTTAAAATGAAGACAAAACAAGAGCATTTTTCAGATGAAGCCAATTCATCCCCAATGGATCTGAACTGCATGGGATGCTTATCGCAATTCTTTAGTCTCAGAGGAAATGATACCACCTGAAAATGCTCAGAAAGGAATGAGAGCTTTGGAAATGGTAAATTAAGCATTGCTGTCAAACGCTTTATTGTAAACCGCATTGTGCAAACTGACAGAGGAATCAGATTTCACATCAGGGTCAAACTGGTGCAGCCCAGAGGCACAAAGGGAGGAACCAGGAACCTGCACAGAAGCCGCCCGGGGTCCTAGACCCAGCCCGTGAGGTTGGTGTCCTGCAGGCTGTTGCTGAGCTTGGCAAGTTCAATGGGGATAAATGGAGAACACAGTGGTGGAGATAAGGGCACTTCTGTGGCCTGATTCGCATCCAAGACATCGAAACTGAGGGCGCCCAGAGTCCAGCTCTCAGGGATCTCAGTTATTGGCCGTGATGTCTTCAGGAATGAAACCTCTGGGCTCACACCATTCTTTGGGTGTGCTACAGTGTTTAAACCTTTCCTGAGATGCACCCTGCCGTCCCCTAGGGTCCGACCCTCCTGGGCTTTCTGGCACTGTCTGAGCTGTCACCAGGCCAGGGGTCTGCACCTGGCACCCAGGCTGGCATGGGGCTATGGAGGCCAGGTCCAGGGGGTCCTGCCCACGTCAGCCTGGCTGTGGCTCTTCCTAGACAGACGCCCCTCCCAAGGCTGCCTCTGGGTCACAGGGCATAGACCTGGTCTTGGTTCCTCTCCTTTCCTCCATAACTCCTCATTGCTCCCACAGCAACGGGTAACTCTCCCCTGTGGTCTCTCCATCTAAACAATCAGCTGCCTGCTGGGACCTGAGCAATGCAAAGAACAAGAAAGCTATCAAGTACTGGCTTTAATTTGTAGAATACATTACAGCTCACAAACTTATTTTACCCATTAATAAAGCTCTTGAAAACCAATTGTATGTGGATTAAATAGCTATTTTAGAAATAAACAAAATTGGGCCAGGCGTGGTGGCTCACGCCTGTAATCCCAGCACTTTGGGAGGCCAAGGCAGGCGGATCACCTGATGTCAGGAGTTCGAGCCCAGCCTGGCCAACATGGTGAAACCCCGTGTCCACTAAAAATACAAAATTAGCCTGGCATGGTGGCACACACCGGTGATCCCAGCTACTCGGAAGGCTGAGGCAGGGAGAATCGCTTCAACCCAGGAGGCAGAGGTTGCGGTGAGCCGAGACCCTGCCACTGCACTCCAGCCTAGGCAACAAGAGCAAAAAAAAAAAAAAAAAAGGAAGGGAAGAGAAGGGATGGGTGGCTAGGGAAGGGGAAGGGAGGGGAGGGGCTTCATCCAGTCCTTTCTGGAAGCACAAAATTCCAGGTAAATGGAATAGAGTCCACTTCAGCATTCACATACCAACAGAGAGAGCAGGCCATGTTCTAGCGGCCACATTAAAATAGCAAAGAGAAAGAGATTAATTTTATTGATATATTTTATTTGGTCCAGTATGTCCAAAATATAATTTCAACATATAAGCAAAATAATACAATTGTTGATAATATATTTTACATTTTGGTACAAAGTCTTTGAAAGATGGTGTATGTTTGAAATTAAAGCACATCTCAGACTGGCGACATTTCACAAGCTTCACGTCTAAATGTCCGGCAGCCTAGCGTTGTTCAGAACGGCAGGGCAGGAGAAATGTGGAAGATGAATGTCCTGGGACTGAGAGTGAAGCTGCTGAGGGGCAGAGTTTTAACAATTTTGGAAACGTGGGTGCCAGGGCGCACAATATGTGAAAGATCTGGGAGGGGCGGCTGAGGGGAAGATGAAGAGAAAAAAATGCCAGTGACCATAGATAGTCTGTGGCTAATATTAATAGCAAGAAGAGTTTGACCCCAAATTACAGAAATTACAAGAAAACAGACACCACAAAAGAAAGGCAGGCACCGGACAGGACTGACGATGAAACTAACCCATGGAAATTAATAAGAGTGATGTTTCACATAGTAACGAAATATCATCAGGGAGATACACAGTAACAGGCCGAACTGAAGAGGACAGATCTACTCCCTGTAACTGAAAGGTCCTGTTGAAAATAGCTGAACAAGCACAGGGGAGTGAGAATGGACACAGATGAAAACCATCACACCAGCTGGGTGCGGTGGCTCATGCCTGTAATCCCAGCACTTTGGGAGGCCCAGGCGGGTAAATCACTTGAGGTCAGGAGTTCAAAACTAGCCTGGCCAACATGGTGAAACCCCGTCTCTACTAAAAATACAAAAAAAATTAGCCAGGTGAGGTGGCGAACGCCTGTAATCCCAGCTACTCGGGAGGCTGAGGCAGGAGAACAGCTTGAACCCAGGAGGCGGAGGTTGCAGGGAGCCGAGGTCGGGCCATTGCGCTCCAGCCTGGGCAACAGAGCGAGACACCGTCTTAAGAAAAAAAAAAAAAAAAAGCAGGAAAGCCAAGCCCGAGATTTCCCAAACTCAGCAACAACAGTCGTGATGTTTTGAGAGGAAGGTTGAGAAACACAAAAGAGAGGAAGATGCACTATCTACCTAACGGGATGTTCCTGGAGTTGAATACAGGAAGAATAGAGGAAAATATCAATGAAAGAAATGTTTTCCCATAAGAAGAAACCATGACCTTCTACACTGAAATGAGAGAATGCATGTTAAGTAGCATAAGCAGAAATGACCACACTGTGGAAAGATTTTAAGAAAGATCTGGGAGGGGTTAAAGCTATTTAAAAAAAAAAAAGTCCACCACTAGAACTATTTTTAGAAACATTAAACTAGTTCAAGAGCTAACATATGCAATTAAAGTATATACACTTAATAACTCATGATGTTAAAATAATAGAATGTTTAATTTGAAAATCTCAAAGTTGGGGTATAGATGTTAAAGGGAAAAAAATTTGCTGGAAGAAAATTAACTTTATATTTTTGTATCTGTCGTTGAACAACGAAGTGAAGCGTAAGAACATCTGGTAAATCTCCAAAGTGAAGACAGATAACCCTAAGCTGACCCAGACCAAGAGTGCACTGCCCTTAGGGTCGCGAGAGCAGACACCTTCCCAAGTCCTGCAGGGTCCGAGGAGTGGGCAATGTCCCCGGCTCCTGCAGGGTCTCGGGGCGGACACCGTCCTCATTGAGGCTCTGACCCTTCTAGGGAGTCCCAGGTGGGACAGGGCTGGCGTGGCGGTACAGCGCCCTGATCCTTTGAAACAAACTTCCTAAATTCCACCCGCCTCCGCCTGCTCCTCTGTTAACGAACTAAAGACGCCCTCGGCCTCCCGGCGGAGCGAGCACAAGTACCACAGCAGCGTATTAAGTTTTCCGTATTACAGCGAACACCAGGAAATATCGCGATATCTGGACCTACCAATGCCACGAAATTACCGCGAGAGGAAGCAAGCGCAAGTTTCGTGAGAAGGCCAGATCTCACGAGAGAGGATTTGGCGCCCTCCTCTGTGGATTCTGGTCAGGCCGGGTTCGGCGCTTGCTGTGAGGGTGGGCTTCCCAACACCATGCCGTCCGCCTTCTCTGTCAGCTCTTTCCCAGTCAGCATCCCAGCCGTGCTCACGGTAACTCGCGGCCCGCGTAACCACCAGTTCGGGGGAGGACAACGGAGAGGCGTAGGGTAGGCCCCACAGAGCACCTGGCCTGTGGCCAAGAAGGCCCCGGCCGCGGGCGGGGTCTTGTGGCGGAGCGCGCGCGCTGGGCAGTGTCCTGGGACCTGTGGGAGTGGCTTGGGGCCGGCGTCGGGGGCGCGCGCTGTGGGCGGGGTCCTGGGCCCTGTGGGAGGGGGCCGGGGCCGGGCGTCGGGGGCGCGAGCGCTAGGCGGGGTCCTGGGCCGTTGGGCGGGGAGGGGCGGGGCCGGGCCGGGCGGGGCGGGGCCTTGTGGAGGAGCGTGCGCAGTGAGCTGGCTCCGGGGCTCTGTGGCCCGGGCCTGGGCTGGGCGGGCGTCCTGCACCGTGCGGGCGTGGCTGAGTTGTGTGGGCGGAGCGCGAGGGGCAGGGCTTTGTTCGTGTGGGAGGTGCACGCCGGCCGGTCCAGCGTCTTGCGGGCGGGGCTTGGGCCATGTGGGCGGATCCTGGCAGTGTGGCGGGGCGTGCGTGGTGGAGCCTGATCGTGTGGGGTGGCACGGAGGAACCCTGCCCCCGTGTGGGCGGGGCGTGCGTCGTGCCGGGTTCGTCTGACAGATCCCAGGGGAGCCCACGCCCCACGTGGCCGCCAAGGGGTGACATGGGCACTCAGTGGGGTCTGGGCAGAAAGCCGTGCTCCCCTCACCTCCGTGCCTCTGGTTTTCTGGTGGGTGCATTGATGGGAGTAGATGCGCTTGTGTCCTTAAGTCATGGCGCGGCTCTGGAGAAGCCGCTGCGGTCCCCAGCAGAGAGCAGTGACACTTACAGGAGTTCTGGAGGGCTGTGCGGGGCTGCAGCTTGGAGGGCAGGGCTCGTCTCATGCAGGAGGGCGCTCAAGGAGGGGATGGGGAGGGTTGAGGACTGCTGGGATTGGCATCTGAGCATCAGGTGGGGACTGGGCAGCAGTGGATCTGAGCCTGGCTACTTCAGGTCCCTGAGCCAGACACTATCCCCAGGTACGGCAGGGTCCCGGGGAGTCCAGGAGGCGGCGGAGTGCGGCACTGTCTGGAGAGTTCAGTGTATTGCAGAGAGGTTGGAGAAAATCAAGTCTTGCACGTGGCGATGGCTCAAGATTCCCTGAGGTCTTCAGTGCTGACTGAGGAGCCTGAAATGATGATTCATGTTTTACCTTTGGGGCTGAGCCAAGTGCATCTCTTTGAGCAATCGACTTAATTTCCTTGTCGTCACCAATTATCATAACCAATTATCATCGTAAAGGATGGTAATTCCTTTAATTATACCCAGCTTAAAAACATGATTCTGTTCCACAAACGAAAGGAGCACATCAGAGATGCCTTCAGTTCTGTGTGCTTGAACTTTGAATTCCATGAATTATAGTTGCACTGAGGGGAGAATCCTGTTTCCATCCTCCTGGTTCCTTCTCCCTTTCCTGTCCCCATGTTTCTCTGAGGCCTGGCAATGCTCTCTGGATACTTGGTGAGTAGCCCAGGAGGACTCAGGAGTGAGAGGCCCCTGCCTCCTGCCCTGGGAGAAGGCTGTGGGTGGGCCGTGAACCCGGCCTTGTGTGGCAGGACAGTGAGTGTCTGCTGGTGTGTTCCTACAGCAGACGGACTGGACTGAGCCCTGGCTCATGGGGCTGGCCGCCTTCCACGCGCTCTGCGTGCTCCTCACCTGCTTGTCCTCCCGAAGCTACAGACTACAGATCGGGCACTTTCTGTGTCTAGGTGAGTAAAACAACACAAACTCCACAACTCAGATCACTGTGTGAAATGAAACTGTGTATGTTCTGTCTGTGTCTTCGAAATATATACATAGTTTTACAAGACCTCCCAACCCTCTGTCATGTGCCTGCTTCCAGGGCACTCCCGTTTTTCACTCTTGGAAGCTATAAAGAAAACTACTTTTTGGATGTTAGAGTTGAAAGGAATCTGTTGAGTTCCTGTTGCCTACCAGGGAGGTGCTGAGCACCAGCTGCACACAGGAGAGTTGGGTTTCCGGAAGTGCTGTCATTTATACAAGATGCGTCCTCGGTGGCAGCTGTGCTCATGCACTGCTTTGAATGGGAGGAAGATTGCAAACTGGGAAAGAAAAGTTCTGTGCATAAAATAAGGCATTGCCCAACTTGGTTTCAAGGATAAGGGCTACAGAACTTAGAGAAGTTAGGGAGTTGCACAGGATGACTGAGAAAGATTATTCAGAAAAGCTGAAATCATGGCACAGGGTGTGAAGAGTGAGTAAAATGTTAATAAGAAAAGAGAGGGAGCAGGTGACGGCCCTGGGAGGGCAGGAGCCCGACATGCAGAGACTGAGATGGATGGAAGGTGTGGATCAGAGGCAGAGAAACTGCAAGCCCTGGAGGACCTAAGCACTTCTGATGCTGAGCGTTACGAACACGTGTGGGTAGAAGAGGCGAGGAGGGCCTGGAGGCCTGGCTCAGGCTACTCTTGACTCTGAACATTGGGGAGACACCGAAGATTTTGCTTGGTAGTTAAAAATAACTAATTTCAGATAAGTTTAGTTAGCTGGCTGTGTGCAAAGCGGGAAATCTGAAGAAGAGATGATCTTAGAAAGACTGCAGAAGTGATGAGGGTTTGCATCACAGTGGGGGCCTATGCAAGTGAGGCACTCAGAGCAAGCTCTGTATTGAGGGTGCCCTGAGCAGTGCTGGAGTGGACCAGGCAGACAGGGCTCCTTTGCCTCCCACAGCTTCCTGGGGGACACCAGCACCAGTGATTCATCACAGACCTATGTTATCAACAGTGCCAGGTGTTGCAATGGAAAAGCCAAAAACACAGTGAACCAGGAGGAGCGGCCTGATTTAAATCACACAGTCCCCTGGGAACCCAGGGGCAAAAGGTGCATAGGCAGGAGCCAGGCAGTGAGATGCTGGCAGAGGGCAGGAGCAAGTGCCCCATGCAGAGGCCCTGAGGCAGGCACCTCAAAGAAAGGTGATGGCTTCACCAGCTGAGCTCCTGGATCTGAATAGCTTTGTCAGCTGGAGAACTGCACAAAGGGTTTGATGTTTTCTAGGATAAGGGGAAGGATGACTGCTTTCACACCGGGGTAATACTAGACACTGTGGTGCCTGCCATTACATTTCCTGTGATTCATTTCTCAAACCAGCCTAAGAGTTGGATTTTATTTGCCCATTTTTATAAATGAAACATGCAGAGGTTCTCTGACTCCCTCAGCTACACAGCTTATAACCAGCACCATCAAGATTCAAGATTCAGACTCTGCTCCAGCGTGCATTTCAGGAATAGCTGAGGAGGAGCACCTGGTGACACCCTCCCTGCCCACCTTCCTCCTGTGCCTACCGCCCTCCCCACCCTCCCTCTGTAAGGTCAGCCCTCCACACCCTCCTCCCTGCCACCATGCCCACCACCTCCTGTGTTAGCCTACCCTTCTCAGCTGCCTGGCTGTCCTGCTTCTCCTGGCCCTCCTCCTTCCCCTCCTTCCTCTCCTTCCCCCCCTTCCTCCCCGCATCCTCCCCCTCCTCCTCCTCCCTCCCCTCCCCTCCCCTCTGGTTCTTTCCCTGTGCATTCTTTTCCTCTGCTTTATTGAGTCCATTCCTGAAGGGAGGAAGTGGAGGGACTGCTCACCGTAGCCCGTAGTTTAATCTGCTTTCTGATGTGTATCAAGAAGAATGAAAGGATTTTTAGTTTGATTTACCTTGAAAGTTAAAGCATCACATTTTTCTTAATTTGCTGAATTATATTTTATTTGATTTTATGGTACCATGGGTCACTGTCTCATGGGTTTGAGTACCAGCATTACCCACGAATTAGCTGAAGACCCTGGGCCAGTCCCTAAAGTCTGTGTGCTCCTGGGAGCATGGAGGCCTTGCCCTGCCCCCACCAGCTGCCGCCCTCCCTCCCGTGCCTTTGCCTCCAGCACCCCAAAGCTGTTCGCTCCCCTCCTATGGTCATCTCAGTGGCAGTGTCCCAAGGTCAGCCCGGGAAGTGTGAGCGTGAAAAACCCTTGGTTGTCAGCTCTGGGTCTCGTGGCTCTCAGCTCCTGCTGCCATGTCCTGTGGGGCTGAACTGTGGCCGCTGTCCCTGGGGAAATGTGTGAGGTCCAGCCATGCCTGGGTGAAGCCTGGGGCCTCGGGCGGCTCTGCAGGTGCTGACCTGAGCACGGGCTCTGAGTGAGACCATAGAGCATTGGAGAACTGGAGCACTGTTGGCCTTGATTTTCTTTCTGCTAAATGGGTGAGTCCTACGACTTGACAATGTTAGGATGTTTACCTGACGTTATGTTTAAAATTAAAGTGACATTTCTATTCAGTATTCTGCTGTAAAGAATGTATAACTTTATAACGAGTAATAACGGGCCATCTAAATTCTAACATGACTTGTACCTTTTTTCAGTCATCTTAGTCTACTGTGCTGAATACATCAATGAGGCGGCTGCGATGAATTGGAGGTGAGCCCACGCCTGGGCCTGTGACCAGGTCCCTGCAGGGGTGTCCCTGGGAACGGCCCCACAGCCGGTGGGACTCGCGGAGGAGACAGTGAAGCCTAACGTGGCAGCTGTGCACAGCCCGTGCCCGTGCGTCCAGGGTTGGTGGGCTCCAGGGTGACTCCGTAAATGCTTTACCAGCGCCACAGTGGCCCTTTCTGAGCGTGGCACTGTGGGACAGTGCTGGCTGAGGCCTCTGATGGCAGAGCCAGAGAAGTGGCCGTGGGAATTTGAGCTGCAGAATAGAAACAGCAGCATTTTAGAGAACGTGGTCCGCGCTGGCCTCAGCCATGCCCTCCCCCTTGGACTGCAGGGTGGCTGCTCCATGGGGAGTCTGCACCTGAGTAGGGGGATTCTGGGTGGTCTGGGGCACCTGCCTGCCTCACCCCCGGCCCTGCATCCTGATGTCGGGGGGCACCGCTGGCAGCCCTGGCCCTGCGTCCTCTGCCCCCTCCTCTACCCCTGGCTTCATCCCAGGGGACTCGGAACCCAGCACCTGCCCAGGTTGAACCACACAGCCTCTGTCAAATGAGACCCACTGACTGTTTTTGAGTGGCCTGTGAGCCAAAAATGGCTTTTATGTTTTAAAATATAAAACAGAAAAAAAGTAAAACTGCCAGACTCTGAGCAGGAAGGAGCTGAGACTGGCCTCGTGGCCCATAAGCCCTGAACACTGATCTTGGGCCCTCACCGAAAGGGGTTGTTGAGCACTCCCTGAAATCCTTTGCTTAGACCCCGCCTGGTTTCCCTAACCCTCCCCTGACTCGGCCTCCTCCTGCCTTGCTCCTCCCTGCTCAGCCTTTCCCTCCACGACAGCGTCCCTGCAGCACTGTCTCTGTCCTCCCTCCTCCCTGCCCTCTCCTTAGCCATAAGTGGCTCACTGGGGACCCTGCCTCTCCTCCCGGATGCAGGGCCTTCACATGGTTCAGTCCCAGGAGTGGTGTTCAGTCCCTGGTGACCCTGACCTTGTCCAGAGGCTGGCACAGTGTCATCCTCCCTGAAGCCCTCCAACACCCAGATCCAGGGTGCAGCACCTTTCTGGCCCCTCCCTTCCCTCTGGCCGCAGCCTCCTGTCTTCATGCTTCTCCGAGATCTGGTTTCAAAAGCGCTGGGTTTCTTGCCTGTCCCACCTGTTGGACTGGGCACCAGGACTTCTAACAAACATCTCAAAATTCACACTTCGGTTCGACTGCTCTGCTCCCCACTCTTCATAGGGGCGGCTTCTCCCTCCAGCTTCTTAGACCAGAGACGTAACAGGGCATTGTTCAGGAAGCTCCGTCCCTCCACCTTTAAGATCAGCCACGAGCCCAGTGTGTTCCATGCCCTTCACCCCACCCTCGCCGACCTGCTGCTGACATGCAGCAGTCCCTAAGCCATCCCCCGACTGCCCAGCCTCTTGGGCATCCTGGGGAAGCGTGGGCCTCAGAGCCAAGCACTGCCCCTCAGAATGTTCCAGAGTGTCCCCAGCTCCCCCAGAGTAAACGCGGAGTCCTGCAGTGATGCCCTGCGGCCTCCTGCCAGCTCTGTCCCAGCCGTTCATGGCTGTGCCTACGACTCCACGAGGCCCCCTCACCCCCGACAGGCTTCACATTTCTCTATAGCAGCACTCGCCACATGCTTGGACTGGCTGCCTCTTCTGGGCCTCCCGTGGTATAGAGTGTAAGCGCCAGCAAGGCGGGAGCCCCATGCTCATGAGGTGTTGACCCACTGCCCACCATTACTAGCTTTGTTGATGGCATTTCCTGTGCTGGCTGCTGAGAGAATCATCAACACCCACGTGCAGATCCGCTGCCCTCCCTGGCGCTGTACCTTTGTGCAGGTGGAGATCTTCCGCCTTCCTCAGTCTTTTCTGCTAAAGAGGCACTGGCGCTGACAGCAAGAGGACCTGCTATGAGAACCAAAGGGATGGAAGGGCCTGGCACCACTCCTTCCCAGTGCAGCTGTGGAGCAGACCCAGCTGCTGTCCCTTTGTCATTTACGGGGATTATTGACGTTGTTACTCTGTAGGTTTTAAGGATTTCAAGTCATCAGTGTCTTCCAGCTAAGGTCAGATGTGCTGCTGATGACCCAGAGGGCCTGCAGGGTGACGTCTCTCTGCTGGGGGAGGCCTCGGGGTCTTCCCTGTGCTGCTGGGTGGTGTCTCCCTGTCCTGTGACCCAGTGTGTTTTCTTCATAATGAGCATTCATTGCATTTGGGACAGTACAGTGGAGATTACAGCTGCTCTCAAGGGTGGGCCCAGTGAGGGTGTTGCTCCCACCTCAGTCCACATCAGCTCTCTTCAAAGTCTTATCTAAATAGACAGTGTCACTAGAACTTTTTGGTTGTATTGCCTAGTAATTTTTTGTTTTTGTTTTTTAAACAGATTATTTTCGAAATACCAGTATTTCGACTCCAGGGGGATGTTCATTTCTATAGTATTTTCAGCCCCACTGCTGGTGAATGCCATGATCATTGTGGTACGTAGATGACACTTTCAGTTGTCTTTCTTCATGTGTATGTTTTTCAAATCTAAACATGTCTCAAACAATTGTGTTTAGGTTATGTGGGTATGGAAGACTTTGAATGTGATGACTGACCTGAAGAATGCACAAGAGAGAAGAAAGGAAAAGAAAAGGAGAAGGAAAGAAGACTGAGGGGCAGCAGCTGCTTGGAGTTTGTGTCCTTCCCGTCCACCCAGTGCAGCTCCCAGTGCTGCAGTGCGCGTGGCGTGGGCATCCTTCCAGCTGACTCATGGTTTGAAAAACCATTGTTTTATTTAAATATCCACAGCGGTAGGGCACACACTGAAGTTGGCTTTTCAGCCAGCACTGAATATATCCATCAGGACATGCGTCTTCAGGCGCCTGATCTTTATAGTCAGGCTGTGGGAACGGTCTCTGCAGAGCTTCATAACTGGGAATTTGATTTGAAGAAGTCCATGTCATATATGTAACTAGTACTAATTATAATAAATATAAAATACACAATATAAAATATGAAACTCAATAATAAACAGTGCCACCTGTACATGGGCACCATGCCCTCCTCCTCGTGCTGTGTTTTCTAGTGCATGCCACAGTTCGCAGTAGAGGGTGTTTTCACCTTCCAGGACATGGGGCAAAGTTTGGAGACACCTGGTTGTCACTGGAGCGGGTGGTGCTCCTGGCTTCTCCTGTGGAGCCCAGCGGTGATGCATAAAATCCTCTGTGCCTGGGTCAGCCACAGCACAGACAATGACTTGACATGAAATGTCAGCCGTGCTGGGGCAGAGAGACCTTGGAAGGAAGCTCTTGGAAAATACGTTGTATCTCAGTTTGATGAACCAATTCACAAGAGGCTAGGCCCTCTCTAGCAAAGTTATGGGCTGCTTTACTGAAAACAGAATGGAAGCCCTGAAGTCAACACTCCATGGAGAAGCGTGTCTTTCCTAATGTCCCGGTGTTCTGTTGATTTAGGTGCTTGGGAACACAATGCTCCCAGTTCTGTTAGGACAGGCATACTGTTACTTTGCAATATCCACTTTATAAAATAGCTCCTGCCCAGTGGCTCTTGGTTCCTGTCAAATGTGGACCTGTAGTTTAAGAATGACAGGTGGTTAGAGACCCAGATATTTAAAAATAGGTGTTCAATAAGGGAATACTCATTGTGCATTGTATCTGGATAGCATGCCTAATTGTGCATTTCTGAAAGTTACCGATTCAAAATGTAATTGGAACAGTTATCTTTGATTAGACAAGCCTGGGAAGAGAATGTGGAGGTGCAGAGCTCACCAGCCAAGTTCGTGCCCCTCTCGGGCCTTTGTGGCTGAGAAGTGGGACAGAAAGATGATTAAGGTAATGTGTCCTCCCCCTAGCATTGTCCAGGGCCGTTGTGTAGATATTTGACTTCGCTGACAGAAAAGAAACCAGGGAGTTTGTGGAGACTGTGCATTTTTAGTATAACATTTTCACCGTCTGATACGGTTTGGCTCTGTGTCCCCACCCAAACTGCATCTCAAATTGTAATCCCCATGTGTCAAGGGAGGGACCTGATGGGAGGTGATTGGATCATGGGGGTGGTTTCCTCTATGCTGTTATCATAATAGAGAGGGAGTTCTCACAAGATCTGCTGGTTTTAAAGACAGCAGTTTCCCCTGCTGTCACTGTCTCTCTCCTGCCGCCTTGTGAAGAAGGTGCTTGTTTCTCCCTCTGCCATGATTGTAAGTTTCCCGAGGCCTCCCCAGCCATGTGGAACTGAGTCAATTAAACTTCTTGTTTATAAAGTAATCCAGGTCTCAGGTAGTATCTTTATAGCAGTGTGAGAACAGACTAATAAAACATCTATATGTTATTTGGACTTAATATGGGGCTGTGTGATTGAATCTCAGTTTGCCTGTGATAAAGTAGTGTTAACAGTGTTGCTAGCTTTGCATGAATTTGATGCTGATGACATGTCAGTGTGAAACCATGACGTGTGGTCTTTGATTTTCATTCTGTATGTGTGTGTGTGTGTTTTGGAACAGTTATATTTTGGTTTTGTAAAAACAACCTTATTTTTAACTGTGTAGTAAGTTTATATTCAGTGCCTTAAAGTGCATTGTTAACAATTGTCTTGATATGTTGTCCTCATTTTAGGGAAAGTCATAGAAGCGAAAATGATCAGCAGTTGAGTAATTTACGAAAGCACAGGTGCAATCCCACTTTAAAGCACTGGGGCTTGCACAGAGCACACTGGTTTCAGGCTCCATAAATGTGGATGACTCACTGGAGAGCTTCATCTGTTTAAGTAGAACAAATGTTTTTACTCTACTGATAAAGTACAGGAAAGGAGGTTTGTGATAAAAATTATTTTTCATATTCCAAACCTGTGACACCTTACATTTATCGATTGCTATGCAATAAAATACATCTTTAATAATATGTAGTATGTTTTTTTTTGTTTTTTTTTAAGAAAATAGTATTTGTTTTGCACCTTACCGTAACTGGAAACAGGAGCACCTGGAACTTAGCTCCACCTTTGGCTGGCAGGTCCCTTTGCTGCAGCATCTGGTGCTGAGTTTTAACAAACAAACGCAATTGTGTCATTGCCAGTAGAAGAAAGTCTACTTGCACAGATAATGTATATCAAATCAGAAAGCAATATGCAACCTGAATGGCTAGCTTCTGTGAGAAGTAAAGTGGCAAGGAAATGTTAACATGTTCTTGCCCTTTACAAAATAATAAATGTTAAAAAAAAAAAAAAAAGGGCTGGAGGTGGAATTCAGGGTAAGGAGCTTCAGTGGCGCTAAGTTGAGTGGGATGCTTAAAGACAGACGAGAATTGCCGTCAGAGGTATACCGGTCAGGCCCAAGCATCTTTTCTTTGGAAAAGAACTTCAGGCTTCCTTGTCTGGACTTTGGTGGAGCACCCTTCTTCTTTCACCACGTTAACCAGAACACGTTTTCAGTGCAGCCTTCCCCTCTTTACTGAAGCCCCTCTTGCTGGTCGACTACACCAGCAAGTCGGTCCTGGGGAGGACGGGGCTGGGCTCCACATGCAGAGTTCTCGGAGGCAGGAAGGGAGCAAGCCAGGGCAGAGAAGAGGACCCAGGGGGTGGCGCTGCCCAGTCCCAGGATGGTGCGAAGATGTCTCCAAGCCCTGGTTGCTGCACAGGGAAGGCAGGATGGGGCGGCAAGGCCCACGCAGGCTGTGGGTGCCGTGCGTTGGTGGCAGCTTGTTCCGAGTGGGGCTGGAACAGTTGACAGCAAGCATCCTCATTGGCCTGGTAAGCTTTCTAGCTCCTCTTCCTCCGATGTTCCAGTTTCACAGCGGCCTGTACAGTTAGATCTTTCCTCGCTTTGGGGAAAGGTGTAGCTATTATAGTCTCCGAATCATGCTGTCATTAGAAATTGCACAAGACCTATGCCAGGGGAGGTGCTGACCGGCACAGACCCTGGCACAGGCCCTGAAAGGAACCTGAGGACAGAGAAGGAGCTCCCTGCAGCCTTCAGGCAGCCAAGCAGAGGCCTAAGTCCAAGCATGTGGCCATAGGGTCTGCTCTGTAAGCCTCAGGGCTACCGCCTTCTGCTCCAGTCCTGGGCCAAAACAGCCTTCAGCAGCTCCTGCTCCATCTGAGTGAACTGGATGTCAGCCTCCATGGGCCCTGTTGTGCATGGGGTTGATGCTCCATCTGAGTGAGCTGGGCATCTGCCTCCATGGGTCCTGTTGTGTGTAGGGTTGATGCTCCATCTCAGGGAGCTGAGCATCTGCATCTCGGGGTTCTGTTGTACATGGGGTTAATACTCCATCTGAGTGAGCTGGGCGTCCGCATCTCTGGGTTTTGTGTGCGTGGGGTTAACACTCCATCTGAGTGAGCTGAGTGACTGCCTCCATGAGTCCTGTTGTGTGTGGGGTTGATGCTCCATCTGAGTGAGTGGGGCATCTGCATCTCTGGGTCCTGTTGTGTGTGGGGTTGATGCTCCATCTGAGTGAGTGGGGCATCTGCATCTCTGGGTCCTGTTGTGTGTGGGGTTGATGCTCCATCTGAGTGAGTGGGGCATCTGCATCTCTGGGTCCTGTTGTGTGTGGGGTTGATGCTCCATCTGAGTGAGTGGGGCATCTGCATCTCTGGGTCCTGTTGTATGTGGGGTTGATTCTCTATCTGAGTGAGTGGGGCATCTGCATCTCTGGGTTCTGTTGTATGTGGGGTTGTTGCTCTGAGTGAGTGGTGCATCTGCATCTCTGGGTTCTATTTTATGTGGGGTTGATTCTCTATCTGAGTGAGTGGGGTGTTTGCATCTCTGGGTCCTGTTGTATGTGGAGTTGATTCTCTGAGTGAGTGGAGCATCTGCATCTCTGGGTCCTGTTGTATGTAGGGTTGATTATCTGAGTGAATGGGGCATCTGCATCTCTGGGTTCTAGTTTATGTGGGGTTGATTCTCTATCTGAGTGAGTGGTGCATCTGCGTCTCTGGGTTCTATTTTATGTGGGGTTGATTCTCTGTCTGAGTGGGGTGTCTGCATCTCTGGATCCTGTTGTATATGGGGTTGATTCTCTGAGTAAGTGGGGCATCTGCATCTCTGGGTTCTGTTGTATGTGGGAGTGATGCTCCATCTGAGCTGGGCGTCTGCATCTCTGGGTTTATGGATCCCTAAGCCAAACTCACTCACAGCCTGGCCCTCCATGTGCTGGTCTTTCCTCTGCCTTACCCATGTTTGGTTATTTCTTATATAACATTGGATATATTTGGAACAGGAGAAAATTGTTAAATGTCAATTTGCTGCCCCTTTTTTCTGTAAGTCTATCTTCTATAAAGTAATGTAGTCCCTATTATCATGATGCTATTTCACTGTATAACATTATTTTCAATGCCTGCATAGTAAACACATTGTAGGGGTATAGGTTGAATTTACGTAACCAGTTACTGATATTAGAGATGCAGAGTTTTTCTAATTGTTTTACTGACATCAGCAACACAGAAATCTCCAACCTCACATGCCTACATTTCCACTATTGACTTGGAGTAAATTCTTACAAGTGAAATTTAGTCAACATATATAACTTTTATGTGACAGTTGGTAAATGTTGCTAAATCAATTTTCAGAAAGCATATGCCAATATTGGTTGTACGTATTTCCTGAAATCCTTGTCTGCACTAAGTAGCAACATAAAAAAAGAAACTTTTCTGAGTAATAGGTGAAAGTTTTATCTCACTGTTTTAACTTGTACTTCTGTGGTTACCTGTGAGGTTTAACACTTTTCAAATGATTGTTGGTGTTTTGCATTTTTTTAGTGAATAATCTGTTCATATTCTTCTTTGTTTTGCAATATGGGCTTTAAAAAACCTATTTCTAATTTTATGTGTTAAAATTGGTAACACATATAGGGCAGAAATATGTGTTACTAGTCTGTAGTTTGGCTTTAGCTTGTGTTGAAAAGGTTTTAGAAAGTCGAACGGTTTTGTGCTTTATGTATCATCAGGAACTGTGAAGAGCTGAGGTTCCACCTCCTCCCAAGCTGACAAGTGACTCTCGGAGAAGAACTGTGGAAACCTCACAACAGTGAAGTTAGTTTAAACAAGTTACAACGACAAACACATTGTGCCATCCTTATGATTTCACCTGTTACTTAGTTCACACTGATGGGTGGCTGGTGTTTAAATGCTTTCCAAGTTCATTTCATTTATTATACAAATGCCTTGGAAATATCCAGGCAGCATCATTGATTCCTTCTCTAGCCTCCAAACCGAATATCCTTTTGCTCAAGCATCCAGGTAAAAAAAGGGGGACCTTAGAAATTGTGAATTTGAAGCCAGAAGCCATGGTTTTCCTAGGAATGGATTTACTTGCTAAGAACTGTGACACCTTTATAAATAAAGTTACTCATGTTGGCTTTTTTGCTCTTTAAATTCTTCTCTGTAAGTTACTGATGTGACAAATCAAATAATAAATTTCAGACAGCTTATATATTGACAATACAAGAAAGTCCATCCAAGAGTCTCTCAAAGCATACCTGGCACATATTAGAAGCATGTAAGTTCTGAAAAGTACTGAGTGGACATTTGTGGGGCCTTGACTCCCCTGCCACTGTCCTTTGTAACAGATGACCTCAGGTTGGGCTGGGATGGGTTTGGGTCTCCCACCAACCCTAGGCCGCACACGGGGCTCTTGGGTGAGTGAGAGGCTTCCCCGCTGCAATCACAGTCCTGAGCAGAACAACAGACCGGAAGCAGCGCGGAGCCTGGGAGTGGAGGTGCAGCCTGGGTGGATGCGGGTTTCCCGGCTGCTTAAGGGCACACAGTGCTTTCTCATTTCTTACCCTCCCGAGTCTTCACCATTGTCCTGGCAGGTTTATGACCCCCATCCTACAGGGTGTCACCTTTATGTCGACAGCACCTTGAAATACGTATGCAATTAGTGGATTTTCCAGGGTAACAGCTGCAAGCTGTTGTGGAATTCTGCACATTAATACGTGGTTATTGTAAAAATGTGTTCATGAGAACTCTTGAGAGGTACTGACATGTCTGACGATAGATTCCGAGTGAAAACACTTCCTGTGATGACCACAGAACATGATCAATTTTATAAGAGCCTTGGTTCTCACTGGACATGGTGATGATGGCCTCGAATTTCAGTTTCCCTTCAGGAAAGGTATATAGGCATACTCGACATAGTTATTTATAAGATCGCTGTAAGGATCAAAAGATATGTGTTAGATTCCCTAAACTGCACGTCTGTTAACGGCTTTGGTGGGGCTGGCGATGCGGTGGTGCTGATCTGATCCCCAGAATGATGTGGAGCATACAGAATGCGTCCTGTGCTGCTCACTCCAGGACCAGAATAGAGAACGGCTTTGGTGGGGCTGGCGATGCGGTGGTGCTGATCTGATCCCCAGAATGATGTGGAGCATACAGAATGCGTCCTGTGCTGCTCACTCCAGGACCAGAATAGAGAACAGGAAATGTGACACGTAGCTGCTGCGTGAAAGAGATGCCCGGCCCGACGTGGGGCCAGAGTCGTGGATCCTGCACAGGTCGGTCTCCTGAGCTGTGAAAGGGGAACGTCAGGATCTGGGGCTGCATACCTCCTTGGCTCTGCAGAGCTTTTCCAGTTTGTTCCCAGTTCTGTCTGAGGAAGACATCTTTTCCACTAACCCTCCAGAGGGCACCACAGCACCATGCCAGAGGCCCCTGTTTGGCTGCTTGGGGAAAATTTCTGTCACTTATTCAGAAAGAGAAGTCTAATATTTTTGATTGAGGAACGTCACCCGGAGCTGAAGGGAATGAGCCGGGAAGCACAGTGCTTCGGTTTCCTGTGTTCATTTGAATGAGGTTAACCACATCCCAAATCAGCTGTAAAGTCAGTTTTTACTGTCCAGAAACAGACCTAAACACATACACAGGTGAACACACAGAGACACACGTGCACACATGTGAACACACAGAGACATGCGCACATGTCACAACGCAACGTGCACAGTGCAGGTTTACATATACACGCTCACGTGTGCATGTATGCTCACACTCATGCACATACCCACACGATACATGCAGCAGTGTACTCTCACGTGTGCACACATGTGCACACATGTAGGCGCCTGGAGACAACATCACTGATTTCATTTTTCCGTTACATTAGAAAACACCCATGCTGCACCTGCACCCACATAGATGATGATGTGAATGAATAAGTGCATTTACATGGTTCTAGTTCCAGAACTGCTTTTTTTTTTTTTTTTTTTGAGACGGAGTCTCACTCTGTCGCCCTGGCTGGAGTGCAGTGGCATCTCGGCTCACTACAACCTCCACCTCCTGGGTTTCAGCGATTCTACTGCCTCAGCCTCCCGAGTAACTGGGATTACAGGCACCTGCCATCACGCCCAGCTAATTTTTTAGTATTTTTACTAGAGTCTGGGTTTCACCATGTGGGCCAGGCTGGTCTCGAACTCCTGACCTCAGGTGATCCACCCATCTCGGCCTCCCAATGTGCTGGGATTACAAGCGTGAGCCCCCGTGCCCGGCCCACGAATGCTTTTTAAAGAAGACCTATCCAGTGAAGTAACATGATGAGAATGGAGGGAATGAGAGGCTGCTCTGTGGCGAGGAGCTCACCACTTCTGCCTGCTGGACACTGGGAGGCTCAGACACACGAAGAGAAAGGATGAAGGGCCCCACCCTGGCCCTTAACGCGCTGCTGGCCTCAGGAACTACTTTTAAGTAGAGAGTAGAAGTCGGAAGCTGAAGTGATATGTCCTCCTTCGCTTGACCTTATCTGTGGGCTCAGAAGACTCGGGCGGCTGGAAACGTCCACGGGAAATGGGGGCGAGGCTGCACTCTACACCCAAGGCCCGCCTGCACCATCCAGGGCCCAGCCTCGGCAGCTCCGGGTGCACAGCAGGGAGCGGGAGCACTGCAGGTAGCGGGAGCACTGCAGGTAGCGGGTGCACGGCAGGGAGCGGGAGCACAGCAGGGAGCGGGAGCACTTCAGGGAGCAGGTGCCCTGCAGGGAGCAGGTGCACAGCAGGGAGCGGGAGCACTTCCAGGAGCTGGAGCATTGCAGGGAGTAGGCGCACTGCAGGGAGCGGGAGCACAGCAGGGAGTGGGAGCACTGCAGGGAGCGGGAGCACTGCAAGGAGCGGGAGCACTGCAGGGAGCAGGAGCACTGCAGGGAGCAGGAGCATTGAAGGGAGTGGGAGCACTTCAGGTAGCAGGTGCACAGCAGGTAGCAGGAGCACGGCAGGGAGTGGGAGCACTGCAGGGAGTGGGTGAACTGTAGGAGCAGGTGCACAGCAGGTAGGAGGAGCTCTGCAGGGAGGGGGAGCTCTGCAGGGAGCAGGAGCACTGCAGGGAGCGGGAGTACTGCAGGGAGTGGGTGCACTTCAGGGAGCGGGTGCACAGCACGGAGTGGGTGCACTTCAGGGAGTGGGTACACAGCAGGGAGCGGGTGCACAGCAGGGAGTGGGAGTACTGCAGGGAGCGGGAGCAGGAGCAGTTCAGGGAGCCGGTGCACAGCAGCTCTGTCCTTAGATAGAAGCCCGACTGGGAGACCCGCTCCTCGTTCCCCTGCTCTCAACCGAGGCCCAGCCGGCGTCCCTGCAGCTTCTGCCTTACATCCCGGCCCTGCTTCCCGCTCAGAGGCTTCCACCGCTGCCTGCATCTCCCTGCGGCCAGGCTGAGGAGCAGGTGGGCTCCGCCTCCCATCAGCAGCATTGCCTCCGTCCAGCACAAAGACCAAGACTTGTCTCTGAAAAGCGTCTGCAGCACGCGTGGGAACCGCCGCTCAGCAGCTCTTCTTCTGGCACCCACAGGGCCTTCTGGGATTTACAATGTTTCAAATAAAGAGATAACATGAAAAATAAAATGCTGACCAGTAAATGACGCTATGAGGGCAACCACTGTCTATACTCAAAAAACCTCATGCTGTTTCTATAGTATTACATTTTAAATGTATAGACTTCATTTTTTAAAATCCGTTTTAGGTTTACAGAAAATTGAGTGGAGTTCCAATACTCCATCCAGTCCCGATTTCTCCTGTTACTTACTTATTGGCTTACTGCCCTGCATTTGCTAAAATCAGCAAACGTACACGGACACTCATCGTCCCCCAGAGTAACCCGTAGCTTCCATTAGGCCTCCATCTTGCTGTTGTACTTCCTGTGGGTTTGGACAAACGTGCAATGCTGCGTATCCCCCATGGTAACATCACACGGAGGAGCACCACTGCCCTAAAAGTCCTCCCTGCTCCACCTGCTCCCTCCCTCCTCCCAACCCCTGGTAACCACTGATCTTTTTTCCGTCTCCATAGTTTGACCATTTCCAGAATGTCATAGAGTTGGAGTCACGCAGAGGCGGCCTATTCAGATTGGCGGCTCTTACCCAGAAACATGCATTTAAGGTTCTTCTGTGTCTTTCCATGGCTTAGTTTTTTTGACACTGAAGTATGTTCCCTTGTCTAGATGAATCATAGTTTATTTATCCACTCACTGAAGTTATTTATCCACAGTTTTTATCCACTCACCTCCTGAAGGTTATCTTGGTTAATTCCAGGTTTGGGCAATTATGAGTAAAGCTGCTATAAACGCTTATGTGCGGGTTTCGTGTGGACATAAACATTCAGTTCATTTCGGTAAATGCCAAAACATGTAATTGCTGGATTGTCTGTTTAGTTTTGTAAGGAACTGCTGGACTATATTCTTTCTTTCTTCCTTCCTACCTACTTCCTTCCTTCCTTCCTTCCTTCCTTCCTTCCTTCCTTCCTTCCCTCCCTCCCTCTCTCCTTCCTTCCCTCCCTCCTTCTTTCCTTCCTTCCTTTCTTCCCTTCTTCCTTCTTTTCTCCCTCCCTCCCTCCCTTCCTTCCTTTCTTTTTTTTTTCTTGACTATTCTTGGCAAAGCAGAACATATCAAAACCATGAATGAAGCCCGTCAGGTCTCACAGATGTAGGAGACATGCAGTGTGATAGCAGATCCACTTCAGACCACGTGCTGTGAGCATATCTGAGAAAGGCTGGAAGACAGCAGGGTCAACATAGCTTTGGAGCGTTTGTGTTTGAGGACCTGGGAAAATGGTGAAGCTGTGGGAATCCCAGGAAAGTCACAGGAAGGGTTGGTACGACCTGTGTGAGAGGAAAAGGAAATGAGTGAGGAACGTGGAAAGAAAAATGCAGGGTCTGGGGAATGGTTGGGGAGGGCTCTGTCTGTGGAACTGCCGTTAAGAACGAGCGTGGTTCATATGCGACCACCGACTCCCCCACCCCCCTCGACCTCTGGTGAAAGCCTGGAGGACAATGCGATGGAATAAGAAATAACATATGTGGACCTGAGATGAGGCCACATTTTGGTCTGTTAGACAGCGGGGGGGAAAAAAAACAAAGAAAAAAAGAGAGAGGGAGAGGGAGAGACAGAGAAAGAGTGAAAGAAAGAGACAAAGAAATAAGAAAAGAAAGAGAGAAAGAAAAAAGAAGGAAAGAAAGAAATGAAACAAAAACCTGAGGTCACCCCTTGCAGGACCCTTAGCTGGGCTCAGCTGGAGTATTGGGTTCCACACACTTCTCCTCTGAACACATTTACAACATGATGAATGTTTTTATTTCCAAGGTTAATTTTCAAGTTTACATTCCAAATTATATTTCACATTCTATAGATGTCAGTATTTTTCTAGTTTCTCCAATTTTCTGATGTCAATGAAAACTATCCAGAAGGGTGGCAAAGGCACCCATTCTATGGGTCTGAGACTGACTGCAGGTGGGGAGAGGAGATGCCTGCAGGGACACTGCCTGTGATCTGTGCAGGGCGCCCAGAAGTACGGACAGAGGGTGGCCTAATGACTTACTAGAAACTGAATAGGAATTGAGAAAAGGGATCCCAGCACATGGAGACTGCATCCCTCGGTTCCAGGAAATGCACGGTGCAGAGGTTTGCTGTTGAGTTATCATCCCTGGGTACAGAGCTATGGGTCCTGGAGCTGCCACATGCCTGGATGTGGCACAGGCTTCGGTACACGGGGGGAGTTGATTAATAAACGAAACTACAGGGATTAAGGATGATTTGGGTTTTATTCCAAGGTTCAGTTTGCAAATAAATAAATAAATAAATAAAAATAAGTTAAAGTTCAATTTGGTTGTTTTTGTTACAACAACTGCACTAAGCAATAATGATAACTAGCAATTCAAAGCTTATGTCTCAATTGAAATGTAGATGATAATCCACACACCATTTCAGAAAAAATAATATGTTTCCATCATAAAACATGGAGGTTTAGCAAGAATAGTGCTTTAAGTTAATAATAATTTCTTGGACATTTACGGAGATCTATACACTAATGATTAATTTTATCTAACTAGTTCCACTCTGTTTGTTGAGAACACCTCTATTTCTAAAAATATTCCTGTAGTTGGTTTCTGGAAGAGCCCGTGGAAGGCGCCTACATCCCCAAGGCAGCTCCTAGTGCTGTTGATGTGGCGCCCTGGCACGTGGTCACCCAGTCGCAATCTCTCCTGTGGGCCATCGGATCTAAGTTATGCAAGCTGTAGGTGTTTACCCAGGAAGGTTTTCAGCAAGGCCTGTAGAGACCCGGGGGCCAGCAGGGGGGTGACCCAGATCCTCCCTGCAGCACCAGCCATGTGGTCCATAGAGGAGGCTGTTGAGAAATACAGAGAAAGGAAGATGAAAAATGTGGGTTTATTAAAATTCTCTTGATAAAGTGAGAAGATTCAGTACATATCGAATGTAATTACAATAGGATAGAACAAGAAGAATTAGAGAGAGTATATTTGCAAAAAAATGAGTAAACAATTTGATTACAAAAGCATGCTGTCTATCAAGCAGAATAAATACAAAACAAAGATACATCTGGACATACTGGAGTAAAATTGAGAATAACCAGTCTAAACGTAAAATATGTAAGACAGAGAGAAAACTTTGGCACTGTCTAATAAGAATGACAATTTGGTTGACTGCAGACCTCCAAAAGCAATACTAAAAGTTAAGAGAAGTTTGGAATAATCCCTTAAAACGCTGATAGAAAATAATTGTCAACCTGGTGTGTGTGCCCTGTAAATTATATTTCATGAATAAGAACAAATTTAAAACATTTCAGCTGAAGAAAATTGGGAGGGTTTACTACACACAGACTCCCTGAAGAAACTACTAAGAGATGTCCTCCTTCTTTTACCAGGTGATAGTAAAAGAAGTAAGAAGTTATGGAAGAAAATGAATTGGTTATTTGTTTAAATCTAAAACACATTACAGAAAATTATGATGATTGTGACATTAATGATATTATAATAATAACATGCATTTGAGAGAGAGAGAGAAAGATAAAGTACTGGACAGCAGTAACCGATAATTCAGGAGAAAACAATTGAACATAATTTAATTGTTCAAGCTCTTTATTCTTTACTTTTTAGGAGAAGGCTACAGATATTGCTATGGGCTGGATCGTGTGCTCTCAGAATTTATACGTCCATTCCTAGCCACCGGTGGGACTGTATTTGGTGGTGGCTCCAATAAGGAGATCATCAGGGTAGAAGGAGGTCACCGGGCGGGGCATGGTCCCATCAGGCTGGTGTCCTGATAAGAGGAGACACCACTGAGCTCTCGACTTACAAGAACACAGGGAGACCCTCACAGGAAACAAATTGGGTGCCTCCTTCCTGCCCTGATCTTCAGTGCCCAGCCTCCACAACTGTGAGAAAATAAATTTTTGGTGTTTAAGCCACTCAGTTTGTGGTGTTTGTTAGAGCAGTCTGAGTTAAGACAGATACTAATTAACTTCAGGCCTTGTTAAGTAACTATTAAAGAAATGCGAATGTAGTATATAACCATCAAATCTGTAGAGATAAGAAAACAGAAAAAGAAAACAATCCAAAATAAGATAAGAAAGAAAAAAACTTAAAAAATAAATACATATATACATAAAATAATGTTTTAAATAAAATTTAAAAATAAAAACATACACACAAAACCAAGTTCATTATTTAAGTTTATTGTGGCAAACTTGATTCTCAAACTAGACAAGAGAAGCACAAGAAAGAAAGAACACATAGAGACTTCTATAAATGCAGATGGAAAACTTGCCTATGTTAAGAAAATGAACCCAGCTGTGTATTGAAGAGAAAACACAACATAACTCAGTTTACAATTGTGAAGAGTTCAATGGCTTCATAAAAAAACATTTGATAAAATTCAAAACTCATGAACTGAAAAACAAAATGAACTAATCGAGCAAAAACTATTGACAAAGTAGGAAAAAAGGAAAACTTTTGTAACTTAATAAAGGCTATCTAAACAGTTAAGTAATCGCAGCACTTCATCCTTAGTGTGGAAAATCTAGAACATTTCCTGTTACAGACACTTAAGGCCCTCAGGTGCCTCTCACTTCCCAGCACTAAGGACACGTGCATTGGGTTTTATTATGGCTGCACCCCTCTCTTGGTACCAAATCTCTTTTACTTACTAGTACCTTGTGATGAACAACCTTAAGCCTTAGCTGATGAAAACAGCAGCAGTCACAGTGTTGCTCACAGATCTGTAACTTGAGCAGAGATCCCAGGAGACAGCTTGCCTTTGCTTCATACACTTCAGCTTAGGGCAGCAGGAAGTTTCACTTTCCACATGGACTTGCCCTTGTGACTAGCTAATTGGTGCTGATCAGCAGCAAGGGCTGTGGGTTGGGGCCATGGCAGGGCAGGCCATACAGGCCTCCTCATGGCCTCTTGGGCTGCCTCACAACAAGGTGGCTTGTTCCAAGAACAAAAGTCTCAAGACAACAAGATGCATCACGTTTTCATCCCATGTCATCCCACTCACAGGGGAAGTCACAAAGACTGCCTGGGACACAGGACAGTGACATGGCACCCCATATCCTGGTAGGTGTGTCAAAGTCAGAGTCCCACTGTGAAGGAGCAAGTGTGATGAGGGCTTGTCTTGTGCTGTCTTTGGAAAATGCAATCAGCCACTGCTGATTTTTTCTGTGTGAATTAATTATGTGGTTTTCTCTTGGGGGAGGAGTGTCCAGGTATATTTTAATGGTTTGACAATGTTCTACTTGCCATAGACAACACAGTGTTCATTTTTTCTTAGGCTTTATAACTTTGATGTGTAATACATATGTTCTTCTGTGAGACTCAAATACTTCACTTAGAAAATCCCATCATCTGACAACCTCCTTTGCCTGTGCAGAGCTGTGGTGAATTTTCCATCGCTCTTAGGTCCTCAGAATAAAACCCAATGCCTGCACCATGTGTATAACAGCCTTTGTGACGTGGCCTCCACGGAGAGCCTCATTTTTAGGATGGTAACTTACTCAGGGTGCTGCACCCACACTGATCCTGCAGAACAAGTGTCTTTCCTCGTAGTGGCCCCAGCAGGTTTCCGCCTCTGCTCAGAACATGCCTCTGGCTGAGGTTTACATTGATCTGCTTCTGCACGGCCATCACCTCCTCAGAGGGGACTTCCTGGGCCCCCATCTAAAGTGTCACCCACTCATCTCCACCCAGAAGCCCCACTTTATATTATGTTATAGAAGTTTTACCTAAACTCATTCTGCTCCCTGATGAACTCGCTTGCACTTCCTTAAATGCACACCGGAAGGTGTGCATCCCGAGGGCAGAGCCTGTCCTCCCTGTGCCCCAGTGCTGGGAGCCATGTTTACATCAGAAACCTCCTGGGAAGTGGTTTTGCGTGAACCATTTCATCACAACCCTGTAAGGTAAACGATATTATCTCCATATTTTAGATGAAAAAAGAGATTTCCAGAAAAATGAAAAATTCTGCAGTCCACAGTGATGTTGGTATGGGATCTGGAGCTGTCGTGGCCCAAAGCCAGAGTCCTTTTCTCCTTCCTGACTCAGTGCTGTCAATCTCTGATGTCAGAAGGGCGAGCACCGAAGACAGAAAACAGCGTCCTACACTCAGCGGCAAGGAGAGTTTGAGGAACACACAAGGAGATCTGGAAGCCCGTGTTGTTGCCTCCTCACCAGGAGGCCACGGTGGTCCTGGGAGGTGCCCATGCTCTACTCTGTGTGCCAGCTGAGCAGGAAGTGGACAGGGAAGCAAGGTTGGGTCACATTCTCTGTGTAGAGTGTTTCTCCTTCTCATCATATATTTACACACTTGGAGGGGATGGGTGGAGATTTCTTGCACGCATGGATTGTGTGGTGGTGAAGGTGGGGCAGCTGTCACCCGAACAGTGAGCATCATACCCCACAGGCAATTCCCCAGCCCTCAGCTACTCCCCACCTCCCACCTTCTCTGGTGCCTGTGCATCCGCTCTGCACGTCCACGTGTGTTCCCACCTTTTCCAGTGCCTGTGAGTCCACTCTGCACGTCCACATGTGTTCCCACCTTCTCCGGTGTCTGTGTGTCCGCTTTGCACGTACACATGTGTAAAGAACTTGACACTGCGACCCGGTCAGGAGACAGCGGCAGGTGTGTGAGGCACGAAGCCAGGAGGAGCCGGGGCTGCAGCACAGCAGGGAAATAATAAATTTGTGCTGGAAAAGGGTGCTTGGGAGGAGAATCTAAGAACCTCATGGAGAAACATGGTTTGGGTATGAGAAGGAATTTGTCCCACATTAAGAAGTAGATAGAGGCATATGTTCTGCGAACCCTGGGAAATGGATGGGAACCCAGGCCCCAGGTGCCCCATGCTTCCCACAGTGGACGCCATGAGGACAGCCTCAGCTCACTGTCAGGGCCTCCACCTCCAGTGGGTCAGCTCCCTGGCACCCAAATATGCGAGGCTACTACACGCCGGGCACTGTGGCTGGTGTTTCAAGAAGCTGTCAAGGTCATACAGATACAAAGTCCACAAGCTGGAAGCAGAGACTGGTTCCGGTGATAAAATGTGACCACCCCTTCTGTGGCTCCCCACCCCTAGCTGAGAGTCCAGGTGGAAGTGAACCAAGCTCCTAGACAATGTGGAATGTACCGTTTAGGCGTTGAAGGAACGCATGAACACTTGTATTATCTCAGCCACGGGGAAGACTTGACAGAGCCACTGATTTACAGCAATCTTACTGTGGCCTGTACCCAGTCTGTGAGAAAACTATGCAATCATACAAGATTGTATTTAAGGTTCAATATGTTTTTAATTTTTCAAAAGACATCACTTGGCGGGTAGGCCCAGATTGGAGAAGCAGGAGGTTTAGGAGCTGATGAAATGGAAGGTGTGGATGTGGGAGGACACTGCGGAAAGACAGCTGAGCCTGCAGGTCTCATTCTACGCACCTCAGGTGGGTTCTGTGGCCGTGCTGGGCTCCTGGGTCAAGGTGGACAGCTGAGCAGCTGTTTCTCTCTGCTTCTTCCAAGTCCCCATTAAAATTACGATAATAAAATGGAAAGATGGAGACCAGCAGTCAAGTGAGTAGGGCAGGGGTCATGAACTTGAGCCCAACACAGGAAGCTTGAAGAGCGTGGAAGCCACAGAGAGAGTCTCCCTCCCTGGAAAGGAACAGCGACTAGGTGAAAGGCAAATTCTCACCAGCAACAGAGACAGGAAGCCTCCAGCTGCTCAGAAACCATGTCCATCAATTCAACTCTTGAGAATAAAGGTTGAATAAGGACATTCTCAGAAGAAAAGAAGAAATCTTATGAAAATAAAAACACTATCCTAGAGTAAGATAAACAAAACAAACAAAAGTTTTAAGAATTTGAAAGAATAAAAAAAGTGTTCTTAATCGTAGATGATATTTTCTACAGAGAAATCCCAAAATAAGATATAGATAGATGACAAATACTAACAAGAGAGTTGGGGGAGATCACTCGATATAAAGATCAATGTACATCAATTTGTTTTTATAACAAAATAGACAGCTAGAAATGCATTTTATAAAAGATGTCTTTTACAATATCAACCAAAATTGTAAGTTTCCAAGAAACTAATCTAAAATATGTGCAAGATTTTTATGAATAAAATTACAAAATTGTTTTAAAAGATGTAAAGATGGCTTAATGGAAACGTATGACATATTGACAGGTAAGAAAAGCTGATGTCACACATAAGGGGTTTCCAGATTGGTCTGCGGAGTCAAGCCCAGCCCAGTGTGACCTGAAAGTGACCCTGAGTGCAAAGGCCCTGGATCTGCCAAGAGACTCCTGAGGACAGGAGCGGCCCATGCTCTGACGGACACCACGGCCGCTCACGGATTCTTGGCAATTCCTGCACTGCGGTCTGGGTGAAGTGAACGGAAGCACTCATAGGTGGCCCCACAGGCCCAGGTGTGGCCCAGCGGGTGTGGGCTGTGGTGGGAAGAAAGGGCTGCAGCCGGGGGACCAGGCCTTCACCGGGCACCGCAACAGCCCATGGTTCCTGGAATGAGTGTACCTCGGACCTCACAGCTCAGCAGCCATTAATTCCCACACGCCCAGGTGTGGCCCAGCTGGGTACAGGCCACAATGGGAAGGATGGGCTGCAGCTGGGGGACCAGGCCTTCACCGGGCACCACAACAGCCCATGGTTCCCGGGCTGAGTGCGCCTCTGACCTCACAGCTCAGCAGCTGTTAATTCCCGTGGCTCAAGGACTTGTGGATGCTGAAACCCTAAACCTTCTACAGGAGAAATGAGAGAACAGATTTCTGACTTTGGTGCAAGGACAAATGTTCTAAACAAGATCTAAAAATCCATTAACAATACAGGGAAAATGGACAAAGTTGACTACATTAAAAATACGAATTTATCTTTTCAAAGTTCTATTGTTCCACACCATTGTAGGAAGATTATAGTAAACAAGAATAGACAGTTTCAAGTAGCTGGAAGGATACTGAGTGTTCCCTACACAAAGACGTGGTCAGTGTTTGCATGGCTATGCTAATTACCCTGACCTGAGTGGCACAGGCATGCATCAAAGCATCACTGTCTACGCCGCAAAGATGCACAAGAATCATGGGCCAGTTACAACAAAATCTACATCTTCAAGTCATTTGAAAACATAGAAACTGGTAGAAGGTTGGCAGCACACAGATTAATAATTAGCAAAGACATTTATGTCCAGAGTATATGGAGAATTTCTAAGAATCCACAAATAACTGAAAAACCAGGCAAGAGGGAACTGAGCAGAACCATGCAGAGCCCGTGCATGAGGAAGATAGAATAAGACGCTCTGGATGAAAATGGACTCATACGCTCTAATTAGCAGCCCCTTGTTTGTTATTTATTTCAACTCCTTATTTTCTGTAAATCCCAAAGGCTGGGTCCTTTGCTGGGAGCAGGTATGAAGGGAAAGGGAAAAAAATGATGGTGGCTCCGAGATGCACTAGAGCCTTCTCCATGGGCCAAGCAGGACCGTCTCCTTCACGTCAGACCATGCCTCCAAGGTGATGGAGCCATTTTACGATGACATCTGCTGCAGTCACAAGGAATAAGAAAACTCAGGTATTGATCTTTCTACCTCATTCGCCTCTAAATGCAGGGACGTGTGGGGGGCCCGTTGCAGCCTCTGAAGAGCAATCTCCTGTGCAGTTCCTCACTCAAAAACAAAACCGAGCCGAGCCGCAAGTTCACTCTGCCAGGCCCTCTTAGACACAGATCCGTGCGGAGTGGCCTCAGCCATCATGTGGTACTAATTTAGGTTATTGCAGCTCCATAATGACCTTCACTTTACCAACAGTCAGTCTGACAACACCCCACCCCACTGAGTTGCTAAAATATTTTAGAATCCATTCCAGAAAATTGCTTCTCCAGATTTCCGAGTAGCAACTGCTATTGATTTGATTGCACTCACCCGTGTAAACAGAATGTTTGGAATTCTTCATACGTTTCCCATTATTTAGTGTCACACAAACCATATAACAGAGGCTTCGAGCAGAAGAGATTCGGGACTAAGCGGTGTTTGCAGATGGTCCTCAGTCCATTCCACGACCAGGCTCAGGAGACACAGATCTGTGGGACTTGCCATCCAGGAGCTGTCATCCTCTTAAGCTCAGCGAGGTCTTGGTCACCCTCCTCGTCAGCTCCAAGCAGTGCCATGTGTGTGGCCAAACCCAAGCTGCTGGGTCAGGCATTTGGCCGCAGTCCTGGCCTTGCCCGGCTGGTTGTTTGCATGGCCGGCTGGTAGACGGTCATAAATAAAGTTCTGAGCCTTCCCCTCAGGGCACAGACAGCAAAGCCCATGGCCTGGGGCTGCAACAGGGATGCATGCAGAGACACACATCCTCCCTTCCTGCGGGGCTAGCACCACCTGAACTTCCAGCACCACCAGGTGCTGAGGCCACAGTGGGACAGAGCTGCTCCCTGTCTTGGGATGCCAAGATCACAGTGGGTCAGAGCTGGTTTCTGTCATGGGACATCAAGGTTGCAGTGGGACAGAGCTGGTCCCCATCAGGAGACATCGAGGCCACAGTGGGACAAAGCTGGTCCCTGTCGGGTGACATTGAGGCCACAGTGGGACAAAGCTGGTCCCCATCATGTGACATTGAGGCCACAGTGGACAGAGCTGGTCTCTGTTATGGGACGTTGAGGCCACAGTGGGACACAGCTGGTCCCTGTTGTGGGATGTTGAGGCTGCAGTGGGAAAGAGCTGGTCCCCATCTTGGGGCAGCGAGATCACAGTGGGACAGAGCTGGTCCCCATCATGAGACATCCCCGGGGTGAGCTCTGTCCCCTTTGGGGTACTGTGAGGGACAAGCAAGGAATGATGCAATCAAGACGCAGAGGCCAGCGAAGGCAGAGTGTGTCCTGAGCACACAGGGGTTCCAGGGCAGCTCCATCATCCCATGACCTGGGCCATGTGTGAACACCTTCAACAGACAAACGCAGCATCACTCTACTCCTAATTTGCTTCTGTCCCTGGGTTTTAAATCTTAAAGCCTGGCACCAAATTCCAGCTAACCACTCAAATTAAACCATGAGAACTTTCTCAGCTGCCCCGATGCGGGGGCCTTCCCAGGCGAGTCCATCTCCAGACCCCGAGTGTCTGTGGCTGCCACCCTCTCTGCACTCGCATCACCCCCACCTCTCCCATCCCTGCTGCGCTCGGAAGCCACTCTGGAAATGCAGGAGGATGCTGCCCCTTCCTCGCTGTGCTCTGCCTTAATTCTGAGAGAAATGCAGGCTGCAGAGGGCCAGGCATCCCACCCCAGGCCCCCTGATGGCATCCCTGCCTCCACTAGCAGGCCTGGCCAAGGGCTGGGATCTCCCCATCATGCTTGTGTCTCTCCTACAGGGACACCATGTCCTCCCGCAATTCCATTCCCCCGGACAGCCCAGGCACCCTGCAGAGGTTTTGCTTGAGTGAACAAATAGACTCCTGCATGGCTGTCGGGAGGGGCAGGCCAGGCAGCAGAGAGGGACTTGGACTGGAGCGTGTGGGAGAGAACTTCTCGTCTTCAGATCCTGACACCACCACAGAGGAGCGGAGCCTTAGGTCAGAATGGGAGTGGCAAGACTCAGCCTCCAGGCCAGACATCTGCAGCCATCCATGCCCACGCTCCGGCTGATAGGGCCAGGGTGAATCCAGCATCAGGGGCCAGGCGCACCAGGCACTCAGCTACCTCCTGCTCACCCCTGGCTGCTGACTTGTCCTGAGCTCAGGGCTGCACTGGCACCCTAGCCCTTCTATTTGGACTTTTGGAGGATCCGCCTCTGAGAGAGCTGCATTTCAGCCCCATGCAAATACCTGCTGGCTGCAGGGACCTGGACACGTGTGCGTTGCCACTCTCAGAGCATGTATGGTGTGGATACAGGAGTCCCCTGGTCCACGCTGACCCCGCATCTATGGGTCCCTTGGTCCCGTGTCTGTGAGTCCACTGATCCATGCTGACCCCGCATCTGTGGGTCCCTTGGTCCCGTGTCTGTGAGTCCCCTGGTCCATGCTGACCCCGCATCTGTGGGTCCCTTGGTCCCGTGTCTGTGAGTCCACTGATCCACGCTGACCCCGCATCTGTGGGTCCCTTGGTCCCGTGTCTGTGAGTCCCCTGGTCCATGCTGACCCCGCATCTGTGGGTCCCTTGGTCCCGTGTCTGTGAGTCCACTGATCCATGCTGACCCCGCATCTGTGGGTCCCTTGGTCCTGTGTCTGTGAGTCCCCTGGTCCATGCTGACCCCGCGTCTGTGGGTCCCTTGGTCCCGTGTCTGTGAGTCCCCTGGACGCATTGACCCCATGTCTGTGGGTCAGCTCTTGCCTTTCTTTGCTTTCTTCCTTCACCCTAAGGGTCAGAGCCTCAGGACACCCACTATCCAACTGGTCTGTGATTATGATTTTAAAAAAATATCCTGTGCTTTGATTAGAGTTTGATTTCATTTATTATCAACCCAATTATTTCTCACTCAGCCTCAGCTGACCCTTGTGTGGGCAGCGTTCACGGGCTGCCCCAGGAGGCCCTCCCTGGAGCGAGGGCTGTCCCTGGTGCCCTGACACACAGAATGGTGCCAGGGTCCACAGTTAGGCTCAGAAGAGCTGGCCCCACTGGCTGGAATGGCGGTGGGCTTCTCAGCCTGCCTGCTTTGGTGAAGGAAGTGGCCTGGTCGGGGGGCCTCCTGGTTGCCTCCACCACAATCAGGAAGGACCGAGCCCTCCAGCGACTTGTCAGTGACCTCTGTCCACTGCCCTCGCCTGAGGCCTGGGCTGAGCTGGGCCTGGACCCACCCTCAGGGCCCCTGGCGTGGTGGGCAGATGTGCTGCTTTGCACTGGGACATCTCAGGACAACGTCTTACACAGATGCCATCACTAATCATGGCCCTAATGAGACTGAGCTCTTGTCTAAGATCCATATAGAAACCTTGGTGCCAGCGACTGACCCCGACCCACGCCGGGAGTGGCTGACAATGCAGCCATGCAGTGAGGCCGGGCATGCAGCAGATCCTGGGAACCTGGAAGGGCCGGTGCAGTGAGGCCGGGCACGCAGCAGAGCCCGGGAACCTGGAAGGGCCGGTGGCTGCATGGCTGCCATGATGGCATCAACCTTCTGTGAGTTTTGATGGTGAGTTTTGATAGGCGCCCTTCTTATCTCTAGAAATGGTCAAAAGTCTATCAACTACGAGTAATCTTGTCATTTAAAAAAGATTTTTTGGAAGAACTCAGTTCATGAAGACACATGCGTCCCACTTGCCTCAATCTGGCTTCTGCTTCAAAACTATTACAATTTTGTTCCCAAAGCCACTTTCAGCAGACACCTCATTGGCACCTGCGCACCCCACATCCTAAAACCCTTGTTCCTGGCCTGCACCCTTGTTCCTGGCCTGTTCTCTTCCCCTCCTCCCCATAGGGTGCTCCACGCTCCTTTGGTGACCGTCAAAACAGACCTGGCCATTCTGTAATAACAAATGGCCCCAGCTCTCAGTGGCATAAAACAGAAAACGGTTGTTTTGCTCGTGCCAGGTGTGCCTGCAGGTTCCCGGGTTCCTCCAGTATCAGCCATCCCAGCCCCGTCCAGACCTACAGGGGAACTCCCCGCAGACATGCCCTATGCCGGGGAGACAGGAGGGCAGGGCCGTCCCCCTCCCATGTGCTGGGGCTCATGGTCAACGGCACTGGCTGGGCTGGAGTATGTGGCTCACTCAGGCTGCTTCAGAGTCTCCACCTGGCCATGAACAGCAGAAAGAGGTGTTTTGAATTTGACAATCGTTTCTTTTCTTTTTTTTTTTGAGACAGGGTTTCACTTCCGCCACGCAGGCTGGAGTGCAGTGGCATGATCTCGGCTCATTGCACCCTCTGCCTCCTGGGCTCAAGCAGTCCTCCCACTCAGCCTCCGAGCAACTGGGACCCCAGGCGTGCGCCACCACACTTTCTAGTTTTCGTTTTTCTGTATTTCTTATAGAGACAAGGTTTCGCCATGTTGCCCAGGCTGGTCTCAAACTCCTGAGCTCAAGGAATCCGCTGCCTGGGACTTCACAATCTACGTCTTTATCTTGTCTCTGCACTTTCGCTTATGAATTTTGAAAATATTTCACCTCTGTGAGTCTCTCAGTTTCAGTTGAATATGGGGGTGTCTAGTCCCCACTCACTATGCTCTTGTGACAACGAGGCAGAATCGATCGTGGAAAACGTATTTATCTGGGGTGTGGCATGTTGGCATCACTTGAATAGTAGCCTGTGTTAGCAGGATCTTAACTATCCATTTAATGTATCTAGCCAGATGGTAATTTCCATCAAGGTAGGAACCAGATCATACAAAAAAACAATAAAACAAGGATTGATATAATTGCTATTTCAAGATCTAGGGCTGCATCATGATTTTTGTGTCCTCCCAGGGCATGTAGAATAGTGTCCAGTAAATAGTTATTAGAGAATTAAAGAAACCTCTGGTTTTTATCTCAGGTAGTTCTATTGAAACACAGCATCTGCAGGGTGATATGCTGCAATAAGAGCTTTTCACTGAACCACAGCCTCAAAAGGGTCTTCTACCAAACCAAGTGACATGAACATTGGGAAAAAATAATTTTCTTTCTTCCAAGACAGATGTGGCTGGCACAAAGCCCATGTTTTGGGAATACAAAATGGCAATGGTATTGATTGCCGTAACAATTGTGTGGTCTCTGAGAGCTGAAGATGGAAACTGAAGGTACGTGTTACTTCAATTGCCTGCAGGTGTGCTGTACTTAATTCATTAAAGATGCACTTCAGAGTCGTTTTGAAAAGATTACCTCACTGATGTGGGCCAGGGTTGCCAGGAATCATGAGCCGCACTGGACTAAACCCACTTCTCAGTGACTCCAAACACCACCTTCGAGGTTGTGCAGGTTTCCCCAGAACACTTGGGTGGACTGGAATTTTGAGTAAGGACATCTATTAGCTAATCAGTGACCAACTATTTTACTAAAACACCTTTGCCCTCAACTCTGTTCAGATTCCCTCTTTTTTTTCCCTTGTTGCAAAATTCTTATTAGGAAAAAGATACCACCATTATAGTTAGCAAAGTTGCATGTATAAATGCATAAGGATTTTATTCTATTTGGCTCTAAATACTTAAAGCCTAGTCTAAATACTTAAAGTTGAATTATGGTTTGGGATTTATAAGGGAGAAGTATACAGACAACCTGGAGAACTACCCTTTTTTCAAACTTACCTCTTCAAAAGACAAATGTGAGCATCACCAGGCTGCAGAGAGAAAGCAACTGTTCTATGGGATGAGAAAGCTGCCTCCTTGAAACATTTTAGATGGGATTACCTCCCACGCTTATGGGCTATGCTCACATCCGTTCTACAAATAGAAATATCTTAATTTTAAAAAAAGTCAGGTTGAAACACAAATGCAACGGGGATTTGAAGCACTTCATATTGTCACCGCTTTTCACGTCACGGCATGAACGTGCTTCCATGATGTTCACAGCCTCCCTACATAGAAGCCTCCTTAGCTTCCTGAGCCACAATTTTCTCATTGTAAAGACTCCCCATTCCACCCACTTCTCTGCCTCATAAGGAGTCTCTGATAGGATGATCCTCGTGCCTTAGCAGGCGAGTGAGGCCGGCTGCTGGAAGACGCCAGCCCCAGGTGCCACCATGCTTAGCAGGCAAGTGAGGCTGGCTGCTGGAAGATGCCAACCACAGGTGTCATCACTGTAACACAGCCCGTGCATTTCCTCTGGGTGGGTGGCTGTGGGACCCTGCCCCAGGCTCCATCTATCCAGACCGTGCATCTTCCAGGGCTCATTCACGCTTATCCTGGAGGTGAAAACAGCGAGAAAGGGGAAGATCTTTGGGAACTTGTAGGCAGATGACAGGAAGTGTCACTTGTCATCTCTGCCTACATCTCCTGAGCCAGTGCTAGCAGGAGACCTCACCTCTGGGAAGGGGCTGGGAAGTGTCCACAGTGAGCAAGTGTGGCCAACAGAGAGAATGTGGATGTGGGGGAGCCCTAAGCCTTCTTCTCTGCCAAATGCACCACGATAGTAATCACGACTTCATAAAACTGACCCTGCTTTAGACATTCACGGTAAAATACGCACCACATGTGCAAACACTCGTCGGGTGAGCAAGTTATTTTTTCTCTTGGAAAAATCATGTTTGTAAAAAATATACATTACTATGTTCCAAAAACTCCCAGTTGTAATTATCTTTAAAACTATAAGGATCTTGATGTGATGCAAATTCAGTTTGTTTGGATGCACTTACCTCCATCCCTTCATTCACACTACAATCCCATACTGTACCCTCCATCCCTTCATTCACTCTACAATCCCATACTGTATCCTCCAGCCCTTCATTCACTCTACAATCCCATACTGTATCCTCCATCCCTTCATTCACTCTACAATCCCATACTGTATCCTCCAGCCCTTCATTCACTCTACAATCCCATACTGTATCCTCCAGCCCTTCATTCACTCTACAATCCCATACTGTATCCTCCATCCCTTCATTCACTCTACAATCCCATACTGTACCCTCCATCCTTTCATTCACTCTACAATCCCATACTGTATCCTCCATCCCTTCATTCACTCTACAATCACATACTGTATCCTCCAGCCCTTCATTCACTCTACAATTGCATACTGTATCCTCCATCCCTTCATTCACTCTACAATCCCATACTGTATCCTCCAGCCCTTCATTCACTCTACAATCCCATACTGTATCCTCCATCCCTTCATTCACTCTACAATCCCATACTGTATCCTCCATCCCTTCATTCACTCTACAATTGCATACTGTACCCTCCATCCATTCATTCACTCTACAATCCCATACTGTACCCTCCATCCATTCATTCACTCTACAATCGCATACTGTACCCTCCATCCTTTCATTCACTCTACAATCGCATACTGTACCCTCCATCCTTTCATTCACTCTACAATCGCATACTGTACCCTCCATCCTTTCATTCACTCTACAATTGCATACTGTATCCTCCAGCCCTTCATTCACTCTACAATCACATACTGTACCCTCCATCCCTTCATTCACTCTACAATCGCATACTGTATCCTCCATCCTTTCATTCACTCTACAATCCCATACTGTATCCTCCATCCTTTCATTCACTCTACAATCCCATACTGTATCCTCCATCCCTTCATTCACTCTACAATCCCATACTGTATCCTCCATCCCTTCATTCACTCTACAATCCCATACTGTATCCTCCATCCCTTCATTCACTCTACAATCCCATACTGTATCCTCCATCCCTTCATTCACTCTACAATTGCATACTGTACCCTCCATCCATTCATTCACTCTACAATCGCATACTGTACCCTCCATCCTTTCATTCACTCTACAATCGCATACTGTACCCTCCATCCTTTCATTCACTCTACAATTGCATACTGTATCCTCCATCCCTTCATTCACTCTACAATCCCATACTGTATCCTCCATCCCTTCATTCACTCTACAATCCCATACTGTACCCTCCATCCCTTCATTCACTCTACAATCACATACTGTACCCTCCATCCTTTCATTCACTCTACAATTGCCTACTGTATTCTCCATACGTTCATTCACCTATGATTGCATATTGTATCCTCCATCCTTTCATTCACTCTACAATTGCATATTTATCCTCCATACCTTCATTCACTCTATGATTGCATATTGCAGAGCTGCACAACTCTGGGCAGATATGAGCCTAAGAGGCAGACAGAGCCTGTGTCGTGTGAGCTGGGTATCGGAGGTTGCAATCTAACAGAGAGAAAGAAAATAAAACACCCAGAATTGTATTTTCTGGGAAAGAAAGAGCTGGTACGACAAACTCAGAGGAAAAATGGCTGCTGGGTAAAAACCCCTCTGAGCTGTTCCACCAATTTCATCACTGAAACTGCAGTGATGCTATCAGCACATTTTTGGTAAATTACCTAAAATGACATAAATGCCAATCATGCTTTAATTGTTGATAACAAGAGAACCAAGATGTGGTGACCTGACCTCCCCAGATGAAACCCAACCAGTCCACTGAGTTCAAACTAGTCCCACTTCTGGGTATCCACAAATCACTGATTCCTGTTCTCTGAAATCAGATTTGGAAGTGACATGTACAAAGTCGCTTTATAGAAACCACACATAGAAGTAAACTCCACCGTCATCCTATGACAAAAGGGGACATGGGGGCGTCAATGTCTCCCAGGGGTGCCGCATAAATGCGGTTACTCAGCGCCCTCTGGCCTTGCTATCAGGACGTGCCCCAGAGCCAGGGGGCTCAAGCACACTTGCTGGGGCAGCTTAAGTCAGCCTAAGTGTGCGATCCTCACCTCCAGGCAGAGCTGATGCAGAGGACTAAGGTGCGGGAGGGACACCCGTGTAGGCAGCGGCCCGCAGGTGAGGGCCCACAGCCCAGAGCCAGGGAAGCCTGGAGCTCTCCCCACCCCATGGTAGCCCCCTTTGGCCACCTCTGTGTTTACCTCTCGCCTGTTCTCAATATTCCTGGCAATGCTGAGGCCCTTTCTCATCCTCTGTCTTCTTCTGGGTCCTTTCCTCCCCAGGCCAGTCCCCCTTGTGTTCATTTTTACCTGGATACAAAGTGGAAGGTGGAGGGGAACTGGATTCTTGAATGGCGGGGCTGAGTGGGGTGGCTCCACCTCACCCTTTTAAAGGCTGTCTCTGATCTAATGATTCCTGTTACTTAAAACCTTCGATGACACATGCCTTGTTTTAAAACATCATCTGTGATTGCCAAATCTTCACCATGGGAGTTGGTGTCCACGCAAGACTGGCAGAAGAGGAAGAACAGACTTAATCCAGGGAAAGGGAAGAGAGCAAGTTGGCAGGATCATTCCTGCTGATGAACTGTGGAATCTGCTGGCCCCAGAGCTCGGGGGCTCAAGGTCGCCTCTGCGTCTCAGGGCCTGTCCACAGGGCCCTGTGTGCTCTTTTTCTCAAAGAGGGTTCTGCAAACTGTGTGAGTTCCAGCCCCCAAACTTCTGTATCTGCCTCTGCAAAGTGGAATCTAAGAATCATGTAAGTTGAGCTCTGGAATGCAACATTTCAAGTTCTATGATTTCATTTTTATGATAACCTCTACATTATTAGTTTGAAAGGCTCATCTTTAGCAGTGAGAATTAGTAGTTGATAGAATTCATGCAAGACACTGTTAGTCTTGTGGACGCCAGTTCTCAAGGTGAATACCCTGAGCACTATCGCGGAAGTGGGGGCTCCGGGGATCCAGGCGTCACTCGCTGCTGGCTTAACCCTATGCTGCCCCAAGGACGTGGTCAGGCTGAGGAGCCAGGCTGATCTCGGGGTTCTGAACCACGTCTGGAGCCAGAAGACCCGCACGCCAGCCCCAGCTCCACCAGCCACGTGCACGTTGCTCATCCCACTTTCTTGGGAAAAATGAACAGTCAGACCCTCTGAGCTGGGGCAGAAATGGAGCAGAGAGCGTGGCAGTCACAGAAGGCCTCACACACCCTGGCTCTCACTTTCTGTGCTCTTTCTTACGCCTCAGAAAGCGATTTTCCATTTCAGGGTTGACCTCTTCCTAGTTAGGGGCAAACTTTGAAAAAGTCAAGGAGACCAGACCCCAAGACAAGGACTGTTTATGATGTGAGTGGAGATGTAGAGGGTGGCCCACAGTGGAACCGGCTCATGATGTCCATTTACAGGTGCTCACGTAGTGCATATCACGGAGCTGAATGACCATCACCTGGATGCAGCGCAGAACATCAAACTGGAGACTTCTGAGTTTATCACACGTGGGGCACAGTAATGGCAGGTGGGAACTGAGGTTCTAACATGGCACAATCTCTTCAATTCCTCACGTTAGAATTCATTTCGGGCAAGTCCTGGGTGAATTAGTCATAGCGTCTGTATGAAGAAGTGCCTGTTTGCATTGAGAGGAGGGTGACTGTCCTCTTAGCTCAGTGTGCGCTGTGGAGCCCCGTGCGGATGCTGCTTGGCAACGGTGCCTCCCCTGAACCTTCCCGCCAAGTTCCAGTGTCTCCTTCAAACCCAACCAGAGCCCCCAACTTCCCCCACTGGCCTTTAAGGTCTTCCCAGTTAGATTTCCTTCTTTCTTTTCTTCATGTTCCTCACAGGTGCTCTTAAACCTCCTTACATTTCTCGTCATAACCTTCATCAGGTCGGAGGCAGTGTTTCACATCCAGCCTTCCCAGCGAGTCACGTGCTCAAAAGAGATAACAAAACCTGTTTCTTTCCTTGCGGTGCTTTGCAGTAATAGGCCTTCCATCCAAATGCATTGTACTGAACTAAATTTGCAACGATGATTTGCAACTCCCTAGGAACTCTGAAAAGCATGCATGCAGTTTTCAGAATTCCTGAGGCTCAGCTCTTTCCTGAATTTTCCCTGTTCCTATACTTGTTGGTTAAGTTCCCTGCCTATGTTCCCTGACACCACCGTGTAAACCCTTGTAACGTAGTAGTGGAGAAGGCTCGTCAGCCAACTCCATGCTGTTGTCAGTGCAGATGCTGTCCTGGGAGAAGTCACAGCAGCCATCTGCCTGTTGAGTCTCCAGTGCTTGGTGCAGATCCAGATTCAATGAAAGGGAGTGTCATGGAACAAAAGATCCATGCTCTAGTCTGGCTGTGTGTGTGTGTGTATATGTGAATGTGTGTGTACATGGGTGTGTGTGCACATGTGAATGCATGTATAAATGTGTACAAGTGTGTGTGTGCATGTATGTATATATGTGTGTTCATGTGGGTGTGTGTATGGGTGTATGTGCACATGTGCATTTATGTATAAATGTGTACAATAGTATATGTGTGTGCATGTGTGTATATACGTGTTCATGTGGGTGCATATGTGTTTATATGGGTGCATGTGCACATGTGCATGTATGCATAAATGTGTAAAAGTGTGTATGTGTGTGCATGTGTGGGTAGTATGTATGTGTGTTTATATGGGTGTGTGCACACATGCATGTATGTATAAAAGTGTACAAGTGTGTATGTGTGTGTATTTGTATATATACACATGTTCATATGGGTGTGTATGTGTGAATATGGGTGTGTGTGCACATATGCATGTATGTATAAATGTGTATAAGTATGCATTGCATGTGTGTATGTGTGTGCATATGTGGGTGTGTGTGCACCTGTGCATGCCTGTATAAATGTGTACAAGTGTGTATATGTGTGCATGCCTGTATATGTGTTCATGTGTGTGTATTGGTGTCTGTAAGCTTGTGTGCATATGTGTATATATGTGGTGGGTGGTGTGCCTATGTCTATGGATATGTGAAATTTTCTTTGGGTAATTTTTGGAAGCACAACTTTAAGCAACGAATCTCTAAAATGTGCATAGATTCAGCCACAGAAATGTAGCATATTAATATAGCAGCAGGCATTAAAACTTAATTTTAAAAGCTATTTGATTAGCTTAAGCTCTTTGAGCTAATTGCAATCCCGAGATTTTTTTGGAGACTTAGCTTGGGTGTTAAGATAAAACCATGTACAGAAAGTTTGTTTCACATGCTGACTAAATTAAAGACACCTGGAATTCTAGGACATTGGCAACATTAATGTTCAGATGCATTTTCTTTGTCAAAATTAACTGTCTCTCTCATCCTGCGAGGTCTGGGGTTCACTGTTGTGATGAGGCCCAGTTACTAGCACCTCTAAATGTAGAGTAATTTATTAGAATTTAAGAACCTCATCCAAAAATGTCTTTGAACCACCTAGTTCCAGCCAAGAGTTCTGGGGTTTGGTCAATTACCCTCATTTACATCTCCTCTGGGGCGTTTAACACAAAGAACTGAGATGCCCTCACGGGTGCAGGTTAATGTGACTGTGCCTCACAGTTTTGTTTGTTTTCTAAGAGTTGCCATATTTTGTGAGCAGATATGAAAGGCTCCGTTCCACTGTTTTTCTGTGGCTTGGTGGCCGCCAGCTTCCCTGGCAGTCACAAGCATGGCTGTGGGTGCAGATGTGCAATCCTCAACAGCACCTTGGCGGCTCACGCGTTTGATCCTGTACAGGTGAGACTGCCAATATTCTACAGTTTGTAGTCTACAAAATCAGCACCTTTGGAATGATTCTATCTAATACAGCAGACATTAAAGATACAAGCCTGGTGTCTCCACAGGTGAGACAGTCACGGGGGATGCTGGAGAGAGGGCAGAGCTCTTGGGTTCTGCCTAGCATCCATTTGAGGACTGTGCACTCGCAGTGTTAACTCACACAGTTGATGTTCTCATTAATTCAAGACCCTAGAACTGCCAGTCTGAGAGGAACAACCAGGGTTTCCCCATCAAGTCAATGTCTTAGTTAACCTGTGCTTCTTTATTTTGAGCAAAAGTAGGGATTGTTTTCTCTGGAGATGAGAGGTTACTAATTTTGTGCACACCTACTGATAGTTCGTCGTATCTATATATACGCATATGTGTTCATGGGCCACATAACATTTCGGTAAAGAATGGGCTGCATATACTGAAAATCCCTGCTGCCCAGGGCAGTTGCAGCCATTGTAACCACACTAAGGTCCCAATACAACACTTTCCTTATGTGTGTGTGCTGACGCTGGTGTAAACAAACCTGTCGCACTGCTAGTTGTATAAAAGTGTAGCACACCCAACTATGTACAGTATGCTTAATAATAAATGACTGTGTCGCTCTTTCATGTATCTGTTATTCTACAGGGGTTCCCAATCCCCAGGCCGTAAACCAGTACCAGCTGTTAGGAACTGTGGCACAGCAGGAGGTGAATGGCAAGTGAGTGAGGGTCACTGCCTGAGCTCCGCCTCCTGTCAGATCAGCAGCCGCACTGGATTCTCACAGGAGAATCCAGTGAGAGCCCTGTTGTGAACTGTGCATGAGAGGGATCTAGGTTGTGCACTCCTTATGAGGGTCTAATGCCTGATGATCTGAGCTGGAACTGTTTCATCCAGAAACCATTCCCCCCAACTCTGGTCCATGGAAAAACTGTCTTCCACAAAACCAGTCCCTGGTGCCAAGAAGGTTGGGGACTGCTGCTACACTATATTTTTAGCATTATTTTAGAATGTACCCCTTCTACTTACAAAAAAAAAAAAAAACTGGTTAACAGTGAAACAGTCTTCGGCAGGCCCTTCGGGGAGGATTCCAGAAGAAGGCATTAGAGATGACAGCGCTATGTGTCTTACTGCCCCTGAGGACCTTCCAGGGAACAAGATATGGAGGGTTAGGGTTAGGACAGTGATGTTGACGATCCTGACCCTGTGTAGGCCTAGGTTAATGTGTGTGTTTGTGTCTCAGATTTTAACAAAAAAGGTTAAAAAAGTAAAAGTAAAAATAAAATTAAAAAAGCTTATAGAACAAGGATATAAAGAAAATATTTTTGTACATCTGTACAATGTGTTTGTGTTTTAAGCCAAGTGTTATTACGAAGAGTCAAAAAGATTAAAAACTTAAAAGTTTATAAAGTAAAAAGTTATTTCATAAGGTTAAGCTAAGCTTAATTTATTATTGAGAAAAGAGAAATATTTGCGATGAACTGAGTGTTGCCTAAGTGTACAGTGTATATAAAGTCAACAGTAGTGGACAGAAATGTCTGAGAGTCTAGGCCTTCACAGGCACTCACCACTCACTCACCAACACCCAGAGCAACAACTTCCATCCTGCAAGCTCCTTTTGTGGTAAGTGCCCTATACAGGTGCACCATATTTATCTTTTATACCATATTTTCACTGCACCTCTTCTACGTGTAGCTATGTTTAGATACACACTCTCCACTGTGTTACAGCTCCCTGCAGTTCCAGCACAGCCATCTGCTGTACAGGTTCGTTGCCTAGGAGCACGAGGCTACACCTTATGGCTGAGGCGCGTCATAGGCTGTAACTTCTAGGCTCTGTTCACGTATACCCTATGATGTTTTGATGTTTGCACAACGACGAAATTGCCTAATAATGCATTTCTCAGAATGTACCCCCAGCGTTAAGCAATGCATGACTGTACACATAAAACCTATACAACCAGGAATCAAGTGGCCAAGGCTAGAAGCACATGTGTCCAGCCATGCGTAGAAGCAACACGGAGTTTCTACTGACACCGAACTTCACCTGAGTTTCGAGGCCCTGCAAAAGGATGGTCAAGAAGCTCCACTTTCCACGTTCCAGAAATGGTTCCCTGCGAAGATCACCTTCCTCGCAGGTCGTAGAGGAGACCCAGGGGTCCTCTTTCTACCCGGGCAGGCCAGGCTCAGACCCTCCAAATTCCCTGTTCTTGTCTCACAAGTAACTGACCACGGTGGACGAGACACCCACAGTGACGGGGCCATCCAGTGCTCCGTACAGGGAGTAGCAAGCCCTGGCCTGCTTCTCCAGGCGTCTGCTAACCCCAGCCTAAGACCCCTCCCGCTGACCATCCCGCCCATCCTCCCCCGTAGGGCGTCTCTCTGGCGGTGGTCATTCCTTCTCATACGAGAGAAGCACATGTCTTCCTGAGTGGGAGAGGCTTTGGGGTCTCCTGGCTGGAACCTTTCCCTGTTGAGAGAACCCTTCCTTACCTGAGTTCAGATGTATTATTTTATTGGACACAGCACCACCTAGATATGTCCTATTTATCTGCAAGTCAAGTGCAAGAAAACCTGCTAAGATAACATGTGTGATGCAATCTGCATATTGCAATGTTTTAATTTTTTCCCATTTTATAGTCAATAACTTGGGCTTCATTTTCCGTTCTCTAAAATGAGGGCTGGGAAGAGTTAGGCAGCATGTCAGCGCTAGGTGGCGCCCGAGGATTTTCTTTTAACAAATGATCCCAAATGTTCTGGAATTCGCGGCTCTTCCCGCCCAAAGCGCCGCAGCGTCCAAGGGCGGTTACCACACCGCGTGCCAGGGCGCGTCTTGCCTCCCGTGGGCCTCGCAGCGGTCCGGGCAGGTGGCTGAGGGTGGCCTGTGTTCGTCTTTCCCAGCTTTGTGGAGGTGTAACTGGGCCTGTGGGCACACGGACGCCCTCCCTATCGCGCTGATGGGCCCGGGGACGGTCCCCGTGTCCCTGGAGCTCACAGAGCCGCCATGCGCTGCCGAGGGCTCTGCGGATTCACCCTGTTCCAGGCTGCGCCGACTCTGCTCGCTTCACGTGTGCTGTTTCCTCACAGGTCGGGCCGGACGCGGATACACCCGCCTCCGTAGGCCTGAGCGAGCCTGAGCGTCTGGGCGCGCCGAGTCCCCGCCGAGGAAACGTCCCATGTGGAGACACGAGGCTGCTGTGGACGCGCCCCCTCCCTCTGCCCCGGCGCGGCTCCCCCGCACTGGCGCTGTGGACTCGGTGCGGCTCCTCCGCAGGGACAAAATGGAGTCATCAGGCCACGCTGCTGCGATGGAACCCGAGGCCTGCGGGGCCGGCAGAGCCCGAGGCGTGTTGGCCCCGCTCCTCAGAGGGGCCGGTGAGGGGCCTATCTCCCCGGGGTGGGCCGGAGCCAGGATGACCGAGCATCGCAGCCGCGTGGACGGACCCGGGGTCAGGGCCCCGGCTGGACGGTGAATCTGGGCGCCTGGAGCAGCGCAGACCCCACGGGCCTGTGGGGTTGCTGGACCTTTTAACCGCGTCCCGGGCCGGGGGTCCACATCCCCGCTCCGACTGCAGCGCCACCTGCGTCCCGGCCTTGGGGGCCACCGTTTCCCTCCTGGGACGGCGCCATCCCTCCTCCTCGGCTCCAACAGCCGGGGACGGCGGGGAAAGTGGCAGCCAGCGGCGTCCGGGGCCACCTGGGACCGGGCTTGTCACCTCGCATTCCAGAAAACACAAAGCCCTGAGCCCCGGGGACTTTCTCTAAAAACACAGTTGGCCACGCCTCACTGAGTAATTGGTGCTTCTTCATTTTAACAAGACGGATCATCTGTACACCAGCCAGACCTCACCCCAACCCTAAAAGTAACCGTAACTGTAAAAAATATCCAACAAAGCTAGATGTGAAAACTGGTATGAGCTGTTAAAACAAGCATAATTTTATTTGGCTTAATTGCTAAATACACTTATATGTATTGCATAATATGCTCGATATTATACAAATATGCTTACTGAGTAGATAGCAAATGTCATATGCGAAGGCCAAATCAATTGGGGAGATGAGGTATTATTGTCTATGTTAACTTTTTAAGCAAAATATATTCACCTCCAGCTAAAATTTTCATTTAAAAAAGTTAAAGATACCATCAATAAGAGGATTATAAAGCTCTTTTGACTCATTAGTAATGAAAAGCAACCTCAACATATAAAACGAATTTTAGCCATTGTGAAATAATATAATATGTATGTAAAGCTGTGATTTTTTAAATCAGCTTTCGTGCAATAGCATATTTAATGTGTCAGTGATAGATATTTAAGGTAGCAGAATTAAAATATTAGTAATATGGACGTAATCATGCTTAAAATCTTAATGTTTTAAGACATTTTTCATCAAAATAGGTAACCTCAGTACTTTGCAATTATAAACAATGAGGTGTGTAGTATGTACTTTGTTATTATTGTAATAAATGTTAGCTAAAGGATAAACCTTACTTATCTTCCCACCTAATATCTTACTCATGAATTGAACTTTCAGGCAAGGGTGGCAGAAAATAAAACAGAAGAGGCGAATGTTAGCTTCCTGCAATCCCATGTGTGTGGGAAATGTGCGTCTAGCGGCAGGCTGTGATTACTGCTTAATGAAGGCTGATATAAACCTCACCCCATGCCTGCTGGAAACAGATTCATTCACACGATGCTCCAGCCTGGGACCAAGGCACGCAGTGCACAAGCAGCAAGGTTGGGAAATGCTCCTGGAAGCAAATGTCTAAAAACCTGGGCACGAAACGGATGGGATATTCAGGTTTGTCACACGCAACTGGATGGAATTAAAATAAGTGACGTGAATTGACATACTGAAAAATTCAGCGTGATGTGTAATGAGGAAGATGATGTCAGTAGGAAAACACAGAGGCCTGAGCCAGTTGTAGGGATGAACGAGAAATAGGCCCCAGTGTAAGTCACCCGAGTCCCTGTGCTCCGAGCTGTGGACTTCTGCCCTTCCCCTTCCTTCTCCTGTCTCTTTCTCAGTCTCGGCCTTGGTCTGTCGCCTGTAACAAGAACTTTCAGTCAACTTCCAATCAAAGGCACCTAAATCACAGTCACTGAAGCAAGGACAAAGTGCCTGAGTCATACATTAAAGGAGTGGCAGGAATCCTGGCTAAGGGAGTCACTCCGAATTAATACAGAAATGCACATAAATATAAACACATAGCTGGGTGCAGTGGCTCACACCTGTAATCCTAGTACTTTGGGAGGCCGAGGTGGGAAGATCAGTTGAGGTCAGGCGTTCAAGACCAGCCTGGCCAACGTGATAAAACCCTGTCTCTACTAAAAATACACACAAAAAATTAGCTGGGCATGGTGGCACACGCCTGTAATCCCAGCTACTCGGGAGGCTGAGGCAGGAGAATTGCTTGAACCCAGGAAGCAGAGGTTGTAGTGAGCCGAGATCGCGCCACTGCACTCCAGTCTTGGCGACAGAGTGAGACACTGTCCCAAAATAAATAAATACAGATAGATATCCATGCAGATGGTCAGAGTGCCTGCTGCTATCCCTGGGGGCCGGGCTCAAGTCTCCCTGTGATATCTGCTGAGTCTCCCAGGCGCATGCCTGTGTCTGCTGCTTCCCCACCTGGCTGCCAACCCTCAGGTGCTTTTCTGCACCATGTGCTGTGAGAAGCTGGGGCACTGGGGGTCAGGACCAGACCCATCCATGTTCCTAGGCCTCCCCCGGAGCACCCAGCACCCTGCATTGATGATAAGGAATACCTGCATCTGCACATTTCTATAACTTGATGATGTTCTTCTGTATCTGGCGATGTCATTAGCAGCTATCCCTTCAAAGGTGAACTCACTCAATTCAGTAATTACAGAGGAAGAAAACTGAGACGAGACCGTGACGGGACTGGTGGGTGAAGAGCCGACTGACATCACTGTCTGTGGGCACCAGGCCCTTACACCCCTCAGACACTCTGCTTGGCTTCATTCATTTATCCCATCAGCAAATGCTGACTGACATTTTATTTTTCTTACCTCTGTTTCTCTTACCACATAAGAGGTGGTAAAACAAACAGAGGTAAGAAAAATAAAAATGTTTTCCTCCCTTGGGAGCAGGCCTTCTCTAAGAAGGAATTAAATGATAAAGACACACAAACACAATGAAGCAGGGTAGCTGCGGATTGTGATAGCTCTCTAAGAAATAAGCCAGGGCCACGATAGAAGGGGGTGGGGATCCTTGAGATGAGATCAAGGACAAAAAGGAAGTCGTGGGACAACTAAGTGGAAAACAGTCCAGGCCAAAGGAAGCCAAGGGAGAGCAACATCCCCACCACAGCGGGGGGGTTTCAGGGACACTGGAGAGGGGGCATCATATGATCATGTAGGTTTCTTAGGAAACGGAAGGACATTGGATTATATAGCTCAAGAGAATTGGAGAAAACTTGGAGGGTTTCAGTAGGGACAGGACATGATTATATTTAATTCAAAAATGCCACCGTGGTTTGTATCAGGCACAGATTGCAGAGACCTAGTGCAGGACCAGAGGTGACAGATGGGGTGAGGTGCACCCGGTTATGTAGATGGTGATGTATGGTATTAAAATGTGTGTAGTAGAAAAGAAGAAAGGCCGATAATTAATTACCATCATCTCAAGAAGTTAGAAAAATGTCAACAAGTGAGCATCAAGAAGGAAAGAGTTGTAAAGATTAGAGTGGCAATTAACAAAATAGAAAACATCATAATATAGAAAACCTGAAGATGAGAATAGTCATTTGAAAACAGTAATAAAATTGGCAAATCTCTACAAGGACTTGCAAAAAAATTTACTTCAGCATGAGGATATCAAGAATAAAAGTGTGTCTAACATAGACTTCAGAGTAAACAAAATAAAATATTTAACAAATTATTAAAAAACATAACTTACTAAAATAGACAATATATTTCCCCAGTAACCATTAAAATGGAACTTACTGCCAAAAATCTTCCCCCCAAAAACTGCACTTTAGGACTTTAAATTACCTTTAGAGAGTGTTTAGATTCATGTCAGTTTCAATAATGGTTACTTAAAAAATAAAAAGTTAACAACAAGAAAGGGAAAATGTGAACTAAATCACTCAATCTAATAGGAGTCAGGATAGTAGAATATGAAACACTGTTAACAACTTAGATAAATATAAACCATAAAATAAGCCACTAAACATCAACTCAAATATATCTCCCATCAAAATGAAAATAAATGGACAAAACATGTTAAATCAAAATCAAAATTGAATTGATAGTTAAATCGAAAATAAAAAAATACACATAGTCAAATCCGCTTACAAAAGACTCATCAAAACTTTAAAGCAGACATTTTGAAAGTATTACTTTAGCTTTGTTTTTACGATGACTTAAAATTTGGGATTAGCTATACTTTGATATGTTGATGTAATTCATGTAAAACTTTTTTTCATTTTTTTCTCATAAAATTGGACAGGTCCATAAAACTATTGACCCTGATAATATTTTAAACTGCTGATCTAATTAATTTAGTGGCATAAACCTTTAGTTATATACTTAAGGGATTTTTTTTAGCCCTTTAATAATGAGCTCCATTAGGAGCACCTATGACTATAAATTGCCCTCTACATACTGCTTTAGCTGTATTCCCCAAACTTAATGTATATTATTTTCATTATTATTCATCTCTCTCTATTTTATAATTTTCATTTGATATTTCTTTTATTCAGAGTGAAATGTAGATTTAATTTATTTGATAAATGTATGCTGTTGTATATTAAAATAACTTTTTTTATATCTCTAACTTAATGCTACTGCTATCAAGGAAGTTTTATGTCTTACACTAACTTTTTGTAATGACATCAATTTGTTCTCTGGCCTGATACATGGTTGATACTGGGATGTTTCACATGTGCTTGAAGAAAACATGCATTTCCCAGGTCTTTGATGTGAAACTGTACATCTGTTAGATCAAGACTGTTAATTTTGTTGCTCAATCATCTGTAGCAAAATATAAACACAACACACACACAAGTAAAACATATTAAGACAAATTTACGATAATTTCAAAAAGGAAGAGTTTTAATATTACAACTACATTACTGTCATAAAAGTTACCATTAAACTAAAAATCAAAACCATATGACCTTCCTAATAGATATAATAAAAAGAGCATTTCAATAAATTAAACACTCATTTCTGATTTAAATAGTTAACTTTTAGGAAACCAAGAGAAGTAAACATTTTAGAAAACTGATGAAGGTTATTTACCGGAAAATAGAGCAAACATTATACTTAATTAGAAGAGAACCAAAGATGATGACAAATAGCATTTTTATTCAACATTGTTATTGAAGTCATAATGCATGCTGTAAACCAAGAAGATAAAAGCTATAAGAATTCAAAAAATAATCCGTTATTATTGACAGATGATATGTTTGTCCACTCAGTTTAACTGAGAGAATATAATAAAGAAAATTATCACTTTGTATTGAACAAAATTAAATAAGAAAGGACTTATATACAATATCCATGGATAGACACATGTATTATCATAAAGATGTCATCTGTCCTCTAAAAAATTCTTATATTCTGTGTAATTCCAGTAAAAATCTTGACAGGGTTTTATATAAACTTTGAAAATGTTATTCCAAAATTCATGTAAACAAGGCAATTTTGAAAAAAAAATCACATGATGGTGATTTTTTTTACTAGATGTCATGATATATTACAAAACTTTAGTGATTCCATGTTCTCTAAAAATAAGTAGCTTCTGGAATGTATAAGGAAAGGCTAGAAAAAAATACAAAAAAGTAGAAAAAGAATGTGTTCATAACTGGAGACATTTGGAAGCATCTAGAATCAATCCCAAGGGAACAGAAACATGGGCAGTATTGCAATTCCTGGAATTTATTGTGAAATGAAATATTTATGAAGTTCAACCAAAATTATCTCAATACTTAAGACTTTTCTTTGTGCTGGTATATCTTTTGCTTCATGTAAATAATTAAATAATTGTTTATTAAATAATTAAATTTTTAATTAAATAATTAAATTTATTTAATTATTAAATTATTAATTTAAACAATTAATTAAATAATTAAAATTAAATTAATGAAATATCTGTTAGGTTCCTGGTGGAGGACTGACAGATCTGGGAGCATCTTTCAGCAAACATGACTGTGCAAAGATCATCACTGAATTTTCAGAAAGCATTGAGTACTTTGTGAAAGTTAATGCTTAACAATAGAAACTGTGAAGTAGCTACCCATTACTGTGAAGGACCAATATTTAATACACATTTAACCTTTTTTCAAGAGTTATGTCAATATAATTAAAAGTATTAATATATTAATTTGCCCTTTTTGTTCTATATTGCTTATTAATTAAACAAGTAATTTAAAGACATAATTATACAAAGTCCAATGAAAGAAAATTTTCACTGGGTGCATTTCTTTTCTGACCATTATTATTTGTTATATTTCGTAACTACTAGGGAAAGTAACTTTTTGTGTGAAGGAGGAGTGTTTTAAAAATCATCTACGCTTAGTACCAAATAAATATCCTAAGCCACCAGTCCAAAGGCCTTATGGTGTTATTTGATACAAATTTCAAATGATATAACAGTTTGTAAAAACTTTTTTAAAGCATAAATGGAAGGTAACCAACTTTTAAGGGAAGTTTACCTTTAAGGGGAGCAAAAAACTGGTTATTAGGTCTACAGAAAAATGATCAAGATAGATAGATAGATAGGGATGATAGATGGTAGCTGGTAGATACATGATAAATAGGTAATATATAGATGGAAAAACGATAGATAAATAGATGACAGATGGTTAGGTTGATCAATTGCAGATGGTAGATAGGTAATATATGATAAAGAGATAATAAATGGTGAATAGATTATAGAATAGATAGATGACAGATGGTAGAGAGATGATAGATTATAGATCGTAAGTAGATGATAGAATAGATGAGATAGATGATACGTAGGTGATAGATGATAGATGACAGACAGTTGAAACATATATAATAGATGATTGATAGATGACTGGTGATAGATGATTGATTATCTATCAATTGGTATAATTGATAGATAAATATATAGATGATAGACAATGATAGATAGCTAGATCATAGATAAGTAGATCAAAGGTAAAATATATATTGCCTAGTACTAGAAGTTTAAAGTTTGTTACAAATTAAAGCATGAACAATTAATTACATTTAAAATATTTTTACTTTAAGGTATAAGATAATTAGTAAATACTTCATTTTATAAACCTCTATATGTAAGTTCATATTTCACACTTTCTTCCTGAAAGTCTTTTTGAGACTGTTATGCTATAAATAATGGTACGCTCCTACTGTAGACTATTTTGCAGTAATTAAAAAAGGATACTATAGATCTTTATTTTCTGATATGTGAAAGTGTTCACACTACACAAATTCCAACAGCTTTGAAATTATGTGATTTTTATACCTTGGGAGATTTGAATTATTTTAAATTCTGCATATAAATTAGAACTTTTAAAATATATTTTTATCTTACTATTTCACATTTGGTTAATTCAAATTCATGTATTATAATTGCGCTGTGGTTTCAAATCCTTTTGAGTCATCTATTTTTATGCCCCAGTAACTCGGGCAGCTTGATGGCTTTTCTGGTGAGGTGAAAATCGGAACGCACCCAGCAGAGGAGCTGTGGCTGTCCCGTGCGCCTGTGTCAGCGTTCTGTGTGTTTAATACGCGAGCATCATCCCACCTCTTCCAGTGTGAACTTCGGTGCCCCCGCACCGTCTAGTTCCTGCTCACTTCCAATTCGGGGGTCTCTAACCTCAGGGCAACGTGGGCGTCAAGGTCTCTGTGGGATCTTTAGATGCTGGTGTTTTTCAAGAGCTGCCCCGGGGCCGTTCTGACCGAACCTGCTGTGCCCTGCTCTGGTGACGCTGCCTGCTACGTTTCCTTCAGTGATGGAAAAGCTACCTCGCTGGAGTCCCAACAAGCCTGCCTGGGGACTTGTGTCCTAATTTCAAAAAGGAACAAACCTACGCTGCCAAACACAGTCACGGCCAGGCTTCTTCCTGCTCGACAACAGTAAATCCCTGGGCGCGCAGAGGAGGCACACAACAAGGCTGAGTCACTCGGCACCGAGCAACCTGATTTAAACAACACCCTTTACTCATCTTTTAATTGTTCATTTATTTAGGAAATAGTTATTGCATGTCTCCTATATAGAAAAAATGGAAACATAGTTACATAAAAAAATTTAATCTCACGTTTAATTGGATTGATTGGAACGGCCAGAATCATGTTTTAAAAATAGCTGTGGTTGTAGGAATTACTTGCTTACGGCACTGACCCCTCCGAGTGGCCTGTTTCAGAAAGTGTTTATCTGAGGGTCGGGATGCCCAGCAAGAAGGGTCCTGGCAGGTAATGAGCAGTAAGAGGCACTCAAGAGTGACCGGCCCCGCTGTGTGCCCTGGCCCAGCATTTTGTAATTCGGTTTCTGTTTTGGATATTTGGACTTCATTCTTGTTGGTTGTGCCACACATCATTTTCTCTAAAATTACTTGTTAGGGAAAAACTATGCAAATGATCCGGACATCACTACCAGGGCAACACCCGGTCTTACCCCATCAAATCGACTGAGACTCTGTTGTAAATAAATAGAATAACTTACACACAGCCCTGCTTTGAGCGGGAGGGTACCCAGCATTCCACACGCGGTGCTCAGCTAGCCTGTGGGTGGCAGGGGACACCCCAGCACCTGTTCCTTGATGCCTACAGACATCACTTTCTCAGTCCTGTGTTTTCTTAAGCCTTCATAGGAAGTGTCAAATATAACAAGGTTTGTTCAACCAGGAATTTGAAACTCAAGAATAAAGCCTTCGTTATCTTAGTTAATAATTTGGGTAATGATAATAATAGCATTTACATACTCCATGCTTACCTAGAAAACACAATAGTAATTTGCTTTATTTGGCAATCATTAATAATTTATTTCTGAGCATGATATAAACTTTTTATATTAGAAAGTTGGTCAAATATAATTAATACAAACAGGAGAATTTAAAACACAAGGGAATCACAAAAAGAAATTCCATCAGGAAGGTATGTTATGTTTACTGTTGGCGTTGTGAATTTTCCTAGCACCCACTGGTGGGCCTGGCCTCCTGGTGGAGTTGGAAGGAACATGACCACCACCTGTGGCTGTTCTCTTCTCTTATTTTGGGTTGATGACAAAAGGAGTTGGGTTCTTTCATTCCAGCAAGATCAGGAGAGGCGGCTTCTGAGCAGCAGATGCCGCCATGCACAGAGGGTGGAGAGAAAATGATGGAGATCGCAGCTTTGCCTATGGAGAGTGAGTTCCCGCTGTAAAAAGCTTTCGTGCTGGATTCCGCATCCTCACTACAGGATCAGAGCCCATCAGGAACAGTGTCCGGTGTTTCCTGAAAGGCTGCCTATCTTACAGCGTGTTCTGAGACTGTCTGCTTGGTGGGTTGCTTTTCCTGGTGAGCCTCAATTTTTTTACCTGCAGAATTAGATTGTAATTACAGTTGTGTAGAGGCAACATTGAAGTCCGATCCCATTTCCCATTTTATTAAAGTCCTTTGTTTATGCCTTTGCTGCAGGCCGCACAAAGAAAGACGGGATCAAGGAAACAAAGGCTGCAGACTCCCCTCTGTGAGCAGCACGGGCTCTCCTCATGCACCTGCATCTAGCACCTCACTTAGTGTTTCACCGGTAGCTGCATTAGTCCTGCCTCTGAGTCAGGAGGTTTAACCCAGTGTAGAATCGGCAAGGAAGAGACAGTGCTCGTGGGCATGCTGCAGTTCTGTAGAAATCTGAACAGGGACACAGGTGGCAGGAGGTCTGTATCTTCACTCAATTTAATCAGTGCTAATTGACTCCATGCAGGACAGTGTCCCACTTAATCTTACTATAATTATATCTGAAAAGCAACAAAATTTTTGTGTGACATAATCAAATTTAAAACCGTGAAGTTTTAGAATCGCTGGTGAACAATCACTGTGTACCCCCAAGATGGGGCTACAGGGCTGAGCATCCCCGAGGTCCCTCAGTAGATGGCTGTGATGGCAGCCCCTGGCCCAGGTGACACTGCTGGCTAGGCAGCCTCCCTCCTGAGGCTCAGGGCAGTGGAGGGGCAGAGGCACAAGGGCGCTGACCGAGCCTTGATGGGACCACTCGGAAGGTCCCAACACCCAGACGCCTGGTGAAGGTCTCCAGCAAACCCCCTGGGCCTCCATCTCAGTCTCTCTCTGGGGGAAGCTAGCCTTCAACAAGTGGCATTTGTTTCATTCTGGGAGACAGTAGACACATATTTACAGAAATTCACAAACCTCTCTCAGTTTACTCATAGAGGCCCATACGTGCTGCCCAGAAAGGCAACATACATATGTTTATGCACACACACACAAATACACACACACACACAAGTGTGTCTTAGTGCCTTGGCCCTGGGGAGTATTAACAAAAAATATAAGATACATACGCACATACATGCATGCACACACGTGTATATATTTATATACATTATCCAATTCTCATTGCTTATGAACTCACAGCTGCTGGCGGCTACCTCACCCTTGAATTCCGCCAGGTGTTTCCAGAGCAGAAAAGTCAAACGAAGCCAGGCGACGCCCCTCTGTAGAAGGCTGGCTGCTTGGTGTCTCTGGATCTCACGCCAGCAGTGTGAGTCAATGCAAAGTTTAGGGTCAGCTGAATCTCTCGATGAGCATGCGGTTTCTGTGGTGCATTTGCTTGTTGATGCACTTGAAGAAAGGGGAGCTTATTCATGGTTCGTTTGGCAAATACCAAGTCTTTTCTATGAACTGGAAAGTCTCATTGGTGGTAGGGCCACATTTACGACCAAACCCAGGGAAGGTCCCACTGCATGGACCTCATTTCTAGTGGGAGAAGGAGAGACAGACAGTGAGAGCAAATTTAGTAATAATGAGAAATAATCTGTCAGATGGTGTAAGGGTTGTGCAGAAAAATGGAGGAGTTTCTATCCCATATCTCTTCAGCTCTCTGCGGAGAGGCACACGCCCCTGGGCAGACATCATGCCAATCTCGGCTTTTGTTTTCAGTTCTCATCTTTGCATCCATCCTCTTCCTTCAGTGATTTTTCGTTCTGCAGTTTCTAAGGGCTCATTTTGCGCATTGAGAACTTGGAGGTTATCATTTCAGCATGTTTTTTTTTCTGAGCAGCTTGCGCTGTGCTGTGGAAACTGACCGTGAGTGAGCTCCTGAGGAGAGGCCACTGCTGACCACAGGGAGGGCTGCATGGGACATGGAAGGGGCAGTGGTTACAGAACCTGTTGGAGGAGGATCTCCCATCAGGGAGGCCGGCCACAGAAGCCCCTCTGAATGAAGTTAATCTGGGAATGAAAACTCTGAAGTGGGGAAAAGCATTCTGGGCAGAAAAAAAAATAGGAACAGAAAAGCTTTGAGGAGCAAAGGGCTGTATCATGGAGCAGATGGGCCGGCAAGGCAGTGGTGACCAGGGGAGGTGATGCCTGGGGCTGGGGTGGGCAGGACCAGGTCGCACAGGGCCAGAGGCTCAGGCAGAGAAGGAAAAGCCCTTGGTTTCCTTCCATGTTATATGGAGAAGTCTGAGTGGGGAAGTGATCAAATCTCAATTATGTTTTGAAGGATTATTCAGGCTTTTAGGTGGGGAGCATGGTCCAGGCTGGGGAAGGGAGCAGGGGTCAGTGAGGGGCTCTGGCTGTCTCTAGGGTCTGCAACCTGGCTGGGAGGTGTGGCGCGGAGGAAGGTGGATGGGTCTGACATGCACCGGGAAGGACAGGCTGCAGGCTGTGTGGAAAGAAAAATTCAAGGAGGAAAATGACATTATTACTTTGAGAAACTTGGCACATGGCAGTGTCATGAAGGGGAAGAGAGAATATTCCTGAGAATGGGAATCAGGGCTCTAAACTGTGAGCATACATTGAACATACTTGGGCAGAACCCACCCTTTGTTTTGTCTTTTGAGACCTCGCACTGGTAGGTGATGGACAGAGGGGCATGGTGCTGACCCCCAAGTGCCTTTCTGGCTGCTCCCTGGCAGCTCCTCCCTGCAGAGTCAGACGAGGTTACATTTGGGATTTCAAAGTCTAATCTCATTACTGCTGCACTGTGACCAGGGTCCCCTGGCAATGCGATTAGTCTTCCTAATCAACAGTAGACCTTCAGCATTTAACTAGTAAATAACTAAATTTGATTAATAGTCTACAGTGCTGGGAAAACTTAATGTCCCCTGTCCTCTCCACTTTTGTACAATTCCATTTGCTGTGCTATTTAGGATTTGTGAGGACAATATGTAAAGACACCAAATTAAGTGAAAATATAAATGAAACTGATTAAAAGTATATCGTGGAATTTGATATCTAAATCCCAGAACCCATCTTTTTCCCTAGGGTTCCGGCCGACTGGAAGGACGTGAAGGCATGCACCTCTGCCATTGCAAAGTGGAGCTCCAGGCAAGCTGGCTGGATAAACAGCAGAGCCTCAGGGTCCAGGCCTCAGGAGCTCAATCGCCCTGGCTTGTCCATTCAGTCACAGGTGAAAGGGCTGAGGCAGGAGGGTGCAGCCCCCTCCGGGGGTCAGCACATGGAGTGCAGACACTGCAGCTCACCTGGCCGCTGGTCCAGGGGTGCAAGGCCCTCCCTAGCTCAGAGTCTTCCCACCAGGCACTCCTCACCACAAGGGGCTTTGCAGGGAGAAACAGTGGCAGAAATGACCTAATAAAAATGTTCCCAATTACCCTGGTTTGATCATTACACATTGTAGACATGTATTGAAATATTGCATGTACCCTGCAAATATGTAGCTATTATGCATCAATTAAAAATGAAAAAAAAAAGGTCCCTTCATGGAAACGGGAAAACAAACATGGAATTTCTCCTTAAACTGATCAGCGAGGCCTCTCCATTGTTTCAATCTCTAGTTATCAATGGACAGTGGAGCTTCAGGGTTCTGCAGGAAGAACTTCCTTGGCTGAAGAAACTTCTAGAAGCCACGTTGTGAACGGGTAGCTCCTTTCTCCTCTGCCTGCAGACTCAGTGCTCCAGGGCCCCAGCACCATCCTCCATTTGCTTTAGAGGGTGACACCCACACAGTACCCACGCCACCCCAGCCCATGGCTGGTGACCTCGGTTGATTGTGGCACCACCTAGACACCATACCTTCTGCTGATGTCAGGAATGAGAATAATCTATCATTTAGGGTCCCAGGAGATGGAGAGTTCAGCTTTTAATGAAGCACAGAGCTGAAGCAGTCATCAGCACAGCCTGAAGGGTTGCTCCTGGCCCCAGCGCCTGCAGCTGGTTGGAAATCTGGACTCACGTTGAACGCCCAGCATGCCTCTGGGAACACAAGATCGTCTTCCTTTACCTTGTGACAGCAGACATTTTCCCGGGAGCAGGTCACGTCATGGTTTAGGGTTGGCATCGTGGAAATATGGGTGGGCTTTAAAGGTGCGTGTTGAATCAGTTCTGTGACGTCTCTTGGCCTTACTTCCCTCACGTGCACAGCATGAATAATGATGCCTCTTCCAGGCTGATGCCAAAATTAGTAAATGAAATCATCAGTAAAGACCCTCACGCAGGGTCTTGCACAGAAAGATTGGTCAACAACAGCGGTGACTTTCCTTTCCTTTCTGGCTTTAAAAATTTTAATATGTGCTTTCTCTGTCCAAGGGGATGTCAATGCTACCAGTGACTGTAAAGCTGGTATTAGGCCTGGACAAAATGTGACCTCTAACTTGAAATCATGACTTAACACAAATCTGAAAATAAGTTATTTTATGGGGCATATTCCTGTCCTGGTATTTCACAATGCCTCTATTGAATAAATGTCATCTGACCTTTACAGATGAGCCCACTCATTTTTTGTTTCTGCATAAATAGCTCAAATACAACCCAAGATTTATTTCATTATGAAATGTTGTTAAAGTATCATAATGCATTTTCCTTCCAACATACTTCTAGTTTGTTTTTATCTGGAGCATGGAAAATAAGCAACGGTGAAAGTCAGGACTAGAAAATGACCTTTTATATTGCCATAAATGCAACCCCCAGAACTAATAAAGAAAATATTCAGGAGGGAACAGCACAAAAAGAAATACATATTTTATTTCCATGTTAGTCTCAAATATAACAGGCCTCAAAAATCCCGAACGGCTGATGCATACAGCTCTGGGTGAGTGACTCCAAAGTAAGATAATGAGTTGAGCTTGGCTGCTGCTCCATTAGGGAGCTGATGAGATGCAAGCTGCTGCCCCTCTTCCTCCCATGAAGTTTGAAGCATCATCGGAAACCATCAGGTGAAACTGCCTGGAAGATGAAGCAATTCATCAAAGGCCAGGCTGTGGCCGTGTACCTTACGTAATGCTAATCAAAATAAATTAGAATTGGAAACAGCGTTTCCGGTAACCCTGCAGAATGGTGAAGGTGTTTTGCTCCCAGCTATTTAGCGGCAGTATGAACATCTACGTAACCTTGCTGACTTACTGTGAGAGTCATTCTCCTGAAAAGAGGCAAATCAGCTTTGTGAGATTCACTAGAGTCGAAGCAAATTGAGATTTGTTTGTACGTAATACTGTTCTTCATTTTGACATCATGGAATGGTCTTTAAAATCTTCCTGAACTTTGATGGCAAATAAGAGGCTTCAACTTTCAGAAATCTATGCCATCTTTCCATGGCACGGGAAGGGCTGCTTCCTGCATTGTGTCTGTTTAAGCTGTGGGAATCTAAATGCGTGTACGCAGAGGGACCTGAGAAGGTGGCCGTGCTCGCCTGGGAACACGCCAGGGTGAGTTCACAACAATTGCCCTAATGTGCAATAAAACACAGGGACGGGCTCCAAGAAGGCCGAGAGGGACGCAGCCACCCGGGGGAACACACTGTTCGGGTCTGCGGTCCCAGCGCCGGATCCCAGCGGGCCTGGGCTCTGCCTGGACACTACCCTAGCAGAGCTCTGGCCACGTGGGGTGGGGCTGCCTGTTCTCAGGACGCGCTCTCCCTGCCTGGGCCGCCGCTTAGGGTGCTGTCTCCACTCGCCAGGACGCGGCCGCACGACCGGGGCGAAGGCACAGCTCCGCTCTGGCTGGTCCCCAGGGCCAACCCCTGTGACGGTCTTTTGTTCTTAGCGCTCAAGACGTTTTTCTACAGTCCTCCTTGAGAGCGCAGAAGACATCCCACTCCCCCAGTACCTCCACGTAACCTGGGAACTGATTTTAGGAGACGCCACCCTGGAAGTCAGGCTCTGCCCCAGGGAGCGGCCCTATCGGGTGGAAAACCAGGGTTTCTTCCGTTCTCAGGGTCTGGATGACCGGGTTGCCTCAGGCAAAAGCGGGGTTTACTTGCTGGAAAGGAGAGTTGGAGACAAGGGGACAGCTGGACTCGGGGCCTCGGATGACATGGCCGGGCCCTCTCCCCTCTCCCCGGCACCGGCGCTGGGTCTGGTCCCTTGATGTGAGCTTTCTCCAGGGACACCTCCGCCTTTGAGTCGCCAAACCAGGGCTCCCGGGAGAGAGGGAGGCTCCCGACTGCGCGCGCCCCAGGGCGGAGGAGGCTCAGACTCGCCTGCTCACCCCCCTGACCTCCGAGCGCCTCTAGGACCTGAGCCCAGAGCGCAAGGACATCTGCGGCCCCCAAGTGGCCTCCGAGGACCGGACCGCGGAGAGGGGCGCGCCCAGCCGGAGGCTGGGAAGTAAGTGGAGCAGGCCGACCTGAGAGCGCGGCTCCCTGTGCTCCGGGGATGGAAGCGTTTATGTGGCACCGACTGTATGCACGGTGGGGACTGAATCCCTGGGCAGCCTGCGGGGAGGCGTCGTCCCTGCCGCGTGAAGGTGGAAGCGGCCGCGGGAGGCGCAGGACCAGGCCCGGGGTAGGCGGTTGTCTCCCGAGCGCGCGTTCTCACAGCTGAGTTTAGGATCACCATATCATCTCTCACCCAAATCAGGAAACTCTGGGCGCACAATGGACCCTAATTATAATGACAGCGGAGCCGCAGGCCTGGACCGGGCAGCTGTGGCCTCCCTCAGCCGGATCCCGCGTGGATCCGGGCAGCCTGGCGTGGCCTCCGCAACGCGCAGCGGGGACGCGGTGACCCCAGAGCTCGGCTGCTCGCAGGGTCCACACGTGAAGAACTCGGGGCTCCTCCGAGCTGCAACCCCAGATGTCTAGCGATGACGTCACCCGCCCAGCCACATGCCACTAATTTAGAAAAGACATTCAGCCGCAGTTTTGATTTTCTCTGAGTCAGGATGGAAAATGAAATGAACTACTAATTTTTTGTTGTTTTTCTCTTATAAATATGAATGCTGGAATCTGGTGATGATCAAGGATTTTAAGATAAATGAGCAATTCATTTTTAAGCTGAACGGAGCTATTTATTCTAAAATAAGTTTCTGTTTCTTTTTTCCCCCCAGATTCCTTGTAATTTCACAGTTGAATGATTACCTTTTTCCTGAACCATTTATACCCACGCTGGTCTCGCTATGGCCATTAACCCTGGCTAAAATGTCACCGGTGGGCTACCTCTGCCCCCCTCCTCATGGTCAGGGAGGAGAGAGAACTGTGCCGACTCCGAAGCCAACTCCTGGGCACTTCTGGAGGATCGCCCTCCCCGCAGAGCGTCTCCTCCTGCGGGCTGCAGACACCGCCTTTCCCTGCCAGGTTGTGCCTGTCCAAGCAGGAGCTGAAGGGCTGTGGTGAGAGGCTCACACTCCTGCGGCATTCCCACCTTGGAACACCTTTCTGAAATTCTGCAGTACCCTGAGCATGCTAATTTTTCGTGGTTTTGTCCTTGTTTTTCTAGTTTTCAGGGAGAGGGAAGTTTGCTGAAGCCATGGGCACATCCCTGCTGCAGGCCACTCTTCCTGCATGCCCACAGTCACCCTCCCAGGAGCCTTTGCACCCAGACCCCACCCTGCCCAGAGAGGCCTCTCAGGCACAGGGCCTGGCGAGGGGAGGTCCCCATTGCCTGACTCTGCTGCCAGTCATTAAAGTGTGACCAGAAAAGGTAGGATGTTTAACTGGAGTGCAGGTTCCCAGGGCTAGCAAGTTACTGCAACTTCATAGGTGCATCTAGCCTTGAACTTTGAGGGAGGGTTCCTAAGCAAAACGAAATAGAAGCAAAACTCTGCCCTGCATGAAAAAGGGGACCCTGGGAAATAGAAGGAAACGTAAAGCACAAAGCATTTAAATGTAAACCTTTATAATACTTAAAAATACTTTTAATTTGTGCCATTTTAGATACACAATGTATAAGCTCTCTCTTATTGGATACGTATTGTTTGGTAATGTAGTGTGGTGCTAAATAGTGTTGATTTAAGATCAAAACTAAGATTATATTAATTAATGAAAGCACGAATGACAGGTAGCAGTTTTGAGAGAAGCGCTGGATGAAGCCTGCCTGTCATCCCTGCCTCTCCTCACTCCACTCTGCTGCGTTGCTTTGCTTGGCCAGGTTGGTCTCAGGGGCAGACAGGAGTGGACGCCATCTTTCCCTCCTAGCACATGGTCCTCCTTGCTCTTTTGAGCAAAGCCTCTGACCCTTTTTCTTTCCTCCACCTCACCTGATTTTCCTCTTTTCCGCTTTCCTTTCTTCCTTTCTTTCCCTCTGCCTCCATCAGCCATTCCATAGTGTTTACTATGTGGCTTTCCACAAGTTATATAAAATATGCATTGTCATCTTGTCCACATGTATTTTTATTTTGAATTTTTCATAAATAGTAGCATTTTACAAATTTCATTCAGTTCTTTGCATTGATTCCTCCACACTGTGGTTTTAACATTGCTCACATACAAGTGTTTTAAAATCCCTCACTGTGCACCTGGATCTATCCTGTTCTCCTTTAGACACAGGGCAGGTGAGCCCCAAAGCGGAGCTTAGCCCACACGGTTATTGGCTTTGCCCAGGACAGAATTCAAGGGCAGGCCAGAGGTGGAAGAAAACAGCTGTACTGAACAAGCAGTGTTGCAGTTCTGTGACGGCTTTTGCAGAGCAGGGCTACCCCAGAGGTGGAGAGCAGCAGCTCGGGCAGTTCCACAGTCACACATATACCCACTTTTAATTGCATGCAGATTAAGGGGTGGTTTATGCAGAAATTTCTAGGGAAGGGGTAGTAACATTTGTGTCACTGGGTCATTGCCATGGAAAGTGGCAGTAACTCCTGGATGTTGCCATGTCAATGGTAAACTGACATGACCCACTGGAGGGCATGTCTGATGGAAAACTGCTTCCTCCCTAGCCCTGTTTCAGCTAGTCCTCAATCTGGTCCGGTGTCCAGCCCCTGTCTCTGGAGTTGAGTTCTGCCTCCTACTTCACTGTTACTTCTATTAATCTTTGCTTGATACACATAGAGACCCTGTTATTAGGTACAGACAGTTTAGAATCATTACATCTTCTGGGGTTGATGCTTTGTCACTCTCAAATGTCTCTCACCCTCTGCTCTCGACACTGACAGAGTTTAATTGCCATTCTCCTAGGACTTGCCTGGCGTGGACTTCCTCCATCCCTTTGCTTTCAGCATTTTAGGTGTGACATTAAGTAGAATATCATTGGAGTTTTAAAACATTTATCCAATCTGATAGCCTTTGTATTTTACTTGACAGATTTAGCACATTTATACTTATTGAAATTTTTGCTGCCTTTAAACTTAAGTCAACCACCTCAATGTTTCTATCTGTTCAATTTGCCATGGTTTCCCTTTCTAACCTGTCTGCCTTCTTTGATCTTATCAAAGAAGTACTTAGATCTTATTTTTCAATTTCCCACCTCAAAGTTAATTGGTTATAAATCTTAGTCTAATACTGAAATAATATGGTTATCCTCGAGGTTACAAAGCACTTCTCTGAGTTATTTAAGTCTAACAGAATTTAGTGTGCTTAACACCCTCTGGACAAAGCCAGGAGCTGAGGAAATGCCCCTCCATTGTCCCTCGTGCTTTGTGTTACTGCTGTTGGCCATTTTTATTCCATACAGGTTACATTGCCCAGACAATTTGTTTTGATACAGACAATACTCTTTTGTTTTGATCCTCATATTAATGATTTGTGGTTGCTCTTTTCTACCTGCATCTCCAAACTACTAATAAAGCATCATTTCTTCCCTCCTGGAAAATCCCCTTTGGTGTGGTTTTGCTCCTAAAGAACTCTCAACTTTTGTTTGAAAAATAACCTATTTCTGCCTCCTTCACTTATTTAAACTTTTTATTATGAAAAATGTGGAACTTTCTCTAAAGCCAAGAAAATATAATAAATTATATAATGTATTTATATATAATATATAATAAATTTGTTTATACTTCCCTCCATGCTTCAATAATTATGTACTTACAGGGGTTTATCTGTACCCCACTTCCTCTCTCACGTTTTCTTGGATCCAAATCCCAGACATTTGTCATTTTATTGCTAAATATTTCGATATGTCCTCTAAGAGATAAGAATTATAAAGAGTGTAATCTAATAGTATTATCACACCCTTAAAATGTATATGTATACATATGTGTGTGTACATATATATATATATATAATTATTATTATTTTTTTTTTGAGGCAGAGTCTCCCTCTGTCACCCAGGCTGGAGTGCAGTGGTGCCATCTTAGCTCACTGCAACCTCCACCTCCTGGATTCAGGTGAATCTCCTGTCTCAGCCTCCCAAGTAGCTGGGATTACAGGCATGCACCACCACGCCCAGCTAATTTTTGTATTTTTAGTAGATATGGGGTTTCACCATGTTGGCCAGGCTGGTCTCAAACTCTTGACCTCAAGGAATCCACCTTCCTCGGCCTCCCAAAGTGCTGTGATCACAGGCATGAGCCACTGTGCCCAGCTCCTTAAAATTTATTTTTAAAAATATCTTATATTCTGAAATATTGTCACTGTCCAAAGTTCCCTAATTTTCTCATAATTTTATTTTTAACAATTTTGTTGTCTGATCAGAATCCAAATAAGATCCATTGTTGCAAATTGCTGATACACTTCTTAAGCATCTTTTGATCCATGGCACTCTCTTAATCTCTTTTCTTTCCCTTGCAGTTAATTTGTCCAGAAAATGTGGTTATTTGCCCTGCAGCACTTCCCAGTGTAGAGTCATTCTGATGCCTTTTCACATATTTTTGTTTCCTGAATTTTCCATAAAGCGATAGATATCAGGTTTGATTTTGATTTTCAGCAAGGACATTGCATACATGGTATTGTTTACTTCCCTCTGAAGGCACATGATGTGTCGTTATGATTAATGCAGGCGGGTTAAAGTGCTTTGTTTGCTTTTTGTTTATTTTGTTTTGTTATCATTGCATTTTTTGTTTTGCTAATATCACTGAAGTAATAGAGATGGTCCAAAAAGCAAATGCACTATCCTATTTTGAAAGTTTGTCTTTCATGTTTGAACTTACTTTTTCACTCTTTATGTGTTTTGAATATTATCCATATGTGTACCATTTGTCAGTAAGAAGTTAAAATATTATTGTCAGTTTGTCATTTGTCTTTTACTTTGCTTAGTGTTTTTGGTATAAAAATATTCTATTTATTAACATTTTATTAAAATTTTCATATTGCTTTGGGACTTTAATTTTCATTTTTACTTAGGAAAAATTTTCTAGTCAAGGGCTAAATTAGTCAACCATGTTTTACTCAATAACTTACGTGATTGTATTACTTTAATACTTAGATATCTGATTCCTTTGGACTTTATCCTTATGACTTTGTGTGAATGAATGTGGTTTTCTGAAACAGCTAACAGGTTCTCCGCGTGTCCCCGGAAGGAGTGCGTCCCCTACTGCTGATCTACCATGGTTCCCACAGCCCATGTGGTATGCACTCGCTAGATTTCTGGATTTTCCCTTTCTGTTGATCAATCTATGGGGCAACTCTATGCTGTTTACTGACACAGGTTCTATGACACATTTTGATACCTGCTAGAGCAGCCCCGCAATTCTCTTCTTTTGCAGGAGACCCCTGGCTATTCTTGCATATGTGCCCTTGAAAACCCTTCATATTCAACTTTTCCTGATCGTGTTGGGGAAGGCAGTCTTCATATTGACCTTTCCCTGATCATGTTGGGGAGGGGAGTTCTGATGGTACTTTTCTTGGGATCACATTATGTATAAATTTCCTTAGAGAGAAATTCCATCTGTACTATACTGAGCACTTTTAGCCAAAAAATACAAAAATACGATGGCATGCCTTTCCATTTCTTTCATTCTATTTTTGAGTTTTTCTGAGCATTTCCTATAGGCTTTGTATATTTCTTCACTTGAAGCCTGCTTTTTTATTTTTTTCTGTCTTAAATGAAGGCTCTCCTCAATTACCTCTTAACCAATTTTTGTTTGTACATATGAGAGTTACTGGATAACATACAATTGTATATCCTGATACTTTATTAAGTTATCTCATTGTTTGTACAGGGTGAATATTCCTAATTCACAAATCCAAAACATTTCAGAATCTGAAACTTTTTGATCACCGACATGACACTAAAAGAAAATGGTCATTGAAACATTTTGGATTTTGGATTTTTTGGTTAGGGCTGATAAATATAATGCAAATATTCCAAAATCTGAAAAAAAAATCCAAAATCCAAAATACTTCTCATCCCAAGCATGTTGTATAAGGGATGCTCAACCCGTAGTAGCTAAACATTACTGGGGGCAGTGGGGGTGGGGTTGCCGGTTATATAATCATGTCATTGCACGCTGAGATAGTTTTTTCTTTTCCTCTCTCAAATGTGATTGAATTTGAATTAAATTCTTTTGTCTTTTTTTTGTCTCATTGCATTGACTAATTCTTTCCATATAATAATAAATAATAGTAAAACCAATGGTTTTACTGGTTTTCCGCAGTTTCGCAAGAAAGGAAATGTTTCCACATGAAATAAGACTCAGGATGAGGGCTGTGCTGTGTTGATCATTCTTAATTTTAAACTCTAAAAGCTATTGAGGCTTGAAAGATACGTTGTATATGTGGTTTATATTAGTTACCATACTGTATTTCACTAGTTTATATTAGTTACTAGAAATAGAAATATTTAATATATTTATGTAATTTAAAATTTAAAAACAATAAACCAATAAACCCATTAAACATGAACATAAATAATATTTTGCATGAATACAACTATATTTACCAAAACATAGTGGGAAAGTGTGGAATTATTTTACAGTTTGGCAAATCTCTTTAAAGTTTGACTAGAAAACAATTGGATTTCCAAGGCTTTTTCAGCCAATATGGACTTTCTTCTTTAATCCAACAGGGATGTGAGATGAGTGGAAGTTAGTTCCAATGTGGAGTCTAAGCCCACATCCCTGAGCATTGTGCATCCTCATCAGGTAGAACCCACTGGCCTACCTTGCATTTCCAGTGGATCTGTATCCAGGCCTGATTTTGTGATGTCAGGAATTGGCATTTTGGAACATCTTGGTCTCACTAAATTACACTGATCTTCCCAATGTTGACACATTTAATTTTGCAATGTCAAAATATGGAAAGTGTTCTCATCATCACTGGTGTCACTCCAAAGTCTTGGAGGACTTGGAAGCTTTCAATCTCACTGTGATGGATGCAGATTTTCTAAAATTATTTTTCTGTTGCTTGAAATTTGGAATTTTACTATGGGCAGCAAATACCGTCAGCCATTTTTGGTGAATTGACACGTCATGTTATTTAGTCTCCCAAGCCCCCGCGTGTGAGTCCTTCTTAGAGTGGGATGTGTTCATGGCCAGCAGCGGCCTCCGTGTGTCAGGAGCTTTGTCGTTCCAGGAGCGTTCACTTCAGTGTGCAGCCGAGGGCCTTCATGTACACGTCCCGTTCTGATACACGGAATATTGTTTTAAATTGTACTTGAGATTTGAGACATAATATGTTAATAATACTTATTGTCCCAAAGAATTGTTAAGTGAAGCTGACAAAAGCTTTGGATGTTGTGAACCTGACACAGGCATGAACACAGGACTGAGGTCCTCCTGCCACTGCCTGGATTGAGCCGAGGCACCAGAAAGTTTATCCACCTCCTTTCGGTTGGATTGAGCCAAGTCGCCAGCAGTTTCATTCACCTCATTTTCGTTGGATGGAACCAAGGCACCAGCAGACTTATTCACCTCATTTTGGTTGGTTTCACCACCTGTGCAAATGTTAACACAGGGGGAGAAAAAACAGCATCTAAGTATCATCATGAAAATTGTTCTGGCCTCAGGTGTCCCCTCAAAGGGTCTCCGAGGCCTCAGGGGCCTGCAGATCACACTTTGAAGACTGTTATGTTCCATGTGATTGGGTTGAAGATGTGTCGTCTTTTTAATGTGTTGTTAGATTCCGTTTGCAAATATTTCATTTAATGTTTTTGCATCTTTACTGGATGATAGCAATTTGTTGTGTTTCATTCTTTGTCTGCCTTTGGAAAGATCATTTGCAGGTTTTTCTTTCTTCTTCTGTGCTCCAGAATAATTCAGGTAGCACTGGAATCATCAGATTTATAAAATTTGGTTGAATTCCCCTGTTAGACTCTCTGGGTTTTTGCTTTCAATAGGAGAGCCCTTACTTAATTTTATTTCCTTTAAGGTTATTGGTTTAAACTTTCTGACTTTACTGTGGTCAATTTTATAAAAGTATTTTTTCAATTTCTGTTAGTTTTCACATTTTATTTGAAGAAAGTTGCATAAAGTCTTATCTTGGGATTTTAAAATTCTCTTATTGAAAGAGAAGAGAAAGAAAATGACTTTCTCTTGTCATTTCTAATTTAATTTATTTTTTCCTATTTTTCTTCATTAATTTGGCTACTAGATTTACCTGTTTTGTTAGTTTATTAAAAACACATGTTTGGATTTGTCGGTTCTAATTTATTAGAATCTAATTTAGAATCTGAATCTAATTTATTAGATTCTTCCTTTAACTTTATTCATTTCTGACTTGCTTTATTTTGATCATTCTGTTGTACTTCATTTGAAATTTTAATATCTTTCAATTTGCTTTTTATTTAAAAATGTTTTCAAAGTAAACTTTTATCTGAAAGATAAATGCTTTTTGTTGTGTTTTTATTATTATTTTTTCAAAATACTGTGAAATTTTATTTTCTATCTTTCTTTAGTGGCAAAGGTTGCTTAATATAATTTTATATGCATCTCAGCTCTATTTTTATTCATCATTAATTTCTAGATTTTTATTTTGCATTCTGCCCTGAGAATCATGTCTTATTAATTAAAAAATTCTATTCTTTGAGTTTTTGAGGCTTTCTTTAGGGTCAGAAATTTACAAATGCTCCATGTGCATTTGGAGCAAAAATGTCTTCTCTTTGATTAGACACCTTTAGGTTTGATTAGAACCTGAGTTCCATGGATCCCACCCAAACCATCTTGCAGATCATTGTGCTGAGGACACATGGGCCCTTACAAAGCTTTGGCTGCTTGGCCCATCTCAGGCTGCGAGAGACCTGCCTGTTATCTGTGTTCCTGTCTACCTCCCCTTGTATCTCTAGTGGTTTCTGGCATATCATAGGCTTTGCTGGGTCACTGGGTTATAATTATTAAGAGCTGAATCCTGTGGAATTATAGCATAAACTTCTTGGCCTCTTTTAATGCTCATTACTCAAAATTCTTCCTCAGCAGAGATCAAAATACTGAGGCCTAATTCTTTTTTCTTTTGCCTGCTATAGTTGAACCTTTTTCTTTAGTTTCTACCTTCTTGAATATTTTGTTTTAAGTATGTTTCCTATATACAGACTAATGCATTTTGTTATGCAGCCAACCTAAAAATCTTAAAAGGTACTTTAAGCCCGCTTACATTACCATTATAAGCCCACTTACATTATTGTTATTTTTTTACCTACGTTTTGTCATGTTGTTTTATATTTTTATGTAAACAAGGCTTTCATAACATTTTTCACTGTGCCCTGTCTCTGTGTCTGTGTCTCTGTGTCTCTGTCTTTCTCTCTTTCCCCTCCTCACCCTCACCTTAAGCATATTTAAGGTACAGTATGTTTGCTTGTGTTTTGGTTGTGTCCTCAGCTTTATGCTAATACTACTACGTGACACCTCCTGAGCCCCCTCTCCCGTTGAGGCCCCCTGAGCTCCACTCTCTTGCCCGAGACCCCTGAGGCCCCTCTCCTGCCTAAGACCCCTGAGCCCTCTCTCCCATTGAGGCCCCCTGGCCCTCTCTGTGTTGAACGCTGGCTGTGGCGCTCACTGTGAGGACGATGTGTTGGACAGTGCCTGTGTGTGTCTCTCTTCTACCTTCCTGCCATTCAATTTGAGGCAACAGTCTTCCACCCTAATTCAGCATCTCTAAATAAATTGACAAGGTCTCTCTCATTTTTCATGTTCTCTTCAATTCTTTCCTTCCAGTTTAAATTATTTTTTCTATATTTTGGAAACATATTTACTGCCTATAGAACTTTCTTTCAAATTTGCCTGCTTTTATTGCTTTTGAAGCTGCCCTGACACCATCTTCTGGCTTCATCCTCTGTTAAGGAGTTAAATCTCAGTCTCGCTTCCTGCAACTATAAACTGGAAAGGCTTTCTTTCCCTGGTTTTTCATTTTTTGGCATATAATTAATTTGATATTCCTGGTTGTGACTATGTTATCTTTATTCTGATTGCTGACTAGGACTTTCAGGATTCTTGAATGTGTGGCTTTATGTCTTTTGTCAGTTTTCAAAATGTTTCAAGCATCACCTTTTCAATGATTGCTCCTCCTCCACAATGCTCTCTCCTCCTTTGCAGCCCTGGTTACGAGTGCAACAGACCCAGCACCTTGTCTGAGGTGTGGCCTGTGTGTCTGGTTCTTGTAGTTTTTCTTCTGTGTTCTCTCTGTGCTTTTTCTACATATTATCTTTTAAACCTACTTCATGAATTACCTCTTTTGTTTCCTTAGTTCTTAATTTCAGTGATTGAACTTTTTAAAATTCTAGAATATTCAATAGAATTTTTTCATAGCTTCCAATTATCTTCTGAAATGTCCACTGTATCATTTCTTGCACATATTAATCACAATGATTTTGAAGTTCATGCGTGCTTACTGATAGCTGCATCTGCTTCAGGGGTCCTCTGCCTGAGGAAAGCTGCCTTGTTAGACAGCACCTCTCTAGGATGAAGACACTGCCACTGTTTCCATGGTGCCAGACAAAGCCGCCCCACACATAAATATGTGTGGCCTGGATTAATTTATCTATTATTTGCTGTATATTGTATCTCTGGAAGACACGAGGCTGATAGCTGAGGATAAACAAGTTAACAGGGCCTATTCCTGCCTCTGAGGGACTCTGGAGGAGTCACTGGCTGGCAGCCGTGTGCGCTGCAGGGTCCTGGGCAGGCTCACATGGCAGCTTCATTTCTGTAGAAGAAGGAGCTTTATCCAAGCTCTGGAGGAAGGCAGAGGGGATCTCCTTGTGGGACATTCAGACTTGAGTCTGGTATTTTTGTGCTTTCTGTTGGATAATGCATAATGTGTATCAATGTTTCCTTATCGTGAGAAAACCTACTTCTTGTGTCTAGAATGTGCTCAGACTGTGGTATGGGGCCAGGTCCTGGGTTCGCCCTGGAGTTCTCTTTCCTGATTTCTTGGTGAATGATCCAGGTAGGAGGAGCGTGGCATATCTGGGAAGCTGCCAGCGTCTCCAGGCTGGGGTATTCCTGGCCCTAGGGGAGGCGTGATGGGGCCTGGCATTTCCTTGGAGAAATCAGGCACCCAAATCCACTGATGCTCATGAGAGCAGGTGCTACTCTTTACCATGTGCACGGTGCTGGTGTGTAGTGCAGGGCCAGACCCAGCCAGGCCTGGGGCAAAGGGCCCGCTGTCTACCCAAGGACCCCAGCACCACAGGAGCTGAGGTCCCAGCTGCATCCTCAGATGGCCCCGCCTGATTCAACTCCCAGCCAGCCTCACGTCTGAAGAATGCAGCCTCTGCATCTGCACAGGTTTTAAAGGAGGCCTGTTTTATACTCATTTTGCCTTCTGTAGATGTGTCTCCAGCTCATTCCATAATTAAACTCTGAAAGCTCCTCATTCCCGGGAACATGACTGCCTTGAAAGGATGCAGCTCCATCATTCTCAGCGTCTTTCAAAGAAAATACACAGATGAGAAAGTGCAACAAGGGAGCTCAATGCTTTAGGTTCTGGCGGTCTCCAAGCTGGTGACGCTCAGCTCAAGAGGCTCTTTGCGCTGCACAGAATTCCTCTTCCGGAGACCCCGGCTGAAGTCTGACACTTGCCGATGGGACCGTCCTGGGCCCGACATGTCTCTTGACTCATTAGCAGCCCAGTTTGGGCAATTCCAGTTTATTTGTTTTGAGTGGGTAAATTGCTGCTGTGGTTATGGTTATTCCCATTAGCAATTCTGTAACCCACAGAGATTTTCTGCCCAATTGATCAATAGCCAACAGAGTCGGAACCATGGAACTGCCACAGTAAATGAAGCTTCTCTGGGCTGCAGCTTTGTGTCTGTGAGCCACTGGACACTGATATCTGCATTAATGTGCAGAGCTGGTATCTAACACTCCTTCCAGTGAACCAGAACATGCATTTTAAAATAGAACAGTAATTTTGAGGTAAGGAAATGTCCGTTAGATAGGCGAGGTCTTTACAATGTGATCACATGGACACAGCAGCTGCCTAAGACAGATCCTGTCCAGTCAGAATCAGCTCACCCCCTAGACAGACCCTGTCCAGTCAGAGTCAGCTCACCCCCTTGACAGATCCTGTCCAGTCAGAGTCAGCTCACCCCTCTAGACAGATCCTGTCCAGTCAGAGTCAGCTCACCCCTCTTCAGCTAACCTGGGCTGCCCGACAGACATGGGTCACGTCTCAGGTGAGGATGGTTGAGAGGGCGCCAGCTCCTCAGGCTTTGCCCGCTGGTGTCAAATGAGGAGGGGTACATGGCACCGGTGGTGGCCTCCAGCCCCTGTTCTGAAAGAGCTGGTTTTGCACCCTCAAGCTCAGCTCGCAGTCCAGTGCCTCCCCAGGGAGAGTCTCTGGTTTTACTGCACCTTAGTTCCAATTTTAAATTTGTCCTTAACTTTATGCCTTTTTCAGTTGGGGCCTCTCTACCATTTCAAAGACAAAATGGGAACAGGGAGTTGTAATACAGAAACGTCCAGAATCCTAAAAAAGAGTGGATGAGGCTATTCCTTAACCCATCAAAGCCAATGGCAGGATGGCCAGGATGGAGCATGGAGCTGGCCTGAACTCAAAGCCAGCCCTGGCTCTGCTGGCCTCAGAGCAGCTTTGCCAGGCCCTGCACCAACGACCAAGACAAAACACACCTCTGCCCAGGGCCAAACCTGAACACAGTATAGCTGTCATAAACATGCCTCAGGCCCCACGTCCCTCCATCTTCAATCCCATAAGCTGGCTCGTGGACACCTCCCCACAGGAGTATTTTGGAATAACACTACAGAACCAGTTTTCTCAAATGAGTTTTAAAATATTCAGGAAAGAAATAAACAAGACAAAACAAAACATCGCCCACAAAGGAATTGACTGACCTTTCCTTGTGTTGGTAACCTTTCCAGTAATTGGGCAAGAAATCCACATTTTGCCGATGTTTTTTATAAAGCCATTTTTTAACAAACCTGCATGTATTCCAAAAGTAAAGACAAAACAGGATGAATCTTGAGGAGCCAGAGAGGGGAAGGAGGAACGTTTGTTTCTTAAGGGCTTCTCTGAGGCAGGTTCCCAACTTTATGCCTTGATAGCTGATTTCTTTCCCTAATCAGCACCTTCTGTGTCAGATCCAGGCAAGAGTTGAAATCCGTGGGATTCGTGGAAAAGCATACATTTAGGAAGTGCATTTGGCTGCATCCTGTTATGTTAAAGAATAGCGCCTCCACCTTCCTCTCAACACTGACCTCAGCCTCTTGGGTCTATCCAGTGACGGTGAGACACAGGCTGGGTGCCTGCAGCCTCCCTGCACAGGAGCCACGGCAAGGATGCAGAGGAGACCCTGAATTCCCCTTCCTTTCATAGAACCAAGAGCACTGTAAAGACCCACAAGATCACAATTACAAATTCCACAATTTAAGGGAGAATCTCCACTTCTAAATATTATGTAAATGTAGTATCTTCCATGTGGAAGTGACTCCTTTAAACCTTTAATTAAATACAGAGTTTCTAATAGCTTTCATGAGAGCAGAGCATGATGCGCTTGAGGAAACACAGACCTTGGAAGTCCGATTGTGATTATTTCCAGAACCATAAATTTTGGGTTTTCGGCACAGGAGAAAGACTATTTCTAAAACAAATGATAAAATACAATTTAAAAGTGAGCAACAGGTCCTCTCCTCTGCTTGGGACCTGTGGCCACCGCCTCACCTCACGCTGGTGTGACCCACTGAAACTTAGTCTCCTCCCATGGTGGGTGAGCTCGGCCCTCCTGGGGATGGACAAGGGCATGGCAAGACGCACTAGGCCCCGATCCCTGTGGCTGTGGCCTCTGCTCTTCCCACCTGGAGCATCCTCTGGTCACCAAGAATCCCACCTCACCCAGATCCAGACGGCCCGACCAACCCCTCATGCTCAGGGCCCCCAGAACCTTCCTGACACTCGATTCTCAGCTCTTGACAGATTGTGGCATTTTTCCCTCCACTTTCAAATTGTGTATAGATTGCAATTGTGGAATGCACAGTCGTCAGTCTTCTTCTCCAGGGTCCAGACGCCTCCACTGAAGGAAAGCTTCCTAGTAAGCATTTCCACAGTTTATGGGATCCTCTTGGACAACAGTGCTCAGGAAATCATCCTTAAATGACAGACGTTGAAACCTCCATGCAGAGAGTCCGGAAGAATTCAGGAAGGCAGGGTGGCAGCTGGGAAAGGCAAATCCTGAAGCATTGTGGATTTCCAAGGTGACACGTGAGCTAATCCTGCTGAAAACAAACTCCGTAGCTTAAATTCTTATTCTGTCCAATTTAAATCCCTGGGCACATAACAGAAATACAGGATAACATCTTAAAATTAAAACAATTACGAAAGGAAGGTTGTAAATTAATATTCCATTGGACTCTCCTGAAAAGTGATGGTTTCTCTTATTCTTTTAGACAAAATGGGAGAAAATGCCGATGTTAGAGTCAGGGTTCAGAATTTGTTGATATTTGTGCTAATGTCAGAAAAAGTGATACAATATGTTACAATTAGTGCCACACGTGTTTATATTTTTAAGGTCAAATACTTTTTCTTATGGTAAAAATAACATGTTCAATTATAGGATAAAAGTAAGTTAAACTAAAATAAAATTCCCCATTATTCCCATCACCCAGAAATAATCGGTAACATTTTGCCAATCTGTATGCATTACCATTTTCGAAACAAGGATACTGTTATAGTCACTCTTTTGTAATCTTGTTTTCAACATTTATGCAAGTCAGCATTTTTCTGCGTTGGTTACATTAGATGACATGCTATCTAGGCCGACTGGGAGACAGACTGGGGTGCCCCTGGGGTGGGACACGCAGCCCTGGGTCCCTCAGCAGGGGATATGGCCAGGTCAGCTCCGTGTGAGCCGACAGCCGACAGCCAGGCTCTCCTTTGTCCGGCCTCCACATGAGCAGGCCCAGCCCGCGCCCAGCGCAGCCTTCCCATCGCCTGCAGAAGGCTCCGGAGAGCGGCGCCTGGGTGTGACCAGCTGCCACAGTGAGGTGGCAAAGGCCTGTGTTTTACGCTGAATGTTTAAGGGTCTATTGCACAGCAGAAGAAACGCAGGCAGCCTCTACCTGCTCCTCAGGCCTGTGCCCCTGCTGGCCCAGGGTGCGTCCCTCGCTGCCACGAGCCAGGGGACCCAGGTGTGCTGGCGTCCAGGTGTGTGTGTGGGGCTCTGGGGGCTCACCTGCAGCATGGAAGCCACACACAGGTGAGCAAGTGGAGGGTGGGCGGCCAGGCCTCCAGCTGCAGGCCTTGGATTCCATCCTCCTCCTTTTCCTTCTAAATCCACCAGGCTTCCCTGCACATGCCTGTTCAGTCAGTCAGGTGACTCAAAACACCAAACCTTCAGGCCCCATGCACCTGCCTCTTCAGACAGCAGCACTGGCTGGGACATGCTGGAGCCCCAAGTGCACTTTCAAAGTGAAATGTAGGTTTGGGGTTTACGTGAGATTTGCTTTTGTGCATGCACGTGTGTGTCCATGCGTGTTTGTTTGTATGGGTGTGTAGTGTTGAGTGTGGTGTGTGTGTAAAGTGTGATGTGTCTGATGTGTGTGTGGAGTAGAGTGTGTGTGGCATGGTGTGCATGTGCGTGGTGCGTGTGTGTAGTGAGTGTGTGGTGTGTGTGTGGTGTGTGCAGTGTGTGTATGGTACATGTATGTGTGTAGAGTTTAGAATCTGCATGCACACAAAGGTATGTGTGGCTGTGTTGTACACGTGTAATGTGTGATATGTGTGAGGTGTGTGGTGTGGTGTGTCTGTGGTGTGTGTATAGTGTGTGGTATGTGTGTGGTGCATACATGGCGTGTGTGTGGTGTGTGTATAGTGTGTGGTGTGTGTATGGTGCATACGTGGTATGTGTGTGGTGTGTGTGTGGTGTGAAGCATGTGTGTGTGTGGTGTGTTTGATATGTGGTGTGTGTGAGGTGTGGTGTGTGCAGTGTGTCTGTGGTGGATGTGGTGTGTGTGTGTGGTGTGTCTGGTGTGTGGTGTGTGCTTTGTGTGTTGTGTGTGTGGTGTATAGCATGTGGAGTTTGTGTGTTGTGTGGGGTGTGTGTTGTGTTGTGTGTCTGGTGTGTGTTGTGTGTTGTGTTGTGTGTGGTGTGTGTGTTGTGTTGTGTGTGGTGTGTGTCTGGTGTGTGGTGTGTGTGGGGTGTGTGGTATGTTTGTGGTGTGTGTTGTGTGTGGGGTGTGTGTGGCATGTGTGGTGTGTGTGTTGTGTTGTGTGTGTCTGGTGTGTGGTGTGTTAATTGTGTGTGTTGTGTGTTGTGTTTTGTGTGTGGTGTGTGTGGCATGTGTGGTGTGTGTGTTGTGTTGTGTGTGTCTGGTGTGTGGTGTGTTCATTGTGTGTGGTGTGTAGTGTGTGTGGTGTGTGGTGTATGTGTTGTGTTGTGTGTGTGTCTGGTGTGTGGTGTGTGTGGGGTGTGTGCATGTCTAGTGTGGTGGGTGTGTGGTGTGTGTGTTGTGTGTGTGGTGTGTGGGGTGTGTATGTGGTGTGTGTGGTGGCTGTGTGGTGTGTTCGGTGCATGTAGGATACCTGCGTGTGTGTACAGTTTAGGATCTGTGTGCACACACAAGTGTGTGTGGCTATTTTGCACAGGTGTGGCTTGTGCAGACACAGACCTCCGTAGGCTCCGGGCAGGGCAGGGCAGTCCCGAGGAGGAGGCGTCTGGGGACTCCACCATCTAGGTGGGTTCTGGCCTCTGTTCTCAGCCTGGGACCCCCTGCTACTCTCGACCCCTCTGCGTCCCCCGCTGTGCTCAGTGGGCCCTGAGCTGTTGCTGCGTTTGTCCGGCTGCATTGTGACCTGCATTCAGGTGCAACGTGGATGAAGGAGTGCGCTTGATTTTATTGCATTTTATTTAAATGATTATGGTCGGTTCAGCATCTGAATGGTTGGATTCAGTTGTTTTCTAAATGTTTTATTTTTCAATGTGTTGATGAGCTATTCTGTAAACTGCTTACTTCTTTAAGATAGGGTGCATGTTGTACATCCTGAGTGCATCTGAATGAAAGTGAGCAGGTACGATGTTGATTCAGTCCCATGTTGCTTATCTCCAGCTGAAAGACGTCTGTGGCTGTAATCCCCAGGAATCGTGGAGACCTCAGTTGGATCAGTGGCCTCTGGGACAGGCCCACAGGGCGTGTGGACAGAACAAGGCTGACAGAAGACCGCGTGCCAGCCAGGAAAAGAAGACAGTTCAGTTCAAGCTCTGAGCTGCAGGGGAGGCGGCCAGCCGTCTGCTTTCCCTTCCCTTCCACGTGAGTGGGCTGCCACCTCCTCAAACACCAAAGGCAAGAAAGAACTTTTAAAGATGTTTGTGAGGCAAAATAATTGGATTTAATACCAATAAAAATTTAAGACCACAGAACTGAATGCTGTGAGCAAATATGGTGATGTGGTTTGGCTGTGTCCCCACCCAAGTCTCACCTTGGATTGTAGTTCCCATAATCCCATGTGTTGTGGGAGGGACCTGGTGGGAGATAATTGGATCAAGGAGGCGGTTTCCCCCACACTTTCTCGTGGTAGTGAATAAGACTCATGAGGTCTGATGGTTTTATAAAGGGTGGTTCCCCTGCACACACTCTCTTGCCTGCCCCATGTAAGACATGCCTTTGCTCCTCCTTGCCTTCCCTCATGATTGTGAGGCCTCCTCAGCCATGTGGATGTGTGAGTCCATTAAACCTTTTTCCTTTATAAATTACCCAGTCTCAGGTATGTCTTTATTAGCAGCATAGGATCAGACTAATACATACGGTCTCTCTCTCTCTGCATATATAGGCTGCATATATAGGCTGAAACAAGGAACTTAGTTTTTATAAATTGTTAGAGATTTCAAAAAATGTATTTCATTTTCAAACACCTCACAGAGGGGAGGGAATCATGACTCAGGCTAGAGCAGTCTCTAAAGGAAAACATTTTCTTCCTGGACCTGTCTGGGAGGAAGCTGTGCAGCCCCTCCTACCTGGACGACAGGTTGGTGCAGACTTGGGGTCAGGGGCGCCACAGCCGGGCCGCATTTCTCACATCTGAACTGGGTGGCAGCTTTGCAGAGTCACGCTGAACCATGGGTGCACTGGGGTCAGCTCTGGTTTTGAAGTTTATGATTGAATTTGAGGTTAATTTTGGGTCACTGGGCACACTGCCTTACCTATATTGCATTAAAACACAGGTTTCCAACTTGCTCTTGAAGTCAATAGATGAATCAGCTCAGTGATTCACTGTCTCCTTATCTTGTAAATTTTGTTATATCCTGAAAGAATCATCCTTGCATATTGATGGAAACCCTTTGAAGTTCCAATACATTGTGTTTTTCAAAATAAGGTCATCATTTGTATCTAATGCCTGACCTATGAAAAATCTCTGCTTCAAAACCCATGACGATCCTCCAGCCATGTGGCCAAGCTGTTTACCGGCATTTCCTGCATGTGCCTCCTGGGTCCTGGGTGAGCTGCGGGTTAGGAGTGTGAGGCCCTGGGATCCGGAAGGGATGGCTGTGTAGCCGACAAAAGGATTTGTGTCCCAGACTTTGCTGTTCTTTGAACTACAGCGATGGTGCTGGACCACCCCCTGCACAGACGCCTTGTGGACTGTGTCAGATTAAAGCCTGCTGTACCGGTGGTCCCCTTTCTCCTGTGCACCTGCGTTTTGGCTCGTGAAGCCCACCTTGGCATAGGATGTAAAAAGCCTTGGCATAATTCGTTCAGTAGCAGAAGTCAAATGAACACTCACTTGGCCCCTTCCACTCACACAGTGATCTGAGGCGGCCCCAGGCCTGTGTCAGAGCCGGCTTCCAGGTCTAACAGTCTGCCTCTCTGTCTGGGCTCAGCATTTTCGAAACAGAGCTCCCGTAGCCAAGTAGCTCATGGACAATTCCTGCAGGGCGGCATAGGACACGCTTTGTTTTAGCTGGGAATGTTCGGTTGTCAGTAACAGAACACTCGACAATTTTGGCGGAGGCAGGAACGGGGCCGCTCCCTCAGCACTGGAGGGTCGGGGCTTCCACTCTGACTCTTCTCTAGGTGGCTGCTTCGTTATTTCCTGGAAAACCAGTCCCCTGGGGACCCGTAGCCCGCGTGGGCTCCCGGTGTGGATGCGCTCAGACCTGCGTCCCAACCTCAAGCCCTGGAGGAAGAAGGCTGGGAAGCAGGCAGGTGCCCCACTTAGAATCCAGACTCTAATTCCGACTGTCTGGATAGGAACGCCCACCAGAGCTTTCAGTCTGGAATGGTCCTCTTAGTGTGGGGGCCCAGGGAATGGGAGTGTGGTGTGCACAGTGAGCCGTCGCAGACACTGATGAGCCAGCGTCTGAGCCACCGCCCGCAGGACCCTGGCCCGTGCAGATATTTGGCCATCACTGGGAAACTGAGTTAAGGAAAATCCTGAAGAAAACCCGTCAGTGGTTGCGCTCCGTGATGTACGCCTTGTCTAGAAACACACGTGGGGGTCTTGGCGTGAGGAGGAAGAGAAAGTTCTTAGATGCTGTGAACCTCAGTTTTATGGCCAGTTTGACTGGGCCACAGGGATCCCAGCGTGATCAGGCCTTATTCTGGGTGCCTCTGGCTATGTTTCTGGACGACGTTAATGTTTCAATCAGCAGACGGAGTAAAGCAGTTTGCCCTTCCCAGCGCAGGGGCCTCGTCCCATTAAGCCGAGGCCCACATGGAACAAGAAGCCTGCCCTTCTCCTGAGAGAGAGAATTCCTCCTGCCTGGGGGCCCTCGGACCAGAGCCACACAGGGCTCCCCCGGCCCCCGGCTGCCCCCTCGTCCTGTAGATCCGGGACTGATTGGCCTTGCCAATCAGGAGTCCGCTCCTTATAGCAAATCTCCCTCTGTGTCTGTCCTCACGCTCTGTTGCTTCTGTTTCTTGGGAGAACCCTGATTAATGCAGACTCTGTGCACTGGAGGAGAAGAAAGAGCCACAGGCAGAAGATGCCATCCGGATCCAAAAGCCCTGTGCGGCAGGCCTCTGATTGGACCAGATCACCCGGCCCAGTGATGCAGGCCTCTGATTGGATCAGATAACCACACCCAGTGATGCAGGCCTCTGATTGGACTGGATTACCACGCCCAACATTGCAGGCCTCTGATTGGACCAGATCACCACATCCAGTGCTGCAGGCCTCTGATTGGACTGGATTACCACGCCCAGTGCTGCAGGCCACTGATTGGACCAGATCCACATGCCCAGTGCCTCAGGCCTCTGATTGGTCTGGATTACCACATCCAGTGCCACAAGCATCCGATTGGACAGCTCATCATGCACTTGCAACACAGATGCGCACTGAGCACCCACCATGCTCAGGGCCTGCTTCTCACGGGGTTTATTATTAAAGAATCCTAAGAAGCTCCTGACATCCACAAGAACATTCTCCATGAAGTCCCTCGACCACACGTTGTGGCAAAGAGAGCATTCCCTGGACTGGCGAGGCGGCGTGCTGTCTGGGGCTGTCTGAGACTGTCTGGGACAATGGCTCTGGCAGCAGCCTCTGTGGCCGGCAGGTTGTGCCACGAGACAGGTTGGTCTTGTGAGACGCTGCCCGTCCGGGACCTGAGTTGCCTCTGGACAGTCCCCAGGAGCACCTGGAGAGTCAGACCGGGCCTCACCTCTTGCCTCCCCTTTCGAAGTCTGGGGACAGAGTGGAGCCCCGCTGTTCAGCATGGGAAGCGTGAGTGTTGAAAGATCAGAACCTTTATGTCAGTTTTACACAAATAATTTTTCCATCAGGTAAAATGACAAAGGACACCACTGCAAGTGTGGCAGTGACAGAATTGAAAATGCCTACTCTGAAAGGCAGGAGCCTGCAGTTGCAGAATCACCGTGATTCTCCCAGGCAGGGTCAAGAGTTCTAGCTCTTAGAAGTTTGCCGCCTGCAAATTCCTAAATCCCCTGCAAGGTAAGAGAGGGACTGGCGGAGCCTGAAGAGCGAAGTTACATGTTAATACCTCCATAGGCCTCGTGACCAACAAAAAAGGACTGAAAGTGAAAAAGCGAATCCTGTGTTTGAAGACCTTTGTATATTCAAGTTGTCTTTTCCTTCGTTTCATTTTCTTTCATTTTAACTTTCACAAAAGTCGCTATTTATTACTCATGCACATAAATATGTCTACTCCTGACTCAAGCTGGCAACCTATGGAGATTTAGGGTATTCACGACCCCCAGCAAACAGCAGTGCTCAGCGGAGCAGCTGTCTCTGAATGGAGCTGATGTCTGGGAGTGCTGCACTCCGATGAGCCAATGGAAGACTCTATCATCTTGAATCTTCACTGTGTTAACTGTGAAGTGCTTGAATCTGGGGGGACTGGGCCCTCACAGCCGCCAGGTGAGGGGGACCCTCTTCCCTCTCCTCTGGGTGAAGAGGTCCCAGCTCACACAAGTCACCCCTGGTAAGAGGCAGAGTCCAGAGCAGGACCTGGGTAGACGCCAAAGGCAACACTCCCTACCCCACACATGGGTTCCTCTCAAGTAAATCACCAGCGGGGCGAGGCGCACACAGCGTCTAGGAAGACAGGACAACCTGTTGTCACTTCCTTCAGCTAGGAGGCCCCACACGGAGCGCCACTGCCTCCACTATCTGATGCCACAGGGCAGACGTCGTGTGCTGGTTAAGGGAGGAGAAACTGCGGATCATTTTCCATCTTATTGCAAATCACTCTCTGACACTTTTGCCTCATCCTCACTCAGTACCCGCCGAGTATACCAGCAACAGTGTAAAATAAACACAGCTTAAAGAAGTAGGAACCCTTTATTCCTGGGACCTAAAAGCTTGACTATCCACGGTAAGTCGATGACTAGTGCCCACGGCATGAACAGCTCTGACACCAGAGTTGACAACAAAAACAGGAGTGTTCGCATTTCTAGGGCCTCAAGAAATGGGGAGTTTCTCCCAAGTACATTGACAGGGGTATTGTTCCCCTATTTTAGAATTATTACCCCGAGATCAGCAAATTGAAGTAAGTTGGTTGATCTCATGCCACAGCACCTGTGCTTTTCCAGCAAGGGAGGGATGGAGTCCAATGCAGGAGTCCCTGTCACAGAGAAAACCACTGTGATGGGATGTCTATTTGGGAATTAGGACGCAAAGGCAGATGGGATAGGGTGGGGAGTCTACATATTTTTTATTTGGATGCTTTGATGGATTAAAGTTCCAAAACAAGTGTGTATCGGGCAGAGGGCAGTCCGGGCTGTGGTTCTGCTCTGTGAGGCTGGGAGTCCAGGCAGGTCCTGTGTCCACTGGTTCACTTTTACAGCCTGAAGCCCCTCGGCAGGACATCTGCACAGAGGCCTGCAAGTGACTCCAGGGTGCTAATGATGCCCACAAGGCGAAAGCCAGAGAAAATCCCGTTGACTCTGCTAACCAGGGCACCCGTGACCACCAGTGCGGTTTTATCCTGCAAAGAACAAACCAGTTTGCAAACCACGCTTTGAGGCCAGAGGCATGGCGGTACTCACCAGTGTCTCCTGAAGGCTGGAGCCTCCGAGGGTTGATTCAAAAACTGTATTTTCTTATAAAATGTAGTAACATTTGAACCTTAAAAAAGGGCTGGGGAATAAGCTTATCTAGCCTCTCATGTAATTTTGTAACTGAGTGGGTCGAAGGCTGAGGAACAAAGGCGTCTGGCGCCAGCACCCCTGCTGATCTCTGTCCTCCCGGGGCTTGCCTGGGTTGGGAGTCTCTCCAGCAAAATCAGGCTGCAGAAATGAGATTCTAGTTAAACAAGGCCCACTGTTGCTTTAAGATGAAATGTCAAAGTTTTAAAAAATGTATTAACTTGCTCTTTTGGCCAAGAGATAAATAGATGTACTTCCTTCTACTCCACAGGCATTGAGTTGACAGAGAAGAGCTTGAATCATCGACATGGCGTGAGTGACCACATCCCTCACTCTGAGCCCCACTCCACAGCAGATGACTCTGAATCACCCCAGCTAACGGCGTGCCCAGCATCCTGATGCTCTGATGAGTCCTGAATCACCCGAGGGCAGGCGGTGCAGTGGCTGGGCTGTCTCAGAGGGCATCGCAGGCTGGGTGGACAAGGCTGGCCCAGAAGAGGGCAACAAGCATTTGACATGGAGTGGCAGGCTACCATCTTGCCTCTTCTGCAGTTTGTGACACTTAGGGTCATGAGTGTTTTCCTCATACTAAGGAAGGAGACTACTACTGCTCCTGCTGCCCTCCTTCCCCCACCTTGCCTAGTTCACAAAACAGCAAGAGAGAAAAAGCAAAAAGTTGGAAAAAAACAAAAGTAGGATAAATAGCCAGATAACCTTGGCACCACCACCCGGCCCTAGGAGTTTAAAAAAAGTGATAATAATAACATCAACCCCTGACCTAAACTACTTGTGTAAATTCCAGACACTGTATGAAAAAAGCATTGTAAAACTTTCTGTTCTGTTAGCTGATGCATGTAGCCCCCAGTCACGTTTCCCACGCTTGCTTGATGTACCATGACCCTTTCACGTGGACCCCTTAAAGTTGTATGCCTTTAAAAAGGCCAAGAATTTCTTTTTTGGGGAGCTCGGCTCTTAAGACGCAAGTCTGCCGATGCTCCTGGCTGAATAAAAACCTCTTCCTTCTTTAATCCGGTGTTTGAGGAGTTTTGTCTGCGGCTTGTCCTGCTACAATACAGTGGCCCGAAAGGCAAGGAAACTCCCGCAAGCGTTCAGAAAGGCTGCGGGTTTTTCAGGTAACATTTCTGCAGCCACTGATGTCTGACCCAAAGAGCTCTGAATGCTTGCCAGAAAGATGTGTAGTTTTAATCCCAAAGCCCTGAATGTTCTGATTTCCTCATTAAGACTGACTTAACATGAGCTATTTAGTCAGCTAAGTTATCAACTGAAGAAAGTAACCAGTGTTTCCCACTTATTTTCTTCTGTGGTTGTTTGAAAACAGCCGTGGTGTGGACAGAGTTCATGCAGCCTTGATGGTGGTGTGTCCCCAGCTCCGCGCATACACTAAACCTTTAATTCATTTCAGCATAAATAAGTTAATGAATATGCATACATGAATAAATTAACTGGCATAGTTTTAGTCCTATTGAAGTTTTAAACTCACCAATTTATCCAACTTCTCTGCACTGAGTTTTTATTCAAGTGAACTATTCCAGTCTTGTGACTTCTGATATAATAATAGTAACAACTAATATTTATTAGAACTTTAGTTTACCAAGCACTCCACATTTTATTTTTACATTTTGTCTTCACAAACCCCCATGAGACAGGCATTCTCACTACTCGCAGTGCTGATTGGCATGCAGAGGCTCAGGGGTTTAAATGGTTTCACTGAAGCAATGTGATCCGGTAGGATGTTGCTTTCCTATTCTTCCTAATACCACCGTGTTCAGATATGGGCAGCCGAGTGAGAATAGATCATTTCATGTGTGTGTATAGACGTAACCTACACTCACAGGCGGAAAGCTGTGCAGGCTGAGAAGTGAAGCCCTTGGCTGAACGACCAACAACAGCGTTCTAGGACCCCCTTGTCCTTGCTCCGCAGGCTACACCCCTCACATCTCCTCTGAACTGGAAAGAAAACTGTGCGGTTGCTTCTCCCTTTGACAGTCAGCCACAGTTCTCTTCAATGTTCTCCTGGGGACTTGGGTCAATGTTCTCCCGTCAAATCTTAGCCAGGCCCAAGATTACTGTGCCCCCCACCCCCCGCAGATCTGTCAGGACACACTACTGCCCCAGATGTATTTGGTCGCCCCATCTGTGTCCTATCTGCCGTCCGTGCCTCTGGCCAGGCTTCTTGTGAGGTCCTGACTCATGCTGTCACTCTCAGGTTGTTTGCCTGTGGCTGGACACACTGTTCATAGGAGCCCAGCTGGCAAAGCAAAAATACCTGAGACTGTGATGGTAAAAGCTACTTGTTCCCTGCATCCTTGGCTGGCGAGAAGCTGAAGAGAAGTGAAAGCTCTACCTGTGAAGAGGCAGCATTGCAGAAGGGAGGAGGTGGAGATTCTGTCCTCAGTGCCTAGGGCCCTGCCTGGATCTGGTTTTGCAGAGGGGAAGACGTGGAGATTCAGTCCTCAGTGCCCAGGGCCCTGCTTGGATCTGGTTTTGCAGAGGGGAGGGGGTGGAGATTATGTCCTCAGTGCCCAGGACCCTGCCTGGATCTGGTTTTGCAGAGGAGAAGAGGAGGAGATTCAGTCCTCAGTCCTCAGCACCCAGGGCCCTGGCTGGATCTGGTTTTGCAGAGGGGAGGACGTAGAGATTCTGTCCTCAGCGCCCAGGGCCCTGCCTGGATCTGGTTTTGCAGAGGGGAGGACGTAGAGATTCTGTCCTCAGCGCCCAGGGCACTGCCTGGATCTGGTTTTGCAGAGGGGAGGACGTAGAGAATCTGTCCTCAGCGCTCAGGGCCCTGCCTGGATCTGCTTTTGCAGAGAGGAGGACGTAAGGATTCTGTCCTCAGCGCCCAGGGCCCTGCCTGGATCTGGTTTTGCAGCTCCAGGGGAAACGTTTTGCACAAATTCTCACTGGGAGCATTATCAGGGCTGCAGCACTTCAGTCTCTCCTGACCTGAATCCTTTTAACATTAGCTGTGATGCTGAGAAGGATGAAATTGATGTTACCAACATCTGGTGGAAGACAAAAACCAGAGGGATTTCCACCCAGGCAGAGCCCCTCCGCAGGCCTCCCCTCTTTGTGGCCTGAGGTCGGAGAGGCCTCTGGAGCAAGCCAGGGGATGGAATTCTCAGTTTTCTTCCATTTGATTATTTTCCTATTTTGACGTCTTTGAAAAATGGCTCAGCCTTATGGTGCATGCGTTTTCTGATTGCTTTTGTCTTTGTTTTATTCTGAATCAAGGACGGTGGCCACTGTGGGCTCCTCATCCAGAATGTGGGGGCCCTCCGGGGCCTCAGTCCATCCATGCTGCAGTACATGGCGATTCTCATGCAGAGGATGATCTCAGGGATCAGCTTGAGCTGGCAGAGAATTAAATTATATGGTTTATAAGAGTCCTGCCTCAGGGTCAGTGACACCAGGCCTGTCTCTGCTGCTAGCAAGGCCGACTTTCTTATGTGCTGTCATCGTGGTAAAGGCCTTGCCCACGTGATGAAGACCCCGGACGGCTCTACTTGAGACAGATTTCAGCTACGTTGCCTGGGAGTCTCTGGTGCTTCTTCAAGGTTCTACTGAAGACAATGACGTCATCCAAGTACCTTGCAGTGCCTAAGGAGCTCTTGCCTTGGGAGCTCTGAGACCCCCTGTTATCTATTTTCGAATTGGCCAAGGACCCCCGGCCAGGCAGGGGATGCTCTGCCCATCCTCATCAGCCCTCGTGTCTTGTGATCCTCTCCCAGCCTCCTGGCAAGCATCCCTGTGCTTTCCATGGGTGAGCGTGGCTGAGCTCAGTCTCTCTTACTACAACTGCAGGCACGAGGTCTGCGGGACTCAGAAGGCTCCTCTTTGCTCACTGGCCTTTCCTGTAAGTCCCTGGTCACTAACCTCTGGCAAGACAATCCTTCTTGTGTTTTCTGGCGATGGACTTGAGTGATTAAAATGTAAGCAAGCGGTGGCTCCTCCTGGGGGCACATCCATTTTCTACCATGAGGAGGGCGTTGCCCCTGCCAGGCTGCTGCTGTCCTCTTGTATGCCCACCAGGCCATCCCCCCAGATGGCTTGGTACCCACACTGCCTGGGAATGGCCACTCCTGCTTGTCCCGGACCCACCTCCCCTGCAGCCATCCCGCACTCTTGAGGGGCCAGACCCTGGCTGAGCGCTGTTCCTAGGCCCTGGATGGCGGTGTGGATCTCCGTTCTTGTCAGGGTAATTTCCTCTTCTGTTTCCAGCATTTCGAGTATCCTTTCTAATCATTAGGTGCCCTAGAGAGGACAGATGCACGGCTGTGGAGTCTTGTTCTGTGATATGTCAGGTATGTGCTTGGGCGCGCGGAGGCTACAGGAGGTGGACAGGAATGGTCTTTCTCTTGCTCTGAGTCGCATGTGTGGGCCAGCCCACGGGTTCTGTGGAGGAGAATCCGCTGCCCACCTGGCTGAGTCTAGCCCTGGGCTGGCGATGGCCGAACCCCAGTTCCATTCCCGGACCTTCCCTAGGCTGCTGGGTGGGTTCCCTGGCCACTGTCGCTGGGCTAATCCATTCTATCTTCTCCTGGGGCGAGGCCATTGCCATGCTGCGCTGGTGCTGGCTCTTCAGGCAGCTCTTCAGCTTCGTGGCTCCCGGCCCAGCCCAGGCCTAACACAGGCCTGACCCTAGTGTTCGTGCACTTAGCTTTGTGTCTATTGCTGGTTTTTCTTTTCTTTTAAAACTTACTTCGCAGAAGGAATTCGGCCCGAGCAGCTGAGCTTCCGTGATAGTCTCTCCTGCTCAAAGCCGTCGTTTGCTCCCATGGACCTGGCCTGCCAGTTTCCATTCTCTTTCCCTTGTTTCATGTTTTCTGCAGTAGGTCCTCTAGTTTCAACCACAGGTGTTTACAGTGTTGCAGTTTTAATTTGTCGTTGTTGCATTTAGTTTACTTGACGCATGTTCAAAACTGCGCCATGCTGGTTTCTACCCGTCTCTGATGTCACCAAAGGCTGCCCAGAGGCCTGCAGCACATTAACGATGGTCTTAGTATTACACAGCTGTCTGACCAGTACCACAAATCCAGAGTCCAAGCAGCTCAGGTTTGCCTTCTCCCTGTCTCTGTGGGTCCAGCGCCCTGGGCTCAGCAGGGCCTCCTGCTCCTGCTCCTGTAGGGTGGGCTGGGCCTTCCCACACGGGCCTGGGGAGGAGCCTCTCCTAGGTGCTGGCAGGGCTCTGGCCTTTTCTTATTCCCTCTGATGCCAGCCAGCTACTGCAACCCTGGTGGCGTCTCCCTTGGGGTGCCCGGGTGCAGGTGTCCTCTGCCGGGCCGTGGGCGTCTCATTCTGTGTCCGGACCTCTCTGTGATGTGAACCTTGGGCTTTTTTTTTTTTTTTTTTCAGATGTTAAGGGAGTCCACCACATGTTTCCATGGTAACGGCTCCTTTTCCTGGTTTGCTGGAGGGTTCCGAGGGTCAAGGCCTCCTGTGTATTGACTGGGTTATCGCCTGGGGGTTTTATTGCTTTGTCTTTTACATTTAGTTTTACTGTTCCTGGAACTGAATTTGTTTGTGATGTCAGTCAGAAATCCTGTCACATTTTTCCACGTGGATATCCAGGGCCCCTGCCATTTGTGGGAAGGCCGCACCTTCTGCCCGCTCTGCTGTCCATCCACGTGCCCATCTCCGTGGGTTTCTCTCTGCATGGCTTGTTCTGTCCCGCATGTGCATCCTTGAGATCGTTTTTCTCTGGTTTAATGATTATAGCTGTACGGTGAGTCTACAGTTATTCCAAGTTTATTTAGACAAGATTTTCTTAATCTTGTAAATTATTCTAGGGTTTTTTTTTCATTATTAAACCCATAGGACTCTTTGGTGAAAACTGACATAGTTAAAATGATTGAGTCTTTCAGTTCAATTAGGTCTTTATTTTCTGTAATATTTTCTGGACTTCTCCATTCAAGTCTCATGTATTTTTTTGTTAGGAGTGTTGCTAAGATTTAACTTTTCTAACCCACTGTAAAAGTGTTACTAGGGGGTCCTTGCTCCCAGAACTCCTAAGATGGTGGCAGGTCGCTTCCAAAATGGCGGCAGCCCACTTCCAAGATGGTGGCAAGCCTACTGTTCTCTGACCTGGGGTTCTTGGCCTCACGGATTCCAAGGAATGGAATCTTGGGCCATCCGGTGAATGTCACAGCTCTATTAGAAGCCATGGGTCACGGAAGAGAACCATGGAACCCAGTGACTAGTGTTCAGCTCAATTAGGACGAACTGGGGCACTTAGCCATGCAGGAACAATGGCAAGACTTTAGCCTGATCCATCGGGAGTGGCAATGGGCACCTCGCTGGATCAGGAGCACAGCGGACACCCTGCTGGCTCTGAAGAGATGGAAGTCAGCGGCGGGTCTACGACAGCAGCAAACAGCAGTGGTGGAGGGCGAGCGAAAGCTCAGCTCCAGCCGTAACAAACACGGACCAGAAGAGTGCAGTTGCAAGATTTAATAGAGTGAAATAGAGTGAAAACAGAGCTCCCATACAAAGGGAGGGGACCCAGAGAGGGTAGCCGTTGCCAGCTCCAATGCCTGGCTTTATATTCCAATCACTGTCCCTCCCGCTGTGCTCTCAGGCAGTAGATGATTGGCTATTTCTTTACCTCCTGTTTTTGCCTTATTAGCATTTTAGTGAGCTCTGTGATTGGTCAGGTGTGAGCTAAGTTGCAAGCCTGGTGTTTAAAGGTGGGTGCGGTCACCTTCCCAGCTAGGCTTAGGGATTCTTAGCCTAGGAAATCCAGCTAGTCCTGTCTCTCAAAAGTATCTTTTACATTTTATTTTCTAATTGTTTATTGCTTGTATGTTAAAATAAAGTGAATATTTATGTTGATTTTTATTCAGCATCTTGTTAAAATTCAGTTATTGACTTTAAAAATTCATTTTCATACTTTATTGTATACTTTATATATACAATCATGTGATCTGTGTATAAAGGTGGGTTTTTATATTTCTCTCCAATTCTTACACATTTTCTGTTGTTCCAGTTTCATTCTCATGGCTGGGATCTGCAGGATGAGCTTACATATAGGTAATGATAATGGACTTCTTGCTTCATTCTCCATCTCAGGATGGACAGTGTTCAACCTTCTATGACTAATTACAGCCATGCTGTAGGCTTTTCATAGGTATCCTTTTTTTTTGACTCAGGAATTACATTCTCTTCTTATTCCTGGTTTGCTAAACCTTTTGTATTAATGGTGTCAACTATGAATATATATTGCATTTCATCAAATACTTTTTTCTGCATCAATCAATACGATTTATCTTTCTTCTGTTAATATGGTGATTTACATTAATTTGTCTTAGAATGTTCATTTCTTTCAGGTCCTTGCTGATTTTTTTGCCTGCCTTTTCCATTAGTTCCTGAGAAAAGCATTTTAAAACCAAACAACATAATTGAGGAGCTGTCTGTCACCCTTCGTGATTCTGAAAACACGTGCTGCATGTGTTTTGAGGTTGTTATTTGGAGCATGTGCATTTACAATTGTCTTACTGCCTTTGCAGTCTGAGTTTTTATTAAATGTTTCTCTTCATCTCTGGTCATGCTTTATGCCGTAGAGTCTGTTATTAGCAGAGCTACTCCAGGTTTATTTTTCATGATATTATTTTCACTTCTTTTTACTTTCCAACTTTTATATCATTATGTTGAAGTTATCTCTTTTGTTAATCACATAGTTGCATTGTGTTTTCTTTTTTCAAATATGTATGAGCAGCATAAAATTGGATGTTCCTTTGAAACAACAGCAGTCAGAAGTCCATGGGGAGGCGTCTTCTGAGTGCGAGGATAAGGGTGGATCACCTTAATGCAATCAGGGAATGATGTGTTAGAAGCATCTATAGTTCCTGCTTCCCCTAATTTCTAGCTGTAGCCATTTGAAGATTCTAAGCAAGTCCTCAACTGTTCAGCAGAGCCTCTGGTCCAGCACGAGACCAAAACCCAGGTATTGTTTCTCTGCTCCTTTGAGACTTCAGAAACCTCTGCTGTGGTTTTCAGTGTCTCAGAATTGGCCATCATCTCTATCAAAACAGCCTCAGTGGCTGAGCTCCTCGCCCCGTCTCCTTCCCCACATAGGAGCTGGTCTTGCCCTTGGCCCTCCTAACTCTCCAGCGTGTCCAGCCTGACTGGGAGAAACGTCCTGTTCAGGTGTTTGGTTGTCTAAGTGCTTCCCACGGGGACGCCGGGCCTGAGCCTCTGTGAGAAGGGGAGATCCCTGCGCAGTGTAGACCAACTTCTTTCCCTTTTCCAGGCTCCCAGTTTCTCCGCCTGTGCTGAGACCTTGTTTCCCAGGACCTTGGTGGACTTGGCTTTCATGACTGGTGCCTCACCCCAGCACATGCGCCTAAAATAACAGAAAAATACAGTGCCTGCATGTTGGGAGCAAGCCCCCCAGAGTCTGGCCCCAAAACTGGCCATAAATAAAATCTCTGCAGCAATGTAACATGTCCATAATGGCCATAACGCCCAAGCTGGAAGGTTGTGGGTTTACAGGAATGACGGTAAGGAACACCTGGCCCGCTCAGGGCAGAAAACCGGTTAAAGGCATTTTTAAGCCATGAACAATTAGCCTGAGCGATCTGTGCCTTAAGGGCGTGTTCCTGCTGCAATTAATTCAGCCCATCCCTTCGTTTCCCTTAAGGGATACTTTCAGTTAATTTAATATCCATAGAAACAATGCTAATGACTGGTTTGCTGTTAATAAATATGTGGGTAAATCTCTGTTCGTGGCTCTCAGCTCTGAAGGCTGTGAGACCCCTGATTTCCCACTTTACACCTCTGTATTTCTGTGTGTGTGTCTTTAATTCCTCTAGCGCTGCTGGGTTAGGGTCTCCCCAGCCGAGCTGGTCTTGGCACCTGCATTTAATAATCTACTTTTGCCTTAGACTTTAGAACCCATCATTGAGAAAATAAGAAAGTCTTGGTGAGTGGGCAGAAATAAGCTCTGAAACTCGGCGTGGAGAGATGAGAATTGCCTCTCCAGCTGTGAAAGGCGGGCGCACCTCCTGGTCATCTGCCCTAGCTCAGGTACTCTTTTCTATCATATTTAAGGAAGGAAATCTCAGTATTCATTAAGAGAAAGTAACCAAAAACTTGCATTAGTGGAACTATTGGCAGAGTGTGCAATGCCTTTTACACCTGTAGCTCCCAGGGATTAAGGATCCACACCTTGCCTTATAAATGGAATGCTGCCTGGGACCTTGCCGACCAGGAAACAGGAGAAGCCCAGTTATTCACTGCATTCCTGCATGCTAAAAGGACATTTTGTCCTTGGCAATGGTGGAGACTGTCTTTCTAAAGGTTTTTCTTGTTTTCCATGTAGTGTGAACCTTCTCACAGTTGACTTAAGGTGGCTATGGGGCTGCACCTGTTTCTTCTGCTCTGGGGCTGCCGCACTCACAGCGCCACTCAGCGAATCCCCTCGCTTTACTTAATTAGCAAATGAGTCGCACCTGAGGGCTCACTCAGCAAAATTAAAAACTTAATTGGGCTCCTCCTCCAGCTAATGTCACAGTGGGTTCAAGGCAATGAATCCCAGCTAGAATTAAGAGTTTACTTAAAACTTAAAGGAAAATAGGCTCCATTTTCATTTCACAGTAGGCACCATTAAAGCTTTTGGGGGAATGTGGGTTAATGAGAAAATCCATTTACTTTAAGGATTTGTGATCTTTGCTTCACTGTAAGGGAAAGTGAATCTATCTCATTTTTATTGGCTGTGCTAGTGGGTGGTTCTTATTATTTCAATGCTGGCTTTATAATTATCACACAGTATTATTATGGATGTGACATGTACCTAAATATGTCAGTGATGAAACTATCACCTCTGCACACGGATTGCACCAGTAGAAGTGTGTCCAAAACCTGCAGAACCCGCCCGGGATCCCAGACTACCCCTCCTCACCTATCGCCCCCCTTGAAAAGGCCCGCCTTCAAGGCCCCACTCAAGCTTTGCCGTCTCCATAAAGCTTCCCATGGTTTTTCTAGCCAAAAACCATGATTTCATTTACTACAACATTCTGCGGCTCTTTACCTCGTGCGTGGGCCTGCACTGTGCTGCATACCCCAAGGTGTCTAGTAAGGGTCCCCAAATCCAGCCCTTACGGTTTCTGCCCTTTCTGCATCATGCTGCCTCCCACCCTTGGCGTTTTAAAAAATCTGAGACAAGCGTGTCCATGGGGAGCAAAAATGCACCGAGAAGAGAAACCAGTGGCACATGTTTCCGAGCTGCCGCACCTTCTGGGAACCGAGACGCAAACTCTCAGAGAAGTCTGCAGACCCTGGGTGCACACGGGGTCTCTGCATACATTTTTGCTGCAGATGAGTTTATGGTCAAAGTGAAAAACACACGAAGGACATACACATTTCCACAAACAGTAGCGTCCCGTCTGGATTTTCAGAGGCAAAGGGAATAGTCAAGGGGCCGTGGCGTTAAGTGTGTCTACAATCAAAGCTCACGGCCGAGGCCCTGGGGGAGGTTCAGGTGTGCACCAGGGGGTGTGGTCCAGTGCTGCACTGCCAGGGGCCTCACCTTCCTTAAATTCTGGGCCTTTCCCTGGGTGCTGGTTAGAAAAGGCGGGTTCCATGAACCCTAAGTCCTGTGGCCGCCACCTATCTCGCGGCCGCACAGGTAAGGTCCCGCCCCCTCCACCTTCTGCTGAGGGTCCAGGTGATCCCCTGGTGGTGCAGCCCAGGCCCTCACCCCTAGGAGACCCTGAGCCTTGCTCACCACGGAGTCCTTGGGCTGGGCTCCTGCACACGGCCACACACCATCCAATGCTGGGCACCGGGAGATGCCTGCGTGAAGACCCCTGCCCCAGGCAGCACAGCCCTGCTTCTGCTGACACCAGGTCCAGGTGGTGCCCATTTTCCTGCCTGCGGGTCCATTGATGAGCAGCCTAAGGACACTGTTGTACCCAGAGCTCATCCTTCCAGGAAACCTGGCCCTGCCCCTCCTGGAAGCCCCACAGCTGTGAAAACCGGGAGCTCCCGCCTTTCAGAGCTGATGTGCAGGGTGGAGATGCACCCAGTGATCCCGGGCGTGATGCGGGGCTTGGGTGGGGACACTGGGCTTCTGACAGCAGTGGGTGCTCCCATTGCCACATGTTCCACCTGGTGGGACATGGCACTAGGCAAAGGTGATGGATTCGCCTAGACGCCGTGTCCTCCAGGCTCAGCCCTGACTTTGCACCTGAGCCAGGCAGCTGGGTCTGCAGCTCCCAGGGGTGCAGGTGCCGTGACCAGCAGACCCATGGTGTGCGCCCTCTTCCTCCCTCCGTGGCATGAAACCGGTCCCTGTGACGGTGTCATGTGAGATCTCGTCCTGGTAGATAGCACTTTCTATAAACTGTCCTGTGGCCCTGAGGAAAGGCTGGCTCATCCCTGCAGGTTTAGCTGTTTCTGTCAAATGCATCCCTGTCCCTCCCAGCGTGTCAGGGCCTGGTGCAGTTGATCCAGCCTGGCAGGCAGTCCTCTTGAGGGTTGCATGGGGGGGTGGGGCACAGCCTGGGCCTGGCTCAACACCCTGGCAGGGGGCAGCTGAGCCTGGGGCTGACCTATGCTTCCTGCTCAGTGGTGGGAGACACGGGGCAATATTTCTTGCCTGTCCTTTAGAGAACGTCTCCCAGCCCTGCTAGGCCACTAGACTCCTAAAAATGTGACTGGTAGGCAGGGCCTGGCTCTCTGTGGTGGTTTTTCCCACTCTGAGCACCGGTGTCTTCCAGGCCTCCAACTCTGCCGGCTTCTCCCTACCTGAGCTCCTGGGTCAGGGTGAGGACTGTATTGTGGCAGACAGTGTACCAGTTTACACAGCTCTGGGACAAAACTATAGGTATACACTATTGTATGTCCCAGTTAAGTGAACCCCATTTCTGGATGCTTTTTGGACATGTTGGGAAGAAATGCATTGGTGAGATCCACGGGCCAGAGCTCCCTGGCCTGTGCTCCAGCTCTGGGAGCCGCTGTGTGGCTCCGGAGCTGTGGGTAGGGCTGCTGTGTCTTTGCTCACTGTGTTAAAGGCTTTCTTTGTTTCTTTGTTCAGTTTGTTTTCTTTGGCCCCTGTTTAGCAATAATGAAAATCAAACATTCCTAAGAGTTGGAGACATTGCTTTGGGGCAGGGGCAGGGGCAGGGCATGGGATGGAAATGGGGGACAGGTTTATGGTGGGAATTTCATTTTCCCGAGCCCACGTGCAGCCTCTTAATGGCTCGTCACACGTTCACCTGATAACCTGAGTGGCTGTTGTCCTTCTGAGTGGTGTACGTGCTTGACAGGCACATGAACAGTGCACGCTCACATTTTCCCAGTGAAGGGCTAAGACGGGGTTGTCAGCAGATTGTAAGCCTGAAGTATGCCAGTGTTTGCTCCACAGTAAACCACTTGTCGGGAGCTTAAAAAAATTAGCTTCAAATTTGGCAAGAAAATGACAGTAACAAATTAAATTATTACCGTAATATACATTCTTCTTAAGTTGTAATTATATATTAAGTAACAATTTTGCAGAAGTTTCTCATCCACCAGTATTTATTTATTTTTTCATTTTGTGTAATCAGTCTCCTAGGAACCCTAGTGACAAGGACTGTCTCCTTTAAAATTAAATTTTGTAATTAACTCCCAGAGCCGTGGTGGTAAGAAACAAAACAAAACAGAAACGTGAGACGAACATTGGATTTCTGCTGAAAAGGAGGATGCCGCATGGCCGTGCCCGCTGCGCTGCCCCACAGCTGATCCTTGGGCTGAAAGAGCCTCCCGGGTGAAGCTCCACACTCCTTGTCACGGGCTGTAGGGGGCCAAGGCCGGCTCCAGATTCGACCATCTTTACCCAGTCCTGGGAGTTAGAACATGTCTCTTAAATTCTTTGAGCTGCAGCTCTCACATGTGTAAAGTGGAAATATTTTTAAAACTTTATTCTGTATTATAACCTTGTGTAAAGATAAGATGCAATAGTACATTTCGAAGCATTTTAAGTCAACGTTCGTGCGCCTGCATGTGTGTGCACACAATGGCTTCTTATTTATTTTTAGGGCTTAACTAACCTGGTTTTACTAGTACTGTTACTAGCACTGTGACTTCTTTGTGTCTCTGAAGACCATGAAATACTTAGAATTAAAACAACAAGAAGCACCTGTCAGAGTGTTCTGTGCCCAGTGACATTTAAAATAACTGGATATAATAATGTCTTCGATTCTTCATTGTTCACAGACTCCCTATGAAGGCTCAGATTACTTCTTCTTCATTGTACATTTTTGTAAATAAGTGGGGACCTAAGTTCCTGATTCGGGCACCTGCTTCCCCAGGGCAGGAGAATGAGCCCAGTGGAGCTCCCATTGCTGAGCTAATGACTCGTCACGCCAGCATCTCCAGAAATGTAGCAGGTCTGTGGCATCTGAAGGTTCCCAAGTGGAAGTGCAGCTCAGCCGTGGTGTAGATAATGCACATCTCTCCTCCTAGTTTTACGCTTTGGAGCAGCAACTGCCTCAGGCCCCTGCACCGGCCTCCCTGGAGCTGGAGCCACCTGGCTGTGGGCGCTGTCTGCTTCATTTGCATGTGGGTTTTCTCATGTGGTAAAATGGTGAATTCACTGTACACAGAGGAAGATCTCGACCCAGGGCAGTGGAGGGCAGAGCTTCTGTGTCCTGGGCCATCTGATTTTGTGGGCTCAGGAAAGTGAACCTTTTCCTTTGTTGCGTTTTTTTCTGCTTCCTCCTGGGTCTCTCAGCCTGCGTGCATCTTCCTACTCTTGCTGGCTTGTCTTGTCTCTACCAGCTTCCCCGGATGTCTGCGGCTTCTCCAGTGCAATCGAATCCTCTCAGGTTAGGGTTTCTCATTCTATCTACACATGCTGGCATCAGCCTTTCGCTAAACCCGAGGATGTGCTGCTTTGCTGGCATGTGAACACGAGGCTGATTGCATTTAAATTAATTAAGTTGAACACCCTGGTCCCAATCACACTAGCCGGATTCCAGGTGTGCCGTGACCACACGGCCAAGACCCTGGCAGAGGATGGGCAGGTGTCAGCCCCCACAAGGCCTGGTGCTGGCCTGCCTCGCCCTGGTGGAGCAGCCCACTCTCACTTCAGGTGGCAGAAGTTGTTAAAATAGGCACAGTGGTTCTTGTCACCTGCTGATGTTACTTTCCCTGCCTTAGAGAGGCATTGATAATGATACACTTCTGAACCACAGCCAGGGTCCAGGCCTGAACAGACGTCAGCATCTTCAGGGAGTTTTTGCCAGGACGCTGCCCAGCCACATGGCCACCATGTTCATTCAAACACGGGGCTTCCTGTCAAACTACACTAGAATTTTATTGGAATAACCTTAATAGTAATATGTCTACTTTTAAAACAATATTCAAGAACGTGAATTTCTGTTCTACACACCCATATGTAGACCAAAACACTTACAAGTTGATGCAGACCACGTTAAAAAATCAGAGCCCAGGGCATTTTACACGATAAAGCCTGAAAGATGTGGAAAAGCTGCTGTATGGTGCTTCTGTTTTGTTTAAATAACTCCGAATAAACAAGCTACCTCTACTCATTAGACTAGGCACTATGGTCAGTAGTAATTTCTCTCCTGCTTATTTTTATCTTTAGAATTGCATGTGGCTTCCAATAATCTTTAATCAGAAGTAACGTGATTTGGAATTTAGGAGAATACTATTTTATATATACATATATACGCATGCATTTATATATAGGTGTATGTCTGAAGTGACATGATGAAGAAAACACCATCTTTTGAGCAAATACTCAATGCCTCATCTTAAAGGCCAAGGGGGCATTTTTCAGAGTACTCGATGGGAAGACGACCTCTTATCTCAGTGGCCAGTTTCAAGACCTGCTGTAGGGGCCACTAAGAAGGATTTGTTAACAAATGAAGAAATGAAGCCTGACCTAAAACAGACGGGGCCTCCCTCTGTGACTTCCTGCTCGCCAAACACAAAAGCAGACGGCTTTCACTGATTTTACACCATTTCTTTTTTGAGGGGGACTAAAGCTTGCTTTGTCGAGCCTTCCCCCAGGAACTGAAAGTAAGTGAAGCCCACAGTTAATGTCCGGGTGGGAGATTTTCCCAGCAACGCGTCATGGGCGCCAGGACCACCGAGGAGGTGCCGCTGCCTTGTGGGTGAGTGGGGACGTGATGGGAACAGGTTCCCTGCGACCAGCAGGGGTCACTCTGAGGGGTCAACACTTATTCAGGCACACACTTTTCTGGTATATTTGTAAAACTCACACCTCTTATTAGGTCTTGTCTTTATATTTTAAAAAACTTGTCTGAAATAGGTGTTTAAAGACTGATAATAATGATATAGTAATATTAAGTTTGGGTTTCACAGTTGAAAAGTTTCTTTCTACTATTTTCATTATTGCATTAGAGAAAATCACCCAAAGCAATAATCAGTTGTAAATATGAATTACCTTCCTCATACAGTCCCGGGCTCTAGTTTTCCGATGATAACTCAAATGCTCCACCTACGAAGTCCACACGAGGTTTTGCACTTTTCTTCCAGTGTCAGAATGAATAACCTCACCTAAATAAATATTCCTAAGAAAAGTGGACGGACACATGTGAAAAGTTCCTGTGAACCAACGAAGGGACGCTCTGGACGCTGGAGGTCGAGGCGTCATGCCTGGCAAGCGTGTGCTCGCCACCGTCCCGGGAGAGCCTTAGCGGGCCCGGCCTTGTTCCCTTTGCTCGGCCGCTCCCTAGTCGTAGGTGCTCTCACTGCCGAGCTCAGGATGACCCAGGAAGAAGAGGGACCGATGGTTCTGAACTTCTATCCGCTCCATTTACAGTCGCAGGAAAAATAAAACACAACAGCAAGTGAGCACGCCCTGGAGCAGGATTCCCTGAGCAAGCGCCGCGTGGAGCTTCTTCCTCACACACTGGCCGCCGCCGCCTGGCGCTTCTTCCTCACACACTGGCCGCCGCCGCGTGGAGCTTCTTCCTCACACACTGGCCGCCGCCGCCTGGAGCTTCTTCCTCACACACTGGCCGCTGCGTGGAGCTTCTTCCTCACACACTGGCCGCTGCGTGGAGCTTCTTCCTCACACACTGGCCGCCGCCGCGTGGAGCTTCTTCCTCACACACTGGCCGCCGCCGCGTGGAGCTTCTTCCTCACACACTGGCCGCCGCCGCGTGGAGCTTCTTCCTCACACACTGGCCGCGGCGTGGAGCTTCTTCCTCACACATTGGCCGCTGGGTGGAGCTTCTTTCTTGCACACTGGCCGCGGCGTGGAGCTTCTTCCTCACACACTGGCCGCGGCGTGGAGCTTCTTCCTCACACATTGGCCGCTGGGTGGAGCTTCTTTCTTGCACACTGGCCGCGGCGTGGAGCTTCTTCCTCACACACTGGCCGCGGCGTGGAGCTTCTTCCTCACACATTGGCCGCTGGGTGGAGCTTCTTTCTTGCACACTGGCCGCCGCCGCGTGGAGCTTCTTCCTCACACACTGGCTGCGGCGTGGAGCTTCTTCCTCACACGCTGGCTGAGGTTCTGTGGGCTGCAAAATGAGGGCTCATGGATTGCTCATGTTAAGAATATTGAAAGAAGGGCTGGAGAATGGAAACGCTTCCGTTTGCCCTGAGTTTCCTGTGGCTGTTAGGGGTTTGACTTCTGCACTGCCTGCTCTCCGTGCCCCTCGCTGCTGCTGGACGCTGGCGGCGTTGGCCTGGTGGTCGAGGCAGCTTCCATCAGAACCCGGCTGCCTCCTCTGGCTCACAGCTCAGCGTTGTTTTTCATCTTAAGGAACATTCCATGTTCTTTCTAATGAGCCTCAGCGTCTCTCTGCCCTAATTATATTTCACTGTTTGCTAGCATTAACTATTATTTATGTAAATGATTACCTTCTAATACTACTTGCAGTACAGAATTTATTTCAATTAAGGACAGAACTTTTCCTTTCTAAATGTCCCTGTTCTTTCATTTCCAGATACAATGAGCCAATTTCTCGTCACAGCCCCAGGGCACCTTTACGTCATTTTCATCAATGTTTTCTAACTGTTCTCAAGGTTTTTCTGCTTATATAATGCGATTAAAATAGAGTTTTATTCTAATTAGAGAAACATCTGAATAGAAGGGGAAGCTTTAGGAGCTCTGGACTGGGAAGGGATCTGGAACCTTGTCTCAGACCACACTCCTGTTTGTCAGCGTAGAGGCCGAGGCTCACAGGAGTCATGCTGGCCCGGACTACACCCTCCACAGAGGACTGCAGATGGACACAGAGGTCTCTCCACACAGACACAGGCACTCTGGTCAGATCTTGGGAATTTCTTGCCAAATCAATGGCCCGAGTCTGGCATCTTACGATGGAGGCCGGGTGCCTCTGCACAACCGTCGGCTCACAATCCTTAAACTTCCCAACAATGTTTCATCAGCACCACACTCCCAGCTGTGTGCACCAGCTGAGATCCTGGCCCTTACCCACCCTCAGGGCTGGCTTAGCTGCCCTTTCCTCACTGACTGCCTTTGACTGTGTGTCTAGGCCCAGGAACCTTGCCTGACAAATTAGAGGGCTCTCCAGAAATAGGCATTCACTTTTATTTTTCTTTAATAATGCTTTATGTTTATACCCATAAATGCAATCATATAAATATGTAAATTACCTTGTTAGGGCTGCATTCCTTATTTTTCTCTTTTTTTTTCTCTTTTCCATTTTCAATAACCTTTTTTCTCCTTGCCGCCTCCTCTCCCACTCCCTCCTCCAGATAGAAACCTGGCATGTAGACTTCCACGTATTTTCCTCCATGGCCATATGATAATATGCAAACACAAGCATAAATAGTTAAATTCACATTTACCTTACCCATTATTAAAAATCCCATTAATACAAATGGGATTCTATTGTACGTCTCCCAAATCTGTTTTTTTAACTCATCTACAACTTTGAAACCCAAGTCAACTGATATATTTTTAATTAGCTCTTAAAAGCTCATGATGTTAATGCTGCGTCTGCTTAACACTCCACCGTGTTAAATACAATCATCTATTCAGCTATTCTTCTACTGATGGGCATTTGCCTGGTTTCCAGACTTCTGCAACTACGAACATAGTTTGCCATAACTTTCCTTGCACATTAATTCTTACTTGGGCTTTTATTCCACAGAACAGATGCTGGGGACTAAGCTGGCTCACAGAAAGGTTGATGCATTTTTAACTTGAATGCATGCTGTCAGATTTCTCTCCAAAGTGCTTTACCAAGCCCAGCAGCCACAGATGAGACCGTGCATCTCTCCCACACCCCCATGGGAAGTAGGGACCTCTCTGTATCATCTTAGCCAGGCTCAGGAAGTGATGTTTTATTATCGAGTGGCCACCAGCTGTAATGTGAGACTTGCAATGTTCCTTAGAAATTGAGATTTGATCTAAGGATTACCCTTTCATCCTGTTACCCACTTCACTATTACTGCCTTTATTACTTTTCGACTTCTAAATTTCATTTTTTTAAATGGTCAGTGGATGTTCATGTTTTCTATTCAAGTGACATTCTATATATATAGTTACTGAATTTGTTTTACTGACTGGGTGTTCAGTTTTTCTGCATCGCGACTTAGCTTTATGCACTGGAGCGTCCCCATTCTAAAAGTTGTGGTTAAAATTTTCCACTACTATTTTACTGGATTGGATGGGACTGAAATCCATTGGGCTTTTTATGTATTTTGTCCCGTTCTTATTACGTTTTCATTGTTGGTTTATACTCAGGTGCTAAGTTCTGTGCATATAAATTGGTGACTGTTAAACGTGCTTTCCACAGAGTGCCCCCAGGAGGCTTTGACCCACTGCCCCCACTCAGCGCCCTCACACAGAGACCTCCACCCTCTAGCTGGCTTGCTGCCACCTCTGCCCGGCCTTCTGCACATCCCTCTGTGACTCAGTCCTTCTTCACAATCAGGTTTGGTAAACCTATTTTGTAAAAAGCCACATAGTAAATATTTTAGGTTTCTTGGATACACAGGGCATCTGTTGCATATGCTTCTTTTTACTTTTATAATCTTATAAAAATGCAAAGAACACGTGTAGTTCATGGTCAGTTAAACATAAACAAAAAACAAACTGAAGTCATAGTTTGCCGAACCCTGACTTATAATTTTATTAATGAGTGTTTTTTTTTTTTTGTAAATAGCACGTTGGGTTTGTTTTCATTTTATTCAATTAAACATTCTTTGTAAATAATTGAAAAAAATCCCTCTGTTGAGCCTACAAGCATGATGATCGATGTATCAGTGACAGGAAGCAAAACCAGTTGCAACAAGCGAAGACCCTGAGAATTCGGCAGGAAACCTCAGATCCGCAGCCGCCCTGTGTGCATCACGGGGTTGGAGACTTCCCACTGGCTGCTGCTGTCTGTCTCCAGGTTGCTGTGCACAGAGGGGATGAGATGGGAGACGCGGGTGCCAGATGCAGCCCAGTCCTGCCCAGGCCAAGCTCCTTGTGAGCACAGGTGGAATGGCTACCTTCCAGTGGACCACAGAGGCAGTTGGCAAGCTGGGAGCAGAGGCGCTGACTGGGCCTCAGGTTGCACCCTTGTATTTGTTTGTTTGTTTTACTGACATCTTTGTATTTGTTATAGCTTGCCAAACTTTCAGAAGATAATGAGAGCTCTAAACACAGGGCTTGATGAACTATGACTCAGCACACAGCGTCCAGGTCAGCACACAGGACACCCCTGGCATTTCCGTGTCTCAATCTCCCTCCATCGCCATTCCCTCTTCGCCAACGCAGCATCATCCTAATTCCTAACAGGAGAATTCTGTTTTCTTATTTTAAAAAAATTCTAATTTTCAGGCCGGGTACGATGGCTCATGCCTATAATCCCAGCACTTTGGGAGGCTGAAGTGGGTGGATCACGAGGCCAGGAGTTCGAGACCAGCCTGACCAAAATGGTGAAACCCCATCTCTATTAAAAATACAAAAAAAAAAAAAAAAAGAAAAAAAGCCAGCCGTGGTGGCACATGCCTGTAATTCCAGCTACTCAGGAGGCTGAGGCAGGAGAATCACTTGAACCTGGGAGGCAGAGGTTGCAGTGAGCTGAGATCACACCACTGCACTTCAGCCTGGGCAGCAGAGCAAGACTCAGTCTCAAAAAAAAAAAAGAAAAAAATTCTAATTTCCAATATAAATTTTGACCAATTTTTTAAAATGTTCACTTGATGAGTAAAAATTGTATATATTCACGATATACAACATGCTGTTTGGATGAATATGCATTGTGGAATCAGCTTTGACTTATGTTGACATTTCAATGAAGAGACTCATATAATATATTTTTCTGTGTCTGGCTTCTTCTGCTCAAATGTTATTTTATAAAATTTATCCTTTTTATTGTATGTAACATTTTGATAATTTTGTTGTTCTATGGTATTTTATTGTAAGCTTATAACACGACTTACTCAACAATTCTGTTGACGAGCATTTGAGTTGTTTTTAGTGAAGGGATATGAAATCCTGCTCTGTATATTTTTCTAAGTAGATGTTGGTGTCAGTCTGCATTTCTCAGGCTACACATAGCAGTGGAATTGGTGGGATCCAGAGTCTGAGCATCTCCAGCTTCCATGAGAGACGCTAAAACAATTCCCACTGCAAAGGTGCCGGCCCGACAGGCTCAGAGCATTCTTCTCCTCCACATCCTCCCCATCACTCAGTATCACCAGCATTCACTTATTAGCCATGGTGGGTGCATGATAACAATGCAAAGATTTTATTTTACATTTCTCCGATGACTGATGAGATCAAATACATCTTCATAAGTTAACTTGTTATTTGGTTAACTTTTTATTTATGTGTTCATGTGTGGTTTCAGTCTTCTCTTTTTTGAAGTCCCATTTATGACTGTCACCATTTTCATTTTAGATCAGGGTGTCTTTTCTTCACTGGCCTGCAGTTCTCCCTGTGGTTCCTTGATGGCCTGCAGTTCTCTCTGTGGTCCACATATAAACCCTTTGTTGGTTGAATGGATTGTAAACAGCATCTACCATCGTGTGGCTTGCACTTTGGTGCTCTTCATAATGTCTTGTGAGATAAAGGTTTTAATTTTAACTTTAACTTGCAAATATTTCCCTTTATTACTTATTTTTAAAAATTTTAATTGACATTATAATTGTATATATTTATGGCATACAATGTGATGTTTTTACGTATATTTACAAATGTGGAATCATTTTCAAAATAATTAGCATATGTATTACCTCACATACTTAATCTTTTTGCAGTGAGAACACTTAAAATCTATTGTTTACCATAAAAATTGAGATACGATATCAGTGAAATTGAAAGCAGTTAAAGAATAGAAAAAATCAGTGAAACCAAATCTAGTTCTTTGAAAACATTAATATCCATAAGCCCCAAGCCAGACTAACTAAGAAAAAAAGACACAATTGCCACTATCAGAAATGGAAGAGTCTATTACTACTGATCCCAGGATGATTAAAAGGATAAAGGGATATTATAAATAGCTCTAGGACCCCAAATTTATAATTTATATGAAATGCATGAATTTTTTGAAAGACACTAATAAAACTCAGGGAGAAATAGACAATCTGAATAGGCTCATAGGAGTTATAATAATTAATTATTACACACAGAAATTCAGTCAATATTAATAATCTTCCAAAAATGAATTATCAACTGTCATCTGTGAAAGATGCTAAAAAAAAATCAAAAGACAAGCGAAATACTGCAAGAACATCTTTGCAATACACATATCTAATAGTTGACTTGTATCAAAAACATACAATAAATGTTGAAAATTCAATATGAAAACAAAGAACACAAGAAATGAGCACACAATGGATATGAACATCTCGCCATAGATGAGATACAGACGGCGAGTAAGCACATGGAAAGATGCTCATGGCCACTTGTCACTAGGATATCGCAAACTGAAACAATGAGGTCCCATGACACATGTATTAAAAAACACAACATAAAATTTTAAAAAGCCTGACAAAACTAAATGCTAAAGAGGAAGCAGAGAAACAGGAGCTCCAATTCATGGCTGATGGGAAGGCCAAGTGAAGGGGTTTGGCAGTCTCCCACAAAGCTAAGCATAGCCTGATTGCAGCACCCAGAAGCCACACTCCCAGCCACTTACACAGTTTATCTGAGAACTGTGTCTGCAAAAAATCCATATGCAATGTGTAAGGCAGCTTTCTCCATAACCACTAAAACCTGAAAACAACCAAGCTCCTTCCACAGGTGGATGGACAAACAGACCTTAGTGCATCCCTGCAATGGGAAACTATTCAGCACTAAACAGAAGTGAGTTACTAAGCCTAAGAAAGATATGAAGTAAACTTAAATGCATATTTCCAAGTGAACAAAGCTAACCTGGAAAGGTTGTATACAGTGTTATTCCAATTACATGGCATTATCTTAAAAAGCAAAATTATAATGCCAGTAAAGTGATGAGACTTGTCAGGGGTTCAGTGGGTGTGTAGTGGAAAGACAGAAAAAAGTGAGACAATACTAATGATCAGTAGCATGAACGACAGATGAGACATCACTACAGATCATACATACATTAACAGAAAAACAAGAAAATATTATAAACTGCATTACAGAAATATATTTGTCAAACTTGAGAAAATAAACACATTCCTTGAAGAGTGCAGCTTATCAAAATTGACACGAAAGGCTAATCTGACAGCTTATATTTATCAGAGCTGTTTAATACATAATCAAAAAATCTTCCCAAAATAAAACACCACAGGCATGTAGCCTTAGTGGTGAGTTATATCAGTCATTCAGGATAGAAATGAGGTCAGGTGTGGTGGCTCATGCCTGTAACTCCAGCACCTTGGGAAGCTAAGGTGGGAGGATATCTTGAGTCCAGGAGTTCAAGCCCAGCCTGGGCAACATAGTGAGACCCTGTCTCTACAAAAAAATAGCCAGGCATGGTGGTGCATGTTTGTGGTTCCACCTACTCAAGAGGCTGAGGTGGGAGGATTGCTTGAGTCTGGGAGGTTGAGGTTGAGGCTACATGATTGCATCACTGCATTCCTGCCTGGGCTACAGAGCAAGGCTGTCTCAGAAAAAAAAAAAAAAGAAATCAGAAATGATACTTTCAGAATATTAAGAAGGAAGGAATATTTCCTAATTTATTTTATGAGGACAGAACTATTGTGACACTGCAAAGCTGCAGCAGGAGATTTTGGAAGTGATAATGTCATGTTCCACACCCTGGTTTGGGTAGCTGATTTTTTTTATACTGGTGAATATGACTGCCAAAACTCAGTAAGTAGTACAATGATGATTTCTGCATTTTATCTTATACAAATTATACTTCAATACAAATTACATGTGAAGAGACACATCTCATACAAGCCTTTCCTTGTTATTTCCACTTTCACTGTCCTTCAGACCAGCAGCACTCAGCAGGACTCTCGCAGTCATTCCCTAACAGGCTGTGTTCCTTCTGGCCCTTGCACACCCTGTGTGTCCCATGTCCAGGCTTCTCTTCCTAGAACACAGAGTTGGTTACATCTCTCATGCTCTTAAACAGCCACACCTCTAAAGGCTGCCCATTGCTTTTAGGATAAAACCCAGACTTCTCAGTGGAAGCCCACAGGCCCTGCATTGCTGTAGCTCCCGTCCCCATACCCTGTTCATTTACTCAGGCAATTTCTGTGACGGACACCGGAGTGGGGGGCGAGGGTGGCAGGTGTGGCTGCTGTCTGGGGACACAGCCGACCTCATGCACAGTGATAGCCGTGTGACTGAACCAGGAGAGGTACGTGCAGGGCCCATGTGAGCTGCCTCGGCCTCCTCCATCTTCTGTCTCTCAACGACTGCTGGTTGTTCCCGGGTTTCACGGCCGTGGAAGAAACCTCTCACCTGCCACTCTCCCCTGAGATGTGCTTCATCCTAGGGGTCCCGTCAGGGCTCACTGAGCCCCTCCCTCCCTGGACTGGGTGTTTCTATGCCGTCCTCCGAGGTGCACTTTAGGGTCTTTTCCTGGAAGCCTTCCCATCTGTCTCTGGTGGAATGAAGGGTGCATCTTCCACTGAGACCCCACAGTTCCCTGGACACATCTATATTGTTGTAATTTTTCATTTTTGATGACTACCAGATTACAAGACCCTTCAGGGCAAAAACAATCTTATTTACCTCAGCAGTATCAGCACCGACACAAGATTGAGTGCGTAGTAGGTCCTTGATCCGTGAATGCACAAAAGATCTTGACTTTTACTAGTTTCTGTGTTCCACCCAGCTAAATAGCTGAGCAGCATGCACTGGCGCTCACTGGGCCCGTGCCTCACCTTGCACTGCTGTTCCAATGCTGTTTCGTGGAGCATAGCATTGCTTTTCTGGGGCTCTGCTGTATTCAGATCCATTGTTAGGCCACTATATTCTTCACTTCTATCCCTCTCCTCTTATGACACGAGACACACACTGAATTAAGCTCCATTTATTACAGGTAACTTGGATTTTGGATTTAAAATAAAGTTAAAAAGAAGACTGCACCAACAACGCACACTTGACTGGCCAAATGTGCCTGTGATGGCCCCTTTCTTGAAGCTTTGTTGACTGCATGATTAATGAGTTGTTGGTAGAAAATTGCAAGCATATTTTCACTTCTAAGTCATATTATTTAAACTTCGATTTATTGACTGGTTAAAAAATCAGAAGATGTAATTTTATGTGGCAGACATTATTAATTTGAGACTGTAGAACTGTAAAATAGAGCTTCAACTTTCTATTTATCGAACATTTAAATTGAAATAATAGCAACCTCACTTATGTCTCTGTTTTCTTAAGGTGGAACTAAATGATCATTTTCAGGCTTTTAACCTATCATCTGTTTTTCCAACCCAAGCCATCAGCCAAATCTGATAAGTTAAGGCAGAAATACAAGGGGCTGCCAGCTGGCATTTGGAGGGTCCATGGGTGGGCTGGAACCCCGGGGTCATCTGCAGAGTCCAGAGTCCCATGCAGCCCATCTTCTCCCAGCACACCAGCACAGGAACCAGAAGCTGGAGCAGCAGCTGCGGTGGGATTTCAGGGAGGAGGGAGGCTCCGGTTAGGTGCTTTGGATGCGGAGATGCTGTCTTGATATGCTAATTGGAAACAGATTCAGGCTGAGGCCTCTGTTTTCTCACTGCTTGGCTTTCAGGGAAGCTTCAGTGAGACTTTTAGAAAAAGAGATTTTATGTGCACGTCTTGGGCACCAGCAGTGATTGTAGACACTGTCTGGTGGAGCCTGTGGTGCACAGCAGGCACCAGGTCAGTGTTCCCCGAGATGATGCTGGGAACTGCCCTGCAGTTTAGATGTACTGCGAGTCACCCGTATTTATCAGTGATGCTGCATAAATGTCTTTTAACAAAACAACCCCTTCTCTTCTTTTCCATAGGTTTTAACTTCATTGGGACTTAACGGCTTCTTGCCAATATTTTTGCCAAAACCCTGTAATCAGTCTCATTTCTTTTATCTTGCTATACCAACTTACAGCTCCCAAAACAAACAAACTATTCTCTTCTCGGTCTTGGAACTGGTTTTCTAAAAACAGCACAGAGTCACCTGAGTCCTCCTAGGTAAGTAGATGACTTTCCCATCGCGATTCATCAAATTCCCCATCAGGCTGCAACCATCTCCTCTCTCCGCCCCACTGGCTGAATGACTGGAAACCACCAGAATCTCTCAGACCCCATGGCTCATAAATCCTGAGCCTGGCATCTCTCCTCTCTGACATGAAAGACTTCACTCCCGCTCACACTTAGCAGATTCCTGGACCCTTCAAGGTCCAACTTGTGATGCTCGACCTGCTCCCCTAGAAGGATGGTCCCTGGCACTTCGTGGACATTGGCCCTCACTGTGCTCTAATTGTTTATGGATGATCTTGTCTCACTGTATAAAGTAAAGCACTGCGCGGCCTCTGGTGTGTCGGAGCAGGTGTGACACTGATGCACAGTTGGGTAGGTTCTCTCCAGAGGTCCCTAAGGACGCCTGACAGCCCAGGCCTATCTTCACCACAGCTGGCATCACAAAACAGCCTCAAATGATGGGGTTTAACACTTCCAAAATGTGTTTAGGTATATATTTTTTTCATTTTGAATCAGCTTATTTTTTCCCATTTTAATTTTTAATCTTCATGGGCACACAGTAGGGGTATCCATTTATGGGGTGTAAGAGCTATTTTGATACAGACATACAATGTGTAATAATCACATCAGGGTAAATAGAGTGTCCATCGCCTCGGGCATTGATCACTTCTTTGTGTCAGGGACATTCCAATTCCTCTCTTTTAGTTATTTTTAAATGTGCTACAAATTATTGCTGATTGTAGTCACCCTGTTGTGCTATCAAGTACTAGGTCTTATTCATTCTGTCTACTCTATTTTTGATCCATTAACCATCCCACATTCCCCCAACCACCCACTACCCTTCCCAGCCTCTGGAAAGCATCATTCTATTCTCTATCTTCATGGGTTCAAAATTTAGCTTCCACAAATGAATAAGAACATGTAAGTTTGTCTCTCTGTGCCTGGCTTTTTTCACTTAACATCATGACCTCCAGTTCCATCCACGTTGCAAATGACAGCATCTCCTCTTTTTTTGTGACTGAATAGTACTCCATTGTGTACATGTACCATATTTTCTTTACCCATTCATCTGTTAGTGGACACTTAGGTTGCTTCCAAATCTTGGCTATTGTGAACAGTGCTGCAACAAACATGGGAGTGCAGAGATCTCTTCAACAGACTGATTCACTTTGGGGTATATACCCAGCAGTGGAATTGCTGGATCATATGGTAGCTCTATGTCTAGTGTTTTGAGAAACTTCCAAACTGTTCTCCATAGTGGTTGTACTAATGTACATTCCCACCACTGTAGAAAGGTTCCCTTTCCTCCACATGCTTGCCAGCTTTCCTATTGACTGTCTCTTAAATAAAACTCGTTTTAACTGGAGTGAGATGATGTCTCATTGTAGTTTTGGTTTACATTTCTCTGAGGATTAATGACATTTAGCACATTTTCATATGCCTGTTGGCCATTTGTATGTCTTCTTTTGAGAAATGTCTATTCAGATCTTTTGCCCAGTTTTAACTGTATTATTAGATTTTTTTCCTATTGAGTCGTTTGAGCTTCTTATATATTCTGGATATTAATTCCTTGTCAAATGGATAGTTTGCAAATATTTTCTCCTATTTTGTGGGCTGTCTCTTCACTTTGTTGATTGTTTCCTTTGCTGTGCAGAAGCTTTTTAACTTGATGTGATCCCATTTTCCATTTTTGCTTTGGTTGCCTGTGTTTGTGGTGTATGGATAAATAAAACTTTGTCCAGACTAATGTCCTAGAGAGTTTCCCCAGTGTTTTATTTTAGTAGTTTCGTAGTTTGAGATCTTGGATTTAAGTCTTTAATCCATTTTGATTTGATTTTTGTATATGGCAAAAGAGAAGGGTTTAGGGTTTCATTCTTCTGCATATGGATATTCAGTTTTCCAAGCACCATTTATTAAAGAGACTGTCTTTTCCCCAGTGTATGTTCTTGGCATCCTTGTCAAAATTGGTTTCCTGTAGGTTGTGGATTTGTTTCTTGGCTCTCTATTCTGTTCCATTGGTCTATGTGTCTGTTTTTATGGCAGTACCATGCTGTTTTAGTTATTATAACTCTGAAATATACTTTGAGCTCAGATAATGTGATTCCTTCAGTTTTGTCCTTTGTGCCCAAGATAGCTTTGGATAAATTTTAGGATTTTTTTTCTATTTCTGAGAAGAATGTCACTGGTATTTAGATAGGGATTGCATTGGATCTGTAGATTGCTTTGGGTAGTATAGATATTTTAACAACATTCTTTGAATCCACGAACATAAAATATTTTCTCTTTTTTTGTGTGTTCCCTTCAATTTCTTGTATCAATGTTTTGTCATTTTCATTGTAAAGATCTTTCATTTCTTTGGTTAACTTTATTTCCAGGTATTTTATTTTATTTGTAGCTATTGTAAATGGGATTACTTTCTTTTTGATATTATTTGCTGTTGGCATATAGAAATGGTACTGATTTTTGTATGTTTATTTTTTGTTCTGTGACTTTACTAAATTTGCTTCTCAGTTCTAATAGTTTTTTGATGGAGCCTTTAGGATTTTCTTTATCATCTGCAAACAAGAATAAATTGACTTCTTCCTTTCCAATTGAGGTGCCCTTTGTTTTTTTTTTTCTCTTGTCTGATTGCTGTAGCGAGGACTTCCAGGGCTGTGTTGAGTAACAGTGGTGAAAGTGGGTATCCTTGTCGTGTTCAAGATCTTAGAGAAGGCTTCCAGGTTTTCCCATTCAAGACTAGCTGTGGCTATACCACATATGGCTTTTGTTGTACTGAGGTATGTTCATGCCGTCTCCAGTTTTTTGAGGGTTTTTTTATCATGGAGTGTTGAATTTTATCAAATGCTTTCTCAGCATCAGTTGAAATGATCATATGGTTTTTGTCCTTTATTCTATTGATATGATGTATCATGTTGATTGATTTGTGTATGTTGAGCCATCCTTGCATCCCAGGGATAAATCCCACTCAATCATGATGAATGACCTTTTTGATATGCTGCTGAATTTGGTTAGATACTATTTTGTTGAGGATTTTTGCATCAATGTTCATTGGATACATTGTCCTGTTTTATTTTTACTATTCTTCTTCTTCTTCTTATTATTATTATTGCTGTATCGTTGGTTTTTGTATCACGGTAATACTGACCTTGTAGAATAAGTTTGGAAGTCAAAATATATTTGTATTTTAACAAGATAATCTTTAGCAAACAATCATGCAAAAAACAAGCAAGCAAACATGAAAAGGTTTGCTATGGAAGCCAGTGGCTGAGTAACTGGAAAGAGGATGCCACGGGACCACTCTGCCCACTGGCCACCTATGCCTCAGCAGTGGATGAGCTGCCTTCTAAAAGCTCTTGCCCGGTGTCTAAAAACAGTACAGTTATTTACTTCTGGCACAGATCTGCAGAAAAATGGAGATTTTTATTTTGCAAAATAAATCATGAATAGGCTCCAAACTGCTGTCACTTTAGAACTGCCTTAATGAAACAACTGGGTAGATTAGATAATTCTTGGCTGGCTGTGGGAGGCTGGGAACAGGAAACCTGGTATCCTGAGGCTGGACAGGACCCACAGTGGCCAATAAATGCATACTGCTTTTGGCTAAATGGATATACCTTTTAACTTAATTTCTCACAACTAAACGGCCTGCAGAGGCTGCTGATATCATCTGCACAGCCGTTCTTCTTTCCTCTGTCTACTCTCCTCACACCACACACATTTTGCCATTAGAATCAAGAAAACTGGAAATGTAGGGAGCACTGTGGTGTCAAAGTGCACAAGAGACGGGGTCTGTGGCACAGAAGTGGGCATAAGCCCATCGTAGACCACGGGCTGCATCCTGTTCTGACTTTACTAAAACTTAACACAAGATGAAAATAAAATGAAGATTTTCTGTCATTATTCTTGGTGCCTAGGAAGATCTATTATGCCATGAATAGCTTTATCTGTTGTTCTGAATTTATATTTATCTTTTGACATTAGTGTTTAGGTCAATGCTCCCTACAGGCTAGAAGAAGCTCGATGCTCTAGGACACAGTTAATAATAATGGAAAAACTTTGACACGTTCATTTTCTAAGTTACTGTGTGGAAAATATAGGATGCTTATGAGACTGCATTTTCTCTATGTGTTTAGTTTTGTAAAAAGCAGCAATATCACACATTGCACATCAGATAGCAGATACTATTTCACTTAAAGCTCAAAACAGCTTTGTGCAGTCAGGTCATTATTCCTGCTTTACAGGAACCAAAGCTGAACTTCGAATCACACCCTGCTCTGGTGACTTAGACAGTGATGGCAACGCCAGAGCCAGAGGCTACATCTTCTGATTCCAATCCCCACTCTTTTCTCAGCACAGGCTTTCTTTAACTATTCCCAAGTGAGGTTAAGCACTGGCCTCTGTTGTGGAGACAGATTCTTCTCTGCTTTGCAAATAACATATTATTTGTTTAGGTTACAGCTAAAACACAACAACTGTTTGGGTGAATTCCTGTTGTTGGAGAAACAGCAGCTCAGATGTGTGCACGAGATGCCAGCTATGTGCACAATGTGGCCACAGGCTTTGAACTAGACAAGGAGACAAACTGACCACTTTGCAGGCAACATCCCAGACCCCTTAGAAAAAGCCAGGTGACTGTGGGCAGACCGCCCAAACCCACCAAGTCCAGGGGTGTTCACAAGTCTGCAAGGAAGGAAGGTGCATGTGCCTTGCAGGTGGCACTAAGCCTAGGTAAAAGCAGGGGTTCAGAGTTGATTTCAGAGTCAGAGCAGAGGCTAGGGGAGGCTCTGGGCTGGCAGGCTGAGCAGCTGCTGGACTTCAGGACGAGCTCCTAACATGGGAGGAGAGCACTGGATGTGCTGAAGAGGAAGATGTCGCCCGCTTTGGCAGAGGCACACGTCTTAAGGGTGGGAAAGCTGGGGCGGCGGTAAGATAACACCGTGGTGCTCAGCCCGAATCTGCTTTCAATTATGATGATGTTGTCCATAGAGCTATTCACAGCATCTGAGTATCAAAGTCTGTCCAGCAGTCTTCCGTCTCGAAGAACATGATCTTGAGCCAGCTCCTGTTTTCCATTTCTGAAGGAAAGAAACTGCATTTGGCCTCCAGTCATGCTGGCTGCCCAGATGCAGCACAAGTCTATGAATCACGGAATTGCTCAGCACGCAGGAAACATGCAAGGGGAGGCTGAGAAAACAGCGGGGTGGGGCAGCCTCGGCCTCAGCCCCGAATGTGGGCAAAAAGGAGGCACGTTCCTCTCTCTCTTGTGACTGTCCCACGGACCCATCAGATGTGAGAAAGTGCAGGACTTACAGCTCCCCTTGCTGTGATTTTTGTTAAGGTCATCGACATAGGTGTTTACACATTCAATCAGCTACGCTATAGAATATGAAAATTGCGTCAGAACCCAAAGCAAGAAGTGAGTTACAAGCACCAGGGAGATTTACTCAAGATCAAATTTTCAGCCCAGAGGCTATATTCCTAAACCCCCATGCAACTAATCCCAGTGAATGTGTTTCCTTAAAAAAGCATTTTTCAGGCCACATGCTCCGCTCTGGTGGCTTATGTAAATATGTATGTTGTTAGAAACGTGATTCTTATCAGGGGTGACTGTGAGGGAAAATTGTCATGTTTTCTTTTTTGGCATTTTCTACTTTCATATTTCTAAAGATTATCTTCCATATATGCTGGAACTTCTCCATGTTGGTAGTTTATAGCGTTACCAGGATGGACAGGGACCCGGCCAGCGGCCCCGTGCAGATCGGCCCTGTATCCTCTCTTCTTGTGAACACCTAGCTTCCTCTCACCCTCTTGAGGCCTCACCAACACCCTAAACAGCTCTGAACTAACACTGGGTGCCTCTCCTCTCTCGCTCTTGGGTTTAATCCTCTTCTACCTGGCAGCCTTTCATGTATTTGTAAACAACTGTTCCAGCTCTGACTATGGACCCCCCTCGTTGGCTCCTCAAGTTTCCTTCACTTAAAAGCAACACAAGCTAGGTCCTTCAATAGTCTTCTCAGTACAAGACTCTGAGAGCTTCTATCTTCCTTGTTTCTTACGAACACGTTATTGACCATATAGTGTGCATCAGGCGAAGCCCCAACAATCGGTAGAGAGAATGATGGAAACCAAACCCTGATTTCTCTTTAAAACTTTGCTGTCTCTAAACATCCGTGCAAACCCTGGCCAGAGGTGTCCCATGGAGTGTGGTGACCAGCCAGGGTCATCCCTGTCACTGTGGAGTGTGGTGACCAGCCAGGGTCACCCGTGTCACCGTGGAGTGTGGTGACCAGCCAGGGTCACCCGTGTCACCGTGGAGTGTGGTGACCAGCCAAGGTCACCCGTGTCACTGTGGAGTGTGGTGACCAGCCAGGGTCATCTATATCAGCTGAGGTCATCTGTGTCAGCCGTGAGAGTGGAGGAGACTTCCAGAAAGGCAGCCAGGCTGGAGTTGACAGCTGGCAGCTCCTTTCTCAGGAGCTTCTGTGCCTCCTGCCCACTCTGGGCGTTGGTCTCCAGCACCATCTTGTGAATTAAACAAAGCTTCAAGGCTGCAGTTCCACAGTGTCACTCTTCTTCCTCCACCTCACGATCTTCTTAGGCTTTTTTTGCTGCCATGCATGTTTTCTCAAGAACATTTTCGAGTCTAAAGTGCTCAAGCCCCTTCAGTCTCCCTTACATGGCACCCACGTTGCTTTGGAGACCACGTTGTCTTTGTCCATCAGCAAGAAAAGCGAGCACATCTTCAGATACTGCTGAAGCTGTTTCCATGTAATTAAGTAAAGATTAGGATGCAAATGGTGCCCAATCCCAAGGAATAGACATGTGAAAATAGACAGTAAAGTTCTGGGGAGAAAGAGAATGAATGGAGAATAACTTTCAATGATATTAAAAAGCACCAAATCTATGATAGATAAAAGGCTGGTGCTAACATCAGAGCATTCATTCATTCACTCATGTACCCCTCAGCAAATACCTCCTGTCCATACGTACTGGGCCCTGCTGTGAGTGTGAGGGGCACATAGGGAGTGTGGCTGATGGGAATCTCTGTCCTGGAGCACTTTGCACAGATGAGCAATTAGCCACGTGGATTCCGAGGGCAGGTGGTAGGCGGTGGTTAAAGCAGGGGCTGCCTCAGCGACCATCTGGGAGGCAATGGTGGCTTGGGCTGGCATAGTCGAGATGGTTGTGTGAAACCAGTGGGTTCCAGACACACTTTGAAAGCAAGTGTCTGAAACCGGAGTCATGAGAAAATAAAGAAATGAAAGATTGCTCCAAGATTTTACAAGATGAAGTTGCTATTTAATGGGATTAGAAAGACTGCTGGGGCCAGTTTGGTGGGGCAGGAGGTCAGTTTCAGAAATGTTAGCTCTGAGCTTCCCGATGATCATCTATATAAAGATGTTCTACAGACGGGAGAGGTGAGATGGCGACTGTCTTTCAGAATGGGGATTCATGTTACTGTTTGCCTTAGTTTTTAAAAATATTTTTAAACTTATGTGATGGTTTATTAATTGTGTCACCTTAAAACTTATTTTTCGGAGATGTTTTCTCTATTGGACATGCTTAGCTTGCTCTCCTATAGAGTAGCTCTTCGAGGGACAGGCCCAAAACCTATTAACTGAAGCGTTAGCAGCACTTTGGCTCCAAGACGCATTTACGGAATGATAAAAACCAGTGAAGATGAGCCTCTTGGCTGGCAGCATGTTTATGATTCCTCGTGAGCCCGGGAGCTCTTTCACACAAACTTTCCCTGGTCCACATGGACTCACCGCTGCTTCATATTACCATTCACAGGAAGGGACAAGCCCTTCATGTGAAGAAGTGGGTAGCCTGGGAGCTCATCTGCCAAAGGCTGGGGCTCTCAGGCAGTGCTGGGGAGGACGGCCCGGGAGGGACAGTGGCTGTGCTGGAGAGGACGGCCTGGGAGGGACAGTGGCTGTGTTGGGGAGGGCAGCCCGGGAGGGACAGTGGTTGGCTCCCACCCCACACCTTTTCTCTGCTTTAAATATTTGGGATCCCAGCATTCCACTGCTTTAACATGTGATAATTGCTTCAACAATAAGAGGGATCTGCAGAAGGTATTGGAGCAAATCATTTTTGTGCAGGAGGCCTCTGGGGCAGAGCTTCTGAAGCAGGAGCCAGCATCATTCCACCTGGGGGACAATCCCTGTCAGATGTGGAAACGGCATTTTTAATGAAGATTAAAGCCCAAATATGGAAGAAAAAAGAGTTTGTTAACACTGGGCCGAGTGAGTGTCTAACACAGACGAACAGTGCCCTCTACAACTCCAGAGCCGGCTCAGGATCAGATGTTCTTACCAAAGCCTAGGGGGCTTCCTGGGACAAGTCCCCACCAGCAGGACCCTGCTCCACTAGGAACCGTGCCGCCACCATCAGGGATCCGTGCCACCACCGGGGGGGAACGTGTTGCCACCACCACCAGGGAACCGTATCACCACCAGGGAACCCTTTCATCACCAGGGGGAACACGCTGTCCAAGGTCTCCCTGGTGTTCCCAGACCATGTCTTCCATCTTAAGCCTCCTGCATGGCCCAGCTCCATTCAAACATGGCTGGGAGCGCCATCGGACAGTTCCAGGCACCCCCAGCACTGAGGGGTAGATGCATGGCTGCCTCGCAGAGACTGAGGCCGAGGAGCTGCCATCCCTCTCTCCGCAGTAAACAGCGCCGAGTGTGGGCTGGGAGGGGTCGCGTTTCCCAGATAAGGCAGTCCCCGGCGGCCAGGCCAGGCGCGTGTGAGTGTGAGGGTCCACCTCGCCTCCGTCCGCGTGGGCCCTTCTTCCATACCTGCCTGGACATGGTCCCCAAGGCCATGGTCCTGCCTGGCCCTGTCTCCTCCCATTAGACGACCGCAAATGGACCCTACTGGTTCCAGATTCGCTCCCCTGAAACTATCCATCACGCGGTCCCTTTGGTTACAGTTTTCTCTACCATTTTGCTGCTGTCCCCTTGGCAGCGCTGAGAGGTGCCCAGCTCCTTAACAGGTGCACGAGGCTGTCCACCACGTGGTTCTGCTTCAGCTTGATGCATTCCTTCTCTAAACCTAATTTTCCATGTCCTTTTTATAAATTGTACTCTGTGCTACATATTTTAAAAACATCAATGAATGTACTCCTCCAATCATCTGCATTAAGTAGGGACTACCATTAGCTACATTTCATCAATGAAAAACAAAAATATCAGAGAAGCATAAGCTTCACAGAGACAGAGACAGGTGTCACAGGGCAGGAACAGCAGCCTTTACCCTGGACTCTCCCTCGCAGACACAGGACCCTTCCAGCCCAGCCGGATGCTACACACCATGAGCTACCGACTCGTCTTCCTAAGAAGAGATCATCTTAGCTCCCACAGGCCCCTGTATGCTTTCAGAGCACATGCATGCTGTATTTCACTCATATGGTAACTGAGTGCACGAGTTAAATTCCTAACCAGCCTGCAGGTTCTTTCAGAGCAGCAATGATTTCATTTGCCTCCTTAGATCTGTTCGCTACTTAGAACAGTAGATCACCTCAGCAGGTCTTCCCTTGGCCAGGGATTTAATGGTAGAGTTTGTCCCTCACAGATATGGCTGATTCTACTCTGTGCGGAGCTGTTTTAAAGGCAATGTTTAGAAACTATGGGTGTTCTTGTGTTGAGGGGCCGTGGCGATGAGCACTCAGACCTCCCCTTCCAGCGGGGGCCTCATCGGGGAGCTGCCTGAGGCAGGACCCTTGACCAGCCTGAAACACCACAGATAAGGACAGAAGAGCTCAGACAGATGCATCTGAAATGACTTCCCATCAACGATCGTTATTGAAATTCAATGGCCTGTGTGTCACTTAAGCTTATTAGTAGAGATCTCATATGAGGACTTGAGGTTTATTTTTCACTGATGCTTTTTAATTTGGCACCAGACTTCAGTGACTTTTAGCAACAGAAAGAGTGCTGGGTGTTTCGGAACTGCCAGTTGGGGTCAGCAATGGTCTGGTGACTTTTCCTGCACATTCTGAATGCAACCTTTTCATGACAGGGGATGGCAGGAGTCTGGCCTCCTTGCAAGAGTTGTGTGGGTTATACAGAAGCTCTACTGATATTTCTGCTTCCCTGGTCAAGATAGGCAAGGCCAGTACACGATGACAGCGTGTTCATAAATCCCGGGGGTTCATCTGCACCCCATAGACACACTTGGTGTAGATTGTGGCAGATGTGGATTGAGATGGGTGGTGTTAAGTCTCATTAGAACCTTACTTGACCCTAGGAAATTCCTTAGAACTTTTTTCCATCTAACTTTTATCTTTAAGGTTCTTATTAACAATCATCTATGCGATCATGGGGTTTGGGGTTTGTGGGTCCCAGGGCTACGCACTGCCATGGAGAGCAGCCATGGGCAGGTTTCCTCATCTGGAAAATGGGGCATAGGAAGGACGGGCTCCCACTGCCTCGGGTGACCCCGAGGACCCCAAGAGCTGGGAGCAGCTCTGTTCTCACTCAGGGCCTGGACAATGAGTGACTGGAGAACAGGGAACGCTCACATCAGAGGAACACTGTTTTACAAGAGCAAGGAAAGAGAAAAGCAGCTGAGGGTGAAGCAGCCATTTACCTTCTTACTTGCAAAAATTAAACCCTGCAGGACCCAAGGATTATACTAGAGTCACCGATGCTTTGAGAGTGAACGAGCAAGCATGAAGAGCTGGTTGTGGGATAGTGTGTACAGACACACAGACAAGACACAGCAGAGAGTGAGAGTGGCTGATGAGTGCACTTGGCTTTGCTGGATGTTGGCTGCTCCTTCCTGACACCAGTGAGTCCTGCATTCCCATGCGGCCGCCCTGCTCCACTAGCCCGGAGGTGTCCCTGGTGCCAGCCAGCCCCCATCCTCACACACAGCCCCCTCTGCAGCCTCCCCAGCGGCTCACACTTTGCCACCGTCCTTGGCTCGGCCATGGCCCACGAACATGGGCTGCACCCACGGTGCAGCAGTTTTTCCTGCTGGTTTCCCACATGACTTAACCAGAAGCTTCCGTCTGGTTCTGGCTCTTCTTTGCTGCCTCCAAGAGGACATTTGCGGCGGCCTCCACTGTGTCCAGGTCTGAGCCGGGCACCCAGACCCCGGTTCCCTAGAAGGAGGTGCAGGAAGAGGAGGGGTACGGTTAAATATAATACTTACATCAGGTACGTTGATGCTGACAGGACTGCCCTGTGTCCCCCAGCTCCCATTCTTCCTCCCCGGCCCCACGCGGCACCAGGCCCCAGCTCGCTCTGGTTGGTGGGGATGCTGGATGGTGCATGGAGCTGGGCTTGGAGTTGGAGTCTGAGTTTCCGGCAGCTGTATCTTCAAGGAAAACTCCATCCCATGTTTTTGGCACAAAAACAACATGGTGTGCCAGGCGCAGGTGCACCCCACGGAAAAGCTTGCAGCTGGGAATGCGTTTCCAGACAGAGGTGGTATGCTTAGTCCCAGAGATATCCCCAGATTCAGTGTGGGTTGGGTAGATTATAAGCTTGGGGATTTCTTAAGAAGGTAAGAAATGGGGGTAGGGATTTTGTTAACTAAAAACCAAGTGACAATCTCAGGTGCAACCGCAGGATTTCGTGCAGAGGAAAAACATGTCCGCTCTCTCCTTCACTTCCTTCCCACCTTTCCTTTTTCTGACCTCCAAATTTTTGGAGCGTAGTGAATGAAGAAAACAAAGGAGATAATAAAAACTGAAAACAGAGACTGCGTTAATTCTTAATGTGTATATAATCACCTCTTGCATGTACAGGTGAAAGTCATCATGGTAGAAAGGAGATGCTTTTAATGAGGCAGGTCTGGGACGAAACCTCTCTCTCCTAATCCGCTTCGTGGCCAGGGGACTGGGGATTAAAGGCATTCATGGATGCAACAGTCTTCTTTGACGTGGCAATTATTGTGATGATCAGTTTTTATGTTTGCTCACAGATCCCAACCTCGAAGGAGCTTGGAGGCAGGTCCTGTGTTCCGGGGTGGAGCCAGCCGGGCAGCTCCTGTCCATAGAACCGAAGAGTGAGCAACAGCAAGAGCTTTTCTTTCTCATTTTGGTCGCAATGGGCCCTGTCTGGGCTGCTGCCTTTGCAATCTGGCTCTCAGAGAGGGACAGGTCACTGACACTGAGGGCAGCCTCCCATCTAGACTGTGAGGAAGAGGGTGAGTGTTAGCAACCATGTCTGAGTCCTGGAGTCAACACACGTGGCCTGCCCGGCATGTTGGGGTCATGGAAAGATAAGGCTGGGAAAAGCTCAGCCAGCAAGAAAGAGTGAGCAAGCCCCGTGCATGCAAAACCCGCGGGAGCCACGCACAGTGTGACCTGGGACTCAACGTGCCTGGGATTTCACTGTGCCTGGGGTCCCGCAGTGCCTGGGATTTCACCATACCTGCGGTCCTGCAGCGCCTGGGGTCCTACTGTGTCTGGGATTTCTCTGTGCCTGGGGTCCCGCTGTGCCCGGGATTTCACCATACTTGGGGTCCCGCTGCACCTGGGGTCCCAGCTATGCCTCCAAGATGAACGAATGCCACCCATTGAGGACGCTGCTTGTGAGGGGCCAAGGCTCGAGTGCCTGAGGTCGTGCTGGTTTCAGACAAGGGGAGCTTGCATCGCCCACGCTGGCTGCTCTCCTCCCGGGGCAGGATGTGGCTGTCTACCCATGAACTGGCTGTGCCTGCAGCTGATGTGCGACCTGGCCACTCCACACCCGGCTGACTGAGGCACAGGTCTGGAAGCAGCACAGACACCAGGAGAATGGTGGGGGTCTCCCTCAATGCGGCAGCCCCACAGGGTCCAGGTGAACAGTGGGTGTCCCCCCACAGCCCCGCAGGCCCAGGTGAACGGTGGGTGTCCCCCCACAGCCCCGCAGGCCCAGGTGAATGGTGGGTGTCCCCCCACAGTCCCGCAGGGTCCAGGTGAACGGTTGGTGTCCCTCCAAAGCCCTGCAGGGCCCAGGTGAACAGTGGGTGTCCCCTGCCACGTGGCAGCCCCGCAGGGTCCAGGTGAATGGTGGGTGTCCCCCGCCACGCTGCAGCCTCGCAGGGTCCAGGTGAACCGTGGGTGTCCCCCTCCACGCGGCAGCCCCACAGGGCCCAGGTGAACTGTGGGTGTCCCCCCACACTGCAGCCCCGTAGGGTCCAGGTGAACCGTGGGTGTCCCCCCATGCAGCAGCCCCGCAGGGTCCAGGTCTCCTGCTACAGCCACCTCATCAGAGACGATGGTGCCCAGAGCACTACGGGGTACAGACCTCACACTGTTGAAAGTAGGTTTCCTTGGAATTCTGAACCTGCTGAAGTAGCCTTTAGAACTGAAGTTGAGAAAAGTACATTTTCAGTTAAACAAAGGCTGAGAGATTGTGTGGTCATCACACCCAAACCACAATAAATGCAAACAGGATGAAGAAAAATGATAACAATTGGAAATTCTAGTTCACAAAAAAGATTAAAGAGTGCCAAAAACAATAAATGGTGGAGGGAAAATTACTGTTTTAATGACATCCTCTGGAAATTACAACATATGCAGAAGAAACCTCACTGACAACATGGTACAGAAGCTGAGAGGAGGGTGCAGTAAGGATTTTATGTTTATATAAAATGTTATGATCTTTATTTAATATGAGACTTTAAGTATTTATATTTTAATTTCTAAATGACTCACTGAAAATAAATAAAACAAGAAGTCATAGTTAAAAAAAAAACAAGGTACAAAATCCATACTAAAAAGACAACCAAAAAACCCTTATTAAACAAACAAACAAACAGACAAAGCAAAACTACAATAATCCAGAAGACCAGGAAAGCGGAACAGAGGAAATAACAGGTTCAGGTGCTGACTTAAACCCAACCACAGGAATAGCAGATCTGCACTGACTGAACACTGCCACTGAAAAAGAGACTGTCATTGCAGGTAAAAAGCAAGCCTCGATATGCTTTTACAAAGAAACATTCTTTCAAGATAAAGATACAAATAGATTCAAGCTGAAAAGATGGACAAATGTATACCACAGAAATACTTGTTATCAGGAGGCTGCACAGGTGTATGGATGGCAGATGAGACAGACGACAGGAAGGGCCAGCATAGCCAGGGACAGAGAAGGACATTTTATATTAATGAGTCCACTTGCTTAGAAAACCTAATGATCATAAGCATGCATGCACCTGATACAAAATAACAAAATATACGAAGCAAAAATAACCAAATTTAAAGGGTAAATGCTTAAATTCACAATTTGACAATTCTAATACCTATATCTCAGGAATTAATAGAAAAATAACAAGAATAAAATGACAAGATAGAAGAGATTATAACTAGAGCACTGGGAGAAAACCGCAAATCCAATATGCTTAAAATTATTAGTCGATAATTTAAGAATTATTTTAAAATGTAGGACACTAAAGAACGGTAAATAGGCTGGAAAACCTACAAATCAGCATAAGAAGGAAATGGAAAAGGAAATGTCAGTTGAAAATAAGTCTGGAGAAAGGAAAAGAGAATCAAGGATAAAGTTTTGCAAATCCAAAATCCAAAATCACATAATAGAAATAAGTTCAAATGTATCACTTTTTCCTACCAAACACAGAGGGATTAACCTCACATATTAAAATACAAAATTATCAATAGCAAAGCAGCACTTTCAAATTAAGGGCAAAAAAGAATGGAAATGAAACTACTAAGTAAATATTCACAGAAAGCAAGTTGCTATAGCAAAATTAATAGTTCAAATACAATTTAAGGAAAAAATAATAAACAGCAGGATGGATGCCACACGTGAGCAGTAGAACCAAGGAGGTGACACAGGGTTAAGTCCAATGCTGACCTCACCTCCAGGACACACATGGAGACTAACGGGAGCAGATCAAGAGAGGAACACTGGGATCATACTTCTCAATTTAAATGGAAAATAGACAAAAATCTTATGAGTTTATTAAAGGTTTAAAAATCACAACAAATACTGAATATACATTATTTTCTAGTACATGGTAATACTTACCAAATGGGACCATATTAGGTTGTAAAAGAAATTACAAAACAACTGGAGGTGGGGACCGAAGAATTAATAGAAGTAAGAACAAAAACCAAACCCCAAACCCCACATATTTTGGGGAAAATGGTACAGTGATTAAACGGTAAATCACTATAAATGTGAAGGGATTCACCTAGAATAGAGATAAGATGCTAGAGTTCAATCCCCAACCAGCGACAGCCTAGCATTCTGAAGGATGGCACAGGAAAGGGTGCAGTCCCAAGGGAGTACAGAGAAGGACGTCCTCAGGTCCTGAATGGAGAAGGATGTCCCTCAGGTACTGCACGGAGAAGGATGCCTCTCAGTCCTGGATGGAGAAGGATGTCCCTCAAGTCCTAGATGGAGAAGGATGAACCCCTGTCCTGGATAGAGAAGGATGAACTCTGAATCATGGATGGAGAAGGATGTCCCCCCGTCCTGGATGCAGAAGGACACACCCCAGTCCTGGATGGAGAAGGAGGCCCCCCAAGTCCTGGATGGAGACAAATGCCCCTCAGTTTCTAGATGGAGACAAATACCTTTGGGGACCTCATGTGGAAGGAGGCCCCTCTCCCATCCTTCACATCCATAGTTGTCCTGACCTGTTAACGTAGAACAAAGAGATTTGGAGAAATAAACATGGGGTTAAACTTTACTCCTAATCCTTTCAATCAACATTTTATAAATTCTAGATTTCATTTTATAAAAATGAGTCAAATGTATGACACAAATGCCATATAACAACAGATTAAACCTATTTTTCTAAATCTGAGTCCTGGCTACGGTCTCCATTATTCACTCTACTTTTCTGTATGTCTAAAGCTTTTCAAACTTGAAAATAAAAAAGTTCATTGAAGAAAATGTGACTGTTCAAAAATAAGTTTATTCTATGGGCTCCTTTGGAGGGGTTATGATCTACTAAAATTACTAGTGGATATATATTACAAGCTCAGTGGTGGAAACAGACAATAAGAAAATATTCTATTTTGTTAGAAATTAGTGTTGAGTGAATGTTAATCAAAATTTTAAAACCAAAATACATGGATGTAAGAATAGATTATTCCACTGAATTCTCCACTGACTTTAAGTCTAATTGCTAAATTTACCCTTTGCCCATTTCCCCTCCTTCAAATCTCCCAGTAACTCTTCATTTTCCTCTCCTGTCAATATTCTGTTCTCATTTATTTATTTTTTCCTATTTCCTGATTTTTTGAACAACTCTGAGGGACTCATGTTTTGCTTGTATTAGAATGAGTTCATTACACAAACCCCTTAGGCAACAAGACCCTCACCCAGGAGAGCACCTGGAGACTCCAGACCATGGAGCCTCTCCTGGTTTTGACTCAGGCTACCTGACAAGTGTGTTTGAGTTACAAATTGTTTAATTTTTTAGATCCCTTACGGAAAAAGAAGGATTTTAATAACCATTCATTTAAAATGCACATGGACATTTTATAACTGACATTTCTTGCCGTTTCTGCGCTGTGACCTCATGAGTAACTGCCTCTGAAGAACCTCACGATCCTCATTCTACCCTTGCTCCTCAGGCTCCAAAGGGCAAAGCCGGAAATCTGTGGATATAAAACACGGAAACATTCCGTCTCTGAAAGAAAAGGCTATAAACCAAAGACGGGAACGGGGACAGAACGTCACGCTACTGCCTGGTGGCATTTTGTTTGTTTTTCATACCTTGCCACGGATGGAACGTCTAAGCCCAATCCAATGACTTGTCTCCTCAGAGAAGCCCTATGAGATTCCTTTCCTTACAATCCCGACTTTCCCTTTTCAGGTGACAGGAGGCTCTTCTAGGTCAAGGGTTAAGTAACTTCTGCAAGTTTACTTGGCCAGTGAAGGGCGGGGTGGGAGTCAGCCGGAACCTTCCAGAACGTGAACCCCATGCTGCAGGTGCCATGCCGTGCGCTCACCCTTCGCTGGGGTTTATGCATCTGAAATTATGACATGGGAAACGTCCACACCACGCATGTAACAGGTGTGCTTTCTGTGCCCTCCAATCTGATAAGAGGTGGGGGAGTTTTTCTTGTTTTACTGATTTAATATGGCAAAGGCCTTTCACTGGAAATGGAAGGAAATGTCCCTCGCCAGTGCAGCCAGGAAGCTGTGAGGACAGTGTGGGGGGGGGGGCGACAATGACCCAGTAGAAGAGAACGGACAGGAGAGGAGACGCAGCCATAGACAGTGGGGGTGGAGCAGGGACGACGCGGCCATGGAGGGTTGGGGTTGGGGGGCGATGACCCAGGAGAACGGAACCGACAGGAGAGGAGACGCAGCCACGGACAGTGCAGGGGGGGCGACGATGACCCAGGAGAAGCGAACGCACAGGAGGGGAGACATCAGCCCAGGCGCCTTGTGATTGAATTTGCATTTTTGGGGGAGCCCCACAGGAAGCTGGAGGAATGTGAGACCAGACTCCGTCTTCAGGAGGCCACCGTGGCATTCGTGGTATCCGTCTGAAGAGCGGACTGAGGCGCGGGACGGGGAGAAGCTGTTTCCGCCAGGAGGAGGGCGCTTCCGGCGGGAGAGGGCGGGTCCTGGAAGATGAGAGGCGGCCCCAGCCGAATGGACCAGGAGGCTGGAGACCCACGAGACGAGGCTCTGGGTGACTGGAGTTAGGCAGAGGAGGCATCGGATCCGGGTTTTGCACAAGGGGGTGGATAAATTGCTGTTTGTCGAGGGTGTATTGGACCTTAGCACCCTGGTGTGTCTGTACGCCTTGTATGGTCTAACCATCAAGTCTGGGAGAATGGACTCCGCCAAGGGCGTTGAAGCTCTCAGATGTTTCCTCAGAGAACGGTGCTGGGAGCCGACTAACCTCCTGCAGGAAACAGCAGAGGCGTCCGGGGCTCCGTGTCCTCAGATAGTGACCGAGAGGATGCAAAAGGGCCATTTTCTGAGAATACAGCCAAGAGCTGCAGTGGGCTCTACGTCCTCCCACGTGACTAGGAAGAAACTGACGCCTTTATGTCTTCAGACGGGGTCCAGGAGGGACCGGGGCTCCATCCCAGGGCAGCCGGGTTCTTGTTTCTCCTGAACGCTAGCTGGTCCCTCTATCTTGAAAACGTTTTGTCATTGAAGTAAGGACAGGGTGTGCTTATCTGCAGCCAAAACAGTCTTCAGTGATGCAAATGTGCAGGTGACAGAATCTCCCTGATGCCACTGCTTTCTGAGCGTGCACCTGGAAACCCGGGCAGGTCGGTCCCAGGCTGTGCAGGGCGTTCTGCCGATCTAACCACCCAGAGCCAAGGTTTGCTCATGTATGAAAGTTAATCCATCTCCACAGCCATCCCCACAGTCATTTACACCAAAACCGTGAGAAAATGGCATACATTTATCCGAGGGTCGAAGCAAGCACTATTGTTTCCTAAAATATTCCGTAAGAATGCCCAGAAATGCAAACACACATGAGGTCCTAGTGCCTGGTGGGAACCTGAGGTCCTCTTTCAGGGAAGTTCCTGTGATGCTGCTGGGGCTAATAACAAAACATGAGGGAGCAGAGCCTAACTCCTGATCAGGTAATTATGCCAACGAAACAGCAGCGATGAAGCATTTAGGCAAATGAGCCATCTCATATAGCCGAATATCATTGCTCAGTAAATGATTCGCAAGATAGCCACCGTTAACTTTAAAAAAAAAGCCACAATTTATAAATTTGGAAAAGCAGAGAAGACTTTATTTCTTGTAAAGGGTTACAGCCTGCAAGGAGGCCACCCTATGGGCTGGGAAGTCCAGCCTCCTGCCAAGACCAGAGATGGGCACTTCCGGCAGGAGGGGTTGGGGCAGGAGCTTCAGACTGAACAGTTGGCTAAAGATACCCATTCATCAGGCACAGGAGAGCTGCGGATATTTACAAAGGTGGTGCTGACACATGTATTGAACAGACACGTGTGTAACATACGACTCATGTTCACCTTGGGGTGGAGATGTAACATTTAAATGTATTACAGTCAGGTCCTGTATGTCAAAAGGTGTTTTCAGAATGTGAAGGCAGCCTCTGTAAACCGGTCAGAACCCGTCTGTGGTCCGGGGTCGCTTAGGAGAGAGTTACTGAAATCAGCCTCTTGTGCAATCAAAGCTGTAGTTGTGGCTCATGGAGCAGTGTGTGAGCTGGATGAACTGCGATGGGTTTCATGTTGATTCAAGGCTAGTGCTTGTTTGGCTGCTAGAGAAGAAGAAAAACCTGGTGGCAGTGAGGACAGTCGATTCTTTGCGTGCGGGGTGTGTGACTTCACCCTTGCCTGCAATGGCCTTAGGTCCTGTTCATAATTTGGTATCTCATTGCCGCAAAGAGTCTGTTCTGTTCGTTTTTATAATCTCCGTTTTAAAGCTGGTTATTGTTGCGTCTAAACTGTAAACTGGAGGAGTATCTGAGGCCCGTCCAGCCTCCCATCCCATCACGGCCAGGAACTCAGCTGTAAGGTTTTTCTGGGGTTTCTGTGGCCATTCCATCAGTTGTTGGGGGGCGCTTAGGATTTTATTTTTAGTTTATATCACTAAGAGGAGAAACAATTAAAATGCATTAAAATTTTCCATGTCCCTCAGAAAAGTTTTGCATAGTAATTTTTGGTTATTCCACAAATTTATCCAATGGCTCTGCACATGATCATATTTAAAGCTTTCTAAGGGAACATACGAAATATAAAATCAAGAGCAATTACACGGTGGAAGTTTCAAGGCGGCACAATGTGCAGGAAAATGAGGCAGTGGAAGGAGAGGAAGGGGACTCATCGTGAACACTGGGTCAAAGGAGGATAGAGAGAAGTCCATGGAAGAACCTGCCTGTTTCAAGTTTGGGATATTCTGCCTAATCCAGGCTTCTATTTCTTCAAGCTTTTTAGCTGCTTTTAAGTTGTAGCCTTTGCTCTGTGGGGTCTGGAGGCTGGCAGAGGCCCAGCAGGAAAGAGCTGCCAGCTAATTCCAATAGCGCTGCTCTTCTGCCAAACGGAGTTGTTTAAATGTTGATTTTGGCAAAATCTGTGAGCAGGTTGCTCTCGCCTCCCCAGATCTCTCAGGATACTTTGTAAATCATCTGTGAGCACACTTTTACTGGTCCTGCAGCAATCTTCCTTACTTATAACCTATCAAAATATTTTAAAGTGACGCAGATCTGGGGCATGTGAGGGAGTGTGTAGACACATGCCCCACTGGGATCCACAGTGCCCTGAGACCCTCGTCTCCCCAACAGGCTGTGACAAGAGGGCACTCTGGGTCACCGAGGGGAGGTCGTGGAGGAGCAGAGGCCCTGTGTTGTGAGTGCCTTCTGACCCTGTGCGTGACCCCCTGTTCAAGTCCACAGGCTCACCATGGCCTGGAAAATGCTGGCACTGCTCATAAGTCCACCTTTGAAAATTGGCTTGAACATGAGAACATGATCATTCTTATTATATTCATTGCGTGTATTCAACAAGTGTTGTTTCGTTGTCCTTGTGTTAGGTGTAGGGTAGATGACAAAAAATCAGAACACAGTCAAGTGGGGAAGACAGACCTCGAGTCAGTGAACACGGTGTGCGTGTGTGTGCATGTGTGTGTGTGAGAAACAGAGACAGACTGTGAAAAAGACTGATTTAGAGGAAAGGTTCACTGTGATATTGTGGAACTTTCAGCCTAAAAATATAATTTTCAGAAATAGGACTCCGTAGATTTTCTGTTAATTGAAGCTTTTTTCAGAAATTTGGCTTAAAAAATATCTTCAAGACAGTGTTTTTGGAGGGGAGACTTGACCTCAGTTTTCTAAATAATAGATACTCCCAAGAGTTTAAATTTTAATAGGTGAACTATTATTGGTTCTTTAAATTCAGGTCCTCATAAACAAAGCAGGCACCACCAAGACTCACATTAAGCAATAGTCTAAGGAAACAAAGCCATCGGAGCACGGAATGACAGCACAGGAGGCAGTGTCTGGTCTCCACACCCCGCGGAGCAGGCCCACGTCACCCCCAGGAAGAAGGGCCCGGTCTCCACGCCCCGCGGAGCAGGCCCATGTCACCCCCAGGAAGAAGGGCCCGGTCTCCATGCCCTGCGGAGCAGGTCCACGTCACCCCCAGGAAGAAGGGCCTGGTCTCCACGCCCCGCAGAGCAGGCCCATGTCACCCCCAGGACACGGTGACAGCCCAGGCGGAGCAGGGAGGGCCCCAGATCAGAACAGGATGAGGACAGTTCTAAAAACTGTGAATCGTAAAAACCGCTGTCTTCCTAGAAGGATGACCGTCTTAAGGCTGCATTCCTCATGATACAAAGCATTTGAATGTTTCCCATGATGGAGAAAAGTGTTGAGTTTTCTTTTTAACTGGTTTTGTGAATGAAAACGTATACGTGGGCAGAGACAAGTCCCACGGGGGCCCGAACACGGTGGGCACGCAGGAAGCTGCCTTAAGAAGCGGGTTTTCCCCTTACCACACACCCAGCCATAGTTTTCTGTGTCCAGTGTCATGAAAATATTTGAACCAGGGACGCAAATGAAGTTCTATTCCTTACCAGATTTTTAAAAGAAGTTATTAAGTTTTTTAAAACCTTACTTGTCAAATGAGAATAAAACCTCTCTCTGTGAAGCACAAATTAAACAATGCAGGAACCAGATGGAAAACAGCTTCCGGTGTCCTGCAGCCGCTCCGCGAACTTCAGTTTCCTTAAAACACTCGGATCTTTGTTGAAATGAAACATTTTATCAGGAACGAATAGAAAAGATGGGCCATTATAATATATATTAAGAACCAGGTGCTGTACCCTCAGGGGGGCTCACACCTTATATGCTAGGGGGTCAGGGGCCCGGGTAAATTAACTCACCAAAATCAACATAATTTGGCACAGGACAAATGGGGTAAAATTCTGGACATACCACCTGCTATGTCTGTAGCCTTGGACCCGTTATTCACCTGTGTAAAAGCCGGATATGATAGCACATGCCTCAATTCTCCCAGGAACCCTCCCCACCTCCTCCTGGGGGCACAGAATCCTCCCCACCTCCTCCTGGGTGGACAGGGACCTGCACCACCTCCTTCCGCGGCACAGGGACCCCCCCCACCACCCGATCTCCTCCTGGGAACACAGCGACCCTCACACCTTCTGCTAGGAGCACAGGCCATCCGTGAGTTTTTGCTGAAGTACACAGAAATGTGTAGTGAATCCTCAACAATTGAAGACATGTTTCATTTCCCACCCTGGGCACCAGCCAGTCCCCCGGAGAAGGTAGGTGTGATCAGAGCAGGGGGGTGGCATAGCTCTCCCCAGACACCGTGGCCAGCAGGACAGATGTGAAGGATGCTGAGGTCTGGCTGGCCCCTGCTCAGGTCCCAGAATGGCCAGAACGCACTGTTCTTTTCTGAAAAATCAGACATAACCCAGGGGAATTGACATCAGATAAGCCGAGTGTCCCCAGCAAGGAAAAGTGTCCTTTCGTGTGGGCAGCCCTCCCTCAGCCCTGCCCATACCATGCAGTGCCACTGAGGGCTCCAACAGCATGCCCTGCATGTAAGGGGACCTGATTCAGAAAAGAAAGCGCAGGCTTTTATGCACCACATGCCACGCACAGGAAAAATCAACATTAGTTCTGTTTTTCAAATGAGAAAGCTAAATACAGAACAACAACATTAGTTCTGTTTTTCAAATGAGAAAGCTGCATACAGAACGAGTCGTGCTTCCTGAAGCCACAGTTGTAGCCGTTTGTGGGAACCTGGAGGTTGGATTCTGGAGGGACGTCCCTGTGAGTCGAGTGCGCAGGTTCCCAGGAGCTTTGCTGTCTCCTCGCCATTGCTGCAAGGATGGGGTGCTGGGGACATGCATTCTAGAAGCCTGCTCCGCTATGATCACAGCCCAGGGGTGGAAAATGGGAGAGCCAGAGCCTCACATGGACAGCAGGACTTTCCCTGATGGAGAAGCAAGTTACACACTACCATCTGGGGTACAATCAGAAACGTTCATGGGGATCAAGTTTTTGAAACAAGACCTGTGTGACATGTAGCTGCACTCTCATATCCTGAAGCATTTGATGGAAACGCCTAATATATTGACGTAGAAATGGGATCCTGCCAACACTCAGCCATCCGTGTGCAGAAGAGCAGGCTCGGTGCAAGCCCATGGCCACCAGGCCTCCTCTATACAGCTCTGATAGAGGAATGCATATCGTTTTGGCAGCAATGCCTAATCAGGTTCAATTAGGCTATTTTTAAATGGAGTTCCCTTAGTGTGGAAGAGCTGGTCAGTGTGCAGCAGTGGGTGGGGCAGGGCTGGCTAGGAGGTGAAGGAAGCCGTAGTTTCAGTATAAATTGGCTTCAGAGACTCCTTGATACATACGATGTGCACGGGAAGGCCTGGGGATGTTCTGCTTTTAGACACACTTTCTGTCTCTGGCATCAGCTCACAGATGTGCAGACATTTCTCTGTTTTGTGTAGCGGCCAGAGTGGAACAGGCAGGGAAGGGGTTGCTGGAAGACCTTTCCTCATTTGACAAAGTTTCAGTGAGTTGAGAAACTGATGTTAGTTATTGAGTACTGTATTTGCAAGTGTCTGAGCGTCATCACTGAACAAAACCAGCCCAAGTGCATGTCCCTGCGGTGCTCACAGTCTGTGGGCCGAGTGCTAAACACCAACAGGTATTTGTGAGTAAATTGTGTGATGTCAGAAGATGGCAGGGGCCATAGTTTTTGTCTTTTGTTTTCAAGGCCATGGTGCCTGTGGCTGTGCAGGCGGCATCCTCAGAGCAGCCTGTGGATACCCTGGTGTCTGGCAGGAGGCCTGCGGGAGGCGCTGGGACAGCAGCATTCACACAAAGGGAACAGCAGGCAGGGGCTCTGATGGGGACGTCTGCCCCGTGGTGAAAGAACAGGGAAGAGCCCATGGGCTGAGGACACAGGAAAGTGGGGGCAGTGGTGGGAAAGGTCGATGGGCACGACTTCGTGAGGGCTTCACAGGACCCAGGAGAGCGTCCCGGAGGATCAGGAAGACTCGCAGGGTTTTAAGCAGGAAAGTGACAGATCTGACACCTTTTTAAGTGGATTGTCAGGCTTCTGGGTTGAGAAGGGCTGGGCTGGGAAGGTGGCACCTGCCCGAGTCAGGAGGGGCGTCCGCATGGTTCAGGCAGATCGGGCAGCAGCAGTCATGGGAGCTGCTTTCTGTGTGTGCTGGGAGTGGGCCATTAGGATTTTCTGAGGAATTACACTGGGGTATGAAAGAAAGAAAGAGATGGGTGATTAACTCAAAGCACTTGCATAAGCAGCTGAGGGAGGTGTTGCAGCACCCGGGGTGGGGACTCACAGTGCGGATGATACTAACGTCCTGGAGTGAGGGCCCCAAGGCACGGGATGCGAGTACCTCTGTGTCCTACCTCCTTCACTGCAGCCTCTGTCCTGAGACGTGTTCTGGTCTGTGGATGGTGACCGAGAGGAAATAGCTCACATCACCTCCAGGTAGGAGCAGATGGAAGCACCTTCCCTGTTTCATCCTTCCCCATGCAGGGACCTCAGAAGCCTCACCAATGGCTGTGCAGCAGTCAGACCCTGAGTGACTGCATAGAGCAGAGCTCTCTGCTGACAGCTGCGCAGCTTCCGTGAATGAGAAATGAGCCTTCACTGCCTGCAGTCACCAAGGCCTGGAGGCCTCTCTGTTGAAGAAGCAAGCAGACAGGTGGAGAAGGCTGTGGGTGGGGAAGTTGGAAGCTCAGTTCTGAGCCTTTTGAGCTCTCTATTAGACGACCAAGTGCAGACATGAAGGAGGAACTTGATACATGGGTGAGCAGTCTGCAAGTGCGTGAACTTTATGTCATGGAAAATGATAACCCTCCCCCAAAAATACAACTCAGTAGATAAATTGAACTATTTTGAGTTTAAGAAGCTCACTTTCTAAAGAGCAAGCCATACAATAAAATTAATGTGAAGAAAAACTATGCAAATTAACATGATGCCGTCATTTGTAATGTTATGTGACTAAACCTTTCGATCTCAATGATAGTTTATAACACATTGGTTAGTTCAGAAAAGTGCTGAGGTATGGCGAAGCTGCTGAGGCATCCCAGAATCCTGCTCTGTACACTGTCATAAAAATGATAATATTAAAAGCCACGATCTTTAAAATGAAGATGACCCCATGATATTTGGGCATCGGAATTCCCCAAGCTCTTACAATTCTTTAATTTCAACTTTGAATGGTGTTTCATTTTCAGCAACCACCTGCGTAAATAATTCATTCTCTTTAAAGATGCTGGGAACTAAGCAGCTGGGATAATTGACAATTTTGAAAGGAAGAAGATGAACGTGCATGTTATGGAAAGGTCGTGTTTCCTATAAGGTTTTTCTCTCTGAGGATCTGTGTGGTGCTGAATGAAAAAATATTAAATCAACTAAAATATTTTTCTTGAAAATCTCATAAAATTACAAAATAAAGTTTCTTTTGCGTGAAGTTAAATAGAAATGAAAATTATAAGTGGAATATTTAGAATACATAATGCATCCTCTGTGTAGATAATTTTAATCTAGTCCGGTCTTTTAAAGTCAACATAGTTTTTTTGTTTCATATTAATTAAATATAGATGTGATTTGTCAAATTGAAAGTTTCAAACTTTTTTAGAAAGAGACTGTACGCTGCTATACATAGTAAGTACAAGGATGGTAAGTTAGCCTTAGGGGTGTTGGCTGTTGACTGGTGATATTAAATACAACTGATTTCCCCTTTGTCATACTGGAGCCTTGTTCCATTTACAAAGAGATAACAATGTAAGTCCAGCAAACCAGCTACTTACTTTTAAATGAAATTTTCAGCATTTACTGAGGCCTCAGGTACCAGACATGCATGACCAGCTGCAGGTACTAAAAGGTGAACAACTTGGTCACCCTTCTTGACTTGCTACTACAATGATAAATTATTTAAAACATGAAAAATAACTATTGTTCATTGGAAAATTAAATATAAATATATTAAATATAAAATAATTAAATATAAAATCAGGCAAGGATTTATAACTTAATTAAAGAAGTAGCCAGGTCCTAGCTCTACATATGGAAAAGTCCCATTGCTAGGCTGACTCTATGATTGCTAAAGCATACGGCACCCTTTTTTAGCCAACAACGAGAAATGCATGCTTCCTGAGCCACTTGCAAGGTTGATGGTCTTGAAGAAATATTATTTATGTCTTGGTGAAAGATCAGTGGAGACAGTGGCATTTTAGCTAGGGCCTTAGGGATGGGCTAGTCATTTCTTTCTCTAGTTTCTTTGAGTTCAATCTGATACCAATGTAAATCATCAGAAAAAAAAAATTTGGCAGCACCACTGTGGCTCCCTGTAGAAATGCTATCACTGAACAGTGCTTCCACGTGTGCCTTTATTTACTTTTATAATTACAGCACTATTCATGATCACACCCACCTAAGAAACTAGCACTGATTGAATAATACCATCTAGGATACAGCCTCTACTTACATTTCTGTAATTGCCCTGGAGAGAGTTTTCTTACTGTTTTTGAACCCAAGTTCATGTATTGTATCTGAAAGGTTTGTCTCCATCCTGTTTTTTTTTAAGAATTGACTTTTTTAAGCAGGGTTTTAGATTCAGAGCAAAATTGAGAGGAAGGAACAGAGGTTTCCCACATATCCCCTGCACACACAGGCTGGCAGGTAGCAGCCTGCTACCACCATCCCTGCTGAAACAAAGCAGTGGTTACAGTGGATGAGCCTCCAAGGGCACACACTGTGACATCACAGGGTGTCCACAGCTTCTGCTGGGGTTCACTCTTGGTGTTTGGGCAGATGAAGAAGGGTGGAGAACGTAGGAAGTTGAGGGAGCCGCTGGGGTTCCTGCAGGGAGCCTGTATTGTGCACAGACCTCCAAATTCTACAGAAGAGGAGGCACTTTGAATGCATGTTCCTGAGAAACGATCTGACCACATGCACGTTTAGAAGGACGGCCAAGGAAAGGGGAGACGTGCATTTAGCTGGGCGTCGGAAGGATCCAGAGGACACAGAATAAAGCAACAGCTTAACGGCGTTTACTTCAACCCCATGCCCAGCATTGCGTGACTGCCTTTCCAATGACAACGGCCTCTTTCTCCATCTTCAGTTATTTTTATTTTAACTATATACATATAGAAAATAATATAGTTACATATATGCTACATGTGTATATATACTTAATATATTATTATTCAATGTAATATGCATTTTAAATATGAGGTTGGTTCAAAAGTAATAGCAGTTTTTGCCACTAAAAGTAATGACAAAAACCACAAGAACATCAACATGTGTTCTATATATTTCTACATATGTGTTATATAGGTTTTAAATATAAACCTCCTCCAATACTGTTTTGGAAATAGGTTTGATGCAGTTAATACATTTCTGCGTGAATAGCTTATTCTTTTTCCCGTAGCAGCACAGTAGTTTCCTAGAACAATCTCTTGGAGGGGCGCTGTGCTCAGGAGGGGGTTCTCTGAAGACAAGGAAGGATGTTGGCCTCTGAGGATGCAGGTGCCACACGGTGTCCACACATCACTACAGAAACGGACACCAATGCTGCTTCGAACAAGACACATTTCAGAGCCCACGTTGATTAGGAGAATCTAATTTACATGACTTCTGAGGCTCTAGAATTTCTCTGTAACATCACCAGGCTCAGTTGTTTTGAGTTAAGCCAAGCAGTAACTGGACAAAAATACTGTCCTGGCCTCTGGGGATGAAAGCAGATGCTATGCCTGCGGGTCACTCTATGTTTAGTGGGACGGTCTCCTCATGAAGGTGTCTCCCTCTGCCCAGCTGTCCCTGCTTGGGTAGTGAAACACTCTCCTCGTGAAGGTGTCTCCCTGTGCCCGGCTGTTCCTCCCTGGGTAGTGGGACACTCTCCTCGTGAAGGTGTCTCCCCATATCTGGCTGTTCCTCCCTGTGTAGCAGGACACTCTCCCTGTGCAGGTGTCTCCCCGTATCTGGCTGTCCCTCCCTGTGTAGCGGGACACTCTCCCTGTGCAGGTGTCTCTCCATATTTGGCTGCCCCTCCCTGTGTAGCAGGACACTCCCTGTGCAGGTGTCTCCCCGTATCTGGCTGTCCCTCCCTGTGTAGCAGGTCACTCTCCCTGTGCAGGTGTCTCCCCGTATCTGGCTGTCCCTCCCTGTGTAGCGGGACACTCTCCCTGTGCAGGTGTCTCCCCGTATCTGGCTGTCCCTCCCTGTGTAGCAAGATACTCTCCCTGTGCAGGTGTCTCCCATTCTGCTTTCATGCCTTTCTCACATCCCAGCTGTGGGGAGGAGCCCTTGGGTCGGGCGTTCTTCAGAGCTGAGTCTTCAGAGCTGAGTGCCGCAGTGCAGTGGAGCTCAGTCCTGTTGAGCAGCCGCTGCTTACGGCACAAACACACTCATACCGTTTAAATTGTTCTCTCCAAAGAGCCATTTCTGCTTTCAAAAATAGGACCACGGCGGATATTAGTTTCCAGAAAATGCTTTTTGGGACATCTTCCCGGCACAGAGCACCACCCTGTTGTATTCTCCGGAGCCTTTTCCAGCTACTGGATGCTTCCAGGAATGTTGGCTGGCTGCATAACAGTATGGATGTCAAATGCATTGCCACCATGTGCAGTAGGACCAAGCAAAACAACTGACTCGAATTTCTTAGCCTCATGCCCAGCTCCGCAGCAAGTCCCAGTGCCTTCCCTATCCACATGGAAATCACTGACATTAGTGTCAGATATGAGTGATAAATAACAAGATAAGATAGCTGTCTTTAGAAGGCACCTATTAAAATAAAATCTCACCTTCTTCAGTTAGCACCTCTATAGGACTTTATTTTTCAAACCAGCTTTTGATATGGCTTGAAGCAAAGTACCCTGAACATCTGAGGCAGCACAAAGTTAGAGCCCAGAGAGGGGTGTGAGGGACTTGGCATGAGCTGCGGCTCCAAGAAGCAGTGACAAGAATGTGGTCCTCTGGGCTGGCTGGGCTCCGCATCAGGAACTTGGCAAGCACATGCTCACAGCCCCTGCCATGGGCCCGTCCCTGCCATGGGCACAGCAAAGGAAATGTCACTGCTTCTGCCGTAAAGAGTGTGCGGACAGGCAGCCCCCCCAACCCACAGCCGCCCGCCATGTGGCCTCTCAGTCGCTGGTGCTCCCTGGAGTTCGGTGGGAGGCTCCACTTCCCGCCATGGCCTCTCCTGCCAGCTGGTGTCACTCAGCTCCACAATCCTCAGTGTCATCTGTAGACAAATGACCCCAAGCTTTCATCTTTGCTCTGGAGGCCTCTCCTGAGCTCCACACTTGTGATACTTCACGTTCCAGCTCAGATGTCTCACAATGTGTGGACAAGAGGTAGCAGGCACCTTTGATGCCTGAGAGAACCCACCAGCACCTGTGGCCGGCCCCCCACATCCAGGGCACCACACCCGCCCGCGGCTCTCACCAGGAGCCTGGAGGTCCAGCTTCACTCCTGCCGCGGAGGCTGTAGCACATCTGAAATCTCTTCCAACTGGACTTTCTAGTTTGCTGTGTTTTCCTGCAGGCCCTGGCGGTTGTTTCCCCGGGGGAAACAGTGAACTGAGGAGACTGAGGGCGGCGTGTGGGTCTCACGTCCTAGACGATGTGCTGGGGCTTGTGAACACCAAGACACCGAATCCTTCAGGCAGCTCATTGTGTGTTACTCTTGTTCCACACATGAGGAACTTGTCAGAGAACTTTACTTACCACAATGATACAGATAACGGTTATGGAGTGTTAGCTCCTGTTCTAGGAATAGAGAATCCGTTGGTAAACAGCAGAAAGCCATTATTGAAAGGATCACGCGGACTGGATCGTAGGAGGAGCTCTAAAGGTAACTGACCTTGGGTTCTCTCCAGCACGCAGCATCACAGGAGACACCTGCAGGGAATAAGGAAGCCTCAGCCCCAGCTCACTGACTCCGTGTGCTCCACGGCAGCAGCGATGCTTCTCAAACGTCTGTGGGCATCAGGAGAAAGGCAGATCAGGGTTGTGACACAGCCCACAGTCGCCTCCTCACCACGGTGGAAGGATGCCTGCGTTTGTGATTGCACGCTTGATCAACATGGTTCTCCAGAAAGAGGCTGAGGTGAGCCTTCCAAAATCTTTTCTGCAGTCAATTTCCATCTCTGTGTAGGTCTGTAAAATCATCCCTCAATGAATTGCCTACTGTTTTTCCAGTTTGGTAAGTGGGCGGTTGACATGAAGCAACACCCCTGCTTTATCAATCACCTGGATTCCATTCAAATTCCAAACCTCTTCTGGCTTTGTATGTTTCATTCCCTGTTACTTCTTTCCATTAAAAAAAAATCAGAATGTTACCTTGACTCATGGTGAAAATGTTTTATGATGGGACAAAACCTTTAGTTGAAAATAAAATTGTTCATTTATACAGGGATGCTATGCCCTGAAAAAATAAGCTGAAGAATTGGAGAGAAAAGCCTCCTTCAAAAACTGCCCCCAGGTTTGACTGAGGTCACAGGATCTCCTGGAAAATGCAGTGAGGGTGAGAACAGGGGCCAGGGGAGATTCTCCGTGCTTCTTCAGCCCCCGCTGTGGAAGGCAGACAGGAACAGGCCATGCTAGAATGAAAGCAGAGTGGGGGACGAGCCCTGGACTCCAGCTGCAGAGCCAGGAGGGGTCTCAGGCGGAGCCTCAGGAGGAGGAGATGGCGTTTAAATTAGAACATGATGAGCATCGAGAATTTAACAGCAAAGAAGCTTGCAGGTTATTGTAGCCTGAAGAGTCACAGGTGGGTCACAGGCTGAATTAAATAGCGGGTTTCCACTACAGTGTTGTTACTTCAGCAAAGTAAGAGGAAACACTAATACTTGCTGAAGGTGATGTCTTAAACCAAAGGGCAGGGGAGGTTAAACAGATCGCTGTGGTTGGTCAAAAATACAATGTCAAAATAAGGAGTTATTGCTGCTTAACTCGAAGAAATGCCAGGATGACTTACTCAGCATTAGAGTGGGGCTTGGGGAACAGGAACAGGCAGTGACCAAGGTTAGTGTGAACAAGGATTAGGTGAGGAATAAGCCACTGATCTTCTCACTTCATAAATATTTACCTGATGTAGTCCCCCAAATTATATCCATGGAGTATGTAGTAAAAGCGTTATTTGAGGTCAGTTCATGGATTCCTAAATAACTAATATTGGGAATATTAACTCCATTTAAAAAAGTCAGATCCCAAGACACATAATACACTACTCAGATAGAAATCTGCATGCGATAAAAAGCAATGTAAATATAACTAAATATTTGAAAAAATATATAATCTTATACTTTCCATAAGCTGCAAGGAAAAAAATAAATAAATATTTTTTCACAATAGCTAAAAGATTTTGTAGGGCCAAAGAACAATAAACAAGATTAACAGCAAGTAACAAACCAAGATAAAACATATGCAGCCTATGTAACTGCACGCCTTAGCCTCTGTGCCTCCAGCCTCCCACCTTCAAGCCTTCCTGCCTCCCACCCTCCTGCCTCCCTGCCTCCCTGCCTCCAGCCTCCCACCCTGCAGCCTCCCTGCCTCCCATCGTCCTGCCTCCCTGCCTCCCTGCCTCCCACCTCCCTGCCTCCCACCTTCCCACCTCTGTGATTCCCACCCTCCAGCCTGCCTGTCTCCCACCCTCCCCCCTCCCTGCCTCCCACCCTCCAGCCTCCCTGCCTCCCTGCCTCCAGCCTCCCACCCTCCAGCCTCCCTGCCTCACACCTTCCCACCTGTGACTCCCACCCTCCAACCTGCCTGCCTCCCACCCTTCCCCCTCCCTGCCTCCTACCCTCCAGCCTGTGGGCAGGCGGCCTCTCCTCTACACAGCCTCGCAGGAAGAGAAAAGAGGAGACAATACCTGATAATACTTGGAAGGTGATATTAGGTAAATAAGGGAAAATATATAAATTCACAATTCAAAAAAGCAGAGTGCTCAATAAGCACAAGATGATGTTCAGTCTCATAAAATATAAGAAACTAAACATAAAACCGATAATATCATACCATCTTTTCTCTCCTAGGATTGGAAAATATTTTTTTAAGTGACAGTTACTTGAGTTGGTTGAGATGCGCACTGTTGGCACCAACGTGGACAGACGACTGTTTGACAGTATCCGTGAAAGTAAAAAGGCATGTCTGTAACTGGACAAAAAATGCTCTATTTTAGAAATCTCTTCCTCAGAACCTGCTCTTACTGGACAAATCCGTACGTTTATGACTCTTCACCTTATTATTTATCTTTTAAAAGTTTTGGCTCAGCCATATATACACATGCTTAAAACGAAAAACAATGTATAATGTGCGCAGAGGAGACAGTTGCTTCGTTACCCCCATAATGGCTCATCTCTGCCAAGACCAAGATAACTCCTTTATTAGTTTTTGCAGAGTTTTTACACAAACACAGCAAATGAAAATATATAGTTAAAGTGTGGTTTAAAATTGCAGACCGATGCTTCTGTAAAAAAACAAACCTGTGAAGTAAAGCACAGCATTCATTTGCAGTCCTCTAAGTGAAGCCTGATGGTCAAATGCCCCATCCTGAAGGTATTTGGTTAATCTCCCCGCAGGCCGCCCGCCCCAGTCCCATGGGTATGGTTGTCATTCATTCTAAATACAGGTTTGATCGTTTGCTTCTGTTTGCATCCCATTTGGGCATTTCCACCCACCTGCGTTGATTCTTTTACATAGTTCTAAAACAACAATACAAATGGTCTATTCAATGAAGTGATATATTTGTGGGATAGGTATGTGAAATTTAACGTGGTTCTCAAAGCACAAAAAACTCTACTGAGAAGCGTCCTGCAACCAACTTTTCCATTCCATTCCCAGCCCCATCCATGACAAGCTTGGCCTTCTGCCCTCTGTGTTTGTGTTCTACGGTTAAGCAGATACATGTATCTTATTTTCAATATTTTACACACATTGTGCCGTACTTTAGACATGTTTTATACTATTTCCCACGTAGTAATATATCCTGGAAATCAGTTTTAGGCACTTCCTGTGGCCCTTTCTCTCCTCTTTATTTTACAGCTCTTTTCTATTCCACTGTGCAGATGCCACACAATTTCCTCACCCACTCTCCAAGACATGGGCCTTTAGGTCATTTTCAATAGTTTTCCATTTCAGTGAGGCAGCCAATAACCACGTGTTTGTGTTTTATATTTTCGCAGGTGTATCTTCAGAAAGAATTCCTATTGTTGCAGGTGTATCTTCAGAAAGAATTCCTAGGTGAGGGATGGCTCATTCAAAACATACATGCATACTTTGACAGATATTGCCAAATGTTCATTCAAAGGGTTTTCCTAGTTTACATTCCCACCTGCAGCCTATCACAGCATTTATTTCCCCACAGCCTCACCAGCACTGTATGTTGTCACCATTTTTCCCAAATTAATTAGATAAGAAATGGTATCTCAGTGTAACTTCGATTTGCATTTCTCAAATTATGAGTGACCTTTGACTATCTTTTTATATATTTAAGGGACATCCCACCCCTTTTTTTTGAGATGGAGTCTTGCTCTGTCGCCCAAGATGGAGTGCAATGGCACCATCTCAGCTCACTGCAACCTCCGCCTCCCAGGTTCAAGTGATTCTCCTGCGTCAGCCTCCTGAGTAGCTGGGATTACAGGTGCCCACCACCACGCCTGGCTAATTTTTGTATTTTTGGTAGAGACAGGGTTTCACCATGTTGGTCAGGCTGGTCTCGAACTCGTGACCTCGTGATCCCCCCACCTTGGCCTCCCAAAGTGCAGGGATTATAGGTGTGAGCCACCACGCCCAGCCCATCCCCCCTTTTAATAGCACCTTTGTTAAGACATAATTTACATATCATACAATTCGCCCTTTTTATTGTTTGCGTGTTTATTTTCTTTCCAACTTTAATTTTAGGTTTGGGTGTACATGTGCAGTTTTGTTACATGGGTAAATTGCACATCACAGAGGTTTGGTGCATAGATGGTGTACAGATTATTTCGTGACCCGGGAAATAAGCATAGCACCTGACAGGTTGTTTTTTTTTAATCCTTGCCTTCCTCCCACCCTCCACATTCAAGTAGGACCCAGTGTCCTTCTTCATGTCCATGTGTTTTCAGTATTTAGCTCTTAGTTATAAGTGAGAAGATGCAGTGTTTGGTTTTCTGTTTCTGTGTAAATTCGGTTAGAATAATGGCCTCCAGCTGCATCCGTGTTGCTGCAAGAAAACATGATTTCATTCTTTTTTACGGCTGTGTGGTCTTCCGTGGTATACATGTTCCACATTTTCTTTAATCAGTCCACTAATGATGAGCATTTGGGTTGATTTCATGTCTTCACTATTCTGAATAGTCTGCAGTGAACATACACATGCAGGGATCTTTATGTTAGAATGATTTCTATTCCTTTGGGTTTATCCCCAGTAATGGGATTGCTATGGTAGTTCTAAGTTCTTTGAGAAAACTACAAACTGATTTGCACAGTGGCTGAACAAGCTTACATTCCCACTAGCATTGCATAATAATTCCCTTTTCTCTGCAGCTTCACCAGCATCTATTATTTTTTGACTTTTTATTAATAGCTATTCTGACTGGTGTGAGATGATATCTCACTATAGTTTTGATTTGTATTTCTCTATTTATTATTGATGTCGAACATTTTTTCATATGTTTGTCGGCCATGTTTATGTCTTCTTTTTAGAAGTGCATGTTCATGTCTTTTGTCTATTTATTAAAGGGGTTGTTTTTTGCTTATTAAGTTTCTTATAGACGCTAGGTATTAGACCATTGTCAGATGCATACTTTGCAAACATTTTATCCCATTCCACAGGTTGTCTGTTAACTCTGTTGATAGTTTCTTTTGCTGTGCAGAAGTTCTAGTTTAATTAGGTCTCATTTGTCTATTTTTGGTTTTGTTGCAATTGCTTTTGGTGACTTTGTCATGAAATCGTTGCCAAGGCTTACGTCCAGAATGGTATTTTCTAGGTTTTCTTCCAGGGTTTTTATAGTTTTAGATTTTATATTTAATTCTTTAATCAATCTGGAGTTGATTTTTGTATATGGCAAAAGGAAGAGGTCCAGTTTCAATTTTCTGCATATAGCTAGCTGGTTATCCCAGCACCATTTATTGAATAAAGAGTTATTTCCCCCTTGCTTTTATTTCTTTTATTTCTTTCTTTCTTTTTTGGAATTTTGTTAAATATCAGATAGTTGTAGATGTGCAGCTTTATTTCTGGGTTTTCTAACCTGTTCCATTGGTCTATGTGTCTCACTATGCTGTTTTGGTTACTGTAGCCTTGTAGTATAGTTTAGAGTCAGGTAACGTGATGCCATTGGCTTTGCTCTTTTTGCTTAGGACTGCTTTGGCTATTTGGGCTTTTTTTTATTCCACATGAACTTTAGAATTCTTTTTTCCAATTCTGTGAAAAATGTCATTAGTAGTTTGATAGGAGTAGCATTAAACCTGTAAATCACTTTGGGCAGTGTGGCCATTTTAACAATATTAATTCTTGCTATCCATGAGCATGGTATGTTTTTCCATTTGTGTTGTCTCTGTTTTCTTTCAGCAGTGTTTTTAAATTCTCATTGTAGAGATTTTTCACCTGCCCCTTCTTTCTAGCTGCTTCTAATGTGTTTTCTTTCATGCTGACCTTAGAGAATCTGATGACTCTGGGTCTTGGGGTTGGTTGTCTTGTATGGTATCTCACAGGGGTCCTCTGCATTTCTTGAATGTCAACCTCTCTAGTGAGGTTGGGGAAATTTTCATGGACAATATCCTCAAATATGTTTTCCAAGTTGCTTGCCTTCTCTCTGTCTCTTTTGGGGATGCCAGTGAGTCACAGCGTTGGTCCTTTTACATAATCCCATATTTCTCAGAGATTTTGTTCATTCTTTTTAAATTTCTTTTTTAAACTTTTGTCTGAGTTGATTTGAAAAACTGCTCTTTGAGCACTGAGATTCTTTTCTCAGCTTGATCTATTATGCTATTAACACTTCTGCTTGTGTTATGAAACTTTGGTAGTGAGCTTTCTAGCTTTGTCTAAATGTAGTTCTTTCTTAAAATGGCTATTTTGTCTTTCAGCTCTTGTATTATTTTCTTGGATTACTTACATTTCTTGGATTGGGTTTTGACTTTCTCCTGCATCTCCATGATTTCTGTTTCTATCCATATTCTGAATTACATATCTGTCATTTCAGCTATTTCAACCTGATTAAGAACCATTGCTGGAAAGCCAATCCAGTCATTTGGAGGTGAGTAGACACTCTGGGTTTTAGAGTTACCAGAGTTCTTGTGCTGATTCTTTCTCATCTGTGTGAGCTGATATTCCTTTCATCTTGGAAGTTGCTGTCCTTTAGATGGGGTTTATTGCTTTTATCTTCTTTGATGCTCTTGAGGGTTTGACTGTAGTGTAAATTGGGTTCAGTCAACTGGCTTTATTTCTGAAGATTTCAGGGAGCCAAGGCTCAGCTCAGCACTCCTGGGCTGCATGATCTCACCCTGGGGTCTGGTACCAGGACCACAGCTTTGTTCTCTGGCCACCTGAGGTTAAGCAGCTGCTGTGCTTGAGGGGCTGAGCTGTTCCCAGTCTGTTGGCAACAATACTCCAAAGGGGGCTGCCAACCAAAGCATTTCATTGAGGCAGTGGCAGTGGGGTCTACACTTGCGTGTGCATGCCAGAGGCAGCAGCACCCTACTGTTTTAAAATGTGAAGTTAGAGGTTGGTTTCTGTGTGTGTGTTTGTTTAGTATGTTCAGAGTTGTGCAACCTTCACCAGTAACAACCTTTTAATCACCTAATGAACATGCACTGCTCATTTCTCCCTCAGTCAAGACACTGCCATAAGCAATGCACTTTCTATCTCTGTAGATTTGCCTGTTTAGGATGTTTTATACAAAGGGAATCACACAATCATTTGTGACTGGCTTTTTTCACTCAGCATATTGTTTTCAAGGTTCCTCTGTGTGGTAGCAGGAATAAGCCCTTTATTCCTGTCTATTTCAGAACAATATCTCGTGTGACTACAACATATTATATTTATCCATTTATTATCTGATGAACATTTGGTTTGTTTTTGCCTTTTGGATTTGTTCAATAAGACTTATATGTTTTTGTAAACATATGTTTTCAATTCTCTTGAATATATACCTAGAAGTGGAATTACTGGATTGTATTGTAACTCTATGTTTGTCATTTTAAGAAAATGTCAAAGCGAACTATTTTCCAAAATGGTCGCACACTTCTTGAGCACCAATTAACCACATATGTAAGGGATTATTTCAGAAATCTACATGTCCAGTGATTTATGTGTCTCTTTTGCCATTTCCATCCTGTCATGATAACTGAAGCTTTGTAGTTAATTTTGAAATCAAAAAGTATGAATCTGTCAAGTGTATTTTTTTAGTATTGTTTTGGATATTCTGGATTCTTTGCATTTTCCTATAAATTTTAGAATTATAGCACAGTTAGTTAAAAGCCAGTTAGAATTTTGACAGCAATTACATTAAATTTGTAGATCAACTTACAGAATATTACCACATTAACAAGGTTAAGTCTTGCAATCAGTAGCATAGGGTGTCTTCCATGTATTTGATCCTCTGTAATTTCCTTTTACAATGTTTTATAGTTTTTTACTATACAAGTCTTACACTTATTTATGTTAAATTTAAACATAAATATTTTATTGTTTTTATACTATTTTTAAAGATTTCTAAATTTTATTTTGGAATTATTTTATTTCTAGTGTACAAAAGTGTAATTAATTTTTGCATATTGATCTTGTATCCTGGCACTCAGTTTTTTAAGTTCCTTTTTTTTAATTTTTCAAAAAAAATTTTATGTACAAGACCATGTAATCTGCAAATAGATATAGTTTTATTTATTCCTTTCCAACCTTGATTAGTGTATTATCATAAAATGGTGTTGGATTTTGTTAAAAGATTATTTTACATCAATTAAAATGATCATGTGTATTTTGGCCTTTCTTCAATCAATATGGTGTGTTACTCTTAGCTTTTGTGTATTTGATAACAGTCATCCTTACAGGTGTGAGACAGTATCTCATGTGGTTTTAATTTGTATTTCCCTTATGATTAATGATGTTGAGCACCTTTTCATGTACCTCAAGGCCATTTTTATGTCTTCTTTGGAAAATTGTCTGTTCAGGTTCTTCACCCATTTTTTGAGTTGTTTTGTGACAAATTGTTGTTGTTTTCCTGCTATTGAGTTGTAGGAGTTCTTTATAAATTTTGGATAGTAACCCCTTATCAGGTACATGGTTTGCAATTTTTTTTTTCCATAAGGTGACTTTAAATTTTATTGATTGTTTCCTTTGCTGTACAGAAGCTTTTTGATTTAATGTAGTGTTATTTATTTATTTTTGGTTTTGCAGTATAAGTGTTTGATATAATATTTAAGAAAATATATTGCCAAGGCCAATGCCAAGAAATTTTTTTCTTCTCCTTTCTATACTAGAAGTTATGGTTTCAGGTCTTCCATTTAGGTCTTCCATTCATTTTGAATTAACTTTTGTATATGGTGTGAAATATGCATTCAATTTTATTCTGTTTCATGTGGAAATCCAGTTTTCCCAGCACCATTTATTGAAGAGACTGTTTCCCATTGTGCCCTCTTGGAGCCTGTATTAGTTATGGCTTTCTAGAGGGACAGAACTAATGGAATATATATAAAAGGGAGGTTATTAAGTATTAACTCACATGATCACAAGGTCCCACAATAAGCTGTCTGCAGGCCAAGGAGCAAGGAGAGCCAGTCCGAGTTTCAAAACTGGAGAACTTGGAGTCCAATGTTCAATATCAGGAAGCATCCAGCACAGGAAAATGATGTAGGCTGAGAGGCTAGGCCAGTCTCTGTTTTCACATTTTTATGCCTGCTTATATTCTAGCTGCGCTGGCAGCTGATTAGATTGTGCCCACCCGCATTAAGGGTGGGTCTGCCTTTCCCAGCCCACTGACTCAAATGTTAATCTCTTTTGGCAACACCCTCACAGGCATACTCAGGATCAATACTTCGTGTCCTTCAATACAATCAAGTTGACACTCAGTATTAACCATCACAGAGCCCTTGTCATAAATTGGTTGATCATATGTTTGAACTTATTTCCGGTCACTGAGTTCTGCTCCCTTGGTCTATGTTTCTGTTTTTATGCCAGTGCCATGCTGTTTTGTTTATTATAAGTTTGTAATATAATTTTAAATCAGGAAGTGTGATGATTCCAACTTTGTTTTACTTTTTGGAGGGGATTTTGTCTGGTGTTAGTGTAGCAAACTTCAGTTCTTTCGGTTGATGTTTTCATGGTGTTTGTTTTTCTATCCTTTTAATATCACCCTATTTGATTCTTTCAGTCTAAAGTGTTTTTCTTGCAGACAAGATATAGCTCAACTATTTTTAATTCATTCTGAAAATCTCTACCTTTTAAAATAAAGTGTTTAACCCATTTAAATTAATTTTAATTACTCATAAGGTAGGATTTATGTCTTTCATTTTGCTGCATTGCTTTTGTACATTTCTGTCTTTTTTGTTATCCTGTTCCTTCATTGCTATTTACTTTTAAGTTAAGTAGATAGTTTCTAGTGTGCCATTTTAAGCTGTTTATTTTACTGTATTTTAAAAATTATTTTCTTAGTGACTTCCCTGGGGATTAAAATTAACATACTAACAAAAATAATATTGTTTATATTAATACCAACTTAATTTCAATAGTATTCAAAAATTTGTTCCAATAATGCTGTTTTTAATTTTTCTTCTTTTTGCTATTATTGTCAAACAACATTTTTATACAATAGAAATCCATCAACATCATTTTATAATTATTAGTATTTATGCTTTATTTCAGAAGAGGATCATAAGCAAAATGATTATTTTGGCATTGATCAAACAAACATCATTAAACCCATCTGTTCTCATACGTATCTTATATAAATCTGTATCTTTATACAAAGGACATATCTATGTCCATATCTATTGTATTATTCATCTTTCCTGGTGGATTCCACTTACTGCCTGCTGTTCTTTCACTTCAGACTGAAGGTCCCTCCTGGGTATTTATGGTAGAGCACGTTTGATAGCAACAATTGTTTTTTGTTCTGAGAATGATTTATTTCTCCTTCATATTTTAAAGAAAGCTCTGCTGCATATAGAATTCTTGATATTTTGTTTTCAGTGTTTTAAATATGTTTTCTCACTGCCTTCCGGTGCGTGTGTTTTCTGATAAGCCAATTGTTAATCTTATTGATAATACTTTCACATGATGCATCCAGGTTGCCTTGGCACTCTCCACATTTTTTGTTTCTTTTGGGTGTTTACAGTTTGACTACAACATGTGTAGGTGTGCATTTCTTTTAGTACGTTCTGCTAGGAGTTCATTGAGATTCTTAAATGTGCAGATTAACCTTTTACATCAAATTTTAAAAGTTTTGGCCATTATTTCTTCAAATGTTCTGTTTGATTATTTCTCTCTTTCTTTCCTCTGTTAATGGGACACCCATTGGTCAATGATATGTTAGGTATCAAATGTACTGAACTGAAATGCCTGTGTGCACAAGTGTGTACTGAACTGAAATGCTTGTGTGCCTCCAAAATTTATGTACTGAAATCCTAATCCCAACAATGTGATAATATCTGGAGGTGAGGCCTTTGGGAGGTAATTAGGTCATGAAAATGGAGCCCTTGTAAATGACATTTGAGCCTTTATAAGAGCAAGCCAGACAGCTAGCTGCTGTTCCTTCCACCATGTGAGAACACAGCAAGAAGGCACCATATGTGAGCCAGAAAGCAGGCCTTCTTCAGACACCAAATCTGCTGGTGTCTTGATCTCGGACTTCCCGCCCTCCAGACTGTGGGAAATAAATTTCTGTTGTTTAAAAGCTGTATAGTACGTATTTTGTTACAACAGCCATAATGGACTAAGATTTTAAAAATGGTATCAAGAAGTGGGGGTCCTACTGTAAACAAATATCTAAAAATGTGGAAGTGGCTTGGCTTTAGAACTGGGTAATGGATAGAAGCTGGAAGAGTTTTTAGGTGCATGCTGAAAAAACCTACATTGCCATGAATGGACTATTAAAGGCAATTTGGTGAGAGCCCAGACAGGAAAAAGAAAGCCTGAAGAGAAACACCCAGTTGCCTTACAGGACACCTATGCAATCCTGAACAAAGTCATAGACATATGGCTGGCAAACAGGCCATTCGATGAGGTCTCAGATGGAATGAGAAAGATGTTATTAGAAACTGGAGGAAATGCCATCTTTGTTATAAAATGGCAAAGAACTTGGCACAACTGTGTTCATGTCCTAGTGTTTTGCGGAAGGTAGAAATTTCAAGGAATAAAGATGAATATTTAGCTGAGGAGATTTTCATACCAAGTGTTGCAGGGGTTGTTTGGTCCCTCTTGATGACTTACAGTAAAATTTAAAAAGAGAAATCACTTGAAGATGGAATTATTAAACAAAAAAGAACTAGAATATAAAGATTTAGAAAATTCTCAGCTGATCCATGTTGCAAAAAAAAAAAAAAATGAGAAAGCATGTTTGAAAGAGAACAGTAAAGGTGTGGCCCAAGTGCCCTTCTGATAGGGAAATTAGTAGCAGTGTAAACTATGAACTGCCTTAGCTACCTCAGCAGAAAAACTGTCAGTTTGATCTGACAATGAAGGAGATGAGAAGGAACAAAAGAAGGCTGTTGGATTTCTTGGATTTTATAGAATAGGACTATAGCACTATTCTTCAAGACAAAGGAAGAAAGACCCCAAAGGTAATTCAGAGATTATCAGGACTGCCTCCCCCATTTTGAAAAGGGGGACCATCACCTAATTTCCAACAGGCCAGATGATCTTTGCCCAGAGACATTGGGGCAGAGCCCTTAGGGTGCAATTCCTTCTCCTAGGGTGCATAAAGGGTTGCCACTCCAGTAGGTCCATAAGACAGGAAAACCACCTCATTGAGCAGGGGGGGGAGGTGTACAAAATTAAGCCAAAAAGGATCTTTCTCCAGCCTTAGGATCTCATAAAGTTTGCCTTGCTGGATTTTGGACTTGCTTGGGACCCATTGCCACTTTTTTCTTTTCTATTTCTCCCTTTTGGGAGAAAAGGGTAACTATGTCTGTCCCATCATTGTATTTTGGAAGCACATACTTAATTTAATGAATTTATCACTGCAGAGAAATTTTGCCTCAGAATAAGTAGTGTACCTCAAATCTCACCTATATTTGAATTAAATAATATTTTAATAAAACTTTGGACATTAGATTGCAAACTTGATGCTGAAATAACTTAAAACTTTTTGGGCTGTTGGAATGAAATGAATGTCTTTGGTATGTGAGAAGGACATACATTTTGTGGGGCAAGAAAGCAAAATACAATTAACTGAATATTTCCATCCCCCCAAATTCATATGTTGATGGTATTCAGAGGTGGGGCTTTTGGGAGAATTAGGTGATGAGCATGAAACCTTCATGAACTGAATGAGTGCCCTTATAAAAAGAGTCCAGGGAGCTGGCCAGTGCTCTTTTCACCATGTGGGGTTACAAAGAAGTCAGCAGCCTGCAACTAGGAAGATGACCCTCACCAGAATTCAACCACGATGTCACCCTGGTCTCAGACTTCCAGCCTTCAGAACTGTGGGAAATAAAATTGTTGTTGTTGTTCAGCCATGTAGTTTATTGTATTTCATTATAGCAGCTGAACTGACTAAGTGCCCCAAAGTCTGAGTCTATTTATTTATCTTCATTCTTTTATTTTCTCTTTCTTGGACTGAATAATCTCACTTGAAATATCTTCAAGGTTGCTGATTCTTTCTTCTTCCATCTCAAACATGGTGTTAAATCACTTTAGCAAGATTTTATTTCAGTCATTAAACTTTTCAACTCTAGAGTTGGAATTTAAAAAATTTCTTTTTTTCATTGGTATTATATATGTGGTGAGCCATTTATCTCCATGCTTGTTTAATTCTTTGGACATGATATCCTTTAGTTCTTTTGTTAGACTTATATCTCATTTAAAGTATGTGTCTAGTAAATCTAACATCTGGGCTTCCTCAGGACAGTTTCTTTCCACTGTTTGCTTTCCTGGGGATGGACCATACTTTCCTGTGTTATATGCATGCCTCATAATTCTTTGTTAAAACTAAATATATATATATTTTAAATTTGTCCACTCTGGAAACTAAAGCTCCCAATCCGTGTGGTGTTGTTGCTCTTTGTTGTGGTTGCCATCATTGCCGTTGTTGCTATTTGCTTGTCAGTGATCTTCCTGGTCTAATTCTGTGAAGTGCGTGTTCCCCACTTTGTGTGAACACAGAAGTCATGCTCAGTTATCTTCATTGTTAGCAAATGATTCAACCAAGATTTCTTAAGCCTCTTTCATCAATGTCTCCCACCCTTTGCAAAGGGGCTTCCAATGTGAGATGGGGCATGCCATCATTCAACACACTGACTGTATGTCTATGCCTTGGCCTTTCCCCTTTTCCTGGTGAAGAGCTTCAGGATCAGCCTAAGGTAAGAGACGGGGACTTGTGCCTTTTCTGAGTTGTACGCAGCTCTGCAGTCACATAGCTGTCTATATTCCCTGGAGCATGCAGATGATTCTCAATGCCCTGTGGACATCTTACTTCCCAGATCTTCCTAGTAAGATTCTTGGCCATCCTCTTGTTTGCAACACTGGTATCACCTCTTTAAGTAAGTGCAATTGTAAACAATTTCCATTGATTATTTTCAATAGATTCCCTGGACATAAAATAAGGATTTTCTGATACATAAAATAATGACAATTTCTGAGAATGTCACAAATATATTCTGGTTGTTTGCTAATGTGTTTATAGTGTTTTGTCATGAACTTGTGAAAATATTTTGAATAATCCAATTTATCAACCTTTTATTACATCTCAATTTTTAATTGTAGATACAAAATCTTCTCTTACCCATGTTAAAGGGGAATTTACTTATTTCTTTTTTCTAGTGCATGTATGGTTTTGCTTTTTTACATTTAGTTTCCTAATACATTTATAGTTTATTCTTGTGTATGGCATAAAATGAAGATCGAAGTTTACCTTTGTCCAAATGGAAAATTAGTTTTCCAGTACATTTATTAAGAACTCCATCTTTGTTTCAGTGATAAGAGATAGGATCTTTATTGTACACTAAATTTTTGTATTTTGGGGTCTATTTCTGGAAATTTATTTCATCCCACTGTTCTATTTTCTATCTATGTACCTGTACCACACTATGTAAATCATAGAGGTTGCATGGCATGTTTTAATGTCTGGTAGAACTAATCCATTTCCACCACTACCACCATGAGTGACTTTTTTGGTTTTTCAGTGTTTCTCTGGCTTGTCTCATGTTTGTTTCTTCATATGAAATAGATTTTTATAGAGGCCTGCAAAATACTGACGGTTTATTTTTTAATAATTTCATTTCAATACTTATTTCTCTTTGTGCATGTGTATCTGTACATCTATATGTATATCTGTATCTATGTCTATAGCTCACTTCATGTGTGTATGTCTTTTATTCTTGTTTGAGTTAGGTAGTGATTTGTGTATTTTGTTCATTTGAAAAATACAGAATTATTATTTATTAATGAAGGCTACTACTTTTCTAATTTCTACTTTATTCATTTTTTATCTATATTATTTCTTCATTTGAGCTTTCTTTGTTTACTTTGCTGTCTTTTTTAAACATTTGAACTGATAATTTAATTCATTTTATTGTTTTATTTGTATTGAAAAAACATTAAGAACTATGGATTTTCCTCTGATTGCTGCTTTAAATATATCCCATATAGTACGATTTTTTGAGAAATTAAATACTTTCATATTTATTCATTAATTTCCCATCTTTGCCCCTAGCTTTGTTGTAATCTTAGCTTTCTAATTAGATATGTAAACAATACACCATTGGCCTTTGATTGACGTTTTTACAAATATTTGTTGGTGAATGAAGGTTATCCTTTAGTATGTTATTCAAGAAATTCTAAACTATACAGAATTCCCTAAGTTCTTGTATGTTTAAAACTTGAAGAAAGTCTTGGCTGAATATAATTTTTTTGCTTTACATTTTCTTTTTTATTTTAATTATGCTTCATTATTATCTTACACATTATTATGCCATGTAAATTATTCGATCTTTTGACCTGAAGACTTTGAAGACTTTTTCCTTGAGATCTAAGAGTTTTGTTGGGATGTATTGTTGTTGATCTATCTGGGTCAATTTTCCTATTAATCTAGTGTATCTTTAAATACATAGACTAATAGCTTCTTTTGTTTTGGGAAGGTTTTCTCAGATTATAATTTTAAATATTCATTATATTAAATAGCTTTGTTGTTTTTGCCTTCATGGATTCCAATTATATGTATGTTGTTTCAACCTTTTCTCCATAATCATTTTCGCTTCTTCATTTTCTCATTTTCAGTGTATTTCCCTACATTTATTCAATACGTCTTGGTAAATTTTCATTTTAGGCTATTTTCCATAGTGCACTTTACTTTGCTTTCTATTTCTGAGATAACTTTGTTTTCAGCATTTTCATCCTGTGTTCAATCAGCTGTCATTTTATTCTCATTGTGGTTTTTCCTCTTTTTTTTCATTTTTGTTTTACAGTGTCTAGATGTTTTTATATCTCACAAATAATTGTTTAAGGATAATTAATGTAGTTTGAAATATTAGGTTAAAAGTTTATTCTGCTTCATGTTTCTTTTGGGGGTTTGAAGAGCAAACTGAATATTGTTTTTGGACTACTAATTTTAATGTAGTAGCTTTATTGAAATTAACATATTTTTAAAATTAATTTTATAGATTTGAGGGTGGTTTATAAGATTCCTAGTTCAATAGCACCCTCTTCTGTTCATGCAGTTAAGCATGGTTTCATTAATGGATTTCTGCTGCTCCTACTGCTGGTGGTAGAGGGAGGGCTTGTGTTCTCTTTGACCATGTGGGACTTGAAACGTTGATTTTTTTTCTTCCCCTTTATCAGCTCCCAAAGAGTGCCTCTCCCTTAGTGCTTTTGCTTTCTTCTCCTCCACAAGCAATGCATTTTGAAGACTGCCCCTCAAATTATACTCACCTTAAGATTCTTCCACTGCAGTCACTTCTTTAAAATACCAGAATACCTTTTCATTATTTTCACATTTAGGATGATTTTTCTCTTTAGGACTGTGATTTTAAATCAATCTTAAGCCTGATGCTAGCTTCGTTCTTCTTTCTTCTCTGTAGTTGTTTGTAAGCCCCTTTGCTCACTGCAGAGACTCTTGGAAGAAGCATACAAAAATCTTCCTTTAAAAAATTTTTTTTCTTACTTAGAAGTGACTTTAAGTTTGAGATAATTCTGTGTCCACTATGTTGAGTGTTTCCTTTTCTTTTTAGATTCATATTATTGTTTTGTATTTTTGGAGATTATTTGTGAAGGTGCAGATTTCAGAAACTACCATTATTCCTGTTAAATATTTTAACAAAACAATATTTTGCTTTTTAAATAAAATATTTAAAATTTTTATTAATTTTAAGAAATTTTCAAAGATCGGAACACACACTTTATTAAAGAAGAAATACAAATAAATAAACGTGCAAAACATTGTTCCATATTATCAGTAATCTTAGGTAGCAGATTAAAACAATGATAGACCATGAAACATTTGTAAAGTCATTAAAAATGCATTGCCAGTGTTGGCCTAACACTGCTGGTCTCAGGCACTCCTAAGTATGATAACTGAAAGTCTCAGTATATGGTACGAATGTCAAAGATGTTCTTATATTTCATTTTAGCCATTTAACTTCCAGAAATTTATTGTGATCAAATAATAAACAATGAACACAATATTTATCTGTAATGGTGTTCTGAAGAACTGTTTATTGGCCAGAGTTGGAAATAAGAGTTGGTTAAATAAATCATGGTTCATATAATGCAAACTATGTACAGATAATGTTTAGAAAAATATTTAGGTATGATAAATATTAATCATAGTCTGCTAACAAAAAGCGTACAAAACAGTGTGCATACAAGCATTCCGTTTTCCTTTAAAAATTGTGTGTGTATGCATGTAGAAGAAAACAAAATATTACCAATAATTTTATCATGCTTGTACTATTACTGTTGGGTTTTGTTTCATTTTTCTTTGTACTTTTAAGTTTGGCATATACATTTTTCAATGAAAATACATAATTTTTAAAACAGAAACATGAATGAAAAACAGAAAACTTTCTAAATTCACTAGTTCTGAACAAAGAATTCAAATAATTGTGACTTAATAGCACTCCTAGGTTATCCTATAAAATTAACTCATGTGTCTCTGTTATCTACTGTAAAAATTAAAGGAATCTCATATTAATTTATTGATGCCAGAATATGTATAAGACAAATATTTCACATGTTTATCTACTTTCAAAGATATATATAAAATTATTGATATAGATGGATTCTAGGAAGTGTTTTATAAGAAACAACAAAATACCTATCACTACTGAAATGCTTTGGGCTGCGTCTGTGCAGCATGGCCTTTTTCCACGTCCCTCAGTGTCGTGGCTCTAAAGGCATCAGGCTCTGAGGGCCAGGTCTGTCTGCTCACACCAGCACCACATTCAGCACCACTGCCGGTTCCTCCGGCCCTGCGGTGCCTTTCTTTGTCCCCTTTGACCAGGGCTCCCAGCTGCCTCCCGGTCAATTGCGCTTGAATCAGGGGGCTCCTACCCACCTGCTGAGCTCCTAACGCCTGTGCAACCTGAACCACACGCTTTCAGTCTTAACCCTCCCTGCCCTGTCCTCCCTCCCTTCTAAATCTCCACGGTGTGGCCTCCAGGCTGCACTTCAGGCTCGGAACTCTGACTTGACGTTAGCAAGAAGCTATTGGGGATGTTTCTCCATGGGCCCAAGTCAACCCAACATTTATCTAATTCACCTGGGCTGCGCCAGTGCCATCAGGTCTCCTGAGTCTGTTACAAACATGCGTCCATGCTAATCTGTTAGACACACACCACACACAACACATATCACACACCATACACACCACACATCACACACACCACACCCCATGCACACCAAACATCATACACCACACACACCCAACAGATCACACACCACACTACACACACCACAGACACATTACACATCACACACATCACACACTACACACCACGCATCACACCCCACATACACCACACATACCTATCACACACCACACAGACACCACACACACCACATATACCACACACCACACATCACACACACCGCACATCACACACCACATGCACATCACATACCACACAGACAACATTATACACCAAACACACCACACATCACACACACCACACACCCAATCTACACACACCACACATCACACACACCACACACATCACACACACCACACACACAACACACACCCCACACCATACACCACACATCTCACACAGCACACACCACATATATCACACGCCACACACACATCATACACACCACATCACACACATCACACACCAGACACCATACACATCACACACCACACACACCACACACCACACACACCACACACCCCACACACCACACACACTACATACATCACACACCACACACTACACACACGACACATCACACTCACCACACACACCACACATCACACATACCACACACACCACACACACCACATACATCACGTCATACACACCACATGCCACACACGTCACACACACTACACATCACATACTACATGCACACATCACACACTATGCACACCACACGCACCACACTGCACATACCACACACACCACACATCACACAAACACATCACACACCACACACACCACAACACCACACATCACACACCAGACACCACACACATCACACACATCACACATCACACACACCAAACATCACACACAGCACACACTAGACATCACATGCCACACACACCACACATTACACCCATCACATACTACACATTACACACACCAAACACCACACATATCACACACCACAAAAACCACACACACCACACAGCACAAACCACACACACCACACATTACAAACATCACACACACTACACACACCTTACCACACACACCACACAGCCCACACACCACACAGCACACACACTCACACTGAGCAACTATTAATATAGTAAGTCGGCTGCTGAGTGCCTCACTATGGGAAAGGAGGGAGCCCCCCGATTTACTTGCCCTCAGACACTGGCTTATGACCTTCGCGTGCCTCTATTGCCTATAATGACCAAGTTTTGTGTGATTTCGGCACACTAGTTAGTGCTTAGAGAATCTTCCAAAAGGCTTAAAAACAGCTTGTTACCAACGGGAATTAGGTCCAGGCAAAATACAAAATAAAGTAAAATCAGTCAGAAAACTATACAACTGTGAGAAGAAAACGGATTCCTATATATCTAGAACACTCAAGTTTAATACATATTTTCACTTTTTACGTAGGGAATATTTTTACCTTTCTGAAAAGTACAGAGAATAATTTTATAGTAATTTGCCAACTACTTGGAAAAAGACAGAAACACCTGAAAATTTAACATGTTTTCTTCTGATCTTTTTTAAAGAAAATAAAACAAAGCAACACTGGTATTCATATAAACTCCCCCAATTTCATTCCCAGCATCCCTTCCCCAGAGATAATCACTATAATGTGAAGTTGGTAAGTACCTGCTTTATAAAGTGCTTTATGCTTTGACTATACATGCAAGAAGAAGTTGACTTAAAACTAAGAGTTACATATGTATACATACATCCACATTGCTGTGGGTAAGTTTACATGCTCCCACATGCGAACGGGCACAGGTGAGTACAGGCCATTCCTTGTTCACTGCTGTGTGATACTCCATTCTCTGTTGCTCACCGTTTTCATCTATGTCCCTGTCTGTGGACGCTGGCCTGCCCACATTTTTGGTTCTGTGGCCCATGCTGCACCATGCACCCTTAGCCTGGGCTCCTTGTGCCTGACATGAGCCCCTGCAGGGAAGAGTGGCTGGGCCTTGGCCCTGCATAGGCACTCCTCCAGATTTCCCTTCCTGAAGCCCCCCTACAGGTCAGAGCTCCTGCTGTTGAACAGGCAGGGCCTGTACGGGGGCTCAGTCGCGAGGTGTCTGGTCTCAGAGTATCTGTGTAGCCCTGGGCCAGCTCCTTGGGGAGGTCTTGGCCTCAGCTTTTCTGGTGCGGTCCTGGGCCAGCTCCCCGTGGAAGTCTTGGCCTCAGCTACCCTGGTGCAGTCCTGGGCCAGCTCCCTGTGGAAGTCTTGGCCTCAGTTTTCCCGGTGTGGTCTTCGGCCAGCTCCCCATGGAGGTCTTGGCCTCAGTTTCCCCTGTGCTGCTGTTTCTCATCGTGACTGGTTGCTTTCATGGCAGGCACTGGCCTTGTCAGCGCTGTGTCACAGCCACACCTCCTCGTCATAAGCCGGGCTTCGGGGGAGCTCTGGGCTCTGTTCTTGGTTCCCTCTGAAATGTGCCCTGGCTCCTGTATTGGATCCGGCTCTTAATACATGGCCAAAAACTTGATTGCATATTTGATTTCAATGAGCTGCATACCACCCCGTGCTTCTATAGATCAGAGGGAGGCCTGGTCCCGTCCCGTCTCGCTGCCTTTTGTACAGCAATCATGTCCTTTAGGTCAGGGGTTAGTGGGATTCTCTGTAAATGTCCAGATAGTGACTATTTTAGACTTGGTGCATCATGCTGTCTCTGTCACAGCCATTTGCGGTTGCAGCACTGGGCAGCCTGGAAAGGAGGCAGGTCTGGGTCCCCACATGAGTGTGGCCTGGGGCACGGAGGCTGGAGCAGCCCAGGGGCCACAGCTGTGGACCTCTGTCTCACACACACAATCTAAGGAATCAGTTTCTAAAAGCATATTGTAACTTCCTATATACTAAGAAATGCCTGCGTAAAATAAAAATCATGTAACTCAGCCGCCCTTTTCAGGAACAGAAATCTGTAGAACGACAGAAAGTGATTTCCTCGTCTTCACTTATTTTAACAAATTAAATCGTGTTTTCCCAATTATGTGCACCAAAGCTGATCAGCTTCTGTTGATTCAGCAATGTTGTGTGTGTGTGCATGTATGCTTGTGTGTGATTTGCAGTATAACTCCTGGAGCTGGTGAGGTGAAGGGAGTACCTTCATCTATGCTGGGTTTTTTTTGCCCCTGAATACAGGAGACAGGAGTGTTCATTTCTACAGGATTCCTGTTCAGGGCGTGCTGACTTTGGCTTAGGGTGAATGACTCTTCACATATCTGTATGGTTGTTCATGGCCTCTGGAATCTGGCACATTTGTAAGTTCATGAGAAAGCAGCCTCTTCCAACATTTGCTGTGGCTCTGTTCACCAGGAATGTTAGACCAAGTCACTGCTATGCCATGTCCTGGTGGAAGGAACTCAGATTAGAGGAGAGTGTCTATATCCCAAATGATCTTTCTCAACTATTACCCAATACCTTTGCAGAGTCTATGAAAGCAAAACTCTCTTAAGCCCACATAGGTTACATTAAAAGAAATACATTGTGGAGCTCTAAGAAATCATTTTTTTTCCCTGAAAACTGGCATATGGTGAAGGTATTCATGACCTTGAGTGATGGGATTTCAGCTTAATTCCTCTTGAGAAAGTCAGATGGTGTGATACAAATATAACACGGTTTGTAAGGATGTGGACTCTGGCTTCACTTTGTCAAATACCTCCATGGTCTCAGGCAAGAAACTGAACCTCTCTGAACTTGTGTTTCTGCTGTAAAAATGTCTTTTGCTTCCTTGTCTCCCAGGGCCACTGGCCATGCCTGGAAAGTACTTTGAGAAATGCAAACTATGCAGTTTTTCTGGCTCTCTGGACCTGCACGGCGACATTGCTGCAAGCCTGGAGCCCCTCAGCCCACATGGGCACCGTGCATCCCCTGAGGTCGGGGTCCTAACATCCAGGAGCCATTTCCCCCCCAGCTGTGTGGGGAGCAACACAGCCAACACCTTCCAAAGGCAGCTTCTGCCATGCGGAGCCTTGGGTCTCAGCTTCTCCCAGGCCATCTGGAGCGAGAGATTCCAACAACCACTGTCATTCCCTGGCATCCTGGGAATCTCACCCTTCCGAGAGAAGAGGACACACTCTCAGCCTGCTGCCCCAGGACAGGAGGGCTTCCCACTTCACGTGCAACTCCCGCCCATGAGACCCTCAGCTGGCTTGTGAAACGTGAACCCAGGTGTCCTCCGGCACAGCTCTCCTCACACAGACTCACACTTCTTCCCTGGCCCTGGTCTCTGGGGCTGCTGAGATCTCTACTCAGGATCAAGAAACTGCCTCTTCCCCCAGTGCCTTCACAGCCCCTGCCCCTGGCCTCTGCTCAGCCTTGATCACAGGAGCCCCGCATCCTCAGTGAATTCTGGGGCACAGAGTTCCCAAATTTCCCTCTTCCTCAGGGCCTGGCCTACATCTCTCAGTGCTGGTTTCTATTTCTAAACAATAATGTTCAAGGTCCTGGCCCCTTTGGGGCTCGCCTTGAACACTATAGAGCCCTATCACCTTTCCATGGGAACAACTGATGTTTTCTCACACTTCCTTTCTGTGTAACTCCTGCTATTCTCATGAAAACATCAGGAGCCACACTCATGTCCTACTGGGCCTCCTAATCTTGTCTTTCTCAACTCCGCTGCCATTGACTTTAATTTAGCTTTGGCCATCTCTGGAACATGAGCCCTAAAGCACTGACTTCTGATGGGAAGTGTCTGCCCTTCTAAGCATCCTCATTCACTCTGGTGGCTGCACTTGCTCTTTGAACCCTCAAATTTTCCACATTCTCCAACTCAACCCCTTGCTACAGCTCCAACACGCTACCTACTCGTTACGGATCCTCCTCCCACTCTTCGTGAAACACATCAAGCCATGCGTCTTCATATTCAGTGAGAAGCCCTGCAGAGTGCTGGCCGTGGTGTGGGCTTGGGACAGAGACCACCTACGTGGCCGCCTGGCTCCCCTGATGGCAGAGGTGCAGGCTGGACTTTCCTTCACCATTAATCCTCAGTTCCCTCATTTATAAGATCAGAATAATTATAGTACTTACCTCATTGGCATATTGAGAAGATTAAATCAATTAAGTTTCTATGCCTATAACAGAGAATGTCCTCAGCAAATGTCAGCTAAGGGGTCATCTCTGGTCTTCCCCACCCACTCCTCATGCGATGGTCCCAGCCTTCACCACAACCCTCAAAACGCTCATTCCACCCAGCAGACAGCTACACCTCCTCATTCAGAGTCGAGTGGGCCTGGCACCCTAGGCTTCTCACTCCAAATGCTGGAGTTAAATCCATGTCTTTATCCGCAGGGAGAGAGAATGCCCTTGTCCAGGACCAGGTAGGTTCTCCTGCCTGAGTTCATGCTCCAGTCTCCTCCGGCATCTTCCAGGTTCCGTGCTGCTCTCAGGTTCTGTGCCATAGGGTTCTGAACTGTCGGGTTCCATGCTGTCAGGTTCCAGCTCTGTGCCTTCGAGTTCTGTGCCCTCAGGTTCTGTGCTGTCAGTTCTGGTTCCGTACTGTTGGTTCCAGTTGTGTACTGTTGGGTTCCATGCTGCCAGTTGGGTTCCAAGCCGACATCAGGTTCCGTGCTGTCAGTTCCAGTTCCATGCTGTCGGGTTCCAAGCCGCCATCAGGTTCCATGCTGTCGGGTTCTGGTTCTGTGCCATCAGGTTCCAGTTCCCTGTAGTTGGGTTCCATGCCATCGGGTTCCATGCTGTTGGGTTCTGAGCTGTCGGGTTCTGGTTCTGTGCCGTTGGGTTCCGGTTAGGTGCCATCGGTTCTGGTTCCATGCCATCGGGTTCCGTGGGTTCCATGCCATTGGGTTCCTTGTTGTCACCCCTTCTCCAGACCTCCTTCCACTTCCCACCCCTCTTCACGGATGCCTGCCCTGAGAGCTTCTCATCTCATCAAGTCTACCCAACTTAAAGCATAAAAGACAGAATCTGGGTCTTTCTGTCGCTATTTCTTATAGAATATCCCACAGCCAAACAACACAAATTTCATTAATTACTCTTACAGTATCCCATCCTATCAGGACATTCAAATTCCCAGAGAAAACTAATTCCTCTTTGAAATATGTAGAAAAAATACAAATTAAAATATCAAAAACAGCCAAATACCCAAGGGAAGTGAAACATTGGGTCTTCGAATGCAGCTTGCTAAGTGCCCGAGGGTGAAACGGAAGACACTCAGCCTCACAAGTGAAGGTCGTGGCCTCCGTCAGCACTTGGCACTGAGAACATGAACAAAACCACACATGGGAGATTCCCCGACAATCCAGGACTCTTTAGAAAAATTAAATTGAACCCAGCAGAATAGTCAAGTACTATAGGGCTCCTTTCTTAGGGAGCTAGGGGGATCATTTGAAGGAATCTTCTGTCACCATGATGGATCTGTCTGGAGTCAGAAAGGTCAAGTTCACCCACTGCGAGGGGGGCACCCAAGATATGGATTCTACTTCATTCTGTAATCACCTCACCTCAGAAGACAAAGAGAAAAAGAAACAAAGTAAAGGATTGCGAAGTCAACCTGTGTATGCAACTCACTGGTAGAATATCCTAATGTATCCCATGAGGTTGAGGGGACATCCACGTGGCAGGCCCTGTTCTGAGTGCCTGAGAGGAAGCAGTGAACAAAAAGATCCTCATTCCTGCAGACCCTGGCCTCATCTCTAGGTCTGGCGCTGCGCCTCAGTTCAGATGCCCATCGTCTTTTGCCAGGCCCACAGCAACTGCTTCTGCAATTGGTTTTATATCATTCAAAGAACAATTACCTACAATTTTCCAGGTGCCATTCTAGGTAATAGTGAATTAAACAGACAAAAACATCTACCCTCCACACTGCAGCCAGAATTATGTCTCCTAAGTGAAAGATGATCTTGTTCCTGTTTTCTCTTCGCTTAAAGCCCTCAGTAACTCCCCTTGAAGACAATGGGAGTCCAGGCCCTGCCCACGTCCCCTGCGCCCATCAGCCTGTGGTGCCAGGAGTCTCAGTGGATCCACAGGGGCCCCTCCGGGGCAGCACGTTGCTCACACTTCTTCCGTCCTTCCTGGTCCTGCCAGGTCCTCTCCTCCCTACGCTTCTTTTCATGTCACTCCTCCACCTCACTCATCTCCAAGATGCAGCTTGTGCCACTGTTTGTGAATCATTTACTGAAAGATTGGGTAGAACTGCCTACAGCTTCCTCTCTGTTTCTTGTACCATTGCTAACACTTTCCTCACTTGTTTCTTGTTTACTTGTGCATGTCTGCAGTCAGATAGACCCTCTGCTCTTTAAACGAAGAATCGTTCCTACGTTCAGAAGTGTCTTGCCCTGCAGCAAGGCCCAGGAGAGTGGGCACTGTTCTTAAGTTTAGACAATCAGGAAGTAGTAGAGTGAAAGTCTGACACCCAACCTGTTGACTCTAAAATTAGTGCTTCTGAAAGTTTAGATCTGGCTGGGTGAGGTGGCTCACACCTGTAATCCCAACACTTTGGGAGGCCAAGGCAGGCGGATCATGAGGTCAGGAGATTGAGACCAGCCTGGCCAACATGGCGAAACCCTGTCTCTACTAAAAATACAGAAATTAGCTGGGCGTGGTGGTGAGCACCTGTAATCCCACATACTCCGGAGGCTGGGGCAGGAGAATTGCTTGAACCCAGGAGGTGGAGGTTGCAGTGAGCTGTGATTGCACCATTGCACTCCAGCCTGGGTGACAAAGCGACACTCTGTCTCAATAAATAAATAAATAAATAAATAAATAAATAGAAGTTTAGATGGAGTCTTTGACTTCATGTCCAGCAAGTTGAGAAGCTTCAAGCCAAAGGGTCTTTCCCTGGAATTCCAACAGATAGACATGCTGCCCCTGGCGCTTCAGCTGCCATGCAGCTGACCTACCTCCATCTTCACAGTCTAAGCATTCGGTTTCTCCCCAGAGTTTGCCTTTCATTTTTGTTCTCATTACATTCATCTATTTAGCTTAATATGTTTAACTAAATGAAGACATTAATAAATATTAAGTGCCTGTTTTCAATGAAAAGCATTGGGCTAGGTGTTTTGGGACATAAAAATGAAATTTATATTCAACTTATTAATAATCATATTTTTATGTTCTGCAAAACTGTCTTTGAATATGGAAAAGTCCTGAGTTTTGCAAAAAATGTAGAATTCCATTCATTTATTTATTGTGTAGAGATGTGGTTCCCCTAAGTTGCACAGACTGGTTTCAAACTCCTGGGCTCAAGCAATCCTCCTGCCTTGGCCTCCCAAAATGTTGGGATTACAGGCATGAGCCACTGCACCCTGCTGCATTCTATGATTTTAAACACAGAATGGAGAAGGTAGGGCTGTTCTATGATTCAATCCACACATCAACATGTTACGAAAAGTTTACTGAGTATGACAGAGCCTTTCTGAGGAATGTGGAGATCAACTGTCCTTCCTAAGCTTGGGTTCAGGCCAATCAGTGGCATGGCACCTAGATCTTCAGGAAGTGGAATAATCTCTAGGATAAGAGCATCTGCCTAACAGAGAAAAATCTAGCATTTATTAGGTATTTTCATAAAAATATAGTATGAAGTATTTTTAACATTTAACATTTTAAAAGAATTTTAAATCTATAACAAATTGTTTACTTGGTTGGCAACTGTTGGCTTAGGTCACAGTAATGTCCAATGACCCTGTCACCTACCACCTAGACTACAAGAAGAAAGAATTTCCAAATGTAAGTGCATTTGTGCACTGGAAGCTACATAGGCATGGCTACAATGGCCAGTGGGAACTCTTGAATGACTCCTGAAATCTACGAGCTTATTGGAATAAGGAGAGGGCAGATTGATAAATGGCTATAAGACAGGGTGGACAAGATGGGTGTTGTTAAAAATAGACAGCAATCACATAAGTTGTTACTGTTGCTGGGGTCAGTGGGGAAAGAAGGGAGTGCTTTGCAGAAAAAGTGGCATCTGAAATAGAAAATGAAAGCAAGGACATGTCAAAGTTGGAATGGAGTGGCTGGGGTCAGGAAAGACCCAGGAATTAAGTGTTAATTGACCAGGTAGGATGTAGTGGAACTATAAAGAAAAGCTTAGCAATGTCAGTGGCATTGAGAAATGTCTTGGATATGTTGGTGGGATCCAGAGGTCTGGATGGCAGGGCTGAGAAGCTCAGCTAAGGAGTCTGGACTGTGTTCTGCTGCTGTGACCCTGGAATTTGCTGCTCTGAATTGCCTAGGTATGGTGTGGTGCAGCTGGAAATCAATGTCTGCAATGTGGAAGGTCTGTGCTGGTGGCTTTCCACTTGGGGATGATATTGGAAAGTGCTTATTTTCTGTATTTATATCTTGCTGGTATGGCATGTCTTCCTGAGAGTGTGGGGACCACGTGCTTGTCCCAACCTCCCAGGAGGATGACTGGCAGGTTCTTTGTGGGGCATCCCACGCCTCTTCAGAGTGAGGCTGAGACTTAGACGTGGACGGCTTTTTTAGCCGTAACACCCAAAATTCACAATCCTATTTTAGCGAAAATCTACCCAGCTATTTCCATGTATTTTTAAATGTTAACTAACAGACGGAGATTTCATTTTATTTATATATGCATAGCAGATAGCAAAACTGTTAAAGAAAAATAGACTGTATTTAAACCAACAGTGTTATCAAGAGCAGTTCCATAACTGGAACCAAGAGAGAGCCATTCCTTCCCTTGCCTGAACTCGAACACAGGACACATTTGTTTCTGTTCCAGTCTTTCATTCCGTGGATGGCCTGTGTGGGGCCAACCAGTGGGCAACGCTGAAACACTGTATCTGAGATCTTTCTTTCTGGATTATATTTGTTTGAAAAAATGCTTCCGTTCTTTGGTAATCTCAAATCAGGCAAGGCCAGTTTTTTTGGAAAATATAGTATTAGTTTCCAAGTTGGTTAAAAAAATACAGTCCTCATCTTTTATGTAGGTGAGAATTACCAATTAAACAGCTTTATTTCCTCTCAATCTTCCTAAATGGCAGACTAGCAGAAGGGAGGTCCTTCCTATAAGAAACAAGCTGGCAGCTGCAGAAGTTCAGTGGCAGAGAAGAGAGGGCCAAAATCCCAATGGGAGCAGGACAGTGGGCCAGGTCTGTGGCCTTCACCAAGGGCCGCCACTCCAGGGTTACTATTAGTGATTAAAATCTTACTACAGTTACTCAGAAACATTTAGATTTTGATCAAGATAGTATTTTTCCTAAAGCAAGAACACCAAGATTGATTTTATTTTAAAATGTTTAGTGGAAAATGTTGCTTATACTTAAAGACTATTACAATTATTTGAAAATTTTTACTCATCAGAAACACTTGATTCATTGAGAAATGCCAGATCAATGGAGTGCTGCTGTCCTTGAGAGAGATTTCTCATAAGGTGGGAGGCTGGATGGACACAGTCTATTCTGAGATAGCCTTTTGAGGCCTCTAGAAGCCAAATTATTCCTTTCAAATGTGCTTGGTGACTATCATGTAGACACTCACAAAGAAACACAAAACTCTTTGAAAACTGGAAGATTTTGCATCTATTCACAGCCACATGCTCACATAGCCCAAAAATACCCACAGCATTAACTTGATTAAGAAGGCGGGGTAGAAGCAAAACAACTCTAAACAAAATCATTTGACGCAGGAAGTCCCAGTTCGTTAGGACTCTATTTAGATGCCTTTGATTGCACTTCTGAGCTGAGAATCCAGGCTCTGAGGAGCACACACTCCAGAGTTAGATGCAGCAGCTGCTCCCAGCTACGCTCCATTCATGGGAAACTACACTTAGTCTGATTGTCTCTCTGAATAACTATGATATCACTGTGGAACTAGCTTGAAAAAAAAATAGCAAAGGGAAATTTAGCAAAAGTGTGCAGTAGATGTGTTTTGAATTTTGGAGGAATTTTATGTTATAACTAGAAATTTCACTATACTCATTATACAAGCCAAATGCTAGAATGCAAGCATAGTTTTTAACAGAAATTTAAAGCCTGAAAACTAAATCACCACTTTATTTTTAATCTCTTCAATTGCCTGAAATTTTTCTGGAATCTATTAATACTTTACCTATAAAGAAAAGAAAATTCGAGTTTCATAAAACCAGGTTCAGAATGAGACAAACGAAGTATCTAGAGAACAGCAAAGGCCTGCTGTCGGTCTGCTCTAAACAATTTTTTGGTGTGTGAGTCAGATGCAACACCTACATAAGAAATCTTTTATTCAACAAACATAAAAGTCAGAATAAAGGAATCTATTTCTTGCAGAGATTCAGTTATATCCTTTGACAATTAAGTTAATACTTTAAACCCAAATTGGAAATGACTTCTTGCTTGAAATTTGCCAATGTCTGCTCTCTGTTCAACCCTTGCATTGTGAAGAGGTTGAAACCTGCTAACATTTGTATTATTTAGGTCCATGAGCAGTGATGCTGAGCAACATGTTTGCTGAGATGTGCATCACCTGCTCAGCCATGCCTGTCATCACTGCGTGTCCTTGAGTATCAGCGAGGAAGAAACCAGCTGCAGGGCAGACCGGGCAGCCACAGACCCGCAGTGCCCAAGCTCCCTAGAATCATCCCCAGCAAGTGTTCAGGGAGGCAGAGGCCGGACAGAGAGGGACAGAAGCCAGCCTGCCCATCACTCATCCTGTCTTCTCCCCGGAACTGTTCAGCTGTCCCAGATAACACTTTCTCATTTTATGATGGGGTGGTAGACAAGATGACTCCAGGGTTTTTCTCACCATAAGACTTGAACATTTTGGTTATTGCTTTTCTAATTGCAGTCCTGGAGTTAGTCATTTGTTCTTCCTCCAGCACAGAGGGTCTTTTCCTTCCAAAGTGGACATCATTGACAAGGCTGATCTTCATAGTGAAATATCAGAGACCTCAATCACCAGAGGTCAGACAATGTGCCCTGCACCACTCCAGCGGGCCGTGAGTTCCCTGCAGCCACAGACAGACTCACCTGTGCACCTCCAGTACTTTACGTGGTCTTGGCACATGATCTCTACTTAAGTGAGTTAATCTACCCTCCCTTGTATGGAACCATTTTACACACATAAGCATTTTCCAAATAAGTATCTCGTTTTTATTAAATAAAAACTGAATGCTATTATTTTCTTAGAAAGTGCTCACTGTTTTGTTTCTTTGTGATCACCAGCAAGAGAGTCATGAAGAGCATTTGAAAGGATAATCTGGCTTGGAGAGACTTGGAAGAAAATGAGTCCACCCAGCCTCCCACATTATTCATTATTTTCAGACTCAGAAACTGGATCTATGCGCTTAAAAATGCTTCCATATGTTTGGCAATATTACGACTGACAGATATCTATAGGGAATAACCTAAAACTTCAGGTATATACCTGAAGATGGTTAAGATCTTGAGGACAGTGCAAATATTTAGGAAATTATAATGTCTACACTAATAAATTATGCATTATAATGCACAAAGTCAATGATGGATCAACTAAACTATATCTTTCAAAAAACTGGAAGTGGAAAAACTAATATTGGTAAATACTTTTAAATGCATGTTTTGAAATGCAGGCTATAGAGGAATAGGAAAGCCAGCACATTCCTGGTTTCTGCTCCACATGCAGAGAGCTTGGCCATCACCATTCACATCATCAAAGAAGAAGCTGAACAGAGGGTCGGCAGGTCTTCTTGGATCCAGCAGAAAATTGAGGTCACAGGGCACACTGCTGCCCCAAAACTGGAGAGACAGGCCGGCTGATGCAGAGAGCACAGCTCACAGCAGCAGAAGCCAGAGGTGGCAGGAGCACTTACAGGGTGATCACCTAGCTCCTGGGACCAACAGTGGCTGAGTGTATTAGTCTGTTCTCATGCTACTAATAAAGACATAGCAGAACCTGGGTAATTTATAAAGGAAAGAGATTTAATCGACTCACAGTTCGTCAGGGCTGGAGAGGCCTCAGGAAACTTACAATCATGGCAGAAGGGGAAGCAAACATATCCTTCTTCACACAGTAGCAGCAAGGAGAAGTGCCGAGCCAAAGGGGGAAAAGTCCCTTATAAAACTGCCAGATCTCCAAGAACTCATTCACTATCACCGGAATGGCATGAAGGTAACTGCCCCATGATTAAATTACCTCCCACCAGGTCCCTCCTACCACACGTGGGTATTATGGAAACTACAATCCAAGATGAGATTTTGGTGAGGACATGGCCAAACCATATTAGTGAGCTTGAAAGATAAAATCCCTTTTCTGACCACAACTGTCCTGAGATTGACCTCAAGGAGCCACACCAGGTTCTTTGGGTGAAGATCAGAGAAAAAATCCCTTGTGCTTCCAGCAGGCACTGGGGGTCAGGGCTCAGAGCACTCTGTCTCACAAGGCCTCTGCCCTCCAGGGAAACGATTTCACCAGAATCCAACCTACCGGGGCCACATCAGAACCAAGCCCACTGGGTGAAGAAAAACACCCAATTCCAAATCCCGTGGGCTTTCATCACCTAAAAGGAGAGGGTGCAAGAAGCACTGGCAAAGACCACAATCTAAGGACAGAGGCTCATTGGATCATGGAGACCTAATCAGAGGTCATGAACTGCCTCCCCTCCCCACTTCTCAGCACTGTATCAACAGGGCTTTTGTATTGCAACAGGGGATTACAATGGAAAGAACTGCACACCTCAGACCATATTAACAAGTCTCTAAGGAAACTCAAAGAGAAAAGGGGAGATAAAGACAAGGGCACTGGGGGAAACTTTAGCTTCTGACCCCTGCAGCTACAACAAACAGCAAGCACAGCCTCACTGACTCCTCAGCAGATCAGCATGCAGCCTGACACCAAAGGCCTATTTACCTCTGTTAGTTCAATCCAGTACATCATGTCTAGCTTTCCAAAAATTTCCAAAGTATGCTACAAGGCAAAAAAACACAGCCAGAACAGACAAAGCAAGCATCAGAACCAGATTCAGATGCTACAAAGATTTCCAAATTATCGAATTAGGAATTTATTTATTTATTTATTTATTTTTTTATTGGGACAGAGCCCTGCTGTGTCACCCAGGCTGGAATGCAGTGGCTCGATCTCAGCTCACTGCAACCTCCGCCTCCTGGGTCCAAGTGATTCTCTTGCCTCAGCCTCCCAAGTAGCTGGGATTACAGGTACACACCACTATGCCCGGCTAATTTTTTTGTACTTTTAGTAGAGATGGGGTTTCACCATGTTGGCCAGGCTGGTCTCAAACTCCTGACCTCTGGTGATCTGCCCACCTCAGCCTCCCAAAGTTCTGGGATTACAGGTGTGAGCCACTGCACCCAGCCATCAAATTAGAAATTTAAAACTACTATAATTAATATGTTAAGAACTCTAATGGAAAATGTAAGAATGGACAGGTGATATAACCAGAGGAATGGAAACTCAAAGAAAGGATCAAAAGGTAATGCTAGAAATTAAAAATAGTATAACAGAAATTAAAAAATGCCTTTGATGGGCTCATCAGAAGACTGGACATGGCCAATGAAAGAATCATTTCACCTAAGGAGTCAATAAAAACTTCCCAAACTGAAAACCAAGGAGAAAAGAAAAATAAAAACAACAGAATGTTGAAGAAATATTGGACAGTTAAAAAAGCTGTAACATATGCATAATAGGAATACCAGAAGGGGAAGAGAGAGATGATTAAACAGAAGAAATGTTTGAAGTAATAATGGTTGGCTGAGAATTGTCCAAAGTTAATGACAGATACGAAACCACCCATATAGGAAGCTCAGAGGACACCAAGCAGGATAAATACCAAAAAACTAAACCCAAGCATATCATAATCAAACTTCAGAAAGCCAAAGACAACGTCTTGAAAGGATCCAGAGGGGGAACATCCACCTAACCTGGAGAGGAACAGGAGAAGGACAGCACCAGACTTCTCTTCACAAGACACACGAGCAAGGTGAATAATGATATTTAAAATGTTGAAAGAATAAAAACCTCATCAACCTAGAATTCCGGCCAATGAAATTATCCTTCAATAATGAAGAAATAAAGACTTTCTCGGGAAAACAACTATTTATGAAATTTTTAGCCAGCAGATTTGCACTGTGAAAAATGTTAAAAGTTCTTCGAAGAGAAAGAAGTTACATAATTCTCAATTTCAGATCTACATAATGTATGCATATTAGAGAAGGGACAGGTTAAAGGGATATTTTAGGGCAGAGGACCAATTTGGTATGATGTTGTAATGGTGGATACATGACATTACCCATTTGTCAAAACTCACACACAACAGAATAATGAACTCTAATACAAACGGTGAACATTATTTAATAATAATATATCAGTATTGATTCATCTAACTATAATGCATTTGCCGCCAATATCAGATGTTAATAATAGAAGAAAGTGGCTGGGCATGGTGGCTCACGCCTGTAATCCCAGCACTTTGGAAGGCCGAGGTGGGTGGATCACAAGGTCAGAAGATCGAGACCATCCTGGCTAACACGGTGAAACCCTGTCTCTACTAAAAACACAAAAAATTAGTTAGGCGTGGTGGCGGGTGCCCGTAGTCCCAGCTACCCTGGAGGCTGAGGCAGGAGAATGGTGTGAACCTGGGAGGCGGAGCTTGCAGTGTCCCGAGATCGTGCCACTGCACTCCAGCCTGGGTGACAAAGTGAGACTCAGTCTCAAAATAATAATAATAGAAGAAACTGTAACTAAGGCAGAGATTACAGGGGATATATGGGAGCTCTGTACTTTCTGCTCAGTTTTCTGTAAACATACCACTGGTCTGAAAACACAGTCAATAAATGTTTAAAAACCTAAATGGCAAAAATTCAGGGCATCTCAGCTTTTCCCCAGACTAATTTATATCACACTTATCTCCCCACCAATTACTACTAGAGCTAATACTAATATTACTGCACCTTCCAGAGGAATAACTTATAGTCTAGCATTAATTTGTTTATCTCTACTCATAATGTGTATGTATGTTTTTCTGTCTGCTTGCATGTAGACATGCACATGTGTGTTTGAAAGAGGTTTAGGATGTGAGGAAAGTGAATTGTGTGACATGTCAGTGAACTCTTTCTTGAGAATAAACACAGGACAAGTTGATTTTTGTTATGGCAATGTGGAAACCCTTCATATATTCTGTTGAATTATATTTGCAAGTCTCTGCTGTAAGGGGACTAGCCAAGGGGTTCTGGTTGAACATTTGGTGATTATTAGACTTTAGAAACTATATTATAAATTTGGCCTCATCACTTGTTGAGAATGACAGATGGGGAATCATTGCTATCCACATTGAACTACTACTAACTTTAATTTTTTTTAACTTCAAAAATTGCATTTAAAAGCATAAAGCATGATTACACTCATAAAAGAATCCAAGCTGCTTCATCTACAATTTGGAGTCAAGGCTCATTAAGGATAATTAATCTCTTTTTAAAGAAATGAGGAAAATCTGGGTTGAGGAGCGTCTCAGACTGCAAGGTGAAACAGCCAAAGTGAAACACAGAAGTCAAAACACAATGAGTCATGTGAAGCACTCCCTCCATTCTTGTAAACAACAGACTTTTCAGGACCATTCCCAGGAGCTTCCTGACCCACAGCAGAAACCTTAGAACACTGTCTACAAAAGGCTTCTAGCCCGAAGGGAACACCATGGACTCACTCATCAGAGTGAAGCTTTCCAGATTAAGATGGAAGAAAGGCAGCAGTAGCCTCTGAACTCACATCTACTCTGCTTTGTTTTTTTGGTATTTAAACTCCATCACAGGCCCATGGGATCCCATGAAACTCAGCATACAAGGACCCAAGGACCACATAGACCACCTGGATCACATGATCACAAGACACAGGAACACATGGACCACAAAACACAGAGGTAACAAGACCACAGGACCCCATGAAGCTCAAAATGTGAGGACTCAAGAACCACATGCACCACATGACCACAATATACAGGAATACATGGACCACAAAATATGAAGATCACAAGACCATAGGACCTTATGAACCTTAGGATGCAAAAACCCCAGGAACACAGTTCTTGAAGAAACAAGGAACTGAAAACCTGAGGAACACATGTATCTCAGGACACCAGGGCCTAAGGACCACAAGGACCATGCAGACCTCTAAAGCACATGGGCCATAGACCACAAGACAACATGGACAATAGAACTACAGGGACTGAGGACAACATGGATCACAGGACCCCAGGACCACTTGGATAGCATGGACCACATAGACACAGGACCATACTGGCCACATGGACCACAGGACCACATGAGCAATAGGGCCTTAGGAATTCCAGGACCACATGGATCACATGAACCACATGGACCACTAAACACAGGACCACATCAACCACATATATCACAGGGCCACATCAACCACAGGAACCACAGGAGTCATACCACCACGTGGACCACACAGACTGCAGGAGCACATGAACCATGGTAACACAGAATCATAGCACCGCAGGACCGCATGGACCACAGGATCATAGAACCAATGGATCAGAAGGACCACAGGACCACATGGGCAATAGGACCCCAGGAACCCCAAGACCACAGGACAACAGAACCACAGGAACGCATGGTTCATATGACCACGAGGACCCTAGGACTACATAGACAACATGAACCACAGGACAACACGGACCACTAGACACAGGACCACATCGACTGCAGTAATCACAGGAATTATGGCACCACATGGACCACACAGACAAAGGGACCACATGGACCACAGGATCATTGACCAATGGACCACAAGGACCACATGGACCACAGAATCACAGCACCACTAAGTCACATGGAGCACATAGACCACAGGACCACAGAATCACAGCACCACATAAACCACATGGAACACATAGACCACAGGACCACATAAACCACATGGCCCATAGGAACCACACGGTCACAGGATTATAGGACTCCTAAACTCATCAACTCTGGACCCACAACAATCACGAACTCTAAATGCTTCCTTTTTATTTAGACAAGGATTCCTTCATAACTAATTAAGCCTAAAAGAAACAATAAAGACCATTGGTCTTCCCTAGAAAAGGAAACTCCATTCCACTAGGTCATGCCAAAGTCCATGTTCTGAAAAATTCTGTTAAAAATGTCTGTGATCTTTCCCTATTGCCCATTCTGGCCTTTGGTCAATAGCAGCCTCAGGATGGTGAGGCCTGGATGCCAGTGCCCGTGGCACTTGATTGAGGTGTTTTTGCAAAGTACAGACGAAGCATTTGCCTGAGGTGCCTGTCCACTGTGAAAGCTCCCCAGGGGCAAGTGGAAGTTACTAGGATGGAAGCCTCCCTGCCACCCTGGGCATCCCCTCTGGGCCAGGCCTTATGGCCAAAATCTGTGTCTCAGTTGAAATTCATTAAGACAATAACTGGAGGACAAATGTTCCCCTCAGAATTCTTATAGGTGACAAATAGGAGACAAAGCCCCTCCTGGAGGCGCACTGAGCTACCTCAGGGCTGGATCGTCATGACAGTCTCTGTGTTCTTGCTGCGATTGTCCTCTTCAAACATAGCCCCCGCCTCAGGTTCCCACCCCACACCAGCCTTCTTCCTGCATCCTTGGCAGCATCTGTATGGCCCCTTGAGGTGCCGAGCTTGCTTGTTGGTCTCTGTAGTCCAGAAGTTCTCAGGGTGCAGTGGCTACACAACTCTGGATGGATAGAGACAAAGGAAGTGGTGAGTCCTTGTCCTTAAGTCATGAGTCCTTGTCCTTTCACAGTTGCAGAGAGAGAACAACTGGAAATCCTCATATAAATCACCTCTTTGCTTAATTGGAAAACTATTAAGGGCCTTCTAACGTATCTCTTCTTTGTACCGTAGAAAGCTTTTTAGTTTAATGGAATCTTCACATCAGACTCCTTAGGAAATCCACATTTCCTTCATCATCGGCTGAACTGGGAGTAACTGAGCTAATTCAATTTTATTCTTCACACACACACACACTCAGATGCTAATCACTTAATAATCACAAGATACTAAGAATATATAGGAATTAAAAAAAAAACCTGGCCTGAAAATTGCAGTCATGTAACACAGGAAAAACTAGGCACACGAGTTCAGTGAAAACCAATATATTTAAAGTAGAAGAGATGCTCAAACAAAACAAAGCCACAGCAATGGACAAGAGGATGAGGTCTCGCACACAGGGGCCAACCAGGACGGCGTTGGGAGGGAGGGATGTCTTCCTGGGGGCTCCTGGGACAGGAGTCATGTACACCTCAGGACCTGGGTCTCTCTGTGTGAACCCAAGTCTGTGCTCACCCTATTGGCTCTGCTCTTTGCCTTTGGCCATGAACCCATTGGGCCCTTTTGCCCTCTGGCTTCCAGGCTTGAGAATTGGGTTCCCAATAGGGAGCCCTAGCAAGAAAACAGTGTGCAGAGAAATCGAGGCCAGAGTGGGTTTTTGCCTTCCCCCTTTCAGTCATGCCAAAGATTGTGCAGCATCTGAGGCCTTGCCTAGGTTGGCTCTCGCCAGGCTGCCACTGTGCCCCACGTCCCTTCCTATCCCTTCTGATGAGGGTGGTGACTGCTCCCACTGTCTGTAGTGCTGGGGTGTCTTGCCACCCCTTGGGGCCTCCTTGAGTGGCCCCATAACTCTGCCTATCCCCCACATTGAGCCCTCTCAGTAATGCTCCTCTGCATGCCCTCTGACTGCTAACGGCACAGGGCTGCATCTCTGCAGCAAGTAGATTCCAACGCAAGGCAAGACTTGTCCTGGGAAGACTCAAGGGCAGAAAGAGAGCTAATGACAGAAATTCACAGGACCACAGACTTCAGTTCACAGCAAGAAAGGACGTTCTGAGAGCCATGCACAGTGGAATGGCTTGCCTGGCTCCGTGGCCTCCTTGACTCCAGGGTGCATAGGACTTTCCTGGAAATCTGCTTACAAAGCAGGTGGTCAAATTTTCAACCCAAGAAACTGGAGTGGGGGCAGAGGACATGCATTTTGACAAGATCCCAGGTGGTCTGTAAGCATGTGGATTGAGGGTCCTAATTTGAGAAACTCTGAGCCAGAAGAGTTAAGCCACTTCACTGACCTACCCCATTGCACTGTGAGACAGGTTGTCCATGCTGTCCCTTCTAATGGTGAGATTCCAGGATTCCACAACCAAAGATCTTCTTTGGAAAGATATGTTTGCTTTGTGCTTGCAAAGCAGGCAGGAATCATGGGAAGACCTACGAAGTTCCAACCTTGTCTAGGTGAGGATGTCCCTCCCTGCCCTGGGTCAATGGGAATGAAACAAATCCCTCTCCTTCTGTTCTCTGTTTCTGGCCCTAACCAAGCCACAGGCCTCAGTTACTGTCAGCTGCATCTTAGGCCTTGCCCAGATTCCGCATAGTTACCAGATTGCCCACTGGTGTTCTCTGCTGCAATGAACTAGCAAAAGTATCAAAGAAAAACATCAAATTGACAAAATAAATACTTAGTTATTGTTCTCTAAGAAATGACAGTCTAATAATAAAATAATAGAATACAGGTTTTCAGGACTTAGACTAAAAGAAAATCGTCAATTCACCTGTGGGTGTTTAACTGACCAATATCATATGAATTGTAGATAGCCCTCTTCAAATGGAACACCCATTAAAATTATCCAACATATTACGGAAGTTAGAGTAGAATTCCATGCTATCTGGGAGAAGAATTAAAGAGATGTTCTCAGCTCAGAGGAACATGTGACTGCTGGACCAACAGAGAACCTCTCTCCTGTCTGGTTCCCTCAGCATGCCGTCTCCCTGGAGGCTGCATCCGTCCCTCTTCGATGTCTTCCATGATTGTAGTGGCCGCACCGGAAGCATCCTTTCTTCTGCCACATCGCCAACCCCCACAGGTTATGACAGATAAAGGCAATACACTTCATACCATTCAATAGTCAATTTTTTTTTGGTGTATCCAAATATGCTTTCCCTACTGCCTTGGGCTTCCAGGAAAGCTAGAGGGCTGGCTTACTCTGAACTTAAACTACAGGCATCATCACTTTGCGAGAGCCTAGCTTTCAGTTCTTAACACTCCCAGGCTGCCTGTCTTTGCTGACATGCATCATCAGATCTCCAGCAAAGACTGTGCTTATAGGCTTTGATTCTGAAAGCCATGTGGTTCTACGTCTGGGCCCCATGAGAATTCCTTCTAGCCGCTCTTCTAATTTTCTGGGGTCAGCATTGTCATATGGACACTGGCCATAGGTCGTCTCAGCTATTCCAAGGGGACGGAAAATTGGAGGGTTTTTGAGAGAGTCAAGACCTTTAAAGCATATCCTAATTCTAATTGCGCTGGAAATTTTCCAGTTTCCCAACAAATACAGCATGCGGAATGTGGACTATTTGCCATTCCTTAGAGCAAAACTGAGTTTCAACAACTGATTTATCATTGCCATTTTTAAAGAAGTATCACATGAAGCTTGTGAGAATCGAAACAGAACACTGAGACCAGCACACAACAACAAAACAGGCCAAGAACAAAGAAAGAAAAATGTCCACAAAAGGGTGACAGAATACACAGGGCTGAGGTGGGGTCTCATGCTCTCAACCAAAATGAGTTAATGACCAAGAAAAGGCATTTTGATCTCTTTGCCGTTAAAACAAAACAAAACAAAACAAAACACAACTTCTCTCTGAAATGAGCTCCTCCACTCCAGGCAGTGATTTGACCTGCTGGTGTGGTTATTGTTCCGAGGGACTGAGGCAACGTTCACTTTGCAAATGTTTAACGAAGACCTGTTACGGGTCAAGCTCTGACCTAGAGGCTAGGGGAAGGAGGAGACGCTGTGCACCCTGGGGTCTTTCCATCCCCTCGGAGGAAGCTGAGACTTAGGTCAAAGCTGAGCATGCCGGCGGGGCTGGCCCCGGGAGCAGCTGACAGTGCCACCCACCATGAGGACATGAATCTGTTTCTAAATTCTTTTTTTTTCCTAATTTAATTATTTTTGCAAGTACACAGAGCACCTTTCATTCTACATGATAAGGAATTACAAAGATTTAATTTCAAGTTGATTTGGAGTTTTAAATATGACTTCTTGTATAGAAATTGTGGGAAAAGATACAACTAATTATCTTTAGCATGCCATAGAAAACAGCATCGTTAGGGAGGTGGACTCCACTAAGGATTCCACGTGATAATTCTACATTAGGGAGTAGGCAGTGTGCATAAATAAAGCTGTGCTAAAGCTTGAAAATGATCTCAAACTGCCTACACCTAAAAACGTCATTTTTCTCAAATTGGCTATACAAAAGCCCTTACAGTGAAGGGAGGGCCAGGAGGAAACATGTATTTCAAACTCCAGGCCTTCGTTTACCTGCCTGTGCAATTGGTGGGCACCCTTTGTGAAGGCTACACCAGAAGTGGCGTTGGCAAGTTTCAGGGCCGCCGCCTGACACCAGAATCCAGGCTGGCTCCAGCATGATTATCTCAGGAGAAGAATCGACTCTCTAAAGTGAGGGGCAAGGTGCCACGACACTTCCAATTAGGTTGATATGATTTTCATTTGGTGATTTTTTTAGGTCACTTCATGAAAAATGTGACATTTTGAACTGAAAATAATTTGAAAAGATTTAAAGATGAAACAGGTAAAGATTAAAGTTCCAGGTTAACATGAATAGAATAATGATAAAACTTATAATTTGATTGTAGTAATGCTCTGAGCATTATTTTAGTGGTTCCTTATAAGAATCCTACGAAGTAGAGGCTTCCACAGATATTTAATAGAAGAAGCTGGCGCGGAAGTTGCGACTCCCAGGAGTGCCCAGTGACAAGGAGGCATCACCCAAACCTAGTTCTTTTGTCCCTAAAGGCAGGGTGAATTTTTTTTTCTACACAGGACAGTATCTTTGGGAATGAAGGATGAAAACATAGCATTTGTGAAGAAAAAAAAAGAATACTTCTAAGAAAGTCGTAAGAGGCATATGAATGTGGAAGGAATTGAAAAAGAGAGACACTGAAAGTTCTGAGGTGAAAATTTAACTGAAGATTTACAGCCAAGAAGAAAGGGATGAACCCATCCCTGGTGACAATCCCAGAGGCCCGCAGAAGAGCCGGTCAGCACAGCCTCCTCCGGATAGGTTCCATCTGTCGGGGGCTCCCGGCCTCACATCTAGCACCCAGCACAATGGCAAGCAAGTAACAGGATCAAATGCTTGTTAAATAAATCAATGAATGCAAGAATTAATTCACTTCATGGCTTAATCACCACAGATTGTTCTAGATAGGGCTGGATAGGCTTGATCATTTCAGCAAAACTCTTATACTACAATTATGTTTCATTGAATTCTATGAAAATCCAATTAAATATGTTCGGATAACAATGAAAGAAATAAGGGGAGGCAGAAAGGGAGGAAGAAAGGAACAAAGGAATTAAGGGAGGAAGGGAGGAAGAAAGGAAGGGAGGGAGAGAAGGAAGGGAGGAAAGGAGGAAGGGAAGAAGGGAGGAAGGGAGGAAGGGAGGGAAGGAGAGAAGGAGGAAGGGAGAGAAGGAAGGAAAGGAGAGAAGGGAACAGGGAATGTGCCAGGCAGTTCTACCACCCATCACTCTTCCAATTAATCAATTTGTGTTCTGGAGTGAGTGCAGGATGGTAGGAAAAAACCTGTAATATATATAAAAGAACAGGCAAGACTAAGGCATATGAATTATAGAGACACGTTTTAGAGAATTGTAAAAGCATTGTGATAATTTAGAACTGGCCTTATCCTGGGCCCACGCTGAGTTAGGTCACTCGTGGTGGCAAATGCTGGTGTGTTTATCGGGCTGGGTGTGCGCCCAGGGACCTGGTGCTGCCATATTGTGAAATCATAACAGAGTCTTCCACACCAAGAAGATTTTAGGATTCAGTGAAGCCAGGCAGCCATTTTTGCAGACCTGTTGGATTTCTTTCACATTTTACCTTTCGCTTATTTGTTACGTTATTTTCATTATAAGTGTTTATGGCAGCCAGTGTTTCTGATCTCATGCGTCCTCTCCTCCCTTTCCCAGGCGGCGATCCATGGGAGTTGTGGCCACCGCAGTGCCCCAGCAAAGGCGGGGATCTGGTGGGTCAGGTCTCGGCGCTGGACGGAAGGCTGCTGCTCTGGTTTGATCTGGTGGGGCGGGTGGGATCTGGTGGGGCAGGTCTTGGCGCGAGACCAAAGGCTGCTGCTGTGGGATCTGCGGGTCTGGGCGCAGCTTTTACACGCGTGTTCCTCGGGGCCTCCGCAGGCACTGGACTGCGTCCTTCACCAATGTTGACTGAAAACAAGCATGAGGTTCTAGGTTCAGCATGGGGGTCGCAACATGTCTGTAATCTTGCCAGCGTCTCCTAATCCAAATGCTTAGCAGGAAGCAGTGTTTTCCTTTTCTGAAGAAGGACAAATTCCTGAAAAAACGTGGCCCAGCCGCTGGCGCCGCTTCCCCCGCTGGCGCCACGAATTGGGCGTCTCCACAGCGGCAGCGCCGCCTCAGCGCAGCCTCATTTCCGTCAAAGCTCGGTGAAAAGCTGTTTGCGTGTGTTGAGCCCAACCCGTGTATGAGCTAAATTGTTGAGGGAGAGTAGTCACTGGACAACATTTACTGAAAAGACCACATACGAATTATTTGTCATTGTATTAAATACACCACTCAGAGAATTCTGACATGTCTCCCCTGCGTCAGTCATTTATGGAGAAGCTTGATTCCCGCGCCCCGTGATTCTGGCGTCCCTTGATTCCGGCACCCTGTGATTCCCGCGTCCCATGATTCCCGCATCCCGTGATTCCCGCGTCCCGTGATTCCCGCGTCCCGTTATTCCCGGGTCCCGTGATTCCCGCGTCCTGTGATTCCCGCGTCCTGTGATTCTGGCGTCCCTTGATTCCGGCACCCTGTGATTCCCGCGTCCCGTGATTCCCGCGTCCCGTGATTCCCGCGTCCCGTGATTCCCGCGTCCTGTTATTCCCGGGTCCTGTGATTCCCGCGTCCTGTGATTCTGGCACCTTGATTCTCGCGCCGTGGTTGGATGTGTGGCTGTGCTACCCCGAGCGCCCCGAGCCAGCTCTTCCTCTTCAGACGCCCCTAAGATCCCCAGCCCTGTGGTGGGCGCCTTACCCAGTCTCCTGGCGCCACAGTGGCAAGGGCCTCCTGCCCACCGCCCCAAACTTTTGCCATTTTGTGCTGAAATACCATCAACTTCGCCTCCCCAGAGATCTATTCCAGAAAAACATGTGCTATTGTAAATAACACAAGAAAGACATTTTTTGAAAAAAAAAATATAAATAAAACAATTCCTACCATGAAGGCCTCCTACTGTAAGTTTAATCATTAGAAGACATCATCAAAACAACAACAAACAAAACTTGTTCCTTAGCCGATTTTCCCTTTCTTGAACTGGACATTAGCATAGACATCCAAACAGCTGGTTTTAACTTTTTTGTTATTTTTCCCAACTCATTTCCTGTTGAATAGTAAACTGAATATTTTAAAGAAGAAGAAAAACAAGAAGCCTGACCAATGAATGTATTTAAAAACTAATTGGCTATTTAGACTATTTTAGCTTTTGGTACATGAATTTCCTTATGGCATTTTGTATATATATATCTCCAAAGCAAAGAAAAATAGTAAGTTCTGTGTTTTTGCAAATGAGAACACTGGTGAACATTTTGCACATGCCTGAATAACCAGATTGTTATGATCACCCATACCTATTGTACTTTGCTTCTCTGTAAATCTCAGAAGACTGAATCAGAATTAATAGAAGAAAACCTGAGATGTCATCTTGACCAGATTCCCATTTCTCAAAGGGACCGTGCCCAATTCCTCCATAAACATGATGATAAGCACACGCACACACACACACAATACACAGGCACACACACATATGCACATGCACACACACACAATATACAGATACACATGCATACATACTGAAACAGCGGCACACAGGGACACACAGATACACACACATACCTAATCACACACATGCAGATACACAGATGAACAGAAACACAAACACTTTCATGATTCCAAGGCCTGTTTATCAAACATCCATGGGTGGCCCTGAGATGCCTCTGAGGCAGGTGCAGTGTAGACCCCAAGCCTGGGAGCCTGCAGGCAGTGTGCACACCAGGAGACCCCAGGTGGATGTGGACAACGTGGGACCATGCTGAATCCTAGATGCTGTAATCACAGGTGGCAGAGAGGATCTGGCTTCTCAGCACCTGGTCTCCTGCCGGGCACTATGCTGCAGACCCCCATTTTATTCCCAAACCTCTATGTCCGTCTGTGGAGAAGGGACGTGGTGTTGAAATGCTGCTGTGACAGTGAATGTCCAGTTAGAAAGTGCTGTCTTCACCAGCCTCTGAGGGCAGGGAGGAGGGCTCCGAATTACCCCAGAAATTCAGTCACCAGTGCACTGGGGGAGGTATGTCCAGCAGACGTTGAAACCTGGAAACATAATTTTCCATGACTCCGGGAATATGATTAATAATCAAATGAGTTCCTTCTACACATAAGACCTCAACTCTATCCCCGGGAATACTGTGGGAATTCAGCGAAGGGGAAAAGTACTTTGATTGTTTGAAAGCATCTGAGGAGCTGCAGTTCCCAGCACTTTGTCCATCTCCAGCCTGAGTTTAAGAAGGGGGGCTTGTCAGGCTCTGAGCTTCACGCATCTTCCGGACATCTGACTCGGTTGTAGTTCCCTCCATGGCCACACAGCATCAGCTCTCTGGATAAAGGAAAAAGGTCTTCAGGGAAGCAAAAGCTCCATGACCTTTTGAAGCCCTTTGCAACTGAGGGAACTTAAACCTCTAAATGGGGCATTATTGGAACAGAACCAGCCACAGTCAAAAACTACTATCTCCAGAGAAAATAGACTTTTTTTCTGCACTAAGAATACATCTCTGGTTTAAACAGGTCGGACAATTGTGAGGCATTCTTCACTGAGACCGGAGTAGTTTATTTCTATTTGGGCTCAATAGAAAAATGCTACAAAGTAGCAAAGTAATCCCACCTTGTCGTACCAGTATTTTAGAAATGGGACTTCAAAAGTAATCTGTGGGTGACTTTCTTAGGAAAATTAGTATTTTATATCTTATATTATGAACGCTTATTTATAGATTTTATTTCCATAAGATTGTAACTCCTTGAGGGTTTGAAACTTGCTTTGACCAGCTCTGAATTTCTACAATCTGGCATTATGCTAAAACATGAAGGGCAGCTTCAATAACTGTGCCACACATACAGGAGTCATTCTTCTTGGCTGACCAGCGTGTTTTCCATTATGTTCTTTGCAAGACTGCAAGTATCAGACTTAATAAAAGTGGGATACTGCTGGCTTAGGCAAAGACTGGCATGGGTGGAAGAAGAAGCCCCCGTCACAGCCCCGCTCCCCTCCACTAGGCAGCTGGCCCTCAGGGGTCAGGTCAGCCTCCGAATTCAGTCCATTGTTTTCTGGCCAGTGACCATGGGCACATTATTTAAGCTCTCTGTGCCCCAAGTGTCCAGCTATGACGAAAAGGTGACAGAGTAGCTCACAAGATTCAGGGGACAAGAAGAAAGGGTGAGCAAGGCTTGGCGAAGATCGGATGCAGCCATGGCCCTTGGCACAGCAGCAGCCCTAAAATCCACCCACAGTGTGAACGGCTTTTGTGTTTGTTTTTGACGGAGTTTCGCTCTTGTCGCCTATGCTGGAGTGCAATGGTGCGGTCTCGGCTCACTGCAACCTCTGCCTCCTGGGTTCAAGCAATTCTCCTGCCTCAGCCTCCCGAGTAGCTGGGATTACAGGCATCCGCCACCAAGCCCGGCTAATTTTTGTAATTTTAATGGACATGGAGTTTCATCATGTTGGCCAGGCTGGTCTCAAACTCCTAACTTTAGGTGATCTGCCTGCCTCAACCTCCCAAAGTGCTGGGATTACAGATGTGAGCCAACGCGCCTGCCTGTAAACAGCTTTAAATGCCATTGTTATTGTGTCAGTCCCCACACATCACACACATAGCAAACTCAACCTGCCAACATTGTGAGCATCAATCAGGTGCACCCGTTGGTGCTGACCCTGTGAGGCATTTGGAGATAAAGATAAGTGTAACACAGGAAACCTGGTTGGTCACAGGGATAAATGCCAGTGCTGGAGGTGGACACATATGTGGGGCACCAAGGGGGGTCCTACACAGGCAGCCGGTAGATGGTGCATGGCGACTCTAGTACTTGAGCAGGGCTTAAACGCTGAGGCATCTAAGCAGGTGTAGAAGAGCCAGGTAAGGGCAGTTGTGCCAGAGGAAACAATGCAAGGGAACAGTATAGGGCAGGAAAGCTGAGTTTTTGGTTGTTTCATTACGACATGTTCAGCTGTAGAATGCCCAGGTAATAATAACTACTATTCTTAATGCCTAGTATGAGCCATGCAAGTCTCACACTCTCTTCTTTAATCCTGATGACAACCTTAAGGTATTTATTTATTTTTATTTTTATCTTTCAGATGAGTTAAATCAGGTGCAGAGAGAGTAAAGGATATCTTTAAGCAAAGGTCAAGCGTGGACTCCCACCTGGCTTTGCTTGCTCTCTCCTCTGTCTACCCAAATCCTCTGCAGGGTCCAGTCCTTCCCCTACAGCCTCCCATCTGCTGGCGGTGGAGATCCCCTCCTGAGTCTCCTCCCATTGGTCCAGAATAATTCTACACTTGGTCATAAATCACATGCAGATGGATTGATTTTTATTTCGTGTATAAATTGTACACGTATAGGATTAAATGCTGACTCTGGAACATGGCAAGTTACGTAAACTTTAGAAGTCTCTGTTTAGTTTTTTTCCATGATGTTAATTCCACAAGGCTTTCATAAGGAGCGTATGGACACATGCTCATACACAGACAGGCACACCTGCACGTACCCACACATGCTCACACACACAAATGCAGACATGTACACACATGCACATACCCACAGATGCTCACACACACAAATGCAGACATGTACACACATGCATGCACCCACAGATGCTTACACACACAAATGCAGACATGTACACACATGCATGCACCCACACATGCTCACACACACACATGCAGACATGTACACACATGCACGCACCCACACATGCTCACACACACAAATGCCAACATGTACATGCATGCACGCACCCACACATGCTCACACACAGGCACACGTGCATGCACGTACACAAGTGTGTATCACACACATATATGTGTGCATCACACACACACATGCAGGCACACACATGCCCATGCCCTTTAATGCTGTCAGTCAACACCAGTCCATTTCTCTCCTCTTCCCCAGGCAAAATAACTTGATGATTAGCCAATTAGAAGAAATTAAAGACCTAGCAGGATTATCTCTGGCTTAATTTGACCTATAAGAATTTGTCCCTACACCTTGTATGAACACACCTGGCTCTTAGAAAGGATTTGCTGAGGGAACAAGCTCAGCCTGACACCCCTTCCTGTTGCCCTGGCATGGTTTCCAGGTCTTCCTTCTCGTGAGCCCCAGGCCGACGGAGCAGCAGCAGCTGAAATTGTGATCAGATGACAGAACTGCTAGGTGAACTGACCTGGGAACATCTTTCTTATTATGCAGTTGTCAGGTTGAGCAATTTCAGGACCCAAGTCTTCCAACACAGGCCTCATTAGTTGGAGAGTTTGCCTCATGGAACTACTTAAAAACACATGCGGGCTGCTGTGAGCCCCCAAGTAGGTATCACATCCAGCCACACTCCCTGAGTTACTGCAGCCTTTATGGATGTGGGGCAGCCCTCTGCAAGCAGATCTGATGGTTAATTGGGGGATTGTGGCCATAGGCACCATTGAGCCAGGGGTTTGCACATGAGCCTTCTTCCAGTCAAGAAGCAACATTTTCATTTCACAGAGTGGCTGCCCCATGGATGGACCTCAGAGACTGTGGGCATTTGGTACCCAGATGTTTGGCAATTTTCCCATTTACAAGGAAAAAAAACAGATGAAAGCCTCTCTAAGGAAAATGTCCAGCCTTATTACAGAAAAAAATGAGCATTTTTCTTAGCAAGCTCATCATTAGAAAGAATTTTTGAAAGCAGCTGTGTGCCCATAGAATGAAGCTCAATGGAATCCTGTTTCTCCACAGACCACAGCAGCGGGGCTGACGGGCCAAGTCAGTCTCCTGATCCCTCTCCTCTCAAATCCTCACTGAAACAAGCTCCAGATCTAATCTTGTTGCTCATAATTCATGAATAATATTATGGCTTTGAGTTCAAATTCTTCTTGCCAAATCTTTGCTTACCTTGTTTCCTCATGCAAATGCTGATGACTCACGTTTGGAACCTTGTGCTTATGGGATGCCAGTGTAGGTGTGAAGCAGGACCCTGAGCCACGGCGGAGCAGGAGGATGGACGTCCATCAGGGGAAGCGGGGGGCGCGAGAAGAGGCAGCCACACTTTGAAAATATCAAACCTGATAAAGGCAGGCAGTGATTTTTTAAAAATTGACAAAACTCCACTTTCATCAATGTTCATTGAAACAGGAAGCAGGTGGTGCAAGCCACAGCCAGCAACCGGGGGCTCCTGTGTGATTTCACCTCTCATTAAAACTATACTCCATCACCTCTGCAAAAAAAAGGTGGGTGCTCTTCTCGCTATTAAAAATCAGAAAGTCAACTTACAGAATTCTTTAACAGTTGGCAAGGATGAAACCTCTGTTTTGTAAAATCCTTTAGTCCTGCGCCCCCTCCCTGGCCCCGTGTCCTGAGTCCGGCCCTCGGCATCTCTCCATGCTCTCACTCTTGGCAAGGCCACGCTCATCCACACAGTTCACTTCTAATTCTAAGAACTTGACACACTGACGTGAACCAAACGGAGGAACCTCTCTGCCCTGACTGAACTGGCACCAACCAAAAGAGACACAAAGAATTTGACCGATACAAAAATGTAGGCGCTTTAGCGACACGCACGCACAAGCAGGAATATAAACCAAGACAGGGCACAGTGGGGAGGGCGGCTTCTGAGAGGCTGCGGGATGGAGGGGTTATGAGGACAGACAGGCTGGGATGTGATCTGAAGGCACAAGGTCAAGGGGCTGCCAGTGCTGCTGGGAGTCAGAAACGCGAGTTCGGAGCCAGCACGAGGGGTCAGGACTGAAGACGTCCTTCTGGGATCAGCAGAGCTCGGGTGAGGCCAGACACTGGGCAGGAGAAGAGGGGAAGCGTGGGTCTGAGCGCCGGGCCTCAAACGCTACCCCGGGAGGCCAGGACCACGACGAGACGCGGGGCAGGAGATGCATGAATCGGGGCGGGCAGGACCGTTTCCAGGGCAGGGCATCCACCCGTCAGATAAACACCAAAGTTTCCTGTGGGATTTGGCATGATGCGGCTCTTCATGAAACTGACAAGAGCATTTTCAGGGGAGCTCTGGGGTCAAAGGCTCCTGCGAAGGGCAGGAGAGAGAATAGGGGCAGCATTTTTTCCTTGGTGCAGCTTTTGCCATAAGCAGCAGGAAAACGGGGAGTGGTTGGATAAAAAGCAAAAGTTTTATTTTTCTTTTAAAGACAAGAAACATAATGGTAAGTTTGTGGATGGGAATCAAGCAGGAAGGAGAAACTGAAGAGTCAGGAAACAGGGAGCCTGTTGACGTCCCCAAGCAGATGGGGGGTGGTTTGCTGCCCTGGGCGTGGAAGGTGGGGACGTGGAGGAGGGGCGGGTACAGGGGAGGGCTGCGTCTGGGGAAGTCCTCTCAGGAGGCTGTGATTTCTTCAGTGAAAACAGAAGCCAGTCCTCCGCTGAGAGCGGGGATGGGGAAGAGCTGGGGGCCTGGAGAGAGGAGAGAAGGCCTGAACTGTTCTTCCGGGAGACCGGAAGAAGCGGGTTTCCCCCTGCAAGGTGCTGCCCACGGTCCTGGGCATCAACAGCCGCTCGGCCTCCTGTAGCTTCTCACCATCGATGCTCAGGATGCTCAGGTGACTGGGAACAGATGCAAAATAGAGACAGTGAATTTCCTCAGGAGGAGGATTAGCCATCAGGATGTGCGAGGGGCTGAGGGCGCAGGAAGGAAAGCAGTGCTGAGAGGCATTCAACCGGGTGGGGAGGGTGGCAAGGTCATGGTAGCCGAGACATGGGGGAAGGGACCAGGGATAGGAGGCCCAGGACTCCATGTGGAGTGGCCTCTGGGGCCGGGCATCGCCAGGGGCCTCTGTCTTGCTTCCCCGCCTTCTGCCCTCCAGCCTGGGGATCCCGGTGGCTGCTGCCACCTCCTGCCACCTCTGCCATCACTTTTCACGGACCCCAGCTCCAGCCTTCCAGTTCTTGTGTCTGTATGGGATGGCGTAATAGTTCCTGTGTCCGTGTGGGATGGTGTAATAGTTCCTGTGTCCGTATGGGATGGTAGAATAGTTAATCCTCACAATCTTCCTGGTTAACATTCTCACCCTTTGTTTTTTCTGTGTGAGAACTTTCATGTACCGCGTGTTTAACCAGTTTTTAAATGTTCCGCGTTGTATTTATCTGAAATGCAATCATTGCTCTAGGGCTTCTTGAGGCCCAGAGTGAAATATCAGCATTTTAATTCCCATGAAGAGAAAAGCCCTCCTTCTCCGAGAAAGAGGGAGAGGTGGAGGAAGAGGCGAGGAGAGGAGGAAGGGGGAGCAGGGACGGAGGAGGCCGGAAGGCCGGTGCACCCCCGTCCAGCACACACGGCGGCTCCCTGGTTAATTCAGGACACGCTGCTGCCAGGGATCAATTATCATCACAGCTACTTTGACATTTATTGATTCTTTATAAAGCAACTGCCTGACTCAAGAAACATAAAAGTTTTACCAACTTAATATTCCAGAGATGAAACCATATCACCCCAGGATGAAATTCAGGCATAGAGAAGCTTGTCTTGGCCACGTTACCCGGGAGGCCACCAGGCATGCCATGAAAATTTGTTGTCATTTAAAAGAATGTAAATCAGAGCCCCCCTGCGAGGCGAATGCTGGGCTGGGGGAAGGAAATATAAGGCAGGTAGTATTCCTGCCCTCAGAGGATACAGTATCTCATTAATTTCCCATTATCGTAAGTGTAGTCAAAGAATCTCCTCATGCCAACAGTGTATGAGCATTCCTTTTTCTCCACAACTTCGCCACCATCTGTTAGTTTTTGACTTTTTAATAATAGCCATTGTGATTGGTGATAGATGGTATCTCATTATGGTTTTGATTGGAAGTGTTTTGATTGGAGTGTGGCGATTCCTCAAAGACCTAAACACAGAACGACCATTCAACCCAGCAATCCCGTTACTGGATATATATCCAAAGAAATATTAATCATTCTATTGTAAAGACATACGCATGAGTATGTTCATTGCAGCACTATTCACAATAGCAAAGACATGCAATTAACCTAAATGCCCATCAATGGTAGACTGGGTAAAGAAAATGTGGTACATATGCACCATGGAATACTCTACAGCCATAAAAAGAGAATGAGATCATGTCCTTTGCAGGGACATAGATGGAGCTGGAGGCTATTATCCTCAGCAAACTAATGCAGGAACAGAAAACCAAACACTGCATGTTCTCACTTATAAGTGAGAGCTAAATGATGAAAACACACAGACACATAGAGGGGAACAACACACACTGGAGCCTATTGGAGGTTGGAGGGTGGGAGGAGGGAGAGGATCAGGAAAAATAATTAATGGGTAATAGGCTCAATACCTGGGTGATGAAATAACCAGTACAACAAACCTCCATGATACATGTTTATTTATGTAACAAACCCTATCCCTGAACTGAAAATAACAGTTAAAAAAAAAAAAAAAGAATGTCCTTGGGTCACTCTGGTAAGCAATGGTGCCTTCCGTGCTGAGCCCAAGCTACGTGGCCTCCCATTGGTGACCCAGGCTCTCTGGGGCCTTTCCCACCACTGCCCCTTGTCTTTCCTGAACTCTTATCCTGACGTGATGATGTGATTGCCTCTGGGTCTGAGCTCTATCCTGATGTGATGATGTGATTGCCTCTGGGTCTGAGCTCTATCCTGATGTGATGATGTCATTGCCTCTGGGTCTGAGCTCTATCCTGACGTGATGATGTCATTGCCTCTGGGTCTGAGCTCTATCCTGATGTGATGATGTCATTGCCTCTGGGTCTGAGCCTTACTTCGGCAGTTCCTTCTCTAACCCTGTAATGGCTTCTCTTTGCCTAGACTTTAAATGCCCCTCTTCAGAAAGGATCAATCTATCACGTTCTTTGCTTCAGCCTCTATAATTGCCCCTGGATGACTCATCTTGGGATGAATAATATTATTAAATTTTTAGCTCAGGCCTCCCTCCTGAGTCCCGCTCTGTGCAGCAGTGACTGTGTATTTGCGCATTCATCATTGTCATCATCACCACTGATGTCAGCACCATCACTGACACTTTACATGGCTTAAAGCATTTTAAGTTTTAAACTCATGTGTGGCCATTACCTCATTGTATCCACCTAAAACTTCCATGAGTTAGATACTCTTTCCACTTGACTTTTCCAATCAGCAAATGTTTATTTAGGGTGCTCTGTGATGGGGATGGAAAATATTAAATGACTATCCTGGGACACAGGTGATTCAATCTAGTAGAGAAGACAAACACATTTGCAGATAATTTTAATAGAGTGAAATATGTAGAAAGAGATTTCCAAAATGTTAGAACGTGGGTCCAGTGCAACTTGGTAGCAGGATACAAGGCGAGCCCTTCTGGGGACAAGCCTTAAAGCAATCAGGCATTACCCACGTGTGTAAACGGAGAAAGAAGTCATTTCACACAGACACCAGCTCAACGGCTTGGGGTGAGAAATACCAAGTCAGGGCATTCTAGGTCGTCTGAAGTTCACAGAACATAAAGTTCAAGGCATGGACGGCCATTTGTGGGGCTGGACAGAGGAGCATGGGGTGTGTCAGGAAAGTTCGCGCTGCTAGGCAGAGGAACTGCAGCTTGTTGGCAGGTGAAGGGAGCCTGTTTAGCCGTGTCCAGCAACAGCTTACGTGGTCCTGCTTGTGTTCCAGGTGAAGCGTCTGGCCGCCGAGCAGAGGGTGAGTTTTATCAGAACAAACCTGAAAGCCTAGAGTGCAGACAGAGGCTGCTGTGTAGCAGGAGATGATATCAGCTTGAGCCTGGGAGAGTGTGGAGGCAGCAAGGAGCGGGCGTCCCTGAGGCTCAGGAAGTGAGGCAGGAGGCTGTGATGACTGCACTGCAGAAGGTCCAGGGCGTGATGGGGAGCAGGGATGCAGGTGCTGAGAAGCCTCGACCGCACCGTGCGGGAGCACCAAGAGGTGCCCTGTGGGACGTCCGCTGGAAACCGGTCACTCATATGGGAGCCTCAGGGAGATGCCCAAGCCAGAATGAGGACATGAGAATCCTCGGAGCAGGGCTGATGACTGAAACCCAGAGAGCTGCAAGAGACATCAAAATCATTCACAGATGCAGCACAAAATCTAAAGAGTTAGGAAATCAGAAACCAGGTAAAAAATGGGCTTAATGAGGTTAAAAACAGAGGCAGGCATAAAGATATCAGAAGTGTCATTTCAGTGAGACAAATGGTATGAGCAAAGGTGGAAAGGGAAAAACCCAAGAAATGTCTGGGAGATAATAAGAAATTTAGACTGGATTAAAGATCTATAAAATATTATAAGGTAAAATATAAAGAATAATTAAACAGGACTTGATTAGACTTTACTATGTGAAAAGAGTAAACTGGTTTTAAGGAAATTAGTTACTTGTTCAAATTCGCATTTTAGACATAAAATATCCTGCACACATAGAAAATATATTTCAGAAGGGGAAGGGCAGAAGTCAGAACCCAATAAGGAGCCGTGAGTGGAGGGGAACAGGCACACGGGATCCACATCTGCAGAATCAGGGAATTAACTCAGACCCCACGGCCTCTCTCTCTATAGATACATGATAGAGAGATAGATAGATAGATATCTTAGATGGATATTTTAGATAGATGATAAGATAGAGAGATGGATAGATAAATAGACAAGTAGATGATAGATAATACAGAAAGATTGATAGATGATTGATAGATGATAGATAGATGAAAGATAAATAGATAACAGTAGGCATATTACAGATGGATGACTGAATGGATGGGTGGATGGATACATACACAGACATGAATATAAATGGGAATGCAGCTATAAATATCAATAATGGAATGCGATACTGGCCTATGTATAATATATGTTATTTATTTGGAATAAACATGCAGTTGTTGCTGCTTCACATTCGTAGAATCAAGACCTGCTCGTTCCTTCCTCGGGGGATCCATCCAGCAATGACATCATCTCATGCTGCCACAAGGACCCCAAGTCTGGGCTGCTGGGGACCAGCCATGCTCCCCACTGCTCATTCCTTCATCCTAGAGACATTCTGACTCTCCTCCGACTGCGCCGTGCACAGGCGTGACAAGCTCTTTTACATGTCAACCTGCACAACTTCAGGCACTTAGCAGATTGATATGCATCCAACAAATATTGGTTGAATATCTGCTAAATACCCAATGATGTTTAATGAGTGATTGGGTGAATAAATGAATGCTGGTTCCTTCTGGCCATATTAACTCCTGCACAATACTAAGAAAAATAAATTGCACTAGCTGTGGAATAATGTGCATCCCAATGTCATCTATTGAAATATTACCTGACTATTAAGAGGTATTTATTTTTGTATCTTTTCTAGCAAAGTAAATAAAATTCTTAATACAGCATATCCCCTTATTCACGGGGGGTATGTTCCAAGACCCCTGATGGATGCCTGAAACTATGGTAATACCAGATCCTACATATACCCTGTGTTTCGTATGCATTCTTACATATGATAAAGTTTAATTTCCAAATCTGGCACAGTAAGAGCTTCATAACAATAACCAATAGTAAAATAGAATTATCGTGACAATGTGCTGTAATGAAAGCCGTGTGACTCTGGCCTTCCTCTCTCTCAGCATATCCTATTGCACTATGCTCACCCTTCTTCGTGGGGTGACATAAGGGAGTGTGATGCCCACGTGACGAGGTTCAGTGCGGTGAGTATTGCTGGCACCGTGACCTGGCTTGGCTGCAGCTGTCTCCCAACGAGGCACAGAAGGAGGGTCCCTGCTTTCATCATACAGCCCTGGCGGTGCTGGTGGCTGATGTCAGGAGCAGGTGACTGGCGGTGCTGGTGGCTGACGTCAGGAGCAGGCGACGTGGATACCAGGCAGGAGCACAGACCGTGGGTCTGCTGGAGACGGGAGATCACGACCCGGGCAGAATGGAGCGAGATTTCATCACGCTACTCAGAACAGCACACAACTTAAAACTCGTGAATTGTTTATTTCTGGAATTTTTTATTTAATATTTTCCAACTGACCACAGAAGGAGAAACTGGATAAGAGGGGATGACTATAACTGCAAAGCCACCGTACACACTCAGCTGCAGCTCCTCAGAACCTGGGGGGCCACTGAGCTACGTGGTAACCACCACGCAGCAGCCTCTTTAATTTGCACAGGCATGTGTGTGCACACACACATGCACACACAGATGCGCACATACACACACGTGCACACACGGATCCACACGTGCCCACGCACACACACACACAGATACGCACATACACACACGTGCACACACGGATCCACACGTGCCCACGCACACACACAGATATGCACATACACACACGTGCACGCACGGATCCACACGTGCCCACGCACACACACACACAGATACGCACATACACACACGCGCACACACGGATCCACACGTGCCCACGCACACACACAGATATGCACATACACACACGTGCACACACGGATCCACACGTGCCCACGCACACACACAGACACATACACACACATGCGCACACACACATTGTCTTTTCTTTGACAAATTGGTCAGTGTGAACTTGTGGACACTTAGCTGCACCAACCTGGAGTTACCCGTGAACCTGCAGATGCTGATGTCATCCGTTGGGGAAAAACATTTGGAATGGTCTGAATGTGGCAGGCCCTGCTGTGTTGGAGACAGAAGCCTTTCCACAAGGACCTTTCATGGACCGTTCCTTTAAAGTCACTTAGTCCTCACAACCACTTCATGCGCAACAACCTTCCCGATCTAACAGGGAGGAAACCCAGGCCAAAGGTGTTTCCGTGATGTGTGCATAGATCCCCAGGGAGCAGTCACGATGCGGGGTTCGGCCTCATCTGATTCCAGGGCTCACTCTCTGTCCAGCACCCATGGTTTCTGCCCTTGAGGAGTTTCTTGTCTGAAATAAATGTTACATTATGGACTGGAAAGCCACGTGACAGCATTAAATAAGAAAACTATGGGAGTCCTGAGCCTCAAAAATAGAAAAGGATTTTCATCGCAAAGATAATTTAAGTTGAATTGCGAGAGCATTGGAGTGCACAGCTGATGGGTGTGATGAGGTCAGTGTGTGCAAAGTGGAGAGAGCGCTCGAGACGGGAAGGAAAGGAGGTCAGAGACCTCACAAATCGCGTCCCACGTAAGGGAAGGGGATGCATTCGCTGAGGCACGACTTGAAAGGCAGGTAGAACCACGTGACCTCACACTTGCAATCCACCAAACCTGACATGCGCCCTCCCTCTCTGCTGGACTCTGCCTGCCGCACTCTGCGTCCTCTTGCCGGCTTCCTCTCTCCCTCTCTAGAAACTAAGTGGTGTGAGCACAGGCATCCTGAGGCCTGGCTCCTAGGAAGACTGGGACACAGTGACACTTGCCCGATCTTTGGTGAATCAATGGATTTAAACTGCAGCAAATCCGGGGGAGGTCAGAGGAATTTTTTAAAGCAGGAGCAAAATATGAAAACATATGTTTTGCCTCAGTGAGGAGGGTGCCCGGAGCAGGGAGAGCCGCAGAGAGCAAGGGCATGTGAACTGCATGAGGGTCCTGGCTGAGGGACTCCAAGCTCAGTCCAGAGCCACGCTCCCCCCATTCCTAGCCTGCCCTCGGCACACAAGAGAGGCCTGAGGACCGCAGGTGTGTTTGCTGCACCATCTTCCTGAGCTTGGAACCCTGGTGGATAATGAGAGAACTGAGACAGTGGATATTATTCTGTTTCCCTGTTCAGGCCATTTCTGGGTCAAAGACATTGTATTAGAAGGATTGCTTAAAAGTGTTTAACAAGCACTGAGCCCAGGTCACCTAGCCCTAGCATGTTCTCTGGGAACTGCGAGGGCAGGGTGGGTGGTGCTGCAGAGAGAATGAGTGTGGGGTCTGCAGAGGGAACGGGCGTGGGGTCTGCGGAGGGAACGGGCGTGGGGTCTGCGGAGGGAACGGGCGTGGGGTCTGCGGAGGGAACGGGCGTGGGGTCTGCGGAGGGAACGGGCGTGGGGTCTGCGGAGGGAACGGGCGTGGGGTCTGCGGAGGGAACGGGCGTGGGGTCTGCGGAGGGAACGGGCGTGGGGTCTGCGGAGGGAACGGGCGTGGGGTCTGCGGAGGGAACGGGCGTGGGGTCTGCGGAGGGAACGGGTGTGGGGTCTGCGGAGGGAACGGGCGTGGGGTCTGCGGAGGGAACGGGCGTGGGGTCTGCAGGTCTGGGCTCCTCCTCACTCCCTGTCAGTGGCTTTGCCCCTGGGGAGAGTCGCCTCAGGACCACTGCTGGTGGCATCTGCCCCACAGGGAGCTTTTGAACATCAAATGCATGGTGAAGGTTGGCAAACTCAGGGTGAGCGCCACGGTCATTGTCATCATACAGCAGAACCAGAACGAATGCGATTCCACGTGCGCTCACACAGACACACTTACTGGTCTTCCAGGGTGAGGGGAGGTTGCATGTGCCTGGTCCACAGCCCCAATCACAGTGGCTTGAAACCACAGGTGCATATTTCTTGCTGTCATGACAGTCAGGATGCATGTCCCACGTATGCTAGGAGCTACAGGCTTACCCCAGATCATGCCTGTGTGACCAGCAGGAAGAGAAAAGGAGAGACCATGAGGAAGCCACAGCTGCTTCTCAACTCTTCTGAACTGGATATAACAGACGTCACTCCTTTCTTCAGAGAGCATCAGTCTCATGGATCCCTGGATGCAAGCAGGGCTGTGAACGGTGGCCCAGGCTGGGCAGCTGCTCCCAGAAGAACAGGCTGCAGGGAGGCAGCCCGCAGAGCTCTGTAAATAGGGCCCTGCTGCTGCGATTCTGTCATTCCAAAAAAGATGAAGATGCATGAGCCACATTGTAGTGCATTAGGCAATCTCATAATAATTGAGTTACGATATTCAAAAACATTGCTGCAAATTAATTGATGTAATTATAAATTAAAAGTTTCTCAGTAGAAAATAAAAGTCTTTGCCGTTTCTTCACGTACTTCATGTCTTGCCGAAGTCTCACCGTGTTCCCGCTGACCTAATGACTAAATTTAGACAACGCCTCCAAAAAGGTAAGTTCTCTGTCCAGATGCCTGCCATGTATTTGTTTATGAATGAGTGCCTTGAATGAGGAAATGATGACACTCATCAAATCTGAAACTGACAGAAATTTAGGAAAAGTGAGAATTTAAGTGGCAGAACCGAGACCTGACCGACCTGAACCAGCGGGCACAGTGGGGTGTGCCTAGGAAGATGGCAGTTAATATGGGGCAGCAGAAACCCTGCCATTTGGTTTCTAAAAACTGCGGCTGAATAAGTCTCCCACTCTCGTTGGACTTGAGACAGGCACAGCAGGGCCACACAGCACCTGTTGGTGTCCAGCACAGCCAGCAAAACGCCACCCACACATTACCTGTCGGTGCCCAGCACAGTCGATGAGATGTGGGCTGCACAGCACCTGTGGGTGTCCAGCACAGTCAGTGAGATGCCGGCTGCACACAGCACCTGTCGGTTTCTGGCACGGCTGGTGAGATGTTGGCCGCACACAGCACCTGTTGGTGTCCAGCACAGCCGGTGAGATGCCGGCTGCACACAGCACCTGTTGGTGTCCAGCACTGCTGGTGAGATGCCGTACCCAGCTGCCAACAGGGCAGTGTCTTCAGCCTCAGCAGCTGAAGTGCAGGCTCCAAGAAAGAAACCTCATGTCTTTATCATCATTTTTACTTTCCAGACATGAAATGTTCTATTCAGAAGGACTTTCCTGAAATCACACTGGCAAAAGAGGAGGCTGGGGGCAGGCGGGCCAGAGACCGAAGGTGGTGTCTCTGGATGAAGCCTCCACGCCTGCCTGGAGGGGACAGTGAAACTTCCATCAGCTTCCAGATTTTGCAAGATGTACCGTGGAAGAGAACTTGACCTGCTGTGCGTGGACCTAATAAATGGTGATACTGATGACCCAAATGAGTGACAGCTGTACGTCTCAAATCACCGAGGTTCATTGAGCCAGCGGGAGAGTGGGCCCAGGAAATCTGCATCACAGAAGCATCCACTGCCGTTTTTGCAGAGAGGTTCTTAGGAGACTTGGTATTCATACATTTTCCTCAGAAAAAGAAGTGGGGGCAGCAGTGAAACAAATGAATACATACTTGTGAGTCTTTAGCTAGTGCCCGCCAGTCTACATTTGACCTAAGAGAAGGTGAACATTTGAGGAAAAGGGGAATAGAGGAAGCCCAGGTCTCGGGGCAGAAGGAGCGCTAACCTTGTTTTCTTTGCTCTGTATCTGGGAAGATCCGCCAGACTTGAAAAGGCTGTTTCTGCTCAGCCCTTGGGGAAGAAAATCTAAGGACTGTTAGTGAGGGATGGATATAATGGGGTGTGTCCTGTCGCCCCCACCTTATGGCTCTGAGTTCAGCTGCCAGGGTTGCTTGGGGATCCCTGGCCCAACAGGAAATCTGTTCAGTCAGCTGGGGGCTTAGGATTTTGGTTTTATTTCTCAATATAAAGGGTGAAGTTACTCAAAGCAAAGCATGACAGTGAACTTATCAGCAAATTCCCAAGTGAGAAGATCTTAGTGTCACCTACATTTTGGGAGACTTTGTTTTAAACTTCCTCTCTCCTACTCTTGCTGGACTTGATGTAGACTCTGATCATATTTTATTAATTTGCGTTACATTATCATAATTCCGAGAGGCCCTCAGAAATGAAATATTCATAGAGAAAAATAACAGATCTAGACAAATAAATTAACACATTAAATTTTTGGTTAGTAGCTTTGCACTTTTTGTTATTATTCATCATTAGCTAATGTCCAAATATTAGGTTCTGTAGGCACGGGAATGTCAACGGCTCTGGTCAATTCCTTCTGGGAATATTGTCACTCCTTATTTTACTATTATGATGATGATGATGATTAGGACTATTTACACTGAGCTTTTCACTTCTAACACATTCTCAAACCCATGAAAACTTAGTTCTTTAAAACTCTCCAATCATAGAGACTTATTTTCTCCATCCTTAGTTCTCCATAACTTTGAGCTCAATATCTTATATCTGCTTTATAGAAAATTCATGTTTTGAAAGCATAATGAGTGCTCCCAAGTGGAAACCACCCTTTGGGTTCGCACTGTGAACCCACAGGACACGCGCCATGAAGCGCCTGCAGTCTCAGCAGATGTGGTGCCAAGTCGGGCTCATTACCAGATTCCGAGAGCAGGCTGCCGCTGCCTTGTGCACGCAGACTTCACGCGAACTCTCCCACACACATTCTTCACACGGTTCACTTCCGTGTATGGTACTACGTGTGGCTCGATTGAACTTGCAAATACCTCTTCTATCCACAAAACCAGGGCATGAGCGGTTAGAGCAGTGTGAGAAAGGTCTGCCCCAGCCCCACGTCCTCACCCTGATGCACTGGGACATGGTCTGTAGGGCCCGCGGTCTGTGGGGCCTTTGCACATTGAGCCCCTTCCCAGAAAGCTTGTGCATCTTCATGGTCACAAAAATGACACAGTGACCACGTCTTTTTCCATTTCTATGAAAAATCAAGTTACAGGAACTTTGAATCAGTATCTGTTCCCTTCTGCCACTCATGGGAAGCGTGTCTCTGGGTGGCTGTGATTTGATTTTAGGCTCTGTGATGTAGGCCTCGGAGATTTGCTCATTCCTGGTGGGGGACCGGCATTAACGCAGGTGAGAAGTCCTCTTGGAACCTGGGGCAGACAACCACACCAGCTCCAGTGCCTGACCCAGGAAACGGCATCCCCTCTTCCAAGACATGTTCACATTATTCCACCACCTCTTCAATGCATGAATAGAAGGTATAAAACTTTTTTCTGTCCTCACTGGAACTTACGAAAATAAATCGACACACAATCATGCGTGTGTGACCCGTATCCACAAGATTGGCTCTCATTCAGCCCCCAGTTGCCGTGGTCCACTTGCTTTCTGGGTAGTTTTTGGTGCAGGTTTTCATAATAATGAAACAAAAATAATAAACCCATCATAACTAAAGTTTGCTCGTGCCAATAAACTGTTCTAATATTGACACAACATTCCTTTTTATCACTTGAAATCATTGAATACCTTGGGAACTGATAATGATGCATTATCCTCCTGTTTAATTCAGATAAACTAAGTTTTTAAGGGTAAGAGTTGGTGGCAAAGTGGCCAACACTAACTTCCAGGCCATTTCTCACTGCGCCACTGTATATTTTCTCTCAGGTGTAAATTATGGTTGGTTTATGCCCTGACATGGTTTGGTTCTGTGTCCCCACCCAAATCTCATGTTGAATTGTTATCCCCAGTGTTGGAGGCAGGGCCTGGTGGGAGGTGATTGGATCATGGGTGTGGACATCCCCCTTGCTGTTCTGCTGACAATGAGTGAGTTCTCACAAGATCTGCTTCTTTAAAAATGTGTAGCACCTCTCGCTTTGCTCTCTTGCTCCCGCCCCACCATGTGAGATGTTCCTGCTTCCCTCGCCTTCTGCCATGATTGTAAGTTTCCTGAGGCCTCCCCAGCCATGCTTCCTGTGCAGCCTGTGGAACTGTGAGTCAATTAAACCTCTTTTCCTTCTAAATTACCCAGTCTCAGGTAGTACTTTATAGCAGTGCGAGAACAGACTAATGCATGTCCCCACCCCATAATGCATGCCTATGTAGTGAAAAATAAACTAAGTTGATTATAAAGATGGTATAAAAAGTGGACCTGATGAAATTAGTTCTGTGTCAAAATTCCTAAATGTGTGACATGTTGCATTACTTGAAATGAGTGTAAAACATCATAATAAACTTTATGTTTTTCACATTTTCTAATAGTTCAGTTGAGTTATACTACTTTTTTCAGGTTTGTATGATTTCCTTATTTGGTATTTGTAATTCTCTTTGTTTTATAAAGTTGTTAAGTTAAACTAAATCTTATTCAATGGCATCTATCTTTCCCACACACAAAATCTCAAAATCTTAAAACTAGAAGCAGCAATTACCGTTGAAATCACAATGTAAAGTCAGGCAAAAAATAGAAATAATGGTTGAATCTTCAAAAGCAGAATAGAGACTCCTGTCTCTTCTCTATTCCAACCGATGTCAGGAAGTTTCCTTTGGAGAGACTCAACCAGAGAGATTCCAGTCAAATGCTTGGCATGGCTAAGGGCTGAGGCGATCTGCAGTGCGCAAACTTTGGGAACAGGTAAAGTCCTAAATTCAGAATGCTAAGGTCATGGGTTCCTCTCCTATTCTCTGCATCTAGAAAGCTATCAGCCAGAGAGGTAGCCAACCTGGCCCTCAGCACCCACACACAGCAACAGGAGAGTGAGAGTATCTGGAGTGGGAACGTTTCTTGAAAACATACTGACTATTAGGGTTCTCAAAAAAAGGTGGGTCCCACAGGAGCATCTAACCGTGTAGTGCACAAACCCAACAGTGAGCTGGTGGTCATAATTTTCATAGCCTTACTCTGTAACATGATAACCAGGTGTTAGAAAAATACCTCTAAAATAAACAAAATAGATCAACAGAAAAAAATTTTCAGCAGAAATAGGAAGAGTAAAGAGAGCAGGAATAAAAAAGCTTCAAAAAGTGAAATCATAATAATGTCCTCATCTAGATAGAAATGAACATTGCACATCTGAAACAAGAAGTCTGAGGAAACAACAAAAAGTCATCTTAAAAGTAAACTGACTTAAAACTAAAACTAATCAACTTAAAACTTCATAAAACTAAACCAAGTTGAATTTGTGCCTCTAATCAACAGATAATTTTTATAGTATAAGTATGCCCCATACAATAATTGGCCGTACTTATGCAAAAGCTAAGAATTATTTGTTGATTTTCTGAAATTCAGATTTAAGTGGGCATTCTGTATTTTTATTTGCTAAATCTGGCAACTCTACCTAAAACTAAAAACATAATAGTAGAAATGAAATAAAAATCAACAAATAGATTAGAAAATAAAGTTGACGAATTCTTCTGGAAATAGGAAAAATAGGTAAAGAAATAAAAACTGTAAGAGAAAAAAATAAGAAAATTAGATACCTGTTCAGGAAGCTCAATATTTAAATAACAGAATCCAGAAGGAAAGAACACAGGAAGCCCAGGATGGGAAGGGAACTGTTTTTACAGAAAACTTAAAAGCAAAAAGGTTCCCAGGACTAAAGGCCACACATTTCCAGATTTAAAAGACCTCTCCAATGCCTTCAATAAAGAATAAAAAGGACTCGGATTGAAACAATCAGGGAATTTCAGGACACAAAGGAAAAAATAAGTAAGTTTTTTAACTTCCAAAGGAAAGCAGCAGGTAGCAGGTAAATGCTGGGAGGCAGAGGGCCTGGGATTCCAGCAGCAGAAGTGGGAGCTGAAGGGGCTGGAGCAGAGCCCCCACTTCCAGGAGGAACCCAGGGTTCTTCCTGCCAGTGGCTGGGCCATCTTTCAGCACCAGCTCCCTGCCCCGCGCTCCTCCCTCCCCTGCTCCAGGACGTGGGGCTCCGCCATTTCCCAGCCGGGCTCCTCAGAGGTGCTTCCGTGCAGGCACCGGAAGGAGGTGAGGAGGAACGCCCTGGTGTCCCCGTCAGATTTGTCCATAAAGGCTCCGACTCAGAGAACCGCTGGCTTCAGGTGTACCCGGCCGCCCTCCCTCCTTGCGGGTCTGAGCCCCTGCTCTGAATGATTCCCCGCTGAGCCTCTAGGCTGTGCAAGGCTCTGTGTCTGTTTGCCTGCATCGAATCCTTTCTGTGGAAATACCTGTTTCTATTTTCCTAACGGGAATCCAACATACTTAGTACTAACAGTTGATAGGTTTATGTGACTGTCTTGGCTATCTTCTTGTGGTTTGTGATACCTCATAATTTATTAACATATGAAGATAATTTTTAAAAAATTGGTGATCTGGTTTTGGAAATGTATTCTGTATAGTCCTTGAGTATCCGCTGGCTATGGGAACTGTTCTGGCTTTTCACATATGCTGTGTTCTCTATTTTTTACAAGATAATTTTCTTATACTAAATTTTTAGGTGAAAAATGCTAAGAATCCACAAAACTGGTCATTATGGGAAACATCAGATTGTTACAGCTGCTCTCAAGCTTCAAGGTGGATGTCTTATAGTTTTAGAAATAATAGCATAAATTTAACAGGAACAAAAAAATCAGACCAAAGAGATACATAAAAGGGAAAAATAAGATTGGAAATGTTAATTTAAGTTTAAAAAAATAACCAGAGTTAATCAGCAAAAGATGTATCGCGAGATAGAGTCCTAACAGCAGGGCCGATTCAGGGTCTTCGGTAAAGTCTCGGAATGCCGTGGACTCATCAGCAAGACTTTCTTCACCATGGCATTAAACTCATCAGCCTGTATTGACCTGATGCTGATAAATAATTTAAAGGATAATACCTCGTACTAGCTGTATATGAGTTCAATAAACTCAGGATTTAAACTTAGTGTCTCCAGGGAGAGACCGTGGTGACCCTCACATTGCATGTGTCTTGGCTGTGTGACTATTTTTATTGCAAATGTAGAAGAATACATTCTGAGCTCCGGAGGCAAAGTCCTGACCTGAGCTCATCTGTGGGTGCTTTGAGCTGCCTCCCCTCATTGCAGGTGCCAATGGGCTTTGAGACAACATGGTGGAGGGACAGACCCAGAGCACTCTGGAAGGTCAGAGATGGTCACCCCAGAAAGTTCCCTTCTTGCTCCACCTGGGAGCAGGGAGCACCCTTTCATTTACGTGAAAACATTATTGTCTACACTTGTGCATATTTCACATAAATTTTAGAATCAAGTTTCGTTAAAAAATCCTATTGGAGAATTGAAATTTTTAATGAATAGATTTGATAGTTTCAATTTAATTGATTTAGTAGTGCAATCTGGAAAGAATTGACAGCTTTAAAATGGTGAATTCATCTACCTAGTAAGGTTGTCTCTTTAGTTAGGCTTGACTTTTATGTTCTGAAGCTTATAATTTTACACAATCATGAACCTTGCATACTTCTTGATTCCCAGATATTTGGGGGGATTTTGTGGAAACAATTATATCTAACCTTTACAATTTCTAACTAAAAATTAATTGCCTGGTTAATGTTTTACTTTACCAATTTGTGCGCATGCCCAGATGGAGCGCATTGCCTGACCAGGTTGGAACGCAAGTACTGTGTGCTATTTCTTTTCGTTTGGACAAGTTCGCCTTGCAGAGTAATCATATTAGCTTCTGCCTGGGAGCTGAGTGGGGAAAGGAGAGTGCAGGTTTCACTTTTCAGTTTATAAACTTTCCCTCGTTCTCCACTTTCAGTTCGGAATGTTCACCTTCAGCTGTGCCGGAGTCCATCTCCTTCAGAGGTCCACAACCTCCACAGCCCATTGAAACCGCACAGGAGCTTTAAAAATCTCAACACTCAGGCCACACACCAAGCCAATTAAGGGGAACCTCCAGGGTGGGATGCAGGCCCAGGCGGATTGTACAGCTCGCCAGGTGACCCACTGTCCTGACCCTTGATACTGGAAGTGTGAGACTCAGACGGATGCAGGGGTGTCCCCGGGGAGCTTATTAACCATGCATGTCTCTAGTTTCACAGACCTGTTAGATTGGAAGCTGCATTTTAACAAGCATCTCAATGCTCGTGAAAGTTTGAGAAGCACTTCTGGGCCTCCAGGCTTCTGCTGAGGTGGGCAGGGCTGGTGGCCAGGCTTTTGTGGTGGGAAAGGAACTCTGGGACATGAACATTTTCTCACACAGCAGCAGGTCCCAGACTTGAGGGAGCTTCAGAAGCACGTGCAAAGCTTTGGGCTCTACCCTCTGGAGTTTCTGACTCGGAGTTTAGCACGGGGCCCATGCTGTGCACTGCTAAGGATTCCCAGGTGATGCCCTGCTGCCCTGCTTGGAGATACAGCATTCCACAGACTCGAGCAGCCTCCACTGCATTTTCAGCGGCATTCTCCAGTGTATTCAGCTTCAGCTGCATTCTCGGGTGCATTGACCTGCTCCCAGGCCTTTCTTGAGATGCCTTTGGGGAGACGCTGATTCCAGCCTTCCCTGCCGGTAGCCTGGCTTTTGACTCTGCCTGGAGTGTTTCGTCCGCCATCACGCTTCCATCCATCTCCCTGCCTCCTGTATTTTGTTGTTTACATTTCAACTCTCTCGTCTTCTTCTTTATTGTGGGTTTTATTTCTTTATTGTCATTTCAGTGGGATTTGGTCACAAAACAAAGACAAATCTGTTAAATTGCCTACAATGATTTTGAAATCCCTATTAGTTACTTTTTAACGTTTGTGACAGCCATTAAATTCTGAGGTTATTCATTATATTGTCAAGCCCTGTTGTTTGCTGTATTCACTTTCCTTGGGTTTTAGCTCCTTTTCTAGTTAAATTTGATGCATTTTTTGTAAATAAAAGTTTATATTAAGATCCTTGTAGATTTGCATGCTATTATATATATAGAAAGAACTGGTGGACGCTTTATCAGTTTCTGCCATAGTTACATCCTGCAAAATTAAAGTACAAAATCACAACAAGGATAATGACATTGATAGAATTAAGAACAGCTCCGTCGCCACAAAGATCTCTCCTTTGGCAACCACCAATCTCACTTCATCTCAATAATTTTGTTATATAATGCTATATAGCATTACATATTATATATGTATATGTGTATATGTATATGTATATCTTCTGTTTCAAGAGTGTTATATCAATGCAGTCATATGGTATGTGACTCTTTGGATTGGCTTTTTTCACTCAGGACAATTCCCTGCAGATTCGCCTAGGCTTTTGCAGCGTTAGGAGTCTGTTCTTGGTTTGCTGAGGAATCCATGGTGCAGTTACACCACAATTTAACCATCCTCCTATTAAAGGATGTCAGGGCTGTTTCCAGTCTGGGGCTATGAAGAACAAACCTGCTACAAGCATTCATTCACGTACAGGTTCTATGTGAACATGCTGTTTTATTTCTCTGTGATAAGTGCCAATTCTGGGTCCCATGGTAGTTCTAAGAAACTGCCAATCTACTTCCATGGTGGCTGCACCACTGAGACTCGTACCCGCCGTGGGTAAGCCATCGGTTCACCACACCCTCTGCAGATTGACTGTTGGCACTCTCTTCTTTTGGGCCTTCGTATGGGTGGACAGTAGCATCTGATTCATTGTGGTTCTTTCTCTTTGTGTTTCTCTGGTGGCTGATGGACTTGAACATCACCGCACGTGTTTATTTGCCATCTGCATGTCCTGCTCCATGAAATATCTGTTCATGTTTTTGGCCCATTCTCTAATCAGATCATGTGTTACCTTTCTGTTGGGTTTTGACAGCCCTTTTCTATTGCAGATTTGAGACCTTTGTTGGGTATGTGGTTTGCAAACATTCAGTCTGCAGCTTATTTTTCATCCTCCTAACAGGGGCTTTTGCAGAGAAAAAGTTTCAATTTGGAGTCCAATTTACCAATTTCTCTTTTTTTATGAATTGTGTTTCTCACGTCAAGTCTAAGAACTCGTTGCCTACCCCTAGATATTAAAGATTTCCTCCTATTTTTTTCTAAAAGTTTTACAATCTTACCTGTTACATAAGAGTCCATGATTCATTTTGAGTTAATTTTTAAAGCGTGAGATTTAGATTTTTTTTCAACTCTCTGTGTTGTAAAGGCGAATCTTCCTCTGATGCGTGGCTTTTGCCCCTTGTTGAAAAGCATTGAGCATATTTGTGTGGTCACTTCTAGTTTCTCTGTTCTATTCCTTTGAGGTGCATGGGTAGTCCTGCACCAATACTATGCTGTCTTCATTAATGCAGCTACATGGTAGGACTTGAAATCTGAGAAAGTGATTTCTCCCACCTTGTTCTTCCTTTCAAATACCATTTCAGTCAACTCAGGGTCTGTGCCCTTCCATATTATGGTAGAATTAGCTTGTCTATATGTACAAGAAACCCTGCTGGGATTTTGACAGGAATTGCATTAAACATAGAGAAACATTTTAGGATAATTGACATATTTATGCTATTGAACTTTCCTATCCATAAACAATATGTTTTCCACTTATTTGGGTCATTGATTTCTTTCAGCAGGAGTTTGTAATTCAGCATTCAGATATTGTGCATGTTTTATTAAATTCACACCAATTATACCACTTTTGTAGTGATTGTGTAAATGTTCTTGTATTTTTAATTTCACTTCCATATGTTCATCGTTACTGTATGGAAATGTGATTGATTTTAGTGTGTCGAACTTGTATCTGTGACCTTACCAAAATCCCTTATGGGTTCTAGCAGGTTTTTTGTAGATCCTTAGGGATTTCACACATAGACAGTCATGCCATCTGCAAGTAGAAAGTTTTAATTTTTCCTTCCTGCATTAGTTTGCGAGGGCTGTCATACGCAAGTACTACATTCTAGACAGCTTAGACAACAGAAATTTATTTTCTCAGAGTTATGGAGGTTGGAGGTCCTAGATCAAGGCCTCAGCAAGCATGGTCCTTCTGCAGGCTGCAACGGAAGGACCTGTTTCAGGACTTGCTCCTTGACTTGTGACCCCGTCTTTTCCCTGTGTCCTCACATCTTCCTTCCTCTGTGTCTGTCTGCATCCTAATCTCTTCACGTAAGGACACCAGTCCTACTGGATTAGTGCCCACCCTGATGACCTCCATCTAAATTACTTACTGCAGTAAAGTCCCCCTTATTCTCAGTTTTGCTTTCTCAGAATTCATTTACCTGTGGCCAACCATGGTTGGAAAATATTAAATGAACAATTCCAGAATGAACAATTCCTAAGCTTTAGGTTGTGCGCTGTTCTGAGCAGTGTGATGAAATCTCCCACAGTCCCTCTCTGCTCCTCCCGAGATAGGCATTGTGTCTTTGTCTGGCATGTCCATGTGGTATACACCTCCCTCCCAGAAGTCACTTAGTAGCCATCATGGATCAAATAGAAAAATGGCAGTGTATATACGGTGTGGCTCCATCTGTGGTTCCAGACCTCCACTAGGAGTCTTGCAACACAGTGTGAGTGTGGGGGTGGAGGGAAGTGGTGGAGGGAGGTCAGTGTACCTCTGACAAGCCCCATCTCCAAATACAATCACATGCTGAGGTACTGGGGGTAGGAGTACAATGTGAATTTTGGGGGCACATAATTCAGCCCATGACACTTTCCAATCTGTGTGTTTTTATTTTTATTTTTCTTGACTAATTGCAGAGGCCAGGACTTTCAGCAAGTTGTGGACAGTGGTGAGAACCAATGGCCATGCCACAATCTTGGTCTTGGAAGGGATGCATTGGGTTCTCATGATCACATGCGATGCCAGCCCTGGATTTCTCAGATGCTCTTCACCAACCTGAGGGCTCGTCGTTGCCTGAGAGATTTTATAATGAATGGGTGTTGGGATTTGTCAAATGCTTTTTCTAAATCACTCCATAGAGCCACATATTTTCTTCAGTCTATTTATATGGTGGATTACCTGGATTGATTTTTGAGTGTTGAACCAGCCTTGCATACCTGGGAAATGTATGATTTGATTGTAGTGTGTAGTAATTTTATGCATGGGTAGATTTGCTTTGCTAATATATTGTATGGAGTCTTTGCATCTAAGTTCATGAGTGATATCAGACTGTTATTTTCATAAGTGAGGCTCATAAGAAGAATTAGAAAGTGTGCTTCTTTTATATTCTGAAAGAGATTATATAAAATTTACATTAATTATTCTTTAAACATTTGCTAGTGTTTTTCAGGAACTCCATCTAGGTCTGAAGATTTTTGGGTGGGAGTTGTTAAATACAAATTAAATTTAAGAGGTTAAAGCTGTTCAGGTTATCTATTTCACCAGAAGTGAACTGCAGTAGTTTCTGTTTTTCAAGGAATGAGCCCACTTTATTTCAGTTGTTGAGTTTCTGTGTGTTTTTAAAATCCCTTATGATTCCTTTAACAGCTGCAGTACATTTATTGATTTCTCACTTTCATCACGATATTGATGATTTGGGTCTTTTTAAAAAAATATTTACTTGCTAAAGGTTTATCAATTTTACTGGTAATTTTCATCAGCTTTTTGGTTCACTGATTTCTCCATTTCCTATATTCAGTTTCATAGCTCTTTATTCTTATCTTTTTATCCTACCTATTGCTTGCTTTGGGTTTATTTTGCTCGTCTTTTCTGGTTGCTTTAAGTAAGAATTTAGATTATTGATTTAAAACCTTCCCACTTTCTAAAGCGAACACTTAGTGCTATACATCTCCCTCTCAAAACTGGCTTGCCTGCATATCCCCAATTTTGATATGTTGTATTTTAATTTTTACTTATTTTTACTTCCTTTGAGATTTTCTCTTTGACCCATGGATTATATGTAAGTAGGTTGTTTAATTTTCAGTTGTTTAAAGAGCTTCCTATTGTGTATCTCTTATTGACTTACAGTTTTATTCCATATTGGTCAAATAGTATACTCTGTCATTTCAATTCTCACAGGATATGGCCTACCATGGTTTATGTTCCATGACCACTTGACAAACATGTGTATTCTTCTGTTGTTGAGTAGAAGGTTGATGTGATTTGGATCTGTGTCCCCACCCAAATCTCATATTGAATTGTAATCCCCAATGTTGGAGGTGGGGCCTGGTGAGAGGTGATTGGATCATAGAGACGGTTTCTCATGAATGGTTTAGCACCGCCCCCTTGGTACTGTTCTGTTGATAGTGAGTTTTCAGGAGATCTGATTGTTTAAAAGTGTGTGGCACCTCCCCCGTCCCTCTCTCTCTTCATCTTTCTCTGGCTATGTGAAGTGCTGGCTCACCCTTCACCTTCCCTGCATTAGTCAAGATTCTCTAGAGGGACAGGACTAATAGGATATATATATGTATATATAATATGTATATATATATATACATATATATATACACATATATATACATATATACACATATATATACATATATACACACATATATATACATATATATACACATATATATATACATATATATACACATATATATATACATATATATACACACATATATATATATAAGCTTATTAAGGCATATTAAACTCACACAGTCACAAGGCCCTACAAAAGGCTCTCTGCAGGCTGAAGAGCAAGGAAGCCAGTCCAAGTCCCAAAGCTGAAGAACTGATGTTCAAGGGTGGGAAGCATCAAGCACAGGAGAAACATGTGGGCTGGGAGGCTAGGCCAGTCTAGCCTCTTCATGTTTTCCTGCCTGCTTTATATCCTGGCCATGCTGGCAGCTGATTAGATCATGCCCACCCAGATTAAGGGTGGGTCTGCCTTTCCCAGCCCACTGACTCAAATGTCAGTTTCCTTTGGCAATACCCTCACAGACACACCTTGGATCAATACTTTGCATCCTTCAATCCAATCAAGTTGACACTGTATAGACCATCACATTCTCCATGATTATAAGTTTCCTGAGGCCTCCCCAGAGGCCAAGTTGATACTAGCATTACACTTCCTGTACAGGCTGCAGAACTGTGAGCCAATTAAACCTCTTTTCTTTGCAAATTATTCAGTCTCAGGCTTTTCTCTATAGCCATGTGAGAATTGACTAATACAAAGGTTCTATATTATGCCAAGTAAATTCTGTTGAACAACTATGGTATTCAGTTCTTCTATCTCCTTACCAATTTTCTGTTTAGTAGTTCTATCATTGCTGAGAGTGGAATGCTGAAGTCCTCAACTATAATTGTGGATATGCCAATTTCTCCTCTCAGGTTTATAACATTTTAATTGTGGTTAAAAAAACATAAAATTAATCATCTCTACCATTTTCAATTGTACAACTCAGTAATATTAAGTGTATTTATATTGTTATGCAACAAATCTCCAGAACTTTTCCATCTTGCAAAAGTAAAATTCTATATGCATTAAACAACAACAGCTCTATTAGTTTTTGCTTTATATATTTTGAAGCTCTATTGTTTGGTGCTTACATGTTTATTGCGTATATCTTACAGGTGGACTAATACTTTTATAATAATGTAATGTTCCTCTTTGTCTCTAGTAATTTTCTTTGCTCTAAAGTATACCTTATCTAATATCAATTTAGCCACTTCTGCATTTTTAAAAAATTAACATTCCCTTTTCCATACTTTTACTTTCAACCTACCTATATTGTTGTATTGGAAGTGAGTTGCTTATAGACTGCATATTGTTGGAACATATGTTTTTATCCACTCTGATAACTTCTCTTTTGATTGGTGTATTTAGGCCATTCACAATATGGGTATTTAGGATATTTTTAGGGCTTAATTCTACTATTTATCATTTGTCTGCTATTTATCATTTTCCTCTATTCTCCTTCTTTCTATATTTTTCTTTTCTTACCTTCCTTTTAGATAGTTGAGTCCCTTTGTGGGATTCTGTTTTTAATTATTTATAGATTTTTGAGTATACAACTTGGTATAATTTTCTGTGTTGTTGCTGTAGGTATTACAATATACATACACAACTTATCACAGTTTAGAACACATGTTTAGGATGTTGAGTGAAGTATAGAAATCTTATTTCCACCTAAATCCCATTACTCTCCCCAAGTTTAAAATATAATTGTCCTAAACATTTCTTCCACATACATTAAACACCACCTTAGATAGTATAACATTTTACTTTAATTGTTAAAAATGATTGAGAAACCCTTGAGAAACAGAGCAGTCTATTATATTTACTGGATTTAGAATTCTGGACAGACAGGTTTTTTTTTCTTTTTTTATCTTTTTTTAATTTTTTTATTTTTTGAGACAGGGTCTCACTTTGTCACCCAGGCTGGAGTATTTTTCTTTTCAGCACTTGGAAACTGTCTCCCCAGAATTCTATATTCTGCAAAAAAAAAATTTCAAGGGAAAATAAAAATATTTCAAGTAAAAGAAAATCTAAGTTAACGTATCAATAGCAAGCCTGAGCCTGCCCTTAAAAATTGCTACAGGACATTCTCCATACAGAAAGGATATGATAACTGGAAAAGGGAACTTCAGAAAGGAAAGAAAAAAACATTGGAATGGATAAAAATAGGGGTAAATATATAGACTGTTATGCTTCTGAAGAGCCTCTTAAATTATATTTGATAGTTAAAGAAAAAAATTATCACAGCATGTCATGTGATGCTCAATGTATAGTTTTTAGATTTTCCTGAAGCTTTCTATTTGTTAATTTGTTTCAAGATAATTCATAAATGTTTGTTGAAGCATATTTATATTGCTGCTTGAGAGCCCTTGCTAGATAACTCCAGCATCCAGCCATCTCACTATTAGTATTTGTTGTCTTTCCTCATTTATCTTATGATTTTGCTGCTTTTAATGTGATAAGTGATTTTACTGCATCCTGGACAATAAGTGGGAGACTATCTATTATACGTAGGAGGTTATCAATTTACTATATGAGTAGAGTCTGCACCTTCTTATCTGCTTTGCTGGCAGGCGGTTTTCCTGCTGAGGCATAGCTTGGCCAGGTGGGGATCTATGTCCAGCTTCCCGCTGGGACCCTGTGACGTCATCACAAAAGGCCACTGACCACATCCCCTTGGTGCCTCCAAGTGGGGCGTGAAATCATTTTCCTTCCGGGCTTCGCTGACACCAAAGAGAAGAGGGAGGTCAGCAGAGAGCCAGCTACCACCTCTTACCACCACCTTCTGCCTTGTAGACACCAGGTGGGGTGGAAGCTCGGCTCCGTGCTCGGACCCACTACCTCACACTGCCTGTTGGATCTCACTGTTGCTGGGAGAGGATGGACCCCACTGACACCACCCTGGGGGAGGAACCAAAGCACTGCTGCCTCCATGTGAAGGGGATGGGAGACCAGGCCATCCTCGCTTCTGCAGTACAGACCCTGGGAGGCATCAGAGCTTTCTGCTTCTGCTCAAGGGGGGATGCAGACTCGGGCCCCACTCTGCCCAACTCCACCCCACCAGAGGCAAAGAGAGAAGTGGAAGATCAGCTTTCTCTTCTACCCTCTAAAATCAATGTGTTATGTTTTCTGAAGTAGAACAATACTGCCTTTTGTTTTCTATGGTTAGGCAACCTTGGCCCAAGCCTTTGACAAAGTTGTGCCTGTGGGCATTAGTAGTTTGGTTAGAGTTTCTGCAGCTCCTGTCTGGAATCTATGATAACAAATAGGCAGTCAGGGAACTCACCTGTTTTGGATAGAACAAGTTGCAAGGATGTCAGAGACTCACCTGTCCTGGGTGAATGGGAGTTTCAGGGGACCAGGGACTCACCTGTCCTGGGGGGATTGGGACCTGCAAGGGGGCCAGAGACTCACTTGTTCTAAGTGGATTGGGAGCTGCAGGAGAGCAGGGACTCACTTGTTCTGGGTGGATGGGAGCTCCAGGGTCGGGGGGCAACTCTGTTTTTCCTCAGCTTCTGAGGTCCCGAGGCTGCCTGTTTTCTTCTCCCCTTTGGGAGAAGTGCTTGTGGTTATGTCTAAGGTGTTTCAGTTTAAGGGGCAGGACCGGCGAGGAATGCGGCAGCTCCATCTCAGAGAAGTGGACATCCTGGTGCGCCTTTCTTCAGTGCTGATAGTTTTAAATGTAACTTTATATTTATAATTTTCCATTGTCCTCTTGCAGATAGGCAGTCAGAATGCAAGGGCTTGTCTTTGTGATTGTGGAGCTTGAGAAAGATGTGGCATTGCCTGCCTCTGGCACTTCCCAGGCATTCATTTATTTTTAGCTTTGATCCTTTCCTGATATCTGTTTGGGATCAGAGACTGAAAGAGGAAGTGTGTATGCTCAATAAATTGTATTGTTCCACAAACTTTTATTTGAAGACAGCTATAAATTTGATCTATAAAAGAGATTATAGTAAGCCCACATTCTAGCTCTTTTGAACACATAGGAAACACTCATGTTCATAAAACAACTAATATAATAAACAAAAATATATCCTAATTGCCCAGTTTTTGTGTTCCCTAAGGATTTTCCCATGCTACAGGTAAATAATAAAGTAACACTGTCATTCTTAAAACGCATACCTGCACCCCAGCAAACTCTAACGCTGAGTCATTTAGTAACGGAAATAGTTTATTAAGATGTGCAGTGTAATTTTATGTGTCTTTCCTACCAAGGCCATTTTTTAAAGGAAAGCACAAGGAGAAAAATTAACTCATCAGATTGTCAAATCACACTGCTGGATTTGAAAAAGTCAAACACGGTGAGTTGTGCAGGTATATTTTTACAATCCAGACGAAGCCAAATGAGTGTACACCTCATTTTCGTGAGCCGTTTTTGAAACCTGGGAAGACATTGGTAGACATCATTATACAATTGGGCACATTGATAGCAAATTGAACAAGACAGAGAATTTATCATGATCATGTCTATTCTGGTTAATTTACCTCAAAAACTCTGCTAGCCTAGCTGTGCTATGAGAATTAAACACCTGTGGAATAAACATTATTGTAGATGGGACCCGCAGTAAAGAGCGCTGCGTATCGCATGAATGCCCAGACGGGCTCAGCGTCACCGAGGGAGCTGCGCAGTCCTCCCCAGCTCAGGGACTCCATCCGCCGCCCGCATCCCACCTGCTGCACCAGTGGACTCTGGCCCCAGATTATCAGGGAAAATTTATAGTCGTCAGGGGAAAAATAAACGCCATTGCATATGAGTTCCACCTTCAGCACGAAGAACAGAGCATTGAACTCATCCATGCGGAGGCTCCCCTGTGTGCACACAGAGCCCGCAGTTACAGTCCCTGAAATCCAGGCTCACAATCAGTAATACCAGGTGAGAGTTATCATTAAAACGGTCCACTGCGGTAAAGATAAGAGTTTAAACGCCCCCAATTTTCTTCTTTTAGATAATAGAAAGGTGCAAGGCTTACAGCACCATCATGATATTAATTTCAATTTATGAGATTAAAATTTATATTTAAATTTAAATTTATATTGATGATGATGATTTAAATTTACGTTTGAGGCTTAAAAAAATAACTGTTTTCAATACAATATTCACCTTTACAGAAAAGTTACCTATAAAATAAGAATAAGCGGCATAGTTAAAGCCTGAGAATTTGGGAATTCACAAAGCATGCCGACTTCCAGGCAGGCCGAGGCTCAGGGTCATGGGATCCCTCCCAGGCCCCAGCTCCGCCCGCGCTGCCCGGGGCTGCACCTCGCAGGCGGGTCTGACGGAAATGGCTCCGAGACACGTGCCTGGCCTTTCTGCGCGATTGCAGGTTTAAAGAAATTACCTGGGATACAAAGCCTGCTCACACTGAACTGAAGCATAATAATGAAACGTTGAAATTTCTTCCTTCCGCAGCTCCTGATTTGAGGCATCAAACCCCCACAGTGAGTTCCCCGCTTCAGGGCCGCGGGACAGCGTCTGGCTTCCTCACTTCCTGCCTAATGGATCTTGCTGCGCAAATTGGACTTTTCGGGTTTTATTACTCCCTAAGGGGATTGCTGCTGGATTACGCTCATTTACTTTTTTATTCTTTATCTATTATTTACACAAGAAAATATTCCTGTTTTTCTTTCTGAAAATCCTCCGTTATTCCTGGCATTAGCGGAATAATTTTTGTCAGTTTTATAAATTGCCTATGACTGTACATTTCCGAGCCAATGTGTTGAGGAGTTCCTATGAATCTGCGGTAACTGATGATGAACAGCCCAGGCGCCCAGTGGCGGTGCAGGACGAGGCCCCTTCACCTCCGCGCTAAACCCTGGAGAAGGCGCTGGGGGTCTCGGGGAGGCAGGAGGTGGGAGTGCGCCCCGCAGCCTCCTAAGACCGCCCCCGCCCCCCACTGCGTCCTGCACAGGGAGCTCCAAGCTGTTGCAGGAGGATGCGGGAGGCGGGGTTCAAGGGGCGCGCAGGAGCCCCGGAGGCGCGCGCTGCTTTGCAGCTCCTAAGGCTGTGCCGACGTAGGGGACCTCACCCGGGGCTTGGGAAGCGCACCCCTGATTTATAAGCAGCGCGTGCTGAGCGGTCGCGGCTCAGTCCGGTGCAGCTGAGGGACCAGGGCTCCCTGGACGGCCTCGCCCGCGCGTCCTCGGTCATTGCGTTTGTCCGGGGAGCTTGCGCGGCCTTTCCCGGCTCCCCGGGCGGGCTCTGCGCCCCAGGCCCCGCGCTCACTCTGGCTCGGTGTCGACCCCCTCGCTGGCCCATGCAGCCTCGTCCTGCCCCTCGCGGCTCCTCCGCCCTCGTTTCTGCGTCCTTCCCTCACCCGCTCGCCACAACCCGGTGGAGCTGCCCAGCCCAAGGTGCAGTGTGCACCCCTGGGACGCGCCTCTGAGAGCCACGAGGGCCCTGAATGCACAGCGCGGGAGTTTCAGGCCCAGGAGTGACTGCCTGCACTTGCGCGCTCATTAACTCTTCTCTGCCTGCCTGGGTCCCCGGCGTGAGTGGGAATCACGGCCCACGGACGCCTGGGATGACTCGGCCTTGCGCCCCGGCGTGCAGGTCTCTGGGCAGGTCTCTGGGCGCAGCGAACCCTGGTCTGCCAGGAGCTCCTTCTTGACCTTCCTTCCTCCACAAGAAGGGAGCGCCTCCCGACAGGCCACAGGCCGCATCATTTTGGATTATGCAATAAAATGCTTGGTTTGTGCGCGTACAAGGGCACCAGCTAATGCCCCAGGGCAGGGCTTACTGTAGCCACTGCTGAACCAAATAAAAGCCCACGTGATGTGGAAACTGCATGGAATAATACGTTGTCTGGACAGGCGTCACTTACAAATCTTGAGACCGGGTTCTTTGTGTAAATGGTACTTTACTTTTAAACAGTTTAGGAAAAGCCCAGTTATCTTTCATTCACACGCCTGTTCTCTGTCCCGGGTGGGTGCCCCTGCTGAGCGGACAGAGCAGCACCCCCACCCATGCAGGGGCCACAGAGCCAGCTCCGGGCGGGGTGGGGAGGGCCTCTCCAGTCCCCACAGCTCAGGAGCTGCTCTCCCTGGCAGGTGGGCTGCCAGGAAGGGTGAACAGGAGGAGGCTTTGGGGCCAGGCCCGCGGGGACCCGAGAGGAGCCTGTGCAGTCCCAGGAAGAGAAGAAGCTGGAGAGGGATTTCTCCCTGCCGGCTCCAGACTCATCTGCACAGCCTCCCAGGGCCCACGTGGGAGGGAGGACGGGTTCCTGCAGCTGCCTGATGGGGACACCGGGGCGCCTGCCGATCGCAGACCAGACCTGGACACGTGGGTTCAACTCTCTGCATTTCGAATTCAGTTTTTCTAAGACGAAATAATGCCAGGATCCCTCTGCGGGATCGTTTCGAGGATTAAAGGAATTTATTAAGGGGCAAGTGCAGAAGGGAGCCGGGCAGCCAGTACATCTGATGTCATTGGTGGTTCTGAATAGTTTCTGGTATTTTATTCAAAATGTTAAAATATTTCATTTAAAACGTAGGCTTTGGTTTGTAGTGTGAGTTAGGGATCCAATAACAGGCAGAAAAAAAAATCCTTGCCAGAAAAATAAATAGATGGTGAAATAGTCACACAGTAAAGGGTTGGTTAACAGTGAAGGATGAAGGCAAGATGCTCACGGTCCCATGAACGAACCTTCGGAACTCGGAGGAGACTGGAAATTCCTAGCGAGTGAAACGCTACCTTAGAGGTCCTCAGGGCCGGGTGCTGTGGCTCACGCCTGTAATTCCAGCACTTTGGGAGGCCGAGGAGAGTGGATCACAAGGTCAGGGGATCGAGACCATCCTGGCTAACACGGTGAAACCCCATCTCTACTATCAGTACAAAAAATTAGCTGGGCGTGGTGGCGGGCACCTGTAGTCCCAGCTACTCGGGAGGCTGGGCAGGAGAATGGCGTGAACCCGGGAGGCGGAGCTTGCAGTGAGCCGAGATCACACCACTGCACTCCAGCCTGGGCAACAGAGCCAGACTCCGTCTCAAAAAAAAAAGAAGTCCTCAGGTCCCCCTTAACAGATGAGGAATGAAGATCAGGGGCTACAGTCATCAGAGATAACCTCCATGGTGAAAAATAGACAGCTGGGTGTTGGAAGGCCTGAGCGTCATGAGATTCCCGTCCATCTGGTGACTGGAAGGCGCCGTTTCTTCCATGACTGAAATGGACACATTCATTTTTTTGTCTACTTCTCAAGGGAAATGTGTGGCTCGGCTGAAACAGCAGGAAATCTGTGAAATCCTTCGCAAACACCAGCTATTCAAGCTATTTTTAACCCTGAACTAGAAAACAGGTGTCTCGCCTATTGCCAGCCTTTAAGAGAATAATTAAAACAGTTGCTTCAAAATATGGAAACTTCAGGATGGATTAAAATGTTTCTCAGTGTCAGGATTGATTAAAATGTTTCTCAGCATCCTAGGGACAGGGATGTGGCGTGATGGGCCCACCTTGTGTACATGCTGTGGTGGGACAGCGTTGTAAAAACACGTTTATTTGTAGAAAAGTACTAAACTCAGGACGGCTTTTTATAGAATGACCTTAAGTTTTACAATTTTTCGTCATATATAACACAAGCGCCATTTTCTTTGTTTTAAATAAATTTCCTGGTTGTATGCATCCTCAAATATTCTGAAACAGCCTTCCGCAGAACCACAGACCTGGATGTAGCTAGTTGATCAAACAGACCCTGAGCCCAGTGGAGGCTTACACATCTGGAAATCCTGGTTTCCAAATTATGTGACCTTTTTCTGCCTTATGTCATAATTAGAATTGTTATGAAACAGATGAAATTCTTTACTGAGCATATAGACGGCTGAGAAAGATAAGCAGAGCCCAGGTTTTTCAAGTGGGCAAAGTCACGGGCATCCACACGGCCAGCTACTTCTCATTCGCTCTTCAGCCCCTATGTTTGATGACCTACCACCACAGAGCGTCTCTGAGAAGGGCTAGGAGCTCTGAGAACAAAACAGACGCCGTCCCTGCACCTTCGACGCTTTCACATAAAAATAAACACTCCTTTAAGATTTGGATTAGTCAGGACCCAATAGAAGTCGGGAATAATCGTGCAGTTAGAGAGGTGGCTGTCTCATGATGATAGACTCCACATTCCAGGGCTAGGAATGGACTAAGTAAGTGCCAGCCAGGCGGGTCCCGCTCACTGCCCCTCGCTGAGCCCAACACCAGCTGCACGAGTTAGCTCTATGGCCACTGCTGCCCTATGGCCGCTGCCAGTTGGGGGCTCTGAGACCTGCTGGGCCAGAAGAAACCTCCAGGCAGGAACTGAAACCCAGCGGATGCCCTCTGTCTGTGGATTGAGGAGGCAAGCCTGCTTCCCTGTGAGGACACAGGATTCGCTGAGCAATTTTGACTGAATGTCCGGTTCTGTGTATTATCTGAGCACCACCAATTTAGGCACTGCCAGTCCATACAATCTTCTTTCAGCTACTCACAAATGTGCTGCCAGTTAGGCAGGTATGTAAAAATAAACACATTGGGTCTGCCCAGAATAAGCACAGGTGTGTTCACGGGCAGCCTCTATGAGGCTCTGAAGCAAGATGGCGGCCCCCATACTCCTGCTCCTGGAGTTCCACAGAAGCAGAGCGCCGGGGCTTAGCTCCCTGTCTGCCTGATGAGGCACGGAGGCTACCCAGGGGCTGAGGTGCTGGCCAGGTACTGACCCAGGAAACAAAGGCTCTAGCAGCCCAGACCTGCCCCTCCAGCCTCTCCAGCGGGTTTGGAAGCACCTCAAATACTGGCCAAAAGTCCTAGCTTCACTTCCGAGATCTGCTAGTGAATCCTGACACCATAGGGAATACGATCATAAAATATCAGCCATGGGAAGAAAAGAACCGTCCCATGGGCAGCCGAGGGTCAGGCGTCTTTCAGTAGCGGTTGCTCGTGAAGGACACACCTGGGAGATGGTGGTGGAAGATGCGCGGCCTGAGGAGGGAAGGGGGACACATCCCAGCATCTGGGAGCTCAGGGCCGACCCAGGGAAGAGAGTGAAAGGAACAGGAAGTGGAGGAACCGGTGAAGACAGACACGTTTCCTCATCAATGGAGGCACGCCGGGTGTTCCTGTGACCCAGCTACTTTTCACGCAAAGTCAGACAAAAATTTCCAAATTAAAAAAAAAAGGACATTGTTGGCTCCATGCTCACATTAACTTATAATCATAAAGTCTTGGACTAGAATATAGAGATAACCTAGATAAATTTCAACTTTTTGCTGACAAGAACTGTGCCCAACTAAAGTTCAGTGACTTATTTACGCTTAGGACAGTTGGGATAAGAAATTCAGCCTCTGAAATCTGGACCAAAGGTCTTCCTTTCATGGCATGTCCTAGCACAAAATACTTCTCATATATGGTTTTGAAACTACTCTGTTTTGTAGAATAGAAATATTTGGTTTTGTTTGTGGTATGCCGTAACCTTCCAGTAAATTATATAATATTTAAGTGATTTTACCTAAGAGAAATGGTTAGTAGTTATTCTGTCAAATAAATAGTAATTTTATTTCAGGTAAATAAAGAAAAGGGAAATACATTAATGTACTTTGGGAAAAGTAGATGACTAAAGGTTGATATGCATTTTGATTTTGTTGAAACTCTGTCTCGTATTTCCATAAACCCTTGTTCACAAGGCCAGCAGGAGAATTTGAAATGAGAAGATGGAGCTGCAAGACACCTTAAATACAAAAGAGGTTTCAACGCTACAGAAATCCCCACTCTCCCATTGCAGAACAGCTGTGTCCCTAGGATTTCATGTAATTTACATGAGGAAATAACTTCACATCGCCTTCTCATTTTAATTGGGTCGGTTGTAAACAAACTGCCATGACCCTTTCTTTGAGACCATAAACTGGGGAATTTTTCATTATTGCTTTTACAACCTTTGGAAGTGGTTTGTACACATTTCAGGGAACAATTCTGGGCATTGAAGTATTTAGTTTCTAAAAAATCACTCATTCATTAAAATGTTAGAATCCAAACGCCTTTTCCCTGATATAATTAAAAAGAAAAACAAAAACGCACATACCATTAAACATTAAAGAAAATTCATGAAGCCATTTGAAAGAAAACTGCAATTTTCCAACTCCCTGCCATCCCTACAGGAGGATATTTTCAGGAGCACCTGGAAAATGCTCTGTAATGATGATCTGCATTTGCCAAAACAGCTTCCATCATTCCAGTATCAAAGGATTTACTCTCTTCCACAATAAATTCTGGATTTATTAATACCCAAACTGCACTTAAGGGGAGAGTCTATAATTGAAACAGTAAAGGAAGGACATTTAATAAATAAACATGAAAATATACAAAGATCACCAGATATCTGTGAATTCATATAATTATTGTAGTATTTTCATCTCATTAGTCTTAAATTATAACATGTATAAGTATACATTCAAGTAATAAACTCTGATACATTATTAATAGTTGTTTATTATTAAATATTCTTAAAATTCCTTCTGAAAATCAATCTTATAAGAACATTTCAATAAACCAGAATTAAATAAACAAGTAACTGAAAACCTAGATTGTTGTTATATTCTATCAGAAAATAACAAAATTAAAGATACCACCTCAGAAAACTATGACTAGATTGACCAGCCAAGCTTTGTCATGTTTATTTATCTCAATCTGAAATATCAAGAACTATATGGAACCAAGATTAGCCTTAGTGTGAAAATTGCAAGTAGTTCAAGAAATCTCTATTATCAAACACACAGGGCCTCCAGTTCGCTGCAGCTGAAGAGAAAATTTGACTAAAACTTTTTACAGGAGGGGCTTCAGGGAGTTGGATGCCTTTCACAAGGACATGGAGTGAAAGAAGTTAGTTAGAGAACGGGATATAGTTGGTATATGATTCAATTTACACACGCAAACACACACACAAGCCAAAAATAGGCACAACCAAAATGTTTGTTTTTAGAGATGCAGCTTCAATAGATAAAATATGAAATTGAAGAAAAGAACCTTTTTTAAATTTAAACAAAAACATTCATGTTACAACCTTAGGACAATAATTCCCAACACGAGGTCACTGGACCGCCTGCTGCAGAGTAACACCAGGCAGTTGTCACAAATGCTGACCTGGACTGGCCAAGACTCTGAATCACAAATTCATGGGCTGGCCAGGGAGTGCCCATCTTGATCAGTTCCCTACATATTTATTAAACTCATCAAAATTATATGTTCTGAGAACCCTCTTTTATTTGTACTTTTGAAAAATTATAAAATTTTGTAATTTTTCTTACAGTGATAACATTTTTTAACATAGGAAAGTTGAAAAGAAAGAATTCTAAGCCTGCTGAAGAGTTGGAAATTTGAAGAATACAGAGTGGAGGTGAAGGACAGTTTCCTACAGGAGGGCGGGTATGAGGGAGAGAAGGTGTTTCCTGAGTCCCTGCAGGAAGCCACAGCAGTGAGGGCAGGCTGGAGGCAGAGCCTGGCCAGGGAGGCTTATCCCCCAACACCAGGGAGAGGCAGGGCAGGCAGGTGGGAGGCTCTGCAGATTGCAGGGAGAATTCATCATTATGAATGTCATAAAATTTATCTTATGACAGATAAATAGATTTTTTTTAATTTTTCATGCCAACTATGAGTGGTAAAGAATGACAAGTTTTCTTCAGTTTGGCACTTACCAATATTCGTGACTAAAGTCAGTAAATCACATGCTTAGACAAGATACGAAAAAGACTCACAATTCCTTAATTAGTGAGCAGATTTTCTTTTCTTTGAGACAAAGCTCTGGGAAGGAAAACTCTCATTCCCAATGGCCCTAAACCAGCCTATTTGTTCCTCTATGTCTGTCCGCAGCCTCTTCCCCTCCATATCTCGGGAACTGCCCAGGCCATCCTGAGCTCAGCCAGGCTCCATCCCACCAACTCTCCATTCGACCCAATGATCCGCAGGCCCTGAGGGTTCAGGAATACCCCTCTGTTCTGCCCTGTCCTCTTTCTTACCTCTCTCCTGGATTTTGTCAACCTAAACAACAAACAGAGAAAGGACATCCAAATAAGAATAACTTTTATTCTGGAATGGGCATTGCAGTAGGAACCCAAATGCCATGCCAACCTGCACGTACTCGGAGGGGTCAGCGACAACAAAGGTTTTTGAAGGAAAATGAGGAGAACCACACGATTGTTTTGAGATGATTTATTATTCTTGGCTACAAGGATCAATAACAAGGGTGGCCCCAGTCCAGGCTGCACATGCAGTTGCTGGGCAGATGACCTCATAGAAGTATTTTTTGGGTAAGGTTGTGGTGGCCTTTGTGCACAGTTGTGGTTTCCTGCTGTCTTTTCTGGTAGTTCTTGTTGCCAGGCATTCATCTGTGAGTCTCCTCCCTTCCCTGGCTCCGTTTTTCAGGGTTTTGACATAAGCGTCTCCAGTCCGATTCTGACAAATGTCACAACTGGACACGTTCTCCCCTCAGTGACCTCACAGTCCTCCTATTAAAACAAACTGCCTAGAATTGATCAGATAATTTAATTCACACAAGCTCTATGTGGATGAGTAACATGAACGGAGAAATCTTGCTCAGAGAAATATTGTATTTTATTAACAATTGAAACTGCAAACCAAAAAAGTAAAATATATTCATGGTCTTCACTTTGGAGCCCAAAGAGGTAAAGACAGCCCTGACATCACCTCAGCAGAGAGAAAGCAAAATTCCGTTTTCAGGTCTGGGAAATGCAGCCACAGGCAGCGAACATCAGGATCTTCTCAGATCAAACCTACTTCTCAAAGCCTGGACCTTCAGGGACAACACTCTGGGCTTAAAAATAAACAGAAACAATAATGCCTCTAACTTCAAACTATGGCGAAGAAAACTGCCTTATTCAAACCTTCATATCGAGGTTCTGAAAAGTAATTTCCTCTGGGGTTTCTAGCCCCAGTGTGGAATCCAGGTGCATTTACAGAGGCAAATCACATGGGAAGTTTAATGGAGAATTAATCCTAAAGTGGCCCTGAACTTATTTCACCTGAATATACAGGACAGTGGCAAAAATAAGTCTACTCTTGAGCTAACTTGACTTAAATCTGAACTCAAAGAAATTCCACAGATAAACTTTCAGGAAAAACGAACTAACCATCCAAAATCAAGAAACACGTTAGCAACAAGTTTCGGTGCAGCAGGTCGGCAGGATCAGAGCCACAGAGGCTCCAGCCACAGAAGTCATCCGAGACTCTGGCAAGCCTGCGGCGGAAGGATTTTTAAATAAGGAAAGAACAGACTGCAGATGGACCAAGAGCAACTGTCTAAAAATGTGCAAACAAAGTTGGAAATGAACCAAATTCAAAGTCTAGGCAAGCAAAACATAACATTTAAAATTCAAAGCCTGATGTATGTATTAAAAATCAGATTAGACATTGTTGAGTAAAAAAGCAGTGAACCCCCAAAATGGATCCAGTGAAAGTTCAGGGAGAGAAGGGTATAAAAGAGAGATTAGGATCCACTGCTGATCGCATGCGAAGGTCCAATGTTTTTGTATAGATACGAAATATTTTTAATCTTATTTCCAGGCGCAACATCTTTTTAATTTCTGTTCATTTGTTTTATATATTTGCCATTATAAATTGGTCTCATTGTATTTTCTATCTGGTTGCAGTTCGCATATTTAAAACATGTTGTTTTACATATAGAATATACAGCTGTCCCTTGAACAACACGGGTTTGACCTGTGCGGATCCACTCATACACCGAATTTTTTCAGTAGAAGTTGCCCTGAGGGAGCCTCCCTCTGCTGTGCCCTCATCCGCCTCCTCTGCCTCCTCCAACTCTGCCACCAGGACAGCAAGACCAAAGCTTTCTCCTCTTCCACCTGCTCAGCCAGCTCAACGTGAAGACAAGGATGAAGACCTGTATGACAGTCAACTTACGCTTAGTGAATGATAAATATACTTTCCCTTCGTTACGATTTCTTTTTTTTTTTTTTTTTTTTTTTTTGAGACGGAGTCTCGCTCTGTCCCCCAGGCTGGAGTGCAGTGGTGCGATCTTGGCTCACTGCCAGCTCTGCCTCCCAGGTTCACGCCATTCTCCTGCCTCAGCCTCCCAAGTAGCTGGGACTACAGGCGCTGGCCACCACGCCCGGCTGATTTTTTTGTATTTTTAGTAGAGACGGGATTTCACCGTGTTAGCCAGGACGGTCTCGATCTGCTGACCTCGTGATCCACCTGCCTTGGCCTCCCAAAGTGCTGGGATTACAGGCGTGAGCCACCCCGCCCGGCCGCCTTATGATTTCTTTATAGCATTTTATTTTCTCTATCTTACTTTATTGTAGGAATACAGTCTATGACATACAACGTATACAGTATGTATTAATCGACTGTTAATGTTATTAGTAAGGGTTCCCGTCCACAGTAGGCTGTTAGTAGTTAAGTTTTGGGAGAATCGAAAGTTATATGCTGATTTTGCACTGCTCAGGGATCAGTGCCCTTAAATTCCATATCATTTAAGGGCCAACTGAACATACACATATTTACCAGCCAGCCAATTGATTCTATTCTTTCTCAGTTGATTCTTCTGAGTTTTCTTATAGAAAGCCATATCATACTCAATGATAATAATTTTGCCTCCTCCTTAATTAGACCTCATTTCTTTCTGTGGTCTAATTGCACAGAAAAAAACCTCCAGAACAATGTTAGATAAAGCTGGCAGAACTGTACTCCATGCGGTGTCAGTTTTCAATGGGAGCTCTTTTATCCCCCAAGCCATCCTCCTCTGCTCCCTCCCCCAGCCCCTAGGAGAGACTTGAGAACACACTGAAGCCTGCAGCTCCTGGTCTGTCATCTTCAAACAGACTTTCAGCTTTCCAGTGTGTAAGACTGAGTGGACATACGAAGTTCTCAAAGCTTCTCATCCCCAGTGGTTTCCGACTTTGACTGTCATCTTTAACTGTGGCCTGGCAAATTTGAATAATATTCTCTAAATTTTTATTCATGAATTTTAGATTTATGTATAAAAATTCTACCTGACAAATGGCAAAATTGGCACGCCAACACATTTCATCACGTTTTGTTTCCTCCTTGATACCATCATCCATTTGTCTGTTTTTTATGTCTCTGCTTTGTAGCAAGTGTGTTCAGTTATCGGCTGCAATCACCGCAGGTGCTCAGCTGCCATCTGTGTGTGAGTGAATCAGCCTCAGGCCCCACCCTGACTTCTCAATCTCTCGCCATCCTAGCTCTCCTGATTCGTTGGTTACTTTAACTTTGTTAAATGATGATTTTTCAAGAGGCTTTCTTGGTTGCTTCATTTAGTTCTTGAGGACTGAGACTGTCTTCCCTGCTTTTATTTTTTAAATGACAAATCGGTCAGGTGTAAGCCTACTGACTCACATTTCTTTTTCTGAAGGCCTGAACAGCTCAACTGTTACTCATCCTTTACAGAAAAGTTTGGTACAAGCACGACTGTCCCTCTAGTATGGGAATGACTGGGATGCTGGGGTTTTGTTCTGCCTGGTTCCCAGAAGGATCCTTTATCTTAAAATCTAAGTTCACTACTTTTTCTGGTACAATCATCTTGCTATACTCTTCCAGAATATAGATTAAGTGTATGCTGGACTCCCTTTCTCCATATCTCTCATTTTCTAATTAAATTAATTTCTTCATCATTTCCCTTTTTGACTGGTTTTCTCAGATCTCACCTCTGTATCTCTGATTGCAGAAATTTTCCTTAAGAACCAATTTTGAAGAACCACACCAAGCAATCATAGTGTGATCTTTCTTCTAATGTAAATGTGTGTCTTGAGTTTTTCAATTACTTTCCTTTGATTTTATTTTGTTGTTTCTAGTAATTGTTTCCTGTGTTAGAGGCATGCAGCACAGGCTCTGCTGTTTTCTCAGGAGGGTGGCAGGTATGGGGGTCCGAGGGTGGCTTCCATGCAGTTCAGATGAGTCAGCTGGGAACTCCAGATGCAGTGAGTCCATGCTTTCAACATGTGGCTGCATCGACTGCAGAGAAGTCTCATGTTATGCATGCTTTCTGTTTATGGTGTTGCTTTATTTTATTTTTCTGCACCAATACTGTAAAGCTCCAATTTTTCCCAGATGCTGCTCTCTGCCCCACCTCTCCTCTGGACTGCTCCACAGGGATGACAGGGGCAGTGAGGTTTCCACTCTGGGTCCCACTCACCTGAAACTTAGGCAACAGAACCACATGGTTAGGGACAGTTTTACAGCAAGAGAAGCCTCTAATTCTCTCTGACCTGAAGAAAACATCAGCATTGGCCTTTTCACTCTGCGAATGCATTCAATGTTTCTTTCTGCTCTTGGCATCTTCCCTGGTTTGGTCTAAACTTCACTGTGTTTGCTGGCTGTTCTTTGAGTTGGAATATACATGGACTAGTCGATGTCTTGTAATTCCATTAAATGGTGGTTTTGCTACATTAGTCCCTGCAGCATGAAGGGACGATGGAGAGGATGGTAGCAGAGACTTCAGCCCCTGCCGTGTTCTCAGCTGAATCTATGGCCCCCACCCCCCAGCAGGCTGTTTGGCTTCTGGACTGGATAGGCAATGTGTCTTCTGTAGGATTTTAAACAAGCATTGATATGGTTTGACTGTCTCCTCACCCAAATCTCATCTTGAATTGTAGTTCTCATAATCCTCACGTGTTGTGGGAGGGACCTGGTGGGAGGTATTTGAATCATGGGGGTGGCTATCTCCATGCTGTTTCCATGATAGTGAGTGAGTTCTCACCAGATCTGATGGTTTTATAAGGGGCTTTTCCCCCTTAGCTCTGCCACTATGTGAAGAAGGACATGTTTGCTTCCCCTTCTGCCATGATGTTACGTTTCCTGAGGCCTCCCAGCCCTGTGGAACTATGAGCCAATTAAATCTCTTTGCTTTATAAATTTCTCAGTCTTGGGTATGTCTTTATTAGCTGCATGAGAACGGATTAATCCAAGCATTTATAAAGGACATTAAATATTTGTATAAAGTGTTATTTCCTGAGTCTTTTAACAATGCTGCTCAAACTCCCTGTTTAGGATGGCATGTTCAGCAGCTGTGCTGAGCCCACGTCTCCCAGGTAGGATGCTGGCCTCTCTGTCCAACCTTCTGGTGACTTCTGGGTGGGACAGTGGCCTTTCTGTCCACCCTCCTCCTCCACACTCCCTCCCTCCTAATACATTCAATTCCATGTTCCCCAACTCTTGGGAAATCCACGCCCACAGCAATGAGGTAGGACTAAGGGGTCTTTCTGTTCAGTGAGGTAACACGGAGCCCAGGCTCAAGGTTTCTGCAATTATTGTGCCATTGTGCTCTGTTCACAAGCACACCCCTTTCCAGGGTGTAATTATTAAGCAAATTCCGCAGCCTGAAAAGAATGATTATTCTCATTGAAGCATGTTTTTACAAGGCTTACAACAGAATTGCTCCAGGATACATGCAAGATATGTTTGTTTGTCACTTGAATTTCTTTTGCCAACATTTCAGGCTCTACCTAGAAATATAAGCAATTCGATGCTTTACAAATCCGGTGGGTAATTTAAACATATTCCCACGGTATATTAAACATAGATTAAGCTTTGTTTTAAACTTGTAATTGCACTGTGTTTTCTAATCTCAGAAATTAAAAGATCAAATGATCAAATTAGTGGTTTTGAAGTGAGTTATTGACAGAGGGCATCCCCACAACTAGGATAGAAGGGCTGTCATGTCACGGCTCATTCGGAAAAGGCAGCCATGGAGAAGGAGAGTAAAGAGGAGTGGCAGAAATCCTGAGCTTGTAACTCACTTTCTGGAAACTGTCTCCAAGATAAATTCCATTAAACACTTTCTTTAAAGGCAGTATTTCACAGCCCACCACTGCTCTATGGTTTTGCTTCTCTTTTTCAGTCCTAACCCTGGATCCTTCTTATCTGCCACAGACGTGACTGCAAGAAACCTGTGTCCACAGACACGGCTCTCCCGAGTGAGTGGACATCCCAGCGGGGAAGCACCTCACATGTGATGGACAGCCCAACTTCCTCCTGGGTTTTAGGTGTCCTCTGCATGTGGAGGTGTTGAGTGCAGGTTCCTGGCACCATGCGCATGGCTGACCCAATGTCGCCCAAACCACAAAAGTCACACAAGCAGGTTCTGCAGGGCGACGGGTTCCCTCTCACAGCAGCCGTGCGCACGGGCCTTTCATGAGAAACTCTTATAGGAAATGCTGGCCCACTCCTGACTGAACCATGAAATCACAAAGTTACAGGATGAAACAGAAGAATCAACACACTGCCATGCAGAGTCCAGAGACCCGGCAGTCTAGAAAACAGGGCGGAGCAAAGGGAAAGCCAGCAGCTGCCAGCAGCTTCTGAGGACGGCAGAAAGTGCTGCGTGAAAGGCCTCTGCACACCCCACAGAGTGGCCTGGGCACCCTTAGACGCCGGATCCTTTGCAAGTCAAAGAAAGTGTTCAGTCCTGAATAAGATTTTGGTTTTGATGGCACTTATTGATCATGTTGTACTTTTTGCAATTTGGGACTTGGTATCTCTGGGGATCTCCGTCATACTTTAATCCAATGCTAGACAAAGCTTTATGCAGAATCTTTTCATTACAAATACAGTTCTGCCGGACTAGAAAGCTGCACTGTTCTGGGTACCTGCCACCTGTTCAGCATTGCTCTGGGCGTTGAGGACACAGCGTGACCACATCAGCCCTTGCCTGGCCTCCCGCAGGCCTGACAACACAGACACAGGTTTAGTTAGGGGGAAATCAGGGTCTTCTATTGGTTACATTTCTGTGCAGAAAAAAACTATTTTTAGCTAAACATCTACTCTACTACAATAATTTAAAAATAATTATCGACTTAAATCGTTATTGAGTGTGATATTGTTTCTAAACTTATTTGGTCATATTATACTGATTAAACAAGATTTTTCACATTTGTGTGTGCAGTTATGGCTCGTTATGTTTTATGAGAATGTTGTTTGCTAAGCCTCTTGAGAATAATTGGACCAGGCACGGTGGCTCACACGTGTAATCCCAGCACTTTGGAAGGCCAAGGTGAGAGGATTGCTTGAGGCCAGGAGTTCAAGGCCAGTCTGAGCAACATAAGGAGATCCTGCCTCTACAAACTGTGCTGGGCATGGTGGCATGTGTCTATGGTCCCAGCTACTTGGAAGGCTGAGGCAGGGGGATCATTTGAACCTGGGAGGCCAAGGCTGCAGTGAGCTGTGATAGGCTCATTGTACTCCAGGCTGGGCAACAGAGCAAGACCCTACCTCGAAAAAAAAGAATAGAATAAAAAAGAAAAGAAGAGAAGAGGGGATGGGAGTTTTTACCATATTTTAAAAGTCCCTTACCTCCTAAGTAGGATTATTTAGAATGACATAACAGAAAATCCTGATCTCTGGGATATCTTTCTCTTAGTTCTACCATAAGTATAAATTAGGGCAAGTTCTGAGCATTTTCATAATTTTTTAAAAACCTCCTTAATTTCCTTATTTATCAAGCAGGATAATTGAACATATATCAAAGTATTTCATGTGAAATTAAGACATACATCAAATACTTAGAAGTATGTAGACATTCCCTGGCTTCCCTGAGCATTTGCATAATTTTCTCCTCCTGTGATCTGCAAGCACTTTGAGTCCTATGACCCCCATCACTGAGAATAGTGGTTGGCTCATAAGAGGTCCTTAGTAAATGAACGATTGGATGATTCCTGTTCATTAGATCTGCACTGAACATGCAAGTTATGACACATTTACCCAATTATCTTACCCCTGGAATTAGGTTAGGCAGTAATATCATAGCCTCATCCTCAGACAAAAACCTAAAAGTGATTATATATTAATGCATGTCGTTTCTAAGGCCACAGGTTGTCAGCAACACCAGGGCTGGCACTTGTCCCTTGCACGTGCATGAAGGGCGACCCCCTGACATTTCACTGCTTGGCACAGGCAGCCTGCACCGAAGGCCCATGGCGTATAGTTTCCTTAAGGATGTGCGAGCTCTTACCACCCCCTCAACCCACAAATTCAGCTGAGTAATTTTACCAAGTTGACCTTAAACTCACTGAGGTATGAAGAGATGTAAGGAATGAAGAGGCTGTGAAAGATTTACTAAGCCCCATAACTGAACACATCCTAACCCAACAAGCAAGTCACCTGGGTGGTGAGGCAGCTAAGGACGCATGGCTTTTTACTTAGTGTGCCTCACATGACTGCAGAACCAAGTCAATTCTGCGGCGGCCGAGGGCGCTGCTCGTGGGTTTGCAGGCTGTCGTGGGCAGTGCCACCCACTCCCAGGCTGTCCTATTTTCCCAGGCCTTTCGGTCAAGAAACTCTAACAGGGATCAACCTTTCCTTGCAGCACTTCACAGCTCCGTGTTGCAGTTTAGCTCTTAATGTACAGGAGACACTGTGACATCAGCTGTCCACACCTCAATTTGCTGGTGTCCTATATGGGAAATTAAGAAGAAAATCACACATTGACCAAGGCTGTGCATTTGGTAGCCTCTGTGTGAACACAGCTGTGGAAGAGAGCAATGGGTGGCAGGGGGCCCAAAGCGTGGCCTGGAGACACTGCGTCTGAGCCCCACCCTCCCCGACTGTGTGACATGAAGGCACTCTGTCTACCTGTGAGTCAGAGATGCCATCGCTACAAGCCATCTCCTAAAAGATCTGCAAGGAGAAAATATTATAAACTATGTTTAAAAGTCATTCTCAACTGCACCATTTCAGGTTTTTTTCTTTACGTGAGTTTTATAATGAAAATAATATTGGAAACCACTTGAAAACAAAGTCCTTTAAAGGCATTTAAAAATAATAGAGCATGCAATCCAAAAATATTTGGTAACAGCTGATCTATTTGATGGAAATGAGTAATAAATATCTACCCTAACTTAGCTTGCAGAGTGTTAGGATCAAATAAAAATAGTATTAAGCCATAAGCTTGCTACCAGAGGTCAGATACATAGTTGAAGGCAGTTCTATAACAAGCACAGGTGGATACTCTGTGGCAGGGGACCCCAGCCCCAGGGCCCGGGATGGTACTGGTCCGTGGACTGTCAGGAACTGGGCCGCACAGCAGGAGGTGAATGACTGGCAGGTGAGCAAAGCTTCATCTGTATTTACAGCCGCTCCCCATTGCCCGCGTCACCGCCTGAGCCCCATCTCCTGTCAGGTGAGCAGCTGCATTAGATTCTCACAGGAGCGTGGACCCTGTTGTGAACTGTGTGTGCCAGGAATCTCGGCTGCACACTCCTTACGAGAATCTAATGCCTGATGATCTGTCCCTATCTCCCATCATCCTCAGATGGGACTGTCTAGCTGCAGAAAAACAAGCTCAGGGCTCCCACCGATTCCACAGTATGGAGTTGTATAATTATTTCATTACATATTACGATGCAATAATAACAGAAATAAAGTGCACAATAAACGGAATACACTTGAATCATCCCGAAACCATTCCCCCACCACCCCCATACCGTCCGTGGAAAAACTGTCTTCCATTGAACCGATCCCTGGTGCCAGCGAGGCGGGGGACCGGAAAAACTGTCTTCCATTGAACCGATCCCTGGTGCCAGCGAGGCGGGGGACCGCGGCTCCACGGCACTCTGTTATTTCTCATCTAAAGCAAGGCCATTGTCGCCACAACCGTCTTAAAGCAAACATGAAGACTTGTCTCCATGCGTCCCCTCTGGTCTTCGCCTCTCTTGGGCGTTTCCACTGGGGAGGCTGCCGATGTGTCCTGGGGTGCCAGGTGGCCTCCTCTTTTGGTCAGACTTGCAGTTCCCTCTCTCTCCTCCTGGGCCCTCTGTTTCCAGGACACTTTATTTCTTCTGCCAGTTATATCCAGTCTTCCTACTCCCAATTTTAAGTCTGCCTTTCCTGCCCCGAGTCTCCTGGTGGGAGCGTCTGTGGCCACACGGTCACACTGTGCGCTCTCTGTTTGCATGCCTGTGTCGCTCCTCCCTGAGGCCAGGCGTCTGTCCTCAGAGATGGTGGCCAAGGATATTTCACGGACCTTCCCGTTCTGCAGTCCTGACCTCCCCTCCCCTACATTATTTTATGTTTAGATATCCAGGTATGTAAAATCATTCCCTGTATATCATATGTGCAAACACAGTGTAAAACTAATTTTATTTTAGTACAAAAATTATGTGTGAATATAGATAGATAGAAAGAGATATAAAAACATACACCAAAATTGTAAAAAAAAAAGCAGTTACCTTTGGGCTATGATAATTTTTTCCTTCTTTGGGATGATTTTCTAGTTTTTAAAATAATTTTTTAATAAATATGCTAATTGATCATCAATAATCATAACATATATTATCAAAAAGGTAAAAACAAAAATATTGCATGGGGTACTATTTTGGGTGGCTATTACAAAGCAAAAATCATTATGGAGGGTGACGGTTCAAGAGTCACTAGCAAGGAAAATTAGTACAAATTCTCACTTTTCAGACTAATTTCAGAGATCAATTTAATGAATGAAAAGACTAGATAAAACACTAAGTGTAAAGAATACGAACTAGAATTGAATTTGGTGGCCACCTAGCACAGTGGCCTTTGATTGCACACGAGGCCAACAGCGTTTGCCTGACTTGGGAGATCGATCATGGAGTCCCCAGCCAGTGCATGGAGTCCCCAGGTGTCCCAGCTCCACGTCTGGTGCCCGTGCAATTACACCTGGGTGCTCCGGGCAGCCTGACCACCAGTCTCAGCCCAGATTGCAACCACAGCCATCGCAGACTCCCAGAATCAGAATAGCAAGAAGTTGCAGGCCCCAGGACAGTTCTGTCACTGAGTGGGGGTGTTTGCTGAGAAGCATGCTCAGGCTGTATCTGTGCCAACAGGAGAGCTCCAGGTGTGCAGTGTCTATGAAATCTGCAGTTTTCTGGAACGACATGAACCAAATGTATTTTAAAAGAAAGTCCCGCCTTTGAAATTATTGAAAACATATGGTACTTAAAGTTAGCTGCATTCAGCGGTAGAAAGAAATGCGACAAATATTTTCACAATAAAAGCAATTGAAAATGTTTTATAAGTTTTTAATCTATAGTTAAACAAAATGTTAAGGTAGTAATAGTCTGATTTCTAGTAATATATTATTTTCAGGCCTCCATCACTCTTTAAGAAATGAATGTCAAGAACAAAATAAAATTATGTTTTGAACTACCAATACAAATAAAAATAATTCTATGTAGAAAGGAAACTCTAAAGGGGGCAGTTTTTCTTAACTGACTGTTTCACAACTGGACACCCTAGATTCTATGTGGTCGATGGTGACCGCCTTGGAGGGGCCACCGCTGAAGTGGAGCCTCAGAGGCAAAGCCACTTGCTCTGTGTCATCCTCCAGCACCCAGATTCAACAGCAATCCTCCCCACTCTTCTAGTGGGAAGCAGGCAGAGAATAGAGACCTGGAATGTCTGTCTTCATTAGCAGTGAAGACCTGCCCTCCAATCATAAGATTTGGAAGCCTTGAAGTTACCTAGGAGCACAGTCACTTTAGCTGAGGCTTTGGACCACCAATGGGAATGCTAGCACTGCTCCAAGTTTGCTTTTCCACCTAGAGCTGATTACACACACCTCAGCCATCCACACATTCATGCACTGAACAAATACTTACCAAATGCCAAATTTATGCCAAGCATTGCTGATATGCAAGTGAAGAAAGCAAATTTTTTCCCTACACAAATGGAGAAGGCCAACAGCCCATAATGAATAAGGCAGTGGCAGTGCAGCCTCCATGGGCTGCAGGGTGTCAGGTGTCATCAGCCAGAAGCCGCCTGGCCTTCCCTCTCCCACAGACTGCTGCCAGTGACAAACAGAAATACTGTAAATGTGGAGATTCACTCATGGGGAAGTGTTCAAGAGTAATTTTAAGGCTATCCTTTCAGTTCTATAGAAACTGTACATCTGATCAAAACAAAAATGTTGGCAGTACCAGGAGAACCATCAGTGGGCATGTTTCCTTGCCAAGGACCGGCTCAGACCCAAAGCCAGGGCAGTCTGGCCCTCAGGGTCTTGCAATTTGCTCTTGCACGAGCTAGAGGGACCTCTGCTGATGACGGTGTCCCCTCCCATGATAAGAATCATGACCATTCAGACGAACAAGTCTCATTATTTAAGTACAGAGGGCTAGTGTTGCTTTTTTTTTTTAATTATACTTTTAAGTTTTAGGGTACATGTGCATAACCTGCAGGTTTTACCTTCAGCAAAGGAAATGGACACCATTTGGCCTATGGGCTATGAACCGAGACACCCAGCTGTAGGCTGTGAAATGATTGAGGGTAACAACTGACTGATTGCTGTGTTGCTAGTACTGGGCATGATCACTATATATAGAAATATCACAATAAATGTTTTATATGAATAAATTAATATGCAAATCCCAAATCACATGTCCAGTTACACCAGATCAAAATTCAGTGTGTTAAAATTTATTCCCAAATGGGATATTTGGCCATGAAAATATATTTCTTTGAAAAATAATTGCAAGCTTTGGCTTTCAACACTGACCCATTATATAAATGGAGAAAAACGAGGGTATATAAGTTGCATCAACACTGAAGCCACTGACAATGGTCCATGTAACAGCACCCAGGAAATATAGTGGAAATTGATCATGTAATGCTATGCTAAAAATCCATATCCCAGAGCTGCATTCTGGGGCCAGCACTTCATTTTAAAAGTGAGATAAACGGGAAAAATGTTCTCTTATCAGCCTAAAATCATATTATCTTAATGTCATTTCCATTTCCACTCTGAGACATAGCAACTATCTTCTGCACATTAATAACATAATAACATACCAAATGCAAATGAGGTCTTCGTTCAATGTCCAACAGAGACAATAACACATTAAAGCCACCCTGTGGGTAGTAATTAAAAGAATGAGAATCTGATTCATCGGGGTGACGGCATGAGTTAATTACCCCACGCTCTTTAGCATAACTCAAGTTGAATATCAGGGAGGGGCAATCCCTGGATCTGGGCTCTTAATACCCACTGGTATTGGTGAAGGAGGTTAACGTGTGATCTGCTGGGCAGGGAAGGAGCTGGAAGTTGAGAACCACAATGAGACCCACAGCAGAATTTTATCACTCTTTGGCAGATGAGGCTCAGAAAAACTAAATTACAGACCACAGGGTCACGACTATAAACAGCAAGCATTGTTTGTCTTTCTGTAAAAGGGTTTTTCAATCAAAATTATGGTGTAATTTGGCACTGAATCTCTGATAAATGAAAACCATCTGAAACGAAAGCTTCTTAGACTTTTTTACCCAGCGTTTCATGAGCAGCCTCCTCCTGGGGCCTCCCGTCATCATCTTCGTGCCTGTGAAGCAGATGGCATGCCCTCTCTTTCAACTTGCCGGCCATTTTCCATTTGCAAGTGACAGGCAGGACTTAGGCAATTTCTACCCATAGTGGATATTTGACAATGGACTTGTAAAGGCCCACGTGACGCTCTTGCTGCCGGATGCAGAGTGAACCCTGAGTTTACATGGACATTTGTCATTGCTCTTAGAGGATACTTAGGACACCCAACACCTGCCACAAGGTCCAGGTCCATAGTAAGGGCAAGCTCAGATGAGTGGCCCAGTCATCCCACTGCTCCTAACAGCACTGCCCTCCCCTGCCTGTTAAGGCAGAGCCCAGGTGTGGCTGTGTCTGCACTGGTGGTGGGTGAGGTGCCAGGCTTTGTGTCTCCTGCAAATGGACAGGCTGTGAGACCTGGCACAGTGGCTTCGGGACACCAGTGGCATCTCCCAAGGTTGGCAAGCTGGCCCTGAGTCCACTCCTACTTGGTTGCAGGAATCAAGGAAGGGCCCTCCAAGATAGAGTCAGCCCGGAACCGGAAATGCTTCCTAAAGAGCCGCAGCAACACGAAGGGAACCAAGTGGCCACTCGAGGACAGCAATCTAGGAGAACTGAAGGGAAGAAAGAGAAACAGGAAAGAGCATGAAATTGGAGGTGAAAGACAACAAATCTGTCCCAGGCCAGTGGTCCGGCTTTGCCACAGTGACATGATCAGGGCCTCTGTTCAGTTCAGCCACCAGCTGTGCCTGGGGAAAGGCTTAGCTGTCAGCTCACAAACGAACAGCATGTTATCAGTTACTTGTAATTAATGGTGAACTTTTAACCTAAACAATCAGTAAAAGCCAGTTAACTGCTGTGTGTGTGGTTCCTGGCCACCACCTTGCTAGTGCTCCTCCGTGTCTGAGTGGGGCAGGTGCCAGCCCTGAAGGACGTTCACAGGGTCTCTGACCTGCCGCTCCTAGGAGGTCACAAGGGACCAAGGGAGGGGATCCGACCTGAACGGAGCAACGGCTGCTGGTTCCTCTTCAACAATCACATTTATTTTTCACCAGTTTTGCATTTCCTAAGTACATATACATTTTTTAACAGATTTCAGCAAATGACCCAGGATTGTTACACTGATTTTAAAAAACTGTTACTTTTAACATTTTTGTTTTTTTATGATTCTAGTGTAATGTTTTCAACTTTGGCTGTAAAAACTGACGAAAATGAAAAAGTTTCAAATGGCAAGACTGTAATACATCACATTTGAATTCAAATCAGTGTTACATTAATCTGACCTTTGATGACTGCAGGGATAATACTTTTTAACCATGTGATCAGAATGACAGAAATTTGCATTTTCCTTCCGGATTCCACGTCCTTGTCTCATCTCTCTCAGGGAGCAGCCGTGCTGTGGGGCAGCCACGGAGATTCCTGATAGACGAGGAGCAGCGAGGGCCACTGGGGAGCTCTGTTCGGATAACTCCCATGGATCGTGCTCTGGGCTTGCAGCACATTTACAGTGCCCTTGTGATGTGGGTTACGTCTAAGCCCTGAGCTAAAAGAACAATCAGATCACTTTGAAATAAGCCCAGCAATTGCAGTGTCCTGCATTATTCAAAAAGCCTTGGTTCTGTCACAGACGCTGTTTTATGCTAGAGATGTGGGATGTGTGCGTGGTGATCAGCCCTGTCGTTAGGAAGCTGTCCATTCGGTAAAGACTGAATTGTGTAGGGGCTGATGCCGCCCTATCAGCTGGAGTATAAAATGCAGTCATTTGAAACTCTCATTCTGTCTTCCAAGAAGATACAGTCTTCATATGTAGCACGCTGGGAAAGAGGCATAAACCTTTTATTAACTCAGTTTAACAATGAAAATAGATTGTTACTGGTTTTACAATATAATGAAGAATTCATAATTGGTGCAATTAGCCTGTTGTGCTGCTGTAAGAAGATTCATGGTGACAAGACGATTTTTTTAATTACATGCAACACGGAACAGGCCCAGCCCTCCCTTCCCTGCTTCGTCTTCCCGCAGCTCTGCATGTGGCAGTGGCTGGCCAAGCACAGGTGTGATCCCAGGATGCAGCCGCATGTTCCCCTGAGAAGCACAGAGTGCAGAGCCAGGCCTCAGAATCAAACCCCTCGTTCCTGCACTTTTGCATCCAAAGAATGTTTTTTCTTCCCTTGGATAATCATGAATTTTGTCCAAGGCAAAATTAGATTTAAAAAGTTATAGTCACCAATAAACCAAACTTCATACTTTGAAAATAGCAAACATCAACAAAAGAGTAATGATATTCTAATGGAGGCAAAATAAACCTGATCCTCAAAAATAATTTCTTGCTGTTTAGTTTGTCATCTCAAGTCTCACCTTCTCCGGGCCTCTACCTCACCTGACACCACCCACTCCTAACAAAAATGTGTAAACGATGATGAGTAAGTGAGCTGTCCCTCCACAAGACTCGCCTTGAGTCAGAGGGACCCACCCAAGGATGGACACCTCACTTTATGTAAGATGTTCCCAGGGCCACATGCTGCTCGGACACCAGACCCGAACCTGGTCTTCCCAGAAACAAAAACACAAACGCCGTGAAAATGCAAATGCCGTGGGAACATGAAAAAGCATTGAGCCTGTTTCCTGTTAGATTAACCTCAGCGAAGGAGAAGACCGAGAGTCTGTTTCCTCGGTTAGATTAACCTCAGGGAAGGGAAAGACCGAGAGCTGGTAACATTTGAAGAGGCTCGAACAGTGACGTGGGCGTGGGGCGTGCATCCTGCGGGGAACTTCTGGAAGCCCAGACGCTAGAGAGATGCAGAGTGAAATGTTGAAATCAGACCCAAGGGGAACGTGGCTCAGGGCAGGCGGCTGGAGCACACTGGCCGTGCCTTCCCCTGTGCAGGGCATGTGCTGTGACCTCTGCTGCATCTGTGAGGATCACCAGTGCTTGATGACATTCCCACAGACACAGAGTAAGACAGAGCTGACCTGGACTCACGCACGCAGGAGCCCTGGGCCTGCACTGTTCCCATGGAGGTCGGCAGGGCCCGGCGGGGAGGCCCAGGCCGTGGGCTCCAGCACCTCACTCCTGCCGTGAATTAAGTATGGCGTGTCCACCTTCCCAGGGGCGTGACTTTGTCTGTAGGACGTGGGGGACGCTTCCTTGTCACAGTGGAGCACGGGTCTGAAACACGCGTGTGAAGCCGCCCCACACTCTCTACCATGTCATTGAGATTCTCATGCTGCCCCTCACCTCCAGGGCCAGGGTCCCGGGAGAAGAGGGCACAGGGGCTCCGGCCTGATGGGGGGAACATAGCTTCTGCCAGTGGAAGAGGCAGGGCTCACATGGAATGGGAGGCTTCCGCCCGAGCCCATCTTTACTTCACGCCGAGCAAATCCCGGTGCTGTGCCCGGGTTCAAATCCCAGTGCTGTGTCTGGGTTCAAATCCTGGTGCCGTGTCTGCTGCAAGTGGGTGGCCTTGACCAAGTTACCAGGGCTGTCTCGGGTTCCTCCCCCATTTAAAAAGGATCCAATACTTCTTAGGGCCTTCAGGTTACCTAAGCCCCACACTGTTGTAAAGAGAACGTAAATGGAGCTCAGGACAGCTGAGCACGTGGAGGTTCCTGGGGTCACTGGAGAGGGGGTGGAAGCTCAGCACCCGCCCACGAGCCTCGCCCTGGCACCTTTTCCTCTGAATCCTCTGTAGACCCTTTATAACAAACCAGTGCACATAAACAACAAAAGAGAACCCACCGGACGTTTTGCACAGAGGCCGGTGCATAGTGAATGCCACGTAAATGCTGTTATCAGCCACTTTAAAGTATTTGTATTGTGTGTCTAACTCTGAAAAGTAAAACAAACAGGTATCTCTCTTTGCTAAAAAGACATGAGTCCAAAGATAGCCCAGAAGATTCAGAAAGGGTGAGCAGAGCCCCCCACAACGGGACTTCAGGGAAGTGGGTGCGTCCTGTTTCTCCACAGCTCTCAACAGGTGTAGAAAAAGACTCCTTGGGCTGGGATTTTAAAAATCAATTTTGCGGGTGATGATTTGTTGCAACTGCAACACCATCCTTTTTACCTTCACAACACTCAGAAACCTTCTGAGTATTTCCTAGAAGAATTCCACGGAACCATCAGCCATCAGAAAGGCTAACGGGAAGTGCCCGCCCTCTCCAAGTGACAGGAATGATTTATCACGGCGGTTTCTCATTCTATTACAGAAGCTGAGCTCTATTAAGTTTGGCATAAGTGTGAACTCTGTTTTTGAAGGGCTATACAATGAAAGAGAAACAGTTTACTGAAAATTAAAATATAATGTACAAAGTTCTCTAATTACCTTTAATTTCACCTCAATCCATTTCAGTATTATGTGTGCATTTTGAGAAAAGTTAGCTGCTGTTTTAATAATAGATGTAAAAGACTGTCTCTGAAAATAAGTCACTTAAACCAACCATGAACTAATGGCTTTCAAATACATGTCATGGAACAAACGCTGGAAAAGTTGGGGTGGGATTGAAGGACACACGGGGTGGGATTTTTCCTGCACAGACCTTGGCCTCGCCTGGGTTGGTAAGAAGTGGACAGACACACGACCCACAGTGCAGGCTGGGCACCGGCCAAGCAAGTGCTGTGGGCCAAGCTGCTCAGACTTCAGTCTGCAGAGGAGCTGCCAGCACCCTTGCTAACAGGCAGGTTCCGGTCTGTGGATCTGAGGAGGGGCCCGAGGTGATGCTCACTGGCCAATGTGGAAACACTGTGAGTGACGAGACGCAGGGAACCCTGGGAGTCAAGGGAGGCGAAGAGCAGAGACGCGGTCCGGAGCAGAGCTGCACAGGTGTGGAGGTGATTGTGGGCGGCCTGGAGGCACGAAGGCCAGGGCTTCACCTTGCTCACCACGCTGCTCGATGACTTGGGGAAGCGGCCCCCTCTCCAGGGAGGGCTGTCTGTGAGTCTGTCTGTGATTCTCCAAGTCAATATCCAAGTGATTGGCAGAGTTCCCTCCTCAAATCCCCCAGCTGATTTAGAGACCAGCATGATGGCCGAGGAGGTGGCTGTGTAGGGGCAGTGTGGGGGGTGGGAAGTGCCACTGAAGACTCACCCGTGTGCACACAGCTGTGGGGGAGCTCCCAGTGAGCATCTCACAGCACAGCAAACGGTGTGATGGTCGTTTTGGTGTCCGCTGAAGACTCACCCATGTGCACACAGCTGTGGGGGGCTCCCAGTGAGCATCTCACAGCACAGCAAACGGTGTGATGGTCGTTTTGGTGTCTGCTGAAGACTCACCCGTGTGCACACAGCTGTGGGGGAGTTCCCAGTGACCATCTCACAGCACAGCAAACGGTGTGATGATCGTTTTAGTGTCCACTGGGCTGGGCTGCAGTCCCAGTTATTTAACCAAACACTCAGCTAGGCGTTGCTGTGACGGCATTTTGCAGAAGTGACTGCTTCTGAGAAGCTGACCCTTGATCGTTTCCCTGCTTCTCACACTTTCATTATGAGTGAACATGAAAATGCTCTTTTACAGTAAAGCACAGTTTTGATGTTACTTCCAGGACACAGAGTTCGCGCCACAGTAAACAGGGTGTGTGTGTGGAAACTGGCCTGGAAGTCGGGCTGTTGGGAGGGTGGAGGGAGAGAGCCGAGCTGGGGCTGCAGGGCTGCAAAGCCTGGGTGACACAGAGCGCGGCACATCCCACGCCTGCTCCGCCACGTGCTTGCCCTCCGAAAAGCCAGATCCTGTCTCTGTGGCTTTCTGCATCCTCACGGGGACACAGTTCCCAGGGATGCTGCCTGTAAGTGGCTACGGAGCCTCAACACATAGTTCTGAAATTATCGTAGTATTTTTCAAATCAAGGCACTGTATAGACACAGACTGGTGCTGCCTCCTCTCTGGGATGTTGGTCAGGGTGGTGAGGGAAGCAGGCTGAAATCGAAAGGGCAACTGAACGCCTTCGTCATAATATGTCTGTGAAGGCTTCTGTTCCGAGCCAGACTTGGACCTGGGCAGAGCCTGACTCTTGGGGCCTGGAGAAGCCACAAAGATGCTAAAATGTGACGGAACCTCCAGACAGTGTTGCCTTCTTTTAAGTCATTCCAGGACCTCCCGTGACTGTCACAGTGGTTTGTAGTGGGCCAGGTTCTTGTAAGAGAAGCAAGCATGGAGATGCCAGCCCATAGGCAGGGCAAGAAAACGGGAGAAGGGCTCCAAGGGCTGAAAGGTGAGACGGGGTGGGAACGTCTCGTCACCAATGTCTGCCATCTGAAACTGCCGGTGGTCTCCACAAGCCCCGAAGCCCACCCAGCAGCTGCCCTGTCCTGCTGGGCACAGCCCCCGAAGCCCATTTCTCCAGGGTGGTCTTCACGTTCCTATCTCGTGTCTTTCGGGAACAGACGGTGCCCTGTCCTCCATCCCCCCACCCTCTGCTCCACCTGCGTCCCCGAGGCCTGGGCTCTGCCTGCTCCATCTACCCGCTGCCAACTCACCTGAGCAGGTGGCACGTGCTATAAACAGCACTGGGTATGGAGATTCGTTTGGTTGACAAAGCTGTAGACCCACTATCAGAAAAGGAGATCACAGGCAGGAGACACTGAAGAGTATCCACTAAAACTGAGGCAGTCCCTTAGGCTAGGGTGCCCACGTGCTCCAGGGAAACGGAGCCCACAAGAGGAATCTGTATGTATTTAGAGGGAGTGAATGTGTGTATATACATATAGAGAATATATACACTTATATGGAGAGAGAGGGGGAGAGAGAGAGATTTACTTTAAAGTAATTGGCTTCTGCAATCGTGGGGTCCGCCTGGCAAGTCTGAGAGTGACAGAGTAAGCCAGCAGCTGGAAACGCAGCAGGATGCCACTGCCGTCTTGAGGCAGAATTTATTCTACAGGAAACCTCGGTTTTCGCTCTTAAGGCCTCAACAGATTGGATGAGACCCACACACATTATCAAGGGTCAGCCCCCTCAGAGGCAGTCACATCTGCAAAATACCCTCACAGCAACGCCTAGCAGAGTGTTCGATTAAGTAACTGGCACTGCAGCCCTGCCAAGCAGATGCGGAAATGACCATCACGCTTAGTTTGCTGCATGATGGGATGGTCATTCTAAGACCAAAAAGAACATTTTTTTGGAAAAGGAGCTTGGCAAGACTTTGCAGCCAACATTCTTGAACCGCGCAACACGAATAGGGTGCAAAGTACGGCTCACGCTGTACTTCACGCTGGCTGGCCTTTTGTTCCCGGGCGTCTGTGAGGATCTCGAAAGTACAGTTTGTTCTGCTACAGAGAGTGTCTCCAGGACCCAAATTAGCTCATGTGCAATTAATAAGTAGAGAACGATGCTAACGGGACACAAAAGCACCACGGTCAGCTTTATAGTCGGGGGCCTGGAGCTGTGGCCACACACATCCAAGTCTTCTGGCTCAGAGACGAGCCCCTGCCCTGCATGGCACCCCCCAGTTGCCCTGGCCTGGCCCAGCAGTGCCCCATGCAGGGTCCTAGCACCCAGCTCTGTGCCTCCGTGGCTCCTGCCCCGTCCACTGCACCAGCGGCCGCTTGTCCCACAAGGCGGCTCAGCTCAACTGGCTCCCTGGTGTCCAGGTCACAGAGGGGTTTTAGAGCCCTGGGTTCTGAGTGCTCTGCAGAAACCCTATTTCCCCTCACTGTTAGAGCAAGATGAGGTGGAAAGTGGTACTTTTTATAAACGCGTAAGTCACACTAAGAGTTCCGCTGTGAAATATCTAAACATACCATTCGACATTCTTCTCTTCCTCAGACCTCCGCTTCTCCACATTTCTGGGTATTTTGATGCATTATATAGAATGCTAAAAACAAAGACTCTAATTCTATGTAAAGAGTCTTGAAGAAAAAGGAGTTGGAAGACTCATATCTACATTGCAAATTCTTGATAAAAACAGAATGTGTGTGTCTCTTTTCAACATTACGTACATTTTCCCTTGCAGAGGCGTATCCGTGTATTGGCTGGAAAGAGCTAATACCAGCTAACCCATGTGCCAGGCAACACCAGCAACTGGCAGAAGTCAGCCGCAATCCGATCCCACGTGACCGCTCCCTGAAGGCCCAGCCACGTGCAGGGGACGCTAATCCGAGTAAAGATAATAAAGATCTCGCGTGCTGCGCGCTGTCAGAGGCCACCTGGAGCGCACCGCACTGCACCTCCTGCGTCTCACTGCCTCTACTCTCTTCCAGGCTGCCTTGGAGCCTGGGGGATGGAATGTCTCATTCCACTGACATGGAACTTTGTCAATTTACCTAGTAAACATTTGCCAGTGCCCCCCACATGCCGGGTCTCGTGTTTGATGCTGGAAATGCAACGATGGAAAAGGCCAATCTTGTAGCCAAATGCAATCAACAGGCCCTGAAAATGCCCAGTGGGCTGGTGAGCATCTACAATATCTACAACAGGCAAAAGGAAATTTCACGACGACTCGAGCCCCTGCATTCAACAGGGGGAAATGCATTCAATCCAGCAGGGAGAACCCAAGGTGAAGACAGTTCCCAGAAGCAGAAGCAACGCAGCCCCGGCACCAAGGTGTGAGCCCAGCTGTGGCCGGGGACTCCTCTCACCTGGTGTGTGCCTCGTGCAAGGGAACCTGCAGAGACGCTGCCCTAAGACCTGCCAAATGGGGACCTGGAGATACATGTGGGAGGCAGCCTTCAAAAGGGAAACCAACCGCACACCCACCAGCAGGGAACAGCTCAGTCGACTTACGCAGAACTGAGGGAATGGCACTCGCTGCACCCCAGAAAACGAGTGGAAGATGAAAGGATTCCATGGAAAATGTCGACGATACATTTGAAGTAAAAAGGCAGCTAGTTACAAACCTATATTCATAGCATGATCTCATTTTTAATCAGAAATATATTTGGAGAGAGGATAGAGATTAAACATAGCAGACAAAGTGGGAAGGGCTTATTCCAACTACTGACAGTACTTGACTCTGGAAAGTTAAACGGAGAATGACAGGAAGTTTAAATGGGATATTTGTACAAATATTTCAGGGTTTCCAACCTCGGCACTTTTAGCAGTTTAGGCTGTATGTTTGCGGCGGGCACCGTCGTGTTGTTAAATTAGGTTAAATTTGGGCTAAAGCTGCCTCCGTACTTTGAGGCCTCGGCCTAGCTCAGCATGTAAACAAACCACAAGCTGCCACGGGTGTGTATTCCGGTGACAGGTGGCTGCGTCTCAGCGAGCCAGAGCTGTAGCCAATCAGGCTATCTCTGCAGTCACGTCTGCTTTCTGCTATAAATATTCCCTGCCCACCGTGCGCCTGTTTTCGTCCTCGGTGATTCTTGGCTCATGAATCTTTTTTGCTCACTTAAACTCTGTTAAATTTAATTTGTCTAACCTTGTTTTAAACTGCGTGCACTGTAGGGTGTTGAGTGGCATCTTGGCCCCACCCATTCAGTGTCAGTCACATTCCTCCTCCAGTTGGGGCAAACAAAAATATCTCCGTACCTTGCCAAATGTTCCCTGGGGGCAAGATTGCCTCTGGTTGAGAACCTGAGAAACAGAGATGGGATTTGTGATAATTTAGAAATAAAACATCATGCAAGGTGGTCAATTATAATGGTGAGAAACGAAAAACTGCTTGGGAGCACAAAGGCGGATGTTGAATCCACCAACGTCCTTCACTTCCTTGTGCCTCAGTTTCCTCATCCACAGAAGCAGCGTAAAACACAGCAGTTCACAAGAATTGTGAGAAAAGTACCTGGCGCATAGTAGGCTCTTAAGGATTGTTAGATCCTTTTTTCCTCTTTAGTGTTGAATCTGGCTTCATCTGTGCTAGATTAGGAGCTCCCTTCACCTTGCTTACTCCCCTACTCATGCTACACACACAGTGGAAGCTCAGTGAGACGTCTACACACACAGTGGGAGCTCACATCCATGCACACAGTGAGAGCTCACATCCATGCACACAGTGGGTGCTCACATCCATGCACACAGTGGGAGCTCACATCCATGCACACAGTGGGTGCTCACATCCATGCACACAGTGGGAGCTCACATCCATGCGCACAGTGGGAGCTCACATCCATGCGCACAGTGGGTGCTCATATCCATGCGCACAGTCGAGCTCATATCCATGCACACAGTGGGAACTCTATCCATGCACACAGTGGGAGCTCACATCCATGCACACAGTGGGAGCTCACATCCATGCACACAGTGGGTGCTCACATCCATGCACACAGTGGGAGCTCACATCCATGCACACAGTGGGAGCTCACATCCATGCACACAGTCGAGCTCATATCCATTCACACAGTGGGAACTCTATCCATGCACACAGTGGGAGCTCACATCCATGCACACAGTGGGTGCTCACATCCATGCACACAGTGGGAGCTCACATCCATGCACACAGTGGGAGCTCACATCCATGCACACAGTCGAGCTCATATCCATTCACACAGTGGGAACTCTATCCATGCACACAGTGGGAGCTCACATCCATGCACACAGTGGGTGCTCACATCCATGCACACAGTGGGTGCTCACATCCATGCACACAGTGGGTGCTCACATCCATGCACACAGTGGGAGCTCACATCCATGCACACAGTGGGAGCTCACATCCATGCACACAGTGGGAGCTCCTATCCATGCACACAGTGGGAGCTCACATCCATGCACACAATCGAGCTAATATCCATGCACACAGTGGGAGCTCACATCCATGCACACAGTCGAGCTCACATCCATGCACACAGTGGGTGCTCACATCCATGCACACAGTGGGAGCTCACATCCATGCACACAGTGGGAGCTCCTATCCATGCACACAGTGGAAGCTCATATCCATGCACACAGTGGGTGCTCATATCCATGCACACAGTCGAACTCATATCCATGCACACAGTGGGAACTCTATCCATGCACACAGTGGGAGCTCATATCCATGCACACAGTGGGAAGTGATATCCATGCACACAGAGCTGATGATATCCATGCACAGAGTATGAGCTCATATCCACGCACAGAGTGAGAGCTGATATCCATGGACACAGTGGGAGCTCATATCCATCCACAGAGAGCTGATATCCATGCACACAGTGGGAGCTCTATCCATGCACACAGTGGGAACTCTATCCATGCACACAGTGGGAGCTCATATCCATGCACACAGTGGGAGCTCTATCCATGCACACAATGGGAGCTCAGTGGAACATGCCAGATGGTCAGTGGAGCTGAGTCTTGACTGGGAAAACTCAAGCACTTTAGAAAAAAAACACAGTAGAAGAAGTCTATGTGACTTCAGAGCAACACAGTAGTCTTATGTCTATAAAAGGAATAAATATAGTGAACATTTAGAAGAAATTATGGTTATCTTATTTACTGAAAAGGGGTCTTACAAAAATAGATGGAATGTTTAAAATTAGCACTAAATAAGAAGAATTTGCTAATTACCAATATGAAATATTAAATGGTCTGAAGGAACAATAGGAAGGAAATGGCAGAGCAGAAATCACATTAATGTCCCAAGGAGACCCATTAATAGAATTGTACTTTGCTATTGGAAATGGATCACTAATTAAGAATAGACTATCAGTGGTGCAAGTAGCTTTGTGCACAGAGACTTAAGGCAGAAGTCGTGAAATTGGATGTGCATGAAGAAACCAGCTGCATGACCCAGGTTGTGAGGCAACTTTTCCATGCCTTTCCCAAAAAATAAAAATAAAAAATAAAAATAAAAAATAATAATAATAATAATAATCTTGCCTAAATCTCAGGTACAGGTAAAAAAATGTCAATTTATCCATAAAGTTAAATGGTATTAACAATGAATCAAAAAGTAATAAAGGATGTGGAATCAATAAAACAAAATTTAAAACTGTGTTGATGAAGGTATGCTCATTTAATGCACACTGGTTGCTCTATAAAGTAGTATACAACTTTTGAAAAGAAGTTCTGTAGTTCTAGCTGTCAATTTACAGAAAATGTCTGTACACTTTGACCCACTATTTCCAATAAGTTATAAGGAAATAAATAATCTGTAACTCTAGGTTTTTCTTTCATAGAGAAGTCTTGCGCCTTCTATTAACACTCTGATTTATCACCCACTGGGGGGCTGGTGGTGGGTGCAGCCCACTCAAGATGCAAGTAGTAAGGGGCGTGTCTCTGTCAATCATTTAAAAACAATAATAAAACTAACTAAAAGCTGGGATTCTTTGCTTTATGTACTAGAATTTTTAAACGATGCCAGGAAACAAGTATTGCTTCCTAAAAAGGCCTTTTGTTAGCATAAGTTCAAAATAACTGTCGAGGTTACTATTGAGTTTTAAAATATATGTAAAATTCAAATTCACATATTGTAACATGCAGTTTTTTTTTTTTTGAGACAAAGTCTCACTCTGTCCCAGATACATGGGGAGGTGAGAGGCAGGACAGAGGGTCACCTGAGTCCAGAAGTCAAAGCTGCAGTGAGCCATGATTGTGTCACTGCACTCTAGCCTGGGTGACAGTGTGAGATCCTGTCTCAGAAAAAAAAAGAAAAAGAAAGGAAGGAAGAAGGAAGGAAGGAAGGAGCAGGAGAGAGAGAAAGAAGAAAGAAAAGAAAGAAAGAAAGAAAGAAAGAAAGAAAGAAAGAAAGAAAGAGAAAGAGAAAGAAGAAGAAAGAAAGGAAGGAAGGAAGGAAGGAAGGAAGGAAAGGAAGGAAAAGAAGAAAGGAAGAAAGAAAAAAGGAAAAAGAAAGAGAAAGAAAGAAAAAGAAAGAGAAAAAGAAAGAGAGAAAGGAAGGAAGGGATTAAAAATGGCCGAATAGATGAACTGCTCGGTGTAACATTTTTGTTTGGAAAGTGCAAATTGAAGTCATGCAATAACATTTGAATAAAGTTTACTGAATTTCAGTGTCTTCAAAATTGAAATGTATCACTTTCCAAGTATTAGTTGTTGCTATACAAATAATTTCAAGAAAATCATCATCATCACTGAGCTTTTCATAAGTATCAACTGAAAATGGCCTTTGATGTAGAGCAGGGTGCAGAAAGGTGAGTGGCCATGGGTGCCAAGCACTGCAGGAATTCCATATGGGCCCAGGAGAGAGGGGCCCAGCTTGTGCAGCAGACCAGCCAACTCTGCTGCTGGAACTCTGGAGGAACAAAGGGGAGTTAACAGGTCGTTAGAAAAGAGACAGAACGTAAATGGTAAAGCCACACTGTGCTTTTGTTTTTAAGGAAATCTTGAGCATGAAACAGGAAAGATAAGAGAAGTGAACCTAGACCAAGAACGATTGTTTGTGCGTTTAGAAAGGAAGCAAGGATGCAGCGAAGGAGGAAGGGAATATGTGGTTGTCGACCCACAAACAAACAAACAAACCACGAACACACTTGCAAAATTGTGAATGACTCTTGGTATCAATATTACCGCAAGATAATTTTTACAAAACAAAACCAGATGTTAAGCATTCCTTTAAGAAGGCCAAGGAAAGAATAATTGCCAATTTATCTGTGGAGCAAGAAAACATGGTAAATTTAAAATAGTAAATTAAGAATGACATTCTTCTAAAAATGTATACTTTTAACTTGCTACTGATACATGATAATAATACAGTAACAAATAACAACAATTATTAAACAATTAACTATTGCTAAATGCTTCTGCAGTCCCTCCTTTGGGGGGCCAAGGTGGTAAGATCACTTGAGCCCAGGAGTTCAAGACCTCATCTCTACCAAAAAAAAAAAAAAAGAAATAATTAAACTATATACAAAAGTACAGATGAAATAATGTGATGTCTGGAGTGGGTACAATTGTGTTCCCCAAAAAGATATATTGAAGACCTACCTCCGTTACCTGTGAATGTGAATGTATTTAGAAATAGGCTTTGCAGGTGTAATAAAGTTCAGATGAGGTCCTCTGGGTCAGGGTGGGCCTTAATTCCAGCATGACTCTCCAGGTGTATGTGATAAAAACAGGGAATTTGGACTCAGGTGCAGGGGATGCAGGGAGCCCCACTGTGTGGAGGCTGAGGTGGGGACTGGAGGGCATGTCTACAAGTCAGGGAGCTCTGAGGATGGCTGGCAGCCACTAGGAGCCGGGCAGGGCCTCACTCAAAGCCTATGGAAGGAACCAACCCTGCCAACACCTTGATCTCAGACTTCAGGCCACCAGCACCGAGGGGGAATAAATTTCTGTTGTTTTAGCCACCTCGTCTGCGGGGATTCCTCACGCAGACCTAGGAGATTGATAGAATGCCTGACATTTCTTCTCCAGTAAATGAACGGAGAATTACAGGTGAAGCCGGAGGAGCTATGGATCCATAGCTGTGACAACAGGGTGACAGGTTCCAGGGAATAGTGTGTGCAACTTATCATTTCATGTTTTCTAATATAAGCAAATAAGCATGTATATTTCTTCTTTTCATGGACAAATGTTTCCAATACTTTACATGCTTTTCTTCACCTTGATTTTTCCCTTAACATACGCTAAAGATATTTCTCACTCATTTTTGTAACTGCATATTTTTATGTTGTGTGAAAATGCTGTATCGCTTCCTCTTCAATCTCACACCCAGGACAGAGCCTGGGACAGCCAGGCTGTTTTCTAGCTTGCTTACTTGCAATTCTATTGCAAATTGAGCCCCATACGTCTTCTAGTATTTGTGCTCAGAAGGCTAAATCCCTGGAGGTAGGATTGCTTTTTCTAGAGAAAAATGATATAATATTTTGCCAGATATTGCAAAACTTCCCACTCACACCAGTTTAGCATTTTGCATTCCCACCAGCTTGTAAAAGAACGCCCTGTCTTATAGTCAACAGAAGAGGCTACTTTTTTAAAGAAATGCTTGTATTTTAGTTTAGTTTTAATTGGTGTTTTTCTTGTAATGAATGAAGTTCAGTATTTTTAAAAAAGCATTTCTTTCTTTATGAACAGTCTGTTCATATACTTAATGTATTTTTATATGCTTATTGGTCTTTCTGTTCTGTGGTTTTAGAAGTTCTTAATGTAGATGGACTGCCAACCCTTCGTGTGTGATATAACTTGTCAGTCAATATTTTCCATTTATCATTAGCTTATGCTTTTTACCATGCAGATATTTTTCCATATAATGAAACCTACCACATTTCCTCTATTGCCTCTGGATTTTGAGTCATGGGGAATAAAATAATAGATCTATGTTTCTGTATAGGGGTTCATCTCCTGCATTTCAATATGATCCATTTGGAAATTATCTTAGGATACACTGTGAGGAATGGATCCAGTTTTATCTTTTCACTGAACACCGTTCCTTATGCTCACATGGGAAGGGGCTAGGATTCTCCACGTTCTGAAGAGCTTCTGTGCACAGTCTGGTGAGTCCAAGTGTGGCACATGATCATCTCCTGGAGGCTGGCTGGATGTGCAGAACCTCAGAGCCCACCCAGACCTGCTGAACCAGAGTCCGAATGTTAACAAAATACTCAGGAGGTTCCTACATTCGAGAAGATTCAAGTTCGAGAAGGACTAATATTCAAAAGGTAGTTTTTCTTTTGGCTTTCTCCCCAAAATAATAGGCAGATTAAAAAATGAATTCTGCCTTCCATTAGCCTCGCCATACTAATACAACACATTTACACCTTTTAAATTAGGGACCCTATGTATCACATGATGATCGGGTCTTAATGTTTGTATGAAAATCATGGAAGGTGATAAAGATGCCCCTCAGCCTAAGGCTTAGCAAACCCAACAATGACTCCCCTCTCGAATGTGACTTAGACTTGCTTATACCATAATTACTCATTTTTGTTTAAGTTGCCATTTTTGAACTTTATAAACACACTATATTTTATATAGTCTTCAGTGATAATGTTTCACTCAATATTATGTTTCTAACATTTATCCACGTCATGAATAACTATAGTCCATTCTTTTTCACTAATGCATACTACTATACTGTGTAAATGTATTTAAAATATTTATATATCCTCTTTTTGTATCCTGAGCTGTCCCGATATCTTTCACTGGTGTAAATCATTACAAATTATACTTCTAAAAGCAGTTCTTTTTATTTACAGTTTTCATTTCAAAAGTGTGCTAGAATTTTTCTCAGGTGTGTATTTAGGAATGGAAACGTAGGGTAAGAGAAGGTATGCAAGCTCAGGTGATCATGCACGTTGATTTTTGATCGTGCAAAGGGCCACACGGATTCATACTCCCAGAGTAGTGTGGGAGTGCGGCCCCCCAGCCAGCGTCATGCATGGGTGACCTTCATCAGATCAGGGCTTCTGAATTGACATCTATGCAGTCAAATGAACTGACTTTGGTTATCCGATTACTTCACGTTATGCTTATAAAAATTGTTTGATATTTTTAGATTTCAAAATGGTTACTTTTTATGTAATGCTTCTATCCTCTTGAATTAGTTACAAATAATTCACCTTTGTGGAACAAAAGACCCAACTTGGAGCATCTTAAATATGTGGAGACTTTTTTTCCCCAAGTAATAGGAAGTCAAGAGATAGACAGTTGGTGGCGCTGCTTCAGTCTTTGCTGTGAGGAGACGGATCTTACGGTCACTTTTAGGAGCTGGGCTATGTTCTCATGGAGCAGTGAGACCCACAGAGTCGTGAGAATCAGCGGCCACCCGAGCCCTCCTCGCCCATTGTGGTTCCTGGAGCCGTCCTCATAGGATGTGTGTGAGGACGTCCTGCCCCACTCTGTTCTTTTAGGTGGTCAGAGAATTTACGAGAAAAACAGGAAGCTGTTGTTTCTCATGAGTTGAAGCCTGTGTGATCCACTAACAATTATATTTCATCTCTATTTTATTTTCTGAAAATTCCTGTTAAACTCAGATAGTAGCTTATCTGACAATTTCAGTTTCCCAGGGGGTGAGTACTGTGTTTTTTCTCTGTGCCCTCACGTTCGGAGGGATGGGCCATGGCTGGGAGTGGCGCCCACTTAGGGCCCTTTTGCGGCACCCCTCCCGCTCCTGCCTGCAGGGTCACGTCCCCCTGGAGCGGGCACGGTCCTGTGTGCATCTCGTCACCCCGCAGGCTGCAGGATCCTGAGCCCAGGATGCAAGTGAGTCTTATTTCTTCCCCTACATGGTCCAGACAAGAGCCTGGGCTCCGGATCTTTGTATTTAAGTGTGTGGCCAGGGAAAGGCACAAACCAGGCTGTGATGACCAGACTTCCTCTCTCCAGTGAAGAAAAAAAACAAAAAATACAACAATTAAAACTAAAATGCATGGCTTGATTATTGAGTCTTCTTTCATCATGGAATTCATTGCTCCTATAGATCATCCAGTGTGCAATAAAGGAACTCACTACACTCACAAAAATGAAACAAAATGTTCCCTTGTCCACTAGTTTGATCTGGTTATTATAGCAGCTCTACTTCAAATTTTAAAAAATAGAAATTGGGGGAAAGCGATGCTTCCGTGTGCCCTTCGAGCTCACGCTCAGCGCGGCTGTGGCTTCCTGTTTACCAGCCCTTGCCTGGACCATCCATTTGCCGTCTCTGCCACCAGCCCACATCCCGTTCATAAAAGAGATTTCTGTTTACCGCCTGCTATTTAGAGTTCTTCCATCAAAGTTCGATTTGCAGTGTTTTACTCCATTATACTGTCCTTCTCCTTTCCACCAGCTGTTTTCCCTGACTCAGTGGCGTTCAGATGAGCATGGCTCACCCATGCCCACGTCTTCCTGTCCACCGTCACTGGTGGCTGCTGACCTTGTTCTGCTGTGCCCCTGGCAGGCCCTCCTCAAACAGTGGGGTGGAGGCCCTGCAAACCGGGGCAGGGCTGGAGCCACCGGCCAAAGGGCGGCAGGGAGCCGGCAGGTCTGACCCATGCAGTGCTGCTTTCTGCCCAAGAGCACCTGTGTGGCTCAGTTATTTTCCTGTCTTTACCGGCACCTGGCACAACACTTTCTACACCCTTTGCTGAATAGAATTAAAATCCAAATGTAATCTTAGATGATCAGGAGACATGTCTTGCCTAGAGGATGAGTGGATACAGCCCAGTCTGTTAGTCTGTTCTCACATTGCTTTAAAATACAAATGCCGGTGACTGGGTAATTTAAAGAACAGAGGTTTTATTGACTCATAGTTCCACAGGCTGTACAGGAAGCATGGCGGCTTCTGCTTCTGGGGAGGCCTCAGGGAGCTTCCAATCATGGCAGAAGGCGAAGTGGGAGCCGACTTGCCTTTCACGGCTGGAGCAGGAGGAAGAGCAAGATGGGAGGTGCCACGCACTTTTCAAAACCAGATCTCTCATGGGGACTCACTCACTTTACAGCACCAAGGCAGGTGGTGCTAAAGCATTCATGAGAACTCCACCCCCATGGCCCCACCACCTCCCACCAGGCCTCAACAGTAGGGACTACGATTCAACGTGAGATTTGGGTGGGGACACAGATCCAAACCATGTCACCCAGTAACTTCCCTCTGTCCACTAGTGCTTCACAGAAATGATTAGCACGGGCCACAGGAGAAAGGCCACATGTGAAAGGAGGCATGGCGTGACACTGCATGAACCTTCCTGACATTTCTCTAGACACAGTGGAGATGGAACCAAACCAAAGAGACTAACTCACTGTTCTGATCCCTGCAGTGTCTCTACACCCCTAGTCAGTCAGTGGAAGGACCCGGGCGGGAGGGGTGTCCAAACCCACAGGCTGGGGCTGGGCATGGCTGAGGGGCACGGGCGACCCCGCTGCTTTCCTTTCCACAATGGGTTTGCAGGCTCTGGAAGCAGAGACACAAAAAAGGTGGCAAAATGCTGAACAAAGCACTGGGACGGAGGGGGCTTGTCCCAGACCTGGCAGGACATGTGGGCAGGCTGGGCCCAAGTGAGGCAGTTTTTCAGGCACTGGACCCAAGCCCAGTACTCACCAGAGAAAGAAAAGGGGCCCGGAGGAGAGTCACCCCAGCCCCTCAGTCTCCTGGTTCACCAAACAAAGAACATGCATTTGCAGGTGAAGCCATCGTTGCTTATTTTTTCTCTTGATTTGAAATGTAGGGATATATGCCTACCTCTGTAGTCTCTGATGGAGGCCATAACTTGATTAGAAGTCAATATGCAACACAGACTTCCCTCTCTGTAAGGCTGAGCAAGGAGGAAAAATAGCAGAATATGTAATCACATATATTTAACACAGATTCACAAGTTAAATTAGTCATATGTTGTGGCAATGGACACTTAATTCAATAACTAAACAGAAAACAAAACTAAACAATCCTCCAAGACTTAGAAAAAGAGCGTGGAAAGTTTCTAAAGATGGGAAGTGTGGAAGACGGATAGACCGGGAAGATTTAATCCGTAAATCACAAAACCCACAGGTGGAGGGCACAGCCCCCGGGCAGAGGCAATGCCCAAAGACAGCAGAAGACAGCATTCTCTATCACTTTGTCTGTGAGGCATAAACATTTGCCACTTAATCACTGGGTCATCTCCTTGTGGTTTAAATTCACATGTTACTGATTGTTAGTGAGGCTGGAATCTTTTCATGAATGTACTAGCTATTCATTTTTCTCTTCTATAACTTGCCTGATCTTTTGCCCAGTTTTCTATTATGTGTGTTGTATTTTCTTTAAATTGTGACAGTTCATCTATTGTGTATTTTGGGTGGATTAAAGATCTAATATAAAAAGTAAATTTTCAAAATATTTAGGGGGAAAATGATGAGTATCTTCATTAAAAACTAAAATAACATAGTATTTTAAATAATTTATAGAAACACAAATGTTAAAGTATGCCAATCAATTCAGCTACATACAAATTTATAACTTTTATTTACTAACGAATACCATGAAATGGAAGAACACAGCCTCGTAGAAGACAACTGCGGCTCCCTAAATACCTTCAAAATGAGCACCTGAAGCAAAATGACTGGGAACATGAAAAAGACGATCTCTAGTGGCTGTGCCTGCGGAACCCCCCGCGTGCCTGCGGAGCCCCCGGCGTGCCTGCGGAACCCTCTGCGTGCCTGCGGAACCCCCTGCGTGCCTGCGGAACCCCCCGGCGTGCCTGCGGAGCCCTCTGCGTGCCTGCGGAACCCCTGGCGTGCCTGCGGAGCCCCCGGCGTGCCTGCGGAACCCTCTGCGTGCCTGCGGAACCCCCTGCGTGCCTGCGGAGCCCCCCGGCGTGCCTGCGGAGCCCTCTGCGTGCCTGCGGAACCCCTGGCGTGCCTGCGGAGCCCCCGGCGTGCCTGCGGAACCCTCTGCGTGCCTGCGGAGCCCCCCGGCGCGCCTGCGGAGCCCTCTGCGTGCCTGCGGAGCCCCCGGCGTGCCTGCGGAACCCCCTGCGTGCCTGCGGAGCCCCCCGGCGCGCCTGCGGAACCCTCTGCGTGCCTGCGGAGCCCCCGGCGTGCCTGCGGAACCCTCTGCGTGCCTGCGGAACCCCCTGCGTGCCTGCGGAGCCCCCGGCGTGCCTGCGGAGCCCCCGGCGTGCCTGCGGAGCCCCCGGCGTGCCTGCGGAACCCTCTGCGTGCCTGCGGAGCCCCCGGCGTGCCTGCGGAGCCCTCTGCGTGCCTGCGGAGCCCCCGGCGTGCCTGCGGAGCCCCCTGCGTGCCTGCGGAACCCTCTGCGTGCCTGCGGAGCCCCCCGGCGCGCCTGCGGAGCCCTCTGCGTGCCTGCGGAGCCCCCGGCGTGCCTGCGGAACCCCCTGCGTGCCTGCGGAGCCCCCGGCGTGCCTGCGGAGCCCTCTGCGTGCCTGCGGGCCTGCCAGGGAACTGTAGGGTCACCCATCAGGACTCTCATGCATGAGATGGGTTATCTCATTTCACCCATGCACTAAAGTAGGAAATATGCTTTTTCTATTTCTCACAGGAAAGAAAGACTTGCAAGGTTTAATATCACTTGGACAGATGTGGGTAGTGCCGGGGCTCCAACCCTGCTTGTGGGTCTAGAGCCCGTGACACCACCCCGGAGGACGCCCCTAGGGTCCCTGCGATGGCAGTAAGTAGGGCCCCAGAAGAGGCTCCCCAGGCACATCCCTGTCTTGTTTCCCCTGGTCACTTGGTGCTAAGCCGGCACGGCGCCCTGCTGAGTGGGATCCCTACCATGAGAGAGCAGCTGGGAAGGACGACTTGGGTTCAGCTCTGAGGGAAAGCAAAGGCGAGGAGCAGAGGCGAAGCCTGGGCCCCGGAGTGAAGAGACCAACATCAGCGTCAGCCGCACGCTGGGCCACAGCCATGCCAGGTGTAGTCCTGGGCCCACCTCAGCCATACCCACCTCTTGACTTGGAAATGGAGGCAGCTCTCCTTTATTTCAGAGCGCAGGGGACATCGTACATCATTCCAACATTTCTGTCACTTTTTTCAGTAGCACCCCATGATCAGACACAGCCTCGTTGTCCTTCAGGCTGGCCACTTCCCAAGCCTTGCAGAGACTGAGAGAATGGCATCCGAAAAACTAGAAAAGCACATTTCATTTTCATGTTCCTTGATAATGTAATATATTACAACAAGTCATGGTGAGAAAATTTACATTCAAGCATGTTCAACTTTGTTGTGTGTTCTTCTACAACAATCAGGGGAAGAGTGAATTTTTAACATTGCCTTTATGGCCTCAGGCTTCTATAATTTGGCTCAGTAAAAATCTGTTACTTTTAATGATTGAGTCTTCCACTCCATCGTAGCTGTGGGTGATGGTGAACTCACCCCGATAACACCATGTTCTGAGGCTTCCAACCTTGCCTTCAAACCTTCACACAGGTGTGTTAAGCTGCTGTACTTTTCACCATGGAACAGGTTTCTCCCCCTTGCTGTGTGAAGCTTCTTTTATACGCATTTATAAACTCCACCCATTCACGAGGCAGGAGCCCTCATGACCTAATCACCCCCTAAAGGCCCTGCTCTTAACGCTACTGCGATGGAGATCAAGCTTCAACATAATCATGGGGACACTCGGGCCTGGCAAGGAGCGAGTGGATGGGAAATTTGGGGAAAACAGACAACTTTATGTCACCTGCTTTCTGACTCATATGAGCTAAGACATGACTTAAAAGGAGAAAAGGTCTTTGTTGGAAGCCAGGGTATGAGAGCAAAAGAAAGATAAAACACGTGGAAAGCACAAGACTTGTTTTTTAGGAGAGGCATCATGGGCAGTTAAAGTAAATAAACTTTCCTGCTAGACAAGCTTCAATCCACACCATCCTCCCCATGAGCTAATCACATTCCGCGGCCAACTCACCTAACCCTTTAGGCCCATTTTTTTCATCTGTAAAATTTCATTATTGTTATAAGCATGACTAAAGCTTACGCATCTGAAAGGCATGCCTCAGTTGAGAAACAGCTCCTCCATGGAAACATTTCCTCCTTTATTGGCGGTGCTGACCCCTTGCCCAGCCTCCGCAATTTCCCAGTTTCATTGCAGACTCTCCTGCTTCTTGCTGTTCCCGACGCGATGAGCCCCGATTGGACCCGGCCAGGATTTCGTGGTTGTCCTTTGCCACGACTGGGTTCCAGGAGGAAGCTGCCCCCCTCCATTCTGACCTCCTTGGCCATAGAGGTGGTTGTTGAGGTGGTGGAGGTGGGTGGGGGTGGGCATTTATTTGAGCAATAACGAGGGTTTCTCAAGTGGGAGGAAAATAAAAATGTCTCCTGCTGAGTCCTAGATTTGCCGCAGAACAGCAGCAGAAGCAGCCCCATCAGTCTCCCCGACCCCTGACTGGACTCTATACCCCCGGGGCCAACGCCCCCAATTCAGAGTCAGTCTCCAACCCCTGCAACATGAGCTCATGGAACCTGCTAAGTTCATGGAATAAGCTCATGGAACTTATTTTAGGACGTTATTTCTGTATGTACCTTCTCAAGGCCATGAGTCCCCCGGGCATGAGTCAGGCCATACACCTCACCGGATGGGAAGTGCCTATCGCGGGCGCTGGAGATCAGGAGGCGTCCGCTAAGTGACGAATGCACGGATGGGCACATGAACAAATGGGTGCATGAATAAATGAATTTATTAAGAAATTGTTTAGTAAATACACTGTCTTTCAGGCTTGAAAACTCATCCTTCATTTTATGATATTAGCGACCCAAAACCATTGGTAAAACAGGGTAATTTTTCTTCATTTTGGAAGACACACTGAACTTTGGTTTTTAAGAATGTTATGAGAAGTGAAGTCCAAATAGTTTCAAAAACTGTTTTTATGTAGCTTTTGTTAAATATTCCTCTAATAATCATTCATGTGGTTGGTGTCTGATTAATAGGTAAATCACGTGTCCAGATAGAAATCCAAATCCTAATATTCATGTAGACTACATTTTATCATGTGCCAGGTGAGAGTGGGAAGTAGAGAGAGGAAGTCAGGAAAAGGCAGGACACGCACTTGGGCCACGCAGCCCTCTGCAGAAGCTGCCACCAGGAACACACAACACTCAGCAGAGGCTGCCACCAGGAACACACAACACTCAGCAGAGGCTGCCCCCGGGGCCACACAACACTCGGCAGAAGCTGCCCCCACGGCCACACAGTCCTTGGCAGAGGCTGCCACCAGGGACAGCTCCGTGTGCACCTCCAGAGACACAGACCTGACTTGGGTAGAACAGCGAATGTTCCAGGATGAAAGCATTTCCTGCATTTTCAAGCCATTTGCATTTGCCATGGGGCTTTGACTTACCTTTCAGTTTATCGCTTCTCAACAACCCCTTCATTAAGTAATTCCTGTATTTTTGGTTATGCAGGGTTAAAATTTGAATCCTCTTTTGACAAATAAGGATACTCATGTGTTTAGATTTAAGGAGCTCACCAAGGCGTACACACAGCTGGTGATGAGAGACGGGGTCCTGGTGCTGAGTCCAGTGTACTCCACGGCCATCATGCAACCTGAGTATACGTGTTAAGCAGCCCTTGCTTTAGGGATCCACTGCAGCTGGATCAGTGAATTCCTTTTACTTCAAAGTAGCAGCTATCGGACACCCCCCGCTACTCATTCTCAACGATGTCACCTGTTATGGGAGACAGGCATAAACACATAGAGCCAGCATATGGCTCATGGAATGATGAGAGGGTCTTTGCCTTTCACAGGTGCATTAGCACCAAGAGGCCTGATTGTCCAGCTGGAAATGGTTTTGAGAGGTGCAGACACCCAACTACAAGCTTCATGGTGCATCTGTGCCACTGCATGCAACTGACGAGGAGCCATACATCAGCTATTTTGCCCAAAGCATCGATGGCATGGCTCCCATTGCAATCCAGCAACAGGAAGCATGGTGAAGAGTAGCCGCTGTCCCCATGGAGATGAGCAACGTGACCCACAGACCAGCCAAGGAACCAGCTTCCTCACTGTGAGCAATGCACACTGTTTTCCACTGTCTCCCCTGGTAGGAGGAGACCCTGAGCAACAACATCAGGACGTGTAAATGACTAATCACGTGCTCTTCAGGAGTGGAGATTCTCACCACGGCAGGTCACTCTTCTTCCTGGACACGGGGTGAGGCCGCGTTGCCCAGCCCCTCGCTGTGAGGTGCAGCTGTGTGACCAAGTCCTGGCCAGGAGACTGGGAGGGAGAGTGATGGCCACCACCTCTAGGCCTCCTCTGAAATCTCACCAGTTCCTCCCAGCTGCCTTGTTTATATTCTACCTGCAGATGTCCATGGAGCTACTAGAGCCCAGGGGAGGATCCCAGATTCCTGGGCGGTGTTGTGGAGCACAGCCCTCATCTGGCCTATGTTTGACAGTCATGCAAGTGAAGAATATGTTCTTATTTTGGTAAGCTACTAAAATTCGGAGGCGTTGTTACAATAGTGAGCCTACTCTGAGGAATACATCATGTCTTTTATTTCCTATAACTTTAAACTCTTAGAAACTTGGAAATTGCCAATTCTCATCTTTTATTAACCATGGCTCAGTTTAGCAGAATGGATAGAAGCAATAACAATATCTGAAGCTGTGTGGGGCTATCTAAGACATGTGGCCTGGGGAATCCAGGCAGGGTGCAGTAGCTAACAGAGTAACTTTAGGTCTTTTTTGCCTAACAATGATTAAATGTCTGCCACATAGCTGCCGAAGGTGGAGGTAGAAACAATATTTAAGCATTGCAGGAAAACAGACGTTACCTACCACTGTAGTCAGTGTAGAACTTAGTAGGATGGGAAGCATTGGAGCAAGTTGAGCTCCTGGCACCGAGTTCCCAACTAAACAGGGATCGTCCATAGGACAGGACCCCATGGAGGCAACAGTGAGTCTCAGCGAAATGGGTGCGTGCAGCTGCGACGATGCAAATACTTACAGAGAAGCACACGAGCAGGTGTCCATCAGGCACCCAGCTTCAATCTGTAGTGTTTGGTCTGAAAAAATAAACATATTCAAGGCATGAACTCACCTTCAGGCAGGGTGAAGTTGAATTGGGGACACAAGATTAATACAACTGAAATAACACCAAGCAAAACTAGAGAGAAGAAATACAGTTCTCATCTGCCCCTCACCACGAAGGCCACATGACATCACGCAGAGAGCCCTACCCGGGCAGCAATGAAGTGGCCACGCGTGAGCTGGGCCTTGCAAGAACCCTGAGGCCTGCAGAGCCTAGAAAGAGCCAAGGAGGGTCTGTGGGGATGGAAGCCCTCGAGGCCATTCCTCCCAGACACTTCATTTCCCCATCAGCACAATAAACACAGCATGAGGTGTGACCCCACCGTTTCGCGAAGGTAAACTGAGAATACGCGTGAACGTGCCTTCTAGAAGGAAAGCACGTGCGTATCTATGGTCTGTAATTACCCTCTTCCTACACTGAATTCCTGGACAACAGGGCCACACCTTTCACCTCTGAATCCACAGAGACTAGAAGAATGCCCGGCCCAAAGCAAGCACTCACTAAGTATTTTCTAACTTATTAAAAAGTATGAATGGACAAATGAATCTTTTTCTATTTCAAATTAGATGAAACTTCTGGTGAGATTAAAACAACATGACTTGTTCGGCGATAAAAATCACCCTTTCTCTACCCCCACTTCTGGACAGACCTCTTCACAGCAAAACCCACGTGAACCTCGTCCACCAGCCACAGGCCGTGCGCAACAACGCCTCCAGGCAAACCCACGCAAACCTCGTCCAAGCACAGGCTGTGCGTAGCAACCCCTCCAGGCAAACCTACGTGAACCTCGTCCAGCCACAGGCTGCGCACAGCAACCCCTCCAGGCAAACCCACTGAACCTCGTCCAGCCACAGGCTGCGCGCAGCAACCCCTCCAGGCAAACCCACGTGAACCTCGTCCAGCCACAGGCTGCGCCCAGCAACCCCTCCAGGCAAACCCACGTGAACCTCGTCCAGCCACAGGCCGCACGCAGCAACGCCTCCAGGTAAACCCACGTGAACCTCGTCCAGCCACAGGCTGCGCGCAGCAATGCCTCCAGGCAAACCCACGTGAACCTCGTCCAGCCACAGGCCGCGCACAGCAACGCCTCCAGGCAAACCCACGCGAACCTCGTCCAGCCACAGGCTGTGCGCAGCAATGCCTCCAGGCAAAAGTTTTTAATTTTCTTTGGTTTGGGAATTTTATTTTATATTGGACTGAGTAACTCTGTTTCAAGGGCTATGTCTCCAACATGTTACAGTTCATGGAAAGGACACATCTGGAGTGTAATTTACAATGTATCTGGGCACATATGGTTTAAAAGTTATTTGTGAATGCTATACTGTGGGCCTTTTACCTTAAAATTATGTAGCATTTTCAGATTCAAAAGCAAGTGTTTGTGAGTCAGCTCTCACAATTTGTCTCAGTCTCAAAAGCAGATATTAAAGGTCCACATGAACCCTGGGAGATTATGTTAACTGACTGTGTTTTCGTAGCGAGCGGCTGTATTTTAAAGGGAACTTAGCACTGGGAGGAAAGAGAAGCCTGGATGTTTAAGGCATGTTTAATCCTCTGGTTTCAGAGGATTTCAAGCCCTGTAGGAACCACTGCAGCATCCCCAAGCCAGCCTCATCTCATGACCTAGTTTTTACAAAAATGTGGCTAGAAATATTGAGAACTGGGAGTTTAAAATTCAAAACTTCAGCTAACTCTAGAAAGTCTTGCCGTGGATATAGAGACAGCTCTTTACAGAACTGAGGCACTGACGGAGCTTCTACAATTCCAACTTCCTTACAGGATTTAAACAACGACAACAAAGAAAAAAGCAAAAAACAAAAAAGCGGGAAAGGCTAAATCCTGAGTGATGAATACACAGACAGGAAGAAGACAGAAAACCCAGCTTTTCTCAGAGAACACAAAGATCAGGGCGTCCACAGACTGGGGACTGTGAGCTTTCCAGCTCTGCTCTGTGGGCACATGGGTGGTGGGACAGCACTGACTTTTGTGTGATACTATAATCAGTTCTGTAAACTATACTTTTGTTTCTTAAGTTCAGCGTACAAATTCAAGTTTGTTACATAGCTACACTGTGTCATGGGGGTTTGCTGTACAGATTATCTCATCACCTGGGTATTAAGCCTAGTGCCCATTAGTTACTTTTCCTGGTCCTCTCACTCCTCCTAGGCCCCACTGTCTGCTGTTCCCGTCTATGTGTCCCTGTGTTCCACCATTTGTCTCCCACTTGTAAGTGAGAACATACGGTGTTTGGTTTTCTGTTCTCATGTTAATTTGCTAAGGATAGTGATCTCCAGCTTCATCCATGTATCTGCAAAGGACATCATCACGTCTTTTTTATGGCTGAATAATACTACACTTTCAATCCCATAATTTTTAGGATTCTATGTTGAATGCATGCGTATTCACAGATGCTACAGTGTACATCTGTCTTTTCCTCAGGAAAAAGACCAGGAATCTGAAAGGACATCAAGGAGTGGCCGTGAACGCACCACATGCCATGAGGTCATGGAGATCATAACACGGCGGGGACGCTGGAGAAACTGCCCATGTCTTACCCTCCCAGGGACACAGTACTCTTCCTGGATACACGGAAGCATTCATTCATTCATTTTACAAAATATATTGCTTTTCTATAAAGAACACAGGACTATAAAGATATATGAAATGTATCCCCAGCTGCCCCTAAGAATGTTACTGAGACAGACCAAAACCAAAATACTAATAATAACAACAACCAACTAGACACGCAAACAACCAAAACACTCATCCTGTCCCACGCTAAGGGAAACAGCGGGATCGTAGGGACCGGTGTCCAAACAAGACTACGTGCTTAGGGATGGTTTAGTAAAAAGTAGAGCTTGAGAGAGACCTTAATGGAGATAAAGAAGCTAGCAGGGTGAAAACACGGATTGCTGGCATTCTAGGAAAAGGAAATACCATTTCTGGAGACACAAATTTATGTAAATGCATGGCATATTTGGAGAATATAAATAATTTCTGTGAATAAAATACATCAAATTAGATAAATATAGCTAAATAGTATAAGCTTTATCCTAAGGGTTATGGAGAGCCATGAAAAGGACCTCACTGCCCCACATATAACGTGGAAAACTCACTCATGTGGCAGGCAGCCTAGGGAGAATCTGGGTGGGACATGTCTGGAACATCACTGCACTTGCATTAAGTAATGACTACTGGGGTGAAGAATGGGAAGAAATTCAGAAGGAACTTCATGTATACAGGATTTGACCTGGGTCTGTAGGTCACGGAGGCTGCAATCATGGAAAGCAATGTTTGGAGTTGGCAATATGAAGTCCCAGTGTTTGGGGTCATTCAGGAAATGCTCATAAGGGAACAGGAGGAAGAAGAGCATCTTCTGTGTCCCGAGGCTAACACACCCAATCCATGCCTGGTGCTCACACAGACCTTCTGTCCACAGCACCGTGCGGCATCAGGCCCAGTAAGGGTGCTTGTCTCACTTGCTTTAATCTGGACTTCCTGAAGGCAGGCACTTTATTAGGTGTTTAGTAAATGTTTGTTAAGAAAACAAACAAATGGATAAATTCGTCTCTTGCCTTGTGTCCATCTCACAGTAGAAAAGTGTGGACTTCCCAGTTTGCAATTAGCTTTCGTGAAAGTTACAACACATTTTGTAAATGAATGTGACATTGCAGTACTTTGTAAATGAATGTGACACTGCAGTACGTATGGCTTAATATAGCAACAAGGGAACCACAGCTGCCTCTAAGAGCTCTCCGATTCACACTGAAGTGAATTTCCTTGGTCACCTGTTATCTCAGCCAGATTATCTGAAATGTTCTTCATCTCTCAAACCAGCCACACAATTAGGTAGAGGCAAGACCCCAATAAAAAACAGATGCTGCCTGCTTCAGAAACAACGCTTTCTTGGGAACATAATTTCAAGGTTTGAAGCATGAGTTATTTCCCCAAAGCAATAGGATTGTTGATCATGTTAGATTCCCAGGAACATTATTTTTAAAAGCCTGCTGACAAAATTGGTTAGTGTATTTCAGCCCTGACAGGCGCTTAGTCAGAATGGTTTTGCTCTCCAGGGAAACACAGAAGGTGGAAATGCACAATTATTAGGATTGAGGTCACCGACAAAGCTCCTCTCATTGAAAAAAAAATTAATATAAATATATAAATTGCATGCACACATACATATGAAGTGTAGCTAAATTTCATTTTCCATTTCAATTCAAGATGCGTTTTTGTTTTCTGACAGATCTGTTCTTGTAGCAATCCTTCCTGTTATAATACAACAGCTTTATATCTTTTAAAGTATTAAAAGCAAATTCAGAAATGTTGTGCCTTTTTACAGACAATTTTAACGTATTTTGTCCATCCTTGGTCTTAAAATACTAACTTTAACAATCAGGCAAAATCATCATAGCTCAGGTATCCCATTTAGCAATGACATCAAGTGGCGATTTACCCTGAAATTGTATGAAGACCACACAACCACCCAACGAGAGTGCCATCATCAGCGTGGTGGGGCGGGAGCTTCCGCCGTCATCAGCATGGTGGGGCGGGAGCTTTCTGCCATCATCTGCCTGCAGAAGCATCAAGTTTTACAACTAACCATGCAAGAGAAGGTCCAGCACACTGAAAGAACAAAAAATCCAAGAATGAATGCTTTGAAGTGGGCAAAAAGCACAGTTTCAGCTTATCTGCCTCACTCCTCCTGCCAGGCAGCATAGCTCGGTGCCAAGGGGGACCCCCTCAGCCCATGATCTCCCTGATGGGGGAAAGTGAGAGTATAGTGAGTAAGCACCCAGCCCCCCAGCACTGGAGGACTCTGCTCAAGAGGCCCACCTTTTTCTTGCTCCACCTGGAACACTGAGGTTAACAGCACGGCTGTGTAGTTGGGAGATACTGGGAGCAGAGAAGAGAGATGGGTGCTCTACCAACACTCTGCAGACTCCATGAGGAAGCCCGCCCATAAATCACCTAGGACACCCACATGTGGACCCCCCAAACAGACCCGTGGGCACCCCAAGGACTACATACAGCTCGCCTCCCCCTGTACCTAAGCTGGCTTCCCAAGCATGCCCCTGCAGACAGCGCGTGCAAGCATAGCAAGCAGACACCCAGCTCAACTCCGCAGAATTTGGAGAAGACACACATACATCAGCATTTCAGGGCATCACACTGGAGAAAACAAATGGGAGGCTTTTAGCACGTGTCCTGGACTTTGCACAGTCAGAAGGCATACAATCTTAAGAACTTCCTGCCAAGAAGGAATATGAGGGGTTAAGCAGACGCATCCACAGAAAAGATCTAAAATAGCCTCAGAATCCAAAACAGAGCCGATTGGTGAAGGTATTTCTCTCCTGAAGCAAGTCAGTAAAGACTGAAGGAGGTGACCACTTCTTCAAATGTGCCAACATCAATGCAAGACTTCGAGGAACATGAAACAATCAAGGAAACATGACACCACCAAAGGAGCATAATAATATTCCTATAACCAACGCTAGAGAAATGGAGATATACAAACTTCCAGAAAAATTCAAAATAATTGTGTTAAGGAGGCTTGGTGAGCTACAACAGAACACAGACACTCAACAAAATTTAAAAGTAATACATAAATAAGATAAGAGGCTCAATACAGATATAAAAATCCTTTTAAAAACAAAATGAAAGTTCTGGAGCTGAAGAGTAAATTAATGAAAGCTTAAAAGGCAATGGACAGCATCAATATCTGGCTTAAACAGAAGAAACTTGAAGACATGGCATTTAGAAACATTCAGTTGGTGGAAAAAAAAAGATTGAGAAATTCTACAAAATGTATGGGACACCATCAAGAAAGCTATAATTCATACTACAGAGGTCTAAAAAAGAAAGAGAAAAAGAGGGAGAAAGCTTATTTTTAAAAATAATGGCTTCAAATTTAGCAAATCTGTGAAAAGGTATGGACATTCAAGTATGTGAAGCTAAAATGTCTCCAATTAAGTTCAACCCAAAGAAGACTTCACTAATACACATTATAATAAAACTTTCAAAAATCAAAGACAGAGAATTTTGAAAGCAGCAATAAAAGAAAGGAAATCAAATAGAAGGGAACCCCTACAAGGCTACTAGAGGATTTTTCAGCAGAAACCTAGAGGGCCAGGACAGAGGAAGATGCTACATTTGAAATGATGAAAAAAAGAATATAAATAAATAAACCTCAATCTGACAAGCAAAAAGACTTCACCTGGAAATGCAGTCTTTTAGAAATGAAGAAGAGATGAAGACTATCCCAGTCAAACAAAAGGTGAAAAAGTTCAGCACCAATATACCTGCCTCACAAGAAATGCTAAAGGGAGTTCTTCAAGTTGAAACAAAAGGACACTAACTGACAACATGAAAATATAAAGTACAAAACTGACTGGTAAACACATGTAGTCAAATTCAGAATACTTTAACGATATAACAATGATGTGTAAATAACTTATAATCCTATTAAAATATTAAAAGACAGAAATATTAAAATCACTATAGCTAGAAACGTGTTAATGGATACACACATAAAAATATGTAAATTGTGACATCAAGAATATAAAATGCTGACAGCGGGAGTAAAAGTGCAGAATGTTTTGATTCAATTGAAGTTAAGTTGTTATCAATTTAAAATAGGTCGATATAACTATAAAACATTTTACTTAAGCCTCTTAATCTTCACAAAGCAAACTATGGTAGATACACAAAAGATAAAGGAATCAAAGGATACTACTTCAGCAAAGCATCAAATCATGAAGAAAGACAACAAGAGAGGAAGAAAGAAACAAAAGGTCTACAGAAAAGCCAGAAAACAATTAACACATGGGCAATGGTTAATCCTTATCTGTCAATAATTGCCTTGAATATAAATGGGTTAAATTTTCCAGTCAAAAGACATAGATGGGCTAAACTGATTAAAAAATAAAGACAAGATCAACCACCTGCTGCCTACAAGAGACTCATTTCAGCTTTAAGAACACACATAAGCTGAAAATGAAAGAAAGGAAAAATATATTCTATGCAATTGGAAACCAAAAAATAGCAAGGGTGGCTATACTTATAGCAGACAAAATAGTCTTTAAGTCAAAAACTATACCAAGAAACAAAGAAGGTCATTATATAATGATAATGGGGTCAATTCATCAAGAGGATCTAACAATGATAACCATATATGCATCCAATATCAGAGCACCTAAATATAGGAGCAAATATTAACATATTTGAAAGGATAAATAGCTGTAATATAAGGGGCTTTGACACACGCCCCATTTTCAGTAATGCATAGATCATCTAGATAGAAAACCAACAAGGAAACATTGGACTTGATCTACACTTTAGACTAAATGGATCCACAGACATATATAGAACATTCCATCCAATGGCAGCAGAATACTTATTCCTCACAAGACACTCAAAACACACTCCAGGATACATCATCTGTTAGGCCACAGAACAAGTCTTAATAATTTTTAAATTATATCAAACATCTTTTCCAACCACAATGGTATGAAATTGTAAATCAATAACAGGAAAAGTGGAAAATTCAAAAATATGTGAAAATTAAACAACCCATTCCTGAGCAGCCAATTGGTCAAGGAAATAAAAATTGAAAATAACAGGAGACAAATAATGGAAATATGATGTAAAAAACTTATAGGATGCAGCAAAATCTGTTGTAATAAGTTTATAGTATTAAATGCCTACATGAAAAAAATACCTAAATAACCTAACATTATACTTGAAGGAACTGAAAAACAGAACAAACTAAGCCCAAAGTTAGTAGAAGAAAGGAAACAACAAGGACCAGCAAAAATGTAAATGAAATAGAGTCTAGAAAAACAATAGAAAACATCAACAAAACTAAGAGTTGGGGTTTTTGTTGAAAAGATAAGCAAAATTAACAAACTTTTTGCTAGAGTAATAAAGAAAAAGAGAGGAGTCAAATGAATAAAAACGAGAGATGATACATTAAAACATACCATATAAATGCAAAGGATCAGTACAGACTACAATGAACAATTACATTCTATCAAATGGGTAACCTAGAAGAAACAAACCAATTCTTAGAAAGATACAACATATGAAGACTGAATTATGAGGAAATAGAAAATCTGAATGGACCAGTAATTAGGGAGATTGAATCAGTAATCAAAAATTGCCCACAAAAGAAAAACCCAGGATCTGATGGCTTTGCTGGTGAATTCTACCAGGTATTTAAAGAAAAATTCACACCATCTTTCTCAAACTTTCCCAAAAACTTGAAGAGTAGGGAAGAATTCCAAACTCATGTTATGAAGCCAGCATTACCCTAATACCAAAGTCAGACAAGGACATTACAAGAAAAGAAAATTACATCTATATACCTGATGAATGTAGATGCAAAAATACTATGCATAATAGTTTTAATTTATTTCCATAAATAAATGGATACTCCATGTTCATGCATCAGAAAATAAATATTGTCAAAATAGCATCACTATCCAACATGATCTACCTGTTAAATATAATCTCTGTCAAAATTTCAATGGCATTTTCAGAGAAATTAAAAAAAAATCTATTCTAAAATTTGTATGGAATCACAAAAGATCCCAAATAGCTAAATCAATGTTGAGGAAAATGAACAAAGCTGGAGGTGTCACACTTTCTGATTTCAAATTATATTGCAAAGCTATGGTAATCAAGACAGTATGGTTAGTACCACACAGACCAATGGAAACAGATGCATGGACCAATGGAACATAACAAAAGTCCAGAAATAAATCCATGCATTTATAGTCAACTAATCATTAGCAAAGAGACCAAGAATACACAATGGGCAAAGGAGAGTCTCTTAAATAGATGGTGTTGGGAAAATGTAACATCGACACTTAAAAAAAAATAAGATTCTTAGCTTACACATACAAATCAGCTCAAAATAGGTTAGAGATTTAAACATGAGAACTGAAACCACAAAACTCTTAAAAAAAATCACATGGGGAAAAGATCCATGACATTGGTCTTGGCAATGATTTTTGGATGTGACACTAGAAGCACAGGCAAGGAAAGCAAAAATAGAGAAATGGGATTGCATCAAACTTAAAAAGCTTCTGTGTAGGAAACAATTGACAGAGTGGAGACAACCTGAGACAAAATGAGGGGAAACATTTGCAAATCCTATATCACATAAGGGGCTAATGTCCAAAATACATAGGGAACTCATACAAGTCAAGAGCCAAAAAAAAAAAAAGCAAATAACCCAATTTAAAAATGCAAAGGATCTGAATAGACATTTTTCCAAAGAGGACATACAAACGACCTAGAGGTCTATGAGGAGGTGCTCAGCATCACTAATTGTGAGAGAGATGAGACTCAAAACCACATGAGATAATACCCCACCTGTTAAGATGGCTAATATCCAAAAGTCAGAAGATGTTGGTGACAATTTGGCAAAAATTGTATCCTTGTATACTGGTGGTGAAAGTGTAAACTGGTACAGCAATGATAGAAAACAGTATGAAAACATTTTTTAAAAATTGAAAATAAACTGTCATCATAACCACCAATAGTCCATTCACGTATTATCCAAAGAAAATAAAAGCCCTATATGGAGGACATGTCTGCACTCCCACACTCACTGCAGGACCATTCACAATATCCAAGGTATCAAAATGACCTAAGTGTCCATTGATGGATGAATGGGTAAAGGGATGTCATATGATGGAATATTATTCAGCCTTAAAGAAGAAGGAATTTTGTCATTTGCAACAACATGAAAAAACCTGGTACCTTATGCTAAGTGAAACAAGCCAGACACAGAAAGACAAATACTGTATGATTTCATTTGTCTGAGGAATCTAAAAACAGTCAAACTCATAGAAGCAGAGTAGAAGAGTGGTTATCAGGAACTGGGGCAGGGAGTGGAAAAATGATGGGATGTCGGTCAAAGGGTACGAAGCTCATTTATCAGATGAGTAAGTTCTGAAGACCTAATGTTTATCATGGTGACCATAGTTAATAATAATGTATTATTTGTATGTACATGTATTTGTACAATGTACACTTGGAATTTACTAAGATGGTAGATCATAAATATTCTCACTCTCTACACACCCAAAAAGGTAACTATATGATGAGATGTCATGGATGTGTTAACTAATTTGATTATAGTAATCATCTCACAAAATTCACTTATTTCAAAATATCACATTGTGTATATATAAATATATAGAGTTTTGTCAATTATACCTCAATAAATCTGGAAAAAGTTATTGGTAATAAATGTGAAACCCATATTACATAATGGGGATTGTGTCAGTTGACTGTGTGGTTTCAAAGATGAGAATCTATAAATCATGTGTGGTAGGTTCCAGTATCAGCCTCTATCTGCTCTTCACTAAGAAACTGATGAAAACTTTCCAGATTAGTTATGGGATTTTATAGAAATGTTTTGGATGGGAGAGATAAATCTATACAGCTCACCATCTCAAGTGAAACATAAAAATAAAATCCAAATTATTAAAAAGCCAAGATAAAAAGGAATGAACCAGTGGTAAAGCACAGTGCAGGACAGTGGTGTGGACAGTGAGGATGTTGGTGTAGACAGTGGAGGATGGTGTGGACTGTGAGGATGGTGGTGTGGACAGTGGAGGATGTTGTGGACTGTGAGGATGGTGGTGTAGACAGTGGAGGATGGTGGTGTGGACGGTGAGGATGTTGGTGTGGACAGTGGAGGATGGTGGTGTGGATGGTGAGGATGGTGGTGTGGACGGTGAGAATGGTGGTGTAGACAGTGAGAATGGTGGTGTGGCAGTGAGGATGGTGGTGTGGACAGTGCGAATGGTGGTGTGGCAGTGAGGATGGTGGTGTGGCAGTGAGGATGGTGGTGTGGCAGTGAGGATGGTGGTGTGGACGGTGAGGATGTTGGTGTGGACAGTGGAGGATGGTGGTGCGGCAGTGAGGATGGTGGTGCGGCAGTGAGGATGGTGGTGCGGCAGTGAGGATGGTGGTGTGGACAGTGAGGATGGTGGTGTGGACAGTGAGGATGGTGGTGCGGCAGTGAGGATGGTGGTGCGGCAGTGAGGATGGTGGTGCGGCAGTGAGGATGGTGGTGTGGACAGTGAGGATGGTGGTGTGGACAGTGAGGATGGTGGTGCGGCAGTGAGGATGGTGGTGCGGCAGTGAGGATGGTGGTGCGGCAGTGAGGATGGTGGTGTGGACAGTGAGGATGGTGGTGCGGCAGTGAGGATGGTGGTGTGGACAGTGAGGATGGTGGTGCGGCAGTGAGGATGGTGGTGTGGACGGTGAGGATGGTGGTGCGGCAGTGAGGATGGTGGTGTGGATGGTGAGGATGGTGGTGTGGACAGTGAGGATAGTGATGTGGACGGTCGGTAGGGATACTGGTGGGGACAGTGAGAATGGTGGAGTGGAGGGTGAGGATGATGATGTAAATGGTGAGGATGGGGGTGTGGATGGTGGAGGATGGTAGCATAGACAGTGGAGGATGGTGGTGTGGACACTGGTGGATGGTGGTGTGGACAGTGAGGATGGTGGTGTGGATGGTGAGAATGTAGAGGTGAACAGTGAGAATTATGGTGTAGACACTGGTGGATGGTGGTGTGGATGACGAGGATGGTGGTGTGGATGGTAAAGGTGGTGGTTTGGATGGTGGAAGATGGTTGTGTGGATGGCAAAGATGGTGGCAGGGATGGTGAGGATGATGGTGTGGACATTGTGGATGGGGGAGGATGGTGGAGCGGAGGGTGAGGATGGTTGTGTTTGTGGTGATGGTGGTGTGGACAGTGTGAATGATGATGTAGACACTAGTGTATTATGTTATGGATGGTAAGAGTTGTGGTGTGGATTGTTGGATGCTGGTTTAGACAGTGGAGGATGGTGGTGTGGACACTGGAGGATGGTGGTGTGGATGAGGATGGTGGTGTGAACGGTGAGGATGCTGTTGTAGACAGTGGAGGATGGTGGTCAGGATGGTGAGAATGCTGTAGTCTGTAGATATGTTGGAGACAGAATTTCGAGGCATTGCTGGTGGTGTTTGTGTGAGGAAAGAGAACACAATAGGAAGGACATTAAGATTCTGCTTGGAGTAATGGATTGGTGTGGGTGACTCACCTTTTCTTCAAAAGAGCAGTGTTTCTGAGCCTCTGCACACTGACACAGGGCATCCTTGCATTGAAAGTCCTCTGCTCTGTAAACCCCGAGTCTTTCTTCAGGGCTGGTTTTTTGTTGTTGTTTGTTTGTTTGAGACAGAGTCTCACTCTGTCCCCCAGGCTGGAGTGCAGTGGCGTGATCTTGGCTCACTGCAACCTCTGCCTCCCAGGTTCAAGTGATTCTCCTGCCTCAGCCTCCTGAGTAGCTGGAACTACAGGTGTCTGCCACCACGCCCAGCTAATTTTTGTATTTTTAGTAGGGATGGGGTTTCACCATGTTGGCCAGGCTTGTCTCGAACTCCTCACCTCAGATGATCTGCCCACCTCAGCCTCCCAAAGTGCTGGGATTACAGGCCCGAGCCAGCATGCCCGGCCTCTTCAGGGCTGCTATAAAAGAGGCCACATAGGTGGCTGCTGTGACCTCTGCTTATGCAGAATAAATGCACTGTTCTTCTGAGCTCCTCCGTCTCTGCGTGCACAGTAGCAGTCTATGTCGCACATCTAACTCGTGTCAACTGATTTTTCCACAGCCTGTTAGACAAAGGATTTTTTTAAGAAAAGAGTATGTCCTTTTTTCTCTGTACCCAAATATCTCCATTTCCTGTATAAAATACCATGCACTGGTGAATGGGGAACGCACACACGTGTATGTATTTCCCACGGCATCATAAGCTGACATGCCCAGGTGTTGTTGGATGAACCATTCCTTATATTTGGGCACAGAGCCTACACGAGAACTTTCAGATAATATTTCCTTTTGGCCTTACTGCTGTGCCTAGATTAGCTGCGATTCTTCAAAGACATTTGTTTATTTAATCATCATTGACCTTCCTCTTTGGCATCTTTTTGGTTGTTTAGTTTGAAAAGTCATGTCAGCTTTGTTACACATCAGTCCCCTCTCACCTGGACCATAACTCTTTCACACAATTGAGTCATCCAATAACATGCCTCCTCCTACATCCCACATTTAAAACTTGAGAGATTTAAAAAGAAAGTTTTTTTTAAGTCAGAGGAGGGAAATAAAACAAGATTCCATAAACTCAGCAAGAACTCTATTTAAAAAATCTTCTCATTTACAAAACTTTGAAAAGATTGAATATCCAGTATCATCAAAAGATGGCTTCAATAATTAGAAAACTATTTGCTTTGGAAGTGTTTAGTTCAACACATAATGTAATTGCTGTCCACTGCATGAATGACAATACAGGCAGCAACGCAGTTTATGTTGCAGCTGCATTTCGTCCAAAGCTTTATGATTGTAAAAGCACGGCAAAATGTGGCACTTCATAAGCTAATGTTTTGGGATATTTTTGCGAAATCTGCATTTAAGATTTTAAAAGCTTAACTTTTGCCCAGCAAATTCATAACTCATATGCATATTACTTTTTCGCCTCAGCCACACAGTCCTACACTGCTGCTGGAGCTGAGCGTGCATGGAAGACACAGCCACACTTCCACACTCCACACCTGCATGCTTCCTGCCACTGAGGAACCTATGAAACATGCCGTGAGGGATGAAGTCCTGTCCAAAGACATGCTTTGGAGGACGTGGCCGAATGCAAATAGGTCTTTCTGAGTGAGGGCCCATCAGACACATGGTCATCTCACAGCAGGGCTAGTGCAGGTGAGGGGTTGAGCTGCAGAGAGAGTAGACGTGGGCTTGGAGGGTTTTGTGGGGGGGGGGTCCTGAGGAGGACCTGGCATCTGGAGCCACTGGGACAGGGACTGAGCACCAGCCGGGGTAGCTGAGAGGGTCACCAGCCCTTCCTTGCTGCTCACAGGCTGAAGTGGAGTTGCGCTTCTGCTTCTTGCCCGTAATACAGCCACGGTCAATTAAACTAACACCCTGAAACCAGACGCAGCCAATCCAGAGTGAGCCTCAGTCGTGTTAGCCTTTATAGTAAGGGTGACACTCTCTGGCATTCTGCTGGGACCCGGAGGCACAGGGACAGACATGTATGTGAGGTCCACACAAGGAAAAAGGTCCACTGGTTTGGGCCAGTTAAGGTTTCCACAGCATGATTATTGGCCAGGTCAACTCCAGAAAGTGCGTTGTCAGTATTTCTCAAAAGCACTAACATTTAATTTTATTGATCTTCCTGTTTTGCAAAGTGGCGTCATCACTATTACATCAAGCACGACTACTCAAGCAGTGGCTGAAGATTTAAAGGAGCTTCACCACCTGTGCCCAGCAGCAAAATAAGATTTGATCTTTTATAGCATCTTGCTTGATAAATAATTAACAAGCTTCCCCTGAACTGTGGACCACGTTCCTTTAATTCAAGTTTTAGAAATGAATGACTGTGTTAATTCCACACATGTCCCCTAGCATATTATGTCTAACTCACAGAATCAAGGGTAGTTTCGGTTGTATAAATGCCATTAATGCCTTCCAGCCACACCCCAGGAGCACGCCTGCAGTTGGACAGCTGGGCTCATGAATGGTTGCAGCAGGGAGGACTCACCCTGGGGAGCCGCAGGTTGTCAGGAAGGGGGTGTCGGGAAGGACTTATCATAGGGTTTGGCTTGTGCTTGGTAATTTGGGGGTGGGGTTAAGGAAGCAAGATTTTCTGTGGATTGGATCTCCTCAGGAAGCAGGAGTAATTTTACAATTTGGTCTCAAATATATCCTCTTTAGGAAGAGGGAAGATGAGACTGGGCAGAACTGGTAAAGATGTAGCCACCCCTCACATTAGCTGGAAGGGGGGATTGGGGATTCTGTGGCTTGAACAATGTTCCCATTTTGTCTGTACTCTGGGTGATTACTGGGGGGTCGTTTTTGTCTTAAATAATGATTGGCGTTGTCTGATGTTTATGTTCTCCGAGTTGTCCAACAGGAGAGTACAAAGCATGTCCGCAAGGCACAAGACCACTCCTGGCTGTCAGGGGCTGCTTTTTCATTCTTGAATTTCACAACTGTGAACTTACAACCCTACAGTCAGATGGCCAGGAGAGGTCAGGTGCTGTGTGGAAGGTTGGATCGCCACCATCTGCACAGAGATCAAGCATGCTCTGTTCTTCCTGCTGACTGTCTGTGGCACTGTCTCCACCCAGCACATCACACAGGCTGTGAGCTCCATGTGTCCTGAGGCCTGAAGGATGACTTCTAACTGGGGCTCCTTGGGCCTCATTGCATTTCCTTTGGAAGTGTTTAGTTCAACACATAATGTAATTGCTGTCCACTGCATGAATGACAATATTGGCAGCAACACATTTTACGATGCAGCTGCATTTCGTCCAAAGCTTTATGATTGTAAAAGCACGGCAAAATGTGGCACTTCATAAGCTAATGTTTTGGGATATTTTTGCAAAATCTGCATTTAAGATTTTGAAAGCTTAACTTTTGCCCAGCAAATTCATAACTCATATGCATATTACTTTTTCTCCTCAGCCACACAGTCCTACACTATGGCTGGAGCTGAGCATGGATGGAAGAGATGGCCACACATCCACACTCCACGCCTGCATGCTTCCTGCCACTGTGGAACCACTGAAATGCCAAGGTCTCTTTTGAAATTACCACTGGAGTCCCAGACTTCAGGCACTGCAGGCATTTGAGTTTTCTCTGTCTTCATTCCCTTGACAACCAACCCAGGGACGATTCTAAGTCAGGTGCTCTGGGGCCAGACCAATCACTGGTGTGTTTTCAAGGATTCTCAGCTAATTCCAATGTGTAGTCAAGATCGAGGGCCGCTGCTTTAGGATATGACATCAGAAGACATCAGATTGAGGACCAGTTCTGCTAAACTACTAATAAACCATTTTTCCTGGGTATCATTGTAAGACTGAAATTAACCATGAATGTACAATCACTTTCTGTCCTGCACGGCCTCCAGGAGCCTGACTTATGGATTCCTTCAATAGTGTTGGAATGCTGGGCTTGAGGAAAGTGAGGGGCTGGCAGATCCACTCAGCTACTATTCTGTCATGACTTTCAGTTCAGCCTGAGCTTCCAAGTTTGCTTGTCTCACCAAGGGTCTGTGAAAAACTAGCCTCCAAAAATTAGCCAGAAAAGCTGGAGAAGATCCTGTATTTGAAAGCGTCATGATATGGTTTGGCTTTGTCCTCACCCAGTTCTCATCTTGAATTGTAATCCCCATAATACCCACGTGTCTAGGGAAACACCTGGTCAGAGGTGGTTGGCTTATGGGGAATATTTCCCCCATGCTGTTCTCATGCTAGTGAGTTCTCAGGAGACCTGATGGTTTTATAAGGAGCTCTTCCCCCTTCACTCCTCACTCCTCTCTCCTGCTGCCATCTGAGAAGGTCCAAGCTTATCTTTCACCTTCCCCCATGATTGTAAGTTTCCTGAGGCCTCCCCAGCCATGTGGAACTGTGAGTCAATTAAACCTCTTTCCTTTATAAATTACCCAGTCTCAGGTATTTCTTTACAGCAGTGTGAAAACGGACTAATAAGGTAAATCCGCACCAAGATTGGAGTGCTACTATAAATATACTTGAAAATGTGGAAGTGACTTTGGAACTGGGTAATGGACAGAGGCTGTAACAGTCAGAGGGCTCAGAAGAATACAAGAAGATGTGGGAAAGTTTGGAGTTTCCTAGAGACTACGAAAATGCTGGTAGTGATGTGAACAATGAAGTCCAGGCTGAGGTGCTCTCAGATGGAGATGAGGAACTTATTGGGAACTGAAGCAAAGGTGACGATGGAGATGAGGAACCTGTTGGGAACTGGAGCAAAAGTGACTCTTGCTCTGCTTCAGCAAAGAGACTGCTGGCATTTTGCCCCTGCCCTGGGATCTGTGGAACTTACAACTTGATGGAGATGATTTAGGGTATCTGGTGGAAGAAATTTCTAAGCAGCAGAGCACTCAAAATGTGACCTAGGTGCTCTTAAAAGCATGCAGTTATATTCATTCACAAAGAGATGGTTTGGAATTGGAATGTATGCTTAAAAGGGAAGCAGAGCATAAAAGTCTGGAAAATTTGCAGCCTAAGGATGTGATAGAAGAGAAAAACCCAATTTCTGGGGAGAAACTCAGGCTGGCTGCAGAGATTTGCATAAGTAACAAGGAGCTAAATGTTAATTGTCAAGAAAATGGGCAAAATGTCTCCAAGGCATGACAGAGACCTTCACAGCAGCACCCCATCCATTACAGGCTCAGAGGCTTAGAAGGAAAAAATGGGTCTTGCTGCTTCATGCATTCTTGGGACTTGGTGGCCTGCATCCCAGCCATGGTTAAAAGGGGCCAGTTTACAGCTCAGGCCATTGCTTCAGAAGGGTGTAAGCCCCAAGCCTTGGCAGCTTCCACATGGTGTTGGTCTTGTGGGTGCACAGAAGTCAAGAATTAAGATTTGGAAACCTCCACCTAGATTTCAGAGGATGTATAGAAATGCCTGGGTGTCCAGGCAGGAGTTTGCTGCAGGGATGGAGCCCTCATGGAGAACCTCTGCTAGGGCAGTGAAGAGGGAAATGGAGTTGGAGGAAAAGGGGTTGGAGTCCCCACACAGAGTCTCTAATGGGGCACTGCCTAGTGGAGCTGTGAGAAGAGGGCCACCATCCTCCAAACTCCAGATTGGTAGACCTACCAACAACTTGTACCATGCACCTGGAAAAGCCACAGACACTCAACACCAGCCAATGAAAGCAGCCAGGAAGTGGGCTGTACCCTCCAAAGCCACAGGGCAGAGCTGCCCATGACCAGGGAGCCCACCTCTTGCATCAGTGTGACCTGCAAGTGAGACCTGGAGTCAAAGGACACTATTTAGGAGCTTTAAGATTCAATGACTGCCCTGTTGGATTCTGGACTTGCATGGGGCCTGTAGCCTCTTTGTTTTGGCCAATTTCTCCCATTTGGAATGGGAGCATTTATCCAATGCCTGTAGCCCCATTGTATCTTGAAAGTAACAAACTTGCTTTTGGTTTTACAGGCTCATAGGTGGAAGGGACTTGCCTTGTCTCAAATGAGACTCTGGACTTATACTTTTGGGTTAATGCTGGAATGAGTTAAGGATATGGAGGACTGTGTTTCAAAATGTGAGGACATGAGATTTGGGAGAGGCCAGGGGCAGAATGATATGATTTGCCTTTGTTCCCACCCAATTCTCATCTTGAATTGTAATCTTTATAATCCCCATGTGCCCAGGGAGAGACCTGGTGGGAGGTGATTGGATCATGGGGTCGGTTTCCCCCATGCCATTCTCGTGATAGTGAGTGAGTTCTCCCGAGATCTGATGGTTTTATAAGGGGCTCCTCCCCATTCGCTCTTCACTCTCTCCTGCTGGCACATGAAGAAGGCCCAAGCTTGCTTCCCTCTGCCTTCTGCCATGATTGTTAAGTTTCCTGAGGCCTCCCCAGCATGTAGAACTGTGAGTCAATTAAATCTCTTTGCTTTAGAAATTATCCATTTCCAGGTACTTCTTCATAGCAGTGTGAAAACAGACTAATACACTCACCAAACTACTTGAAGAGAATTCCAAATGCAAAAATCTTCCCAAGCTTTTGAACAGCTCCTGCAGACAGAGAGAGCTAGGAAAGGCTGGTCCCTCAGGCCCATCACTGCTGAGGCGTGTGAGGGGCCACTCAGCATCTCCCATGCCCGTGCCAACCTGGACCCTGACAGACAGGCTGTGAAGATGGAGCTCGCTCACCTCTGGCCAGGTCAGTCAGCGGTTGAAGGCAGCCCTTCAGACAGCAGCACTCACTCAAGGACAGATGTGGGCAGTGCCCCAGAACTTACCATGTGCCCCCTCAATATTTAAAACTGATCCGGTGATACACACATTTTTTCCTGATCTTGAATTTTACCACAAACTGGAAAATAACTGGGAAGTTGTATTTTTGTTCAGAGGTTCTCCCTCTCTCTTTCAGGGCTGTCAGGGTGATTTCTTTACCACTATTCCCAGACTTATAAGGCTGTTTTGATATGTAAATGCACTTTGTCATTATTTTAGATAGTATCAGGGTTCACTCAGCCAACACTGATGAAGGCACCAAGAGTTAAGTCCCTGCGGTTCCTGGTGCCATGCTGAGGGAAGGATGATGCTGCTGGAGCTGACCCTGCAAGGTGCTCTTGGATCTAGAAAGGAGAAGCCTCTCTCCTGGCCACAGGGTCAGCAGGTGCCATATGCCTCAAATCTAGAAGGGAGACGCCTCTCTCCTGGCCACAGGGCCAGCAGGTGCCACATGTCTCATATCTAGAAGGGAGAGTCCTCACTCCCTGACACAGGGTCAGCAGGTGCCACATGTCTCAAATCTAGAAGGGAGAGGCCTCATTCCCTGCCACAGGGTCAGCAGGTGCCACATGTCTCAAATCTAGAAGAAGAGCCCTCTCTCCTGGCCACAGGGTCAGCAGGTACCACATGTCTCAAATCTAGAAGGGAGAGGCCTCATTCCCTGCCACAGGGTCAGCAGGTGCCACATGTCTCAAATCTAGAAGAAGAGCCCTCTCTCCTGGCCACAGGGTCAGCAGGTACCACATGTCTCAAATCTAGAAGGGAGAGGCCTCATTCCCTGCCACAGGGTCAGCAGGTGCCACATGTCTCAAATCTAGAAGAAGAGGCCTCTCTCCTGGCCTCAGGCCCACTCAGTGGCGCTCAGATCTAGAAGGGAGAGGCCTGTCTCCCGGCCACAGGGCCAGCCAGTGCCCTATGTTTTGGAAAACTGGATGCTGGGGTCCTGCTTTCATTTCTCCAATCATGTCAGTCCCAAACATCCAAATCATTTTTGGCCTTCAACCACCAGGGTGAAACTCTAGGTCATATTCCTGTATTTGAATACCCATTGTGGTATTTATGAGATTATTCCTACAAGTGTAGGAAGAGAGGGAACGTCCTAGCATGTATGGAATTTCTACCAGGTGCCTGGATCAGCATAATAATTTTACTTGGTCCAAAGTCAATCCCTTCAGGTAAGTATTAATCTCCCCATTTCACTGATGTGAGTACTGATGCTAAGAGAAGTTGAAGTGTCCAAAGTCACATGGTCAGTCCATGGCGGGGCGTAGGACCGCAGACCATTTTGATTCCAAAGCCTGTGTTCTTTTAGGATACACTTTTGTCACCTCAGGTGGAGAAACAAGAAGAAAGATGAAGGGCTGGCCCTGTCAGTGACAAGGAAGGAGTGTGTCTGTGACATCATTACTACTAATACAAATATTAGTATTACTATTATTTAGCCACTACATTGGACCAGACATCACACAGAGTGACTTTCAAACATAGACATTTAAAATTTTCACAACCACCCTGCAGAGCGGGTGTTAGTATTTCCATTTTTATTTAAAGAAAAACTGAAAAGCAAAGTGCTTTGTTTTCCTGGCCCAGGTTTCACAGCTGGGAGGCAGCACAGCGGGAGCCCATCCTTCTTGGCCCGGCTCCAGCCTCCACCGCCTTCCACACAGGCCCTGAGTTTGGGGGCAGAATTGCAGAGTGCCATTTCTAGAAATCCACTGTGTGTATTTTATGGATTTTTCTAATCACCAGTTAATTCAAAATCCATCAGTGACATGCCATGGCCCCAGCCATGAGGAGCGCACAGTCTGAGACTCACATTCCTCACGCAGCTCTGGGGCTATGAACCCAGGGCCTGTCCCATCCTCCACAGCCTGGAGGCAGGGATGAGAGACATCAGTGATGGATTATGTCATTAGAAAGATAAGGAAAACTTTAGCGAGACGGCAGAGAAGTGCGAAGTGGGTGAAAGGTGCCCCCCTACCTCCGACGTGGCCTGGAGACCTGCGCAAACCAGTTCTCTCAACGTGCCGCATGTTCCTTCTCACCTCCGGATCCTCTTGCCTGTGCCATGGTGTCTGTGGGATGATCTGTGCTTTCTGCCTGGCTGACTCCCCACAGGGACCCCTTGTTGCCCCCTGAGGCTGGCTGGGGTGCCTGTGTTGAGCTTCACTGTTGCAGCACCTGTTCCGTAGCCCTGTAATACTGACCTGTTCCATAGCCCTGTGGCCATGGCCTGTTCTGTAGCCATGTAACCCCAGCCTGTTCCATACCCTGTGGCCCTGGCCTGTTCTGTAGCCATGTAACCCCAGCCTGTTCCGTAGCCCTGCGGCCCTGGCCTGTTCTGTAGCCAAGTAACCCCAACCTGTTCCATAGCCGTGTGGCCCCGGCCTGTTCTATAGCCATGTAACCCCAGCCTGTTCCGTAGCCGTGCGGCCCCGGCCTGTTCTATAGCCATGTAACCCCGGCCTGTTCCATATCCGTGCAGTCCCGGCCTGTTCTATAGCCATGTAACCCCAGCCTATTCCGTAGCCGTGTGGCCCCGGCCTGTTCTATAGCCATGTAACCCCAGCCTGTTCCGTAGCCGTGTGGCCCCGGCCTGTTCTATAGCTGTGCGGCCCTGGCCTGTTCCATAGCCCTGTGACCCTGGCTGTCTGCACAGCCCACGGCTTTGGTCCTAGAAGGCCCCAACTGGGGCTTTTCACCTTTGTGTCTCCAACACGTCAGTGCCCAGCAAATACTGGGCACTTAATTCACATTTGTTGAATGAATGAATAATAAAAAGAGCAATTATTTTCACTGAGCCTTTGATTAATTGAGTTTAAGATATTATAGTTTGAGTTTGGACTGAATGTTGCCTTCGTCATGTTGCAAACACCTGGAATCTCGGGAACTTAAGTCTAGTGAACCAGTTATGACACAAGTCACCTGTTTCTCAAGAGAAATGCTCAAAGGCATTCAGGAGATTCAGGAAATTCACTGACGCCCAAGGGCTGGGTAGCGTTTGATTCACAAACGGAAAAATGATCGAACGATGCCTCATGTCCTCGTGAAGCACATGTTAATTTCTGAGCATAGAAATAGTTGAGGATGGCTAATGCATTCTGCATTTTTTAAACACTTGACAAAGTGGTTTCTTTAATTGTACTATTTTCTCCAGAATCAAAATAAAAGAATGCATAGCAAGAGCCTAAACTTACAGAAACGAATAAAAGATCTCTGTCCTTTGGCTTTCTTTTGTGCCCTGAACGAATCCCGAATTGCTGTGATGTTTTGATTTACCTGCCCAGATCCTTCGCTGTGCATGGAAACACAATCCTCCCTGAGGTGGCCTCCGGGAAGCCGCACGTGACGCCTCCCATTCCGGGGGAACCAAGAAGCAGCGCTCGCAACAACTGTCCTCAGTCACCTGCACCGTAACTTTGAAGAAAAACGCGCCAAACTCTGATGGAATCCATTGCACAACGCTGCAGCTTTGGCTTTTCAATATGCACCGGGAATATAAAAGCATTTGCAGAGAAAAGAAAGAAAATCAACCTAAGCCACAAATGACAGACTATGCATGTTAAAAGTCCATAACAAATTAAGATAAACTGTTAGAATTTAGTAAGGTTTCTGGATAAAAGATCAAATTTTTAAATGTAATTATATTTCTATAATCCAGAAACAAACAAAAAATAAAACAGCACTACAAAACATTTAATACTTGGAACAAATTTACAAACTATGTACAGGGCCACTGACTCAATGTTGTGAAGGTATCTTTTACTGCCAAATAAATCTGTAGATTCAATGAATTATCATTAATTGCCCAGAATTTGTGCTTATAAAGTTTTTCAAATTCTGAAATTTATACGGAATTACAGAAGCCGAGGACAGGCGAAGGGGCTGGGAAAGGGGCCCAGGGTACTGGCTGTGCCCTGAAGGTCCTGACCCCAAGACCAGCAAAGGGGGTGCGTGGAGAAGCCTCGCAGCCAGGCAGGCGGGGACACCCACCTGTGACAGATGTCTCTGAAAGCCTGCACCCCACGGCGCTGGATCATCAAATGCACATAGAGAAAAGAAGGAAACTCAGCCCACCTCAGGCTCACACGAAACAAACCCCAGGTGGATTGTGGAAATGAACAGGGAGGGTGAAAAAACAAAGATCTTACAAGATAACCTTGGAAAATGCCTTTATACTGGGAAAGAAAAAAATTTTCCTGGCAAAACACAAACGTTGTGACCATAAAGGAAAAGATTTATAGCCAAACTATATTAAATAGTAACATAAATAATATAAATATAAATGCAAGTGCAAATGTGCATATATTTACACACATATACACACACACCAGGTGCAGGTTAAAATTCTCAAAAGGAAAGATGCAGGATGTAAAATATTTCACAGGCGCCCGCACACCTCCATACTAAAATGATTTGAAAGCATCACAGTGAATCCCTGCACAGCGTTCCAGTATCTCCCTGTGCCATCCTTCATCTAACCTGCCCCTTCCTTAGCTTCTGCAGGTAGAGGGGTCCCAGGCCGTGGCAATGGCTCCCATGCCCGTTGGTGGGGTGGGGAGGTCACTGGGTGGGAAGACGAGGGCTCCACCTGCTCCTGGATTCCAGGAGGGCACAGGCCATGTGCAATGCACATCTCAGGTTCTCTGTCTATAAAACAGGAACAAATCCTATCTGCCCTATTTCTGCCTAATATTTACGGAAGAATCAAGATAATAGCATTGCAATACTCTATAAACGCTATGTTAAATTGAATGAGGAACAAGCATGTCACTTTGTACAGATCATTTTAATTTTGGTTGTCACTCTTGCCATTCAAAATTTCAGCAGCAAACTTTCCCAGGCCTGTGTCCTAGCCAGCCCAGGATACTGTAACAAAATACCATGCACTGGGCAGCTTGAACAACAGACACTCGCTTCCCACAGGTCTGGAGGCTGAGGTCCAAGACCAAGGCACCGGCAGGGCTGGTTTCGCCTGAGGCACCTTCTCTGGGGGCCGCGGCCACCGTCCTGACTGCACCCACAGGGCTTGGCTTCTCTGTGTGGGCCCAGGAAGAGAGGGAGCCTGTGGGATCTGGTGCCTTTTCTCACAAGGACACTCGCCCCAGCACGAGGCCACACCCTCACAACCTCATCAAACCCTAATCTCCTCCGCTGAGGGTGAGGCTGCAACCTACGAATTTCAGGGCGACACACACATTCCGTCCATAACACACTTGTCTGTTTAAGGGCATATTTTCCTTCTAGTTCTTCACTAGAAATATAAAACATATTAAAAAAAAACTGGTAAGAGGATAAAAATCTCGGTCATCCCAGTTGGCCCAAGATTTTCAAAAGAACAATCCTAACTCTGAGAAAATGCTCAGGTTTTGTTTTCCTTCGTTCTGTACTTATGGTTCCACACTTAGGCAGACTCAGCTTAAACCCATGTGGCTCTGTGGGACACCTGCCCCCAGTCCAATCAGTGTGTGTCCCTGGGACAGCCACCGGCTGAACAGCCACACTTTCCAAATGCCGTTTGCTGTCACTCCACAAAGAAGCCACCTGCAGTGCAATTCCACTGACAGATCCATGACAAGGCCAGAATAACACATCATTAATGACTTAAGCCAAAGGAAAAGGTATCAATAAAGCAGATATTTTATAAAAAGACAATAATTAACCAAACACCCACGTGCTGGCAGACACTGTTATTTCACAGCAGATTCAATGTGGTGGCAACACAGCTGATTTGGGAGTGAAATAATTGATGCTTTAGGCATACGTGGTGCTGAAAACAGGATTTTCTTCCATTCGAGAGTGGAGCTGCACTGCTGACTAAAAACATCCATTTCTATAATCAGCAACCTGAAGGCTTTCTTAACACAGAAGGGCCAGAGAATATTCCATCTCCACGGTCGCCCCCGCCTGAGCATCTGCGTTGAGGCTTCCTGTGTTCAGTTGTTGGACATCACTCAGCTGAAGCAGCTGAGAAATCAGCTCCATTACTGCACCCACAGCTTCGCAACTGGACATTTAAAATGAAGCAACATAGGTCGGGTGCGGTGGCTCACACTTGTAATCCCAGCACTTTGGGAGGCCGAGGCAGGTGGATCACTTGAGGCCAGAAGTTCGAGGCCACCCTGGCCAACATGGTGAAACCCCGTCTCTACTAAAAATACAAAAATTAGCCGGGTTTGGTGGCACACGCCCGTAGTCCCAGCTACTCGGGAGGCTGAAGCAGGAGAATCTCTTGAACCTGGGAAGCAGAGGCTGCAGTGAGCCGAGATCGCCACTGCACTCCAGCTTGGGCCACAAAGCCCAGGCTGTCTCCAAAATGAAATAAAAGAAAAAAGTAAAATGCTGCCATAGAGATTAATTAAATCTAGGCTAATATCCTCCCAAGTAATAAACATAAAGTTACTGAAACAGCTGAGCCAGGCGCCCGCCAGCGTCGAGGGTGCTGTAGTGAGACAGGTGCACAGTGAGCATCCAGGCAACGTGGAGAGACCGCAAAACGAGGAGGCGCAGAGCAGACGCGGGCCCGAGCGGGGGGAGTCAGTGACACGCCACTAAAACACACAACACGGACGTGGAAGGATAGAATATGCCAACACCGGGGAGGTGTCGACTGCGCTGTTAACTGCAGCGTACAACAGATAAAAGGAACTACAAAGCAACATTGTAAGTTCAAAAGGTGGCACAAGCCACTGAGAAAGGTTTCGAGTGTTAGGTTATATTCGCGGCAGATGCGGGGCTCTCTGGTGAGAGGAGGCCGTGGGGACCCTCAGAGCCTGACTTCACAGGACACGAGGCTCAGTGCAGGGGTCCACAGACCACAGTGAAGGCGAGAGCTGGGACTGCCAGCCAGTCCAGGAGCACAGTGGGTCTGGAGATGAGATGAGGCTGCAAATAAGGAAACTGACAAAGCCATCCAGGCTCCATGGCAACGGCACAGCTTCCGGAAACACGTTTCTTTCTGAATGAGAGGCTGCGGGAGGCAACAGGGAGGAAACCGGAGGTGGAGGCCGCCCCACGCGTCTGCCCAGCACCTCCTGGAGGGTGGATCTCCGAGCTGGGGGCCTCATCTGAAAGGGGCTGGAGTCTTTCACAGTTGGCATGGCAATGAAAAAAGGTATGAAAAGGCAGTTAACACATTTCAGGACAAGCAGATCGGAGCCAGCCCTGCAGGCATCTAGGCAGATGAGTAGGTACTTTTGGAATGTGGAGTTTGAGTGCAGGCTGCATATGAGATCGCTTGGGAGCAGGCACCTTCAGCCCGCCGTGAAGTTTGACTGCCTAGTAAGCAAGTGCCTGCACCCTCAGCCTGCTGTGAAGTTTGAGTGCGTGGTAAGCACATGCCTGCACCCTCAGCCTGCCCTGAAGTTTGAGTGTGTAGTAAGAACGTGCCTGCACCCTCAGCCCGCCATGAAGTTTGAATACCTGATAAGCACGGGCCTGCAACCTCAGCCTGCCGTGAAGTTTGAGTGTGTGGTAAGCACGTGCCTGCACCCTCAGCCCTCCATGAAGTTTGAATACCGGGTACACACATGCCTACACACTCAGCCCCCCATGAAGTTTGAGTGTGTGGTAAGCACGTGCCTGCACCCTCAGCCCGCCATGAAGTTTGAATACCTGGTAAACACGTACCCGCATCCTCAGCCCGTCGTGAAGTTTGAATGCCTGTAAGCACGTGTCTGCATCCTCAGCCGTCGTGAAGTTTGAATGCCTGGTAAGCACGTGCCTGCATCCTCAGCCCACCCTGAGGTTTGAGTGTGTGGTAAGCACCTGCCTGCACCCTCAGCCCGTCGTGAAGTTTGAATGCCTGGTAAGCCTGTGCCTGCATCCTCAGCCCGCCCTGAGGTTTGAGTGTGTGGTAAGCACCTGCCTGCATCCTCAGCCCGCCGTGAGGTTTGAGTGTGTGGTAAGCATGTGCCTGCACCCTCAGCCCGCCGTGAAGTTTGAGCACACGCTTACCACATGCAAGGTTCTATGTTAGGCTCCAGCTGCCCAAGAGTGAGCAGGGGGAAGCAGCCGCCCTCATGGGACCCAAAGTGTAGCATGAAGGTCAGTTGTGAGCTGGCGTGAACTCGGAAACCAGCTTCCAGGAGCATTGAGCGAAGGTTCGCCCTGCGAGCAGCGCACGTCGTCCAGATGCTGCCCGTGGATCTGTGCATTGCGCCTGCGCGCGCCCTTTCCTCTTTGCAGTGACCTGAATGCGCCCTTTCCTCTTTGCGGTGACCCCACCCGAGAGGCTTTCTCTTCTGTCCATCCACGCTTCTCAAGCATGTACCAGTTTTTCCGGCACGTGGGAACTGCAAAGGCTCAAGTATCTTTGTTGGTTGGTTTCTTCAGAACTGAAAGCTGGACGTGCTGGGGAGATTGTCTGACTCTTGCCAGTCCTGGTTCTAACTCGGGCTGTGTGGAGCTCCAGGCTCCTGGTTGGCTGTGGAGTCCAAGCCCAGGGCCTCCCACCTCCACCAGCCACAGTCCTGATGGACCCCTGTTCTGTGCTCCTTGTTCTCCCTGCTCTGGGAGGCAGGGACAGCGGAGCCACGCATGATGCCAAGAGCTTCCCTGCTGGCCTAGAGTCACAGACGCTTAGAGGTGGGAAGGACAGGCCTCTCGCCTGCAGGTGGGAGACCGAGGTGGAGACAGGGCGAGCACTTGCTCGATTTCTTAACTGACTGATTCCCACCCCCCTTCGCTGTTTCTGGGGATGGCCACTGATGTTTCTTTTTTCATGGCCCATCAGCACAGTGAAGCTGAAATCCCATCCTCCCATCCGTAATCACAGCAGGAAAGAAACAAAAAAGGAATATCCTGGCATCCTGTGGCCTTTCAAAACTGGGTCTGGGTAAAATGGAAATAACTTTTGGATTTTATCTATACAATACCAGGACTTCCTGGGTGTGACAGAGAAGCGTTATGTCAATTATGTGAAAGAGAATTATCCAGGAAGATATCTAGGACTTCTATAGCAACAACTCAGGTTTCTACAGCTCCTGGGTGTCTGCAAAATGCTCTCACCTGACTTATCTCCTACCACGCCCACTTTCCCACCCACCTCCCAGCTGTGTATCATCATCTCTAATTTAAAGAAAAAGTACCCCAAAGTGTGAGGGCCTTCCCTCTGCCACACATCATCGAGAACACCAGGAACAAGCCCAGAATGTTAGACGGCACACAGCGCAGCTGGAACCATCTCTCCACCCACATCACCGAGAACACCAGGAACAAGCCCAGAATGTTAGACGGCACACAGTGCAGCTGGAACCATCTCTCCACCCACATCACTGAGAACCCAAAATGTTAGATAGCACACAGCAGCTGGAATGATCTCTACATCTCAGGAACACCTCGGGGGTGGCCGTCACTTACTGGAGCATTCACCTGCAAGACTCCACAGGGCCACTGATGACTCGACTCAGTTCCACTGCTGATGAGAGTGGCGTTCTTCCGTCTGAAATCAGGCATCCATCCCTGCCCCACGACGACAAGCACGGAAGTCCTGGCAGCCCTGGCACCGGCTCTCGCCTGAAACCCGCACAGAGCCGGCTCTGGAATGCTGCTCTGTACTGCACCCTCCAGTTAATCCCATTCCCAACACATATCCAGGAAAAATGAATAAACAAAGTGAATATCCGTGCAAAAGAGATCACTTAAAGGTCTATTTAAATTGTGTGCTCTTCTCTTTTATTTTCCTTCATATGTGATCTTTCCCCTAGTCATACAGAAATAGCCATTTGCTCAGGGAGATGTGATTGTCAGGGTGGAAATGCAAATTAAAGGAACAGACATCACTGCCGCCCTGACTGACGGAATGAGATAACTGAGTTCCCACCAAAACACGTGTAAAAGTCATGGCTGTAAAGAGAAAAGTAAGTGGATAAATAAGTACTTGTATGAACTCATACACACACATACACACGCATGTACATATACACATACATATGTACTATCTAAATCCCTTGAACACGCACACACACACACACACACGTGTACATATACGTATGTACTGTCTAAATCCGTTACACACACACATACACATGTACATACACATACGTACTGTCTAAATCCCTTGAACACGCACACACACACACACGCACGTGTACATATACGTATGTACTGTCTAAATCCCTTAAACTTTTCTTGACATACCAAGAGCCAGGCCTGGAGGAGTTTTCACAAAGTCCTGGGTGGAAAACTGGGGATGTGATCAAGGAAATGTCCTGCCCAGAAAGTCCCTGATGGAGAAAGATGGAGATGGACGTCTGGACTGAAAGAAGGTGGGACAAGGAGCTCACAAGCCGAATCTTTTCTTTCCTGATGCTAAGGACGGAATCTAAAGGCAGAGCGTTCAGAGTAGGGCCTCGGAGCGGCTGCGGGTGCCTGGTGGGTGCCTGTCTGCCAAGCCACAGCCCCGGCTCAGACCTGCAGCCGCCTCTGAGTCAGGATTCCTAAGCAAGTCGGGGGGTTCCAGTGGAGACCACATGCAGCGGCTGAGGAGGCCGTCTGGGGTGTCGAGGCTTTGCTCCAGAGGGTCCCCAGCCAGAGGCAGTGGCAGGAGCACAGTGTGCTCAGCCCCCAATGGTGCCCACCTGCCAGGAGCCACCAGATTTCAGAGACCAGATCCCGGCCTCCACGGCCAGCCCAGACCCCGGCCTCCACGGCCAGCCCAGACCCCGGCCTCCACGGCCAGCCACAGACCCCGGCCTCCACGGCCAGCCACAGACCCCGGCCTCCATGGCCAGCCACAGACCATACCAGGACGCCCTCTCGCCCGCAGCAGGGAAGAAGGAGCTGCAACAGGTGGAGTATTCGCCCCTGGAAGCTGAGTCCGCCCAAAACTCAACCTGAAATCCTCGTAGTAGCTGCTGTCTCCTCCAGCTGCAGCCAGTGTGTGAGGAGGAGTCAAGCACAGAAAAGCAAAGAATACATGAGGAAGCCGACCATAAAATTATAAAAACTTGGATTCTTCTTCCTCTCAATGAAGGCTTAACACCTATGTGACAATAGGGAGTTATGCTTATAATCGAGTTATAAACATGAATAGCAGATATGTAGTTGCCTGTATGTTATAGAGATGACTATACACATATGTAAGTGTAGAGAAGAAATTTAAAAATTACACTGAAATATTAGCGACGGTTGAATTATGATGTTTGTATTGTTCAAGGTGATTTCATCTTTTTTTCTATTTTGTATAGTTTTTATAATATGAAAATAACATTTCTTTGAGTCTGCATTTTCTCCCGAAAATCAGTTTCATATACATAAAGTTAATTTTGCTTTCCTCCCAGAAGTTGTCTTGCTATTTAGACTTATGATCAGCTATTTCCTCCATCTCAGACAGGGACATTCACAGAAAAATATTAAGAAATTTGACTGATTACCTTGGTGTGCTGGAAAAGTCAGAAAAACCCTTTGGCTATAATAAAATACTTTGTTTTATTCAGTTGTAGGTGATAGTTGGTCTAGAATTTTTTCTTTTCAAACATATTTTGAATTTTACTGAAAACTCCTAGGAACACACAGTTAATGTTGAGTAGGGGAGCTACACAAGGATGTAAAATTTAACCAAATCATCTGATTATGAATTCAAAAATTAAAAACTTACCATGGGTCCCATGAGGAGCCAATTCCACTCCATAGTCTGAATTTTCTGAATAGGAAACTGACAAGTCAGGTAAAGTGATTGCAGTTGTCCTGATCTTGTTGATATTAGAGTTTCAAAAAATCACTGTTTGGAGAAAGTGAAGGGGGGAAAAGCTGGAGTGGATGCAGAGAGGGGTGAAGCGGGCAGAAGCCCAGGACAGAGAAGGGAGCAGGGCAGAGGCGACAGGGGAGAGGGGAGAGGGAGAAGGCAGAGGGGAGAGGACAGAAGGGAGAGCGCAGAGGGCAGAGGGGAGAGGGCAGAGCAGCCACAGTGTGATGACTGAGTTAAGCCAAGCACTAGCGAAAGGGGGAACTTCAGTCCCAGCCCCAACCTGGCTCCTGCTCTCAGGTAAGTGGTGAGCAGTGGGGCGCCTGCAGGGAGACCCCTCTTGCTGATTTGCAGGATGGAGTGAAGGCCACTCAGAGCCACCCCAGGACAGAGGACAGGAGTCTGAACCGCCCCCCGTGGAAGGGGAGCCAGGGAATGGGGAGGAAGTTGGGCACAGCATGGGGGACCTGGGGCCTCAAGCACAAAGCCCTCAAATCTCCTCTCATGAGGTCAGCCATGGGGAGACATGTTCTAATCATTTGTTCTTGTCAAGGTAAAGGTATTGCTGAAGAATTTAATATAAGAATAAAACTGAAGTTCAGAAAAGGGAACAGGTCCAGCTCTGAGAGCTGCTGTTCTGAATCCAGTGAGCCTTGTGTCTGTCAAAATTAGGAGACATTGCTTCTTTTTCCTATGACAACTGCACAGAGCAAATATATCCCTCTCTGCCCAGCCCTGTGGTCCCACCTCCTCTCAGGGAAACTGGCTCTTTGGACCAGGAATGGATAAATGGTTTTATGTTTGGTGTTTTTTTTCATCAAAGAATTGCTTTCTCTGGGGACTGCCTGCCACTTTGGGGATTTGGCCCCAAGGCGGCCTCATTGGGAGGGCTGGATGATTTCTATTAGCCAGAGAGAAGAAAACAAAGTTGTAGAATCCATACACACTTCCTGGAGCTGCTCTTAAACACTGTAATTACCTTTTCGTTCAGAAAGAGCACTTTGTAAGCCTCCGACATCCAGTAACTCAAGTCCTGAGAAGGCAGCAATGATCCCAGCTGTGGGTCATTAGCCATCTCCCTGTGGGAGGAAAGGGGAGCAGGATTTTAACTCACCCTGTTCCACCTTCCCTCCAGAGAGGGAGGAGAAAACCCTCACCCAGCCGAGCCCCACACCATGTCCACATGGCTTGTGAATTGTTGCAGGACTTTCTAAACGTATTTGGCCACATTATCTCGAAGTATAAATTCGGATTTCAGTTTTGCACTCAATTCTTATTCCATATTTTATTTCAGAACATAAGAGGACAACACAATATAAAAGTGCTATTTAAAAATACGATTTCCTCCTTTATAAAATGCACCAAGTCCAGCACTTTGAGCACTTTATAAAGAAGGAAATCGTATTTTTAAAAACTGTTCGCAATTACAATAGTGAACCACTCACTTTCCAAATGATTTCTCAAAGGGGGTTCCAAGAAGAAAGTCCAGCCACTCACAGACCCTTGACTAAGAAAATGTCCTCTCCTCTGTAAGAGTGTCCTCAGCCAGCTCTGACTCTCAGGAGGGACAGGGGGGACGGAGGGTGGTAGGTCCCAGGCTTCAGACCGCAGGAGCCACCAGGAACCCGTGCAGGCCCCACGTGCACCCAGTAGTAACATCAGGTGACAGCAGGCGAAGGGCCAAGGACCTTGAGGGAGGTTCACAGTCAGCTACTGGGTGTGTGGAACTCTGCAAAGCTTTCTTTATGTGACAAATGCCGAATGCCAGGGTGAGAGGGCTGGCTCAGGGTGGCTGGCTGGGCTGGAGGGGGTTACGGTTTTAGAGGGGTCTTGCTGAATGGAGACAAGAGTTGCCATACTCATAGGTGCCTCGGTGCAGGTTGACATTTGGGGGTTCAGGTTTGAAGGTGAAGGGTGTTCCCGCCCTGCTACAGCCCTGAGCAGGAGAGCCTGAGTGGGGCGTGAGTCTCTAGGTGGGCCTGCGGTTGCGCTTTCTGAGATGAAGATTAGAAACGTGGAATTCCCAAACCTCTCTTTTCATAAACCACCTATTCATTAAAATTATTACACTTCGTTATTTTTTCAAGCCTTATGTTAGAAATAATACCTATACATCATTTAAAGAAAAACAAAGCAAAGAATGGCTCCCTCTCTGGCCTTAGCTGATATTTAAACAACATAACTTGATTAATAAGATTAATTTATCCTAACATTTGACTACCATGATCTTTTTTTTTTAAGACAGGGTCTGCTGTCTTGCCCAGGCTGGAGGGCAATGGCACCATCACTGCCCACCTCAGGCTCAACCTCCTGGGCTCCAGCCATCCTCCTGCCTCAGCCTGCTGTGTAGCTGGGACCACAGGCATGCGTCACCATCCCCAGCTAATGTTTATTAGTAGAGATGAGGCCTTACTATGTTGCCCAGGCTGGTCTGGAACTCCTGGGCTCAAGTGATCCTCCCACCTCTGTCTCATTACAGGTGTGAGCCCCGCCCGCAGCCTGATCTTTTCTATCACATTCTGAGTCCTGGTTTCAGAGCTAGATCCTTCTTCATTGGCCCCCAGCTCCACAACTTCAAAACCACTTGGAATCAAAGTGCATATACAGTTATTGATTATCTATACGCATTTCCACTTAACTAGTAAGTCCAAACATTCCCCTTCGTTATAATCTGCTATAAGAACAATTCTATCCAAATTCTGCACCTTCAAATTCTACTATTCCTTGCATGAAAGAAAGGATAAAAAGATACAGAACTTTAGTGTCACTGAGTTCCAGAAATGTTGTCCGTTTCCCTGTATAGGAAGAGGGCAGAGCACCCAGCACGTGAGGCCTGGCAGGACCTCCCCATCAGGGATGCAAGCATCACTGCCCACCCGGCTCCTGCTGCATCAGAGCCTCCATCCTGGGCCCTCCCACCTGCACCTGCAACTGGGCTACTTGCAGACACGCCATGGCCGCTGAGTCACAGGGTCACAGGCGGCTGCCAGCCCTGCAGGGTGGGGCTGGCTTCATCACAGAGCCACACCCCAAGGATCTGTTGGCCGGCATCTGGAAAAAGCCCAGCACTCAGGACCTTTACCCAGAAAGTAGGAAAACCTGGATGGTAATAATTTTCCATATCAAATTATACAACTTTCTACTCCCTTTTTAAAAGGACAGAAGCACTCTGTGCCCAAGTAGAAATTTTCATGGCAGCTTCTTACTAGGCATTATGTGAAAAATAAATTCCTTGACTTTCATCTTCAGTTCAGGCTGTCGGAAGGTAGTTTTAACTGGCACAAATAATGTAAATTTTATTAGCAAAAAAAGTGCAGTTAAATTGTCTAAGTGTGTGCCTATGTGTGTGTCAGAAAAAAATATTTAAAATAATTTTTTAAAATAATTCAAGTATTTTGATTACACTCACACAGTCACGCTATTGATTAGACTTGCAATCAATAGTTGATGAATGCCGAACTGTCTTAAGCCACGTTGGCTTACACTGCAAGACAGTGTCAGGGAGGAGAAAACTAGGAGAAAGACACAAAGCAAAGCCAAGATAAACGCTGCCCTCATTTTTCTCAGAGAAAACAGCACCAGGGAAAATGCAGCCAATGGCTGGTAATGGCCGTTTTCAGAGCCCGTCCTGCCCGTGTGAGGACACAGTGACCGTCCCTGAGCCGCGCCCGCTCTGCCCGAGCTCAGCTCGCCCCTGCAGGCTTCCCGGGTAAAATACCAGTAATTCAGTCCCATCTCTGGCGATGCTTGCTGCAATAATGGATCTTTTCTCTTTTGCTTTACTGCATATTTGACTCTGGGTTTTTCTTATTAACTATGTTCTTACAACTATTTTCTTATAACTTAATTATTTTTATAACTTTTTTCATATATTTTTTTCTCTTACAAAGTCAGGTTTGGAATCTCTCAGCCACATTTCTATGAATGGGTATTTCCCACATATATCTATGTGCCATATCTAGTTTCCAGGGTTATTCATTGGTGCCTTTAAAAGGTATGATTCTGTGTTTTCATCAACATGCATCTCGGAAAAGTGACGTGGGGAGCTGGGAAGTGTGTGAGCTTCCGTCCGGGACATTCGATGTAAATCCACCTGCACTCCCCAATCGTGTGGCCACAGTCGATTTGTTCAGTATGTCTCAGGCTTGGTTTCCTTATCTGCAAAAGAAGAGTGTAGTAATACCTACATCACAGGATGAAATATCTCATCTCCTGCACATTTATGTTCAGTTTGAATAAACACATTGAACAACTCTCCTGCGTTTCAGTGCCTGGGGCTCAGGCTGGGTGAGATGGGCAGTCCGTGGCCTATGCCAGGGTGCAGGTGCTTTGAGAAGCTTCTGCTTCGGGGATGGCGCTGAGAATCACTGCCTCCCATGAATGTGGCCAGCTGAAGGCCACAGGGACACAGAAACGCCAAGCTCCATGGACTGTCATGGGTTATTATATCTCGAACTATGTGTTTACATTTCATCATTTGTAGAAAACTGTTCACAATATCCGAAAGGTTTCTGGCTGCAACACACATGTGGATAACTGCACGTCAGCTCCACACTTCCGCTGGGGCTTGTCTGGTGGTTCGGGTGCTACTCTGCAGTCCCTCAGAGCCTGAGAAGTGCTGCATCTCGAACGCCCAACATTTTCACCCCGGCTACAACCCCCAGGCCTCCCCGTTAAGGAAGCCGCATGTAAGTAGCACTCCTGGGGAGCCATTCACAAAATCCTCTCTACTGCCAGTTTTTCCACTTTGCTGACTTCCAGGTAATAGCAGTTTTAAAAGGATGTTTTCCCGGAGGTTCTCGGCCCACCCGGTCAGAGGTTGTTATTGTCGGTTTTATTGAATGTGTGTATTTTGATCTCTGTAGGATTTTGCATTCACGGTAGAGGGGGAGACTGCACAGCAAGACCGCGTGAGCAGGGCTGCAGCTGTGAGGGCCGGCGGAGAGCGCACACAGCCCAGGCCGTTCCTCCGGGCTAATTCTCCACACTTTGCTGCCCATTTTTATTTAATAAGAAATAGGAAAATACCTGCTTTTCTCCATGTTCTGTTTGGACTAGTTCCTCAGCTCACATCGAATGGTTTCCAGAATAAGGCACATTAACAGGGTATAGACTATCCCCAACGTAAAATGGTTTCACTTAGATTTTTTGACTTTACGATCACGTGAAAGTGACAGGCATTCAGTAGAAACTGTTCTGTTTTTCACTTTCAGTAAAATATTCCACAAATCACATGAGAACTCAACACTTTAATATCAAGTGGGCTTTGTGGGAGATGATTCTGCCCAACTGTGGGCTGATGTGTGTTTTGAGCGTGTTTAAGGTGGGCCAGGCCAGGCTGTGATGCTCCCTAGGTAGGGGATACTAAATGCATTTTCTACTCACAGTATTTCCAAGGAATACGCTGGGTTTACGGAGACACGGAGACATAACCCCATTGTAAGTTGAGTGTCTGTATATTGAGGTCAGTAAATCTTTTATCATCCTCCTTGGCAGCACGGAAAATCATAGAACCCTTGGGGATGACAACCAACTGGTAGATGGAACTGACAGAAACTTCAAACAGACTGACTTCCGATGGCAACGGCTCCCCTGGCCAACACAGGCAGCAGCAGGGCAGCCTCATGCGGTGGGAAGGCTCGTGACTTCTCCAGCTCCACCGGCTGCAGCACGTGACCCAGCCAGGGTCCGAGCATCCCAGCGCTCAGAGCACCACCTGGAAATGACAGACCCAAAGATCTACTTTACTTTTAAAATTCCACCATCCTAAGAGTGAGTCATCCATCCTGGCAGGCCGTTCACATAATGGAGCTATTGGGTTTCCTCTGTTTCATGCTCTAAGATGTATTCACATTTATTTCCATGGAGTTGTTGTTATTTTTTAATAAAAACACTATTTTTTGAAAATCATCTCATCTCATTTTTTCCAGCTTTATGGCATAAAATTGACAATGTGATGATTTGATATATGTGTACATTGTGAAATGGTGATGACAATCAAGTTAATTAAGACATCCATTGCCTCACACAGTGACCTTGGAGGGTGTGTGTGTGTGCGCGCACGTGCAATGAGAGCACTGAATTTCTACCCTCTTAGTGAATTTCAAGTATGTAATACAACGTCACTAATCATAGTCACCCACTGTGCCTAGGATCCCCAGGACTTAGTCACCTGCATAACTGAATCTTTGTACCTTTGACCAATGTCACCTCATTTCCCCACCCCAGCCCAGCCCCTGGGAACCACCATCTACTCTCTATTTCTATGAGTTTGACTTTATTAGATTCTACATACAATTGAGATCATGTGGTGTCTGTCTTTGTGTGTCTGGCTTACTTCACTTAACATAACTTCCAGGTTCATCCATGTTGTTACAAACAGCAGTATTTCCTTCTTTTTAAAGGCTAAATAATATTTCCTTATATGTACATATCACATTTCTTTATCCAGTCTTCCTTTGATGGACATAGGTTGATTACATGTCTTGGCTACGGTAACATGGAGTGCAGACATCTCTTCCAAATGTGATTTTCTTTCCTTTGGATAGACACACAAAAGAGAGACTGTTGGATCATATGGCAGGTCTATTTTTAATGTTTTGAGGGAACTCCATACTGTTTTCCATATGGCTGCACCAATTTACATTCACACCAACAGCATGCAAGGGTTCCCTTTCTATCACTGCCTCCCCTAAAGTTGTTACTTTTTGTCTTTTTGATAGTAGTTCTAACAAGTGTGATGTCATAGCTCATTGTGCTTTTCATGTGCATCTTCCTGATGATCATGATATTGAACATTTTTTCATATATCTATTGGCCATTTGTATGCCTCTCTTGAGAAATATCTTTCAGGTTCTTCGCTCATTTTGAAATTGGGTCTCCTTGGGTCTTTTTCTTCCTGTTATTTTGAGACAGCGTCTGGCTCTGTTGCCCAGGCTGGAGTGCACTGGCACAATCTCAGCTCCCTGCAACCTCTGCCTCCCAGGCTCAAGTGATCCTCCCACCCCAGCCTCCCAAGTAGTTGGGACCACAGGGGCATACCACCACACCAGGCTAATTTTTGTAATTTTTGGAGAGACGGGGTTTTGCCATGTTACCCAGGCTGCTCTTGAACTCCTGAACTCAAGCCATCCGCCCACCTCAGCCTCCCAAAGCACTGGGATTACTAGTGTGAGCCACTGCGCCAGCCTAGCCCTTTGTTTTCTTGTGATTGACTTGAGTTCTTTACATAGTTTGGATATTAACTCCATATAAGATGTATGGTTTGCAATTATTTTCTCCCATTCTGTAGATCGTCTCTTCACTCTGTTGATCATTTCCTTTGTGTGGGCAGAAGTGTTTTGGTTTGGTGCAATCCCATTTGTCCATGTTCGCTTTTGTTGCCTTGTGCTTTTAGTGTCATATCATTACCCACACCAATGTCAAGAAGTTTTTTCTCTCTGTTTTCTTCAAGTAGTGTTGCCATTTCAGGTCCTATGTTTATGTTGTTAATCCATTTTGAGCTGATTTTGTGTATGATGTAAGAAGAGGTCCAATTTTGTTCTTTTTCATGTGGATATTTGGCTTTCCCAACACCATTTATTGAAGAGATTATTCTTTCCCCACTGTGTGTTCTTGATGCCTTTGTGAAAAATCAGTTGGCTGCAGATGCACGTGTTTTTTTCGAGGCTCTCTATTCTGTCCCATTGGTCTGTGAGTCTGTTTTTACGCCAATACCATGCTATTTTGGTTACTACAGCTTTGTGGTATACTCTGAAGTCAGGTAGTGTGATGCACCCAGATTTCTGTGGCTGTTTTTATTGTTGTTTGTTGTTTTATTCTTGCTCAAGATGCCTTTGGCTCTTCAGCGTCTTTCGTGATTTCATATGAATTTTAAAATTACTTTTTTTTTATTTCTGTGAAGAACACCGTTGGTAGTTTGAAAGGAATTACATTGAATCTGTAGATTGCTTTGGGTAGTATGGACATTTTAACAATATTAATTCTTCCAGTTCATTAACAATGGATATCATTCCATTTATTTGTATCCTTTTTAATTTCTTTAATCAGTGTTTTACAGTTTTCAGTGTAGATATTTTTCACCTCCTTAGTTAAATTTGTTTCTATGAGTCTTAATTCTTCATCTCTGTTATAAATGGGATTCTGTTTTCTTGATTTCTTTCCCCCCATTATCTATTTCTAGTTTCATACCATTGTAATCAGAAAAGATACTTCATATGACCTCACCTTCTTAAATTTGTTAAGACTTGTTTGTGACCTAGTACAGGATCTATCCTGGAACATTTTTCTTATGTGCTTGAGAAGAGTGTGTATTCCATTGCTGTTAGATGGAATGTCCAGTACATATCTGTCAGGTCCATTTAGTCTGTAATGTTGTTCAGGATCTCTGTTTGCTTATTGATTTTCTGTCTGGATGATTTATTCATTGTTGAAAGTGGGGTACTAAAGTTCCCTACTATTACCACATTGCAATTTCTCCCTTTAGTTCTGTTAACATTGACTTTATACATTTAAAGTGCTCTGATGTTGAGTGCATATATATTTGTAACTGTTATAGCCTTTCAATGAAATGACCCCATTGTCTTTATACAATGCCCTTCTTTGTCTCTTGTTACAGTTTATTCCTTAAAGTCTGTAAGTATACCCCCCTTATCTCTTTTGGTTACCATTTGCATGGAGTATCTTTTTCCTTTCCTTCACTTTCAGCCTGCAAGCAGCATACAGTTGTATCTTCTTTTAATATCTCTTCAGCCACTCTATGTCTTTTTGCCAAGAGAAGTTAACCATTTGCATTTAAAGTAGTTATTGATAGGTAAGGATGCGCTATCGCCATTTTGTTTTGGCTATTCTGTATCTCCTTTCTTCCTCACTTGCTGTCTTTCTTTGTGATTTGATCATTTTTCAGTGGTATGCTTGATTTTGTTCCTACTATAAACATCACTGTCCTTTTGGAGACTTATGTATGTGAGGAGACTTTTTTCTCTTGCTGCTTTCAATATTTTCTACTTGTCTTTCACTTTTAAGAATTTGATTGTAATATGTGTCTATGAAGATCTCTTTGTGTTTAACCTCTTTGGGGCTTCTTTGTGCTTCATGCGTCTGGATGCTCATTTCTGTCTCTAGATTTGGAAAGTTTTCCATCATTATTTCTTTAAATTAGCTTTCTGTCCCCTTTCTATTTTTCTGCTTCTTCTGGAATTACCATCATGCATATATTGACTTGTTTGATGGTGTCTCTTAGCCCTATAGACTTTTTTCAATCTTTTGTTGTTGTTGTTCCACTGAGTAATTTCATTTGACCTGTCTTTGATGTCACTGATTCTTCCTTCTGTTTGTTCGAGTCTCCTGTTGAAGCTCTCCATGGAATTTTCCAGCTCAGTCATTTTGTTCTTCAGCTCCAGAATTTCTGTTTGTTTATTTTTAAAGATTTCAATCTATTTCTTAACTTCTCATTTTGCTTATGTATTTCCTGATTTCATTCAGTTGTCTATCTGTGTCCCCTTGTCACTCATTGAGGTTCTTTAAGATGATTGTTTTGAATTATTTGCCAGGCAGTTCATATATCGCCATTTCTTTAGAGTTGTTGGGCCTAGAGCTTGGGGCTTCAGGGGCTAGTCTGGCCCTGAAATTTTTGGAGGTGGGCCTGGTCCTGGGGCCCATGGCAAAGTCAGATGCCTGCTGCATCCCCCACCCTCTGGCAACAGAGGGTATAAGTCTCTGTGCTGTGCTGTGCAGGTTTGGTGGAGGAGTGACAGGCGTAACATGAAACTGTCTTTCCTATCCTCTTAAATACGTTTTTGTTTCTTTATTCCACTAGGTACTTTAGTGCCTAACATTAGCCCTTATGAAGGTATTTTCATGTGTGGATAATTGTCCAAATTGATGTTTCTGTGAGGGGAAGAGCACCAGAAACTCCCATTCCACTATATTGTTAACATCACTTCTTCTATACAGCTGTTTTTAAACCCTGCATTTTTATAATTCACTGAAATTTATTATATAACCTACATTTACAAAATCTACTTCATAAAATTACTACATTGTTCTGACAAGAATCTTCCTGTTTAGAGAGATTCAGAAAATGTACATTTGTGTCTTCAACAATGACAGGGAATACCTACCTCTCAGTTATATCCACCTGCCATAAAAATCGGATATTTCCTCCATAGTAGAAGAGTGGGACCAGAGTTGTTATTTTTCAGAATCTTTTCTAATTCTTTATAATTTTAGTGTATATGTTGAGTATAATATTTAAAAGAAAATAAAATAACAATTGGTAAATTTATATCTACATCAGAAATATCCATTTTGTAAAAGTATATATGTCTGAAAATACATTTTAAAAGTCAATAACAGGCCAAACAAAAACATCAAACATTTTGAGCTAAAAATGATTTTTAAGAAACAAGTGACAAGCAGATTGAAGATGATGGGTAAAGTTCACAATTACAATCTCTATTCTTCCAACAGAATTATGCACATTTGGTTTTTAAGAGAAAAAAAGGAAGTATTACAGAAGTTCTTCATTTTATCTGAGCCAAAAACAGACTTATCTTCACAATAACGATTAAATTTCATTAATCTGATGTTGTTCCACTATATAAGTGCGTTTCAAAAATGAATTTTAAAATAATCATCATCATCATAAATTAAAAACCCAAGCTTTCACTTTATTTTTAGTTGTCTAAACTTAGCCTGAACCCTCTGGCTGATTTTTGTAAGCTTGAAAACAAGCCAGTCTCTTTAGAAAAAGAATTTTTTTTCCTTAGGGAGTTTATGGCTCAGGAGATCAGTAACATGATATGCAGACTTTTTTGTGTATTACACGTAAGCCCTGAGCATACCCTAGTTTGAAGCTTTAGAGAAATGTACCATAAATTGAGTGCTGGACACGAGTTGTGTGTGGTTTGATCTGTGATGCTCAGCTCGGTCACGATCATGTAGTCAGCACTAAGTCAAGGTTTGTCAAATGGAGGAATGAAGGAACTACTTAATGCCGTTCATCCTCTGAGAAACTGTCTAGCGGCTGCTCCATGCACAGGTAACGAGTTAGCATGACAGAGACTGATGACTGAGGGCACCGGAGCCTTCAGCACAGAGGGTCCTCGGCCTGGCTGCCCAGTTTCAACTTCCAGGGCCCGAGGCAACAGCATCACAGGAAAGGGGAGGCCATGTGGGGAATGTCTCCTCCGTGACGTGCCAACAACACCAAACATGCCCTGAATTGCCACTGTCCTCAGACCAATAGGAAACAATAATGCATTGTTACTGGGAATAATATCAAAGAGGGAGAAACAGGGAGGGAAGTTTCTAAAGAAAAACAAAACAAAATCTCAGTGTGCCAAGACTTTAGGGCATGTAACAAATTGGACAGATTCCCACAGATTTACCTAAAAATAATTTGGCCCAATAAAATTTGCTTGGTCTGAGAAAACTACAAAAGCCCTCTCACTTAATGAAATCCCAGCCAACACAACACTAATAAATCTAACCTCATCTTTCAAAACTGTGTTTTTGGACAGGAGAACTTCATAATATTGGATAGAATCCACAGTAAACTGATTCTTCTGAAGGCGTTAGTGAATCTGTGGTCCTTTACCATGTGAAAAACACAGTTTGGGGTGTTAGGGTTTTGTAATTGAATCAAAGCTCAAAATACGTTGACTAAGATAGACACTGGTGTGAAAAATATTAATTAATGCTCAGAGAGAATAAATGCCTGGTAGGCTGTTATTCTAAAAAAATCTCAGAATCAGCTCATTAATTCAATATAAACATGGTGTCTTTAGTCTTTATATAGCGACTGTTTGTATTCCAGATGTCTTTGTGCTTATGAACTGCCTTTGACACACATCTGTAAGAGATCCATGAAGCAAACAGCACTAAGGGAGACTGCTCAGGCTGGGGATTCGTGGTCATCCAAAGGAACTTTTAGAAGAAAACACCTTTATACTCTTTGCTCCAAGGCTTATAATGAAAGCAAATATCTGAATCAGAATTCATGTCTCTAAAGAGAAAATGCTTCATGTAAGACTCGGCAGTGCGCTTTGGAAAGCAGTGATTTTCTAGGGAGCAGCCGGTCTTTAGCCACGTGTGACAGAAGGAACACGGAACTCGGAATTCGGGCGCCTGGTTCAGGATGGGGTGTGGAAGACACGGATGGATGTTGAAGGAGGAAGCGAGACCCTGAGTATTTCCTAGAGGAAGAGGAAACCTTGTTTCAGGTTGGCTGGTGTGGGAGGGTGTGGACAGCCATGGAGGGCTGCTGAAGAAGGCAGACACCCTTAGAAATGTAGGTGAGTTAAGGATGCAGTGTAAGTGCAGAACCCGCTTGGGGTGTGTGTTCATAGAAATGTGCTTGCACAACGTGTGACACAAAGACACCATTAGGATGCAATATGGTCAGTATTCCACCTCACTAAGCGTCACAACAAAAAATCTCAATTCGCTGATTTCTTTTGCTCCTGCAAGGTGGTTTCTCTGTCCTGCTTTTTATTGGTTTTGTCCCCGTGGCATGTCCTCCAGCCAGTGGTAGCTTTCTAACATAGTGTTCACCTTGCACTGCCATTCTGGGTATTATGAAAAACTCAGGCCATGGGTTGCAGATGAGGTATCTTCCTTTTGTGTATCTTGAGACTGGTCTGTATCTGGGTCACTATTCACGCAGCTGCCTTGTATACTACACCTAACTGCTGCGGTTCGCACAGCAGTTGAAGAAGCTTCCTCAGAGCACATAGCACACAATGGCCATCCACTCCACCCCGCAGAACCTGTAGGAATATGGTAAACAGGAACGCTGTCATCTCGTGGGTCATAGTGGCTTTGGATAACCATAATTTCAATCCTAATACTGCCATCGAGTTCATTTGTGATTTTGGAGCAGTCGTTTATATTACTGGTCTGGCCGGGCGCAGTGGCTCATGCCTGTGATCTTGGCACTTTGTTTGAGAGGCTGAGGTGGGAGAATTGCTTACGCCCGGGAGTTTAAGACCAACCTAGGTAACACAGGAAGAACCGTCTTTAAAAAAAATTAAAAATTAGCCAGGCATGTTGGTGCATGCCTATAGTCTCAGCTGCACATGAGGCTGAGGTGGGAGAATTGCTTAAACCTGGGATTAAGAGGTTGAGGCTGCAATGAGCCATGATTGCACCACTGCACTCTAGCCTGGGCAACAGAGTAAGATCCTGTGTCCAAAAACAAGACTGTTTGCCACTTGTTTGTCAAAAATGCAAACAATGAATATCGGTTGAGCCAAATACTGATTTCTAAGCTAAAAAAAAAGTAGACTTACTCATTGTTATTTGATACAGAAATTTAAAAGCCCTAAAAAGATGTTAACAGGACACCTACCTGAGTCCAGGTTGGCCAAGGACCTTAGAAGATATCAGCTACCTTTGCAGACAGCGTTGCCTGCTTGCACAGGAGTCACCCACTTTTACATCCCAAATCCACCTCAAACTCAGCAATCTCTGATCAAGTGCAGCAACTTCACCTGGCTCCTGATGACCCCTGACCTTCTGTGAACTCCCTGCTTCTGCGGTATCACCAACCCCCATCCAGTTACACAGACCATGTCCTCTGCCTTCGTCCTCATGGTCCATTTTCCACCTAAATATCTCTTAACACCACTCCTTTCTGCACACCTGCTCATCCCAGCCATCATCTCATGCTTGTATTGGCCCAGATTTAACTCTCAACATTCCTCTGAAATAAAGACGGTTCTGCTAGAGTTGCTAGTGTGGGCCTTGGGGTGAATTCTCAGTACAGCTCTTTGATTCAGTCAATAGTCTTTCTAGTGCCTCAGGAAAATTAGAATAAGGAACAAAGTTAACACGGCAGGAGGGGGCATGTCAGGAAGACTGGGTTTGTCAAAGGTCCTGATGGCTTTGCCAGACATTTGTACAATGCTCCTCTAGTCACTACAGGGACCTGCTGACAAAGCACGTGAGCCATTTGTCAGAAATCACTCAACTTCATGATGCATGTGCGCAAGTGAATACCATCCAATAGCTCAATCTAAACACTGTCTGTGTCCTGGCATCTGGTAATTCACTCTTCCAATGTGTAAACAACTTCCCTGAGCAGTAAATTTACCCCTTTCTTTTTAAAAGTTAGGTAAGATCTCTCCTGTAGGGAGAAGCTTTGTTACAAAATAGCATCCTAGCACACTACTTCTTAAGAAAGTTCAAGGAAGTCAACAATCTGACCAAATATTATTCCATGGTAAACACCTGGGGAGCCCCAGCCCTCCACTCTCAGAATCCCCTCAGACTCCATTCAACCTTCTTTCTCCTCCTTAGTTATCCAAATCGTTCAGAGAAAAGAATCCGTGTGAAGAAGGTAAGTGAGACATCCCAGTCACAAACCTAGGAGGTGGCAAAGCCAGGGATCCAGTCCAAGTCCACACAATGCCAAAGTCATGCTCCATGCCCTGTGTCATACCTTTGAATTAGTCTGAAAATAACCTGTATTAATCATTAAGAAGAAGAGTCTAACCTGAACCCAGGTAGTCATCACAGCTGGTGACACTTTTCAGAGGTAATACTTGCCGCATAAACTGTAGCATGCATAGGAAATCACAAGGAATACAACATCTCAGGGCCCCAGGATGAGCATGCATCAGTAAAACTTCCTTAGGAGCCACACTCCACCTGTGCTCATACATAGCAGTCCCCCCACAGCTGAACACAGCTTCTCCTCAAGCACACGCAGAACACTCTTCAGGACAGAGCGCATGTTCAGCCACGGATAAAGTTCTAACAAACTTAACAAGACTGAAATCATAACAATCACCTTTTACAAACACAATGATATTAAATTAGAAATCAATAACAGGAGGAAAGCTGGAAAATTAAAAAATATGTGGAAATTAAACAATGCATTCTTGAACAACCAAAGGGCCAAAGAAACTTTTTAAAAAAATTAAATATCATGAAACAAACAAAAGTGTTTTCATCCTCCCCAAAACTTTTATGCAGCACAAGTAGTTCTGAGAAGGAGGTTTTTAGTGATGAATGCCTACATTAAAAAAAAAGATCTCAAACAAACAAATAAATTGGATAAAACAAATTGGATAACCTAGAAGAAATGGATAAGTTTCTAGCAACATACAACCTACCAAAACCAAATCATGAAGAAAGAAATCTGAACAGACCAATAACAAATGAGAGAATCAATAATCAAAAATCTCATCAAAGAAAAGCCCATGATCAGATGGCTTCAGGATTGAACTCTAACAAACAGTCAAAGGAAAATTAGTGCTAACATTTAAATTACTCCAAAACCTGAAGCTAGAGAAAATACTTCCAAATTCATTTTATGACCCCAGCATCACCCTGATACCAAAGCCAGACAAAGACACCACAAAAAAATGATAGTCCAATATCTCCAAGACCATAAGAAAATGATAGTCCAATATCTCCAAGGAACATAGATATAAAATTCACGATAAAATACTAGGCAAAGAAATTCAACAACAAATTAGGAAGATTACACATCATGACCTTGTGGGATTATCCAGCAGATGCAGGGTGGTTAAATATACAAAAATCAATGTGATGCCCCCCTTTAATAGAATGAAAAATAAAAAACTCCCTCTTGTCTCAATAAATACAGAAAAAACATTTGACGAAGTTCAGTTCCCTTTCATGATGAAAACTCAGCAAAGGAAGTTTAGAAGGAAATTTCCTCAACATAATCAATTCCATTTATGAAGACTGTAGCTAACAGCATAGTCAATGGGTGAAAATGGAAAGATTTCTCTCTAAAAATCCAAAAGAAGGTAAGGATGCCCACTCTTACCACTTATTTTCAACATAGTCCTGGAAGTACTAGCATGAGAAATCAGACAAGAAAAAGGAATAAAAGTCATCCAAATCAGAAAGGTAGAAATAAAAACATCCCTACTGTGGATGACATGATCTGGTATGTAGAAAACCCTAAAGATTACACACACACACACACACACACACACACACACACACACACACACACGTTAGAAGTAATAAATGAATTCAGAGAAGTTGCTGAATACAAAATCAACATCCAAAAATAAGTCTCATTTTTTTACATGAATATTGACCTATCCAAAAAAGAAATCAAGGAAATAATTCCATTTATGATAGCCTCAAAAAGAATGAAATACTTATGAATAAATTAAACAAGGAGTTGAAAGATACATACCCTAAATGTAAATTAGTTCAACCATTGTGGAAGACAGTGTGGCGATTCCTCAAAGATCTAGAAGCAGAAATACCATTTGACCCAGCAATCCCATTATTGGGTATATGCCCAAAGGATTATAAATCATTCTACTATAAAGACACATGCACATGTATGTTTATTGCAGCACTGTTCACAATAGAAAAGACTTGGAACCAACCCAAATGTCCATCAGTGACATACTGGATAAAGAAAATGTGGCACATATACACCATGGAATACTAGGCAGCCATAAGAAAGGACGAGTTCATGTCCTTTGCAGGGACACAGATGAAGCTGGAAAGCATCATTCTCAGCAAACTATCACAAGAACAGAAAGCCAAACACTGCATGTTCTCACTCATAAGTGGGAGTTGAACAATGAGAACACATGGACACAGGGAGCGGAACATCACATACTGGGCCTATTGGGGGGTGGGGGTCAAGGGGAAGAAGAGCATTAGGACAAATATCTAATGCATGAGGGGCTTAAAACCTAGATGACGGGTTCATAGGTGCAGCAAACCACCATGGCACATGTATGCCTATGTAATAAACCTGCATGTTCTGCACATGTATCCCAGACCTTAAAGTAAAATAAAATTTAAAAAAGAAAGATATGTACCCTAAAAACTATAAAACATTAGTGAAATAGAAAGACATAGAAGAAGACACAAATAAATGGGAAGGTATTTTAAGTTCATAGATCAAAAGAATTGACATTGTTAAAATGCTAGAGAGGCCAAGGCAGGCGGATCATGAGGTCAGGAGATCCAGACCATCCTGGCTAACATGGTGAAACCCCGTCTCTACTAAAAATACAAAAAATTAGCCAGGTGTGGTGGCGGATGCCTGTAGTCCCAGCTACTCAGGAGGCTGAGGCAGGAGAATGGCAAAAACCTGGGAGGCAGAGCTTGCAGATTGCGCCACTGCACTCCAGCCTGGGTGACAGTGAGTCTCCATCTAAAAAAAAAGTCATAATACCCAAAGTGATAAAGAGATTCAATGCAATGCCTATCAAAATTTCAATGGTATTTTCCACAGATATAAAAAAGTCCTAAAATTCATATGGAATCGTAAAAGACCACAAATAACCAAACTAAGCCTAAGAAAGAAAAATAAAGTTGGAAGCATCACACTTCCTGATTACAAATTATATTAGAAAGCTAAAGTAATGTAAATAGCATGGCACTGGCATAAAAACAGACACATATGCCAGTGGAAAAGAAAAGAGAGCCCAGAAATAAACCGTGGCCAACTAATTTTCAACAAGGGCACCAAGAAGACCCAATAGGGAAAGGATAGTCTTGTCAATAAATTGTGCTGGGAAAACTGAATATCCACATGCAGAATAATGAAATTAGATCTTTATCTCGCACATACATGAAAACACACTCAGAATGGATTAAAGACCTGAAACTGAAAGACTCTAGAAAAACAATTGGTTTTGCTCCTTGACATTGGACTTGGCAATGATTTTTTGAACGGGACAGTAACAGCACAGGCAACAAAAGCAAAAATAAACAAGTGGGATTACATCAAACTAAAAAGTTCCACACAACAAAGAAAATGATAAAAAAAAAAAGGCAGCCTACAGTTTAGGAAAAAATATCTGTAAAGCATATATCTGATAAAGGTTTAATATCCAAAAAATATAAGAAACTTACACAACTAAACAACAACAGCAACAACAAAAACCCATGATCCAACTTGACCCTCAGTGTGGTGGTACTGGGAGGTGGGGCCTTTGGGAAAGTGATTAATGCCCTCATAAAAGAGGCTTCAGAGAGAGTTCATACTCTTCCTACCCTCTGGCCCTCTGTCCCTCCCTCCATGTGAGGACACAGCCTCCGCTCCCCCAAAAAGCAGCAGCAGTAAGGAACCACCTTGGATGGAACCCCTAGGGCCTCACCAGACCCCAGTCCTGCTGGTGCCTTGATTTTGCACCTCCAGCCTCCAGAGCAGAGAGTTAAATTGCTGTTCTTTATAAATTACCCCATCTGAGGTATTTTATTATGGCAACACAAAGAAGCCAAGGCAGCTAGAAAGGAAATGAGCGAGACCACAGGAGGAGGTGCTCACGCAACACCCTCTATGTGAGGGCACACAGGCTCGGTGGGAAGAGCTAAGGAGGGCATCTCACGTCAGCTGAGAATATTCCTCACCAGCCACTGATAACGAGGGGCTCTCGCTGGCAAGAGGCCAAGCACGGGTGTTTCTCCAGCTGTCAGGAAGCATTATAAGAGTTATATGAACATGTATTAGTCTGAACCATATGAAATTGCTATTTGACCATTTTTGATGCCAAAAATATGGATTTGATAATATTCAACTTTGTGTGTCTTCTTGACATTTCAGTATTTTTGTTGTTAAATAAAATTGTTATTATTATATTTTTTCATACTTCATATTGTTTATATTGATAACTAAATATTTTTCAAATCATAATCATTTCTTATTTTTTATTTTTGAAATTTGTTATTTTCATTTTAAAAATAACTCACTTCCTTGTATATATAGTAGTTTTGTAAATGTTATACTTTGAGACAGAGTCTCATTCCCTTACTTCTTCAACCAGGCTGGAGTGCAGTGGCATGATCACAGCTCACTGCAGCCCCGACCTCTTGGGCTCAAGGGATCCTCCCACCTCAGCCTCCTGAGAAGCTGGGACTACAGGCATGTGCCACCATGCCCTGCTAATTTTTGTATTTTTGGTAGAGACAAGGTCTCACTATGTCACCCAGGCTGCTTTCAAACTCCTGAACTCAAGCAATCCTCCTGCCTGGGCCTCTCAAAGTGCTGGGATTACAGGTGTGAGCCACATTATAGTTTTATAGCTCTTTATTGTCTAGTTTCAACTCTCCTTTTATTGTGGTTTCATTTTGATTTCATTCAGACCATCGACGGGGCTGCCCGAAGCCTCTGCACTGCTCACCCCCACCCTTCTGTCTCCACCAATGATCAATGATAAATTTTAAAAATAAAATAAAATCTTAACATGGAGAATCATATCCCCTACCTGCATATATTCTCTCCATGACAAAAGTGCCCCTGAGCTCCTGTTACATCACACACATCACCTGGACTTGGATTTGCAAACTCAGACCCCTGCAGACACAGGCAAGGAACGACGTGCATGTGGCCTCTGGTCTGTGGCTCTGGCCGGCTGAGTCAATGCTGGGGCGGTTTGGATATTCTGGAGTCAGAATCATCCTGTTTCAAGGAAAACTGGCAATAGAGTTTTTTACATAAACTCCTGATTTCTGAAAAATGTTAGCCTACTTTTTAATGCTATGAGGGCCAAACAAAATATGTGAGTAAGCCATATTTGCCCCCAAGGCCTCCAGGAGGCCCCTGATGAGAAACTCTGAGACTCTGAGGGCCTTGGTGGCCTTCTGCCATGCAGATTTCTTAGACGTTGGCTTAGCCAGGGAGAGAGCTACCAAAACCCCTGATAATAAGGTCACAGATGCTTTCTCCTGGTCAGGATTGAGGAGGTTATTCCTCCTATTTCATAGCAAAATGCACGAACCCGCACTTACTAAGCAGGGAGAAATGGTGGGGGAGGGAAAAGGTAAAACAAGTAGAATCAATCTTTGCAGGTTTCTTCAAGCAAAGTGCACAGAGGTGGCAGCCGGCAAACGCACGCTCTGGGCTGCTGGGAACGGGGCCATCCTCTCGTGAGCTGGGCCAGCCTGTTTGGAAGCCTTGAAACGCCCTTTGCTCTTTTAGTTTACATCTAGACAGAGGCTGGCGTGCACCGCTCCAGTCTTTCCTTGGGTCAATCACTGTGTGGGAAGAAGTCTGACCAAATTAGACCCATGGAGATGGTAGAAGGAGGAGCTCCAAGTGCAAGCAGGGTTTGAAAGGAAAAGCAGTGCAGACAAGGGTGCAGGCGCTGTTCTCTTCAGAGCTGCCTGCTCCTCCTCCCCTTCCCTGGGATCACCCGGCTCATTGGCCACATGGCATCCTTCCAACCCCGTGGGGCCTTGATCCACAGCTGAGGGCCTAGGGGCAGTGGTGGAGAAGAGGAGGCGAGAGATCAGCCTCATCTTTCCAGGCGCAGTGGCTGTGCACACCCTCCGTCAGCCTGGGCACGGGTCATCTCCAGCATGCGGTACGAGAGCACGGCTGAGGACACATCCACTGTGAGATTGTTGATCGTGTCTTCCTCGAATCTCACTTTTAGTCAAAGATAGTAGGGGGTAAAACTATTGTTTTTTATTTATTAAAAATTAAAATACTGTGAAACAAGGGACAAAATTCATATACATTTTAATATAACATATCAGTGTTCAAATAATCATCCTAATGCACCCAAATGTTCTCTGGCCTCAGGCTCTGTGGATCACAGGTCACTCCTTGCCTTCAAGCGCATCAATAAATTGATGCCAGACAGCACCTTCCCCACAACCGCAAGTTTCTTGTTTGCTGTCAACAAAGAGAAAATATGTTTTCTAGAATCCATGTCACAGAGAAATCTGGGGGAGCCCTTCTGAGAGTTTGTTCGCAACAGCCCATCAGGATTCACTTCAGGGGTGGCTTTCAGTCATAGGAAGGTGCTCATGAAATCTGCCAGGCTGCACTGAGGATCGGGTTTTGGTTTTGTCCGTGCAGGCCGGACCCCCGTGATAATGTGGCCCCGCCTGAGTCCTGGCGAGGACGCTACCTCTGGCTCTCGGTCTCTCTCCTGCCCACTGGCTCTTCCTCACACCTGACCTCTGACTCCACCCCTCACATCGGCCGCCCTGGCTCAGTCTCTGCTGTTATTGGGACGCACACAGTGGGTGCCCCTGGGACCCCCCACTGGTGATGACGGCCAAGGTCCTCCAGCTTCAGCTTCTGCCCTGAACTCTTGACCTCAGCACACAGTCGTCTACCTCGCCTCTCCTCTTGAATATCCAGTCACCTAAAACTCAGCATCCCAAACACAGTCCTGGCCGCGGCCTCGCCCCAGCCTGCAGCCCCTCCCATCCAGCTCATGGCAGCTCCGTCTTCCAGGTGCTCTGGCCAAGCACTGGAGCATCCTTCATTCCTGTCTCTCTGCCCCCCAAATCCAATCTGACCGGAAATGCTGTCTTACCTGCTTTTAAAACATTTCTAGGAGCCGGGACACTGCCCACCTGGTTCATGGCACAGCACCCAAAGGCTGTTCCTCTTCTGCCCTTTCAGGCTGAGCACAACAGCGCAAACCCACCATGAGGCACAGCCAGTCACTTGCGCAACGTCCTCAGGGCTTGCTGGGGTAGGGACAGCACTTCTGATCTTACTCAAAATACCAATTACATCATTTTCCTAACTTCCCTGATCTGGTGATTCTTATAACTCTCAATTCCTCAAACACGAGTGTGCCTGGAGCACCAGTGCTGGAGACTGATGTACTGACACTTCCCTAGAGGAGATGTGACAGGGTATTGAACATGCCTTCTTTCTTGACACACGGAAATAAATGTGCAAGAAAACAAAAAGATACAGAGAGAGCCACCAAGGCCTGGAGATGAGAGCCGTGGGGCATCAGCCCAGGCGAGCCCCGTCCCCTCCCTCCCTGGCCTGAACTTTCTCATCGGCAACATGAGCGGCTCTGGCCGGGATTAGGTCATCGCCGGTCTCTGGTCTAGGCCAGCCATATGAGGCTTCTAAATCTGCTCTATGCTCATCGAGGTTTCTCAGATGCCAGGCAGAGAATAAGGCGATGCTGGAGACCCTTCTGGTGGTGAAGTTACCTGCGTCTCCCTCTCTCTGTAAACTGTGGACTCTCAGTTTCTGTTTGGGGCTTGTCTCTGTAATTAATTAAGATTGCACCGTATTGCTCAGGGCTCAAATGATGTTTGCAACAAAGTCTAATGTATTGATGGAGCTAATCAATGTCACTTAGCATTGATTTCACAGCCCCGTTCTCAGGGCTTGTATTCATCCACTGATAGGCAGTGTCTGGGCACTGTGCCTCTAGATAAGGGTGTGACCCGATGGAAACATTTGGCCTCTCACCTCAGGGTCACCTTATCCAGGAGGCAACATGGGCATAGTCACCCCCAGAACCATGAGCACTTCAAAGTTAAAAAACATCTTCAAAACTGGAAAAATAAGCTACAAACTTAAAATTAGCACCTTAATTATTAGTCAAAAAAGTTACCTTTTTCATCTTAGCCACGTGACTGCAACTCAACTAACATATTTCTTCATCAGTTGTATTTATCGTGTGATGCCACTGCATTTGACATGCGATCTGCTGTGAGGTTTGGTGCTCAAGGCCTGGGAAAGCCTCACAGAGGTCCTCCTGCAGCCATCTCCCTACCCATCTCTACAATCTAAGTCAGGTTCAATCATCAACTGGGAGACCAGCCGTTCAAACCCGTTCACTTTCATCTCTAACACTGTAAGTCGGGTTCCATCATCAGCCGGGAGACCAGCCGTTCAAACCCATTCACTTTCATCTCTAACACTGTAAGTCGGGTTCCATCATGAACAGGGAGACCAGCCTCTCAAACCCGTTCACTTTCATCTCTAACATGGTAAGTCAGGTTCAATCATCAACAGGGAGACCAGCCGTTCAAACTCATTCACTTTCATCTCTACACTCTAAGTCAGGTTCAATCATCAACCAGGAGACCAGCCGTTCAAACCCGTTCACTTTCATCTCTAACGCTGTAAGTCGGGTTCCATCATCAACGGGGAGACCAGCCATTCAAACCCATTCACTTTCATCTCTAACACTGTAAGTCAGGTTCAATCATCAACTGGGAGACCAGCCATTCAAACCCGTTCGCTTTCATCTCTAACGCTGTAAGTCGGGTTCCATCATCAACAGGGAGACCAGCTGTTCAAACCCATTCACTTTCATCTCTAACACTCCAAGTCACGTTCAATCATCAGCCAGGAGACCAGCCATTCAAACCCATTCACTTTCATCTATAACACTCTTAAGTCAGTTTCCATCATCAACAGGGAGACCAGCCGTTCAAACCCATTCACTTTCATCTCTAACACTGTAAGTCAGGTTCAATCATCAGCCGGGAGACCAGCCGTTCAAACCCGTTCACTTTCATCTGTAACACTCCAAGTCAGGTTCAATCATCAGCCGGGAGACCAGCCGTTCAAACCCATTCACTTTCATCTATAACACTGTAAGTCAGGTTCAGTCATCAGCCGGGAGATCAGCCATTCAAACCCATTCACTTTCATCTCTAACACTCTAAGTCAGGTTCAATCATCAGCCGGGAGACCAGCCGTTCAAACCCATTCACTTTCATCTCTAACACTGTAAGTCAGGTTCAATCATCAGCCGGGAGACCAGCCGTTCAAACCCATTCACTTTCATCTATAACACTGTAAGTCAGGTTCCATCATCAACAGGGAGACCAGCCGTTCAAACCCATTCACTTTCATCTCTAACACTGTAAGTCAGGTTCAATCATCAGCCGGGAGACCAGCCGTTCAAACCCATTCACTTTCATCTATAACACTGTAAGTCAGGTTCCATCATCAACAGGGAGACCAGCCGTTCAAACCCGTTCACTTTCGTCTATAACACTGTAAGTCAGGTTCAATCATCAGCCGAGAGACCAGCCGTTCGAACCCATTCACTTTCATCTCTAACACTGTAAATCGGGTTCCATCATCAGCAGGGAGACCAGCCATTGAAACCCATTCACTTTCTGCAGCCTCATGATGTCTTCTTGATGTATTTCCACATCAGTTTGGAGGCAAGTAAGTTGCTGACTTAAGGTTCTGACATTTTCTTGGTCTTAATCTTGTTGTTGAGGTTAAAACTCTGCACCGATAACTTAGTTTCTAAATTTGAGTAAAAAGCACATCAGCCTCCCTGTCTAATCCTAAATGCTCTGAGCATTCCATGCTTGAAAATTAGGTGGTCAGTTTTCAAAATATGGGTAGCAGACAGAGGCAGCATGATATAAAGATAGAAAACGGTTAACAATTCAATCGTTATGCACACTTATCTCTACTACACAATCATTACAGACATTGATCTCTTCATTTCCTTAGAGGAAAAAAGTGGAATCACTAAATAGAATTACCAGCTTAGGCAAGTTAGGCATTGATTTGCCAAACCACTCTCTAGATTAATAATAAACTTCAAGTTTCTAGGATGTTGGACTCTAAGATCAATACCTTGCACCTTTAAAATACATCTTTTGTCGCTTTCACTCACATTAAAAGGCATTGTTTTCTGGCTTTAGTCCAACAGAAGTCATTATATTAGAAGGCTGAAATAGTCTTTCTCAGTAGATACTAAAATTGCTTTGCAGAGAAGGAATCAAGTGTCTCAGGTCTTCACTTCACAAGCCCTTGTCCTCAGTTCCTCACAGCATAAGATCCGAGTGGTTGGTACCAAATCCCCCAGGGCCTGGCACTGTGCAGAGTAGAGCTCAGTAACCTATTAAAATAGCCAACTCAGTAAAATAGAACAGGTTATGAATGAACAGGCTGTGATGTCTGAAGATGGAGATAGAAAGTGTAAAAGGAAACCTTCTGCATGAACCTTTATCTTCTGTGTGAACCTTTAACTTCTGCGTGAACCTTTATCTTCCGCATGTCCCTTTATCTTCCGCATGAACCTTTATCTCCGGCGTGAACCTTTATCTTCCACGTGAACTTTATCTTCCACGTGTCCCTTTATCTTCTGCATGAACCCTTTATCTTCTGCATGTCCCTTTATCTTCTGTGTGAACCTTTATCTTCTGCATGAACCTTTATCTTCTGCGTGAACCTTTATCTTCCACGTGAACCTTTATCTTCCACGTGTCTCTTTATCTTCTGTGTGAACGTTTACCTTTTGCGTGAACTTTTATCTTCTGCATAAACCTTTACCTTCTGCATGTCCCTTTATCTTCTGCATGTCCCTTTATCTTCCACGTGAACCTTTATCTTTTGCATGAACCTTTATCTTCCACATGAACCTTTATCTTCTGCGTGAACGTTTATCTTCTGCGTGAACCTTTATCTTCTGCGTGTCCCTTTAACTTCGGCATGAACTTTTATCTTCTGCGTGTCCCTTTATCTTCTGTGTGAACCTTTATCTTCTGCGTGAACCTTTATCTTCTGCATGTCCCTTTATCTTCTGTATGAACCTTTATCTTCTGTGTGAACCTTTACCTTTAGCATGTCCCTTTATCTTCTGCATGAACCTTTATCTTCTGCGTGAACCTTTGTCTTCTGCATGAACCCTTATCTTCTGCATGTCCCTTTATCTTCTGTATGAAGCTTTATCTTGTGTGAACCTTTATCTTTCGCATGTCCCTTTATCTTCTACATGAACCTTTATCTTCTGCGTGAACCTTTATCTTCCGCGTGTCCCTTTATCTTCTGCATGTCCCTTTATCTTCTGCGTGTCCCTTTATCTTCTGTGTGAACCTTTATCTTCTGCATGAACCTTTATCTTTCATGTGTCCCTTTATCTTCTGCGTGAACCTTTATCTTCTGCATGAACCTTTATCTTCTGCATGTCCCTTTATCTTCTGTATGAAGCTTTATCTTGTGTGAACCTTTATCTTTCGCATGTCCCTTTATCTTCTACATGAACATTTATCTTCTGTGTGAACTTTTATCTTCTGCGTGTCCCTTTATCTTCTGCATGTCCCTTTATCTTCTGTGTGAATCTTTATCTTCTGCATGAACCTGTATCTTCTGCATGAACCTTTTTCTTCTGCATGTCTTTTTATCTTCTGCATGAACCTTTATCTTCTGCATGAACCTTTATCTTCTGCGTGAACCTTTATCTTCTGCATGAACCTTTATCTACTGCATGTCCCTTTATCTTCTGCGTGTCCCTTTATCTTCTGCGTGAACCTTTATCTTCTGCATGAAACTTTATTTTCTTCATGACCCTTTATTTTCTGCATGAACCTTTATCTTTCGCATGTCCCTTATCTTCTGCATGAATCTTTATCTTCTGTGTGAACTTTTATCTTCTGCATGAACCTTTATCTTTCATGTGTCCCTTTATCTTCTGCGTGAAACTTTATCTTCTGCATGAACCTTTATCTTCTGCATGTCCCTTTATCTTCTGTATGAAGCTTTATCTTGTGTGAACCTTTATCTTTCGCATGTCCCTTTATCTTCTACATGAACCTTTATCTTCTGCGTGAACCTTTATCTTCTGCGTGAACCTTTGTCTCTACCTTGGCAGGCACCTGCCTCTCTCTTGGCCTCTGGTTCTCCCCCACTCTCATTAACTGTACTCAATTTTCTCTTTAATATATTGAACAGTTTGTGTTAGGAGAGTCCAAAGTTGATGCCAAGTGGCAGATTTCCTAAAGCTTTGGATTTTTCCTATATGTACATTAAGATAAAATACAGAAGAGGAATACAGGAAAGAATTGCCAAAATGTCTGTCACATAATATTGTAACGTTTAAAACACACGCTTTATGTATAGTGCAATGTGGAAAATACCTTCAGAAGTATTGATAGTATTTGTGAGAAAGCCCTCATTTTTACTGTATAAATAGATATTACATAATATTTATCATTGTAACCATTTTTAGGTGTGCAGTTCAGCAGCATTAAGTTCATTCACATTGCTGTGCAATCAGCCCCACTATCCACCCCCAGGGCGTTTTCATCTTCCCGAAGTACAACTCTGTATCTGTTAAACCATCACACTCCTCCCCACTCCCCCAACCCCTGACAGCCTTCATTCTACTTTCTGTCTCTGTGAATTTGACTTCCCTAGGGAACTTTGCACAGAATCACATATGTTATGCCTGGCTTCTTACAAGTAATGTAGTGTCTTCAAGATTCATCCATGTTGAGGCATGTATCACAGCTTCATTTTCTAAAGGCTGAATAATATTCCCTTGTGTGTATACACCACGTTGTGTTTATCTGTTCATTCGTTGATGGGCATTTAGGTGGTTTCTACCCTTTAAATACCATGTAAAATAGTGTTTTGAACACTGTTGTGCACATATCTGTTCAAGTTCCTGCTTCCAATTATTTTCAGTATATAACCAGAAGTGGCATTACTGGATCATGTGGGAATTCTATGTTTAGTTTTCTGAGGAGCCCCGATACTGTTTTCTGCAGTTGCTGCACCATTTCACATTCTCATCAGTGTGAAAGGGCTCCAATTCCTCCACATCCTGGTCACACTTGCTATTTTCTGTTTGCTTGATAAGAGCCACCCTGATAGTTGTGAGGTGGTATCGTGTGGTGGTTTTGATCTGATTTTCCTTTGACTAGTGATGTCAAGCATCTTTTCACATGCAATAAAGTTATTGGCCATCCATGTGTCTTCTTTGGAGAAATGTCCACTCAACTTCTTTGCCCATAGTTTAATTAGGTTGGTCCTTTTCTTTACTTGTTGTGCTGTAGGAGTCCTTTATATATTTTGGAAATTAATTCCTTATCAGATTTATAATTTGCAGGTATTTCTTCCAATTATATGGATTGCCTATCCACTATGTTGATAATTTCCTTTGCTGCACAAAAGTTTTCAATTTTAATAAAGTCCAATTAATCTATTTTTTCTTTTTTTACCTGTACTTTTGATGTCATAACCAAGAAACTACTGCTAAATTTAATATCATGTAGCTTTTCCCTATGTTTTATTTTAAGAATTTTATACCTTTACCCTTACATTTAGGCCTTTGAACCATTTTGAATTACATTTTTGTATGTGGTGTGAGGTAAGGCTCCAACTTCATTTTTCTGCATATGGATATCAAATTTTTCCAACACCACTGATTGAAAAGACAGTCCAGAAGGTTCTCATTTAAAAAAATAATATTCAAAAGGATGCATTATTACCAGTTTTTAATTTAAATGCTAATTATTATATTAAAATACAAAAATGTTTATCATTTTTCTGCACTTACCCTATGCCAGGCACTATAGTAGACACTTTGTACCTATAATCCCTAAGGCTCGCAGAAGCCTTGGAAGTTTATTCTTTTAACAAATATCTGTTCAGTGTCAACTTATTTACCAGCTACTTTTATGAACACTGGATTTAGCATTGATTAAAAAGCAAATGAAAATCCCTGGTTTCTTGAAGATTAATTCTAGTTGGGGATATAAACAATAAATCAAGAAAATGTAGAGAATCATAGCTAATTAGTCCTGGGAAAATAAACAAAGGAAAGGTGATAAGGAGTGCAGGGCAGTGGGGGCTGCAGTTTAAAACGCAAGCCCTGGGGCTCACAGCAGATGCCTCTGACTGTGGACCTGGAGCTGAGAGGAAGCTAGCAGGGGAAGTGGGAAGGTCACGTCATCCACAGCCTGGAGAGCAGGTTCAGGGAGGGAACAGGCCAAGTCAGTTGCAGCAGGAGAGGTCAAAGACAAGGTCAAAAAGTTAGTGGGGTAGGGGAGGGTGCAGACCTACAGGGCCTGGAAGCTGATTCGAAAGACCTCGAGAGATAGGGGTTGTCATTCTCATCATTCTCCAGCACCCCACTTTATGCACCCCACACAGCTTTGAGAGGTTTGGTATCATGCCAGGATGCCACAGGGAGCAAATCCTGCAGGTGGATGAGAACCCAGGTTGGCCTCACTCCACAGCCTACACTTTTTTCCACTGGGCCCTACTAACCAGCCCCAACTGAGAGGGACACAGTGACTTTTAGGATGTTGATTAAATCACAATGTGTTCACTGATTGCAGAGTGAAAGAGTAGCTTCTATTTTTTATCACCCAATACAGGGAATGTCATGCCTTCTGCCTGGAGTGCCCCTCTGGCCCTCTCTCACTAACTAATTTGTATTCATCTTTCAAGTGACACTTTTTCCAAGCACTGTCCTTGACCACTGGATCTAAATCAGTGCTGCTAATCACACCTGCCTGTTTACTAGCGCCCTTGTTATAAATTTCAATTACATCTTGATCTCTGGCTTTATTCGAGTAACACATTCCACCGACACTGTGTTGGGAATCCCTAAGACCAGAGCCTGTGACTTGCTCCCAGGGTCTCCAGTGCCTCCACTGCTCCAGGGTCACCGTGGATGCTGGGAAAGGCAGAGCTCAATGATGTGTACAGGAACATACAACGCCAGAGACGAGCCACATTGTCGGGCCCTGTTAAAACACTGGTACCTTGTATCTGTTTAGAAGATCGTGATGTTTACACAGCAGCTTTTATTCCATGCCATGGTCGTGTGCCACTCAGCCCGAAAAATGCTTCCTTTCATCTTGAATCTCAGCCCCAGCAAACACGACACTCCCTTAATGCCACTGAGCAGGACATCAGGGACATGGCTCCTGTAAAACACAGAAATCCTTACGATAATGAGCTGTGTTACAAATCCTACTGCATCCTGACATAAAATTCTATTTTCTCAACAACCACATTTTTGATGTGTGTTTTTCAGATACAATAAATATATTTTAGGATCAAGTAATGTCAATTAGTTTTGAAAACACACACAGGAGTGAGTCTGCTTCCTGAAACTCTTTTTTCACGACGGAACAGAGGAAGTAGCTCAGTGGGGATGATGACCTGCAGGCTCTGGGGCCCTGGCTGCACCCTGGGTACTGTTGGGACTGACCTTAGGACTTCCTGTTAGGACTTACCCTCTTGGACCCAGATACTGGACCTAAGATACTGGGACAGTCTGCCTGAGCATCTTGAATTTTGTATGATCCCTGAACCTTTTTGCAGCTCAAAAATTTCATGATTCTAATTACACCACCCTCTGAAATTCCTGGTAATATTGTCATTTGAAATATGATATTGGCAAGGTCTCAAGCTAAAAAATATTCATGAAAGAGCCTTTTCCCCCTTTCCATGTGGACCATATGGATTTAGAGTCACTTTCAAGTATAATATTAGGGTTTGGGAACAAACTGCATTATTTTTTGGAACAACTACAGCATTTTTTTATGTGTACTTTGAGCATTTGTGGAAAAAATATACATACTAAAAAAATTGAACTGGTCTTCTGTGCTATTGAAGCTTTATAGCTCCATCAAGGATAAATTCAAAGGCATCAGTCTCTCAGCAAAATGACAGACACTGGAGTCATCAAAGGCAGAAAGAACCACACCACAGTTCATCGACCCACATCTGCCTCTCAGCCTCAGCACTGCTGACCATCTGGACTAGATGGGTCTCTGTTGTGGGGGGATGTTCAGCCGCATCCCTGGCCTCCATCTAGTAGATGACGGTGCCGCCCTCGGCGTTCCCAAACAAAATGTCCCTAAAAAGGGCCAAATGTCTCCTGGCAAACCTGCCCATAGTTGGGAACCCCTGGATTACATGGAATGACTACAGGCCCCATACCCTTGGAAGAAAGCCCCCTACCCACCCTCCCACAGAGTGACAAAGGTGAACACAAGTCCTTGACCCCACACGAATGCTCAAAAGACCACTTGCTGTTGCAGACTGTAGGTGAAATGACTCCAGTACCTGCTGCCCAGTGCAACTGGCCGTACCCATGTAAGTAAGTCAGTTGCTGCAGCCTGTATCCGAGATTTAATTAGAAATCCAGAGAGGCTGACACAGCTGTCAAAAGTCACACAGCCAGTTCAAATTATTAATGTAATCTGTGTTCTCTCTAGATTATAAACGAAACCCCAAATTTTAGACTTGGAGGATCAAGTTAACAAAGTAGCTCAAACAAATAGTGAAAGCCTCTTCTTCATCATCAGAAATTTAAAATGTTACTGTTTCTAAACACTTAAATCTTTACGTAGTAAAATATTTTAAAAGTTTAAGTTCTGTCATATGAATTGACATTTATCAAATAATTACATGCCCAGGTTTTCCTAAATATCAATAGACTTTTGACCTAATTCAATTGTCTTTTCCTTCTCTAAGTTCCCCAACCCAAGCAAGTGAGAAAGGGTGTGGGCAGAAGACAGTGAGCGGAAGCGGCAAGTAGGAATTTAGGGAGCGATGTAAATGCAATCGTGACACCTCTCCAGACTCCCTGAGGTCTCCCCCTCCTCCCCATGAAGCCATGAGTGAAAGGAGAAGCCAGAAGTGTGAACACGGAAGGCAGGGTCCACCCTGCAGGGCACAGACGCACAGCATCTTTCCTCATTGTGGGGCCGACGGAGCCGCAGTACAGAAAACATGCCCAGCTGTCCCTCCTCCCTCCGAGAACTCCTTCTCCTACAGAGAGGAAAGGAGCCTTGGAGCTCTCAGCAAACCTCCCTCCCTATGTCCAGATGCCTGTCATCCTCATTCTGTCATGTTTTGAGCTCTCACAGCAGCCAGAACACCACCTGCCTCTTGGCCTGCACAGCCTTTCTTGGACTATTCAGAGGCCACAACCTCAAGCAAACTTCGGGCAGGAGCGTGTGTGTGAAAGCCACTAGGGTGGTGTGGACCAGCAGTGCGTGGACCCCGGGGAGAGATAGTCACCACAGGTGCACGTGTGTACCGGGGCCGGGAAGAGACCAGAGGGGCAGGAGCATGTGTGGGGACCATGAGCAAGAATTCCATAGCAGCAAGAGGCATGCTCAGAAAGTCGTGAGAATGAAGTGGGCATCTGTAAGAACAGGAAATAGAATCTTCCCCAGGATCACCTGTGATCCATGGAAAGGGACTGGAGACATGGAAAGACAACAGGCAAAGGACGGGCGACTCCCCGGCGTTAACTCACATTCCCGCCGGCGGTGCACCAGCAACTTTTCTATCAGATGTCCACAGCTGTAAGCCTCTTTTGGGCCAGAAGAAAAGTGGTAACCTAACAGTTGACCTTCTCCTTGCAAAATTATCCCCTTGAAGATACCCAATCAGTTTCTCTTTCTGAAATCATTCTTGGAAGGGTGGATTGTGTGATCGTACCCCGTTATTTCTTCTCCTCCTTTAAGATGATGCACAGCTCTGCTCATTGTCACCTGACTTGCAAGACTTTATTTTTTATTTTCTCAATGCACATAGTTTATTAGGTGATTAATTATCCTTCTGTGGGGGAAAATCTTGCATCTGATGCTGTGTTTCTAGTCCAGTATGAATTATAGAGGCTTCTCAGGAAACTAAGAGTAAAATAGAACTTAGAAAAAATATGATCCAGCAGTCCCACTGCTGGACATCTCTCCAAAGGAAAGGAAATCAGAATGTCAAAGGATACCTGCACCCCACGATCAGCGCAGCAATGTTCACAATAACAGAGACATGGAATCAACCTAAGTGTCCACCAGCGACGGACGGGTAAAGAAACTGCGATATACATATTTACACACAAAAACAGGCACACACGCATACACTCCTGTGCGTGCGCACACACAAGCACACATGCGCACACACACATGCACGCACGCAGACACACACATGCACACACAATGGAATACTATTCAGCCAAAAAAAAAGAATGAAATTCTGTCATTTGTAGCGCATTAGGTTAAGGGGAATAAGCCAGGCACAGGAAGACAAACATCACATGTTCTCACTCGCATGTGGGAGCTGAAAAAGACGATCTCATGGAGGTAGAGGGTAGAACGATGGATACCAGAGGCTGCGAAGGGTGTAGGAGTGGAAGGATGAAAATAGGCTGGTTAGTGGACACAGTTAGATGAAAGGAATACATTCTAGTGTCTGTAGAACAGTAGGGTGACAATAGTTAACAACAATATATCGTGTATTGCAATATACCTAGAAGAGAAGATTTGCAATGTTCCCAATACAAAGAAATAGTAAGTATCCACAGTGATGGGTATCCTAAATACCCTCATTGGATCATCGCACATTCTATGCATGTATGAAAATATTGCATGTGCCCCATAAATATGTACAATATTATGTATCAGTAAGAAAATAAAAAACCAACCATCTTGGGCTGAAAAGAATGTGTGCCGTCATTCCAGACCAAAGCAAAACAAACCAAAAATAAAAGATCAGTGAAGACTGACAACAAATAGAGTCGTGTGTACAATAATAACAAAGAAAAGTCTAAAATCTACCAGCAACTGGGCAAGGAGGACAATTGCCTACCCAGCAACCAAAACTTCATTTTTCCCCTAAAAGTTAAGTGTCAAAATGTCATGAAATAAGGCCTCCCAACATTTGGAAGAGAACGCATGACTACAGAAAGTTTTAAGCAGCAAGATGTGTTTCATCCGATAAGCATAGATAGCAGTGCTCAAAAACGCTCCCACTCGTGGGCCCTTCCTGAAAAGTATCCTCTAAGGGAAGTTCCCCTCCACCATGACGTGGATCAAAGTGAAAAGACCAAGAATGAAAAAATCACGATAGGAAACAACTACTAGTGAAAATCAGAAACAATTTAACATCGACATGTCTAAAGAAATCTGTTTACAAAGGCAGATTCAGACGTCAGAAGTCTGTTCATGCACTAGATGATGAGAAATATCAGACTTTCTATTAAGGAACGGATTGCGTCTGCCTCCCCGCGATTTTTGTGTGGAAGTCCTGAATGCCCTATTGGAGACGGGGCCTTGAGGAAGCGTAAAGGTTCCAGGAAAGCATAAGGGTGGGGCCCTCATCCAACAGGACCAGCGTCCTCATAAGAAGAGAAAGAGACACCAGAGATGAGCTGCACAGAGGAAAGACCAGGGTAAAAAGTTAATTCTGAATCATTATTTAAAATGCAAGCAGTTGACCCATATACAAACTGATATTGAAATGTATTTTAACGTTATAATAATTTTAAAAGTATTATAATTGTACAGTAACTGATAAATATATAAAAAGAACACACTTAAAATACATCCAAGGAAATATATAAATGTTTTTATATGGTTAATATAGTTTTTTCTCTCAATATATAACATGAATTAAAGCATTAAGTATAATAAACGAAAAATTCTAAAATTATTTTCAAAAAGATTCATGACTATGGAGTCTAACTGTAAGGAATTTATTTTCAGAATGACAGATTCATTTCCTTGAAAAGAGAAAAAAGTCTAAATGAATGAGACTGTGGAGCTGTTTGGAAACACATAACGAGAATTGTTTAATTTTACTCTGATGGTAAAAGAACTCATTGATTATAGAAGATCTCCAACCTGTATGAAACTATAAGGTAAGAATATAAAAAACATTGTAAATAAGAATTTACAGTGTAATTGTAAAAATAAACATTGTGAAAAAGAGTAAGCTAACTGCTCAGAGTAGCCATTGCTGATATTTGGGTATATTTGTATTTTTTGTTTAGGAATAATAATGATAATAGTAATGAGAACTATAATAACAATAAAAACTACCATTCATTGAAGAGTTGTTGTGCACTGGAAGCCAGGTCTGTGATTTCATTTAATGCAACAACAATTCAAGGATGCAGGTAGCAGATGGGGAAATTGAGGCTCACGAGGCGAGCGAGGCTCCATTCAGTCAGGGTGCTGGGGCTGGGAGCCACACTTAGAGCTCTTTCTGACCACAGACTCACTCAGCCACAGCAGCATCCCCACATCCTGCAGGCATCTTGGAAGTCATTGAAAATTGCTCTGCATACATTTTTTCTGATTTTTTACTAGGCAATCTGCCATGAGCAGTTACACATGGCTTTAAATGGTTTTAAAAAATATTTATGTCTGTACAGCATTCCATTTTAAGCTATGCCATATTATTTTTACTTTTTCTTCTATGGCTGGACAGCTAGGTGATTTTCCATGCATTAGGCTACAAAAATGCAACACTGAACAACTTCGTAAATATATAAGTCCACAGAGATGTGCACACGCCTCTGACTGTTAAGATATATTTCTAAAACTGGAATTACTAGGTCAAAAGGTGTGCACGTGTGTAAGACTAAAAATATTTTGTCTAATTACCTCCCAGAATTTTGACCAATCTGCATTCTCACTAGCTGTTTATGAGGATGTGCATTCCGCTGCGTCCTGCCGCACATTGATGAGGACTACTGTGAGAACCGTCCACTTGGTGATGTAGCCAGATTTTAACTTTAATGTATTTTATTTCTAAGAAGCTTACATGTTTTCTTACTTTTTAAAGCAATTTATTTTATTTTTGAAATTTTTGGTGATTCATTTGTATTTTTCTTACTAATTTGCAATGGTTCATTATATATTATGGAAATTAACATTTCTGTTTTGCATATGGACAAATATTTTTATTAATCCATTATTCATTCTTAAAGCTGTTTTGATGCTTTGAAGACAGATTTTAAGTTGTAATATATGTTAAACCTTGATGTTTGGTTGCTATATATACCTAAGCCCTAAAATATATCCCTTACCAAAAATCTAAGACACAGGCCACTGCTTTCAAAAGATTGTGGTTCCCTACTTTAATAGAAAGCAATTCCATCTCTACCAGTCAATAAATTCATACATAAAAATTAGCTGGGTGTGGTGGCACCTGTGGTCCCAGCCACTTGGGAGGCTGAGGCAGGAGACCTGCTTGTGCCCAGAAGTCTGAAGCTGCAGTGAGTCGTGATCACACCACCACACTCCAGTCTGGATAGAAAAGCCAGATCCTGTCTCAAAAAAAAAAAAAAAAAAAAAAAGAATGAAAGAAAAAGAAAAAGGCAATTGAATTTCCACATACTTTTTCATCCTAAATTTAATTTTTAAAAAATCCCAACCAAGTTTTATAGCTTTAAGCCTCATATCTTTAGTCTATTTTACATTGATTGTTGTCCATGGTGTGAAAAAAAAGGCTCTAACTTCATTCTTCTGGACATCCAGTCTCCCAACATCATTTGCTGAAGAAACTGTCCTTTCCCCATTGTGTGCTCTTGGCACCTTTGTCGAAAACCAATAAACTATAAACGCACGAATTTATTTCTGGCCTCTCAATTCTGTTCCATTGGGCTTTGTGTCTGTTTTTATACTAGTATCATGCTGTTTTGATGTGTATATATTTATAGGTTTGTAACATATCTTGAAGTCAGATAATGTAATGTGCCCAACTTAGTTCTTTTTGCTCAAGACTGCTTTAGCTATTTGAGGTCTTTTGGGGTTCCAAATTAAATTTTAGGAATACTTTTTCCATTTCTGTGAAAAATGTCAGAGGAATTTTGATAGGGATTGAATTGAATCTACAGATTGCTTTAAAGAAATTATGGGGGACACACTCCAAGACATTCATCTGGGCAATGATTTTTTGGAGATGACCCTAAGAGCATGGCAAAAAAAGCAAAAATAGACAAATGAGATTGCATCAAATTAAAAAAAAACTTCTATACTGAAAAGGAAACAACAGCATGAAGAGAAAATCCAAGGAATGAGAGAAAATATTTGAAAACCATACATCTGATAAGACGTTAACATCCAAAATGCATAAGGAACTCAAAAACTCAATAGCTATAAAACAAATAACCTAATTTAAAAATAGGCAAATATCTGAAGAGACACGTTTCCAAAAAAGACATACACATGGCCAACGGTTATATTTTTTTAAATGTTCATCACTAATCATCAAGGAGATACAATAAAAATCACAATAAGATATCATCTTACACCTGTTAGGCTATTATCAAAAAACGGAAGATGAGTGTTAGTAAGGAATTGGTGGAAAAGGAATCTTTGCACACTGTTGGTGAGAATGTAAATTGGTACAACCATTATGAAAAGTGATTTTTTTGTTTTTTTTTTTTAGACGGAGTCTCGCTCTGTCCCCCAGGCTGGAGTGCAATGGCACTATCTCAGCTCACTGCAACCTCCACCTCCCAGGTTCTAGCGACTCTCCTGCCTCAGCCTCCCCAGTAGCTGGGATTACAGGCGCCCCCCACAACATCCGGCTAATTTTTTTATTTTTAATAGAGATGAGGTTTCACCATATTGGTCAGGCTGGTCTCAAACTCCTGACTTCAGGTGACCCACCCACCTCAGCCTCCCAAAATGCTGGGATTACAGGTGTGCACTGCCGTGCCCGGCCCTCATTATGAAAAGTTTTGAGTTTCCTCAAAACATTAAAAATAGAACAACCATATTACCCAGCAACTCCACTACTGGGCATATCCAAAGGAAATAAATCAGGATCCAAAAAATATCTGTAGTCGTGTGTTCATTGCAGCATTGTTTACAATAACCAAGGTGTGGCATCCACCTGAGCGCCCCCAATGGATGAACTGATCAAAGAAACATGCATGGTACACAATGGCATACCATTGCCATTCAGCCTTGAAAAGAAGGAAATCCTGTCATTTGTAACAACGTGAGTGAACTTGGAGGACATTACGTTAAATGAGATAACCCAGGTACAGAAAGACAAATGCCATATGATCCCACTTCAACGTGGAACCTAAGATGGCTGAACTCAGAGAAGCAGAGAGTGGAAGGGTGGGTACCAGGGCCAGGGAGAGGGCAGGGGAGATGTTGGTCAAAGGATGCAAAATTCAGCTGCACAGGAAGAATGAGTTCCAAGGTCTGTTGCACAGTACGGTGACCATAATTAGTAGCAACTTAACATATACTTGAAAATTGCTAAGACGGTATATTTTAAACGTTCTAACCACAAAAAAATGGTAAGTATGTGAGACAATGGATGTGTTAATTAGCTTGATTTAGCCATTCCACAATGTATGTATATAAATATGTATCAAAATATCATGTTGCCCATCATAAATATATAAATTTTACAATTAAAAAATTAACTAATGTTAAAAATTTCAATGCAATATAAAACAGTCATTGAAAAATAATACCATAGTCAAGAAAATGCAGTAAAAACTGATTTGTCTGGGTTTTGTCATCTGGAGTTCTGTTACTTCTAAAGTTGCATATCTGACAAATTATTTTGACATGCAGAGATAAATTTTAGGTAAACAACCGGACACTGGGGTTTTGGGTGAGGCAGTATCTCCTAGGCTGCATGATGGCCTCACTGCAAATAGACCAGCTTTCTCCCAAGCATGATGCTGACCCTGCAGCAAGACTCTGAATCACCAAAAGAAAGTCAAATTTTGTGCACTATGATTCAGGTTCTTTGTATTTTCATATATTTGAATTATTATTGTTTTTGAGACAGGGCCTCTCTCTGTGGCCTAGGCTGGAGGGCAGTGGTGGGATCACAGCCTACTGTCACCCTGACCTCCTGGCCCCAAGTGATCCTCCTGCCTCAGCCTCCTGAGGAACTGGGACCACAGGCACACACCAACACACCCAGCTAATTTTTACAGACATTTTTAGAGATGGGGGTCTCACTATGTTGCCCAGATTGGTCTCAAACTCCTGGCTCAAGCGATCCTTCCACCTCAGCCTCCTAAAATGCTGGGATTACAGGCATGAGCCCCCATGCCTGGCGTCTTTGAATTCTCTGGGAACGAACTGATGGTGACGTCAGGCTGTAACGTAGCCACTGCTCTTCCCTGCACTTCTCTTCTCTCTCCACCTCTACCTTTCTTCAGGACTCAAATAAAACATAGTCTTCATCAAAAAGAATTGCTATTATATTCTTAATTATTCAGATAATTTATCTTCCTCAGCCAGGCTTGGAAAAATATTATTTTTTACTTCAATATGAGGGTTAGAGTTTGAATATTTATTTACAAAAATACAGCTCCCATTTTCCAGGGCATATTTTTATGAAAGAATTTGTCTGTTTCAAAGACACATGGGTGGTGTGGTTTTTTATGGCTTTGGTAAATTGCAGCTGACAAAATAATGAGGATATTAAGCCTGCGTCCTCGGAGAATATGAAGAATGGCGAGGAGGGGAAGAGTCTGACCGAGTGTGAGACACAGCCAGCTCTGGCTCTCGGTCTGACCTCTGACATCTGAGGTTTGGATTCGTTACTCTTGCGAATTCCTTGTTCTAAGAACAACTTGAGAAAAAATGAGGGATGTCTCCCAGGCATTGAAGGGCTCTTGAAGGTCAAAGGCACATGATTCAAATTTGCATCAGACGAACAGTTCTTTGTGACTAAAGGAAATGTCCTAGATAAAATATGCTGTTGCTGTGTTTGACTCACGTGTGGAAAAGCCATAGAGTCACCGACAAGAAATCATGTTGGAAAGGGTCTATTTCATCCTAGGTGCCCTCTTGGGTGTGAGGAGATTTTACCGTTTTCTAATACCCAACCAATTATATCTCTGTTGTCAAAACAAGCAGGCTTCAGCCTAAGAATGAGGATGTAATCAGAATGTAAAGGATGTAAAGCAGTTACCAAATTTTCTTCTGGTAACAAATCAGGATTATCAAGGTACATTTATTATATTCTCAATTATGTTATTTTTTATTTTTGCAAGATACTGTATGAGAAGTATAGGGATACTATGAAAAGGAAAGTATTTCAAACAATATCTGGAACTACAGAATTTATACAACAATATCTGGAACTGTGGAATTTATGAAATTCATTATTCAATTCAATCAAGCAAACTAAATATCATAGCATTTTAGGATACAATCAAAGGCATATATTAAAATAGATTATCTGGATGGGAATAAGATATAAAATCACTACTTAAGGTACACGATTTTTCAACAAACATGTAGGAAGGAAAGGTGGCAAAAGAATGGGAGAGTTGAAGAAAAACAAAGAAAAAATAAGAAGAAAAGAAACAGAAGATGAGGAGGAAGAAAGAAGGAAATTACCGCATGCCAAGCCCTGCACTAACTTAGAAGTGGAGACAGAAGTGAAGACCCAGCCCTGAAATTAAGAAACTGACATTGGAGCCAAGTGGCAGACACTGGAAAAACTCACAGCGATACAGTGTGGTAAGGAGGGAAAAAGACTTTACATACACACACATTTCATTTTAATTATTTTAATTGTCCTCATAGCGAAACTGTATAGTACGATAAATCAAATTCTAACAGATAATTACCTAAAATGAAAGAAAATTAAAAATTGTATTTGATTTTCATCTATTATTGGAAGAGATCACTTTCAAAAGTGTAAAATAAGAGTTTTACCCTGTAATATCTTCAGAAGCATATGAGGAAAGAAGAAATACACCAACTTAAAGAAAATAGATATAAATTTATATGCACACACAACAGTTTTTTAAAGAACATCTTAGGAAAATATAACTACTTTAAGAAAGATACTATTTTTTATAAAGCCCTAAATATTATTAACAAAGACATAACTGTAAGAAATCGTTACTTTGGTAACCCAAGTGATAAATGGAAATTAACTTCAAAAGGAAAACTAATTCCATAGCTGAAGATAATGTTACAGAGAAAAATCAAAAGTCAATGAATGTTATGCTCTTGATACATACAAAACAAAAGCATAATAAAATAATACTTAGGAAATATTTAACGAGAAAAAAAGCTAAATGTGATTTGAAATTACTATTAGAAAAAAGAAAAATAGTTCATATTAAGTCACATTTCATATGTCTATATGGTCTGTAAAAGAAGTTAGATAAAAAAGACAAATGTTTCACTATTCTCATATTTTAAAACCTATAAATCTAGTAAGTATTCATTGCAGCATTACAGAGTTGCTGACCAGGTATAGTAAATAATCTATTATGGAACTGAAAATGCCTAGAAACAGAAATCCATTTATGAATGCCTGTTTTCCTTAATTTGATTAATATCCATTTCTGTGAAATGCCCAACTAGCAAATGTGTGACCAATGGCTACCCAAGTAACTAGCTTTGGGTCTTCACCTGAATTCTTTAAATACAATTCAATCTAGGTGACATGACAAAGATGTTAACATTTTTAAAGATTAGCACCATCACTTAGCACACTGAATCCATCAACACATCAAAAGGATTGTATACCATAAAGGGATTAGATAACAGGAGATTTATCCCCAGAATGCAAGGGTAGCGCAATACAAAAAAAATCAATCAATGTAATCACATTCATAGAATAAAGGAAACACACACAAAAGCAACTCAATAGATGCAGAAATAGCATTTGACAAAGTTCAATGACATTTTATGATAAAAACACTCAACAAACTAGGAATAGAGGGGAACATGATAAAGGACAATTGCAAAGTCCACAACTAACCTCATATTTTATTGTGAAAGCTTTCACCCTAAAGTCCAGAACAAGATAAGAATGAACATTTCACACTTCTATTCAGTATTTTCCTGGATATCTTAAGAGCAATAGGTAAGAAAAAGAAGAGCATCACATTCAAATTGGAAAGGAAGAAGGAAAACTATATTTGCAGATGACAGGACTTTGTATATAGAAAATCCCATAGAATATACACACACGACACACATGCCCACAAAACAAACAAGCAAAAATCTACTAGAGCTTCTAAACAAATCCAGTGATGTTTCTGGGTTCAACATCAAGATCAACATCCAAGAAACAGCTGTGCTTCTATACAACAGCTATAAATAATTTGAAAAGGAAAGTAAGAAAGCAATTCCACTTACAATAGTATCCAAAAGAGTAAAATGCCTAGAAAGAAATTTAACCAGAGAAGTGAAAGACTTGTACACTGATACTACCAAACATTGCTGAAATTAAAGATCTAAATAAATGGGAAGATATCCCATGTTTATGAACTGCACTTAATATTGTTAGATGAGAATATTCACCAAAGTGATCTACAGATTCAGCGCAATTCCTATCAAAATTCTAATTGTCTTTTTTGCAGAAATGGAAAAGGTGATTCTCAAATTCATCTGGAAATGCAAGGAGTCCCAAATACCTAAAACGACCTTGAAAATGAAAAACAAAGTAGGAAGACTCACACTTCCCAATTTCAAAACTTTCACCCTAAGGTCAAGAACAAGATAGAAGAACACTGCGGATGAGAATGTCATATGAGGCAGTCACTGTGGAAAGTAATCAAAACGGTATCATCCTGGCATAGGGATAGACGTGGACCAATGGAATAGAATTGCAGTCCAGAAATAAGCCCAAACATCTATGGCCAAATGATTTTTCACAAGGGTACCAAGACTGAATGGGGAAAGGAGACTCTTCAATCCCTACCTAACATACACAAAAAGTTAACTCAAGGTTAATCAATGGCCTAACCATGAGCTAAAACCAAAAAACTCTTAGAAGAAAGCACAGGTAAACCTTCTGATTTTAGATTTGGCAATGAAGTCTTAGATTTGGCATGAAAAGAACAGACAAGAAAAGAAAAAAACAGATACATTTGACTTCATAAAAATTGAAAACTTTTGAACATCAAAGAACATTATCAAGAATATGAAAAGGCAATCTACGGAATGGGTGAAAACACTTGCAAAATTATATATATCACAAAGGCTTCATATTTAGAGCAATTTTAAAGAACTCTTACAACTTAACAACAAAAAAGGCAAAAAATATTTTAAAAATGAGCAAAGGACATTTCTTCACATAAAATATACAAATGGTCAACAAGTATGTGAAAAGATGTTCCCTGTCACTGGTCATTAAAGAATTGCAAATCAAAAACCACAATGAGATACCTACTGCTTCACACCTACTGGAATGGCTTTCATCAAGAAAATGAAGAATAAAAAGTGTCGACAAGGATGTGGTGAAACAGGAGCAAGAACACTGCAGATGAGAATGTCATATGATGCAATCGCTGTGGAAAACACCCCAGCAACTTCTCGAAACGTTAAACACAAGATTATCATATAATCCAGCAGTTAGTCTCCTAGATATATATCCAAGAGAAATAAAAACATGTGTCCACACAGAAACTTGCACACAAATGTTTATAGCAGAATTATTTACAATACCCAAAAGGTGGAAACAGCCCAGATGTCCATCAACAGATAAATGGATGAACAAATTGTGGTGCACATGCAATTAAATATTACTTAGTCATAAATATTATTTCGCTATAACATGGATGAATCTTAAAAACATTATGCCCAGTAACAGAAGCCAGGTACAAAAGGTCACACAGTGAATTACTTCTTCTATGCGGTTTATCTTGAACACACAAATCCATAGAGACAGAAAGTGGATTAGACATTACCAGGGAGAAGAGACTCCCTCTATTTCCCATCCTCTCATTCTAGAATTCTGGTTTATTAACATAGTGGAGTGCCAGCACTAGTCGTCTAATTTGTGTATGTTTTTCTTCCCTATTTTTCATCTCTTTGTCTTTTATCTCTAGCTTCCAAAAGATTTCAACAATGTTTTCCAACTCTTTCACTGAGTCGTAACTTTTTGTCATATATGGTTTTAATTTCTAAATGTTCATCTTTATTCTCTGAATGTTTCTGTCCCATAATATCTCATTGCATTACATGATTACTTAGGTACAAAGTGTTTTTCTGGGGTAATAAAAACGTTTTTAAAATACAAGTTGCTAGAAATTGCACAACATAGTGAATGCACTATCACTGAACTCCACTTTAATATGGTTGATTATATGTTATGTGAATTTCAACTTGATAAAAACATAAACATAAATAAATGGAAATGGAATATTTTTAAAATTTTCCTTTTAAGACAATCTTGTTTTCTGATAAATGCCACAGGTTAAAATTACTACTTTGAAGAAAAAATAGACAAGGATTCTGTTCTTGCATAAAATAACCATTCTGTGGGGAGCTGTCCAGAGCCACCTGGGACTAACCTCAAAACTTTAAAGAAGAGAGGGTGGGAAAGGAGGAGCAGGAATAGGAAACCCAATTTGTGACTCATGAAGATGAGCTCCCTAAGTATGATTCTACCAACGCTGTCCACACGTCGGGACTTAGTCCAATGATGCCTGTTTCCTCTCGATATGCTACAGGTAAACATATTATATATTCTACATTACTTAGACATATACTAGAGAAATAAACTTTAACAGAATAAAGTTGTCAAATTATACAAGTATGAAATAAACTGAAGAAATGAATCAGAAAAGAAAAACGAAACCAGAAAATGGCACTAACTGACCCCATCTTTGGCCCTAGGATAGAAGGTATTTGCGAATTCACCTGCTCACTAGAATTTGGTGGCAACCCCAACATCAACATTTGCAGTACTTCCTGGGTCACTCATGGCCAAGTGCAGAGTGGTGAAAACTCTGAGCCTCCTGCATGCATGTTCACACGCCTGCCTCTTGCTTCTGTTGCCTTCTGTAAACAAGCATCCTTTTGCAGCATACTTCCTGCCACATTTTTGCATTTTTGCACTTTTTGTTGCTGATTTCTGTCTAGCGTGCCTTCCCCAGGCCTGATGCTGAAGTGCTGTCTCGCATCCCTGAGCAGAAAAAGGCAAAGTCTATAATGAAATCACACTCACATACACACAAACAACTTTGTCAGGAGGGTTTATCTTTCATTTGTCTTCATGTATTTTTAGTTTTAATCTTTATTTTTTACCAAAGCTATCCTTGCACAGAGGCAACCCTTTTTCCTCCTTTACCAACACTTTGGACAATAGCTCCCTCTTTCTATATCACATGCTTGCGATGACCCTTTTCTCTTGAGCTCCTACCTAGGCAGCCCAGGACTCAGCCTGCTCCCGCCCCCAGGCCCCATCATCCTCAAACGGTTGCACTGTAACTTGGGTTAGATCAATATTCAACATTTACGCTTTTGTGGTTGTACAAATTCAGTTGACAGATACAATGCGGAATAAACCATGAGCCTGTTATTTAACAAAGATTGTGTTGTTTCAAGAGTTAAGAATTGTTTTTAATTTGGTTATTCTCAACTAATACAATGCTAAATCTTCTCTCAAAGATTTCAAACACATGCAATTTCTCCCATTTCTTCCTGAAGAGGGAAGCATCTAGACAAGCTATCCTCCACTGGATGCACAGACACCATTCTGAGACCTCCCTGACCCACCATCCTGGGAAAGCCCTTTCCCCTTTCTCAAATCCCTGCTTCCTTCCTTCCTGGTCTTCCCTCCACTTTGGTGAGGTGCCTGCTCCAGCGGCTTCCTCAGAAAGAGTGTAGAGGTGAATGTTGTCTGAAAATGCCTGATAATACCTGAGAATGTGTGTAGGCTGATTGAGAGTGGGCTGGCTGTACAATTTGCAGGTGGAAACCCTTTCACGGCCACGCTGGGCTGGCCTCATGGCTGCCCTGCAGACGGCTCATTGCTGGGCCCACGCGTTTATCTGCAGCCTCCACAGCTTTGCACACTAAACTGAAGTTTCCCAGTGTTGTGTCTTAGGTTGGGCTCTTGTTTTTTTATTTCAATCAGAAAAATAATGTCTTTTAGTTCTGGAAATTTTTTCTTGAATTATTTTAATGATGTAATTCCCTGTATTTCCTCTGCCTTCTCCTTCTGGATTCCTTATTTATTAACATAATGAACCTCCAGGACTAGTTGTCTAAGTTTTGTATTTTTCCTTTCATATTTTCTGTCTTTGCCTTTTAGCTCTGGCTTCCAGAAGATTTCTTCAACAATATTTTTCAACTCAAATTTTAACTTGTGATCACAGGTTTTTAATTTCTAACAGCTCCTCTTTATCCTCTGAATGTTTCTAATAACATCTTGTTCTCATTTGATGGTTATGACATCATCTCTAACCCTCCTCGGGATATTAATGATTATGCATTTTAGTTTTCTTCTGCTTAAAAAGTCTTCAAATTTTTGTATTTGTTCTTTATTGTTTATTCCATTCTCTATCTTTCCAGCTATGAATTTTCCTAATATGCACAGTAACTGTTGGTGCTCTGTTCCTAGTTTAAATGAGAAGTATTAAACAGCTGACTGATCAGGAAATACAGACACACTGCATTTCAAGGCACCGTGTCCCCCCTGCAGTGGGCCCCAGATACATTCAGTCCTTCAGAGGCGGAGCACAGACTTCCCTTCAGTTGCTCATTGAAACCTGAGTTCTAGCAATGTTCTTTCTCTTCAAGCATCTCCAGGACTAGATTTGGAAAACACACCCTCTCTGCTTCCTTCTTTAAGGCGACCGACTCCCTGAGGGCTGGGAGGCTGTCATAAACCCCTCTCCAAACACAGCTTTCTTCCTCTGGGGCCAGTGGAGTGAACGCTGCCATCCATGATGCCGAGATTCATCTGTCCCAGGATCATCTGTGATGCAGCCTGAAGCGTCTCTTGCTAAAAAAGAAGAACTACAAGTTAAACTTCTCTAAGGGAGTGGGAGGCTGGGCATGGTGGTACACGCCTGTAATCCCAGCTACAGGGGAGTCTGAGGCGGGAGAATCGTTTGAACCCAGGAAGTGGAGGTTGTAGTGAGCAGAGATTGCACCACTGCACTCCAGCCTGGGTGACAGAGCAAGACTCCGTCTCAAAAAAAAAAAAAAAGAGTGGGTGTAGGTGGGAGAGGGGAGAGAGTGTGGGGGTGGGGAACAGCTCAAGTGCAGGTTGGCATGCCCGGAAAGGGACTTGGTCCCTGCACTCAGGATCAGCCATGCAGCTTCCTGAAGCCTCCACACCAGCCCACCCAGAGTACGCTGGCAACCACCCAAGTCCAGGCAGGCACCTGCAGGGAGATGCTGCCAACAGGAAGAAGATTTGGATGCTTGGTCGATTTCAGAGAAAATAAAATTTTATATAAAATTCATATGCACACAAAGAGTTTTAGAATCACTGTCAGGTGGAACATTCTACAGAATCAATACTGTAAATAGGGATCAGTCCAGCGACACTTGTGCTGCCTAGCACGGAGGGCTGTCAGTCAACGTGCTTGCCCTTTCTTCAATCGCAGTAAACAGGCACCACAGCCTTGGAGTGCAAAGCACTGGCTTTTCAGGAGACCCAGCTGAGAGGTACAGATTGTGTATCCATAGAATTACATTTTTAAACATGTTCAAGGTTATTTTTAACCTTTTATACTCCTTTCTGGTTTTCACTGTTCAGAGGCTATTTTAAAGCTCTTCCTCCTTCATTAACTATGGGAATGCAGAGGACACTTAACTGCAAATTGTGAATGGAGGAGGAAGGGGCCACCACAAGCAGGGAAGCCTCTGAGCTGACTCCGAGGAGAGAGGGGCACACCTGAGTGAAAAGAATAGCACACCTGGGTCAGGGGAGGGGCACACCTGGGTCAGGGAAGGGGCACACCTGGGTCAGGGGAGGGGCACACCTGGGTCAGGGAAGGGGCACACCTGGGGCAGGGGAGGAGCACACCTGGGTCATGAGAGGGACACACCTGGGGCAGGGGAGGGGCACAGCTGGGTCAGGGGAGGGACACATCTGAGACAGGAAAGGGCCAAGGCTGTGGACAACCCCCTGGATCACTGTCCATCCATACCCCATCCTAGTTCTCATGGCCCCTGGCTCCAGTGTATCACCTGTGCTGTGACCCCCTTGGTATTCTGTTCCCATGCTGGCCTGGGGCACTGGCCCCAGCTTATGTCTGCCTGCAGTGATTGTATCTGTGTGACGTGCAGTAGCAGCATCTCATATTTTCAAGTTTGTCCTCTGTTTCTCCCCCTGCAAACCAGACTGCATCATTGCTGGTGGTTGCCCCACTGCACTCTCTCTTGCTGCTGAGCCTGGCCTCCTCTAGGGGGTGGTTTCAGTCTGCACTCTGGAGCCTCTTCACTGCTAGATTTGGGGTAGGCGAGGGGTACTACTCATGCTTTCTCATGTAATAAAAACTGAGTAGCATCTTGTTTCCGTAAACATTCTTTAGGAATCTTCCATCCTGGATGCATCTTCTTTCCCCTTTAAATTCCTCCATGCTGTGCTCAGGCCTCACCTCTGCCATTCCACTGCCTGGGCCACCTCTCAAGGAATCTCACTCCTTCCAGCTTCACCTTCACTCCTCTTGGATGCAGTGGTTCCGCTGCTTCTTTGCAGAGCCTCAGCTGAAGAGAGACGTTGTGGACTTGGATGTCATCGTGAGAGTTTGGAAAGTGGATGGAGGGGAGGGAGTACAGGGGAGAGGGAGGTGCACAGCACTGTTCCCCCTACTCCTACAGTGGGGAGCTGACTGGTTAACACAAACTGGGATGGAACCCAGCAGTGCGGGGGAGTCTGAGAAAATGAGAATGAATATTAAACAAAGATGTGATGATTGGAAGAAAGTGAGATTTGACAGGTCCAGCTGAGGATTTATTTCACTTTAAAGCATAAGAACCAAACACAAAAGTAATGTGTCTTAATTTCCTTCAAAAGCGTGCATCAGACATTGTGGACTCCTATTTTGTGTGAGTGTGTGTGTGTATGTATTTCTGTATCTAAGTACAGATCAGATGCTGTTACTTATTTTTTGTGGTTTTACTTATTTTTTGAGATTTTTAAATTATTTTTTGTTTTTACTTATTATTGTTTTTCAGAGTTTTTCTTTTTCATTGAAGTAAACTACTCATGCAGTCAAATGCCCGTATCTGAAGGATACATGTTGGAGTTTGGTGAACACATGCATTCATAGAAATACCATGCCAGTATCTGAAGAGTACATGTTTGAGTTTGGTGAATGCATGCATTCATGGAACTATCATCCCAGTATCTGAAGGTACATGTTGGTCTTTGGTGAACACATGCATTCATGGAACTACCATGCCCGTATCTGAAAGGTACATATTTGAGTTTGGTAACAACTCATGTATTTATGGAACTACCTTGCTAGTATCTGGAGGGTACTGTATTAGTCCATTTTCATGCTGCTATGAAGAAACACCTGAGACTGGGTAATTTATAAAGGAGAGAGGTTTAATGGACTCACCATTCTACATGGCTGGGGATACCTCCCAATCATGGCAGAACGTGAAGGAGGAGCAAAGACATGTCTTATAGGGTGGCAGGCAAGAGAGCATGTGCAGGGGAAATGCCCTTTATAAAACCATCAGATCTCGTGAGACTTATTCACTATCAAGAGAACAGCATGGGGAAACCCACTCCCATGATTTGATTACCTCTCATTGGGTATGGAAACTACAATTCAAGATGAGATTTGGGTGGAGACACAGCCAAACCATGTCATTCTGCTGCTGGCCCCTTCCAAGTCTCATGCCCTCACACTTCAAAACCAATCATGCCTTCTCAACAGTCCCCCAAAGTCTTAACTTATTTCGGCGTTAACTCAAAAGTCCACAGTCCAAAGTCTCCTCTGAGACAAGGGAAGTCCCTTCCACCTATGAGCCTATACAATCAAAAGCCAGTTAGTTACTTTCTAGATAGAATGGGAGTAGAGGAATTCGGTAAATACACCCATTCCAAATGGGAGAAATTGGCCAAAACAAAGGGGCCACAGACCCCATACAAGTCTGAGATCTAATAGGCAGTCATTATACCTTAAAGTTCCAAAATGATCTCTTTTGTCTGCATGTCTCACATCCAGGTCATGCTAATGAAAGAGGTGGGTTCCCACAGCCCTGGGCAGCTCTGCCCCTGCGGCTTTGCAGTGTACAGCCCACCATCCTGACTGCTTTCACAGGCTAGTGCTGAGTTTCTGCAGCTTTTCCAGGTGCATGGTGCAAGCAGTCAGTGGATCTGCCATTCTTGGGTCTGCCTAGACCCCAGCTTCACTAGGCAGTGCCCCAGTAGGGTCTCTGTGTGGGGGCTCTAATCCCACATTTCTCTTCTGCACTGATTTAGCAGAGGTTCTCCATGAGGGCTCTGCCCCTGCAGCACACCTCTGCCTGGATATCCAGGCACTTTCATACATGCTCTGAAATCTAGGCCAAGGTTCCCAAACCTCAATTCTTGTCTTCTGCACACCTGAAGGACTGGAATCACGTGGAATCTCCCAAGGCTTGGGGCTTTCACCCTCTGAAACCATGGCTCAAGCTGTACATTGGCCCCTTTTAGCCATGGCTGGAGCAGTTGGAATGCAGGGAACCAAGTCCCAAGGTTGCACACAAAAGGGGGGCCCTGGACCCAGTCCAGGAAACCATTTTTCCCCCTACGCCTCCATGCCTGTCATGAGAGGAGCTGCTGTGAAGGTGTCTGACATGCCAAGAGACATTTTCCCCATTGTCTTTGTGGTTAACATTTGGCTCCTTGTAACTTATGCAAATTTTTGCTGCCAGCTTGAATTTCTCCCCAGACAATGGGGTTTCTTTTCTACTGCATCATCAGGCTGCAAATATTTCAAAGTTTTATACTCTGCTTCCTCTTAAACTCTTTGCTGCTTAGAAATTTCTTCCACCAGATACACTAAATCATCTCTCTGAAGTTCAGATTTCCACAGATCTCTAAGGCAAGGGCAAAATGCTACCAGTCTCTTCACTAAAGCATAGCAAGAGTGACCTTTACTCCAGTTCTCAACAGTTGTTCGTCTCCATCTGAGATCACCTCAGCCTGGACTTTATTGTCAATATCACTATCAGCATTTTTGTCAAAGCCATTCAATAAGTCTCTAGGAAGTTCCAAAGTTTTCCACATCTTCCTGTCTTCTGAGCTCTCCAAGTCTCTAGGAAGTTCCAAACTTTCCCACATTTTGCTATCTTCTTCTGATCCTTCCAAACTGTTCCAACCTCTGCCTGTTATCCAGTTCCAAAGTCACTTCCACATTTTTGGGTATCTTTACAGCAGCACCCCAATCCCAGTACCAATTTACTGTATTAGTCCATTTTCATACTGCTGTGAAGACATACCTGAGACTGGGTAATTTATAAAGGAAAGAGGTTTAATTGACTTACAGTTCAACATGGCTAGCTATGCCTCACAATCATGGCAAGAATGTGAAGGAAGAGCAAAAGCATGTCTTACGTGACAACAGGCAAGAGAGCATGTTCAGGGGAACTGCCCTTTATAAAACCATCGGATCTGGTGAGACTTACTCACTATCATGAGAACAGCACAGGAAAAATCCACCCCTGTGATTCAATTACCTCCCACCAGGACCCTCCCACAACATGTGAGGATTATGGGAGCTACAATTCAAGAAGAGATTTGGGTGGGGACACAGCCAAACCATATCAGGTGCATATTTTAGTTTGGTGAACATATGCATTCATGGAACTATCATGCCAGTATCTGAAGGGTACATGTTGGTCTTTGGTGAAAACATGCATTCATGGAACTACCATGTCCATATCTGAAGAGTACATGTTGGGATTTGGTGAACACATGAATTCATGGACCTATCATGCCAGTATCTGAAGGGTACATGTTGGGGTTTGGTGAACACGTGTATTCAGGGCACTACCATGCCCGTATCTGAAAGGTACATGTTAGTGTGTGGCAAACACATGCATTCATAGAACTAACATACCAGTATTTGAAGGGTACATATTAGTGTGTGGGTGAACACATGCATTCATGGACCTATCATGCCAGTATCCGAAGGGTACATGTTAAGGTTTGGTAAATGCATGCATTCATGGAACTACCACTCCAGTTGTGTTAGTTTCCCATGGCAGCTTTAACAAATTACTGCAAATTTCATGGCTTAAATGAACACACATTTATGCTTACACAGTTCTGGCAGCTAAATGACCAATGGGTTTCACTGGGACAAAATCAAGGTGATGGCAAAGCCCTGCTTCTTTTGGGGGCTCTAGAGTCCATCTGCTTCCTTCCCTTCTCCAGCATCTGGAGGTCACCTCATTTATTGGCTTGGGTCCCTGAACTGCATCACCTTTTCTTTCTTGTGTCCATTGTTTTCTCATCTTCTTCCTCATCTGTCTGCAAATCTCCCTCTGCCCCCCTTTCATAAAGACACATGTGATTACATTTAGAGCTCACTGGGGTAACCCAGCATGATCCACAAATTTCAAGCTCCTTAACTTAATCACATTTGCAAATTCCTTCATCCATGCAACATTCCCAGGTTCTCAGGATGTCTTTGGAGGCCATTCTTCAGATGACCACACTAGTCAAGATGGGTAAATATCTCTGTTGTCCCAGGACATCCCATTCTGCTCCAACTGCATCAGGAAACAGCCAGTAACTCCTGCAGACACTGAGGCTCTGGTTCCTGTCAAGACAGTGTCTGTTCTTAAACTTCCTATCAAGAGAATCATGCAATACTTACTCTTATGCCTGGGTTTTTTTTTCCTGACCATATTTTTCAGATTGTGTTGTTGTGTGCAATTCCTTTATATTGCTCAGTAGTATTTTGCTGTATGTATGATTGTATCATCTTTTTAAAATCTGTTTTCAGATTGATGGGTACTTGGATTGGTTAAGTCTTTGGCAATTATGAGTAAAGCTACTACAAACATTCTTGTACAAGTATTTTTGTGGATGGTTATTTTTATACTTTTGGGGTAAATATCAGTGCAGTAAAAGAGTCATAGAGCAGGTGTATTTTTACCTTAATGAGAAAATGCCCGTTTCCAAAGTGCTTGCAAGTTCTATGGCCCTTCCTGAGCATCTGTGAGTGTTTAAGGTGCTTTGCAACCACCTCAACAATCAGTGTGGTTGAATTTTTAATCTTAGCAAATGGTATACACTATGCAGAGTGGTATCAGCTGACATTAATTACATTACCCTCATATCTAATATTTTTGATATTTTAATGTTTTTATTGAACACGAATATATTCTTTAGTGGAATATATGTATAAGTCATTGAATCATTTGTATTTATTTATTTTTGTTTGTTGGAGCTCTATATGTTCTTTACAGAAATGTTTTGCATGATATGTGTATTATGAATATTTTCTCTAAGCCTGTTTTGCTTTTGTGTTGTCTTAATGATCTGTTTTAAATAGAAGAATTTTTAACTTTGATACAGCTTAATTTTTCAATTTGTTCCTTAGGTAAATGCCTCATTTTGTTCTCTGTAAGAACTTTTTGCCTACTCCAAGGTTGCCAGAATATTCTCCTATGTTTTCTTTTAGAAGCTTAATAGTGATAGCTTATATTTTGTATTAATCTATGAAACATAATTTACATGTGTAGTGAGAAGTAGGGATACAGGTTGCTTTTTCTCCACGTTTTCTTTCAGTTACTCCAGCACCGTTTAAAAGAAAATATTCCTTTCTCCATTTAACTTCTCTAGAACTTTTGTCAGAATTCAATTTACCTCCCATGTGGGTGTCTATTCTGTGCTTCTGCTTGTTTCATTGATGGAATGGTCCATGTGTGTACTAATATCACACTGTCTTTTTTTTAAATTTATTATTATTGTACTTTAAGTTTTAGGGTACATGTGCACAATGTGCAGGTTAGTTACATATGTATATATGTGCCTTGCTGGTGCGCTGCACCCACTAACTCATCATCTAGCATTAGGTATATCTCCCAATGCCATCCCTCCCCGCTCCCCCCACCCCACAACAGTCCCCAGAGTGTGATGTTCCCCTTCCTGTGTCCATGTGTTCTCATTGTTCAGTTCCCACCTATGAGTGAGAATATGCGGTGTTTAGTTTTTTGTTCTTGCGATAGTTTACTGAGAATGATGATTTCCAATTTCATCCATGTCCCTACAAAGGACATGAACTCATCATTTTTTATGGCTGCATAGTATTCCATTGTGTATATGTGCCACATTTTCTTAATCCAGTCTATCATTGTTGGACATTTGGGTTGGTTCCAAGTCTTTGCTATTGTGAATAGTGCCGCAATAAACATACGTGTGCATGTGTCTTTATAGCAGCATGATTTATAGTCCTTTGGGTATATACCCAGTAATGGGATAGCTGGGTCAAATGGTATTTCTAGTTCTAGATCCCTGAGGAATCGCCACACTGACTTCCACAATGGTTGAACTAGTTTATAGTCCCACCAACAGTGTAAAAGTGTTCCTATTTCTCCACATCCTCTCCAGCACCTGTTGTTTCCTGACTTTTTAATGATTGCCATTCTAACTGGTGTACACTGTCTTTATTGCTGGAGTTCTATAGTAAGTCTTGAAATTAGGTAGATTGTGTCCTGCTGTTTTGTTCTTCCTTATCAGAAGTATTTGGGTTATTCTGAGTCCTTTGCATTCCATATAAATTTTAGATTTAGCTTGTAATTTTTTTCAAAAGCATACTGTTGAGATTTTGATTGGGGTTGCATTGAATCTAAAAATCTATTTGTGGATATTTGAATTCTTAACAAGATTGAATGTCTAAATTAATGAAAATAGTTCTATCTCCATTTGCTTAGGTCTCCTTTAATTTCGCTATATATGTTTTGTTCATTTTTATAAAATATGCTCCTAAATACTTTGTTTTTTCATTCTATTATAAATAACATTTCATCTCATTTTCCACAAGATTGATGCTACCATATGGAAGCATCAATTTTTATATTTATTTTGTGTCTTATAGCCTTGCTAAATTCACTTACTAATTCTCATAGTTATTTTGTATATTCCTTAGAATTTTTTGCATAAATAATTGTGACACTGTGAGCAAAGACAGTTTTGCTTCTTTCTTCTCAATCTATATACCTTTTTATTTCTTTTTCTTGTGTGATTGCACTGACTAAAAGCTCTGGTTCAATGTTGACTTGACATAATCAGAAAGAATATCTTTGTCTCATTCCTGACTGTAGGAGGAAAGCCTTCAGCATTTCACCATTAAATGAGCTGTAGGTTTTTCATAGATGCCCATTAACAGATTAAGGATGTTTCTTTTTATTCTATGTTTACTCTTGCTGAAAGTTTTCTTTAACATGAATGCATGTTTAATGTCATCAAATATTTTCTACATATATTAAAATGATCGTATCATTTTTCTTCTTTATTCTGTTAACATACTGATTTTTATTGATAGATTTTCAAATGTTAAATCAACCTTGTATTCCTGGGATATATCCCACTTGATAATGATCTTTTATCCTTTTATTTGCCAGTATTTTGTTACAAGGCTTTTGAGATTATGTTCCTGGAGAATAATGCCTTTGTCATGCTTGGTATCAGGGCTGCGTGGGCTCACAGAATGTACTGCAACGTGTCCTCCGGTGTCCTCTACTCTCTGTCAGAGTTTACGTTTCTGTTATTCCTTCCAGCATTATTCTAGACAGCGCCACCTAGACTCAAAGCATCTTTATGGCAAGGTTGTTTTTATAAGCTTCAATATCCTTTAATACAAAGGTTCAAATTTTTTACTAGACATATGGTTATTCAAATTTTTAACACATTTTTGTGCCATTTTTATTAAGTTGTATGTGAAGGAATTTCTCCATTTTCTCCAAGTTATCAAATTTACTGGAATAATTTTGTTCATAATATTCCCTCATAATATTTCTAAATTTTTGTAGAAATTGCAGTGAGATCTGCTTTTTTATTTCTGATGATAGTAAGTTTGCGTTTTCCCATTTTTCTTGATTGGTATTTCTAGAGGCTTGTATTTTTTTTTCCTGTTCAAAGAACCAACTTACAGTATTTATAATTGTCTTTATTGTTTACATTTCTCTATTTTACTTATTTCAGCTCTTTATTATTTATCTTATTCTATTTATTCGGGTTTAATTTTTTTCTTTTTCTAGTTCCTTAGGTGGAAATATAGAATACATTTATTGTTATTTTCTAATATCAGCATTAAAAGCTCTGGATTTTCTTATAAACACTGGTATTGCTATGTTTATTTTCATAGAGTTCAAATATTTGTAAAAATGTTTCTAGGGCTTTCATCCTTTTCCCATGAGTTATTAAAAATGTGTTGATTTAATTTCCAAGAATTTGGGTGTTTTCTAGATTTGGGGGCAGTTGTATCAATTTCTGAGAAACGATGTTAAAAATCTTCACTATAATTTTGTATTTGACTTTTTCTCCTATTCATTCTATCATGCTTCTTTCATTTATTTTGAGGCACTATATTCAGCTACCTACATCACTAATGATTATTTGGTCTTCCTACAAACTTGAAATTTTTATAACCATTAAACACTCCTTTTTATTTCTTGTAATAATTCCTGCATTTAAGTCTACATTATCTGGTACTAATATAACCAATTTAACTTTCTTATATTGATTGCCTGGTATTTTTTTTCATCATTTTACTTTCAACTTATGTTTCTTTATATTTAAAGTCTCTTGCAGGCAACATGTAATTAAGTCTTACATTTTTATTCAGTCTGACAATCTCTGCAATTTAATTGTAATATTTGGCCCATTTACAATTACCATAATTATTGATATAGTTGGGTTTCCAACTTGAAATCTTAAGACTGGCATGCGAATGAAGCTAAGCTATCCTGATAAGTGAAAAAACAGATGGTGAATAAATAAAAAACCTCAGCTGATAATTAGCTAACCCCTGGCCAACACCCTGCCAAACACCAGACTCTTAAGTGAGGCCATCCTACATCATGCATCAGCTGCCTCCAGCCACCAACAGACCTGCCAACTATCCACTGAATGAAAGAGCCCTCCAGAGAGTGGCTGAAGAACCACCTGTCTAACCTACATAATTGTGAGCTGAATACAATGACTATTATTTGAACCACTAAGTTTTGGCGTCATTTGTTACCTAGCCAAAATTAACTGATACACTATCTCACTGACTACTGTTCAATTAATTGACTAATTTAATTATACTTTCCTCTGATTATCCCACCTCTAATTTAGTCCAAATATTTTTTTGCCTGATAAATTTCCCACATTATGGATCTATCAAAAAATCTGTCAAGCCCACTTTTTGATTAAAAAAAATTTTTCCTAAATTTCACTTAGTGGATGATTTGAGATTGTTTGATGTCTAAGACTTCTTCCCATCTTTGAGAGATGACATGTTTTCTCAGACCATCACACTTCACCTACCTAAGCTTTCATTCTAATAATTAGGAGCCCTATTTTTCTTTTACTATATTTACTCATCCTTTACCTTTCCCGTTCTTTCAAAAACGTATCTTCAATATTTTATCAATTATAGCACCTTACCTAGGCAACCAAAACTCTCACTCATGTCTACTATTGAATCAGTACTTAGGTAGGAACTATAGTGTTGCTGAGAAGAATTAATGGCCCTGAAAATCAAAACACATGGGAATATTTGTATATTTATATATAGTCATCCTGAAAATATTCCAGGGAAAGAATGAGACCCTTTAAAAAGTGTTGCTGGTCATCAACCCACAAATATGTCTAAACATAATAAGTTTGTGGATATAGGTCATGGGCACATTGTCGTCAATATATGTCACTGATGAGAAAAACTAGCTCTCAAGCTTACCTCCATCCTGCAGATAAATCAGGATATAAACTGAGAACTTTGCCACAGCCAGTGCAGAGGGCACTCAACTGCAGTCACATGCTATCAATACTGGTGAGAGTCCCATGTTCTTGCTGATTATGGCATAAAACAAGATTTTGCACAAAAATGCATTTAACATTTTATTTTACATATATATATGTATATGTATATATAAATTTCCATTTACTAACATATTTGGAGCCCCAGAATAATTTTTACTATAAAATTCAGGGTGCCTGAGAAACAGCTCCAAAGACCAGAATATGAGGTATTGCTGTTGGCTAAACTATATTTGTTTTCATGCCCTTGCATTCTCAAAGCACAATGTTGTATTTATGGGAACGCTATATAAAACTTGGAAAATTAAACAAAAACAAACAGATATGGTTTGATTTTGAGTCATGGGAGTTCAAAAATTACCAGCTCAAAATGTGTTCATGGGACCTTCATGACTCTCATCTTTTAAAACAATATCATGATAGACGTGGCAAAGATACTTAACACATGCCACCAATCCCACACCATCACTCCACTTCTGAGCCATAAAATGTTTCTCTTGGGCCTGACATAGCAAGAGAGAGTTCCAGGTTCAGCAGGAGGCATCCCAAGGGTGTGGAAAATAAGAAACCATGAAACTTGGTACATCTGGAAACACTGAGCTGTATGTTGCAAGACAGGGGTGGAGAAGTTGACAGAGGCCTATAAGCAATCTTTGCCAGCCAATTTGCTCTATGAAGAACTATCTCTTCATCCATCTTCTTCTCATGATAGCTGTTGGGCATAACTATGGAACTTCAGAACTTAAGCTAAGTTCAGCAAGCAGAGATTCATTTTCATATTTACCCTCATAGATTCTAAAACACCCAGTAATTGTTTTAGGTATTCTAATTATTTATATAACCCTGTAAAGTCTAGAGACCTGCATAGAAGGACTGAAGGTAGAGACAATGTCCCCCAGCTGCACAGGATCAATTTAAACCATTTTTAGAATCTTGTTCTAGGTACCAAATGCCAATCTGCAAATCTCTTAGAGAGCCTGGGAACCCATGCTTAACCAAAAAAATCCACACAAGAACACAAAAGCTCCATCTAAAGGAAAGATGTTTCCTGACAGCGCGCTCTCTCTGAGCTCAGCAGTTGCTGTTCTCTGACACTGATGTCCACTCATCTGGTCATGTGGCTTACTCTCCTCTGCATATCCTTCTTTCCCTTCATTTTCTCCCAAAATGTAGAGAATGACAAAAGACATAAAAAACAAATGTGGGCCCTGGGACATGAAGAGGACAGAAATGAAACACTTTATCTGTCACACAAATGTCTATAAATTTCTGAAATAAGTTGGCTTTTTCACACCAGCACTATCAAGATTTTGTAGAAACACCACACGGATGGAAGGAGGAAGACAGAAGCGGAGGAGATTAAAAAAATGGCAGACAGGAGGCAGGATTAACTTGCAGCTCCCACTCAGATGGACAGAACAGCATGTAGAGACCCACATTGTGAACTTTTGCTCCAAGAACTACTGCAAAAACATACCAAGAAAGCCGAGAGAATCCACAGACTCTTTAAAGCAGGTGGATTGCTGCTGCAGGCTCCATGGAACATCTGAGGAACTGTGAGTCTGCTTGCTTTCTCAGCGGGAGGCTTGTACCCTGGGGCAAGTTCTCAGCCCTGCTCACCAGCTGCCTAGAAATAAACTCGGTGCTTTTGTGAGGCACGGTGTGAGTGAGACTAGCCTTTCAAGCTGTGGGCTGTGTAAAAGCTGGGTGAGGCTTGGCTGCTGGCATTCGCCCACCTCCATGGCAGTCTGTGTGATACAACAGAGATGGCCCCTGGGAACATAACTCCATTGGCCTGGGAACCACACCCCTGTCCCCCACAGAAGCCACAGCAAACCCCGCCCAAGAAGAGTCTGAGCTCAGACATGCCTAATTCTGCCCCCATGTGATGGTCTTTCTCTACCAGCCCTGGTAGCCAAAGAAAAAGAACATAATATCTTGGGATCTCTATGGCTCCACCCACCACCTGATCCTCCCTATACTACCACAGCTGATGTGCTCTTGAAAGCACCACCTCCTTGACGGAGGCCAACCAACACACAACCAGCACACTTAACAAAAATACAACCAAGGACCCCTCACAGAGCCCACTTCAGCCCCCTGCTACCTCCATTGGAGCAGGTGCTGGTATCCATGGCTGAGAGACCTGAAGACAGATCACGTCACAGGGCTCTTTGCAGACACTCCGCAGTACCAAGCCAGAGCCCAGTAACTTCACTGGGAGGCTAGACCCAGAAGTGAAATAACAATCACTTCAGTTCAGCTCTCAGGAAGCCCCATCCCTAGGCAAAAGGGGAGAGCACCACCTCAAGAGAGTACCCTGTGGGACAAAAGAATCTGTACAGTAGCCCTTGAGTCCCAGATCTTCCCTCTGACATAGTCTACCCAAATGAGAAGGAACCAGAAAAACAATTCCGGTAATATGAGAAAGCAAGGTTCTTTAACACCTCCAAAAGATCACACTACCTCACCAGCAACGGATCCAAACCAAGACGAAATCTCTGAATTGCCAAAAAAAGAATTCAGAAGGTCGACTATTAAGCCAATCAAGGAGGCACCAGAGAAAGGTGAAGTCCAACTTAAAGAAATTTTTTTAAAAAAAGATACAGGATATGAATGAAAAATTCTCCAGTGAAATAGATAGCATAAATAAAAAAACAATCACAACTTCTGGAAACGAAAGACACAGAGGATTGCAAAATGCACTGGAAAGTCTTGGCAATAGAATTGAACAAGTAGAAGAAAGAACTTCAGAGCTTGAAGGCAAGACATTTAAATTAACCCAATCCAACAAAGACAAAGACAAAAAAATTTTTAAATGAACACAGTCTCCAAGAAGTTTGGGATTATATTAAACAACCAAACCTAAGAATAATTGGTGTTCCTGAGGGAGAAGAGAAACCTAAATGTTTGGAAAACATATTTGAGGGAATAATCAAGGAAAACTTCCCCAGCCTTGCTAGACACCTAGACATCCAAATATAGGAAGCTCAAATAACACCTGGGAACCTCATCACAAAAAGATCATTATCTAGGCACGTAGTCATCAGGTTATCTAGAGTCAAGATGAAAGAAAGAATCTTAAGAGCTGTGAAGCAAAAGCATCAGGTAACCTGCAAAAGAAACCATATCAGAATAACAGCAGATTTCTTAGGAGAAACCCTACAAGCTATTATAGAAAGGATTGGGATCCTATCTCTAGCCTCCTTAAACAAAACAATTATCAACCAAGAATTTTGTATCCAGCAGAACTAAGCTTCATAAATGAAGGAAAGATACAGTCTTTTTCAGACAAACAAATGCTGAGAGAATTCGCCACTACCACACCAGCACTATGAGAACTGATAAAAGGAGCTCTAAGTCATGAAACAAATTCTTGAAATACACCAAAATAGAATCTCCTTAAAGCATAAATCTCACAGGACCTATAAAACAACAACAGAGTGGAGGAAAAAAAAAACAGGTATTCAGGCAACAAATAGCACAACGAATAGAATAGTACCTCACATCTCAATACTAACATTGAATGTAAATGGCCTAAATGCTCCACTTAAAAGATACAGAATGGCAGAATGAATAAGAATTCACCAACCAAGCATCTGCTGTCTTCAAGAGACTCACCTGACATATCAGGCTGACATAAACTTAAAGTAAAGGGGTGGAAAAAGATATTCCAGGCAAATAGACACCAAAAGCAAGCAAGAGTAGCTATTCTTGTATCAGACAAAACAAACATTAAAGCAACAGTAGTTAAAAAGACAAAGAAGGACATTATATAATGATAAAAAGGACTAGTCCAACAGAAAAATATCACAATCCTAAACTATGTGCACCTAACACTGGAACTCCCAAATTTATAAAACAATTATTACTAGACCTAAGAGACGAGATAGATAGCAACAAAATAATAGTGGGGGTCTTCAATACTCCATTGACAGCACTACACAGATCATCAAGACATAAAGTCAGCAAAGAAACAATGGACTTAAACTATACCCTAGAAGAAATGGACTTAACAGATATTTACGGAACATTCTACCCAACTGCAGAATATACATTCTATTCATCAGCATATGGAACATTTTCCAAGATAGACCCTATGATAGGCCACAAAACAAGTCTCAACTAATTTAAGAAAATCAAAACTATAGCAAGTAGTATCTCAGACCATAGTGGAATAAAACTGAAAATCAACTCAAAAAGGAACCCTCAAAACCACGCAAATGTATGGAAATTAAATAACCTGCTCCCAAATGATCATTGGGTCAACAATGAAATCAAGACGGAAATTAAAATATTCTTTGAACTGAATAATAGTGACACAACTGCAGCACTCAAAGGAAAGCTCATAGCACTAAATGCCTACATCAAAAAGTCTGAAAGAGCACAAATAGGCAATCTAAGGTCATGCCTCAAGGAGCTAGAGAAACAAAAACAAACCAAACCCAAACCAGCAGAAGAAAAGATATAACCAAGATCAGAACAGAACTAAATGATATTGAAAAAAAAATACAAAAGGTAAATGAAATAAAAAGCTGGTTCTTTGAAAAGACAAATAAAATTGACAGGCCATTAGTGAGATTAACCAAGAAAAGAAGAGAGAAGATCCTAACAAGCTCAATTAGCAATGAAATGGGAGATGTTACAATCGATACCACAGAAATACAAAATATCATTCAAGGCTACTATAAACACCTTTACGTGCGTAAACTAGAAAACCTAGAGGAGATGGATAAATTCCTGGAAATATACAACCCTCCTAGATTTAACCAGGAAGAAATAGAAACTCTGAATAGACCAATAACAAGCAGCAAGATTGAAATGGTAATTAAAAAGTTACTAACAAAAAACAGTCCAGGACCAGACAGATTCATAGCTGAATTATATCAGACATTCAAAGAATTGGTATCGATCCTACTGACATTATTCCAAAAGATAAAGAAAGAGAGAATCCTCCCTAAATCATTTTATGAAGCCAGTGTCACCCTAGTACCAAAAGCAGGAAATGACTTAGCAAAAAAAGAAAACAACAGATCAATATCCCTGATGAACATAGATGCAAAAATCCTCAACAAAATACTAGCTAACTGAATCCAACTGCATATCAAAAAGATAATTTACTGTGATCAAGTGGATTTTATACCACAGATGCAGGGATGGTTTAACATCCACTAGTCAATAGATGTGATACACTACATAAACAGAATTAAAAACAAAAATCACATGATCATCTCAATAGACACAGAAAAAGCATTTGACAAAATCCAGCATTCCTTTAGGATTAAAACCTTCAGCAAAATCAGCATAAAAGCTACATACCTTAAGATAATAAAATATGTCTATGACAAACCCACAGCCAACATTATACTGGAAGGGGAAAAGTTGAAAGCATTTCCCCTGAGAACTGGAACAAGACAAGGATGCCTACTTTTACCACTTCTATTCAACATAGCACAAGAAGTCTTAGCCAGAGCTTAGACAAGAGAAAGAAATAAAGGGCATCCAAATCGGAAAAAAAGAAGTCACACTGTTGCTGTTTGCTGATGACACGATCATATACCTAGAAAACCCTGAAGACTTATCCAAAAAGCTCCTAGAACTGGCAAATGAATTCAGCAAAATCACTAAAACAGCATGGTACTGGTACAAAAAAAAAAAAGACATATAGACCTGTGGATCAGAACAGAGAACCCAAAAATGAAGCCAAATGCTTACAGTCAACTGATCTTCCACAAAACAAAAATATAAAGTGGGGAAAGGACACCCTATTCAACAAATGATGCTGGGATAATTGGCAAGTCACATGTAGGAGAATGAAACCAGATCCTCATCTCTCACCTTATACAAAAATCAACTAAAGATGGATCAAAGACTTAAATCTAAGAACTGAAACTATAAGATTTCTAGAAGATAACGTTGGGAAAACCCTTCTAGACATTTACTTAGGCAAAGAGTTAATGACCAAGAACCCAAAAGCAAAACCAACAAAAACAAAGATAAATAGATGGGACTTAATGAAACTAAAAAGCTTCTGCACAGTAAAAGAAATAGTAAGCAGAGTAAACAGCCGACGCACAGGTGGGAGAAAATCTTTGCAAACTATGCATCTGACAAAGGACTAATATCCAGAATCTACAACAAACTCAAACAAATCAGCAAGAAAAAAAAAATCCCATCAAAAAGTGGGCTAAGGAAATGAACAGACAATTCTCAAAAGAAGATGTACAAATAGCCAACAAACATATGAAAAAAATGCTCAACATCACAATGATCAGGGAAATGCAAATCAAAACCACAATGAGATACCACCTTACTTCTACAAGAATGACCATAATCAAAAAATCAAAAAATAATAGGTGTTGGCATGGATGTGGTAAAAATGGAACAGTTTTACACTGTTGGCAGGAATGTAAACTAGTACAACCACCATGGAAAACAGTGTGAAAATACCTTAAAGAACTAAAATTCCTTAAAGAACCACAATTTGATCCAGCAATCCCACTCCTGGGTATCTACCCAGAGGAAAAGAAGTTATTATATGAAAAAGATAATTGTACATGCATGTTTATAACAGCATAATTTGCAATTGTAAAAATATGGAATCAGCCCAAATGCCCTCAATCAATGAGTGGATAAAGAAAATGTTGTATATATATGTATATATTATGGAATACTATTCAGTCACAAAAAAGAACGAAATAATGGCATTTGCAGCAATCTGGATGGAATTGGAGACCATTATTCTAAGTGAAGTAACCCAGAAATGGAAAACCAAATATCGTTTGTTTTCACTCATCAGTGGGAGCTCAGCTATGAGGATGCAAAGGCATAAGAATGATACAATGGACTTTGGTGACATGAGGGAAAGGGTGGGAGGGGGGTGAGGGATAAAACACTACACATTGGGTATGGGGTACATGGCTTGGGCGATGGGTGCACCCAAATCTCAGAAATCACCACTAAAGAACTTATTCATGTAACCAAACACCACCCATTCCCCAAAAACCTATTGAAATAAAAAAAAAATAGAATCTGAGCACACACATACACACACACATACACACAAATAAATAAATACATTTTTAAAAAGTGAAAAAAAGAAAGAAACAGCACACTGCATTGGTATGAGCACCGCACCAGAGCAGGAGATCACGTCGGAGCCTCTGTCTGCCTGCCACACCCTGCTCAAAAACAACAACTACAAAAAAAAGAAGACTCCAAAAAAGAATAGAGGTCTCTAAGGTTTCCTTGTAGCGCTAAAGGTTTCTGTTCTCAATGCCTGTTGTGTCCAGCCTGCCTCAGGGCTCAGAAGGCTGCCTGGGAGGAGCCGACCCCTCCCCGTCCAGAACAGCTCAGCGCTGTTCATAACTTAAGGAGCCGTGAGACACCATCATTGTCACTGAGATGCTCATCTGGGAAGCTGACTCACAGGTTCTTTCTGCAAAGCACCAAGGACAGTTTGTTGAAGAGAACCTGAGAATTCTAGTTGAAATTCATGGGAATCGACTTCTGAAGAAACCTAGTGCTATAAGGGACAAACAAACAAAAAGGCCCTCAAGTGTCTGGCCTTGAAGCATCTAGAGACGCCAAAGAACTGACTGCTGAGTGGAGTGTTCCTGGGAGGCCAGTGACATGAGTGGTGACAGGCCAGGTGTGGGTGGCGACTTTACACTGCCCGGTGTAGCTTAGAAAAGGTAAGGGAACATGAGCGTGTCAGCACGGTCCGCAGGGTCCTGCAGCAGGAAGACAGTCTTCCCATAGCTGATCACCCCTTTAAAGTAGGTTTGCCACTCCATCTTGAGATTCTCATCCTTCTCACCAATTTCCCAAAGTAGCAACACGTTTTTCCCTATCTGTTTGCTTCATGTGATCTCAAAATCAAAGTATCACATGCGCAACGCCCTTCCTTCTGCATGCTCTCGACCAAGAGCTCCCTGGAGCAGGGCAGTCCTGGTGAGCCTGCCCTGTGTCTTACAGCGGTATTTATAATGGCCAATCCTCAGGATGGGCCCACTTTCCCACGCACCCTCCTTGTCACATGGCTCCTCTCGCCTCTCTTGCCACCCGGCTGCTTCCTGGAGGTGCAGCAAGTGAAGGTGGGCGTGATGACTGAGACAGGTTTTATACTAATCTTTTTAGATCCAAAGTAAATGTGTTTTAATGTCTAAACATTAATATTACTTTAGATGCTTAATATACTTTTAAATTTATTTTATGGCACGGCTACTAGCCTGAAAGAGAAACACCACACTACCAGCTGCATTGGAAAAGAGGATAAATTACTACCAATTGTTCCTTTAGGTTAGACACCAGGTTAAACATTTTTCATTTATGAGCTAACTTCATGTACACAATTATCCTACGTGATAGGGACTCTTGTTCCTGTTTTGCAGACAAGGAAGCTGAAATGTAAAACTTGCCTAGGGTCACATAGTCTGAATACAACTCTGGGATTCTGACTCCAAAGCCACACCCCTCCTGCTCCTCCCCACCTGCCCCACCCACATCCTCCTGTCCCCCTGAGCACATCCTCTGCCATCCATGGCTTCCTTCTATCTGGGGACACAAAAGCCTCTCTTTATGCCTGGCCAGACATCGCAGACGAGTATGGTAAAAAATGACCTTATACATCACAGTTGACCTTTTCGCATGATTTGCCATAGGTGGAGTGGGTGGAACCTGTACACACATTTCCATCTTTCACCTGTGGGATTCAAGAACTGTAGAGAACAGTGATTTACCCATGCTTTTTGTCAGTAGCAAAGCTAGGATCTGCTTCTCAGTCTCCATCTCTGTGATCACCCACAAGCCAAGTCCTACTCCAGCTACACACAGGACACAGGCATCCACACAGGGGGCAGAGCACACTTCCCTGAAAGCAAATGGTGTAAGTATTGGTATGTATCACTTGAATGAGACTTTTATGCAACTTATTTTACCTTATCTTTTCAAATCCAAAGTAAGTGTGTTTTAATGTCTAAACATTAATATTATTTTAGATGCTTAATATACTTTTAAATTTCTTTTCTGGCATGGCTATCATATTGTCTATAAATATAGGTTAAAATGTTCTACCAAAAGTATTATTACGTAGGCCATGGAACCTCATGAATTGTCTCAACTCTTGCCTAAAATGTCAGCGCTGGGTGATTTCCAAGTTGCAGGGACTCTGTGACTCCGATAGAGCCCTGGGCTTTTGGGTCCATATCACTGGGGTTCATTATCCAGCACCCACGGGTGAGTGGGACCCTGGGCTTTCAGGGCCATTTCACTGAGATTCATTATCCAGCATCCGCGGGTGAGCACGACCCTGGGCTTTCAATGCTGTGTAACTGGGGTTCATTATCCACACCCACAGATAATATATCTGTATGTCTCGGGCTGTGCTGGTCACCAGAAAAACAAGAAGTGAGATGGGATCCTTGTCTATTGAGGGCTCAGGGCTGAGTGGAAATCCATCCCATTTAGCCTGGTCCATGGCTCCAGCTGCAGACATGGTCCCCGTCACTGCAGATGGAGCGGAAGCTGACATCTGTGCTGCAGGACAGAGCATCTCCACATGGGCTACCTTGCACTGGCTGTCAGGAAGACCTGAATGTCTAGAGGTTTTCTCTCCCCGGTCTTTTTCTCTCTTGCTGTGGCCTTTGCCTTTCTCAGCAATGTGCAGAGCTTCTGAATTGACAGGCTTAAGAGATGAATATGGGTCTAAGCCAGCAACAGTTTTGATCGCCCATTGTGACTAACCTCACATCACCTGATGACAATTTCCACAGCAGCCTCTCCAGAGCCACTTCCGAGAAGGATGTGGTCAAGATCAGCATCCATTAGTTGGTACCTACAACCAGGCAGGTACAATTCAGATGTCACATTGCACCCAGGACCAGAAGGCTAGGTTTGACTGGGGCGAAAGCATGAGCCCCATTGACTGGGGTGAAAGCATGAAACCTCCCTGTGAAAAGCGCTCAGAGATGAAGAGAGGGTGTGGGGAGCAGCCCATGGCAGCTGGCATCACTCTGTGAAGTCAGGAGGCACCTGCTCATCCAGGAATACAGACGCAGTGCCCCAGGCCCACCAGGCAAACCAAGTTGGAGCAGAGACGTAGAAGCCTAGGGAAAAAATGTTTTCTGCTTTTGTTTCTTTATTTTACGTGATAATAAATGGGGGAAGAGAAAGAGTGGCCCAAGTTTATAGAAAAGAGTTGGGATTCCTATTACTAAAGGCTTGCTAATTCTTTTTTCTTTCTTTTATAAAAAAAATAACAATCAAACTTTTAAAATATATCCATGGATGGAATGAAAGGTACAAAGCGGTGCGGTAGACAGTTTCTCAGCACACCTCTACGTGGCCAGCCCCTCCCTGGAGTCACCACGGCACTGCCTGGCGCTTTTCCTCCAGACCAGGCCTTGCTCGCTGAATCCTAAACCCAGGAAAAGCATCCCAGGCTCTAGGTCCTGCCGTAACCAGCGTGGATCAGGAGTTCCCACCGGAAATTTACCTCTTAAAAACTTAGCAGTGAGCTGTGACCACACCACTGCACTCTAGCCTAGGCGAGAGAGTGAGACCCTGTCTCAAAAAAAAAAAAAACCTACACTAAAAGTTTTCCTTCCCTGAGCTCTCCTCCTCCACTCTGTAGCTGAGAACTTTAAACATGAAGGAGGCAGTGACCCCACCTGCCTTTAATTAAAAGCTCAATCCCACTGCAGAGCACCCTTAGACAACAACTTCTTCAGGATATTTGAAGTGTCAAGTCCAATCGAAAATGGAACCCGCATTCTAATCTCCGCTTCATAATGAGCACATGCTGCGTTGACTGCACGTGAGGTCCAAAGTGAAGGGGCTGTGGGCCCCGGATGTGCCGGCTCAAATCAAGCAACCCTGTGGCAGGTGCGCGGAGTGGCTGGCCCCCTCCAGCCTCTCTGCAAGCGTAGCACCGGCTGTTTACATCTTGGTGCTGTTCTGTCACTTACTAAGCCACCAGGGGAGATGAAACATTCTAGCTTTGGTGGTGCACAAGTGAGCGCCAGCTGTTTACATCTTGGTGCTTTCTGCCCGCACACACGCCCACACACATGCACCCACACACGTGCCCGCACACACGCCTGCACACACCCGTGCACACACCCACACACACACCCGCACACACGCCCACACACACGCCTGCATACACGTGCCCAAGCACACACGTGCCCACACACACGTGCCCCCCACACACGCCCACACACACACACCCACACACGTGTCCACACACACGGCCGCACACATGCCTGTGCACACAAGACACACACGCCCACACACAAGCCCACACACACGCCCACACACACATGCCCACACACACGTGCCCACACACACGCCCACACACACGTGCCCACACACACGCCCACGTACACGCCCACACACGTGCCCACGCACACACAGCCGCACACACCGACACACACACATATGCTCACACACACGTGCCCACACACACGCCCACATACACGCCCACACACGTGCCCACGCACACACAGCTGCACACACACCGACACACACTCACACGCCCGCACACACATGCCCACACACATGTGCCCACACACGCCCACACACACACGCCCACACACACGTGCCCACACACACAGGGCCACACACACTGACATGCACTCACACACACCCATGCACACACACCTGCACACACGTGCACACACACGCCTGCACACACGCCCACACATGCCTGCACACACACACGCCTGCACACGTGCCCGCACATACCCGCACACAGGCACACCCGTGCACACACACCCACACACCCGCACACACACACACCCACACACACATGCCCAGCAGATGTCTTCTACCAGCAGGGGAACGTGGGCAGCGAGGCCTGTCTCATGTGTTCCTAAAATGTGGACACGGGAGGGCACATCCTTGCCGGCCTCCCTCGCCATTCAGCCACGTGGGCTCAGCAGCGAAGCTCACCGCCTTCATTCACATTCACACTCGCGTTTATTCAGAGCAAGTGAATAAACGTGTCCTGATATTGCACTGTAACTGGTAAGTTCTTTTTCAAAAAGAGGGAGTATTCAGTATTTTATTATTTCTGCTTATTGAAACAGGCTCTTTTTTGGCTGACATCAGATTGTACAAGCATCTGCTTGTTGCTCCATTCCAAAAGCAATGTGAAAATCTGGTTTCTTAGTCTTTCCTCATATTATCACTACTACAACCATGGCTTGGATTTCAGATTCATGCATCCCTAAGCTTGGAGGCCCATGTCTGGTGAAGCTGATTAGCTGCAGGGCAACAGGAACTGGATCCTCGGGGATAACAAGAAAGAACCAGTCTCTTTACAAACACAGAAAAACTTTTTGCCAAAATGACAGGTTCTCCTGAAACTGAGAAAGTGTGTGTGTCACCCTGATACCACATCCCGTCTCTGACTCATCAAGTGTTTCTCTTGCAATCCCCCTGTTGAAAGCTGGTGCAAGGGGCTGTGAGAAGCTGGGAGCGTCCAGGCGAAGCCCAGCTCCTGCCAGGCCCTGAAGCAGCCGTAGCCATCACAGCACCATCGCGGCAGCCCTGACCTGGCCAACGTCCTTCCACCCTCTTACCTGAACCCCAGTGTCCGGGCCAGGACAGGAGACAGACTCTCAGCTTCCGGTCCTTAGAAGCTGCCTTCTGCTTCCATATCCAGGTCATTGTCACACGGTACAAAGCCTCTGCCACCAGCAGGGCCGAGAGCTGCGGGCTCTGATGTTCGTCCCATCATATAAATGTGTTCATCAAACTAAAGCCTTAGACTCTCCTCTTTTGTGTGGGCTGACAGCTCTGACTGTACAAGAGAAAATGGTTTTGCCAAAAAGTGAAAAATACCATTTACTTGGGGGAATGGTGAGTCATTCTAACTGAATTTGCAGGAAGCCTGCAGGGGTCCTACAGGACAGAGGTCAAGGAGGTCATGCTGCCGGGGTCATATGCTAATTAGCAGAACAGCTGGGACCAAAACCTGCCTTGAATGAGGTGAGCTGTGCAGAGCCGCTGGGTCAAGACCCGGCTACACCACGCTCAGGAAACGAGTCTGCATGTCTCTCGCCGCTCGAGCGCTGCCTCCTACAACACTCCTCCCTGAGTCAGCTCAACAAAACTCGTCCATTTTCCACTATTCAGGGAGTTAAACTAAATTTCTTATCACTTGTTTCAGCCACACTGGCCCATGCCGGGCAGCTCAGGACCATCCAGGCCTCCCTCAGGCCACCTACATTCAAGTTTCCCAGGATGCTCTCAGACCAAGGTGGGTGGTGACCCTCATGCACCCCCTATTTCCGCCTCATAACCATCTATTCAGCAATGAGACAAAAATCCCATCTGAACTCTATTACATAATATGCAAAGCATATGCCCTAAATTACAAGCGCTATTCAGTTTTCATACAGGAAACACTGTCTGGGTCCCCATAACAAATAGAAACACTCTGGGCCTACCCTGTCTTTTGGTGAGTGCTTGCTGGTTGTCCTAATAAGAGAATCTTCCTCTTGGAATATTAACTGCTATTTTTATTAATTAGGCTCTTCTGAACAGTCTTTCTGCAATAACCATTGTAACACTGTTTAAATAGCTTTTTGTGTTAAGACAGGGCCTTCAATATCATCTAAGTAAACCGTTTTGATTTAAAGATAATTAAAAACCTTTCTGACTGAAAATTTTCCCCAATGTCCTGTTTAAAATTTCCACTCTTGGTCAAATGAAGTAAATGAATTGATTTAACCATTAAAAATATTTATTGAGCATCTACCATGTTTCAAACATTCAGCTAAACAGAGCAGTCTATCAGAAACACAGTAGGTGCATTCCAGTCTCACCACACAGCTTTGCTGACCCCACAGCCCCCCAGGTGCTTGCTGGCATCCTAGCCTGTGGGCACTGACCTGCTGCCATGGCTGAAAGCTGCGTATCCTCAGGAGAATACGAGAGAGCATCGCAAGGGACGCATCCTTGGGAGAAGGTAAAGAACACCGCGAGGGACGTGCTAGAAGCTGCTGGCCTGTTTTCAACCCACAGCCCCAAGAGCCACTGGCTCAAGACTCCTGGGCTGAGGGGCCACGGGGCCACCCCTCTGCCTTCCCGCACCCTGTGCACTGCATGGCTGTCCACTTTGCAGCCTTGGTTGCACTTTCTCCAGCTACTTGCTGTGGAAACTATAATAAAGTTCAGTCTTGAAGTCACTGGGTAACCTCTGTTTTATGGTTTTTAAAAAATCATTCCTCTTCTTTCTCCTCTCCTCAATTCAAAGACACCTGTTTCATAAAGACCAAGTGAGAAAATTAGTTAAGTGTTAAATAAATGCATGTAGAAACTGTATTAGTCTGTTTTCATGCTGCTGATAAAGACATACCCAAGACTGGACAATTTACAAAAGAAAGGGGTTTAATTGGACTCACAGTTCCACGTGGCTGGGGAGGCCTCCAAACATGGCAGAAGGCCAGGAGGGGCAAATCACGCCGTACGTGGATGGCAGCAGGCAAAGAGAGAGCTGTGCACTGGAAACTCCCGTATTTAAAACCATCAGATCTCGTGAGACCCATTCACTACCACGAGAACAGCATGGGAGAGACCCACCCCTGTGATTCAATCATCTCCCACCAGGTCCTTCCACACACGTGAGGATTATGGGAGCTACAAGATGAGATTTGAGTGGGGACACAGAGCCAAACCATATCCACGAACAAATACACTAAAAGCCAAAACCAAAGCAACCTCTAAGCCTGACAAGTCAGCTGTCCAGGGGCCACTGCCCCCCCGCACCCAGAGAAGCTTCCTGGTGGCAGTGAGATGTCGCCAGGACAGGGGACCAGAAGACAGGAGGGTCTGGCCACGGTGGTGAGGGACCCCCAGCAGGTGCCTGGGCTGCAGACAGACGCCTCAATGTTTTCAACTTGGGCAACAGAGCCACACCATCAAGACAGACAGCCTTTCACTCACTGCAGCCAAGCCTCTCCATACCTTCCCAGTCAGCAGCAGTTGTTTCAAGAGATTTCGAAGAAGAAACAGGTTCGACCTCGATGCCAGCTCTACACAGCAGTGACAGAATAGCCCCAAGGTTTAGTCACCTAAAGCTAGTGAGAGAGGAAGTACAGGCGAGCCCCCAAAGCTCCTGTCCAAATGGACAGAAACCTATTTGTCTTGGTTGCCTCCTGATCCCGGCCTCAAACGGTGCTTTGTAATCTCTGTGTTTTCTTTGGATTCACTGAAGTGGGGGATTGTTACGCATTTGTGAGCTGCACTAAATGCTACCTCTTTCAGTAACAACTCTCCCAGGATTAAAGATGACAAAAAAGCCACTGGCTGGCAAGCCCCGAAGCTGAACACAGACCTAGATGTGCATCACCCTCCCCACAAGTTATTTTTTCCACCGAATTAAATTCCAGTTGTTTACAAGCACAGATACCTGTGTTTCTCTGGTCAGAAACGTGATGTGGCCCATTGTGCGGAAGCCCAGAGAGGCGCTCGGAGGCCCCCATATCGTGACGCTAAACGCGGAAACCCAGTGAAATCATCTTTGCGAAAAACTGGCTCACTTTGCTTTTTAAGATGCGGTCGTGAATGGGAGCTAGGGCACCTCCGTTCCCCGTGAACCGAATCCATCTCAGGTCCTTCTAGTCAGCATGGCTACGTGCCCAAACACACCCAGGGTTAAACTGGGGTTCTGCCACCTGTCCCGTAATCCCACACGGGGGACTTTACGGAGGGCCCACGCCTGACCTCCAGTGTCGGTGGAATCAGTCCCACAGCGGCCTCACAGCCCTGCGGGGCCCGCGCCCGGCCCCAGGTCACCAACGCCCGCCCTTCTGCCCGCCCCTTGTCTGGCTTTGCGTTTCTCCTCAGCATTTTGTCACCTGACACGCTGTGCACTCGATTTGATTTGTGTGTCCTCATTCTGTCCTCGCTAGGATGGAGGTTCCACGAGAACAGGGCTTTCCTCTGTTCGCTGACGACGGAGCTCCCGGCACCTGGACGAGTGCGTGGTGCGTGGGAGCAGGTGTGCGCTGAGTGCTCGGTGCACCTGCTGGCAGCGCGTGCACGTCCGCCGCTGTGAGCGCAGCTCTAGCAGTGTAGACACCTGGGAAAGTCGGGGCCCAATCAGTGAGCTGCTCCTGCCCCTCATCCCCTCCAAATTTTGAGTCTGTGTCACCCACTTTGCAGCTTTTCCATCTACTCTGATAGAATCGTCTCGATAGGACAACGCATATTCCTGTTTTGAACCTAAGTACTATCTCCTGCATGGGTCACAAAGCCGAGCCCCTGGCCACTGAGGCCTCCCCGTTCACCTCCCAGAGGCCGCCACTTTCTTCAGGGCTATCAGATGAAGGCAGCAACGAAAACACCACCACAAGACCAACTTCAGGCTGGAGCTGATGATGCCACACAGGTGCTCCAGCTCTCCCTGCCCGCTTCACCCCTTTCCCTGAGGGAAAGCCCCAGGCATTCCTGCCCAGTAGTCAGGGCTTTGCTGCAGCCCCGGGGGTGGGGGTAGGGGTGGGGACAGCGAATGCGTTTGTCCACAGACCTTGCTCAGGTCACGTTCTGAGCCTGCTTCTCACTCCTGCCCCCTCCCACCCTCCTGGTTCTGCCATGGACAAGCTGAAGTCTCTCTGGGACCAGGGGACCCGCATGGCCCAGCCACCCCACCCCACCATCTCCCAGGCATGTGAGAAAATATCACATTCTCTGTGTTTTGGAGATTTCTTCTAAATGTATTTTCCAACTATCATTTCATAGCAAATCAGCAAGAAAAAAGGTAAGTATGTGTGTTCACCTGGCCATCTTAAACCAAAGCCACTTAACCACCTCATTTGTTTTTCTAAGTATGTTTTAACACTGCTGTGAACAATTCTCTCTCCTCTTATTCTTTCATTCTCTCTCAGTACACACACACACACACACACACCCCTTCCCTACTTATTCTTTCATTCTCTCTCAGGACACACACACACACACACACACACACTCACACACACACCCCTTCCCTACTGAATAGGATCCCACTGCTATAGGAACAATGTCTTACTCTCTCTGGTATCATTTTTAGTTTGCATAGGACATACCCAGCATGCTTGTTTAAAACATAAAGGGCTCTGGGCCTTTGACAGTTTGATGCAACTGTCCCAAGCAAGCCTAGAAATCTGCATTGTAAGAGCTCCCAGTTTTTTCTGATGCTAGGAGTTGACAGCACATTTTGCAAAATATGCTAGGGTGTTCTATATAGAAGGCATGCTATAAACATATGTTGCCTTCTTAACATAAAGGAACTAACATTCTTTGTGCCTATTTACAAACAAGAAAATAGACTCTACTTAGAAATGAAACTCAACTAAAGGTAAAAGATGTCAGGAACATTTCCAAGAAGGCCAGAGTCAGCCTCTAAACTTTGCATCAAGAACGCAATGGCTTCCCTGAGGGCCCAGGGACGCTTGGCAGCTGTGAGGCAGCCCCTTCTCTGCTATCGAGGAACTGGACACTTCTCCTGTCCCTTCCCACAAGGTGGGTCTCTGCTCATGGCCCCTCCTTGGGGGCTATCCTGGGTGGGGGAGGTCATAAGCCTACCCGCTGCATGGGGAAAGCCTGAGAGCTGGGAGAGAAGTCAACAATAGTTAACAGCCTCTGTAACAACAGTCCAGCACCACAGTGTAAAGTAAACTTAGAAATTCAACTCCAGTGAAATCTTCTTTACTTTATGGAAATCATAGACCACTTAATATGATTGAAATACATTCAAGATGGTTGTGGTCACTGGTTTCCCAAAAAGGATGTAGTTATCCAATATTTCATATGTATTCATAGTCGGAAACATGTCAGGCAACAGAAAGCAACTGGCCAAGTGCTGCATGCATGTCAGCATAGCAGAAAAATCAGGCCAACAAATCACTGTGACTCTTTGCTGCCAAACCACAGCTAAAGGTGTTCGTCAGCACCACAGGCCCCCTCTCAGTGGAGCTGAAGGCAGCAGAACACTTTGGGTGGGTAGAACTTTGATACAAATGTAAATAACTTTTAAAATCTCTTTTGGGAAGCATACTTTCTTTTGTGGTTATAATACATCCAGGTCATTAACAGCCATGAGACTTCTATTACAATACATAAATGTAAGCAGAGAGGCTGAACAAACGCGTCCAGTCACAGAGTCCTGGGAACTCAGGAAAGCAAGTCACTCTGGAGGATGGGGGTCATGATTATTTAATTTAAAATATGTAGATGTTAAGTAGAGTCATCTAACTCCCCGTTCAGGTGGAGGTTTTAAATCGCAGGCTTGCGGCTCTAATGTTTGATCTGATGTGGACGGTGTTGACAGGTAACTGCAGATCAATTCTTAAGACTAACATTGACTATTTCTAATCCACTTTAAGGAAAACTTGCCATTCTCTCATCACCTTTACGGGGGTGGGTAGTATTTCTGATGAGAACAAAATGCTTAATGAAATTGGGAAGTAAGCAGTGCCTCAGCCCCAAGCCTCTGACATCATCACCTTTCCAAGGCAATCAATTCACTGTGTAAAACCCACAGAATTACACCACCTCCATTATTAGTGAGATTAATTAATGCCCTTTTCATTTTATTATTTTGATATTTTTATGAAACTGTTTAAGGAGACATGTTAGCCTCTAGAGGAGAAAAATCGTGTACATCAGAGGCGTGTTCTTGAATTAAACGGTCAATCTCATTCAACATGGATTTCCAATCAAATTCTGAGTCACAAGGAGAAATACTGATCTCTGGATAAGTTAGAATGTGCAGAAGAAATGCTTGGGCAAAATAGATGAGTTTTGTTCTGTTAAACTAGATATAAAAGATTCAGGACGTAGTGCTCGTGGTTGGGGTCGGGGACACGGCAAGACAGGAGCGGAAGAGAGAGACGGAGAAGACACAGGGGAACTGCATCTGCCTGTGCTGCTCAGGAACAGCGTCGAGACCGGCGCAGGGACCATGGGCGGGAGAGTCCTGATGTACTCAATGTAAATACAAATTGTGTTTCTTTTACAGTGAAAACGTATTCTTCATGTTACTGGTGTTATTTACCAACATACAAAAGTAAATACTATATCATGCTGTGTTCTCTTAGGCATGTCTCTGTGAAGGCCGGCCACCGATGCAGCACAATAAGTAACTGTATACACGGGAAAAAATACTCAGGAGGGGATGACATGCTACATTAAGCAGAGCAATGGCTGACTGTAAAATCCCCAGATCGAAGTCTCATGGCCAGCAGAAAGAGTAGAACTTAATGCTAATTAAAGCTTCATTTAACAGGAAGGAGAAGTTAACAAGTGGTCACCATAGCAACAGAAGGAGCTAAGGGTGTCTGCGTCCCCACACTGCACACCTGTGCATCACTTTATCTTCACAATCCATTGCACAGACCCTTACCTGACAGCACGTTGCCCTCTCTCAAACGGGTGGGATCGTAGTGGAACAAAGCATTTTATAGATTATATTAAGAAGTAAACTCAGAAAATACTATGTTCATAGAAGACAGTTCGATGGACTGCCGATTTCAAACTCATGCGCTTCACGTCCCATTGATGGTGGGCACCGTGGGGTGAATTCACTCCTGTTTGGCAGCCTTGGCTTCTCAGCTGCTCAAGCTCCGAAGCCCCATTCACAGCTTTCAGGGCTCACCTGTGGGGACTCTGGACTTCACCTTTCCTTCTGCAGCTTTTCTGGAAGGCCAGAAACACCACCTGGGCCCCTCCTCCATCTTTACCCGGCTGGTCCCCCAAAACCATTGTTATCCACTCAGCTGTCCCAGCCTCCTTCTTTTATAAAATAGGCCTTTTTACCATCTTGTTTGCGTAGTTACCTTTAAAAGCCAGCATAAAAAACAAAAGCCTTGATTCTGCTGCTTAGTAAAAGGTGCCATCTTAAGTAATTTAACTTCTCTGAGAGCATAAGAATAAATCAGTAAATATTTTTTTAAGCAGTGAAACGCTTTTTTTCCCCCTAGGTATAATATTAGGCAGAAACCCAATATAAAAAGAAAAGCAGAGTTGTTGTAGATTCATCGAGGGTTGGCGACCTGGTTCCAATGAGCCATCTCCCCGTTCCGACAGGGGCCTCCTGGAGCTCCTGCAACCCCAGGCATTAGTTCCAGTGCAGTTCTAGGATCAGATCAATTCACTCGACAACAAGAGAAACAAATGGAGATTCCTACACAAAGACTTTCAAGCACAAAGAAATCCTGCTGCCTGTAAAGCGGAGCTGCCTCAGCTCTTGATGAACGACAGAAAATGTAAGAGTAAGTTGTCATTTTCATAAGCAGTAACCCAGATTCATATTCATGGAAAAGATAAGAGTAAGTTGTCATTTTCACAGGCAGTAACCCAGATTCATACTTGCAGCAGCAGCGCTAAGTCAGATTAATTGATTGAGCAGTCGGTGGGTTCACTGATGGGTTAAATTCGTGTATATTAGGGTTAAGTTTGGTAATATGTACCAGAAAACCAACTTGCAGTGGCTTGACCAAATCAATAATTATCTTTTGCATAAAATCAGCAGCCCACAATTAGGGAAGGCAGACTGAAACAGCAGCTCCACAATTCATTCAAGTCCCAACGTTTTTCTGCTTCATACACCCTGGGTTTAGCTTTTGTCTTAATGGTTTTAAAGAGGCTCTGATTTGTGTGATAAGAGATCATGTGTGCAGCTGCCCAAAGACCACCCTCACAATTAGGCTTCGGTGAGTAAGGAGGCAAGGGCTACCTGCAGGCAGGTGTGCCGAACAGCTGTGTGACCACAGTCAGGCCCACATCCCCTGGGGCCGCTCCTGTGGGCTAAACAGGTCCCCAAACCTTGCCGCCTGTTCTCACTGCTCCCTGGAGAGCCACCCCAGCACACTGTCTCCACACTGGAGATCACCCCTCCTGGCCATTCCCTCCCTCACCCCTTCTGGTCTAGAAGTGGGTGGGGCCCCTGGGTGTTACAACAGCTCTGTTTCCCTATAGCCTGTCCCTCCACTCTGTAGACGATGACATCACTAGCCCCTCCCCTGAGTATTCTGGCAACAAAGGAGCCAGCAGACAAACCGCTTCTCTTCCACAGACCACCTACTGCCAGACCTCAACCCCTCACAAAACTCTCACCCACCTACTGCTTTTAGCTCACATTCCAGGAATTCAGATGAAGTGAAGTGCTCTCATGGGGACCAGGCGTGGTTATTCCAGTCCACTGCCCTGCAAGCCTCAAGGGAAGCCAACTGCCCTTCAGCAAGTCACACCTGCCTTGGTGGAGGCCTTGATTGGAAGTGCCACACGCTACATGTCCAGTCCTGAGCGGGAGAATCGGTGTAGGGACGTTCTGGGGATGCCGGCTGTGGCCAGATCAGGTCCAGCTACAGAAGAATAATGAAGACTCCACCTGAGGGCTGGAAAAACAAAACCTCAAGTGTGAGGCAGCCAACCTGTTACCTCGAGGGACTGTCCCGCAGCACAGCGGGGCCATGGGAACAGCAGCAGACACCCCGGCCTCCTCACTACCCGTGTGTGTATTAACACGCCAGCCTCCTCACTACCTGTGTGTGTATTAACGCCCCGGCCTCCTCACTGTGTGTGTATTAACGCCCCGGCCTCCTCGCTACCTGTGTGTGTATTAACGCCCCGGCCTCCTCGCTACCTGTGTGTGTATTAACGCCCCGGCCTCCTCGCTACCTGTGTGTGTATTAACGCCCCGGCCTCCTCGCTACCTGTGTGTGTATTAACGCCCCGGCCTCCTCGCTACCTGTGTGTGTATTAACGCCCCAGCCTCTGCACTACCTGTGTGTGTATTAACGCCCCAGCCTCTGCACTACCTGTGTGTGTATTAACACCCCGGCCTCCTCACTACCTGTGTGTGTATTAACACCCCGGCCTCCGCACTACCTGTGTGTGTATTAGACACCCCGGCCTCCTCACTACCTGTGTGTGTATTAGACACCCCGGCCTCCTCACTACCTGTGTGTGTATTAACACCCCGGCCTCCTCACTACCTGTGTATTAACACCCTGGCCTCCTCACTACCTGTGTGTGTATTAACACCCCGGCCTCTGCACTACCTGTGTGTGTATTAACACCCCGGCCTCCTCACTACCTGTGTGTGTATTAACACCCCGGCCTCCTCACTACGTGTGTGTGTATTAACACCCCGGCCTCCTCACTACCTGTGTGTGTATTAGACACCCCGGCCTCCTCACTACCTGTGTGTGTATTAACACCCCGGCCTCCTCACTACCTGTGTATTAACACCCCGGCCTCCTCACTACCTGTGTGTGTATTAACGCCCCGGCCTCCTCACTACCTGTGTGTGTATTAACGCCCCGGCCTCCTCACTACCTGTGTGTGTATTAACGCCCCGGCCTCCTCACTACCTGTGTGTGTATTAACGCCCCGGCCTCCTCACTACCTGTGTGTGTATTAACACCCTGGCCTTCTCACTACCTGTGTGTGTATATTAGACACCCCGGCCTTCTCACTACCTGTGTGTGTATTAGACACCCAAGCCTCATTACCTGTGTGTGTATTAACACCCCGGCTTTCTCACCAACTGTGTGTGTATTCACACCCTGGCCTGCTCACTATTGTGTGTATTAACACCCCAGCCTCCTCACTACCTGCATGTGTATTAGACACATGTGCTTTATACATGTCTACTTTAAGCCACCTTTGAATTTCCTGTTGCTTGTCACCAGAATCATTGCTAAATCTTTCCATTTCAACTTTCAGATCAACTATGGCCTGAGTATGATAGACTTACCCATGGTTTAAACAGAATATATTGCTTTCAACTTTGAAAATAAGAATATGGAAATCCAGATGCAGAAATATGAGAAGAAAAGAGAGTAAACAGAGTGGAAGGTCAGGTGACCTTGCCTGTCATGAATATGAAGGTCATGGTGTGTGAATTGTGAAATTTCCAAGAGAACCTCACTGAAGCAAAGAATGGAGAAAGAATCGCATTTGGCCCTGGGAGGGTGCAGGGGTGAATGGTGCAGGAGCTAAATCTTTATCATACCCAGAAATCAACAGCCACTATTTGAAATCATCTAAATTCGTGCTGCTAACCTTCAGTGTACACACGAATCACCTGGGGATCTTATTAAAAGCTAGTTTCTGATTCACTAAATCTGTGTGCGGTGGAAGTTGAGGGCAGAGAAGCTCCCAAGGGTGTCAAGCTGACCCTGAACCCGACTTTGAGGGTTAAGGTCCCAAATGGCATCGCCAGCACCAGGGACAGACACTAAAATTGTAGAAATCGTCTCAAGAAATGAACAGCCTCTAAGTCAGATGTTGAATGTGAAAGAAATCAGGGTGTGTACGTGTGTGTGTGTGTGTGCACGTGTGTGCCTGTGTTTGTCTCTGTGCATGTTTCTATGTGTGCACATGTGTGTATGTGTCTGTGCATGTGTGTTTCTGTGTGTGTGCCTGTGTGTGTATTGGCTTAGATCTGTTCGAGACTTTTTATTTGATGAGATCGATACATGTCACCACTTTTGGAAAGGACAACGTATATACAAAGACAATGATTACTTATGTAATGTGAATGGAGTCTCTCTTCGACCCTCAAATGTTTTGTAGAAAGTAATGCTGATGGTGAGGATTATAATAATGCGTGTTTCCTGAATAACAAAAAGGAGTTACAGTACACTTTTACCTATTTTTCCAAAGCGCTAGGTCAAGTTTAGCTAAAGTCTGCTTGGAATTAATGAGGCTTGGAAATGTAAAATCTCAGAGCAGTAAACATCTCTTTGTCCTAATGTTCTTATGTAGCCATTAAAACTTAAATATTAATGCTAAAATAACTACTGTAAAATAAAGTAAAGATGTACGAAAATAATCAAAATAATTCTGAAACACCCACAAATGCTTTTGAAACTCCATTTCTACACAGTGACATAAAGAAAAAATTTAGATGTACCCAAGAAATAATGAATAATGATTTTCCTTACGAAGTGCTGATTTCTTTAAAAATAAATAGACAACAGGTTCTTTAAATAACAAACATCCTTAGCACATGTGAGGTTCAATTCAACTTAAATTTCACCTACATTTCTCAGGGACACACATAAGTAATTATGAGCATGTCTTCAGGGTCAATTCGGGAGAAATGCTTTGTAAAGCGTCCAGTCAGTCGCTCAGGAGGGATTTCTCAGGGGCGCCAAACACTGGGAAGCATCAGGATGATGAATCCTGTGTTTCATTTTACGTCCAAATGCTCTTGCCTCATGTCGCATAGACACTGGTATTGTATATAACAGTTTCTCAGAACTGACTGCATTTTAAAAGAAGGAGGAAATTATAATTACTAAACCCTTGCATATGGGACTATTTTTCATAAATCTGTTAATGATAAGGGTTCAAATAAAAGCCAAAAATGTAATGAGCTCTTTCCCTTCTTGTACATACAAGTTATACTAATATAGGAAATAAGCTGGGCCCAATGAAAGCTACAACTTTAGAGTTTTATAAATTTGTTTCCACTTTTGTCTATGACTCTGTGATTGCAATCTGCTGACAATAAGAAAGGAAGTTCTTCCTATGTTTTTATGCACATGAAACTCACCATTAGAAACATTCATTAAGGTTTGAATAAGGACAAATCACAAGCATTAAGAAGAGCTGTCAACCATTTTAAACAGCCATCAACTAATTTTGGCAAAAACAGTCTCTTGAGAACTGTTTATTTTTAATACTTCAACTAGAAATGGCTTTAACACGACACCCTTCAGTGCCAGGTGTCATTTCAGTCTGGACCTTCACTGGATTGGCCACATCTGCGTTAATGTCATGGTTATTGGTGGCATTAAGGGCCCTACCTAAAGAAATCATTATCAAAGGTGCTGAATAGTGCAAGCCACATTTACTTCCTGCTATACAAATACTATTTTATAATATAAATGCAACATAAGACCAATTACTAAAATGTGCCAAGCAGTTAAAATATGTCTTAATCTTAGTAAAGTTATAGCAATTTAAAGATACAGGTTTTACAATAAAATGTCCCTTTTAAAGGTGGAATCTCTTCTCCAACTTAAATGTTCCCACTCTGGGGAAAGCAATAATCACTCACTGCCATCTGTCAACACCCCACTCATGCCAGATATTGTTCAAATCTCAATGTAATGATGCTAGAGCTGACCACTATTATTCGTAGTATGAAAATTTTCTAATGTCTATTTTTTAATGTGAAATAATGATTACATATAAAATAAAAGCAATATCCAGGCTCACCTTGGAGATAGTGCAGGCTCAGTTCCAGGTCATCCCAATAAAGAGATATAGCAATAACATAAGTCACCCAAATACTTTGGTTTCCCAATGCATACAAAAGTGATATTTACACTATAATGTGGTCTATTAAGTACACAATAGTATTACGTCTAAAAAAAGTATAAACATTAATTTTAAAATGTATTGCTAAAAATGCTAACAATGCCTTCAGTGAGTCATAATCTTTTTGCTGGTGGAGGTCTCCTCCATGTAGATGGCTGATGAATGATCCGGGTGGTTGGGGTGGTGGTGGCGATTTCTGAAAATAAGACAAGAATAAAGTCTGTTGCATAGATCGACTCTTTTTTTTTTCATAGACGATTTCTCGGTAGCATGTGATTCTGGTTGGTATAATTTTACCCGGAGTAGAACTTATTTCAAAATTGGAGTCCATCCTCTCAAAACCCTGCCACTGCTTTATCAACTAAGGTTATAAAATACTCTAATTCCTTGGTGATCATTTCAACAATGTTCGCAGCATCTTCACCAGAAGCAGATTCTACCCCAAGAAACCAGGTTCTCTGCACATCCATAAGAAGCAACTGATCACCTGTTAAAGTTCTATCATGAGATTGAAGAAATGCAGTTCCATCTTCAGGCTCCACTTCTAATTCTAGTTCTCTTGCTATTTTCATAACATCTGGTTACTTCTTCCATTGAAGTCTTGAACCCTTCAAAATCACCCATGAAAGTTAGAACCAACTTCTTCCAAAGTCCTGTTCATGTTGATATTTTGACCTCCTCACATGAATCATAAATGTTCTGAATGGCATCTAGAATGGTGAATTCTTTCCAGAAGGTTTTCAATTTACTTTGCCCAGCTCCATCAGAGGAATCACTATCTGTGGTAGACATGGCCTAGTAAAATATATTTCTTAAATAATAAGACTTGAAAGTCAAAATTGCTCCTTGATCCATGGACTGCAGAGTGGACGTTGTCTTAGTAGGCATGAAAAAAACATCTGTCTTCTTGTACATCCCCATCAGAGCTCATGAGGGACCAGGTGCATTGTCAATGAGGATTAATATTTTGAAAGGAATCTTTCTGTCTCAGCAGTAGATCTCAACAGTAGGCTGAAAATACTCATTAAATCATGCTGTAAGCAGAAGAGCTGTCATCAGGTTTGTCGTTTTATTTATAGAGCACAGGCAGAGCAGACTTAGCATCATTCTTACAGGCCCTGAGATTTTGGGAATGGTAAATCATCACAGGCTTCAACTTAAAGTCACCAACTCTATTAACCCCTAACAAGAGAGGCAATCTTTCCTTTAAGCTTTGAAGCCAGGCATTAACTTCTCCTCCCTAGCTATGAAAGTCCTAGATGGCATCTTCTTCCAATAGAAGATTGTTTTGTCCACATGAAAAATCTGTTGTTTAGTGTCACTACCTTCATCAGTGATCTCAGCTGGATCCTCTGGAGAACTTGCTGCAGCTTCCCCATCAGCACTTGCTCCTTCACCTTGCACTTCTATGTTATAGAGATGGCTTCTTGCTTCTTTCCTTAAACCTCAGGAATAAACCTCTGCTAGTTCCACACCTTCCTTATGCAGCTTCTTCACCTCTCTCAGCCTCCACAGAAATGAAAAGAATTAGAGGCCTTGCTCTGGATGAGGCTTTGGCTGAAGGGAGTGTTGTGGCTGGTTTGATCTTCTGTCCAGGCCACTCAAACTTTCCCCATAGCAGTAATCCGGCTGTTTTGCTTTCTTGCCGTTCATGTGTTCCCTAGAGTAGCACTCTCAATCTCTTTCAGAAACTTTTCCTTGCACTCACAACTTAGCTAACTGGTGCAAGAAGCCCAGCTCTGAACCTATCTTGGCTTTTGACCTGCCTTCCTCACTAAGCTTAATCATTTCTAGCTTATGATTTCAAGTGACAGACATGAGACTCTTCCTTCCACCGAAATATTTAGAGGTCATTGCAGGGTTATCAATTGGCCTAATCTTAGGCTGGGTGTGGTAGCTCATGCCTGTAACCCCAGCACTTTGGGAGGCATAGGCGGGTGGATTGCTTGACGTCAGGAGTTCGAAACCAGCCTGGCCAACATAGTGAAACCCTGTCTCTACTAAAAATACAAAAATTGGTTGGGCAGAGTGTTACATGCCTGTAATCCCAGCTACTCGGGAGGCTGATGTAGGAGAATCACTTGAACCTGGGAGCTGGAGGTTGCAGTGAGCCAAGATTGTGCCACTGCACTCTATCCTGGATGACAGAGCAAGACTCAGTCAAAAAAAAAAGAAAAAGAAAAAGAAAAAGAAAAGAAAAATGACCTAATCTTAATATTGCTGCGTCTGTGGGAATCAGGAGGCCTGAAGAGAGGGGAGAGAGACAAGGAAATGGTTATTCATTGGAGCAATCAGAACACACACAACATTTATCAGTTAAATTCGCAATCTTATATGGGCATAGTTCATTGTGCCCCAAAACAGTTACAATAGTAACATCAAAGATCACTGATCATAGATCACCATAACACACATAATAAAAATGAAAACGTTTGAAATATTGCAAGAATTCCCAAAATGTGACAGAGATGTGAAGTGAGCACATACTGTGGACAAATGGTGCTGATGGACTCACTGGATCCAGGGTGGCCACAAGCCCTTGATTTGTTAAAAGGACACTGTCTGTGAAGCACAATAAGGCAATACGTGGGAAACGGTGAGCACCTGTCGTACGTCAGCACGGCAAGGAAGGTTAACGCTTAAAGAGGGCATGTCATGTCCCACTCAAGAGCCCAGCGTCAATGTGCAGACAGTAGGAACCAGGAGATCCTCAGGCCACTGCACATCTTCTGAAACGCTTTGAAAAGGATCAAAGGGCATAATAGCTGCCACATTATTGTGGTAATTCGTTCATAGTGAGCCCCACTTTGCTCATGAGGAGATTAAAACCCCAGAGCCTCAGGGACTGGCTGTGGCCAAAATGAGTGTCGGAGTAGGAATCAAAATCAGCTGCCCTGCCTGGTCTTCTCTGACTCAAAGCCTTTCCTTAACTCTTACACATGACTGGTGGGAGTGTAAACTGGTACAGCCACTAAAAAGCTAAAACTGAGAACAGAGCCTCCATATGATCCAACAATCCTCCTACTGAATATTTATCAAAGGGGAGGGAAATCGCGATATGGAAGGGACGTCTGCACCCCGCGATTATTGCAGCACTATTCACAATAGCCACGATGCGGATTCAATCCAAGTTGACAGCAACAGCAGGAAATGTGGCTAAATACACACTGGAATACTACTCAGCCTTAAAAAGAAGAAAATCCTGTCATGTGCAACAACCACCTTATCGGACGTAGGTCCCCTTCGCCCTCACCATCTCATCTCTGTCTCAGCATTTGTCTCTCTTCCTTCTTCCCTCTTTCTTCCATGCTCTTTTTATAACTTCCTACTATTTCATATAGTTATCTGTTTGCTGGTGTTTATCTTCTGCAGCAAGCGAACCATGCAGGAGGGACTGTCATACCTGCAACACCTGGTGCAGTGCTGGACACGGGGGACACTTCGCATCTCTCTAGTTAGTGACAGCATCTGACGGAAGGAGGGAGGGTCAGAAAGCCCCCTGCTCGCCTGTCTGCCCATGGGGGAGGGTGGGCGGAAGGAGGCAGGACTGGTCTGTCTGCCCACGGCCCCAAACCCTTTTGGTCCATCATCCATAGCTACCTCCATAAAACACAGATCTGATGATGTTGGTCCCTGCTCAAGGCTTGTCAATCATTTACCACTGCCTGCAGGATGAAGTTCAGAGTACTGAGAGTGGCATTGAGAACAGCCTCTTGTCCCTTTCTCTCTCCTACACTCTGTTCCAGAAGGGACCCTCACACATTCCAAGCGCACTGTGACCCGGCACCTTGGCTTCTTTACATGTGCATTCCCCGCCCCCTTCATCCATAAACCAGCCTCAAGGGAGTGGCCCCACACCCTACACTCCGTCCACTCTCCAGGAGCACACGACACACGGGACACACTACACCAAACAATGCAGGTTTCTTGTGGACAGAATTCCTCCCCTCTGTCCCTGAGCACCCGAGGACTCAAGCAATGGCTATGAGATGTGTGAGCAAATCAAAGGTTCTCAGCACAAATTCTCCCTTCCTTTCTGGAGGTGCAGACTGTTTCTGTTTGACGTCCATTTCCAAGCATGTCCAACCCATGGCCCATGGGTCACATGCAGCCCAGGACAGCTTTGAATGTGCCCAACAGGAATTTGCAAACTTTCTTAAAACATGATATTTCTTTGGTGATTTTTTTTTTTTTTAGCTTATCAGCTATTGTTAGTGTTAGTGTATTTTACATGTGGCCCAAGACAAGTTTTCTTCTTCCAGTGTGGCCCAGGGAAGCCAAAAGGTTGGGCACCCCTGCCTCCAGTTTCTCCTGGGACCAGCAACTGGCCTGCCTTACACTGGTGCTGCCTATCTGCTGTGGTCTCAGCATCTGTGTCTCTCCAAAGTGCTTGTGCCAAAACCTGATCCCAAGAGTGATGGTGTCAGGAGGTGGGGCCTTTGGGAGGTGATGGGGTCCTGAGGATGGAGCCTCATGAATGTGATTAGTGTCCTTAGAAAAGGGACCCCAGAGAGTCCCCTTGCACCTTCCACCACGTGAGGACTCAGTAAGAAAGTGCCATCTATGAAGAAGGGGGGCCTCGTGAGGATTCAGTGAGAAAGCGCCATCTGTGAGGAAGGTGGGCCCATGAGGACTCAAGAGAGAAAGCGCCATCTGTGAGGAAGGGGAGCTTCACCAAACACCCAGCCTGCCTTGATATTGGACTGCCAGCCTCCAGAACTGTGAGGAATATGTTCCTGTTGTTTATAAGCTACCTGTGTATGATATATTGTTCTAGGAGCACACATGGACTAAGACAGTGTCTCAAGCACTCTTTGCCTAATGGATTGCATTATAATAGTGGCAAAAATATCAGAGACAACAGTCTTGAAATGTCCCCATGGTTTTAAGGAAGGGTCAGGTGAGCAAAATATAGACTGTTCTTATGAATTCATAGCCCTAGTATATCCTAGCCAACCACACTTATATACCATCCTAACAGCACAGGCACTGGGCCTGGGGCAGCAGCAGGGGCCCTCACCCACAGGTCTGAATCCTACTCCACTGGACTGAGCCCTCGCCCACTGCTCTGAGTGCTGGTCACATGGAAACTTACTAATTCAGGATATTTCAGTCCACTTCTAACTATAGATTTTCTATGCAGCTGTGAACAAGTCACCGAATTCTGATGCCCCAGACATTCTCTAGGATTGGATAATGCTCTCTTTCATGCCATATTGTAAGGGATAAAATACAGGAAAAAAGAGGCCATTATGACAGCAGATACTCTGAAAGGCAGTAATAGCAATAATTGGTCAGTTAAAAGAAATTTAAACTATACTAAAAAGTTAACATACTTTATCTTATTTAATGTTTATAAAACCTCTGAGGTTGTATGTACTCCTGTCATTTCCGACATGAAGAAACTGGGCTCAAAGAAGTTGTCTTGCCCAGGTTCACACAGATGTGAGCAGGAATCAGAACCTGAGCCCATTTCTGTGGCTTTGAAGCCCACATCCTTTGCAGTCCGCTATGCTGCATTCTTGAAAGAAAGTGGAGTTCAGGTGAGGTGACTCTCCATCTGTTCCTCCCACCCTCTTCCTACAGCCCAGTCTTCCCAGCAGATCCAAGAGGTTCTGGGGCCCCCTCCTCGGGAGTTTGCATATGCAGTTCCCTCTATCCAGGAGGCATCCCCATCACCATGCTTAGCTTATCCTAGAAACAAACAACAACCCACTTTGGTAGGTGGTGCCTTTATGACACTTTGGATGTCTCTGTGATGAACCTAGATCATTGTGTGTGTCACTTCTGATCAGGATATTTGATTTCCTGCAGAAAACAGATGGAATGCAGATATACTGGTGTTACTCAGCATCTATGACTATATTTTGTCGAAATATTGTCATGGATATTATTATTTTTCTGATATGTTGATGATTGGTGTGTTCTTTCAAATTTATTCTTACTACTTCCATCAAAAGATGTCAGATTGGTGCCTCCAAACGGCAAGTAAGCATCACAGTGGTTTCAGAATTTATAACTAAAATCCAGTTTGAAGGAACAACGTAAAGTCCATACTTCCTTTAAGCCTTTCCCCATGAAAAGTCCTCTTTATCTTGGCCTTGGAACAATAAATTTTTTAAAAAAGTAAATCAGCCATGCTATCTTATCCCAACCCTTTAAATAAAACTTTCACCTAATTTCTCTCCTGAACATGCATAGCCGTGTGCATCTGCAGATGCAAAAGCGGTGCTGAAGAATGGGAAGGGGTAGATGACCATGTTTTTGGAATCATCTTCTTCCTCCCTAGTAGGGGAGAAGTGTTACATAGAATGCTGTACTTCATTGATCTAGAATAAGCTGCAGATATCATGCATACATTATCACTTGTAAGAGCCTATATTTATTACATTTATACTAGGAAAATTAATCCTGTTAGAAAGCTTGTCTTCCTAAATGCTTTAAACACTGTCTAGTACGTGCCTAGCACACTGATAGCATTTTGATAGCTTAAAAAAACAGAATTGGTAAATATTAAACAGTAAGCAATATTTGTTTATAGTACATGATGTTATCCTTTATGAAAGGTGATTTTTTTCTACAATACAAACTTCGTTAGATTGTTAAATGATTGCCATAATGATTGAAAAATATAACAATTCATTTTAAAGCATGTGGTTAATACACAGGTATTTTAGAAGTCTTTGAGGGCAGCTAATATTCATCTAAAATTAAATATGTACCCTCTGGATGAAGAAAAAAATGATGGCAGTCAAAACATCAGAACTTTAACCTGTTTATGAATTGAAAAAAACAACTCACCCATCTCAGGACCTATATATAGTACTGTTAGGGTAGATTAAATACAGGTTTTTTTCCTCTGCTCGGTTTTCTTCCTATGATCCAACACAGTTTTCTCAAAAAGATAACCAAACTAAATCAAATCTAGAAAAAAAATTTTTCCAGTAATTCTAGAATATAGTTTGTTGCTAATTTTATCTCTTTTCTTTTTGGCTTCCTGCTTGAAAAGCACGGGTTTGAAGGGGTCCACTTACAGATTTTTTTTCAAACGTGGGTCGAAAACACAGCAGCTGGAGGATGCGAAACGCACACAGAGGGAGGGCAACTTTCCGTATTTGCGTGTTCCACAGGCCCCACTGTGAGACGTGAATGTGCCTGGATTTCGGTATCTGCTGGAACCAGTCCCACGCTATACCAAGGGATGACTGCACACCTATTTCTGATGACTGGAGAACTCCAAGGGGTTCGTCTTGACAATACCATTAACTTAAAAATTCAATAAAGATTAACAAATCTGTGGTACACTCTAAGTTTGTTAGTCTGTAAAAATTGTTTCTATAATATCAAATGAGCAGCACCTAGATAATTTTAGCACAGAACTTTGTAAAAATAAATGAACACATAAATTGTCTGACTCTTAATTGTAAGATCTCATTAATCCAAAGACCAACCAAGCATCAGCTCTGTTGCTGTTGATTATCCACCAAACCTCTACTAAGCTGGGCGGAAGTCTTGGCCCACACTTGGATGGTAGAAAGGGCTCATTCAAGGAATCCATTTGTCCCATTCAAAACTGCAAAATAAAAGAGATAATATTAATTACTAGCAAGGCTTCCTCGGTAGGTAGAATTTGTGTGTGTGTTGGGGGAAATAGATCCTACTGGCGTTTTATAGAAGAAATAAAGCTTTTGATTTTATAAAATACTATTCTAATAGAGTCTATGTAAATTTAAAATAATACGTGAAATGTTTTCTTCTTTTTACCATACAAAGATTTTTTTAAAAAACTGTCTTACACCAAGCTATTTTACAACAGTAAAATCTTCTCATGGTTCTATTTTTCTGGGAACTGCGGTGTCCACCAGCTGCGAGGTGGGCCCGGCAAGCAGGACCGGGAGCAGGGCCGGGGAGGGCCGTTTCCATCGCCAGGCGTCGCTCTTGCCAGAGGAACTCAAGAGTCTTCTTGGACATGGGAAGGGGAAAGAGAGAAGCGAAAAATGCCTCCTTTTATGTGCCTAAGGTCTGTTTGACATAAAATTTTACTTTTTCCTGAGTGATTTTAGCAGAAATGTTCACATTTCAGTCATGTAGCTTGCAAAAAGAAAAAGAAAAGCCTCGCTGTGAAATCAAACCATCTGTTTTTCAAGGGAGCGGAGAGAACGCACATCCCAAGGGCGTGGGGCGGGGTCCGGAACCGGCACATTTCATATCTTCTCTCTCCACGCTGCCTCCCCGCCCAGCTCTGCCGGACACTTTCTCCTCCTGAGGAAACAGACCCCGTGCGGGAAGAGAGAAAGGACGCGGGGACGGGCGCAGACGGGGCCTCTCCGAGAGCTGGGGGATCGGGGCGCGGAGCCTTCCGCCCGCACCGCCCGCGCTCACGTGCGCCTGGGCCAGCACCTTCCCGCCGCGGTCCTGCGACTGCCCCGATCATAGTGCAGGCCTTTCATTCTCGCCCGCTCCGCCTCTCTGATTGCACTCAGAACACCTTTCCCAAACAGATCGCGGACTTGGAAGACGTCCAGCTCTTGCCCAGAAAGCACCAATCGAATGGGAAAGTGCGCAACTGATTTATAATACATTTTACAAGAATAAAATAAAAGAGGCAAATTGCTGAACTTTCACAGATGTGCCGGGCTTCGGCCAAAGAGCCAAACTTTCTTAAAGACGAGTCCGGGAGGCAAGTGCCCTCCTGCGGGCGTTCCCTGCCGGGGCGCGAGGGACCCGCGGGCCGAGGGTCCAGCGCAGAGGAGCGCGCAGATGGCGCGGTCCTTGCCGGGGAGGGACCTTCGCTCGTCCTCTCGCAGGGGATCTGGGGAGGTGCAGGTCCTGCCCCTCCTCGGGTGGTCAGCTGTGCGCACCTCGGGGGCCGTGGAGAGTCCTCACCCGCCTAGCTCGCCCAGCTCCTGCCTCCTGGCCGCCCCGCCTCGGGGACCAGGGCTTGGGGACCCGAACCTGGGGACTGGGCTCGGGTGGGGCAGACCCCTCGAGGTCCCGAGAGCGGATCCCTCCAAAACGGATGGACTCTAATTGACTTATTAAATGTCGAAGCAATCAGGCAGCTCCCTTTTTAATAGCCCAAGATCTACATTTAGACAAAAACAGAACCGAGTTCCTGGTAAAGGCGTTTCTTCTCATCCTGTCACAAGTGACAGGAACGGAGGGAAACAGACTGGGGGAGGGGCGGGGGGAGGAGAACAGGGGGAAGAGGAGGAGACGGGGAGTGGGGGAAGGTGGGGCAGGAGAGGAGGAGACGGGAGATGGGGAAGGTGGGGAGGGAAGGGGCGCGGGAGACGGGGCGCGGGCGAGGGGGAGACGAGGTGGAGATGCCGGTGGGGGGACCGGGCGGGGGCGGCGGCGGAGGGGGGGGCGGGAGACGGGGGGGAGGCGAGAGCGAGGTGAGGCGGGGGGACTGACGAAGATCCGCATGGGGGTACTAACACTTCAGCGGCTTCTAATTAAAGCCCCGCTCGGAGCCCTCGGGGACCCGCCTGACGTCGGCGGGCGCGGGGATAAGAAGCGCCCCGAGGTCTGAGGCGGGACTCGGAGCCGACGCACCCCAGGTCGGCCGCGGGTCCAGCGCTCCGAGCGGCCGAGTCCCCGCGTCCCGTGCGCTCCGCCCGCCGGGCATGGAGTAGTGGCGCAGCTCGGGGCGCGGGGACAGACGTGCGCACAGACGGCGGCGACTCCGGCGGCTCCAGGTAACCCGCCCGGCCACGACGCGCAGGTGGCTCCCGGGTGGCGCCGGGCAGGTGCGAGAGGGCGCCACGGCCGGGAGGCGGAGGGGCTTCCAGCACGTGGCGCGGCCGGGGCCAGCGCGAGGGTCCGCACCCGGCCTCCTCCGTGGGCTTCGGGGACTCGGCGCTCGCCGGCGACCACCGCACAAAGGCGACGCTGGAAACTTGAGCGCGGCCGCCGGGCCCGGCGTGCGGCGCCGCCTTCTTGGAGACCGGTGGGCGCGGGAGCGCGGCCCCTCCGAGGTCCGCCCGCGGCCGGGGAGCTGCCTGGCACCCGCGGCTTCCAAAGGGGAAAGAAAGTTGCGCCCGCGCCAGGCGCAGCGCGCTCGGCGGACGCGGCCTTTCGGGCGAAAGTTAGGAGGGGCCGGGCTGGCGGGCGGGCGGGTTCCGGGGGCTCCTTTCCGCACCAGCGGCGGTCGCTCCCCGTGGGCGGGACCTCGGGCGTGATCGTCGAGGAGACCGCGGCCCCCTCACCTGCCGGCTTGTTCCTCGGGGTCCGCGGAGGTGAGGGGCCGGGTCCAGCGCCAGCGGCTCCTCCCGCCTCCCCTCCCCCGCCCCGCGCTCCGTCCCCCTCCCCCGCTGACTTTCTCTCCGGCCCCCCGCGCCCCTTCTCTCGCAGCGAGCCCAGCTCCCGGCGCGTGTCGGAGTCTCCCAGCCCCGCGGCCCCGAGCGCACGATGCGCGGACCCGGGCGCCCCCTCCTCCTGGGGCTGCTGCTGGTGCTGGGGGCGGCGGGGCGCGGCCGGGGGGGCGCGGAGCCCCGGGAGCCGGCGGACGGACAGGCGCTGCTGCGGCTGGTGGTGGAGCTCGTCCAGGAGCTGCGGAAGCACCATTCGGCGGAGCACAAGGGCCTGCAGCTCCTCGGGCGGGACTGCGCCCTGGGCCGCGCGGAGGCGGCGGGGCTGGGGCCTTCGCCGGAGCAGCGAGTGGGTGAGTGGGGCCGAGCGCGCCCGAGGGCCGGGGCTGCTGGGAAACAGAATTGTCTTTGAGAAACACGTTTCAAAAAGAGACATCAATTTTGACCACTGAACAGCAGGATTCCTTTTTTTTTTTTTTTTAAGAAAAAGAAAATAGCAGCAATAGGTCCGCGCATGAGGCCTGGCGGAGAAGCGCCTGGTCTCCTTCTGGCGCGCGTGAGCTGCGGCGCGGGTCGGTGGTTTCCACACGAAACTGTCAACCGTCACTTTGGAAATGGAAGCATTTCCAGCAAAGCTTTCCCAACTGAGAAGGAAGCATCCAGGCTCCTTCATGGCCCTGCCCAGAGTGGTGGCCCACGGGGAATTTCCCAGGAAAGCATGAAAGCGTCTAATGCTTTTGTGACACAATCAGGTCAAACATGATAAGGTCAGTTTTATCCGGGCTGCGTCAAGTTAGGAGTGAATGAAGACTCACTAGGGGGTCAGATGTGGATGCGAATGCTCCTCTTCAGAGGGCGTGACTTCACACACAGTCGGGGCTCAGCCAGGAGCCCTGAACGGGGGAGTGAAGATGGAGAGGGCTGTAAATACGCAAAAACAAAGCTGAACTCAAGAAGAACGCCCTTGCAGGGTTCTCCCCACCCACTGTGTGCGGAGAACCCTGGTGGTAGAAGTTTGCTTGGCAGAGTCTTTCCCTGGGATTCTTACCCTACAAACCAGGTTCATGCATATTCCCACTAATTTACACCTCACTGAAACGTGGTCTTTTAATCCTTATTTTAAATATGTATCTAGAGAAAGTAATGTTCTATAACCCATTTTTTTGTTTGAAGGGTCAGGTTTTCTCTGAAAACTTTGAAATGTTGTGGGATTTGATTCCCAAGGTCCTTAAAACTAAAGTACCTAAAAGTGACTTATTCACTGGAAGTTAAATGTTTAAAAGAAAAAAAAAAAGTTTTCTTACCTCTGTAACTTCGTGGTCTCTGTCTGCATCCCCCGGGGTAGACAGCAGACATAATCCTGGAGCTTCAGGAGCAGTTACTGTTATTTCAAGGAAAGTAAATGTCCCCGATATTGAGTCTTCTTCACTGTCGTGTGTTGTAATCCGGGGCCCCAGTCTTTTTTATTTTGTGCAAAGCAACTTGGCTAATATGGAGCTCCAATTTTCTTCAACATTTCAACATTCACTTAAGATCACATTTTTAAAAAATGCGTCCTTCAGGTAATATAATACTTTCTTTTCCCTGAAACAGAAATTGTTCCTCGAGATCTGAGGATGAAGGACAAGTTTCTAAAACACCTTACAGGTAAGTTTTCTCCTCGTTCCTCACCTCTCCCAGAGCTCCTTTTCACCTGTGAGTCTTCATGATCTGTTTCTTCTTCCGTGTTCCAGGCCCTCTTTATTTTAGTCCAAAGTGCAGCAAACACTTCCATAGACTTTATCACAACACCAGAGACTGCACCATTCCTGCATGTAAGTAACAGCATTGGATTTTTATAAAATGCAAGAGCAGTGCAGGCAGCGGTTCCCCTCTTTCCATTTCCTCATATAGGCCCCTGCCTTCTTAGCTCAAATTTGCCTGTTCCTTCCTCACTATGGAGTTAGGGGCTAAGATCGCCAGACCATTGCAGAAGATAACTAACTTCTGCATCAGCTAACGCCAAACTGGAAATTATTTAGTCATTGGAATAATAGGCTCTTGGGATGGGCTGAACTCCGATTCTCCTCCTATTAATTCTCCTGCAATGCCCATGTTTGTGTGTACTCTACTATGGCAGTCAGATGTTAAGAATGAGTTGCTAAACTGACTCCAAGAATAAGATTGACCTGGATCATCTCCACTGCTCTTACCAGAGACTTTTTCTTCCCATCGGTAATTATAATCTCATCACCCAAGAATTTCGTTGTGATTTCAAAACTGTTTCTCTGGCTGGCTCCATCACTCCTTCAGAAATGCAGAGCTGCCCTTATCAACATAGCTCTCAGCAGTAGCTTTCTCTCCTGTTTCTTTTCAGTCTTCCTAACCTGCTTTTGGCTATTTATTCATAACAAAACATTTTATTTCTCCAAAAGTAGCTCCTTGTTCTCTTCACTGAAGCCTTATTAGCTGCAGTGATAGGGCCCTAACCCATTTTTTTTAATTCGGACTCCAACTTTGATTTTATTTAAGGCTCACAGGAGAAAAGTCATGCAGAAACACTAGGCATCCTGCTAACTGCTGTCATCAGGGCTCTCCAGCTGGACCAGGCAGCGGACTGGACTTGCTGTCCTGCCTTCCCTCCCCAAAAACAAACAAACGAAAAGCCAATGTACACGAAGTATAAGTGCTTTTCTTTGTTTAGGCAGCAAAATTACTTCAAATAATAATAACCATCATTTATAGAGCTGCTTCTGTGTGCCGGGTGCATGCCAATGAACCTTAGCCCACTGAAGTAGCGTCACCAGCACGTTTTGGACAAGGCTAAGGCACATGCACTTTTAGCATTCACACCACCAGCACAAAGATGCATGGAACGCAGCCTCGGCCCCTCTGACCATAACTTTAGCAACACCATCCTCACGCCAAGACCAGCAGCACACACTTCCTGAAGAGTTTTTATATTCTCGGTGCTGGGCCCCACCCTTCCATGTGCACCTGGCACACTAGTACTCTCATGTTTTCTTCTTTTGGAATGTAATCACCTGTTTGGGAATCATTAATGTGGCTCTTGGGGCCAGAAAATCTTGTCGTTTGTATTGTTTTGATGTACATATATTTTATATTACCTATTTCCTTACAGTAATAGGATCATAGATTCCAAATTGGAAGTGACCTCTGAGTCATTCAGTCTCATCTTTTCATTTATGGATGAGGAATTGCTTTTGTGCTGTCAGATATCAGCAAAGCTAAAGCACAGATCTCATGGTTGACTCTGCAGGCCTTTTTCCAAGGCATCATGCTGTGCCTGCACTGGATACCTCCTTTTGCTCACAGCAGCTCGGCTTTGTGATACTAAGCTCCTGATCACAGCTCACCCTGGGCCATGGAGAGGGAGAAGGCTGAGAGATCTGTGCCTTGAAATGGGTGGCCACTTTGTTGCTTTCTACCTCTTCTTAGCCCATAAAGAACTGCAGAGCTGAAGTTGGAGCACTTTTTTACTGCGTCAGGCTGTATAAAAGAAAATCCTTGGGATCCTGGAATATCAGACCTGAAGGAACTTTAGTGCCTTCTCAAAGTGTGGTCCCATGGGGAGCTTGTTGGGAATGCAGAACTAAGTCCCATCTAGACTTGTTGAACAAAATCTGCATTTTAATAAGATCCCCAGATGATTGGTCTGCACATGAAGGTTTGCAAGACATTGCTGAAAACACCTGGGTTGAGCAGGATGTGGTCAGCTGGGACCCTGGACATGGCCCAAGTGGAAGTCTTTACAATTCATTGATTAGATCAGCCATTGAAATCACACATTCCACTGCATCCATGTAGTTTAGGAAAACTACATTCTAAAAAGCATGGTGCTGCTTATGAAAGAGAAAGCCAGGCGGTCAGATGACCCAGTGCCACTGTTTGGCACCTTTGAAAAACATTTTATGTTTGAAAAATCCCTAACAATATATGCCATATTTAGGAGGCATATTTTTGGAAGTAGAGCCGGCTCCTTAACTAACATATCGTACACATTTGTCATTGTCAATCTACCCATTCAATTCAGATTTTCATTTGGGTATAAATTCTCCCACTTTTAAGTAGGATTTTGTTATTGAGAAATAAACTGTAATAATTTACAAACTATTGCAGCTTTCCATAGATCTTCACCCTGAGGACATATTTTCCCTTATGGCCATGCCCATTACACCTTCTTAATTTCTTTAGGCAGCACGGTCAGAATAGTGGAATGGGAGACTCTGTACGATACCAAGGAGTATCAGCTAGCGCTTAGAAACGGGCACATTGCTTCCGCTCACCATCCACTCCAGGCCTCTGCTCTGCCGCCTGACTTTTGACCCACTTTCTTTAGAATTTACAGGCAGAAGGCCTTGTCCCATGGTCAACTCAAGTTGGGATTCAGCCTGCACATGACCTGAAAGTAGCACAAGGGTACGGAAGGATTGTCACGTAGGAAGCGAAATGAAGTTATTTCTGAGAGAAGCAATGGGCAGCCAGCTCAGCCATGCAGTCTTCGTGTCTGTCCCTCTTCCCTCCGCTGCCCCACTTACATCATCCGACTTCTGCCATTGAAGCTTAAGCCCTTGAAGCACCATAAATTATTAAGTCAACAACTTAGAATGCATGCCTGCAGATTAGACTCCATATTGCTTCCAGGGAATTCAGATATTTGAAGAAATAAATGGCTTTAGTAGCTGATATACTTGCAAAAAAAATGCGATTTATTTGTTTTTTAAGTAACTGACAAGAGTCTGTATTTTTTCACCGTAGACTATAAAAGATGCGCCAGGCTTCTTACCCGGCTGGCTGTCAGTCCAGTGTGCATGGAGGATAAGGTAAGCCTGGACACACACACACTGGAGCACATACCAAAGATGGGAATCCCGCTTGGGACATGAAAAATTCACGGGAGTTTAGGAACACTCATTCTTTGGCTGAGGTAGCCATATTCTAAGTAGAGATGGCACAACACTCATCTCACAGTGCTGAAAGCCACCCTACTGGCTTGTCTACAGTGCCCAGGCAGCTGTTGTTAACTGCTCACTGCATGGCACACGGGCACTAAGTAGGTCCCGCTCTGAAACACAGCAAGTCAGCCAGTTTCAGCATGTGACTGAGTGCATAAGTCAGGAACAGACTAAAGTTGTCCCTGTTTACTTCGATGCATTCATTCATTCACTAACACAAGTGAGTAGATGACCAACATTGTCCATGCAAATTCAGATTATCACATCTGGTAAATGTTTGAGTTGTAGTCATAAGCTCATAAAGAACAGCTATCCTCTTTAAATGTTTCTATCAGTGGTTTGTCTTTTTTTTCACAGCCTCTAATAGTAAAAATGTAAATGCATACCACGTTTATGAACTAAACTTTGCACCTTGGCCCCTTGAGGGCTGATATGCAACATATAACACCAACCATCAGTGGATGTTTTGAAGGGTAAGGTTTTATTTTCCTGACACAAATGCCACAGAATCCAGTCACTTTAGACAGCAGGATGCAACTGTAATTTCACCAATTTTATACTTACTATGTGTGTTGTATATGTGGGCACTGCCAGATGCTGGCTACACCAGCACAAGAAAGACAGGCTTCCTGCCCATTGATAGCTGTCCGTAGCACATTCATGAAAAGGGAGTATTTTTATAGTGGTTACTCTAGTTTCTCTCATGTAAAATGGATGAGGGTAGGGTAGTGCTCTTTCCTATATAGATGTGCTCTCTATGGAGAGGCAGTGCTTATGAATATTTAGGTAGCAGCAGAAGGGTTGGGTGCATGACCCCAACACCGGCAGGAGGCATGGCGGGTCCTGCCCGTGCATCCTCCACTCCATCTTTCCCAGTAGAAGAAACTGCTGCTAATGAGAGGAATGGCACTGGGGGAGGGAGGCCAGTGGGTAACGGCGGGTTGAGACTGCATTTTGCACAGTTTCACTGCACTTTTTCTTTGGAGATAGTGAAGGCGTCAATGCCAGTTAAAGCTGGGAAGTGCTGTGTAGTAATGTCTCCCCACATCCCTGCTCTTTCCAATTCTTTCGAGCAGCTCATCCACTGCCTATGTGTCGCACGGACTTTCTTCTGTTTAAATCAGTGAACAGATGTACATTCCTGTCACCCAAGGTGATATGCCAGGGGAGATGAGAATTTTTTTTTTTTTTAGGTATTTCTTTATAATTAAACACAGTGTTCCCAGAGATGGGCCAGGGACATCCTTGGAAATTTTCCACTTACTTACAAGTGAGGAGAGCAAATTCCCCACTGTCTCAGCCACTGGAAGAGCTACTCCGTCCACATGCCCATTAGCCGACCCCTGCCTCCCCTCCGCTGGCTGCTGCTGGAGGCAGGTGCAGTTACACTGAAGGACGTGGTCATGTCAGTGGGACTCAGGCTCCTGTATGGGTCTCTGTGTGCGCACGTCCTGCTTTGCAAACGCCACAGTGATGCCCTGCAGAAAAGCTGTGGCAGAATCCCCTTGATAGTCCCCAGCACCCTTCACATCACTCTCCCCATCACCGGACAACCACATCAGAGCCTGACTGACGATGAGATGCAGGTAAAGGTAACAAGACAAGGCCCAGGCTCGCAAGCTTCTGTCCCCAAAAGGCCACCTGCTTGACAGCCACAGGTGTCACAGCTGTAACTGGGTTCATTTTGGCCAAGAGATAGGTAAAGTTTAAAATATTGATACCCTGTTAACTATAATTTCATAACTTCTATTTTTTAAAGATAATTTCTTCAAATTCCCAAAGTTTTAAACAGCAACAGCAAATTGTTACTGATGTTAACAAATTGTTAAACAGCAACAGCAAACTCTCACTGTGGCTGGTCACCACAGTGTAGATCCAGTCCGGGCTTTCTCTGTGCTTTGCAGACCTCAGTGAGACACCAGAGGGCAGGGCAGGCGTCCCAGGGTGCCCACACTCGTGTGACGGTGTGGCATCAGGCAGGCCCTGCAGTCCCGGTTCTGCTGGTTAACCTGCCACACGCACTTCTGTCCTGACACACAAGGACGGCAGGGCAAGTTGTAAAGAAAGGCCTAGAGCCTGAGGAAAGCAGGCCTTTAGCAGGAAGGGCTCTGCCCTCCTCACCTCAGAGCAAATCCATTTGCCGCGTTCTGAAGCTCATTAATAGACCTTCTCAGGCCAAAGAGAACAATGTCCCCACCGACCCTCCCTAACAGTCACAGATACACTTCATTGTCCGGACTTACAGGTCAGTTAATCAGAAGCCTGAGCTCTGGAATATTGTCAAAGAAATGGAGTTTTGAGAAGTGAGTACCTAGTGTACTCTCCCAAATGCAGCCTAATCTTAGTAACCTTGAAGTTTATCATTCTTTTAAAAATAAATAGAATACCAATGGTTTAGATATTCCACCAAAGAATGCTAGAAACAAATGTCTAATCTTGATTATTAGCTTTACCAACCCTGTGAACACTGAGCTTGCAGAACTGCCAGGTTAATCCCTGTGGCCTAGACTACTGAGGATTCTGATAGCACATGTAAGACTAAGCACTCTTCAAGCTGTAACAAAGCATCCACATGTATCTGTGATGATTTTCATTGCTTTAGCATTGCAGCCATGTAACAACTGCAGAAAGAAGGTATTTTTAAAAATACAATAGACTACACTTTTTGGATCACAGAGAAATACAGATGCACTCTGAGACTGCCTATGTTTATAAGCATGTTGTGTCCCCTAACTGAAGTGACAGGTCTTCTGGAATTGACAGTAAGAAGTGTGGATAGTCATATCACACGCAATGTATTTGTTTTCAGCAGTGAGCAGACCGTACAGGAGCAGCACACCAGGAGCCATGAGAAGTGCCTTGGAAACCAACAGGGAAACAGAACTATCTTTATACACATCCCCTCATGGACAAGAGATTTATTTTTGCAGACAGACTCTTCCATAAGTCCTTTGAGTTTTGTATGTTGTTGACAGTTTGCAGATATATATTCGACAAATCAGTGTACTTGACAGTGTTATCTGTCACTTATTTAAAAAAAAAAACACAAAAGGAATGCTCCACATTTGACGTGTAGTGCTATAAAACACAGAATATTTCATTGTCTTCATTAGGTGAAATCGCAAAAAATATTTCTTTAGAAACGTAAGCAGAATCTTAAAGTATATTTTCATATAACATAATTTGATATTCTGTATTACTTTCACTGTTAAATTCTCAGAGTATTATTTGGAACGGCATGAAAAATTAAAATTTCGGTCATGTTTTAGAGACAGTGGAGTGTAAATCTGTGGCTAATTCTGTTGGTCGTTTGTATAATAAATGTAAAATAGTATTCCAGCTATTGTGCAATATGTAAATAGTGTAAATAAACACAAGTAATAAATGAAGTGTTTGTTATAATGAATAGTCTTCAAAGTGACTCTCTACCTCTTTAACAGGTTTACTGTTGGGAATTCGTGACTTCTGATTTACTGAGAGATCATGACACTGGCAAAAGGTCATAGAATATGAAAGCCATAAACAAATGAAAACTTGAAGCCTAAGAATTTCTCTAAGGGATAATTAGCATTTTTTTTTTAAAGTAAAGGCTACTATATATTGGTGACATAATTTCCTAAGATAGTCCCTGATTTGCTGGGAAATATTCCAAATAAGGTTGTATCCATTATTTCCCAAGCGATTTTGTAATCATGAAAATGCTAAACTAGGAGAAACTTTAAGACTTCTAAGCAGTCTCAGAATTTTACATGTAGATGTATTTTAAACAAATCTAATTGGATCCAATTTAAAAAGCTGAATTCGGCAAAGCAATGAGTTTCTCCATTCATATGAGCCCTTGTCGGCAGATGGTATCGTCTGGGTGTAGCCATAAGGACAGAATAGTCAAGAGTCCTAGGATTTGTTTGAGGATCTGTATTTATAGAGATAAACATTAAAGAAAAACTATAGGATTTTATTTCCAAACATAAAAGAATAGAAGAGTAAGAAATTTTGACTTTGAGATTAAAAGCAATTACTGAATGAAGAGAACAGGGTGTAACTTTTGAAGTGCTCTTATTTAATCCTGTTTTCTAATTACAGCTCATTACTTGACCTTTTCTTCCCCATTTTTTATGTTTTAAGGATTTCATGTCCAAATATGCAATCTATTAATATTTATCCCCTCAGTTTTCTGTATGTCTAAGTAATTCCAACAAGAGCAAGACTCACTGGGTTTGCAAACTTTCTTCCTATGAAGACAGCCTGGCACTTCCACATGGTACAGTGGGGAAACTACTCACTTTCATCTGGCAACAGCTCATCCTCCAGACACTAGGGAGTCAAGGATCAAACGTGTCTCCTCCCCCTGGCACTGCCTGGGACCCTCATGATACTGAGGTCAGGAGTGCAGATGTCCTGGCCAGGCAGCTGTGCATCACTGCACAGGAGGGTGCAGCGTAGAGGCAACATGTCCAGAGGATGGTACTGGGCAAGGACAGTTCCAGCTGTAGAACCTCAAACTTCCTTCAGAAACTAGACATGATGATATGGGGCAGCAATGTGCTTATTTTCATCATTTTACTTCCTTATCCTAAAGATAAAATATGCACACCTAACATCACAGATCATGTAAAAAGGACAATACAATGTTTTCAAATGCTTCCTTACTTGTCAATAAAAAAACAGGCAGACACCAGATTTGTATCTCTAGTTGTATTTTTATAACTCCCCAGTTTATTTTGAAATATTCATGATTTTGACATTATCTCAAAATACACAGAAATTACCTTATATCTGCCTATACATTTATTAAATGCTGATGAAGAATACTTACTCAATATTTAAGCATGCCAAATAACACTTTTCCCAACTTTTAAAATTATTTTAAAAAATAAGCCAATTTATATTGGACATTTGGGTTACATGTGCATATAAAAACAGTCACATTCCTCAACTGACCATAGACTAGCATACAAGCGTCCTTCTTTCTGGATGTAATTAAGTTTCAGAGGCAAAGTGGTTCAGATGGGAGCCAATGGGCTGACCTCCTCGTGAAGTAAACTCGACAAAAATCATTAAGTATTGAAGGTGCCAACGACTGATTCCATAAATGTTTCTCTCTTCCCTATCTTTTCAATATACAAGTGTGCACTATGGGTGTGTAGAAATTAAAACACTTCTAATCTAGACTGTGAGCTCCTACGGACGGGACTACTGTCAATCCATAAAAGGCCCTAGGGAAGAGAGAGGTAGCACTGGGGAGCAGAGGGCACCTGCCCTCCATCAGGCCATCCACACAAACCTACTGAAGAGGTAGACTCGATTATCTAAGTCTCAACAGGCTTAGATGTTGACCTGGGCCTTCAAGTGAGGTTTTCCTTCATTGTTTTATGTTGCTTGTTCTACTATTCTTGTAATTGGGGCAAAGTGAGATGTTCAACTAGTCTAAGAATGCTTAAAATACCCCATAAGCTGTCTGAATCAAAGATTTTTATTGATTCTTCTGCCAAACACAACTGATTTCCATCTACAATTACTTTTTAAGGTAAGAAACAGTAAGTCAACTGAACAAAGAGCTGGGGCTTTGGGCCCTGGAATGTGATTACACACTGACTGAGAAATGCAGGACCTCTAGGTGGGGTCTAGTCAGGCTGGCTGCAGCAGGGCACGAACCTGCCTCAGTGGGCCTTCTCCAAGAACGCTCTGCAGCACCTGACACACTGCTGGTACACCGTCTCAAAGTCAGAGTCATTCCCCTAAATGGACAGGAAAAAGAAGAAAATGGCAAAACCTGCATAACAAAAACATCCTTAACACAATCTCATCTGTTATTTAATATGGCAGGATACAGATGTGTTGGGTCTTCATATTAGCCCTAAAACGTGAACTGTACTTACATAATAGGGATCTTCAATAATAAGTTGTTTTTGTGGATCATAGCTCCCAAGTAGTTCAATTTTAGCTTTGCAGGTTTTAACTTGATTACTTTTTCTATTCAAATCTCTGTAAAATTGAAATATGAACTTAGTTTTCTGATCTATGGTTTCAAGTTAAACAGGGACATCTGCTAGGGTCTTATGAAACATCCATATCAAAATCAAGACAGAATGACCTAATCTGAAATGAAACGGAACACTCAGCAGGCCCGTGTGGCCCCTTCTGCAGCTGTATGCCACTGCCCTCTCTCTAGGCAAGAGAGTTTGCGACAGCAGCTTATTCTCACTGATTCTGTTACACAAAATATACGATAATTATATTTTCTCCCACAAAATATATTTTAAGACAATCAAGTTTCAGAGATAAAGGTGATAGAAAGGAACCCAAAACACCATCTGAACCAGTCCCAAAACAGAGGGCTACCAATTCCATCCTCAGGTGTCTTGACACAGCACTTCCCGCAGCACGACCCACTCCTTAATTACTCTTCCATCTTTTATTCCTTAAGCCTCTGCCCAAGCTGAAAACTCAGCTTCACTCTAGACTTCCACCCTTAGCTTTCACATTGCTACAAAAGAAAAAGGCAAACTTAACTAAGCGTCTCCATTTATTTAACAAATTTCGACTGAGCACCTGCGACAGATGAGTTGATGAGTCAAGTACGTGCTTTATGTGGGAACGGAACAGCCAAGAGCTCCCATGCACGAAGTTTTACAGCTCAGGATTAGGTGCAGGAATGAGAACTGCAGGCAGGCCTAAGTCTAATGCACAATCTGGCCTAGTGACATGGCAGCAGAATACCTCTATCAAGAAATGAATTTAAGCTGACCCACGAGGGGCAAATAGGAGCCAAATGACCCAAGAAGCAAGGAGGAGCTTCCAGGCAGAGGAACAGCACGTGCAAATGTGAGGCTGCAGGAACTCCACTTGCCCCACACACAAAGAAACACGGTGCTCAGTGCCAGTCAAAGCAAATGGGGTCTCCTAAAAAGGTGTTTTTACGATGCCTATGGGCTATGGTGTCAGCAAAAACAATGAGAACAGAATAAGGACTGAAAAATAAAAATTAAAAAATGCATGCATTTTAATGAAGGTCCTAATTAATAAAAAATAACTGAAACTGGTGCATCCCTATCTGTTCATTTGTACAAAAGCAATTAAAAGCACAAATAGTTCATCTTCATCGAAAACATGAGATATTTATGAATAAGTAGTGATGCAAGTCAGAATCCTGGAGTGACATTAAATTATGATTCGTTCCCGATGACGCCCTGAACAGGGGACTGGGGCAGGTCAGGAGGGTGGTGACTGAGGCAGGGGTACATACAGCAGGGCCCTTCCTCACTGAGCCTAGGCTTAAATCCCATGACATCCACCACACGCTAGCTGTGTGAACTCGGGGACATAACCTAACATTACTGTTTCTCACTTCCTTCTTTTACAAGATGGGATAATAATAGGAACCTATGGTTGCAGAGCTTTGGCCTGAGAATCAATAAAACACTGCCCTGCCCAGGAATCATTACAGCAAAAATATCAAAATCGTTCTCATGCAGAACAATATGCTTGATACAAAACTATCACAGCCAAGCTAGTTTTCCAATTAAATCATGCTATTAACAACTAGACTTTCCCTTTTCTAAGGTGTATTTCCTTGTAAATACCTAAGAGACAATTCTAGATTACTAAGTTTTTTGCTGTTCTAAATAAAATAATTCTACATATGGTGACCATCACTGACTATTAAAACCTTTAAAATAGAAAAAGTAAATCTGGACAACAAATTACTTGGCCCATTGCTGAACTGAGAGTTGAACAGAAATATTCTTCAAAAACAGGATTACCTCAGATTGCTTTCATCCATACATAGTATATAATCAAATGTGGCAAAATCTTCTTTGGTAATCTAAAATTGAATAAGAAGTCAAAATACAGTGTTTATACCATTCAAGCCTAGAGGATGCAAAGCAATACTAAAAGAAAAAAAACTGCTGTATTTGAGCCTGTTACTCACTAATAAACAATTAAATAATTTTTAGGGTACTTTTAAGTTAAAATAGAGTTAACCTATTTCTCAAAATTGTACTGCAAAGAAATTTTGTATTATAAAGTTCCATACAATAATCATAAAATAGTATAATGTGTAGACAATGTTTATACATCGGCTTCAATTCCTTATTAACAGTGTATAATACAGTCAACATACTAAAATGCCACATATTTAATCCCCTTCATTATTCTACTCTATTTTTCATTCCACAAGCACTGAACATCCTGGGCCCCAGTAACAAACACCAAGCTAAGCGGACAGAGCCGCGTCCCATGGAGCTGCCCTTCCACAAGGGGGCAGGCAACACACAGGAGGCACAGATGCCCTGGAGGAAATAAAGCAGAGAGGAGATACATACAGCTTTGGGGCAGGGAGGAGTAAAAGTATTAAGTTGGGTGGTCAGAGGCGGTCACTAAGAAAGAAACACAGGAGTGATAACCGACAGTCCTCCTTTATTTTGATTGACTATCCATAATTTAAACCTCACACAGAAGAGAATGCCACTCAGTATTTCTACTGATTGTAACCTGAAAGCTTATGATTGTTTTCTGATATAATCTATAAATACACCTACTTAAAATATAAATGAAAAGATTATTTTGTGAATTTCGACTACTATAAATAATGGCAGAATAAGAAACATAAACATACGTACTGCGGAACAAAGGTGGAAAATGTATACTTGTTCTTCTAAAAAATGAGAAACTTTGGCTTTTAGTATGCACTTCCAGTAGCTAGAAAAGACTGTATTTCGTCGACACTCCCATGACATTGACTTATTTCAAAATCGACAATAAGTACAATACTGAAATTTTTTTTTTTTTTTTTAGAGAAAAGGTCTCACTCTGTCACCAACACTGGGGTACAGTGGTGTGATCATAGCTCACTGCAGCCTCAACTTCTTGAGTTCAAGCCATCCTCCTACCTCAGCCTCCCAAACAGCTGGGACTACAGGCATATGTCATAGCACCCAGCTAATTTTTAAAATTTTTTTGGTAGAGATGGGTCTCACTATGTTGCCCAGGCTGGTCTTGACCTCCTAGGCTCAAGCAATGTTGAGCCTCCCAAAGTGTTATTAGGATTATAAGTGTGAGCCACCATGCCTGAACAGTATTATATTATTTCTCCAAATTAGTTATGTGAGAAATTCCCTAGGATTTAATACTAAACTTGTTTTAAATTCTGGACTAATTGTAAATTTTTCATAAAAAAAGACTTAGTAACTGTTACATAATTTTTAGATGTTACAATAATTGAGAAAGAAACAGCTATAACTTATGTAACAAATGCACAGTAAAGGATTTCCACTTGCAGCTATAAATGAAACAGCTTGTGGCAAATCACCCCTACTACTAAAAACAACTAGAAACCCCATATAAAACACCAGTGCTGCAGTGACAGTCGGGCTTTGTGGCCACGAGGCCGCTCTGGCTGTGCTGCTCTAGCACAAAAGCAGCCGCGCATTACAGGTGAATGAGTAAGTCTGGCTGTGTTCCAACAAACACTGTTCCTAAAAAAGGTGCCTCAAAAAAAGGTGCAGGCCCCAATCTGCAGACTCCTGCCACTTGCCACTTCTCTTCCTGCTAAAACTGGAAAGTGATGAGACCTCAGAACAGGGATCTCAAACGGTTCAGTAGCAGAACTCTTGAACTCTGTAAAATTATTTAAATCCTATGTTATGGTTTGGATGTGTCCCCCAAAGTTCCTTTGTTGGAAACTTCATCCCCAATGCAACAATAGTGAGACGTAGGATCTTTATTAATGTCACTATCTTGGGAGTGGGCTCCTGACACTGATGGGTCCTCTCTCTCTCTCCTCTGTTTCCCTCTTCCCGTTTTTCTAGTTCTCGCTCTCACTCACTCTGGGGCACTCTCTTGACTCCTCCACCTTCTACCACAGGACAATGCAGCAAGAAGGACCTCACAGCCCCATGAGCCCCTTGGCTTTGGACTTCTCCAAATAAATATATTTTCAACAATGGCCAGTAGAAACTGGCAAGGTATGCAAATCCTGAAGAGATTAGGATGGATAAATTGTATAAAAATGTTGAATCACCTGACCAACAAAGATTCCATTTCCGAAAAGGTCAGTCCCAGAGTACTTCATTTAAATAAAGAACTCTTAGAAAAATCAACTTTAGCTTCTAATTTATAATATAAAGACAAGGTTATCTTCAATTGAAATTGCAGAATTTGATTGTGACTTTATTAGACTCCAAACTTAAGTGTGGCACAACAGACTATAATTATATATCCATAATGTTGTTGGTATTACCCTATATTACTAAGGCACTTTATAGTTGAAAAAATGTTTTTGTATATATTATATAACTTCATTCTAGCAACAAACTTGCAATATCAGCAGAATGATTACTATGGCCTAAATGTTTAATAAAAATTATGCAGGAAGGAACAGAAGACAGAGCACTGCTCAGCCCCAGCTCACAGTCAGGCTCTCTCATTATAAATTACCTAGCTTTTATGTGCGTTTTAATAAGTAAATTCCAAAGTCAGGCAAGTCTTTCAACACCGTGCAACCAGAAGTGAAACAAAATGGACACACTGTAGCTGGTTAAGCTTACCCTAAATAAACACATTCATTAATATACAAGTCTGGTTAATCCTTTCACTACTTCTCAAGTTACTGGACTCTACATATTAGAAATTGAACAAGAGCTTGTCTACCTGTCTTGCTTTATGGGCTGTGTGAATGCCATGATTTCTTAGGCAGCTCACAGCTCTTGGGTCTGGGGACCGGCCCACGTTCCAGTCAGAAACAGCACCGCTGTCAATGACCCACTGAAACACAAAACACACAACTTCAAGTCCAAGGACGGTACCTGCCGGGCAACGTGGCTCATGGGAATGCCGTGCCTCTTCATGCAGCTCTGCCCTCGGTAGTCAGGGGGGTTCCCTATCTCATACCCGGAAGTTGCCGCGCTGTCTACCCTCCACTGCAGGGGAAGAAACATGGAATTTTTTTTTTTTTGCAATTTCCTGCCCAGAGGAGTTCAGGTTGGCCTCTTTAAGATAATGAATGGTACTTACATTCTCTGAGATGTTTTGATCGGTTACAAGTTTCCTGAAAACTGCTTCTGCAATGGGTGATCGACAAATGTTACCTTTAAAAAAAAGGAGGGGCGGGGAAACAGAGGGTTAGGTTGGATGGAAGGGCACATGCCAGCTCCCCCTCTTTACACACCTGACACACGGGGGCTGTGCTATCCCTCAGGAAAAACAAAGGCCAACACTATCCTTTGACGCCTTTGTCCAACCAGTGAGGGTAGACCCTGCTGGAGAACAGCCCATCAGGCTCAAGTTCAGTGATTTGACACCAACCAGCCAAGTACTCCAAGTACAGATGACAAAGATATCAGAAAAACAATTTCAACAAAAATTATTGTTTAAAGAGTTGCTAGTAATGATCCAGGAGTGAATCACGAAAATGAAGTGGGTTGCAACCAGCTTATTTTAAAATGAAATACAACAGAATAAAAATAAAATACAGTGGTCTGTCCCTCAGTAGACTCAGGAGCTGGTTCAGGACACCCTCCCACCCCTACCCAGTATACCAAAACGTGCACACTCAGGTCCTATAGTTGGCCCCTGCAAATGTGGAGCCCAAGTATAGGAAAAGTCAGCCCTCCATACAGATGGGTTTCTCATTCAGATAACACGGTATTTTCCATCTGTGCTTGATTAAAAAAATTCCTCGAATAAATCCTTCGAAGTTCAAACCCCTGTGGCTGAAGGGTCAACTGTATGTATTTTCAAGTATATCACACATAAGGATGACTACTGTTTCACAAAACAATACACAAACACACAAACATGCATTTAAGCGTAAACAGCGATTCAACACCGACATTTACCGAGCGATCACATGCAAAGCCCTGAGCCCAGGGATACAGATCCAGGCATTAGCAGCCCAAGGTCAGGGACACCACTCTCCAGACCATGATGTCGACATCAGGGCCATCCTTACTTTAGACCAGCAAGTGAGAAATCCAGGTTCCCCAGGGCTCCCTCAGGTTTGATAATTCCCTAGAATTACTCCCCAAACTCAGGAAAGCAGAACACTTACCATTACAATTTCATTATAGTAACAGCAACAAAAACAAAAACAAACAAACAAACCAAAAAAACAGCCACAGCAAGTGACCTATAGGGCACATTCTGGGAGGTTCCCTAACAGCTAGCTCCACTGTCCTCTGGGACACCTTACTCTCCTGTCATCTGGGACACCTTACTCTCCTGTCATCAACATGAGACAATATTCAAAGAGCACTGCCAACCCAGGAAGCTCCTCAGAGCCATAGTGCTCTGAGGTTTTATTGGGGTTTTCGGAGGGAGACACAATGGGTTGAATCACTGGCCATTCAGCTGAACTCTATCTCCACTTTATTTATTATATTTATTATAATAAAAGTGGGAAAATGAATGCTGATAAGCAATACACTACAGCAGCACAGAAAAAGAACGATGCTACAAAGCAAAAACAAGATATAAGAAAATTTCTTACCAGAAAAAAGAAAGATTAGAGATGATATTAAAAGGATGATCAGGATCTTAATGGACAGAGGAAGGGAAAGGCATTTAACTCAGAGGGTTTGTGGCACTAAGCAGGTGAGGCTGCGATGCTTCAGGTACAGAGAGCCAGTGTCTGGAAACTGACGGGCTGGTATACAGGAGCCCTAAAACACTGGGCCAACATTTGAACTTTGCGTAGCCACTATGAGGAGAAATAGAAAGTCCTATGGAAAAGGGTAATATGACTTATTCAACAAACATAGTTTGTATGCCAACTCTATGTGCCAAGCACTGTGCCCTAACCTGAAGACAGAAAGTTGTTTAAAACACAGACCCTTCCTACAAGTTACCAAAATTACCGGCACAGCTAAGGAAACACTAGAAGAGCACATGACTGAATTGGCGAGATCTTGTAAGAGGCTCGTATGAAGGAGCAAATACAAGACAGTGTCAGAGTGGAAAGGTGTGGCAGCTTTCCTCACCCATCATAAAGGTCACGGAAGATACTCCTGTAACAAAAGACAGGTTAACAAGAGCCTTCAGAAACGAAGACCCAAAGACCCAGGGAAACGGTTTTGATGCTTAGATGACCAATGCACAGCTGTGTAGAAATGGCACTGGACAAAAGGAAATGATCCAATGGTAGCAGACTGAGGGAAACCCAGCAGGGCCACAGCATTTCCTCCCCCAGGAATGAGGCAGGGCCCCTCTGAAACGCTGTCTTCAAGAGAAGGCAAAAGGGAGAGAGTGATCTTTCTAGGTTTTATGGCTTGCTTTGCGGGAGAGGAGTTCTAGTTTCTATGATCTGCGCTGGGGAAGATAAATGATGGTTTCTACGACCTTGCTTCTGGGGCTGCTCTGAGGCCTTCCAGTCTCCTTAATGCCAAAGCACCATACTGAGTCCAGACATTAGGAGCTGAATTTAGGAAACAGATATGAAAAAGAGGAACTGTGAGAATAGGCAGCACTAAACAAGAGTTTACTCTTTATCACTGTTAGGGTCTTCTGTTTATGATAAACAAGTACAATGAGGATCTTCCAGTGTTGTAAAACACAGCTACTTCCCTAGTTCAGAAAACCAACTCACTGCCTTACTACAGCCTTCAGTTTCTACACTGTAAGACCTAAGCATATTATGTACTTTTTTCCCACAGAGACTGTAGTTTCCACAGCAGTAAAAAATCTTACCTACAAACCATAAAGGGAAAGACAACAAATTAGCCTTGAATGCCCTCTATATGCTAATTTGTGTTGTGAAGTTTTTCCTTTCGACATTCTAAATTTTGTTTAGTTTTTTAAACAGGTATTGTCATCAGCACTATTTTAATTATTGAAAGGCTTCCCATGGGTGTGTAACTCTTTTACCTGTCACCATATACCCTGGGAATATTTTTAACAGCAAACATTGTATTCCAAATTAAGACAATTATTATTTTGGAACTGTAGAACAACAGATGCCTAGTATCTCAGCATCTAAAAATATAATAAAGACTAGCCCCACACGTTTACAAATAATTATCTTTAACTGTAAAATAACAGCTTACTTTCCCCACAATATGAAAACTTGCATTATTAACTGTCCTAAAGGCTAGCAGTAGCTTGCCCTGTTGATTTCGAAAGTTGATGCCACCAAATTTTGTTATGAAAAAATGGAGCACCCCGGTCATCAGTGAAACACTGCATGTACTTCAGGTTTCACCTATCAAACAAGTTCTAAAAACAGAACATTCCATCTTCAAATGCCTTTAAAAAATGTTTTAATCTGTAAAGTCTCAAGTTTGTCTTTTCCAAATTAGGCAGACTATTTTATACCCTTCTTCAGCATCTTCAATTCAAGGATGGAGACTCATAAAAGGCAGATAGGCTCTGGGAGGGTGGGGCTGTGTCTGCTATACCTGGTAAGAGACCCAGCACCCAGTATGGGTGTAGCCCAGAAGTAAAGTGACTCCACCAGCATGTGCTATCTCCACCAACCATGCTGGCTGGGTCGTGGCTCCTGCATCATCTTCACTAGTAAGTCTCTATTGCAAAAACATAAAGCACCCTTCATAATTGTGCTGTAGTAAGGAGCTCAATTATTTTCCATCATTAGCTTCACCAATGAAAAACCTCTGATGCTTTTCTACACTTCAATCTCAATAGGGTCCAAACAAATGCTTTGAATGAACAAAATTTTTTACATTTCAAAAGCATACAACTCTTATTGTCCTTTATATGGCTACCAAGTAAAATGCCATTTACCGCTCAAATTCCTTCAGAATGCAACCAGTAAAGGCATGCTCCACCTCCAGTTTAATCTCAAAACAACAGCTGAAACTCTTCTTTTTTAAACTTAAATTTGATCATTTCCCACCTCTGCTCAAAACCCTCCAATGTTTATTCAGAGTAAGCCCAAGTATTCACATGGCCTCCCAAGATCTGGACCTAAAACAGGGGTCTGAAAATCGGCTCATGGTCTACTGCCTTTATGTACAGCCCACAGCAGTAAAAATAATTTTTACATTGTTGAGTAGTCGGAAAAAATCCAAAAGTAGAGTACCTTGTCACATGTGAAAATTATACAGAGTTCCATCCAATTCTGATGTCCACAAATGAAGATCCACTAGAACACAGCCAGGTTCATCATATGGATGGCTACTTTGTGCTACACCCTTTCTGTATGTCATGTGAAGCCAATCTAAAATAATTATAATCTGGTTCTTTAAACAAAGAGTTTGCAGACTCCTGCCCTAAAGGACCAGTGTATATAAGGAATTAACTTCTCCCTATACATCTACAATGGAAGCACTGAGAAAACAGGCGCTCAAATTATCTGCTAAATTTTCAGGTATAGATGAGGAATCCTGACTGAGAAAAACTATCTGGCCACTAGGCCCAGCCACTGGAGCTTCCCTGCGGTTCATGACCATGGCCAGTATTCTCCCTTCAAAACTTTTACCTGCTTTCCTCTGGGTTCAGGATGCTTCTCCAAAATATCCTAGGCTTGCTTCCTCACCTCCTTCAAGTCTTTACTCAAAGGTCATCTATCAGGTGGGGCCTTCCCTGACCATCCCACTCAAAACTGCACTCCACTCCCATTCCCCTTTTCTGCTCTATTTTTCTTAATCTTCACATCAACCGATTGAGCACATCAATTAATACTTGCTGGTGACTGAGAGAACGTGAGCTCCAGAGAGGCTGGGATTTTTGTCTGTTGTGTTCACCACTCCATACATCCCTACCACTTAGAGGAGTGCATGCCATATAGTAGACGCTCAACAACAACAAAAAATCACTGAATTGTATTGAAATATAATAGTCCCCTCTTTTCCAAGGTTTTGCTTTCCATGGTTACCCCGTGGTCAGCTTCAGTTGGAAAATATTAAATGAAGAATTCCACAAATAATTCCTAAGTTTTAAATTGTGCACTGTTCTGAGTAGCAGGATAAATTCTCATGCCATCCCATTCCGTCCTGCCCCAGAAGTGAAACATGCCTTTGTCCAGCATATCCATGCTGTCTATCCACCTATTGCCTCTAGCTTATCAGATCCATTGTGATGCTATCACAGTGGCTGAGTTCGAGTCACCCTTAGTTTACTAATAATGGCCCCAAATCATAAGAGAAGTGAAGCTAGCAATTCAGATACGGCAAAGGGAAGCCATAAGCACTACCCTTAAGTAAAAAGGTGAAAGTTTTTGACTTCTTATGGAAAGAAAAGAAAAACTTACACCGAGGTTACTAAGATCTACAGTACGAACAAATCTTCTATCCATGAAAATGGAAACAAGGAAAAAGAAATTCCTGATCGTCTGCTGTCTTGCCTCAAACTGCAAAAGTTGCGACCACAGTTTTAAATGCTTAGTTAAGGTGGCAACGGTATTACATTTGTGGGTGTAAGAAACGAGCAGACACATGTTCCAACTGACAGCAATTGGGTTTGGTACTACCCACAGTTTCGGGATCCACTGGAGAGTCTTGGAATGTATCCCCTACAGCTAAAGTGGGACTACTGTATATGCAAGGATACACTTCCCCATTAACAGCAACCATGATGCATTATACCAGCATAATCGACAATACCAACCAAAACTATACAAGGGAATGGAATATTATTTAGTAACCATCCTTAACCAAACTACTGTTTAATAAACTTATTGATTTCATCATTCAGCCTTCAATGAGTCTTAAAAATCAAATGACGCCCACTACCAATGTGAAACAAGGTAAGCCTTCTAATTCTTCTTTCACAGAAGTTAACTTCTACAAAACCTAGTCAGCGTTTATCATATACTGTCCTAAAGCTGGAAACAAAATGAAAAATAAGCCACAGTTATTGCCCTCAACAAAATTAAACTCAGCTGGGATTTCAACAGACTATCAAATAATTATAGTAAAATTTGTGTAATAAAAGATGTCGATAAGGAATCACACCTTTTCTATATTACATCTTTTACTATATTACACAAATTATAGTAAAATTTGTGTAATAAAAGATGTCGATAAGGAAGCAACTCATGATCTGGGAAAGCAAAGGAGGAAATATTTAGGTTTGACTTTATAAAATAAAAAGGCTTTCCAGGCAAAATGTATAATGGGCACCCAGCGATGAAGGCTCAGTAAGCATGTGAAGTGCTACCGAACAACGAAAGGTTCTGGAAGGCAGTGTCCCGAGGGTGTGAGCAGGAAAAGGTACAGGAGATAAAGTGAGGAGTCTGTAAAAATAAACAGAAACTTTACTCTGCAGGAAATGCAAACTCACAGAAGGTTTTAAGTAACCGGACTACTGACAATTTAGGCCTTCCTCTCAGGGTGGAGGCACCGAGGAATATAACCTTGTAGTGCTACACCAAAGGAAGATCCCTGAAGACCAAACGGAAAATAAATTATGTTTGAAGTAAGGCAAGCTAAGTGTTGAAATTCTAGGAGTGAAAATAATTTAAGTTGGCAAGTTCCTGAAAAGCCATTAATAAAATACACTTTCATTTTTCATGGGCCAAAGTTATATAGGGACCTCCAGGTCTCCTTTGCTTGGCTTTTACAATCAAGAAACCCGAAACCGTAAAACTCCATCTCCCTTTAACTCAGATCCATATCTAAGCATGGGCTAAGGAAACTAGCAAACAAAACAATGTTGTCATAGGACTCAGGAGGCCCCTAAGAGACCACATCAGTCCGACAACCTCCAGGCCTACCTGGGCCCATTGGAGGGGAACGAGAGGGATTATAGTAGTCGCAAAGAAAGTACCTTGGCTTGTAGGGGCTGTGGCTGCAGATGCCAAGAGCCCCGGATATATGGCAGGCGCGAGGGGACCCAGGTTTAGCGGGCAGGCTGGGCGGGTGCACGGGGCGGATGGGGAACAGGGGCGCTGCGGGACACTCCTAAAACACCCTAGGCCTCCCAGTCCCTGGCCTCCTCCCCCTCATTGTTCCTAGCCCGGCGGCACAACCTACAGCGCACAAGCCCGATCCAACTCTCCAGAGGACGTCAGAACATGAGTAAGTCGGCGCCCTCTTACCCAGACACACAAACAGCACGGACTTGGTAGCCTGTTCCGCCATCTTCCCGCGCGCAGAGGCGCCGAGACACCGCGGCGTTCCGCACGCCGACGCGGCGCAGGCGCACTGCCAGCCTCTTGCCCCGCGCGCCTGCGCAGTCCCGCACCAACGCCAACAGGGCAGCGCGTGTGAGAGCCACGCCTGCGCAATCGGCTCCAGTGCGCCTGCGGAGGCGGTCCTGTGACGGTCGTAGGGCGGGCGGGGAGGGTCCGTGGGTCACCTGCAGGGACTGGGCCGCCGTTCACCTGCAGGGGCGGGGCTGCAGGTTGTCCGGAGGAGGAGGAGCTGCGGGGGTGGGGTCACCTGGAGGGAGTAGGGCCGCGGAAGGCGAGGGTGTGTGTGTGTGTGGTGGCGGGGGTGGGGGGGGGGGGTCACCTGGAGGGGGCGGGGCTGCGGGAGGTAAAGGTTATCTATAGGGGACGGGGCCGCAGGAGAGGGGTACCTGGAAGAGGAAGGGCCGCCGGTCACCTGCAGGGCGGGCTCAGGCCTCGCGGCTCCGCGGGCGGCCCACCTGGGTTGGGGCACAGCGCGAGTCTCGCGCAAGGGGCGGGCTGTGGTGCGTGTCGTTCGAGTTCGCATAGAGGGGCTGGGCGGGTCATGCGGGGGAACCTGCCTTGAGCCCCGCAGGGTCCACGCCGGACCAGGGCGGCCTTGGGCCTGGGCGCCCCCTGAGACCCCCACCCCCAACACCGTGCTTGGAGCCGCCGCGGGGCCCTGGGCTTTTCGATCTTAAGGACGGGGCGGTTCCGAAGTCCCTGGGGGCGAAGGCCAGAGCGCGGCCCGGCGGGCGCGTGGTTTTTGTCCCGCGAAACGTACACGGCGGGTGTTCTGCGCCGCCTCCTTCGTCACCTGCCGCAGGTACGCCCTCGCTGGGGCCTCCTTGTCCGCGGGGCGGGGCAGCGCGCCTTCCTCTTCCTGGGCAGCCTCGGGACGGGGCGCCGCGGCCGGGCGGGCAGCAGTGAGTACCCGGGGGCCCACCTGTCCGGCAGCACCCTCCCCTCTCAAGAGCTGGGCGGTGGTGGGAGGAGGAGGACGGGAAAACCGGCGATGCCTCTGGGGTTTCTAGGTCGCGCGTCTGTTAACCACAAACCGCCCAAAGTTAAGATAGAGCAGCTTCCAGGACTTTCTTGACCACAGCGATTTTGATTGAAGTTTAGCCAACGTCTTTTCCATTTTTAGAAAAGCTGTTCCGAAGTTTGGAATGTTGACGATGGTCGTGTTATTTTTAACTTCCTGATATTTGAACGGCCAGGTGTCAGCGACCATCCTTCTGTTCCACAGAAGCGTCTCTGAAGTTTGGGTCGGATGCGCGCGCTTGGAATGCGCGTGGAACCCGCGGCAGGCGCGGGGAGGAGGCCTTGGCTAGGGCGCCGGCGAGGTTCGAGTTTGCCAGTCCCCCAACCTGGAAGAGAAGGGCCAGCCCCTCACACCCGGAAGGGAAGGGCCGGTCCCCCCAACACCTGGCGCCGGGGTCGCGGGGCCACAGGGTGAGCGCGGGGTCGCGGCGAGCACGGGTCCTCTCTGATCGCTGGGCCTTGGCGCTGGCTGCTGAGTTTTTCCTTCTTTATGGAAGTGTGGAACTGGTCTCAATCGGTTGACCACCGTAAGGAAATAGGGTTTACACTGTGGACAGAGATGTGTCCTTTACACTTCATTTGAACCAATATGCCCGTGCTCCCGTGGAGGCTGAGTTGGAAAGTGACACGAAGCTGCTCCCCCGCAAGAGAGCAGGTGCTCGGTTTCTCTTCTGCTTACAGGAGATGCATGTCCTGATTTCTTGTTCTCCTAGGTGTTTTTATTGAGATGTAGGGAATATCTGAATTCATAACGACTTAGAAAATCTGTACACACAGTTGAGAGAACAGGTCTCGAGGCTAAGGTGCTGTTTACTCCCGTGGGCTGGCCTGTTATTAAAATACTTGTGCAGCGACTGATGTTTACAAATTACTGTGTTGGAGGTTAAAATGATCAAAGTGATAACCTCCATCCTATCATGTTTGAGGAGAATTGGTTATTTGGTTCACTAACGTTCTGTTTAAAGAAAATTTCTGTAAAACTAGTAAATGTTACCCCCCATCTTTTGTAAGTTAAAAAAAAGTTTAAAATAATGTTTGCTCATCAAAAGTGATTTGATACTTTTGTTCTGTTTAGGAAAACTTTATTCTCAAGAGATTTCTCATTCCGCAGAAATAAGGATCTGGCATGTCAACACAAACATAGGAAGTTGATGCAGTCAAAGGGAAATAACTGCTACCCTGACTCTGCTGAGAGCCTCACAAGTCCCTGTGCACACCAGCTTATTTGCCAGTGAGTGGCGTCATGATAAGACAAAATTCTCTGCTCTGAGACCTAAGCACATGAAGTTTTTAAAAAAATTTTCTCTGGGAAGATCCCATTTTTTACTCTAAAAGATCAGACCAGTGTGGCATGTGTGGACCTGCTCAGTACCAAGATCACACTCTTCAGTTGGAGAAGAGGAAGGGCAGGAATAAATAAAGGGCTTTCCTGTCTCCCGAGGGAGCAGAGAAAGCTTTCTCTGTCCTCTTTCTTCCCCAGCCACAGCCTGGGGTTGGGGGACTGGAAACAAGCTCAGGCTAGCACTTGATGTTCAGACGGTAGTCTGAAAGTTTGACTAGGGAGTTAATGATCTGACCAGAGAGACAGGTTTTTATGTTGAGAACTGACAAGCTTTGTGTCCTTAAAACAAAGGAAGTAGTTAAACCAAGGCCACAGAAAGGTAAGAATTAACTTAAGAAACAAAGGCCATAGTTGTCAAGCAGTGGGGTTCAAAATGCAGTTTCGTTAATAAAAGTAGCTTAAAGCAACATTTGAGAGCCTCTCTAAAGATTAGATACATACGCTTTCTTTTGGCTAAGATTTCTTTAGTTTATTCTAAATATATCTTTAGCAGCATTCTAGTTCCTTTGATCTTAGATGGAATTTTATCAGTTTAATGAGTTAACCTCCATTTCACATAAAGTATAAGGTTTAATAATTTGATTAATATGTAATCAGTAAGAACTTGGAAAACCAAATTTACTAAGCTTGCTTTCCTGTAAGTATTCCTTTCATAATTAGAATCCATTGAAGAAAATAATATAAGGGAAGCAAAAGTTTAGGAATCTGAACTCTGGTAAGGAAAGTGGTGGAGAGGGGCCCTTGGGTCTTCTTGCTTTCATTCCTGACCCTCCGTGTACGACTAGATTGGAAACCGTAGTCAGCTTTCTCACCTCAGGTGGCAATTTACTCCGAGTAGGATTCTCATGTCCCTGTTTGCCCCCAGTGACTCTAGCATTGAGTTTATAGAACTGTGATCAATACCTAAAATTATTTCCAGATCTTAAGCTGATTTATGCTTTTGAGGTTTCCAAAGTAAAAATTGTCTTTCCGGTATTTTATAAGCCCTTCTAATTTAAAAAAAAAATGTGTTACTATGAAAATTTCAAACATTTTAACTTTTGTTTTAAAGAAAACTTTATTTGAAAGTTTCTTAGCTTGAGGTTTGGCAGCCACTCTTTTTTTAGAAAAAACTTAAATATTTATAGAGATTTTGCCTGATTCAAGGGACTTAAGACGTTTATGAGAGTGCAGATGCTAACCATGATGTGAGGTTTAAGAGGCTTCATTAGTAATGACCTGTGTCTTCATCAGTATGATAGAGTGGGACATCAGCACTCTGATCAGGTCATGCTCTATATGCCTTATGGTACAGCAGAGGAAAAATGGGTGAGCCATCATTTGATGCTGAGGATGGGATTTGAGGCTTATGTCTAAATTTTTATTTGCATATTCTTTTTGTTCTGACGGAGAAATTCACTGCATGTAACTATGACCAGGCATGATTTTATCAGAAGTTGATTAGAATCTGTAACATTTTCTGTAGTTCAGCTGACACACTGAAGATGTCCTCACTGTGACCAGCCTTGTCAACAGCTGGATCACAGTGACATAGGCTGTGTCTAGGATGAGTCTTGCGGTCTGCAGCCATGCGAGGCTGCATCTGATTCCCAAGTCCAATGGCTCTCTTCCCGTGTTTACAGATCAGGCCATGACCTTTCCCTACAGCAGGATGTTTGCAAGATTAACTCTCAACTGAGGAATTTGCTTATTTGACTGCTCTAATACTGCTTGGTTGAGAGAGTTCAAAGTACAAAGTCTTCTGAGGGGATAAGATTCATGCATTATTTACAGTGCTTCAGTTGCATGTATCAGAAAATCTAGTCTAAATTGCTTTAACAGAAAAAGATGTTGCTGGTCCATTTGACGAAGAAGTCCAGAGTGGCTTGTGACTTCAGTCTGGCTCTGCAGAGCCCGGGTGCTCTCTCCACCTCCTGCCAGGTTCCCCTATGAAGGCTTTGCTCTCAGACTCTCCCCTTGTGGAGACAAAAATCCCACAGCAAGTGGAAACAGAAGTGCCTTGGAAAAAGTTATTCTGGCAGCTCCTATACAAGTCCCCCATCAGATGCTGGTATTGGACCAGCTTTGGTTATAAAGCCCTGCTGTGGCACAAAAAGGAATGTCGTCCTGATACAGCAGCCTCGGGTCACCCAATCAACTCCAGATACTATGGCTGCAGCATCAATGTAAGCAGACAAGTTGTGCTGCCTCTGAAATAAAGTAGATGAAATATTCAGCAGCGGAAAGAACAAGTTTCCACTCCAGCGAACTAATTCAAATGTATCCAGCATCTAGATATATGTACAAATGTAATTAAAGCGTATTGAGCATCTAGAGCATCTCTCCCAAGGTAATTACCACCTGATAGTAATGGCTATAAAAGCTAAAAGTGGAATCAGTCTACATGTTTAGCAATAGGAATCAATTGAAGCATACATCAAAATGCAGACAGTAGTATTGGTGAGTATTAACGTTATAGATGCTTTTTATCCTTCATATTTTCGTATCTGTACTTTTTCCTGTATTTTACAATGTACTTGTACGTTGTACAAATAATTGCTGATCATGTAAAAATATAGAAATATAGAAATTTTGTTGCCATACTTGGGTCTTTTCCACTATGAAATTGAAAAAAAATTCTATAATTCCTGGTTCTTTTATAATTTGATATTTGACATTCTAAATCTTCAATGAATTTGGAGTTTATCTTTCTGTAACACAAAGCTGTGAATGAATTTTTGTTTTTCTCCCCAAATGAACATTATCTAGTATGCAATACATCATTTCAACATAGAATTGAGGTGTCATTTTTATTATATACTAAATTTGTAAATATATTTGGGTTAATTTCTGAATTTTCTTCTTTGTAAATTGATTTTTCTCCTATATTTGCATCTGCTGTTATGTATTAGTTATTGAGGCTTTGTAATGTGTCACAGATTCTGTCAAGGCTGGGCTGTCACTGTTCTCCTATTACGTATTTTTTCCTAGCTCTTCTTGCTTATTTTCCCATTTGAACTTCAAAATTACTGTGTTTTGTTAAAAGACCCTTGTAAGATAGAAGACAGATTTGATTTCATTAAGAAAAAACAGAAAAAAAAGCAAATTCAAAAGACAAGTAGCAGAGAGTCAATGTTTTTAACTCATATTCCAAAAAAATATTAATTTTTAATGTATAAATTAATAAGAAACAGAGAGAAACCCCCTGTAAATAACAAGGTGCATGAGAAACCTTTGATAGAGAGAGAGAAATGTAGTCAGCATTGCTCATCATAAAAGAACAAATGGAAAATGCACTGAGAGCTACTGGCCATAGCAGCGAAGTGGCTCCTGCTACTCACACTCATGGTAAACAGCTAGGAAACTGGACAGCTGTGTGTAGAGCACTTTTTGCACATGGTGGACATGTCTGAGATCCACAAGATAAGGGGAACAGGAGGTGAACTCCATTAGTGACCGTTTTCTGCCTGGAGCACTTCCTAAACTGCAGGACAAGGAAGGGGCACCCAGAGCTCAGGCTCCTGCTGAAAAGAAGAGGCAGAAATTGAGTCTGAAGAGGCTGAGGTAACTGGAATTTGCAGAGCATGTTACTAGCAATGAGGGACGGCTGAGAGAAAGAGCTCCAGAAATCTGCAGAGGGATCCCCCTGAGCCTTCTGCTGAATATTAAGTGCTAGCTGTGTAGGGTGAAATTTGCAAAGCAGGCAAGAACAACTGCCATGAAGCTTTGAGGTGAACTATTCACAGTGCTTGCATCAGGCTGGGGACGGCCATTCCAAACAGCCACAATGGAGACAGCTTATTAAACAACCAGGGCACCCAGGAGAGAGCCCAGAAGGGACACACCTTGATGGGTAAAATAGTTCTAAAGGCTACTCTAGACACACAAACAGAACACAACAACAAGCCAACAAATGATCAAGCTGATCTACAAGTAACTCACTGCCTGCTAACACAAGTGTTAGCACTTTTAAGGGAAGCAATGAAATCTAGGCACTCAACATGGTAATATCTACAATCCTGTTTTACTAGAAAGGAGTAAAAACGGGAAAACATAACCCATAGCTGGAAGAAGAATCAGTCAAAAACAGATCGAGAAATGGCAGATTATACAATTTAAAACACCTATTTTACACAAAAAGAATAAAATACCTAAGAATACAGCTAACCAAGGAGGTGAAAGATCTCTACAACAAGAATTACAAAGCACTGCTGAAAGAAATCAGAGATGGCACAAACATGGAAAAACATTCCTTGTTCAAGATAGGAAGAATCAACATTATTAAAATTGCCATACTGCCTAGAGCAATTTATAGATTCAATACTATTCCTATTATACTACCAATACCATTCTTCACAGAATTAGAAAACAAAACTATTTTAAAATTCGTATGGAACCAAGAAAGAGCCCAAATAGCCAAGGCAATCCTAAGCAAAAAGAACAGCTGGAGGAATCATGCTACCTGACTTCAAACTATACTACAAAGCTACAGTAATGAAAACAGCATGGTAATGGTACAAAAACAGACACATTGAACAGAATTGAGAGCCCAGAATTCATGCTACACAGCAACAATCATCTGATATTTGACAAAGTCAACAAAAATAAGCAATGGGGAAAGGACTCCATATTCAATAAATGGTGCTGGAATACCTGGCCAGCCATACACAGAAGACTGAAACAGGACCCCTTCCTTATACCATATGCAAAAAATCAATTCAAGATGGATTAAAGACTTGAATGTTGTTAAAAACTTAAGCCAAATTAAATTTTAAGGAGTTTAATTGAGCAATGAATGATATGCAAGTCGGGCAGCCCCCAGAATCACAGCAGATTCAGAGAGACTCCAGGGATGCCTCGTGGTCAGAACAAATTTATAGACCAAAAAAAGGGGAAGTGACGTACAGAAATCAGAAATGAAGTGCAGAAACAACTAGATTGGTTACAGCTCATCATTTTCCTTATGTGAACACTCAGCAGTGTATGAGTGGTTGAAGTATGGCTGCTGGGATTGGCCAAGACTGAGCTATTGTTACAGATGCATACTCCTAAGTTAAGTTCTCAATCTTGTCTACATATTAAGTTAGGCGGCAGTTCATCTACAAGGACTCAAATATTGAAGTATGGAGTTCTTCTCAGGTCACATTTAGCCTGTTTTAACAATGTAAAACCTAAAGCTGTAAAAACTCTGGAAGATAAGCTAGGAAATTCCATTGTGGACATAATCGCTGGCAAAGATTTTATGATAAAGATGCCAAAAGCAATTACAACAAAAACAAAAATTGACAAATGGGACCTACTTAAACTAAAGAGCTTCTGAACAGCAAAAGAAACTATCAACAGAGAAAACAACCTACAGAATAGAAGAAAATATTTGTAAGCTATACATCCAACAAAGGCCTAATATTCAGAATCTATAAGAAATTTAAACAAATTAACAAGCAAAAAAAACAACTCCGTTAACTTAGAGTATAATAATAATAATAAAAAGTGGTTAAAGGACGTGGACAAAAGATTTAAACAGACACTTTACAAGATACAGAAATAGGAAAAAGTGTTGAACATCATTAGTCATCTGAGAAACGAAAATTAAATCCACAATGAAAGGCCACTATGTACCACTAAAATAACTAAATTTTAAAAACTGGACATTGCAAGTGTTGGTGAGGATATGGAATAACCAGAACTCTTATAAAAGTTTCTGGTGGAAGCCTAAAATGTGTAATCACTTTAGAGAACTCTTAGGTGGCTCCTTACATTGTTAAATACACATTTACCACATGAACTGGCAATTCCTATCCTAGGTAATTACCCAAGAGAAATAAAGCATTTTTTCTTTTTCTATTTTTTGAGATGGAGTTTCGTTCTTGCTGCCCAAGCTGGAGTGCAATGGCGCCATCTCAGCTCACTGCAACCTCCACCTTCCAGGTTCAAGTGATTCTCCTGCCTCAGGCTCCTGAGTAGCTGGGATTACAGGCGCACATCACCACATCCGGCTAATTTTTTGTATTTTTAGTAGAAACGGGGTTTCACCATGTTAGCCAGGCTGGTCTTGAACTCCTGACCTCAGGTGATCCCCCCGCCTCGGCCTCCCAAAGTGCTGGGATTACAGGTGTGAGCCACCGTGTCCGGCCATAAAACATTTTTTTACAAAAGGCTTACAAAGGAATATTTATAGCAGTTTTATTTGTAATAGCCAAAAGCTGGAAACAACCCAATTGTCTATCAACAGTGACTGGAAGGACAAATTGTGCTATGTCCACACATTAGAATACCAGTTGGCAGTCAAAAAGGAAGAGCTGATCTGTGCAGCAATTTGAGTCTCAGTAATTTCATGGTGAGTAAAATAAGCTAGACAGAAAAGAACACACACTGATGACTATATGAAGTTCTGGCACAGACAAAATTCATACTTAGTGACAGAAATCAGATTGGCACTAACCTGAGGCAGGGGCTGGGTATAGGAGTGACCACTATAGAGGGCACGGATGCTGTGATCAGGAGTGGTCTCTACCTCTGTCCATGCACACTGAGCTATACCGGTAACAGGTAGATTTCATTTTTTAAATTGTATCTCATGAAGTTGATTTGAAAAGCCTACACTGAGAGGCAGTATTTTAACTATTCTGAGATAACATTGATTAAAAAATGCAACATGCCAAAATACACTAATGCTGTGATGCCACTTGTTTTTAAAAGGAGTGAAGAGCTACACACATGCATCATGCACACTTAATTTTGCATAAAGTATCTGTGGAAATACCTTCCTCTATCTGGCTTAATACCATTGATGATTCTTGGGATGGATTTTTTTCCTGGTTTGGATCTTGTTAATACTCCTGTGTTGAGCCACAAAGAACTGATACTGACATCTTTTAAAGAAATTAAAATAGAACTCCAAAATGACCCTAAGTCAGTTTTCACTTTTTAAAATTTTATTTTATTTTGAGGCAGGGCTTTGCCCTGTTGCCCAGGCTGGAGTGCAGTAGCCCAGTCATAGCTCACTGCAGCCTTGATCTCCTGAGTTCAAGTGATCTTCCTGCCTCAGCCTCCTGGGTAGCAAGGACTTCAGCAAGGACCATGACTGGCTAATTTTTTAAATCATTTTATTGGTAGAGATGGGGGGGTCTCACTATGTTGCCCAGGCTGGTCTCGAACTCCTGGCCTCAAGTGATCCTCCTCCCTTGGCCTCCCAAAGTGCTGGGAGTACCCAGCCAGTTTTCACTTTTAAGATAAATTACATGTTTCAAACATTCCAGGCACCAAAATATATCACATTTTAATGGAGATATTTATATTTTGCTGAATAAAAGAAAGGGATTTTTTTCTCCTATGCTGTTTCAGCGTTTGATCTGTCGAAAGAATAAACCATGAGTTTATACATGAGCTCTGACACAGGTCTTAATTTTAAAAGTTTATTTTGTCAAGGTTAAGGACAACCCATGACACAGCCTCAGGAGGTCCTGATGACATGTGCTCAAGGCGATTTGAGTATAGTTTGGTTTTATAAATTTTAGGGAGACATGAGACATCAACCAATATATGTAAGATTGATTAGATCCAGAAAGGCGGGACAACTTGAAGTGGGTAGGGGGCTTCCTGATCATAAATAGATAGAAGACAAACAGTTGCATTCTTTTGAGTTTCTGATTAGCCTTTGTGATTTACAGGAATAGTCACTTAGGCTGTAGTCTGGCTTAGTGAAACAACAGGGCAAAGGAAACAATCAGATATGCATTTGTCTCACGTGAGCAGAGGGATGAGTCTGAGTTCCATCTGTTGTCCACAGGGAATTTCCTTGTGATCAAATTGTGAGGGAGGTGTGTAGCTTCTTACCTTTGTAGCTATCTTTTTAGGAATAAAATGGGAGGCAGGTTTGCCTCACAGAGTTCCCAGCTTGACTTTTCCCTTGGCTCAGTGATTTTGGGGTCCTGAGATTTATTTTCCTTTTACAAAAGCAAGCTTCCATTAGCGTACTTCATCTACGTTCTGTAAATTACTGAGGCGAAACAGTGGAAATGAATGCCTTCAACCTTCCAGATCCTGGCGTCCTGCAGTCAGTCACGCATGTGCCTCTTAATTGTATACAGTGAGACAAGAACTTCTCAGCCTCAGGGCGCTCGTGGTCCTACACTGAAGCTATTCAGCTTCTTCGCTCTGCTGATCCCTTGTCCAGTGACAAGAGAATAGTCTATCTTCTCTGATATACTTCAGAGCTGGAAGAATTATGTGAGCTTTGTTATGACAAGCCCTCTGATGAGTGTATGAATGTCCAGGCAACAAGGCTGGCGTTACTTGTAGGCTCAATTCCCAAGTCTCCTAGAGTTTTACTCATCGGAAAGTCTACAGGCAGCCATTTCCAACATTTTTGACAAGAACAACAAAATATATTAAATTTTATACTATATATTATAGATAGTTACAAAATATATTTTTAAATTTTAAATTCTTATTTTAAATTAGTATTGAAGTCTGTTAATTGCAGGAAGAAGATACATAACAGGGAGGTTTGGCCAGGTTTTGTTTAACATCCTTTGGGGCCCAAGGATTTTATAATTTCTGAGATTCTGAGAGTTTAGAGTTTCTGACTCTCAGCATAGATTTGATTTATTAGGAGAAATAGAGATGATACTGTCAATGAGGATTTCCAGTCATTTCCTTTGATAGGCTATGCTGTGGTAATGCTTCATTGTGTTACCAAGAAGGGGTCCCGATCCAGACCCCAAGAAAGGGTTCTTGGACCTGGTGCTAGAAAGAACTCAGGGCAAGTCCATAAAGTGAAAGCAAGTTTATTAAGAAAGTAAAGGAATAAAGAAGGGCTACTCAATAGGTGGAGTAGTGGCATGGGCTGCTCGACTAAGGATACTTACAATTATTTTTCAATTATATGCTAAACACGGAGTGGATTATTCGTGAGTTTTCTGGAAAAGGGGTGGGCAATTCCCGGAACTGAGAGTTCCTCTCCTTTTTAGACCATATAGGGTAACTTCCTGATGTTGCCATGGCATTTGTAAACTGTCATGGCGCTGGTGGGAGTGTCTTTTGGCAGCTAACGCATTAGAATTAGTGTATAATGAGCAGTGAAGATGACCAGAGGTCACGTTCATTGCCGTCTTGGTTTTGGTGGATTTGGCCAGCTCCTTTACTGCATGCTGTTTTATCAGCAAGGTCTTCATGACCTGTATCTTGTGCGGACCTCCTGTCTCATCCTGTGACTTGGAATGCCTAACCTTCTGGGAATGCAGCCCAGTAGGACTCAGCCTTATTTCACCCAGCTCCTATTCCAGATGGAGTCCCTCTGGTTTGAACACCTCTGACAATTGTATATGAGAAGAATGAAATAATAATAAATTTCTCACTTCTATTTAGCAGAATTTTTCATTAAAATATCTTTTTTTATGTTTCAGTGAATAACCCTATACCTTCCAATTTGAAATCAGAAGCAAAAAAGGCTGCCAAAATATTAAGAGAATTCACAGAAATAACTTCCAGAAATGGACCTGATAAGATCATTCCTGGTAGGTAAATAGGATGAGTGCTGTTTGTCTCTAAATGTCTTTTTCCTAAGTTGTTTTTTGCATTGTTCGACACTCCATTTCAGGCAGAAGCCTCCATCAATGCCAACAAGTAGTTCCGCCACCTTTTGTTCCACCACCTTTTTTCTCATGACTGATCCAGGGATGCTTTGGAAACCACTACCTGTTCATTTCAACTTCTGGTTATTTCCAAAGGGTGTTCACAGCATAACTTGGTTCATGCAAAGGAGATCCAAATGCCAATTAACTTTGACAATGTTACAGACCAACCTCCCTCTTAATTAATCACAGCACATGACTCTGAGCTCTGTTTTAAAAATTTGTTATTGAAAGAATAATCTTAATAATGATAAAATAATGATATTAATTATTGTTGCATTCCTGCCACTTCTCCCGTCATGAGAAAACAGTGCTCATAAGGCCTTGCTACTCCAGGTGGAAGGGGTCTGGACAGGGCCAGCTGCAGACCAGGCAAACCAGCAGGGCCTCTTCCCTCCCTGTCTCTCCCTTTTGCATAGGCTTTTTCTCCTGCCTCCCATCCCAGGGTGCCAGTGCCCTAAACACCACATGTTCCTGCTCCACTTGAGCTCTCTGCAGCCTCGCCTGTCCTTTGCATCCCGTGCTAAGAACTCTGCAAGCTAACCTCGCAAACTCACCAGCTAATCTCATACATAAATTTTAATTTTGTGTTTCCTCCTTCCACATAAGACATTTACATTCTCTAGCGGTTTAAGACATTAATCAGTAATTCCTAACACAGATGTGCATCAGTATCCCCTAGACCATAAAAGCACAGTTCTTAAACCTCACTCCAAACCTGCTGAATCAGACTTTTAGTGCAGTGTGTCCAGGAATGCATGTTTTAAACATGTTTCTCATGTAATTCTTAAGTAGTCAGTGACACATAAGATCAGTCCAGAGGGGAGCCTTTGAAAACCACTATCTGTTCATCACCACTTCTAGTTATTTCCAAAGGGTGTTCATAGCATACTTGTCTCATGCCAGTTAGCCTGGACAATGTTACAGACCAGCCTCCCTCTTAGTTAATCAGAGTGCATGACTCTGGGTCCTGCATTAAAGAGATAAATTTAATTTTTCTAAGCCAGATATGTAAAGTTATTTAATAGAACTTTAATGCTTTAAAAATTTGTTGTTGTTTTAATAATCTTAATCATGATATTAATTGTTGTTGCATTGGCCTGGTGACTTCTCCTGTCTTGAGGAAACAGTGCTTGGTAGAGCCTTACTGCTCCAGGTATAGTCTGAATCTGCAGCTTGGCATCCCCTGGGAGCTTGTGAGAAATCTGCTCAGATGTCACAAATCAGTCTGCATTCCTCCCAAGGTCCCAGTGAGGTGCACACACACACTAGTTTCAGAAGCGCTGCTTTAGAGCTTAAAGAAAACTCAACAAGAAAAACTAGATTTTCAGTATCAGTATTCTGAAGGAGCCCCTCTCAGTGGGTGAAGCTCAGAAAAAGAAATTCTGTTTGCATGTTAGTCTAAGTAAGAGATTGCCCCAAAGCATGGGTGTGGCAACGATGGAAGTTCCACAGCCAACAGAGATCCAGGCCCACTTCTCCTGGGAGTCTGGTGGGGGGCATTATGTTTACATTAAAACAAAGATGCTATTTCATAGGATAAACAGTTGCGTCTACAAAATATTTAAACAAGACATCTAGATCTTAAAACCTTCCCAGTGGTGTGTTTGGCCTCCTCTAATGTTAGGATTCTAAGAAGTAAGTGAAACTTAATTTAGCAATTAAATCTATAATCGGCACATTCTATGTTATAAATCAAAAGCTAATTGGCAGATTATTCAGGGATTATTAATATGTTAGTGTCCCTGAATTTGAGTGGAAATCTGTAAAAATATAATTGACATGTGGGATATGTCCATTTTAAAATGTGCTTTTGTTAATATCTAATATTCCCAATAGGGGCAATAGCAGCTCTAGAAGCATCGAGAACAGAATGTGAGGAAGACATTCTGCCAACAGGTGGCTGTAAAAATAAACCTGCACAACATATAATACAGCTTTCAATCTTGTTACAATATAATTATAACCTTTTAAAATACAAAAATAAAGTACACTTAGTAGACAGCCATCCAGGATGCAACCTTATTTTCTGTAGCTTTCTTATTAAGAACAGCTCCACAAATGTTCTGCATGCAAACTTCATGGTGTTGGATGAATTATTTCCAAGAGTCGGTTCTTAATTTAAACTTTGAAATGGTGGCATAATTACATGAGAATTTTAGTGTTCTCTTGGGTCATCTGCAAAGCTTTTGCTCTGTGTACTAGAGCCCCATGTCTGACTTCACTTCCTTGGCAGAATATTTGATAAAAATAATAATAAGTTAAACTACCTTAAAGTTATATGTTAGGCTTCCCTCGTTAGTTTGAATGAGGTGTTATTGTGTCGTAAATTCACAGAATCGTGTGGCGCTATATTCAGTGGATACATATACTAATAACCCTCATTTTATGTAATGAACATCTCTGACATGTGAATAAACCAATATTTTTAAATGGAATTATATTATCAGTGTACTAATAGTTAAGTGGTACTCAAATGCTATAGCAGATCATTTTATAAAGTTGAAAATGTTTTAACATTGAAAAATTACTTAATTTTTCTGTTTTTGAATCCACATTTTTATATTAATACAAGGTTAATTTAGCTACGTGGCTTTAAGATCAAAGTTCTAATTCATGCTGCCTTTTTGTAATTTTTAAAGTTTCTCCTTAATACTATATGGATCTTAATTTCTTTGAAAATGTAACTTTTATCTTTTATGTTGTATACTATATCCTAAATTAATTGAAATTGCCAAAATATTTGCCCTGCTAATAGATAGCAATAAAATCTCTTTCAAATATCTAATTTATTTTGTCAGTTACAGGATGTGAGGATATTTATGATGTTGTGTTTACCACTGCAAAAATAGCAAACACAAAAAGCATTCATGGGAATAGAGAGGCCTCGTGCCCATCTGTTGAGTGACTGACTTTTGCTCATTGCTCCTGTGTGCCCCGAATTCCTAGAGATAACCTCTGTGTACACTGACTCTGTTTAACACTTGCTCGTCTATCCAGGCACATAGATCAAAATGCTTACCTTCCCATTGTTTTCCATGTTAACAGCTCACGTAATTGCAAAGGCTAAAGGCCTTGCAATTCTGTCTGTGATCAAAGCCGGGTTCCTGGTGACTGCCAGAGGAGGCAGCGGGATTGTAGTGGCGCGCCTTCCAGATGGAAGTAAGTTGGCGTCTGTTCACTGGAGTAGAGAATCTTCATTCTTTGTTCTGTCTGTTTTCATGTGAACACATTGCATAGCGAGTAGGACAGGTTTCCTGCATATCAACTAAAACTTATGTAATAAGGGCTACTCGACTGAACGTGCAGTTTGGTGTCAGTGAACAAGCCACAGGAACCAGCCTTTCCGTCTCTCTCTGTCCTCAAAATATTAGAGAAGACACGACAGGTAGATATAACTTTGTTTTGCATGCATTTTGTAATTCTTCCGTGGAGCAAATATTGAAACATGGCAGTATGTGCATTTCTTTTGTTTAATATGAATTCTTATTCCTCAACTTCATGGTGTAGCTGCTTTCTTTTGTTTTATGGAAATTGATATGAAAATAAGGGGCCATATGTGAATTTCTCTGTTTCTGTGGTAGATCATAAAAACTGTGACATTTGAAGAGTTTTCCCCAAGGCGGAATCATATCAAGAGCAGTATCATCGAGTTTTACTTTCTGGGATGAAATCTACTACTTGATTCTTTAGAGATGAAATCAAAATATTTGCCATGAATCCCAAGTACTAACATTTATAGTAGTATTTAAAATGGACACAGGTGTGTCAAAACTAACTAAAATGTTTTTTATACCAATTTAACATTTGCTGTTCAGTGAACACGTTTTTCTATTAGTAGCAGTTTTTTAGCATAATTTTATTTTATTTTGAGAGAGCATGGGACACTTACAGACAATAAATATACAATATATACATTTGTGGAATATATGGCCTTGAAATAGCAGTCAGCAGATTCACCATTTCTTACCAAGGTATCCCCACAGTCAACAAAAACCTCTTCCTTATTATGTGGATCAGTTTTCATAGCTCAATGTGTGGCTTTGAAAATGAGAAGAAAACAATTCTCTTTTTCTCAAGCATTATCCAAATTTCCATGAGCAGACTTCTCAGCAGTAAAACCAAACAAAGTAGAGGCACATTCCAAGGGAGCGCATTGTCAGATGGAACTCAGAGTCTGTGAGAAAGTCCCTGCATGTCTCAGGTCCCCAACTGCTCCATTGATGGGGTGACTTGCTGACCAAGGGTAGGGACAGTCAATACCAAGCCCTGGGCTCCTCTCAGAGTCCCAGCAAACCTTCCTACTGGTTTCAAAACCTACATTTCTCTCCCTTCTTCCTGAGCTGCAGCTGCTGACTCTGCTGAGAGTAATTTAAAAACTGTCCAAATAAGACACAACATGTTCCCCAGGATCCTGGCCAAGACCAGCCATCTTAACACAGGGACAGTTCCTAACATAGGGAACGAAAAATTATCAGACACTAATTTCTGTAAGCCAAACTTCTCGAAGCCTGGGTAGGATAGTTCTGGATATATTCCAGCAATATTCTAGTATCTAGCATGCATGGTAGCAACCATTTTCAAAAAGTGCTTTGGCCAGACCATCACCCCACCAAATTGAAAATACATTTTTCTAGACTTGTTTAACATGAGTTTCTATATCAAGAAAAATAAGCATATAGTAATCCTAAAATGTGCCGTATCATGGCAAATGGAATTACTGTACTTAGTTTCTAAATGTGATTTATCTTGTTAGAATTTTAATAACCTTGAATTTATAGCCTATTTATTCTGCTTAAGCACGAGAGGTGTTAAAACAGTTTTTGCCCTCAGAAATTTACAATGGAAACAATTATTATATTACCGTTAGATAATCAACTCTCTTGAATCCTTCTGATCTCTTAAATCTATGACAAAATTCTAGCTGAAGACTAGACCTACAGCTAAGTTGTTCTATAAAAATATTGACAGTTGAAGTTACCAAGTGCTCTGTATGGCTAATGGTTAGGGAACCAGTAGTTGGTGGTCTTATGCATGTTGGTAGAGAAAGATTAGAGGACATGGGCTTGTGAGGCTATGAGACTCATAATGAATATCTAATACTTTTCAAATATTTTTAACTTTTTAAAAATTACATATTCTTTTTGAAGATCACTTTAAAATAGGGGGAAATACCAAGTCTCATTATTTTCAATAGAAGCACTCTTTAGATTTTAGCATTTTTCCTTCCTGTATTTACATGTCGAGGGTGTTTTAATGTTAGGATAACGTTCGTTTGTTTTTTTTATTAGAATGGTCTGCACCCTCAGCCATTGGGATAGCTGGCCTTGGTGGAGGATTTGAAATAGGAATTGAGGTAAGTAGCTTGTGCACGTCCATACAACTGCCATATCCTCTGAAGACACCTAAGATGCAACCCGTGAAAACTGAGAGGTTTCCTAGCGTTCTTATTGTTACCATTGGCACCTAGGAAAAATTGTTTCCTTTATTTTCTCGATGAATGCCTAACTAAAGCTATCTGATGGTTCCCATTTACTTTCCTTTTCTTTCCTTAGTAGTAGGATTTCTTTCATTCACCATTTTATCTGCTTCTGTCTCATGCACATTTGTATAACAGGCACATCCCAACACCTGGCCAGCTGTCATTGGCAGTTTATGGACTGCTCATGGCAAAGCCACTGTTCTCCTTCAGTGGGCATTGAAATTACGTGGGCAGTGCATCATCATTTGTGGCAAAACCCAGTTTTGTAACATATGATATTCAAATCCCTCCACATTCTTTAAGTAAAGAAGAACTTCACGTTATTTCAGTTAATAATGTTGCTCCTGGGATTCTGGCGTCTGTCGGGCAGATGTGCACACTCACAGAGGCCTCCTACACGGGGATCCTCTTAGGGCTGATGCTCATCTTCAGTCTGTCGTTTTGCAAGGGACTGGAAATTGAATCTCCTGGTATGCTCAACTCATTTTCTTCTCAAATTTCAGTCCATTTCTTCCTAAGCTATCCTTTGTAGATTTGCCCTGTTGACATAGTTGTAAATTCCCTCAGCCTTATTAGGAGGAAGTATTTCTAACTCTTTTTTCATCTTTATTCAATCTTTCTTACTCACTGCTGTATAAATTTGTAGTATAAAAGGAACATATTTTAGTTTTGCTTATCATGACTGCATTTTTGTACCATGTGCAACCAAATCAAAGCTTTCAAAAATATCGCCCTCTGGTGGAAAGTGCATTTTCATCAGGGACTGTGGCTTCCCTCCCCTTCCTCCTCCCTTCCCTCCCTCCCCTCTCTTCCCCTTTCCCCACCTCCACCCAGTCCCTTGGCCCTCCTTGTAGAAGGGCCTTTTTCTCTCAATAGATCATGCTGCTAAACTGTGCTAAGTCACAACCTGTTCTTCCCACAACCCTCTGGCTCCTTGTGAGGCTGGGGGCATGCTTTGAGCATTTATTTCAAAAATGATGAGAGACTCAGAAATGATGTCTGTATTAAATTTCAATATATTAGAGACCAAAAATTGAGAGTTTCCATGGTAATTCTTTGAAAATTTTGGACTTTTAGCCATAGGGCACATTAGTAGCCCTGAAAAACAAGTGCAAGTAAAATGTAGTCCCTTCATCCAGTAAATGAAATAGAAAGACTTTAAGCATTTTATAGACTGATACATAGTATTTTTTTTTCTTTTTTCTTTTTCTTTTCTTTTTTTTTGAGATAGAGTTTCGCTCTTGTTGCCCAGGCAGGAGTGCAATGGCGTGGACTCAGCTCACGGCAACCTCCACCTCCCAGTTTCAAGCGATTCTCCTGCCTCAGCCTCCCGAGTAGCTGGGACTACAGGCCTGCACCACCACACCCAGCTAATTTTGTATTTTTAGTAGAGATGGGGTTTTACCATGTTGGTCAGGCTGGTCTGAAACTCCTGACCTCAGGTGATCCGCCCACCTCGGCCTCCTAAAGTGCTGGGATTATAGGCATGAGCCATCATGCTGGGCCTTAGACTGATACACAGTCTTATTTTTTTTTTAGTTGTGATGATTCAATAGTTTATTGTTTTCTTAACAATTTTCAAGATTGGTGTGCTGCACAGTGGAATTGCTGTTCATATTTTTGACAAAATAAGACCATCCTGGGCCATGGGGTGACTACTTTACACATAAATAATCAATCTTCTCCTCTCAAACCAGTATTATTTTTAAAAGACAATACGAGACAGTGGTGAGCTGTAAGAGAGAAGACTGGGTCAGACCATTCTGGCTCCAATTCTGACCTGGGTGCTTCCAGTCTGTGATGTTAGGAAGTAGCTTTTCTTCTCCACACCTCAGCTTCTACATCTGCAAAACACAGTTAAAGATAGCCTTATATGAGTCTCTGGGCTTATATTGATGATTAAATATGGATTTATACAGTAAAAGCACTTGAAATGACACAAAATATAATTTTATTTTTAATATCTTCTTCATCTTTGCAGCTTATTTAGGCTTGCCATTTACAGAAACTTTTTATTGCAAAGCCTGTCTTCATGACAGTATGGAAATTAACTATGGAATTTCATTTAAATAACATAACTATTAACTTTTAAATGTCAATTTCAAACAGAGATAAGAAGCATCTCCTAGGGATTGGAGACATGAGTTTTAAACTTCTTAACTATGATCTGACTTTGCTTCTCAGAGCCCCACAGATAAGTCTCTGCGTGTAATTGTGAGTGTGCAGTGATGTCACAGCAGTCGGCTATTTTTCGATGTTAACAGAAAGCACTGTTTGCTCTCCATGAAGCACTCTCAGATTCTGTCTGAGCCTCCATCCTAACAGAGCACTCCCGCCTGCTGTCTGAATGAGGGAGAGAGTCAGAATGGGAGCATGGGGTATCCAGAGTGGTTCCCTCAGGCTGTTCTCATCACAGCAGATCTGGTGCCCACTGAGACCACGGTGGGGCTGGAGGGTGGACACGTCCTTCCTGAAGGGACCAGCCTCTGAGGGCACTTCTGACTCAGGTCACCGGCTGAGCTGAGCATCCCCTTTGGACCCGGCTTCTCTTGGAACTTGCTCCTACCATGTCCTAGCAGCCACAAATAGTAAGGACCAGCCCTCAAGTGGACTGTGAGTACCGGGAAGGCTGAGACTTTCTCAAACTTCACACCTACGTCCACAGAGACTGACGAGACACCCATGAATGCTTCCTTTTCTGTAAAATGGGACAATGACAGGGCCTGTAACCACACAGGGTTTTCCTTTCAAGCATACAGATGGCACACACGTCATCGGTTAGTACTATCCAATATTTGTTGAATAATTTAACTATCTGCCTTTCTTTCTTTCTTTCTTTCTTTTTCTTTTCTTTTCTTTCTTTCTTTCTTTTTCTTTTCTTTCTTTCTTTCTTTCTTTTGAGGCAGAGTCTTGCTCTGTCGCCCAGGCTGGAGTGCAGTGGAGCAATCTCGGCTCACTGCAACCTCCGCCTCCTGGGTTCAAGTGATTCTCCTGCCTCAGCCTCCTAAGTAGCTGGGACTACAGGCGCCCGCCACCATGCTCGGCTAATTTTTTGTATTTTTAGTAGAGATGGGGTTTCACTGTGTTAGCCAGGATAGTCTCGATCTCCTGACCTCGTGATCCGCCTGCCTCGGCCTCCCAAAGTGCTGGGATTACAGGCGTGAGCCACCGCTCCAGGCCATTTTTTTTTTTTTACAAAACTTGTACACATGCTATTATGGAATCATTTTCATAGCCATGGAAGGTGGTTGTCATCGCTCTCATTTTATCTGTAAAATAGCCAAGCCAGGAGAATTCTCCAGTAGGAAGCAGCCAGAGAGGGGCAGATTGGGAAGCGTCTGCTCCCACATCCAGGCAGCATGTTATTCGAAAGACAGAGTTCCCTGTAGTCTGTCTTGTCTGCACATCCCTCAATAGGGAAAAAAGGAAGGTTCAGGAAAGTTACTTGTTCTTGGTTTCACAGGTGCTTGGGTGGTAAAGTAAAGCCCACCTCACTGTAACATTCTTCTGCATAACAAGCCATTGTTTTTAGGGCACTATACAAGGTAGGCAAAACACACAACATTATTTTCAATATACAGAGACATTAGTGTCTTACCTAAGATCACACAGCTAGTGTGTGGTTGTCAGATACAGTTCACTAGAAGTGGAGCCTGATACCAGTTCAAGTGCATGTGATATACTGAGCAAATGTTCTTCGGGGGAAGAAACTTAAGGTACTAAGGGAAAGAAGGGGAAAGGTCCAAGCAAGGCTGTTGCTTAAAGTTTAGTTAAACTCTTCTTCGTCCATGTTGATAGGTAGTTCAGGTTACCGACTCGAGGTCTGTTTTTTTTTAATAGACACATTTACAGCTACATATTCCTTCTGAGCATTGCCCTGGCTGCCTTCCATAAGTGTGGGTATGTTGTGTCTTCATTTTCCTTAATCTGAAAATATTATCTAATTTCTCATGTGATTTCTTCTTTGACCCATTTGTTATTTAGGAGTGTGTTGCTTAATGTCCACATGTTTATAAATTTCCCAAATTTATCTTGTCCTTGATTTCAAATTTCATTCCATTGGGGTCAAAGAAAATATTTTGTATAATTTCAGTCCTTTTAAATGGGTTAAGGCTTCTTTTATGGCCTCAAATATAGACTTTTGTCCTGTGCAATGTTCCATGTGTGCTGGAGAAGAATGTGTGTTCTGTGTTATTGGGTAAAGTGTTCTCCAGGAGTCCATTGGGTCTAGTTGGTTTACATGGTTGTTTAGTTGTTCCATATCCTTGATAATCTTATGACTAATTGTTCTCTTCATTATTAAAAGTGGGTTATTGACACATCGAGCTATTTTTGTTAAATTGTCTATGTCTTCCTTCTAGATTGTCAGTTTTTGATTCATGTGTTTGGGTCTCCGATATTATGTGCTTGTATAAATATATGTGTATTACTATGTTTATAATTGTTATATCTCTTTGGTTGATTGACCATTTTATCATTATAATATGTCCCTGTTTAATCCTAATTACATTTTTTGTTGTTTGATATAAAGAGTGCCACTCCAGCTTTCTTAGGTTGCCATCTGCATGACACATCTTTCTCCATCCTTTTACTGTCAATCTAATGGTAACTTTGAATCTAAAGCGTGTCTCCTATGGAGCATATAATTGGATGCTGTTGTTGTTGTTGTTATTGTTATTGTTGTTTTATCCATGCTAATAATCTCTGCCATTTTATTTGGTTGTTTAATTCATTCACATTTAATAGATTATTGATATCATTGGATTTATATCAGCCATTTTACTTTTTTCTATATCTCATGCCTTTTTTGTCCCTCTGTTTCCACTTTACTGTTTTCAATTAAGTGAACATTTTGTACTATGGCATTTTGATTCCTTTTATGATTTTTTAACTGTATTTTTGAGTCATTTTCTTAATGGTTGTTGCAGAGCTTACAATATGTCTTAACTATTTCTAATTTATGGGAACTTGATTTAATAAGATACAAAAACATTACTCTCATATGGTTCTAGTCTTTTTTCTCCTTTTTTGTGCTATTACTGTTATACATATTAAATCTATATATGATACACACAGCAATTCATGATTATAGTTAATAATTTATATAATTTTATGTCTTTTAGAGAAACTCAGAGAATAATTGAGAGCAAGTATTTACTCATTGAACTTGCTATATTAACCTTTTTTATTTACCATTTTTTGTTCTATTCCATTGTTTCTGCTCATTCAAGTTACCATCTGGTGTCATTTCCTTACTCCAAGACAACTTTGCTCCCACCTGACTCTTTTGTACGGTTATTGTCTAGTATATAATATTTCTATAGTTACAGACTTAAAATATAGAAAAAATTTATTTTTAAACCAATTAAGAGAAAAGAGAAGAACTATGCATTTATACTATTATTTATAGTTAGATAATTATCTTTACTGGTGATTTTTTAAAGTGTGGATTTAAATTACTCTCTAGAGTCACTTGCTTTCAGCCTGGAGGACTTTGTTTGGAATTTATAATATTTCTTGTAAAATGGTTCTACTAGCAACAAATTCTCTCAACTTAAAAAAAAAATTTTAATCTGGGAATGTCTTCATATCCCCTTCATTTTTGAAATATACTTTTGCTGATTATAAGATTCTAAGTTGACCAGTTCTTTCTTTCAGCATTTTGTCATCCTACTGTTTTCTGAAGTCTACTGTTTTTGAAGAGAAATCTATCTGTTATTCTAATTGAGGTTCCTTTTATGTGATGAGTCATTTTTCTCTTGCTCCTTTCCAGATTTTCTCTTGCATTTTAAGATTTTTTACAATTATCTATCTGGAGTGTTATGATTTTACATTTATTCTACTCAGAATTTGTTGAGCTTCTTGAGTGTAGATCCATGTTTTTCATCAGATTGAGAATTTTCAGCCATTATTTCTTTGAGAAAATTTTCTGCTTCTTTCTCTTTTTCCTTGCCTTCTAGTACTTACATCACACGTATGTTGGTGCACCTAATGGTGTCCCAGGTTTCTTGTGTTTCTGTCAATTTTTCTTCATTCTCTTTCTCTTAGTTTTTAAGACTTTCTATTATTCAGATTTACCAGTTCTTTATTTTGCGTGCTCAGATCTACCGTTAAACTTCTCTAGTAAATTGTTCATGTTGCTTAATGTACTTTTTACCTCCAGAATTTCCATTTGGTTCTTTTATATAATTTTATGTTTTTATCAATATTCTCTATTCAATAAGATATTCTCATTGTATGTTTTTCTACTTCTTAACCATAGTTTTCTTTAATTCTTTGAAAATATTTATGACAGCTGTTTTAAAGTCTTTGTCTGCTAAATCTGATAGCTGGACCATCTGAACAGCAGTCATTCTCGTCTGCTTCCTTTTTTAATTTTTTTTCTATGTATGGGTCACACTCTCCCACTTCTTTGTCTTATTATTTTTGGTTGAGAATCAGAAATTTTAGATATTATATTGTATCAACTCTGGGTGCTCAACCTCTCCCCCTAGGAGCCTCTTATTGTTTGCTTGCTGTTTGTTTAGAGATACGGCTGGACTGTTTGAATGAATTCTGTGCCCCACTACTGTGAAGCCTCCAATGTTGTCTATGGGCATGCATATAGTTTTCCTGAGGTGACAGGTGTTCTGACTGTCCCTGTCCCTGACCTGTCTGTTAAGCTGTTTGTCTCCATTGGTATTACACACTGTTGTTAGCCTCTGCTAATTGCCTGCTGATTGCTCCATTGTTTCCAACAATGCCCTGGGGACATAAATTGCTCCACAGTTTGATCCAGTTAAAATTGTGCTCCTGTGCACAGGTAGTCTTTGAGGCTCATTTCTATTTCAGGAGGGCTCTTCTTAGCTATCTCTGTTCCTGGTTCTCCCTGATAATTTTCTAGACCACTGATGGTTTAGCTTGTTGCTGTCATGGAGCTAAATACCTCATCTTACCTGTTTATCACCAAAAGCATCATTTTTGACAGCGCCTTTGAACTTCCCCACTCTGTGTTCCAAAAGCTTTCACTTCCCTTGGGGAGCGCTTCGGAGCTCTCTGCTCTTGCAGCCTGTCTCTCTCTCTGCCCAAGATCTCTGTGCTGTTGCTCCAGAGCTGGAGGCTGGGGCAGTGGCTCCCTTCTCTTGGAGTGACATCCCTGCAGCCTTGGGCGGGGTAGTAGCTTGGCTTGCGTCTGTCAGGGTGGAGCTTTTGCCCCACAGGTGAACTGGGGCAAGAGTGAGTGGGGTCCTGGTGCTCCTGGACTGTTGTGCTAGGCTGGAGCCTCTACTTACACATGGGTTCTGGGTGGAGGAAGGAAGCTCCAGACCTCTCAGCTGCTCTTGCCTGGAATGGAGCTTCTGTACAAGGAGCTGTGGGAAGAGAAATGCTGGCAGAAGCCTCTCCTGTGGAGATACTGCAGCCCTGACCAGGGGCTGGGGGAAGGAAGTCTGTGTTCTTGCAAACCCCCTTCCCCAAGAGGAGCTTCCATCAGGCTGACCTGCAGCGGGGCACAGGTTATAGCTCAAATGTCACCAACTCTCTCTTCCTTACCAATATTTAATAGTGTTCATTGAATCAATGTGTCTTCATTTTCTTCACTTGCCATATGCCCTTAGGACAATTTCCAGAAGTGTTAATTTTTAAAATAATTTTTACCAGTTACGGTTATTTTGCTGTGGAGAGGGTCTGTGGCCTCTTTATGCCACCACTGCAGTGGCATTCTGATTTGTAGATACATTCTACAGTGGGATGGAGATTCAACTGTAATTGTTAAGTTTTAGCTCTTCTTTTGTTAGTTATAGAACATTGAACAAAGTACTTAATCTTCCTGAATCAAATCTGTAAAATAAAAAATTTTTAAGTTGAATAAAATGGTCCTTAAGTACCCCCTTTCCCTTCTGATATTTGTGACTGGCAGCAAAGCTTGCCTGTTCTGGGCTAAAGTTGTGGCGCATTGTTTTTTGCCTGGGTCAGTCTCAGTTTTTCTCCGGACATCTCCCGTACCTTCCACGTGGTGTATCCAGTGCTGCAAAAATGTTACATTTGCTCCAGGTTCTTCATCTGACCTTCCAAACACAGAAAGGGACTGGAGTACCACCTTCTTAATTATTTGTACTATTATTCTAGAATATCTGGGGAGATGCTAACCTATTAGTTGCAATGGATGCCTTAGGACATTCGTGCTTAATTCTCCTAGAGAATCCTGGTGGAAAAAGATTGCAGTCTTAATTGTGTGTTCATTAATGGCCTGTTCTTAAGGTCAGTTCTCTTAACTAACAAGGTCTAGTTGTACAAAGGATGCTGCTTAACAGCCACTGCTGTCTGAGGCTGCTCCTGGATAGCTTACTGCATCGTGCCATGGTTTCACTGGAGAGTGAATGTCAGACTCATTCTTCCAGGGGCATAAGTGTAAGTGACCCTAAGCTTAGCCAGAAGGCCGGCGTGGGGTTAATTTATGTTTGACAATCTCAACCTTTAGACTTCTAGATTCTACAGGGTGGAGAGTTCCCTGGTTCTTGGAACATCAGAGGTACTGAATAATTGTCTAAATTAGTGACTGAATACCTGTATCTGGATTAGGGATTAATTTGGGGGAGGGGGAAGTTTTTGTGGTAAAGAGAGAGAGATTAGTAAAGAGAATTGAGATTGTGAGAAGTGAAGTTGTGAAAGTCAGTGGTCTGAGGAAAGATAATGCTACATTTGCTTTAAATACCACTAACGGTTTCTTTTTGGATGACAGTTGTAGCAAAGCCCAAAGCTCAGAAGGTCCTGCTGCTGGCTTGGCTTTGGACATGTACAGTCCTTTGCTGTGTTTCCAGAGCTAGAGCTCACACTGGGTCATCAAGCCAGAGCAGTCTGGCTTTTACTTAAGATTGGAATTTGAAAAAACAAAAATGACTGCTTTTTCCAGGGAGAATTTACATGGGCCCTTTCACTTTACTGAAGAGGAAGGTATTTGGGTTTAAGTTGAGGATAAATTATTGTTAGAGATCAGAGTCCAGTTTCTAAGCCCCCTAAGAATGGGATGTAAGGAAAAGATCTGTTGGTCTGAGGAATGGAGGGGGTGTTGTTGCTGGAAGGACCCTCCACTTAAGCTTGGTTTACATATTGAGACTGGCCATGCCACACACACACACACACACACACACACACACACAAGGAGGGAGGAAAAGGTTTATTCCCCATGTAGTGAGGCTTTTAGGGAGATTGGGGCAGGCTCCAAGGCCAGCCCAAGAGTGGCGTGAGAGAACGGCAGGGTGGAGGAGGAAGCCCAGCTTTCTTAGCGGGTTGTCCAGATGTGGGGCTTGAAGGCTGACAGCAGTCAGTCATCCAGAAGGGGGTGATGCTCTGACAGGACAACAGCCCGGGACTCAGCTGTGTGGGTGTGAAGCAGGCTGACTACACAAGAGGGAGATGGGGTGGTACCCTCTCAGCAGCTGCTTTCAGGAAATTCAGTCGCAGAGAAGAGGGACATTTCTCTCCCGCAGCTTCCCCTGCATGGCAGCTGTGGTTTTTCACATTCTAATGTTTAAGAATTTATTTAATTGAAACACTTGCATCTGAGTTATTAAGTTTTATTTTTTAATTTTATTTTTTGATTTATAGTGGACTACATATTTTCCTGGTACTTGTAATAATTTAATACATGCATACAATTTGTAAAGATCAAATCAGTCTGATTGGGATATCTGTCACCTTAAATATTTGTCATTTCTTTAGGCTGGAAGCATTCAAGTTCTCTTCTAGCTATTTTGAAATAGTCAATAGATTACTGTGAACCATACTCACCCTACTGATCTTATAAATAAAACACAAGTCTTATTTCTTCGATCAGACTGTTATATAGTTGAGTTTTAATGCAGACTTCTAAAGAAGTCTTATCAAATGCTTACAGGGTTTTCTGAGAGTGCTGTCCCAATGTGTTGTTCGGCTCCTCCAGATTCCTGCAGGAAATCTCTCTTGCTCCTTCTTCTAAGCTGTGGAAATAAACTGAGGGCCATTGCTGCTCACATGCTCGCCAAGCTGTCTGCAGAGCTTTTGACCTGGTTCTCGGGCTAATTGGTAGTGTCACCAAAAAACACAATATTCTCTTATTCTTATTTCAAAAGAACTAAAGAGAGATCAGACCAAAAAAAATCAAAAGATTTTTTTTTTCCTTCAGCTGCCTCTCATAGCTTGGCCTTACTTAACTGTACCACGATGTACCAAGCAGAAGCGGAACATAAGAACCAGTGTAGCTACAAGGTCATGGGTAGAACTTTGTATTTTCCGAGTGTGTATGTGGCAAGCATTATGCAAGGCAAATTTGTTATCTAAAAATACATACAAGATACAGGTTATACAATTACTGGTGAAAATGCTTAACTTTGCATAAGAAAAGCTAAATAATTATCTGCCATTCAGCACCATAATCCTCAGAAACTGTCTATATGTAAAATAAAATGAACAGTTGGCAAGCGTCAAGCTGAAGCATCTTGTGTGGGTCAGCTATCTGGTAGATTTAGTTTGCCCTACAGATCTGAAGTGTATTTTATTTCATAAAATGATTCAAATTGAACATTATTAAGAACATACTTGTATCAGGAACTCTCTTAGGGCCTTTCAAGTATAATCTCATTTGGTTATAACAGGATTTTTCTGTCACTCATATGAAAATGTTGACTTGAGAGCATTGATTTGATTAAAAAATGTGAATAACTGTATAATGAAGGCATATTTTAAACACGAGTCTGCTTGACCTTTGCATGTTTTATTGAACTGATTTCAATTCATCCGTAAACAGCCTTGAATGTGTGCCACTATTATTACACCCATTTTCCAGAGAAGGAAATTGCAGCTTTCAGCAGCTCAGTGATTTGCCCAAGGTCGCACAGCATGCAAAAGGGAGTAGTGGAGTTCCCACCTAACTATTTTTAATTTTGAGCCCAAATTCTTAGCCCCATGCCAGCACTGTTTCAACTTCCCAGGTACACTTGACGCCTATATCTGATTCTCACAGTAGTTCCATGAGGTGAAGGTCCTAGTAAGCAAATTTTAAACACAGAACAGTCAGAGACACAAAGACTGCTTAAAAGACCCCAAAGTCCACAGCTCTCGAGAAGCGGAGCTGGGATGGACATTGGTTCTTCACACCCAGGGGTGCCCTGGCCCATGCTGCCTCCCCTGGCCCCTGCTGCTGCCTCCCCTGGCCCATGCTGCTGCCTCCCCTGGCCCATGCTGCTGCCTCCCCTGACCCATGCTGCCTCCCCTGACCCATGCTGCTGCCTCCCCTGACCCATGCTGCCTCCCCTGACCCATGCTGCTGCCTCCCCTGGCCCATGCTGCTGCCTCCCCTGGCCCATGCTGCTGCCTCCCCTGGCCCATGCTGCTGCCTCCCCTGGGCCATGCTGCTGCCTCCCCTGGCCCATGCTGCTGCCTCCCCTGGCCCATGCTGCTGCCTCCCCTGGCCCATGCTGCCTCCCCTGGCCCATGCTGCCTCCCCTGGCCCATGCTGCTGCCTCCCCTGGCCCATGCTGCTGCCTCCCCTGGCCCATGCTGCTGCCTCCCCTGGCCCATGCTGCTGCCTCCCCTGGCCCATGCTGCCTCCCCTGGCCCATGCTGCTGCCTCCCCTGGCCCATGCTGCTGCCTCCCCTGACCCATGCTGCCTCTCATTTGATGGGTCATGTTATTTTTCAGTTCTAACTTTGGACTTCCACATTGCAGTGATGAATTTGAGCACCAAATGCTTTCACTGTGTTGACTTGCCTTGAGCGTTCAGTTGAATCTCATAGTAGTTTCTTCTTTTATTTAGAGAAGAATTAAGTCAGCTGGGCTTAGTGGCTCACGCTTGTAATCCAGCACTTTGGGAGGCCGAGGTGGGTGGATCACCTGAGGTCAGGAGTTCAAAACTAGCCTGGCCAACATGGCGAAACGCCATCTCTACTAAAAATACAAAAAATTAGCCGGACATGGTGATGCGCGCCTCTAATCCCAGCTACTCAGGAGGCTGAGACAGGAGAATCACTTGAACCCGGGAGGCGGAGGTTGCAGTGAGCTCAGATCACGCCACTGCACTCTAGCCTAGGCAACAAGAGTGAAACTCTTTCTCAAGGAAAAAAAAGAAAAATTAAGTCATGGAAATAGGCATTCCTAATGGAAACTGCTTTGCTTTCTGGTGTGTTGAGCTTCTGTGACCTACAGTGAAGTGGCCCAGGTTCACAGCTTCCTGGTAAGGAGCACACCCCTGGCCAGGAGGAGAGTGTAGAAAGGCTCTCAGGACCTTCAGCCCATCGTCCCTGGTGCTGTGCTCTTTGGGCTTGGCTTTTACGAAGTGTTTAGTCTGATGAGATCAGAGAGCATGTTGGATCCCTTCCAACAACCTTTGTTTGACTTGTTAGCACTGACGGTTTACCTAACCCCACTAAACCTTAGGATCACCACCTACATGACCAGGTTGTGTGGAAGATTGAAGGACATGATGCAGGTAAACCTCATAGTATACACATGGTTCACAGTAAATGCTCGCTGAGGTTTGTTGTAATTACCTGTGACAATATTGGCTTCATAATTCATCAGCTCAAAATAAAAATATGGCTCTTGTCTCACATTCTTTCCTGTCTCTATTGATGTTTTGCTACAGTGCCTATGGTGTAGTTGAGTGTTAGTCAAGATGAATTTTAAATGATATTTAGTCTTAACGATTTTTAAATCCATGGGTTTCTACACTTTAGGTATCAGACTTGGTGATAATTCTGAATTATGACCGTGCTGTAGAAGCTTTTGCAAAAGGCGGAAATCTAACCCTCGGAGGGAACTTGACTGTGGCGGTTGGGCCCTTGGGAAGGTGAGTTCTTTAAATAGATGTTAGACAGTAAAGGTTTAACAACTGCATATTTTATTTTGCATTAATAGGAAACTTGAATTAAAATGAACAGATTGTACATCCCCAGATTTATACATGCCCGAAAGATTCGAGGTCATCACAAATAGGAAATTCACAAAACAGCCAGTGAGATAAGCTAGAAAATCTGAAACCAGAACACACAAGAAATAATGAAATGTTTTGGAAGCATAGGCCATTGTATCTGTCAGACTTGAACATAAAATCCACCTTAAGCTTTGAGAGAGCCAAACACAAGTCAGATTTTATGATAAAGTTCAGCTTCGATTAGGAAAGAAAGAGCTTTTTTCAAAGTAAATCATAAAAATTGGATATGGATGTGTTTTTTTTGAGCCGTGTTTACAGTACTTAAAGTGTATTTTTCTTCTCTATTAATGAAATGCTAGTCTTGGATTAATTGTGCAATGTAGAGATATTTTATACCCACACTATTTATAGAAGTTACACAGTAAAATCATCTAAAAATGTTTCTTGGTTCCATGAAAATACTCAATGCAAAAATAATCCAAATTCTTTAGCACTCTTGAGATGTATTTCCCAGTTTTAAGAGAGGAAGATCCAGTTGGAAAATGTCAGATTTACAAATTTTTAAAATATATTTACACATGCTGCACTGTATTCTTTTTCAACACAGTTCTATATTACCAGAGCCTTCTGTAATAATTTCATGTATGTTCTTCCCCCGGCCTGTTTTTCCTCTAGGCCACATTAAAACATCTAATTTAGGCCTACAGTAAGTAAAACATAGAAACAGCTGAAGAAGGTACAGAACAAAATAATTCATTTGAGCTAGAAGGAGTGCTATTTAAATAGTGATCCTCTGGCTTAAAGCTGCCCACAGCTTTGTGATGCAAAATCTTGTGCTTTGCAGGAACTTGGAAGGAAACGTGGCCCTGAGAAGCTCCGCTGCCGTCTTCACGTACTGCAAGTCGAGGGGACTCTTTGCAGGCGTGTCTTTAGAAGGGAGCTGTTTGATTGAAAGGAAAGAAACTAATAGAAAGTCAGTTCAAGTTAAAGTGATTTTAATTGAAAGTGTGATGAGAAAATAGTACTTCAAAAGTTGATATAATTTGCAGAGTACATTTATATATTCTTTTTACAACATGTGGTTTTAAGTGTGTATCTTACATTTAAAAATTAAATATACAAATAATATATGCTCGTAGAAAATGCAGAAGACACACGAAAAAGAAATAAAAAAATTCGATCCCTTTAAAAGACTAACACAATTCACATTTTGCTTTACTGCCTTCCAACATTTTCCTAAGCATAATTTTTTTTGTTTTGCCATATATGATGATAATCACCGTATATATTCAATTGTAAATGCTGTTTTTTTCCACTTCGCATTTTAAGATAGCTGGAAACCATCATTCTCAGCAAACTATCACAACGACAGAAAACCAAACACCACATGTTCTCATTCACAGGTGGGAATTGAACAATGAGAACACTTGGACACAGGGAGGGGAACATCACACACTGGGGCCTGTCAGGGGGTTGGGGGCTGGGGGAAGGATAATATTAGGAGAAATACCTAATGTAGATGACGAGTTGATGGGTGCAGCACACCAACATGGCATATGTATACCTATGCAACAAACCTGCACATTGTGCACATGTACCCCAGAACTTAAAGTATATTAAAAAAAAAAAAGAAAGGTAAGCATAAGTTAGTAACACTCTTAGTTGGATGCACCGATTTCAGTGATTTTCAGATGTTTGTGGAAGGCACACCAGTTACAACTCATGGGTCAGTCAGTATTCCTTGTTGTGAGGTTTCCTGTTCTACACTCCACCTTTGTCTTTTCTCCTGTCAAATAGAGAGCAATTTAAAATACAGTTTGATTTAAAAAAAAAAAAAAGAATCTGGAAGTATCCTAAAAGGTAAAAGGAAACTCCTACTTTAAATTGGCATCTGGCTAATTTTTCCCAAAGATGCAAATTAAGTGGCTCTTACAAATTGCCACTAAAATATGTGTAAAGGCCCAGAAAGAGATAAAGAGCTAAGACTGACAGCAGGACTTCTTCCAGAACCTGCAAAAGTTCCATCATTGCCAGCCTGATTGGCTGGCACCGCTGGCATTGGCCGTTCAAATTCGCCACGTGTGGCAGACAGACCCGCCACTATCCGAGACAAAGCATCCAGTGTTTACCCCACCGAGTCATTCAGGAACTGAACAGCACTATTTAATAAAGCTAAATATAAACCACAAGAGGTAGAAAATAGGAGGGATGGGGAAAAATAAGGTTTCCAGAACTATTCATCTTATAAAATCAAAAGTGATGTGTTAACTCCTGGCTTTATTAATTTGAGAACAGTTAACAAAAGAATGCTTTTAGAAACTTCTGGTTCGAGCCCGTTGGCAGGCCTTCCCACTAAAGTCCAACTAAACCCTGGATAAACTAAAACAAATATGTTGCTTAATGAATGGCAGGACCTCCAAGCATGTAAGGCAAATGTTTATTTAATCTTGATAAAAATAAATATTTTAAGGAAATTACAAAGCCACAGTTATAGGCACCATTTTTTTAAGAAATTTAAAAAGTAAAAACCTATAAAAATGTATGTGCTTGTGTGTATATTTATATGTGTTTATATATGAATATGTGTATGTATATATGGGCAAGTATAAGTATTTCTATGATAATGTGGATGTGCTTTTTATATTAATAAAGAAAGAATACATATAAGGATATTTATGGTAGTTGCCTGTAGAGGTGAACTTTGGGGTACATTTAAGACTTGAACATGGGATATTGCTTAAAGTTAGTGTTTAAAAAGTAGTGTATATGAAGTGCTATGTATGAATGATTATATATACACACCGTGTGTGCGCACATGCTATGTTTAACTCTAGAAAAGATTTGTGTATATTAAAATGTTTTTAATTTTATATTTCCCATTAGATTTTATTGTCAAGATATCCGAGCTTATGACATTTTATTTGGAGATACACCGCGGCCTGCTCAAGCCGAAGATCTTTATGAAATTCTTGATTCCTTTACTGAAAAGTATGAAAATGAAGGACAACGAATCAATGCAAGAAAAGCAGCAAGGGAGCAGAGGAAGTCTTCTGTACTGTTTGGTTTTATGTTTCACTCAGTATTCTCAGAAAATCTCTTTCTGTAGAACATTCTGTCCCTGATATCAGGTTCCTAAGAACCTACTAAGCCTCCTTCGTAGTTTCACTGACTTCACGTTCTTGTGAAAAGGTCATGCTACCTTGACATTTCCTCTGTACAAATTTCAGGGAAAAACATAATTTGTCTTCTGTGATTGCATTTCTCCAAGGATGGAACTTTGTTGTATCAATAATACAAATAATATGTGGGAGGCCGAGGCAGGTGGAGCACTTGAGATCAGGAGTTTCAGACCAGCCTGGCCAACATGGCAAAACCCCCTCTCTACCATAAAAATAGAAACATTAGCTGGGCATGGTGGCGTGTGCCCATAATCTCAGCTACTCAGGAGGCTGAAACAGGAGGATCGCTTGAGCCCATGAGGTTGCACTGAGCCAAGATCATGCCATTGCACTCAGCCTAGGCAACAGAGCAAGACCTTATCTCAATAATAATATACGAATAATAGTTGCAGATACTGACGCCTTTGTATGTCAGGCCTTGGGGCACCGAGGGATTTGTGTGCATTGTTCTTGAGGTTCCACAGCACCTTTCAGAGTTGGTATGATGCCTGTTTCATGGAATAAAAACTGAAGCCTAGAGTTTGTCTGTCACTGCCTCTGCCAGTCGCTTGCTAAACCAATTACTACACCACCATCCCTGCAGCTCCCTAAGACCTTGCACAGGTGGTCAGAGGTGCCTGGGGGAGGTTAGCTTCCAGGCATGAGAAGAGCACACCCTGTCCACATCTGAGTCTTGTCATCCAGTTCAATTGCATAGAGTCCAGAGGGGTGCATGTGAGCTTTGAGAGTGCCTCATTAATAAGCACACATGATAAAAGTTTGCTACATAACCTCATTAGAAAAGAGTTATATGTGCCTAAGTAAAAACAAGATTTTAAAATTATGTGTATTTATCTTTTTGTTTCTCCCAGGCTAAAGAATTACCTCCAAAGCCATCGTCAAGACCACAGCAGTCATCTGCACCAGTCCAGCTGAACTCTGGCTCTCAAAGTAAATATTTTTGTTGCAATTCAAATACAGTTGTAATTAAGTAATTATTAAATGTTATCATTAAGAAATCAAGATACATTGTTAAACTTTAGAGTTAAATAGAAGAACTAACATATTTAAGAGAGTAAAATAAGTGCTCAGCCTCTTCTAAATACGAGACAAATTGTCATTGCTATAATTTATGAAAACTTCTGTTTCTATTCATAAGACACTTTCTTAAATCTACAAAGATATTTATCTTTAAAGGTTTTCTCATTTATTTTCTGTGCCATTTCTTCCAAAAACCGTTATCCTTCTGATTTGAAATGAGAACAAAATAAGCCTGTTTTTTTCTTATCATACTCATATTTATAATTCTGAATATCAGTTTTGACATATGTTCTTTGGAGCTCAGGATCTCATAAGGTGGTTTTAAAACTAGAAGACATTTATAAAGCACCAGGTTTTGGTCTTTATCTTTCTTTCTATCATTCATTTTTGTGAATCACTTGTGTTTCTGTTTTTCGTATATGGAGGTTACCAGTAAATAGGAATACGTTGAAGTAGGGACTTTCATGTGATGATTGACTGTTATACAAGAGTCATTGTGCTGTGGCTTTGGGTGCACAAAGGTGACTTTAACGTAGATCTTGCCTTTAGAGGACTTTCAAAACAAGAGGAGAGAGATTACATGTAGAAACATAACTGCTATTAGTGGGAGAAGGCATATGATAAGTTTTGCGGGGGGTAAATAGTAAAGCTCTGCAGAAGGCGGGAAGCGCATCCTCGGCCTCCTCCTTAATTTTCTGTAATCGTTTTCCCCAGTTTTGAGCCCAAGTCCCTCGTATGATTCTTGGCTGTGCCTTTGTCTGGTCTAAATGTAACCCTCCCAGGAAGATGCTCAGGAACCAGGCCTATTCCTCATTACCCACCTGCCTCCTGCCCCTGCGTCTGTCTCCAGTTCTTTTGGGATAAGCCGTGGTCCACTGCTGATTCATGTTCAGATGATTGATTTACTGAAACTCATATTTGCAGTGACTAATGAGATATGAGCACTGAATTTATTTTTATTTTAGATCTGAGGGATTATATAAAATTTGACCCATATGTATGTTTTAAAATATATAAAATGTCCTCACTGAGAATGGATACCTGCATATGCATGTATAAAATCCTCTCATTTATAAAAATTCTAGTCCTCTTAGTATCAGGTCCCTATCAGTGCGGATTTAAAAATGACTGTGGACCTTACCTCAAAAAATTCCTTTCCGTTAATAATTGAAAAGCTCTGAAGGTTGTTTCTGCCATATAACTCCCTTGTGTGAGCTTTCTAAAAACAGGCCCTTTGACTGTGCCAGCTTCCGGATCTGTTTCCCACAGTGACCACGTGTGTTCCCCGAACCCTTTCTTGGGGAGATGGGCAGTGCCCTCCCCATTTTGCACAGCCACAGCTGTGTCCCTGCCGGTGGACAGGTTAGCCTGGCCACATTTCTGCAGCCTCAGCCTCACTCGACACACTCGTGAACACTCCTCCTCCCTCCACCTTTTCAGCTTCATCCTTTGTGGCTAGGCCACTACAGTTTTTCCATGCGATACCATCATTTCTCATGTGCTGTATCTCTCAAGTTTTGAATATCAGTTTTTAATTCAGTAAACTAAAAATTTAAAACTAGTGACTACTTTTAACATTTTATGTTAAATCTGACCTTTTCTTAAGTTCTTTATTTAAAAACTAAGTATTTTCAGTTTATTTACATATCCTTACATACACACACACACACACACACACATAATTTTATATAAATGCACATATGCTCATATGGATGGTCTGTGAAGGCAGTATTTTTTTTCTTTTCCTTTGTTGTGTTGCTTCCTTTTTCCCATTTCACCTATGTTTTAACTTTCAAGATACCTTCCTCTATCCTGATTTCAGGAAACCCACGTTCACAACATAAATTATGAACTTTCACGTTGTTTTCTCCATTCTTGTGTAGTCCTACACATGGCATGTACAAACATATACATAAACATGGCCAGAATATTTTTGTCTCATAAAAATGCTATCATCTTATACGTGCTTTACTATCTCTTCTTTATATTTATTTATTTATTTGTTATTTGTTGGTTTGTTTTGCTCAACAACTCCGCGTAGAAATCCCTAAGTCAACTGGTATAGTTCTGTTTGCTTTTTTTTAAAATAATTATTCAGTATTCCATGGCACAAATGTATATAGTTTACTCATTCACTCTCCTATTGATGTATATTAACTTTATTTCAGATTTTTTTCCATGCCAAACAATGTCACAATTGATATACTTCTAAATTAATATTTATATATACTGGCACTTTTATTTTTTTTGAGATAGTTACCAGGAGTGGACATAATAGGTCAAATAATATATTTTTAAAGTTTTAACAGATTTAGCAGATTACTTTTCAAAAGTTTTTACTACTTAGAGTCTCATCAACCATTTCCCCACCACAACATTCACCAGCACATGCATTCCCCACCATGTATACCATCCACCATGTACAATCCTAACCATATATACTCCCCACCATATATACACTCCCCATAACCTTCCCACCATAATAGTCCCCACTATAGTTGCTTCCCACCATAGGCATTTCCTACCATGCACATTTCCCACTAGACACCATATGCATTCTCCATCATGTATGCTACCCACCATATGCATTCCCCAACATGTGTACCACCCACCATGTGCATTTTTCACCATGGTTACTATCCACCATATGCATTCTCCACCATATGAATTATCCACCATTTATGCTGCCCACCATATTCTGTACCGTGTATACTACCGACCATGTGCAATCCTAACCATATATACTCCCCAGTATATGTATTCTCCCCACCATATGTACACTCCCCACCATATGTACACTCCCCACCATATATACACTCCCCACCATATATACACTCCCCACCATATATACACTCCCCGATAACATTCCCAAGTCTTCATTATATAGGCTTCCCACCAGACATTCCCACTATACACATTCCCCACTGTCCATTTTCATTCTCAACCATGTATCTTCCCCACTGTATGCATTCCTCACTATATACATTCTCCACCATCTACATTCCCCACCGAGTGCATTTTCAACTATTACATCCATTATGACATTCTTCAGCATATACCTTCCTCACCAGTATTAGTGTGGAAGCATCTAGAAGATTTTGCCAGTCAAGGCTTGTCACATCTCCTTGTTAATTGGATTGTATTTATTCCTATTAGTGAATGTAAACATCTCTTCATATAAATTGCTGGTGCTTTGGATTTAATCTTATCTGAAAAGTCTCTTCATTTCATCGGTCTATTTTTCCTATTGGGATATTTGTTGCTTTCTCAATTTATGGAAATGTTATCTATATTATAGGTTTTGTTGGTCATTTGGATTGCAGCATATTTCTACACTTATCATTTTTCTTTTCTTGTTTTTCATAATTTTACTCCATGAAAGTTTTAAATTTTATCTAAAAATATGTCTATCATTTAGTTTTTATAGATTTGGACACTTTGGTCATGATTAAGGTCTTCCCACCTCCTACACAAGAGTGTGTTCATAGTCTCCTAGATTTTCTTGTGATTTTTTATCTTTGCATTTACTGGATACTTAGTCTTCACATAATTTGAGATCATTTTCCTAATTTTCCCCTCCTCCCCAATATACAATTCTAGTTGAAACAGTATTATGTACTTGTATCCATTCTATAATTTTTCAATGCTAATTACAGTAACATTACATGTATACATTTATTACTTTGAGATATAATAATTTTACCATTTCATGCTTTCCATTTGTTGAGATTTTATGTCTTTCAATAAGATTTCGTAATTTCTGTGCCTTTTGTGTTAAATTTGTTCCCAAGTACTTTGAGATTTTGATCTGCTAAGGCGAATGGAATGCACTTTTCTATTTCTACTTAAGTACCAATTTTCACAGTTAAGGAAATCTTAATTTGCATATATTTTGTTTGTCTTATATCTGGTCACTTGCTCAAAAATATTTCTAGTCAGTTTTTAAAAATAGATTCTCATGGGATATTTGTATCCTTTTCCCCATCCCACCAATGTTTATTTCTAAATTCTTACTTTCATAAATTTCTTAGGCCAGTGGCCTTCAAACTGGTGTATGCCTATCTTTAGGAGTACGCAGAGACTGCAAAAGGGGGTGTGGGCACAGGTCACTTAAGAGACACCATCTCCAGATCTCCAGCTCCTGGATAAGTTCTTTTTAAAGCTGAACATGATGTGCAAGGTGTGCTCTTCATCTTCTATACTGTTAGAATCAGTTTTTCTGCAGTTGAAGAAGAAAAGCAAACCCCCAGACCGTTCTGCCTCTTTCTATACTACATCACCCCAGAGCGTCAGAACAGGAATCCAGTGTGAAATGTAGATGCAGTTAGTGAATGGCTCTTATGCAGTGTAAATCCTTCCATGAATCAGTGATTTCTGTTTCTTTGCCTTCAACGCAATTGAAGAAGAACCTAATAGAATTGTCATCTGAATTTATAATGAGAATAGTGTGTGTACTTCTGTGTCATACAGATATCAGGTATTTATCATCTACCTTATACTTCATGTATCTTCTGGCTTTATTCAGGTATACCTTCTGATTTAAAGTGCAATCAAATGATGATGATCCTATCAACTTAGTGATTTAAAATATTTGCTCAGCAAGGGCAGGATCTGGCAATTTTATGTATTTTGTATAATATATACTAATCAGTTTTCAAAATCACCACTCTCCTCTTTTTTGGCAGGTAACAGAAATGAATATAAGCTCTATCCTGGACTTTCCAGCTATCATGAGAGAGTTGGTAAATCAATAAATATATATGTTATAAATGATTCATATTCATTTTGTGATCACAAACTTCCTAACTAACCTGACAGGTTATGAAAATCTCTGGGAAGTGTTCAGCCCTTTTCTTTAATTTATAGAATATTCACATTCTTTTGAGAAGTACTTCATTTAGAAAATGCTATGCTTTTGTTATCTTACTTACCTTTAAGGTAATGAGGGTGATAGGAAGCTGACAGTCAGTGTTGTCTGTGTAGGGAGTGTGTGCTGGGGACAGCACTGCTAAGCCCCGGATAGGAGCTAACTGTCAGTGTTGTCTGTGTAGGGAGTGTGTGCTGGGGACAGGGCTGCTGAGCCCCGGATAGGAGCTAACTGTCAGTGTTATCTGTGTAGGGAGTGTGTGCTGGGGACAGGGCTGCTGAGCCCCGGATAGGAGCTAACTGTCAGTGTTATCTGTGTAGGGAGTGTGTGCTGGGGACAGGGCTGCTGAGCCCCGGGAGCCATGGCATCATCTGAGGAGCATGTGATCTCCTCCGCATTTGCTGTCTGGAAGCTTTTGAATTTACAATGGAGATAAAATGAGAAAGTTTGCTAATTCTGAATTACAATTTCATCCTTATTCCATTTTCTCTGTGTTTTAGCACCATAAATTTTATATTTCTAAGAATTTTATTTTTCACATTCAAATGTTTTGTTATTATTGGAAACTACTTTATAAAACTTGTTAAGATTTACCATAGTAAAAATGGTCCTTCAACCTGTCTTACTTAAATATTCTTCAGAGGTTTCCCTGGAAAGAATTGAGCAATTATTTGCAAATGTGAGTGGGACACAAATTGAGGGCAAAGTTAAACAATCATAAAATAGCCTGTTTATTTTTTCACATTGAATACTTTCGTCATTGGAGTCACAAAGCTATATGCTGCTGGATATATAACTGTCGGAGAATTAAGCATTTCATGTAAATAAAATACCAAAAATTAGGTACTCAAGCATATTTTAAAAATTTATATCATGCAGATAAAAATATGTCGAAAAGGTCTCTTAAGCAGCATCCCCTGAAGAGAGGTCAGCATGTTCCTGATGGATTTAGGGTTGGTGACCTTTCTTTTCACCCTGGCCTCCCCTCCTGGGAGCCCACTCCGGTGTTTTTCCCAGATGTTTCTCCTCTGAGGGGGTTGAGCGTCTGCTCCTAGAGTCCTGTATGGAGAGCAGGTGCGATGGTCGGGGGCTCACCTACAGAAGATGCTGTGCCATGGTCTTAGGTATGCAGAGAAAGCTCTGAGAGGTTTTAAAAATGTGTTTCACCCTTTGTGGTTCACACCCATGTTACAGGCCATGTTAAAGAGACATCAAGTTCACACCCACATTACAGGCTGATTTAAAGAGACATGAAAAGTTTGGCCTTTGGATACACGTCCTTTAGAAGTAAAAGTGGTTAAGGTATAAATGTTGACACCAAGACAGCGTAAACACCTAGATTTTTATCTTACACAGCCTCTTACTTTTAAAGACTCAAGATTAGACTTAGACTTAGGTATCTGGTTGTTAAAGTGCTCCTAAACTTGACAAGGTCAGCTGACTGGCTGCACTTGCTTGGGAAGGGAGGGGATCCCTACAGAGAGACAGAGCTGAGGGAAGCTGGCTGAAAAAGAGCTGAGGCCACAGATCCCCCAAAGAATGCCTTGGTAATGTGACATTGGGAACTAGAGTTTCTTTCTCTATTAGAAACTTCCTATAAACAGCACCAAGGAAAAACGTTTCCTGATAAGAAATTAAACTCTAAGTGGACTGTGGAGACAGAGATTCCAATTCGAACCCCCGTACTTTCACTTACCAGCTGTGGGACCCAAAGGGAACATCACTTGCCATGGTTGGTTTCTCCGTTGCTTCTGTGTTTGTATTTGAGGACAGGACAAGGTAAATGGTAACTCAGTTACAACTGAGTTAATATTCCTTTAGCCCATTCTCCAAAGAGGTTCTTGAAGAAAAAATTAAAAGGGAAGATTTACAGTCCACTTTTTAAATAAAACTCACTTTACGTTACTGTATTTTTTTAAACGCAGCTGTGAAGGCATTAACCTCTTACCAAGGATTTCCTCATGTTTGCTTACCATCACTGCAGAGAAAAGTCACAGTTACATGGCCCCAGGGCCCGAGCCTTAAATTGAAAACCTGATGAAGCAGGACACTGAGTCCTCCACGTGCGAGCTCCTGAATCTGTCTCAGCCCCACGGTGGGGCTGTCGGGTGTGATGATCAGCTACATCACCTGTACTTTCCTCCCACCATCTTTTGGCTTTGCCCTTTGGAAGGTCCAGCTGCATAGTTCTTGGGCCTCTCAGAGAGACAAGGCTTGCAAATGCACAGTCCAATTTTCTGATCTTCCCTCTAGGGACTCTGGAAGGAATGGTTTCATAATCAAAAGCTTGGACCCTCCAGTGTCAGCATTCTTCCCCGTCCTCTTACCCATCCCATAGTTGTCTGGGATGGGGTTTCTCAACCTGGGCACTACGCACAATTTAGGCTGGATAACACTTTGTTGTAGGGGCTATCTTGTGCCTTATAGGGTGCTTAGCAAAGGCTGTGTTCTCCTAGTTGTGACCTTCCCAAGGCTGTGATTTTTTTCCTGAAACAGGTCAGGCCAGGGCTGCTGGCTGCACGGGGGCTGCCTCTTGCAGGCTCCATGAGAAAGTGGACTGGAAGTGAAACAGGGACATCCACAGACCAGCCTTTCTAATCATGGGCCTCAGGGCAGCTGCCAGTCACCAATGCTGACTGTGATCTAATTCTGCTTCCTGTTTGGGAAAAATAACCCCTACTTGAACTAAACTTGAATATTATAAAGGAAATGGCCAATTCCCTCAAAGATCCTTCCGATTTTTTAAGTACATGAGTATAAAGCTGAAAGGCGTATGTTGTGCAGAAGGAAAGCCATCTGTGAATGCCTAGCTTTTTAGTAACTCAGTGGGGTTTGCTTCCCGGTAACCAGGAAGGTTTTTCTTCATGGAAGGAATCATTACTTGGCTCACCTTTTATTGGTGAATTCTTTGTGGGCATTAAACTTCTCCTTGTGAAAGTTATCTCTAATATTTACATTAAAGAGGAACTTTAAGTCATTTGGAGTTTTTCAAAGAAAAAAACTAACACGGCACAGCACTAACTGGCTTGTGGATTGTTATCTGAGAAAGCAGATAGGCTCCTGGATCTGCTGGCCTCACTCATGTGATTTTCATGTGGATGGAGTTTCTCTAACAACAGCTCAACTCCTGACTCTCCTCCCCGGGAGGCAGAGGCATTTTTGATCAATTGGGTGAGGAATTGGGTGAGGAATTCGGCACCAGGAACAGTCAACACACATCTTAGCCTCAGTAAAGGAGAAATGTGAGATCCCGGCCCCCTCAGACCTTCAGTGGTGGCCTTCCCTTCAGCTGCACCTGAAAACCACCCACGTTGCTCCTCTACCCTCCTCTCTCACTCTGCTTTATCCTCATTTCATTTGGAATCTGCAATTCAGAGAAAATTAGACCAACACCTGATTGTGAGGGCAGGGACCAAACCAGGTGTGTGATCTCTCCTTTCTCTTTCTTAGTTCATAATATATTTATTTCTCTAATTATTCCTCATAAAATATATTCCTGAAACTGCTTAGAACCAATTCAGTTATCAGGGATTACCCAGAACCATAGCATCAGATGCTGTTATTTGTACAGTCTGGAAACTCAGTGAGGCAGGTCCCCACATTAATCCCCCTTGAACATTTGCCTCATAAAATGCTCCGATAAATGTCAGTTTGGTCTGTCGAGCACAATTTCATGTTTATGAGGTTGTTGAGGGTCTTGGATGACCTGGAGACAAGCTTCATTGGATCCTGACCTTGGACAAATTACTTGTTATCTCTGAAGCTCAGTTTCAAATTCTGTGACGTGGGATAGGAGTAGCTGGCTCATTGCAGTGGGCGGTGTAAGAGGAGCACATGTGTGTGCCTGCCACGTGCCTGAGCAGTTCGCGGTGGCTGCTCTTCCCAGATGCACATCGATTGCTGTTGTTATCATTGTTGTCATCCTTATTATGTATTTTTGATTTTATAAATGAGACTGCAAGTGTATAAATGCATGGTAGCTAAGATGGCTGTGGCTCCCAGAACATTCCCTGATGTTCACAAGCACTCTTTTAATTCACTTCTTCCTATTATCTAACGTGTCTGGGAGACAAGAGGGAGGAGAACAGAGTTCCTGGAGGGTCTTCACTGATTTGTTCTGGTTAATTAAGATTCAACTTTATATGTGGATATCCTAAATATAATCATGAATAAGAGATTTCCAGGGTGGATTTTTCTTTGGCATTAGCCTGCATCCTGATCTGATGACAGGGAGGCATGGCGTGAGCGCCTGCCAGGTACCCCACCCAGGGCAGAGCACAGCTCCTTTCACAGTGCATGGCAGCGACTGCTCATTAACGTGTAGAATTTAATCGCGTACTTAGAACGTTTAACTTCACATCTGTTGTTTCTAGACTATGTCAAAATTTTATTTTGGTGACATTCTTTTCACCTTATTCCTTAAAATTGTTAACTAAAAGTAAATATAGGACAAAATAAAATATACAGAAATTCTTTTTATTATAGAAAAAAGTAGTTATACCAGTATTATCTCTAGTGTAATTATTATTAGGATTATTTCTTTAGAACTCAACTAAATGGCACATACTTTAAAGAAAGGACTGTAGCACCATCTTGTGTGAGCTACAAATTCAGTGTTTTAGTCAGAGGAGTTTAAAGTGTTGACTATTTTTATTTCTTATGGGTGGACCAAATTCACTTTATTATTATTATTATTATTATTATTATTATTATTATTATTATTGTATTATGGGTTCAAATAGGACCTGGCTCTAGAGTCTGGTTATTGATGTTTTCTGTATGTCTGTACATCTAGTTGCCTAATTTATGCACAGAATTATATGAAGCATAGAAGCAGCAGACTCCATGTAGCTGAGTGCTCAAAAACTGTTTAATTATATTTTTATGATGTTATGTGGTTTATAATATTTAATGTCCTTTATTCATGTTAACTGCTCAGTTCTCAAAGTATTTTCTTCCTTCTGCAATACATGGATATACACATTGCATTGAAGTACTTGTGAAACATGTAGAAATGCTCCTACCTGTGCTAATTCCAACTTATCTCTGATATTGAGAGGATGGATCAATTAAGCACAGAAATGTAAACAGCCACAAAGCCCAGGGAGAAGAAATGTTTGCTAAGGAAACAGCAAAATATAACTGGGCTGCAATCTTCAAGCCCAGTGAGTAAAGAGCCAGGTTTTAAAGTTGAATCTCCTAGGGTTTGATATAAGCTCACATATCTGCCTTTCTCCAGCATCTGCCATCCATGAAACTGTCACAACTATCTTGGCCCCTTCCAGCTGCTGTAACAAAACACCATAGTCTGGGCAGCTCAAAGACAATGGAATTTTATTTCTCACGCTTCTGGAGGCTGGATTCCAAGATCAAGGTTCCAGGAGACTCAGTGTCTGGCAAGGTCTCGGTTTCTGCTTCAGAGATGGTGCCATCTGGCTTTGTCCTCACAAGGAGGGAGGTGCAAGAAGCTCCCCTCAGGCTCTGTCTGTAAGACACTGATCCCATTCATGAGGGGGAAACGTAATGACCTAATCAGCCCCCAGAGACCCCACTTCTAACACCATCACCTTGGGGTTGAGGATTTCAACACTTGAATCTCAGGGGGACACAGACATTCAGACCACAGCAATGACTATATTAAAATAGAAAAAATGTAAGTTGTATTATCTCATAGATTATTCAAAATTTAGACAATTATAACCAGAAGCATGTGCTAAATCCTTAGGTATATAATGTGCAGAGAAAAATAAGTTTAATAATGTGATGAAAATTACACAGACTGTTGTGGTTTCTGCCAGCCTCCAAGACATCAGCATGCCAAGCCCTAGGTGGTTAATTTTTATCTTACCAGCAGATACCCCCAATTTCTGCCTTAAAGAACATAAACATGTGAATACTTTTTTCTTGTTTCAGGCAATTTGAATCAACCCATAGAAGTGACAGCGCTGTATTCATTTGAAGGACAGCAGCCTGGGGATTTGAATTTTCAAGCTGGAGACAGAATCACAGTTATATCAAAAACAGATTCACATTTTGATTGGTGGGAAGGAAAACTTCGAGGTCAAACTGGCATTTTTCCAGCCAACTACGTAACCATGAATTAAAGCGTATACTATTTTCTTCTTTGAGAATTACAAAAAAATTATTTCTACACTGACAGGATTTACTAGTTAAGCAATGTTTAATATAAATTTTAAAAAACTTCTGTTCTACAAAATTTCCATTCAGTATGTAAAAGATTTTGTTTTTCTATATAAAAAGAGCTGACTGACATATCTTTAAATACTTTGTACTAACTTTATCACACTTGCTGTGTCATAGAATATCATACAATTTATATGCTCATAGTTCTTTTGTGAACACTTCAAACATCGCTAAGCATTTGATCTGGCCATGTATATGGTAGCTGTGTTTTAATTTGAGAATCTTGAGGGTAGAGCCATGAATTTCAATTCTTACATTTCCATTTGCAAAGTGACTAGAGAAAAAGAAATCAGCTTAAATGAGGTATTAAGTAATGTTTAGAGTTGTAGGTATTAACTAGAATATAAATCCTTAGAAATTGTCTTTATACCTTCAAAAGTTATACTATGCATTTATCATAGAAATATGATTACGAAGAAGTCTGACTACCATGTCTTGAAACATGTGGGATCTCTCAACTTTTCTTCCTTATGGGGCTACATTTGTTCATTTCTAGCAGTAGCATAAACTTACGGTGACATGGTAGACTTGTCTCTAAATAAAATTTTTAAATGTTTACTAAGTTAATATTTCAATTTTGTTTTTCTTATTTTTTTTTTGTAAGGTAGGCAAAAGTCCTATGTCTCATATGCAGGGTGAAATCCACCTCTGTTCTGGGCTGCCTGAGCTCCTTCCTGAACTCTAGACTCCCCTCTCCAGCTATGCACTTGACAGCTCCGTTTGGACAAGGAACAACACCTCAGCCTTCATGGGCTCAAATCCAAGCTCTTCTTTCTCCTCACTTAGCCTGCCCCTCCCACAGTGTTCCTCTTCAGTAAATGGAAATTCCATCCTTGGATTTCCTTGGTCCTCAGGGTGACTTCAGAGCCAACTTTCGTTCTTCTAGCTCATGCCCGCTATCAATTCCACCAGAGATTCTGTTGCCTTTCAGACACTCGCTGACCCAATATTTGCGCTCCCTCATGCCCACCCTGAAGCGAGCTGCCCGCTCAGCCCCAGCTCCCGCGTAGACTCCTTGCTTCAGCCCTGGCTTCACCCAGCAAACCCTCCTGAGAGGAGCAGGTGCACATTGCACTGTTTGTCCTGCTATTTGCTCCTCACTGCCTTACGTCATACACACACCTGTGCATTTGCCTTTTTATTGATTATACCTTCTTAAGACATGGAAAAGGAGAATGAAGACACATGTTATCTTCACCCAGCGAGAAGTAAAACAGAGTTATTTCCTACTTTCTAAGCCCTTTCCAATCACTGCTGTCTCAAAGGGAATCATCACCCTGAGTCTGCTGGTTTTAATTCCATAATTTTCTTTACATTTTTACCATGTATGTTTGTGTCCTTAAGCACTATATGGTATTTCCTTCCATGCATTTAAACTTACAAAATTTAAAGTTTTAAACTTATAGAAGATACAATAAATTCACTCATTTACAGTGGACTTATTGTAAAGAAACTATGCTCTATACGTTCAAGGAATTAAAAGGTGGAGAACTTCAGCAGAAATTTGACACTATAAGAGGGAACTAAATGAAAAACATGAGACTGAAAAGTAAAATAAACTTAAGAAGATAATAAATGGATTTAACAGTCATTTAGACACAGCAGAAAAAAGAATCATTGACCTGAAAGCAGATCAGAAACATACAACCAGACTGAGAGTTGACTGAAAATACTAGAAAAACCAAAAGAAACTATGGGATAAGGCAAGAAGGTACAGAAAATGAGTAGCGAAGGTTCTAGTCAAAAAGTGGAGAGAAAAATCAGGCAACTGCTGTACATGAAGATAGAATGCCAGAGCATATTCCAAAACTTTAAAAAGACGTTGAGCTACAGATTTCAGAATTACTATGAACAAACAGGATAAACACATGAACAAGCAGAATACTATGAACAAGCAGAATAAACATAAGGAGAGTCACATATGCGCACATCATTATAAAACTGCCAAAAACTGCAAAGATAAATCTAAGAAGTAGATGAGAGGTTGATTAATGGGTAAAAATGCACACTTAGAAAAAATAAGACCAGGTGTCTTATAGATCATTAGGGTGACTACAGTTAACATTAATGGATTATACATTTCAAAACAGAAGAGAATAATTTGAATGTTCTTAGTATAAAGAAAAGATAAATATTCAAGGTGTTGAATATCCCAGTGACCCTGATTTGATTATACAAATGCATCGGATTATCACATGTATATCAAAAACATGTACATCTATTAAATATCAATTTTTAAATGTAGATGAGAACTGTTATAAATCACTAAAATGATAACACAATCAAAAAATGGACCAAAGATTTCATTGATTTCACCAATGAAAATATATGGATACCAAGTAAGGAAAGGAAAAGATGCCCAATTATCTTTAACAATTAAGGAAAGCAAACAGGAACTGAGAGTGAGATGTTGCCACCAACCTCTAAATGGCTAAAATGAAAACAACTGACGCTATCAAGTGTGAATGAGGATATGGAGCTCTGGAAACTCCCATGCACTGTGGCTGGAAATGCAAAATTGCATGGTTACTTTGGAAAACAATGTGGCAGTTTAACTTCTAGCCCAGAGATTTCATTCCTGGGTATTTATCCAGGAGAAATAACAATACATGTCCACGTAAAGTATTATATGATGTTCATAAGAGCTTGATTCATAATGACCCCAGACTGGAAACACTCCACATGTCCATCATCTGTTTAGTGGATGAAAAGCATCATGTTCCATCTATACCGTGGAACACTACTCAGCAATGAGGAATGGATCTTGCTACATCAACAACATGGTGCATCTTCAAAGCATTTTGCTTCGTGTCGGAAGTCAGACACTGAAGACAGAAATCCACTTACATAAAATTGCTCAAAAGGCAAAATTATAATAATGAAAAGCAGATAAATATTTTCCAGGCACCAGAGGTTGAAGGAAGAGCTTGACTGCCAAGGTTGACAAGGGCACATCTTATGATGTTAAATTTAATAAATCTAAAACAAATACATAATGCATGTGGCTGTCAGTGGGCCTGTTAATATTTAGCAAGCTAAAGTATATTAGACAAACATAGAAATATTAAAAAAACAGATTAACCCACCCCTCAGCATACTGTAGATCAAGCGTATAAAAATGTATAAATATATATACTATATAAAAATAAAAGGTATCCAATGATTTGAGACTGTACCCTGAAATTAGACTGCCTATTTATATCAAGTATCCACAGAACATTCCCAAAAGTTGACCATAATGCCACAAAGAAAACTTCTTTTATGCCACTATAAGAAATAGTATAGATAACATTTCCTGGCTCTGTACTACAAATAAGAAAATCTGTGCTAGCTTGAAAACTTCAAACTCTTAATAACTCAGGGTATATATATATATGTGTGTGTGTGTGTGTGTGTGTGTAGAGTGTGTGTGTGTGTAGAGTGAGTTTGTGTGTATACATACACAACACACAAAAAAATCCTAATCAAATAAAATAGAAATGACTATGTTGCTTAATCCTTTTCAATTAAATTCAAAAATATAAAAAGTCACCTTTGTAATATTAAAATTGTTTCAGAGGATAGCAAAATAATTTCCAAATACTTCAATGATCTGAGCCTACTACTAATAACAAAACATATCTCAGATTAAATCTTTTAAAAAACAAAAGTCCAATCTCATTCATAAACATTGTTACAAAAATCCTAGCAACACAATGACGTGATAAAGACCAGGTGTAAACTCTAGGCTTGTTCAATATTAGGACATCTATTATCATTCATCCTCTTAAATGGTCTGGCAATAAAAATAAGATCATCCCCATATATCCTGAAGAGGCATCTGACAAAATTCAAACTCCATTTTTTTTTTTTTTTTTTTTTGAGATGGAGTCTTGCTCTGTGGCCCAGGCTGGAGTGCAGTGGGGCAGAGCCACGGACGTTCACAAAGATGCCGATTAAATTTTAACAACGACTCCCCAAATGTTTCTAATATCACCAAACCACTTCCTTCCACAGATGTCTTAATTTTGTTTAAATGTGGTATTTCCTAACTGCTTCCAAGAAAGTTAAAATGAGGCCACAGGGATTTTCTGACATCTCCAACAAAGGAAAGCTGTTGTTAGCAGGAACAGCCCGGTGCCTGTTCGCAGGGGCAGCTCAGTGCAGGCCCAGCAGCCCGGTGTCTGTTGGCAGAAGCAGCCCAGTGTCTGTTAGCAGGGGCAGCCCGGTGCCTGTTGGCAGAAGCAGCCCAGGGCAGGCCGAGCAGCTGCACTATGCGCTCTCCGAAGAGCCACTGACTTTGCACAGCAAACGTCAGATACGCTGCCTGGAAATGGGGCAGTTTTAAATCCACTGCTACAGAGAGTGTGTTGGGCGGTCCGCACTTCCGAAAAGTCTGAAATGTGAATCCCGGCCTTGAGTCAGTTTCCCGCTTACTTTTGGCGTGGCGTTGTGGGCGGACCACGGGATCTGGAGTGGTCAGTCCGAGGTCCCTTCGGCTCCCGCTGCACAAACGGGGAGATTCACGCTGCCTCAACCCCCGCCTCGTCTGTAAAGCACCCACATGCTGGGATTCCCAGGGGCCTCAGGAGGAAGGAAGCCAAGCGTCCCCGCTTTGTACGTGCTCCTGATTCTTCCCTGGGTAACACGAACGTTTCCACGCGAGCTTGATGCTCACAGGGTGCATACCAATTTCCATGAAAAGGTAACCTGGACATTTTTTTTTAGCTAAATTAGAAACTGACTAAATAATTCTCACATTACCTAAGGAAAAGCCTCACATTTAACGACAGAAGGTTGTCCCTTAATAAAAGCAGCCCTCACACTGCAGAACCTCCCTGCTGTCAGAGGGATCCCAAATGAAATAACTGTCGTGCCTTTTACTGTGGATATAACAACTCATTTCCTGGTTAGAAAATAAAAATAAACGAATTTTACAGCACTACGGAGAAAATCCAGTCTATTCACAGCCACAAAATAAAATTGTTAACAAATATGTCACCACTAATGTGAAATGTTAAAAATAAGGGAAATTTGAGATGATGACGGAGGATATCGGGACTCCTTGTACTTGCAGCTCAGTTCTTTCTGTAAACCTGCAACTATTCAAAAAATGAAGTCTATTAATTAAAAAATATTAGCTGAAACCACCATTTGATCTTATAATTTAATCCACTTATAAATAAAATGTTTATCATTAAAGAAAAAATATAGTTTCCACTTTCATATGACAGCAGTGGCCTCTGTTTTCAAGATTCAAACCTTCATATTTATGTCATGTAATTTAAACTTCTCAAGAAAATTACAAGTAACAGGCTGAGAATGCTCTAAGGATGACTTGCAGAGCTACCTATAGTTAGCTACTCTCTGGGGTAGAAAGTTTTAGTGGCTGGATAGAAGCTCAAATCAGCCATAATATTCCCTTAAGCCAAAACCTAATCCAGAGCAAGATCCTAATTTTCTTCCATTCTATGAAGTGGGCAGCTGAAGAAGAAGTTTGAAGCTGGCAGAAGTTGATTCATGAGGTTTAAGGAAAGAAACCAGCTCCATAGGATAAAAATGCAATGAGAAGCAGCAAGTGCTGATGGAGAAGCTGCAGCAAGTTCTGCAGAAGATCCAGCTAAGATCATTGATGAAGGTGGCTACAGTAAACAAAGAATTTCCATGTAGATGAAACAGGCTTCTATTGGAAAGAAGATGCCATCTAGGACTTTCATAGCTGGAGAAGAGAAGTCAATGCCTGGCTTCAAAGCTTCAAAGGACAGGCTGACTCTCTTATTAGGGGCTAGTGCAGCTGGTGACATTTTGTTAAAGTCAATACCCACTTGCTATTCCCCAAATCCCAGAGTCCTTAAGAATTGTGCTAAATGCACTCTGCCTGTGCTCTGTAAATGGAACAACAAAGCCTGGATAACAGCACATCTGTTTATGGCATGGTTTATTGAATATTTTAAGCCTAATGTTGAGACCTACTGCTTGGGGAAAAAAATCCTTCCAAAATATTGCTCATTGACAACACTGATGGTGATGTACAAGAAGATAAATGTTGTTCTCATGTCTGCTAACACAACATCCACTCTGCAGCCCATGGATCAAGGAGTAATTATGACTTTTTAGTCTTATTATTTACGAAATGTATTTCATTAGGCTACATCTGCCATAGATAGTGATTCCTCTGATGGATCTGGGCAAGTCAATTGAAAACCTTCTGGAAAGGATTCACTGTTCTAGATGCCATTCAGAACATTCATGACTCATGGGAAGAGGTCACAATATCAACATGAACAGAAGTTTGGGAGCAGTTTTGGGAATAGTTGCTGTGCAGGTTGTTTGTGGTGAAACATGAAGAGAGGGGAGGGGAAGCTCTGATGTGAGGGTGGAGCAGCAGCTCCCGACCTTGAGAAGAGTCTGCCTGAAAGTCAGGGGAAGAGCTGGAAGGAACCTCTTGGTGCCAAGGGGAGTGACCCAAGAGAGAGGAAGCAGTTTCCCATGTCAAAAAAGACATCAGAAATAGCACCAAGTGTAGGCACCAAAGTCTCAAGAGGATGGAAAACGGCGGCACTGATGGAGGCGGATCTGGAGGAAGATGTGGGAATTCCATGAATTTAGAAGTGGGGTCCTTGGCTGAGCCTGAGATGGAGGCGGCTGGGAGAAAACCCTCTGTAGAAGTGTGTGGAGCAGGTCAGAATCTGTGTACCACCTGTGTGTTTACATTCAGATTAGTTCCTTAAAAGAACTCTTAGTGGGAAGTGAGCAGGTGAAACCACACAATTTTTAAAGCTTTCACTATAATCTCAAGAAAGCGTGTTTCATTTTATGTTCAGCAATTGAAAAACATGTAGGACTTTGAAAGGTATAAGACTGGTTAGAAATCATATTGATTGCCTATTTTTGTGCCCCTTGTATATAACAATAAATTATAAAAATAACCCAAGTTACTATGGAAAACTGTTTGCTGTAGACCAGGTAGTCTGGACGTAAACCCTTCTTGTGCCAAGGATCAGTTGGGTGACTTCAGCCAACATAACATATCTGAGCTCACCTTCCTCAATTTAAAAACAGGGGCCCTAAGAGGTGCCTCCGGGTACTGTGGTGATGATTAAATATGATCAAATATGTGCAATGCTTGACACAGGAAAGTTTACATATTAAGATGAAGAAAAATAATAATTTGGAAAGATGGTATTATATGTTACAGAATTTTAAAAATCAGAATTCCAAATATGTCAAAATGATTTATTTTTAAAATGTACATATAACAGAAAGAATGGAAAGCATGAACTCAAACTGCTAAAAGGGTTAGAGCTAGTTAATGTGTATGGTATTAATCAACTATAACTGAATATTTATTAATAAAAATAGTTATTACAAATAGAAATCTGTTTGACAAGTCACCCACGAACAAACAGGGGACCAGGTCTCCTATCCAGGATCCTATGAAGGAGAGAAAAAAACAGATTTGCTGGTCACAGAAGTGCCCGAGGGGCTGATGGCAGCGAGGCTGGCATATCCTTGCTGTCTTACTTCTGCACAGGTGGCCCTGGGAGATGGACCACACGGCTGGGGAGGGCACAGCAGCAGCCCTGACCCAAATCTGTCAAATGCTCTGCCCCACTGGCAGCTCAGATGGATTCCTTTAGCATCTCCTCAGGATTCCAGGTCTAATGCTCAAAACAGTCTTGAAGTTCCACAGAAAGGGCGACACCTTGTCCTCTGAGTCAGGGGCTGCCTCACTCACAAGGCATCTGATGAGTTAGTCAGCAGATGAAGGGGAAGGTGGAGCAGGAGGGAGCGGAGGCCTGGCTGACGTGGAGTGCAGAGCTGCCTCCAGAGCACTCTCACCTGTCACCTGGGACATCATCAATTACAAGTCCCGCTGCCTGCATTCCTCTTGCCCAGTGTGCATGTGTGCAGGGATCCAGCTCCACCACGGAGGCCTGTCTAAACAGAGCTGTCTCCAGCTCAGAACGTAAACACCTGCTGGTGGTCCCTGTTCTGTGGGCTGTCACTACTGTCCCATGTAGACTGGGAGGGCTGGATGGGGGGAGAGGAAGCCTCATCTTTAGGGGCAGAGCTCTGGCAGTGGGGTGCTCATTGGCTTTTGAGGAAACGACCCTGCTCTCAGGACAGAAGATCTAGAAACTTGGAATGCTTCCAGATTTGCCCATTAGAAGAGCCAGTACAAAATGTTAGCTGTGTATCTCAGAGGGAAACTGAGGAAACAGAAATGCATGTTAGTGAATTGAGAACAAGTTAGGAACAAATAGAAGACACCATGAGATTATGCTCTGTCCTCACACCCTAAAGGCTAATGCCAGATTTGCACCCTGGGAGGTGAGTGTATGTGAGAAATGAGGGCACAGTCCTGCACTGAGTGTGGGGAGGGCCCTGGCCTGGTCACTCCCTGCTCCTGGGCTGTTCTGACCTGCTGCACCCCTCCCAGGCACATGGGCACAGATAATCCTTGTGAAATGAGAGAGAAGTGTACTTTAATAAGTCTGCCATTGCAAATAGTAGTAAGTAATAGAAGACATGAAGATATTGGACTAAACATATCAGAAATTTCTTTTTCTTGTATAACAAGAAGTAGGGAGATACAAAACCCAAAGCTGGGAGGCTGGCACAGATGGAGCAGAAACCCAGGCATATTCCAACTTTCTGCCCTACCTTTTGGAATTTGTCCTCATCCATCCACCCATCTCTCAGCAGATATCCCATTAGTATCAACTATGCGTCAAGCCCTGTTTTGGGTGCTGGGAATACAGAAGTGAACAAAGGAGACAACGACATGTTATTGCAGAGCTTAATACACAACAAACAGTCTGATTACAGCATATCAAGATCTGAGAAGTGCTCTGGAGAAACATAAATTGGAGGGGGAGGAAGATGTGTGGAGGGAGGCTTGCTGTTTAAAATGGGGTCATCAGGAGACATCTCAAGCAGCAGGAGCCCACCCTCAGGCCATTCTGCAGTGCAGGGATCAGCTGAGCCTTCCCTGCCCTGTGCCTGGGGCAGGGAGGGGCAGAGAGGTAAGAGGGGAGAGGAAGGGAGAGCAGGTGAGGCGGCTGGAGGGCTCTGAGTGTTACTCCAAATGAGCTACAACTGTTGAGGTTTTGAGCTGAGAAGTGTTGCCGTCTGATTTATCTTTCAGGAGGCTCTTCCTGGCTGCAGTGATGAAAATCAGCTGTAGAAAGAAAGGATGGAGATGGTGAGAATTGACTGGATTCTATGCATCTTCCCACTTTCTCTCTTTTATTCCTTTTAAACTCTGATTAAACATTTATGATGCCCTCTCACTTTGACCATCATATTCTTTACACTCTTTTATATCTTCTGTCTTTTTGTCTCATGGGACTATATTCTGGATACTTTATTTAGACATATCTTCCAGTTTTCTGATTCACCTTCAAGTGTCTCTAATTTGCTTTTTAATATTCATTGGGTTTTAAATGTCAGTTATTACAGCTTTTATTTGTGAAAGTTCTAGTGTCTTTTTCAAATATTATCCCTTTATTGTCTCTTGTTCTTGCTATACTTTCAGTTATTTTCTGTTATTTCTGTAGCCATATCAAACACAATCATTTTGTATTTCATGTCTGGTAACCCCATCCTGCGCCCTTGAGAGCCTGAATGTTTCTTTGCTGTTTCTCTCTCCTGGTGCCTTGCTTCTTTATTTGTTGTCAATTTTATAGGAAACTGATCAATTTCCTCAGTACTATAATTATATCTGGGCTTAACGTTGCAGATTTCCAGATGAAACTTGTTTCTGCCAGTTGCTTTGGGGCTCAAGTAACCCAGAACTGCTTCATGTTGGGGCATCTAATTGGGTTTTGGACCACGAGTCTGTGTGTGTGACCTATGCCAGCACTGATGTAGGACCATTTCCAATTTTTTCTTTTGTGTGTAGAGTTTATTTCTTTTTCTTCTTACACAGAGTGCATGGCCTTTGGAGTCTCAGATTATTTGGGGATCTCTGATTCATCTTCCCACCTTACACAGCCCTTGACTTTTTCTCCTGAGTTTTGTATCCAGTGCAGCCTTCAGAGTCCAGTCTGCAATCTGCACCCAATCTGGGTTAGGCATTACCTTACAGGATTCCTGCCTTCACTTTGCTTTTGCTTTCTGCATTCCTATTTTTTGTGCCAGCTCAGCATTGCTTTTAAAAATATCTATTTCCTCCTGTACTTTAATGGACATGGTTACTAAAAGTATAAAATCTGGCTTACTGTTGGAAACAGTCTTTTTAACCCTTAGTTCAAGCTGCTACAGCAAAGTGCCATAGACTAGGTGGCTTGTAAACAATAGATACACATTTCTCACAGTTGGGGAGCCTGGAGGTCCAAGATTAAGGTGCCAGCATGGTTGTGTTCTGATGAGCACCTGTTCTGGGTTGCAGGTGGTGCCTTCCTGCTGTTCCCTCACGTGGTGTAAGGCGTGAGGTATCTCTGGGGCCTCTTTTATAAGGGCTCTAATCTCATCCATGGGGCTCCCCTCCAGACCTCGTCACCTCCTCAACACCCCTCCTAACACCGTCAAACTGGGGAGTAGATTTCAACTTAGGAGTTTGGGGGAAGACAAACATTCAGCTCACAACAGACCCTTTATTTAAGTTTTGTTTTGTTAGTTTGCTTTGTTTTCATTTTCTGTTTTCTAAGGGGTTTCCTGCAATGGTTCTTCATGGGGCTGCATCTGTGTTTGCTACTCTTTTGGAGATAAGTCTGCTTTTCTAATTATTTTCTGACTTCTATCAGTTCATGCTTCATTGTCTTCTGGTGTCTCATCATCTCTCCCCTGAAATGTTGCGTTCTGGATTTGTGATCTTCCTTTATAGTAGTAATGGCTGCATTAATTTTTGTGGTTGATGAAATATTTAACTGCATTATTGATTTTGTGGAAACAATTTTGGATGTTACTTAGTTCTACAACTTTCCTTCATTTCTTCCTTCCTTCCTTCCTCCCTCCCTTCCTTCCTCCCTCCCTTCCTTCCTCCCTTCCTTCCTCCCTTCCTTCCTTTCTTCCTTCCTCCCTCCCTTTCTTCCTCCCTTCCTTCCTTTCTTCCTTCCTTCCTTCCTTCCTCCCTTCTGCCCTTCCTTCCTTCCTCCCTTTCTTCCTCTCTTCCTTCCTTTCTTCCTTCCTTTCTTCCTTCCTCCCTTCCTTCCTTCTTTCCTTCCTTACTCCCTCCCTTCCTTCCTTCCTTCCTTCTTTCCTCCTTCCTTCCTTCTTTCCTCCCTCCCTCCCTCCCTTCCTTCCTTTCTTCTTTTTTTGTCTTTCTTATGAATTTTCTATTTCCTTTTATGGTCTTAATCATTGGATGAGTTTGGGTTTCTCATGTCAATATTTTCCAGTTTCCTATGAACTTGGAGAAGTCCAGATTGTTCCTTATATAGTTTTCACAACACAAAGATTCTCTCTCCTTCTGTCACAGACACTGCTTTATGCAAATATGGCTTATCTTTGATCCTTTGTATCAACTAGTATTTCCCCCCCACCCCAGTTTCCCTCTCTTTCCCATGCAAGGGATGTGGTTTGGCCCTCAGCATGCGGCACCCTCACAGCCCTGGGTCTCTGGTCACTGGGGTTTCTCTGGTTTCTGATTCTTCCCACACAGCTCATGCCTGACCTCAGCTGGGTCTGACAGTCCTTAGAATTCATGTGTAGTCTGAGGATTATATTAACACCTGTTCCTTGTTTTGCTGATAATGGGGTTTTTAAGTTTTACACTTAAAAAAGTGTATTATCATGGTGGCTTTTCAGTGATTTCTGGGAATAGCGAAGAGAATGCCAACTTCTTCAGCAACATTCATTCTGCAAATCTGCATTGACCTGTTCAAATTTTAATGTGGCGACATTTTTGTGTGACTTAGAAAACATATACAACTGTCACATCAAACCCATTGTTTCCTGAATAGAGTTAGTTAGAGTAAGATAAAACATAGTAATTTTAATTGTATTTTATGTACATTATACAAACTATAAGCAAGTACATTTAAGAATACATGTGAATATTTCAAAACTTCAGCAATTGAATTGGCTGCTATGTATGTTTTGAATTTGGGGTAATATGAATAAAATAAATTAAAAATGTATATTTTCCAAGATTCAGTTCCATGCCCACAATTGAGATCTATACCATAATATGTGGAACATCAAATCTGGATGTGGATGGTTTTTATTATAAATATTCAAGTTGTTTCACAATAAAAATCTCCTTACTCTTGCTACATAGAGATACCTTTGCCATTGAAATTATGCTGAATTTTTCGTATGACAGTGAAAATTGCCAATTATGTTTAAGGACAGAGTACTGCATTCTCAGTTTTATAGAAAGTCACATGAAACATTTGAAATTGGGACTCTGTAAATTTTTTTTCAGAACAGGTGGTGGAGTGACAAAAAACAAACCTAGTTGTGCTCTTTCTGTACATGGTGAAATAACACCCAGCAAGAGAACAGCATATTGCTCATGAAGGCTTTTGGAAACAAAAGTATCTTGAAAAAAATAGTTACTTTCTTAATTTTGTCAAGAAATTAGCATGAGAAAATAGTGAAATAATTGTGATTTTTCAAATATAGGAGGTGGTATTTGGAGAAGGGCTTAGCATAAAAAACCAAAACACTAACTTGTCTTCTGAAATGGAAACAAATTTATCCTCATCCTAGCCTAAATGACATCTACTCAAATACCCATTTGTTGCTAACTCATTATAAATCTCCATTTTTTAATCATTCAGAAACTATCTTTAAAGTTTCATTTTGTAAAATCCAACATGTATATTTTAAGGTATGTTCAATTCTTCTGTCAGTGAAAAGAGTCAAACTCTAAAATATTTTAAGAGATTTATCCTGAGCCAAGTAAGTGACCAATGGCCTGTAACACAGCCCACAGGAGATCCTGAGAACTTGCACCCATGGTGGTCAGGCTACAACTTGGTTTTATACGTTTTAGGGAGACGTGAGATGTCAGTCGATACATGTGAGATGTACATTGGTTCGGTCCAGAAGGGTGGGACAACTAGAAGCAGGGGCTTCCAGGTTACAGGTAGATTAAAAGATTTTCTGACTGGCAATTCATTGAAATAATTAAGCTATTATCTAAAGACTTAGAATCAATAGAAAGGAATGTCTGGGTTAAGATAACGGGTTGTGGAGACGAAGGTTTTATCATGCAGATGATAAAACCAGTAGCAGGCTTCAGAGAGAACAGATTGTAAAGGTTTTTAATCAGACTTAAGATCTGTGTTGATGTTAATGCTGGTCAGCTTTTCCTGAATTCCAAAAGGGAGGAGAGCATAATGAAGCATGTCTGACCCCCACCTTCCCATGATGGCCTGAACTAGTTTTCCAGGTTAACTTTGGAATGCCTTTTACCGAGAGAAAGGGTTCCTTCAGATGGTTGGGGGCCTTATAATTTTATTTTTGGTTTACACTTCTATTTATTTTTTTAAAATGACACATGTAAGCCCCCAGTTACATTTAAATATTTTAGTTAGTTTTTATTTATTTCAAATTATACCAATATTTCATTTAAGTTACCAATATAAGATTTCCTTTTGAAAAAGATGAAGAGAATGTGATTCTCTCATATGGAAAAAATGTGAAATTATATATGAATGACTGATGTTTGAAAAGCAGCACTATAAGAGACCTTGGCACCTGTTTTTAAGAAAATATGCCAAATATCTGTGATTCATGAGATTCTTAAAGCCAGCATTATGGAAGAGAAATGCTAATACAGGCAGTAGAAGAATTGTTTTAGACAATTCTGTAAAAATTGACATAGAACAATTTGAAAGTCAAGTTCTGTGGTTTGAGCTTTTATAAGCTATAAAATAAATGATGCTATGTCTAAAATCAATGAAACATGTTACTGATTGAATTTCACTTATATTAAATTTGGGGGGCTTATAAAATAAGCATGATCTGAGAAATGCATTGCTACTGATTCTATTCTAAAGTGTATTAGTTTGTTCTTGCACTGCTATAAAGAAACATCTGAGACTGGTAATTTATAAAGAAAAGAGAGTTAATTGGCTCACAGTTCCATAGGCTGTACAGGAAGCATAGCTGGGGAGGCCTCAGGAAACTTACAATCATGGTGGAAGGCAAAAGGGAAGCAGGCACATCCTCACATGGCCGGAGCAGGAGGAAGAGATAGAAGGGGAAGGTGCTACATGCTTTTAAGCAACCAGATCTTGTGATAACTCACTCACTATCACGAGACAGCAAGGGAGAAATCCGTGCCCATGAGCCAGTCACCTCCCACCAGGTCCCTCCTCCAACACTGGGGATAACAACTGGACATGAGAGTTGGGTGGGGACACAGATTCCAACATATCAAATGCTATAAAAGGTTAGAATAATATTTGGTCCTTCAGGGATTACTCTTGCTCTAGATTTTCATTAGCATGTTGAGTTTCAACATTAAAGTCCTGATTATCATATTTTTAGATTAGGCAAATTTGTCAGGGATTATAGTTATGTAAAATGGCAATTCTAAATGTCTCTATAAATTAAAACAAAGGCACGGATCTAATATAATTCAATCAGAATAGACAAGTCAGCATTTCCCCTCCCCACAACCCACTGCCCAAATTGAATACATACAAGTGAGAAAGGAATCGTTTAAAATAGCAAAATGTAGGGCTTTGAGGATTTCCGTGCCCTAACTCATGGCGAATCTTCAGTGAAATATCCATCTTAGGTCGGGGAAGGGTCATTGTGCTGTCTGGGGATTCCCAAAATGGCAGAGTAAGTTCGGCCAATCCCTGCTTCAGAAAGCAATGCAAAAGCTTGACAGAACTGCCAAAAACAACCATTTCAGGACTCTGACAATTAACCGAAGGCATGCGGCAAGCTGACAGGAGGCTGCACAGAAAAGCCCATGCCTGGTGCATGGCAGGGTCACAGCTGCTGAGGCTGAGATTCCGGGTAGCCTGACAATAGACAAGATGAAAATTTGGAAGTGAACTCTGGGGAGTGAAACAGAACTTTGATAACCTCCCACATTGTCCCTGGCACTCTGGGAGGCTCTCGTGTGCACGGAGCTGAGCAGGAGGAAACTCAAATTCACAAAACATGAGAAGCTGGCTCACCTGGCACGCCTGACCCTGGACCCAGAATTTTATCCTTCATGTCTCCCTAGGAATGTGAAGCTACTGCACACTGTTCACAGAGATCCTCAATCGTGAAATTACTAATGAAACATCCAGGGAATAGTAAGAAAAAAAAGACCAATACAAGTGAATTTCTTTATATAGCAGTAATGACCAAATGTAGTGGGTGCGTTAGGCATTTCTGGAAAGAGCTGGGGGGCTATGATGGTATCTGGCTGTGTGTCTCGAGTGACACAGGGCTGTCTGCTACAGTCTGGTCTTGGCTGCAGTGTTTGGGAAGTGCCTCCACATCACACCAGGACCCCATGCACATCTAAGGTGCTGTGACTGTAACATTCAGCTGCAAAGAATGATTTGCCTCTACACTCACCTGCAGTCCTTGGAGAGCCGCTGCATCGGTCCATTCTCACCCTGCTAGGAAGAGCTACCTGATACTGGGTAGTCTATGAAGAAACAGGTTGTACAGGAGGCATGGTAGGGGAGGCCTCAGGGAACTTATAATCATTGCAGAATGAAGGGGAAGCTGCACCTTCTTCACATGGCGAAGAGGGAGAGAGGGAGAGAGCAACGGGGAAGGTGCTGCGTACTTTCAAACAACCGCATTTCATGAGAGCTCTATCATGAGAACAGCGAGGGGGGAATTCACCCCATGGTTCAGTCACTTCCCACCAGGACCCTCCTCCAACTCTAGGGATTACAATTTGACGTGAGATTTGAGCAGGAACACAGAACCAAGCCATGTCAGCCACCTTGTAAATAAAACATAGGTTTAACCATATCAAAGAACATAAAAGCAACAAAATGAGAGCAAAAACCATGCCAGACACCTGTTTTACAGAATGCATATCACAGACACACAGCAGGCAGGAAGAAAAGGACTGGCCTGGTGACCCTGACAGCGATTTGATGGGATAACAAAAGGCTAAAGTAAAACAAATTTGTAAAATGCACACGAGCCCTATATTCTAGTTAGTAAAAATAACAAAAAGTACACCATCGCACTTGAATTTTGTGTATAAGTCGCTTTTTGAAATGCGTATATTTAGAGTGTTGCTTGAAAATTCCTTTAAGGCCTGAGTCCATGGCACTTGGCATCCGGAGGGGCCCAGGGCATTCACAGCACACAGGACTAAGCTCACAGAGCTTGGCTGGGCCACTGTTGTGTTTGGCTTCTCTGTGTGTTTTTGCATGCGCGTTTACATTATTTCACAATTGTGTTTTTGTTATCACAGCAGTGAAAACAAAGCTGTCTTCAGACTCAAGTTCTTGTGGGACTAAATCAGCAAAGGACAGAAGGTGGAAACTGAGGAAGATGTTGCCGGAGGCGGGGCCCTTCCAGTGGGGTTAGCCAGGGTCACCTGCGGAGCCCTGCAGGTCCCAGGCTGCTGTGCTCATGTACTGAATAGTATTTCTGGGAAGGCTACCCAGACATTGATGCAGCTTTCAAACAAAAAGTTAACAGTCTTGAGTGGCTTCTCTGTTTTCTCAGTGCACCTGTTCCTCGATCAGGTAGTGCTGCTGGCTCAGGCCCCGACTGCCTCTGGTTCCACACAAGAAAGCTGGCATTCCTCTTGAGTGAAGCCCCAAGTGCAGACAAATTTAGTAGCCAACAGACTGATCTCAAAAACTCCTACTGGTCACAGAATAATGACTTGTTTGAATTAAGAAGAAATGATTCAAGAACTCAGTTAAAAGCAATAATAATTTTATATAATGATTTTACATGAGTTTAAAATGGTGAACTTTTTTCTTTGACCTTTAAAAATATCCATGCTTTCATTTAAGTCAAATAAACATATTACACGTGTGCTTCAGGCCTCCTGGTTTACCTGGTACTTTCCACACCATTCTCTCACTTAATCGTCCATGAGCATCCATACATAACCTGGATGTTCATTTGCTCTCACTTTATCCTTGCAAAACCATCTGGAATTTCTCCCCTGGTGCTTCCAAGGAGATCATAATTATAATGTAGATCCTGGAAAAGACACCTACCAACAAGGTGACATTTGTGACCCCTTGGATCAAGGTCAGCGCTTACAGTATGCTATTTAAGTACTGAAACACAGTCTCCTGCAAAACCTTCCAAGTCAATATACACATCTGTTGCTTCAAATCATTTAAACCGCCCTGTAAATGTAGCCAAATGTCCTGTTTTAGTGGGCTCTGGCTTGCCCCCAGCAGGGGTGGCTGCAGTAGTTAGTTGGGGTCCCCTTGGTCCAGGTTTTTAATTTGCAGCAGTATTGGAAGGGTTATTTAATATAGGAGTTTTAAATACTATAGACAGCAGAATGAGGACGGTGTTATCGTGCAAATATTACTGGTGAAGAAACTTGGTTAATTCCCACCATCACACCCCTAGGAAGTGACAGAATCACAGCTCTAAACAGGTGGGTGTTCTGCTTCCAAACCCGGGGCTCTGGGATCAGCCATGAGAACATGAGGAGTTCAGCTCTTCCCAGCCATGACTCCCAATCACCTACCCGCAGGGGTCTTTCATAATAATCCTCCAAGTCCTGAGCGTGAAGTAATTTCTATATTTGCACATGAATTTTAGGTCAAGTGGTATAATAGGATTCGCAGGGTGGTCAAACGCCGGAGCTGGAGCTCGGCTGTCGGGGCTGGACCCTGGATCTGCTGCTACCAGCTCCCTGACCTTGTCTGAGTGGCTGCCGTCTTTGAATTTCAGGTTTCTCAAATGTCTAATGGCATAAAACAAGATAATGCATAGAGGTGGTCTTGTGGGGTGCTGGGCCCTTGGTGAATGCTCCCTAAGCATCATTGAAGGCGATTCTTACTACTCTTGTCACGTAACACTTCAAACTTGCACTGGTGGTTTGCATGCAATTAACATGTAAAAGCACATCTGATTGCTTGGATTGTAGCTGAAGTCAAGTCCTGGTGCTCTTTTCGGCCTTTGCCGCTGTCTAGCATGGTCCTCAGTAGATGTTTGCATTATGGAATATGAAACCAGGAGCCCACTGAGTGTCCTACAGGCTGTTAGTTCCGGAGTTGCTGTACCAGGTGATTTCTTGGATACTTTTTGGTTCTAGCTTCAGTTTCATGTTTATTGAAGACCGGCCACACACTTAGTCCTTTAAAGCTGCTCCACTCAATCTGAACCTACCTTTAACGCACTGTGTTTCCCATGCCTGCCTCCACTCTGTATCTCCCACCAGATAGCAATCAACTCCCTGAAAAGACAGAAACTGTGTCACAGTGTCTTCAGAGCTGAGCCTGCTAACTGGTGTGTCGTAAGCACTAAAATACACTTTTATTGAATAAATGCCATTGACAAATGGAAGTTAGGTAAGCCTTCTAATTCCCATTTCAATTGTTACACCTATGTATATATTAAGACTGCTGTATATTAAAAGTCTAATACAAAAATCTACTATGTTAAATGATAATACAATAATCTATTCAATCAATATAAGTACCATATTTATTGAATACCTACTGTGTGCCAGTCAAGGCTATGCCAATGAAGCAGAGAATTAAAAAGATAAACCGCTGCCTTGTGCAGTGGTGTGCGGACTGTCGAGGAGACGGACAGAAGCAGTGGTTACCGTGCTGGTGTGAGCCAGAAGTTTCCTGCCCTCTTGTCACTTCTGGGGTCTAGAAAAGTAGCACAAAAATGCATTATGCAAATGCAATATTTGGTGAAACTCACTAGGTGACATCATACTAAGAAATAAAACCAAAGCTCATCTGGGTTTCAGTTAGGCCTCAGCCCTGCTGAAGTCTCGCCGGTATTTTTCTGCCCTGGACACAGTGGAGACAGGCTTCAGCCACCTCACAAGCTTGCTGGACAACGGGCTTTTCTTCCTCTGTCTTCTTCAGGACTGTGAGTGCCTGACGGGCAGGAGCTGCACCCGTCACCTTGCTGTCCTCGCTGTTACCACAGGGCCACATCAGTGAACACAGGCTCTACTGAGGAGCCAGCCTCCCCGTAGCTTGTATTCTTGCAAAGAAGTTGAAAACCAAATCAATGCAGTCACAAGACACAGATACATATGGGTGCATATTTGCTGAACTCAGGAACGACCACCAGATTGGCAGGGCTAATTCGCCCTCAGTGTTTTGTATTTTTCATCTAATTATTCTAAAATGGTCCTGTTGCTTTATTCCCACAGAACAAGCACTGGCAGACGAGGAACACTATCCCCAGCATGCTTCGGCTGCCGGCAACGCACCCCTGCCCTCAGAAAGACAGCCTTGCTCTGAATTTATTTTCATAATCTAAAAGATTATCTAAAAGAATAAAAGAAACAAAGACGTGGGAAAGAATAAAGCTTAAAATAAACTTTAAGCTGTGGGAATGCAGGGGGCCAGGCTGGAGAACAGAGAAAGCCAGAATGAGCTCAGTGTCTCTGTGCTGATCTACTTGGCCAGCAAGAAGGCTGCATACAACAGAGATCTGTGTCCACCAGTCAGAAGTTCAGGACTCAGACACACAATATGCTGACTTTATTCTAGAGCTAATTCATTCCAAAGTATGAGAAACATAGAGAAAAGCCAGCAACTGTTGGCCACACAGGTAGTAACGTTTCTTCCCTAAAGACTAGAGTTATATTTCTTCCATTGTGGTACAATCTCATTGTTTTTATGGCCATATTATCATTTTATTCAGGAATGTTGAAATGCTCTGAAATATCACTTAGTCATTAAAATGCTGATTACTACAACTAAATGACAACATAGAAAAGTGCTTATGATATATCATTTAGAGAAAATTCAGGATACACGACCTTACAAGCAGTATGACAGGAGCTGAGTAAAAGTGGACTACGTCAAGAGGCTGGAAAGGAAGATAGAAGGGAAAACGCTCCGTATGTTTCCATGTCAAGAAGCGGGAAAGGAAGACACAGGGGAAAACGCTCCGCGTGTTACTATGTCAAGAGGCCGGAAAGGCAGACAGAAGAGAAAACGCTCCGCGTGTTACGGGGCTGGGGTGTGCAGTCAGGGTTTTCCTTTCCAACACTTTATATCATGGCTTATTTTCTTAATATTAGTAAAAACACATTAAAAATGAGTTCAAGTAGAAATTAATAGAGTAGGAATACATAACCTGGATGTTCATTTGCTCTCACTTTATCCTTGCAAAACCATCTGGAATTTCTCCCCTGGTGCTTCCAAGGAAATCATAATTATAATGTAGATCCTGGAAAAGACACCTCCCAACGAGGTGACATTTGTGACCCCTTGGATCAAGGTCAGCCCTTACAGTATGCTATTTAAGTACTGAAACACAGTCTCCTGCAAAACCTTCTAAGTCAATATACACATCTGTTGCTTCAAATCATTTAAACCGCCCTGTAAATGTAGCCAAATGTCCTGTTTTAGTGGGCTCTGGCTTGCCCCCAGCAGGGGTGGCTGCAGTAGTTAGTTGGGGTCCACTTGGTCCAGGTTTTTAATTTGCAGCAGTATTGGAAGGGTTATTTAACATAGGAGTTTTAAATGCTATAAAATATATAGCCAAGAAAGACTGAGTTTTGATGTATGCATACAATCCCGAACTCCTTAATACTAAAAATCAAGAGACTAAAACCCTTAAGCTTCTGTTCCCAGGAGATTATAATGGTTTCACAAAAGCTCCCATGTTTCTGTTTAGACCCTGAGAAGGGCTCTTTCCACCAGAGAAGACAGAGGTCCTTGGCCCCACCTCCGAGGTAGGCATAGCCTAACCCAGCCCAGATGGCTCTCACGGCCAGGGCCAAGACACATCCTGGCTGAAGGCCGCCGTACACAGCAGCAGGGCCCCTGAAATATGAACTCAACAAAATTGTAGCATAGAGAACTCCACAACAATTAAACTCTGGACACCAAATGAAATCCACCAGGGACAAAAATCTGTTTCAGTAACTACTGCCAACATCGGACTTTCCCCTGCCCTGTGATGGGGAAAAGAGGGCAAGTTAAGAGCCACCCTCCCACAACTTTGAGCTCCAGCAGCCACTGAAAAGAACCACCTTCCCCACATGACACAGACAAGACTCACCAGTGACAGGGCCAGAATCAGACCTTCTGCATTCCCATTTTTGTCCCACAGATGTGTAGCTGAACTGCTTTGACTCCACTGATCTATCTTAAAAAAATACTTGTTAGCCGAACTTCGACTCAGCTTCTCCTCTCGGCCAAGCCCACCCGTGAACGCTGCGATGGGGACCCCACCCTCCCCTCCATCTCTTCCCAGTGGGCTGACCCATTTCCTGCCCACTGTCCACTGCGCCACGGGCCCCTCCATGCCTCACCCAGGTGTTCTAGGCTTGGTTACTCCCTCCTCCTAAAACAAAAGTGCTTTTCTGCCTGAGATGCTTGAAGTTCTTGGGGTCAGAGCATTCACCCTGTGTCACGAAGTCCCCTCCCTCTCTCAAAATGAGAACTTCAGGTAAACTCTCTGCTTACGTGAGTCTGGATTTGTGTTTCACCGAAACACAGAGAAGACAGAGAGGACACTACACTGGCTGAGAACTACCATAAGTCCTTAATAACAATGAAAAATGAACAAGAGAGAGGGCCCCACGTTCTGGCAACATGGCGAACCTGTGAACTAGGGAAGCCCTCCCAGCACAGAAAGTGCCAGGAAAATAAAAACAAACAGAACATTTTAAAATTTATGACTATGTAAGTAGAAAAATAAGGTGAGTCTTGGAGGTATGAATCTGTAAGAACAGGCAGCCTTGATTGGCTGAGGCTGTGGTTTTCCTAGAAGGAAAATGTGGCCGAGGCATGGGGGTTCATAGGTTTCACCTGAGGGCGGTGGAAATGGCCTTTGTAAGTTTGAATCCTGCAAAGGGGACAATTACAGCATGAGAAAAGGGGACAGACCCTCAGGATAATCACTCTGTTTGAATTCTGGTGGAGGGGGAAATGAGACCAAAAATATCACCCCAGAGTCTTCCTCAACTCAATGCTTTGATTTGGGGTTCAATTCATGCTGTCTCTGTGGCCCAGCAAGCCCTAATTCTAGAATGGAAAGATCAGTACCAGGCAGAAGCAAACACACTCCTCTCTGGGGCAAAACACTTTAAAGACAGGCCTGGGCCACGTTCCAGGCCTTTAGGAGACTCTCCTAGGAAAGTGGGATCTGATTTGCTCCAGTCATGGAGCCTGGGAAGGTGGTTCTGGGGGAAGGTCGTGCCTTTCTGAGCAGCCTCTGAGAGCTGAGTCAAGAAGTTAGAGGAGAGCTGGTGCCTGGTTGGGCCTGGCCAGTAACTCCTGCAGGAACTGCAGTGAGGGCTGACCCCGAGCCCAGAAAGGTTCCCGATGATTAACAGGAGGCTCTGAAAAGTGCATCATTTATTCTTAGCATTGTCAAATTGCTTGACCCAAGTCAGAGGTGATTTTTTGGTTTATTATTTGCAAAGCATCGTGCTTTTACCCTGCAGGGGCCATTTCCCCTCACAAGGAATGCAGCAAGGAGCTTGGAAGCAGACGGCTGTGGGGAAGGACCAGCATGGGTGGGGGTGCTTTCAGAGGAGAGACAGAGGGCCTTTGCCCTTTCACCGGAGAGACGTGGTGCCACTAAGAGTTGCGAAGGGTAAAGAATGTGTGAAGACACAGATGCCTTGGGGGACAGTTATTCCTCTAACTCAGGAATGAGGATGGTTCAACTCACACTATTTCAAGCCTTCCAAGTAAACAGTAGTTAGTAAAAACACAATACCTGTCTCTAATATTACTTGCCTAAATATATGGACATATGAAAATGTATCTCAAAAAAATAATCTAAAGAGAAGGAGAAAACTATAATAAAAGGTGTTTATTGCAGTGATAAAAATATCAAACAACAGTAGTAAATGTAAGTCTTGCAGTCAAGCTTTAGGGTATTGTTCAATAATCAAAATAAAATGTTGATTATGTAGCAACACATTAACATGCTTATAATAGAAAGTGAAATAAATTACATACCCGAATATTTTCCTAAACTATGATCAGAATGAAGGAAAACGTGTCACACATATGATCACAAACTGAACGTGTGTGTGGGAAAATACAGGTAAATGGTCTTAGTGTAGAAAGAATGTTAACATCGATTTTTTTAAAAAAGAATTCTGACCTTTTTAGACTATCCTTTTAGAATCCAACAGAGCATAATTTCATGTTGAATTTTAAAATATTTTAGCCTGTTATAAAATGTAAAATATTCTTATAGTCTATAGTAACTCATAGCTATCTGTACCCTTGGAATTGAGGCCAGAAATTTCCAGAACTCTCTTTGCTCTTTTATTTTTATAATCTTCTTCATGATAAAGAAGGTAACATCAAAAATTGAGTTGTATTGCTAAGCAAGAGAAATGATGAGCAATTGAACGGTGATGGCCACTGATTTCACCTCATGTGAAAGGAGTCATCATTCCCAGTGCTTCAAACTGCAATTTTATGTTGCCAGTCACCAGTGCTGAGGTTAAAGACTTCTTCTGTTTTTTGGTTTCTGGTTGCCTTCAGTGTCTATGTTCAGGGAGAAGATGGGGTCATAAAAGCAATCCAACTGCCTATTGAAAGAATTATGCTTTCCAGAATGGGACTTTGGTGTCAGGGTGCAAACAATAACTTTCTTGTTTTTTTTTTTTTTTTTTTTAATTTTTTATATTGTTTAATATAGTGATAATATTTTGGCTACATTGGATTAAAATGTGTTATTAAAGTTAATTTTACTTTTTACATTATTAAAGAAAAATAAACAAACAAACCAATATTAAACCAGAAATTTAAATTGTTAAAAAAAATAAAATTAAATTAAAAAAAAATAAAAAAATAAAAAAGAATTCTGAGGTTTGGGTTCGGTTTTCATTATTGTTTCTGCACTAGATGATTTGTAAAGTTCTAAACATGTAGCCTCTAGATTGATTAAAGGAGCGTGTGACGTGCAGTGCAATATCACAGAGACAGGCAATAACAAACAATAACAATACAGGCTCCTGGGACATTTACAGTCACACATTTGCCCGTGTCGACAACAGAAGGTTCTTCCTTTTCAAGCTCCCTAACCCGGGAAGACGCTGCTCCTGCTGTAGTGTGACGGGGACACTTTTGGCAGATGTGGTCTCCAGCGTGCTTGGTTTGGTGGTCCAGGAACCGCCGGCTCCATCTTTGCCCAGCTCTCCCTTCCCTGTGTACCCAGAGCCAAAGGAAACACCCACAGGGGCAATGGTTAAGAATTAATTTCTATGTGTTTTGTTATCCGTTAAACACAGGTTGTGAGCTAGCAAGAAACAAGATACTTTTGGAGGCTTAGTGACTTTTTTTTTTTTTTTATAAAAAGCGACCTTCTCCTCAGGCTTATGGTATGTTCTTAGTTATGGGAAAATGTCTATACAGGCCACAGAAGGGCCAAGACCATGTAAAACTGGAAAGTTACAAAAATTTTCTAAAATAACCCTCTCTTTGCCTTCCTTAAAGCTAGAAAACGTTGGGAGCCAGATGTTTTCAGAAGGGAAATAGTGTCCCCGGGAGGAGCTGTAATTTTGAGCAGCAGAACTTTGCCTCTGTGGCCTATTTATAGTTGCCGTGGGCTCCGGGTGAGACGCAGCTGGACGGGGCTTCTGGAAGCCTCCAGGCATTAGTATGCACGGTTAAGGATTTAAATTCTTCACAGGCCTCTGCTGGCCCACAAAGGGCTGGCCAAAAATGCAGGGATGACTAACGGGTTTCAGGGCAGAAAACAGACTGGAGGGTGCCCCACACAGCGCTGCCGGATGAGGTGCAAGTCGGTTTCTGTGTCTGGCTGACAAGTCGGACATGGCCTGCGGCTGCCTCTACAAGCAAGAAAACCTTTACAGCTAATTTTCCTGGACCGAGAACTGGAAAACCCCAAGCTTCACCACGGAATGAACAGACGTCGGCTGCAACATATTCTGTGGTAAAAGTGTTAACATCACGGCATCCTCCCTGGTTTTGCACCATTAGGTTAAAATGGAGAACTTGCTAAGGTGTTCAAAGGGCTAAAGACCCTTGGTGTGGTAACATGTAAAAAGCGCAGTTTTCAGATTTGGGAAGACTTGACTGCCCCATTGACAGCAGCCAGGTGGCCTCCAGCAAATCTCGTTCTATAATAGATCACCGGGTTTCTTCACAGGGCAGGAAGGTGCATTAAAAAATTTAAAGGGAGGTGTTAGATATGTGTTCTTCTTTCTGTGTTAGTCTCTGGCCAAGAAAACATGCCAAATTTTCTTTATTTTTCTTCCATCATAGTTACAACAACACAAATTCTCTCCAGCTTAGTTCTCTAATATCTTCACCAATCACAGATCTGGCCACTACGCTCCATCCTCAAGCCCACCCAACTTTCCCCTGGGTAGCCTGGCAGAGTACACAGCTGTCTGCCCTCATCGAGTGACTTTGCCTCTATCAGTTACAGCAGCGTAGCAGTGGCTGATCAGGGTATGGGATGGGGATTGGGGAGGAGGCCGATAGAAATGGGTGCAGTAGGCCAGGCGTGGTGGCTCATAACTGTAATCCCAGCACTTTGGGAGGCCAAGGGGGGTGGATCACGAGGTCAGGAGTTTGAGACCAGCGTGACCAACATGGTGAAACCCTGTCTCTACTAAAAATACAAAAATTAGCCAGGTGTGGTGGTGTGTGCCTGTAGTCCCAGCTACTTGGGAGGCTGAGGCAGGAGAATTGCTTGAACCCAGGAGACTCTGTCTTAAAAAAAAAAAAAGAAAGAAAGAAAGAAAAAGAAACAAGTGCAGTGGAACAGAAAGACGAGTGGCTGTCACCGGGCAATGCAGGTAGCAACTTGAAACTGATGAGGGCAGTCCTGGGACGGAAACCAGAGGACCCTCAGTTTCGCTATTATTTTTTTAACCTGATATCATAAAGCTTGTACTATTCTGGGTAATTATGTCCCAAAGTTGGCAAGCATACATGTGCTTTTAAAATTTTTATTTTATTTTTAATGGTAGTCACAATCATATAACATGAACTTTATCATTTTAAACTTTTCAAGTGAACAGGTTGGCACTGTTAAGTATATTTACACTGTTGTGCAACAGGTATCTAGACTTTTTCATTTTGCAGAACTGAAACTTTATGCCCACTAAGAACTAATTCCTTTTCTTTTCCCAACCCCTCAGCCCTTGGCAATCACCTATTTTCTGTTTCTACAACTTTGACTACTTGAGATACCTCATATTAGTGGAATCATACAGCACCTTCTGTTATTTTGATAATGGCCATACTGAGAGGTGACAACATGCTAGCAGCCCTTGCTGGCTCTCAGCGCCTCCTCGGCCTGGGCCTCCACTCTGGCCGCGATTGAGGAGCCCTTCAGCCCGCCGCTGCACTGTGGAAGCCCCTCTCTGGGCTGGCAGAGGCCAGAGCCGGCTCCCTCTGCTTGCCTTGAGGTGTGGAGGGAGAGGCGCCGGCGGGAACCAGGGCTGTGCACAGTGCTGGTGGGAGGTGGGCACGGGCTCAGCGGGCCCCACACTCGGAGCGGCCGGCCAGCACCGCCAGCCCGGGCAGTGAGGGGCTTAGCATCTGGGCCTGCAGCTGCAGAGGGTGCACTGGGTCCCCCAGCACTGCCGGCCCTCCCGCACCATGCTCAAATTCTTGTGGGTCTCAGCCGCCTCCCTGCGGGGCAGGGCTCTGGAACTGTGGCATGCCATGCCTGACACCCCCTGCCCCACCGTGGGCTCCCGCGCTGCCAGAGCCTCCCCAACGAGCACCGCCCCCTGCTCCGTGGCGCCTGCTCCCATCAACTGCCCAAACGCTGAGGAGTGCTGGGCGCATGGCTGGGAACTGGTGGGCAGCTCTACCAGCGGCCCAGGCACGGGAACCACCAGGCGAAACCAGCTGGGTTCCTGAGTCCGGTGGGGACTTGGAGAACTTTTATGTCTAGCTAGAGGATTGTAAATGCACCAATCAGCACTCTGTGTCTAGCTCGAGTTTCTGGATGCACCAATTAGCACTCTGTATCTAGCTAATCTGGTGAGGACTTGGAGAACTTTTATGTCTAGCTAGAGGATCGTAAATGCACCAATCAGCACTCTGAGTCTAGCTCAAGGTTTGTAAACGCACCAATCAGCACCCTGTCAAGACGGACCAATTAGTTCTCTGTAAAATGGACCAATCAGCAGGATGTGGGTGGGGCCAGATAAGGGAATAAAAGCAGGCTGCCCCAGCTAGCAGAGGCAACCTGCTGCAGTCTTTTCGTGGAAGTTTTGTTGTTTGAAATAAATTTTGCTGCTGGTCACTTTTTAGGTGTGCTGTACCTTTAGGAGCTGTAACACTCACTGTGAAGATCTGCAGCTTCAAACCATGAACCCACCCCGGCTGGGAGGAATGAACAACTTCAGATGGGCAGAGCAGACAACTCCAGAGGCACCACCTTAAGAGCTATAACACTCATTGGGGAGGTCTGCAGCTTTACTTCTGAAGCTAGCAAGACCACAAACCCACCAGAAGGAAGAACCTTTGAACAGGTCCAAACATCGGAAGGAACAAACTCTGGATATGCTGTCTTGAAGAACTGTAACACTCACGGCGAGGGTCTGCAACTTCATTCCTGAAGTCAGTGAGACCAAGAACCCACCATTTCCAGACACAGTACTAATGAGTGTGAAGTAGTATCTCACTGTGGTTTTGATTTGCGTTTCTCTAATAGTGATGTTGAGCATCTTTTAATGTGGTTTGTGGGCCATTTTTAGATCGTCTTTGGAAAATTGTCTATTCAAGCTGTTTGCCCATTTTCTAATCAGGTTGCTATTTTGTGATGGTTGATGCATGTGTGCTTTGACATGACACAAGTAACATAAGTTAATGGAGAAATCTGGTGATCTTTTTCCCCTTAAGTGATTGATACATATGCCTAAAATCTGGGGGCTGAAGTTAGGGAGTATGTACAAGTAGAAAAGAATAAAAGGGATATTTTGACGTTTTATTTAATACGAGATTTCTCAACCTCAGTACAACCAACATTTGGAAGAGAACAGTTCTTTGTGGTGGGGGCTTTTCTGTGTGCTGTGAGGTGTCTGTGAGATTACAAATGGCAGTCCAGCCACCAGATGCCCCAGCTCTGGTCATTGCTGCATGTTCTAAGATAGGAGGCAGAATTGCCCGTGGTGGAAAACCACTGACTTTATGGTTTTGTGCAAGGACCAGGAGTAGTTGTGTCACCAAAGTCTTGGTCTTGTTATTCTGGACGTTATCCAGCACTGTCAGGCTTCTCCTTTCCCACCCAAACAATACTGCACAATAGAGCGAAGGTGATCTTGTGTGCTAAATCGCCTTCTGAAGATTTGCTATTGGTTAAACTTCTGGGATACAAATGGCTTTAGGGGAAGATGTTGATATTTTAGAGGACTTTAAATGTTATTTCTGCTGTAAAAATCTTATCAAGACGTTATTCAAAGCCTACCCACATGCAGATACAATTTTTTTCACAAAACAACTAGCTTGATATTATTTTGATTCTGTTTCACATGTGTGCTGTACTCTAAGAATATAAAAATAAAATATATCTCTCTAGACCATTTATAAATATCCTTTAAAAAACAAACACTAGGTAATTGCTTTAGAATTTTGGCATGAACACATATTCTTTAAAAATGACAACAAAATCTCTCTTTTCTATTTTTCTCTGGTGTTTACTTTAGCAAATCATCTATAGTTTACCAAATACTTTTTAACACAACTTCTTCTTAATTGCCTTAATTATTAAAGAAAATATCAGATAAGCCATTGTCACTTTTCCTACTAGATAGTGGAGTGTTATGTATTATTGTATATTCTTAGTATATATATGTGTCTATCTTTCTTTCACAGGCTGATTTGGAAATACATAATAGTATAAAGAAAAACATGATGTTTCCTAAAGTCTTTTTACAAATTAAGGTGATTACGATTATATTGTGCAATACATTTTATATATTACTTTCAAAATTTTATTTTTCCTGTTTAAAAAATTATCCATAAACATAATTTTAATTATTGCATGATTTTCTGTTTTCCTCTGTTTGCTAAACCATTTCTTGGTTTTGTATATATGGATTATTTGAAATTTTCACCCTTACAAACCTGTTTGTGCTTCAGTTTTCTTGTAGCACCTAAGGTGTCCAGACAGATTTCTAAAATAATAAATCAAAAGCTATATTTTAAAGCTTTTTATATATGTTACCAAATTGTTTCTCTAACAAGTTATACAAATTTGTTCACCAGTAGAAATAAATATTCCCAATGTGACATGTTTCCAAAACATCACAAAGAGGAAAGCTGTTTTTGGAATTCTATAGATACGGGTAAAAAGATGAACACATTATGGCTCATAACAATGGTCTGTTCAACAAAGAAGCCATTGAACCAGGACTATTTTAGATTTTCCAAACTAAAACTAATAACTCAGTTTATAACATAATACTGCCTAATGCTTATGTCTTCTATGATTTTTCTTTATTTATGTCAATTGGGTTTCTTTCTCTTTCTTTTTGTTTCACATGTTGCCCAGGCTAGTCTCAAACTCATGGGCTCAAGCAATCCACCTGCCTCTGCCTCTCTCAAAATGCTGGGATTACAGACGTGAGCCACCATGCCTGGCCAGGCTTCTTTTTTTAGTAGATATTGTTACCCTGGATGAGATGATGGCAGTGTTTTCAACATCCTATAACTTTGATAAGTTGACCAACATGATTCCATGCACACATCTAAAGAGGAAATAAGAGCTTGTAGGAGTTGGGTCAGGGTGGTAGAATAAATTATAAGAAGAAATTATAGGAAAAGATGCAAACCTTCTTGGAAGGCCAGGAGGTTTTGCAAAAGCTTTGAAAGATAATTTGGCTGAAGGCAGCCAAGTTATCTTATCCAGAGGCTGAGAACAAAACATAGATAAGTAAGTGTAAGGGAATTAATCTAGATAAGTTAGTTTACTTAGGCCTCAGAACCTGGCCTTCAATCATCTGCACCCAGGACTGCTCTCTCTGAGGGCATTGAGGGTGGGGTGCAGCAACCACGTTAATTACCCACAAGTTGTGTTGACTCAAAGCCTTTGTCATTAAATCTGTACTAAATAAATGACCACAGGGCCAGCTTGTCAGCTCTGCAGCTGCTGTGACTCCTTATGGCACCCCCTTGGTGTCTGTGAGTGGCCCGGTCCCCTAGCCATGTGACCAGACTAAAAAACCTGTGTTTGTGGACATTTTTTCATCTGTCACTCTGCCAGAGTCTGTGGGTCAGACCTGGCAAAAACTACTTGTTTTTGTAGTTTTGTTTGTTCATACATATTTTCTGATCTCCATTTTTGCCATTTTTAACTAATTCCTTCTTAAACTGATCTTTTTCCTCAGGCTTATGGGTAATTTTTCATTTTGAGGTAGGTTGAAGAGTTGTAAGAATAGTGTGAATGTCTCCCACTGCCCTTCACCTTTGCACATCAGTTGTTTACATTTTGACCTGTTTGCCTCCTCAGTCCATCTCTCTTCGTGTCTTCGTACATGTGCATATTATTTTTTCTGACTATTTGAGAGTCAGTTGGAGCCATCAGGTCACTTTAGCCTTAGGTACTTAACTGGATGTTTCTTAAAAGTTCAGGATGGAGAAATGTTTTTGTTTTTGTTTTTACCTTTATCAAATACTATATAACAAATTATCCCAAACTTAGTGAATTAAAACAACAAACATCTCTGTGCTTTAGGAATCTGGCCATGACATGTAGCTGGGTCCTTCTGCCTCAAGATTTTGTGCAAATTTGCAATCAAATCATCTGCTAGGACTGTGGCCTCATCTAAAGACTGAGGAAGGAACTGCTTTCGGGTTCACCCACATGGCTGTTGGCAGGATTCAGCCACACGTAGACCATCACCGTGGGGCCTGTCCTCCCGGCTGTTCACAGAGACCCTTCTCAGCTCCTGGCCACACAGGAGCCCCCACAGGGCAGCTCACAACACACAGCTATCTCCATTTCAATGGGTGAGGAAGAGAACCACAGAGCACAAGATGGAACCCAGAGACTTTTGTAACCTCACCTTGGAAGAAACATAATCACTTTTGTCATATTGTATTTATTAGAAGTAAGTCACTAGCTCAACCCACCCTTGGGGAAGAAGTTTCCATGAGGGCATGGTTACTTACCATAAGAAAGATTCAATCAACTCTGCTCCCGATCTCTGCAAAGCTTCCAATAAAAGTTAAACAACTAGTTTTGGCTAGTGCATATCCTCCCAAACTGTTTTTATTATGTGAGCTTTATGTTACAAAAAGCAACCAGAACAAAAACTAATAATAATTTTAAATATTTATGATAGAGACACATCTCTATCAATGAATTATTTAACTGTAACATTAATCTCCCTTAGAATAGCCCACATTCAGGTTCACGGAGGAAGGGGAATACAAATCATACTCATCACAGTTTCTCTTTGTAACTGAGCCCAGGTTTGGCTGCTTGCCACTGAAAAACCAAACTCAAGAGATGAGAGTTAATGGGAGGAAAAGCAGGTTTATTCAAAAGCTGGCAACCTGAGAACATTGTGAACTAGTGTTGCAGAGACCATGTTGAGTTTTTCAGGCTGGCTGGAGGGTTTTTATGGGAGGGGGATATGGAGAAGCTAAACACAGGGGTTGACTATGTATGTCAATATGTTTGGTCTCAGTGACTGTCTTGAGTGATGGCCATCTGGTGGTCTGGTGGGCGTCAGCCTGATTCCAACAGGAATACAGATTAACTGCTTAGAATTCTTCCCAGGACGGGATGTTTTGCAACCTTGATTCCATGCTTAGTTTTTCAAGGACAGTTCCTGGAGTTCTTTAGGCGAAGCACATGAGTTAAGCATTATCAAAAGCCCAGCATGGAAAGAAGGGTGAAAAAAAGAAAAACAAAAGAGAATAATTTTTCAAGATAGAGTGGCAGTTTCTGCTACAAATTCCCTACTGTTGATTTTTAATTCAATTTCTATGGAAAATTGGTTGTCAATTACAATCTGGCTACTTCCTGCTGGATGGGGCTGTTGATTGGGAACTTGGGAATGAAACCATTTGACCTGGCTCTGAGCTGACTTTTTTTTTTAGTCTTTAGGAGGACCTGAATTCTCAATTGCAAAGGATGTAGGGACACATCTTAGAATGAGTGGTCTTTTTAGAAGCAAACTCATGAACAGAAACTAGTATAGTGCCTACGGTCTTAACATATTTGGCAGTTGGTGAATTTCTTAAAGTTATCAGTTAGTTTTCCCAACAGTGCAGAAACGTGGAATGGCCTACCATATAACATTTTAAAGGGACTCAATTTCTTCCTATTTTGAGGATCTATTTTAATCTATAACAGGGCGACCAGCAACACCTTATCTCAAGTCAAATTGGCTTCTTGACAGATTTTGGTAATGCTTTTTTTTTTTTTAGTATGGTTTATCTTTTAGTTTCTTTCTGTCAATTGTAGTCTCCAAGATGCCAATTTAAAGGCTGCAGGAAGAGGCAAGTCAAAGCTTTCCTGAACATTCCTGCAACCTTCACAGTCTTTTTAAAATCAGGGGCTAGATGAATATTAACTATAAACTATATGGCCCCTATATCAATGAGAAAGGCAATAAGTTAATTACCCACTGTCAGTTGTAATGGGGCCCCTGTGATATATGATGACAGGTTGGCTAAACATATGTTTTTAACGAGTTATAGGAGGAGCTATGAATATTCATGAAGGTGGTCCTGACTCATGTATTGAACAAGTCAGGTAACATATGACTCATGTTCACTTTTGGCATGGAGACTTCACATTTCAATGTACTATAATTAGGCTGTATGTGCTAAAAGGGGTTTTCAGGACAAAGAGGCATGCAAGTACACAATCTGTAAACTGACCAGAACCAGTCTATGGTCAGTGGTCTATTATCAGGAGAAAGTTACTAAAATCAGCTCTTGTCCAATCAAAGTTTTAGCTACGGCTGGTGGAACAGGGTCTAGAAATCAGTAAATTAGCATCTGGTGGAGCTGCAAATTGTTTTAATACTGCTTATCTCAAGACAGGTTCTTGTTTAGCTGCTGAAGAAAAAGAAATATATAGTGGCAGTTTAGGGTGACTGTATTAGTCCGTTCTCATGCTGCTAACAAAGACATACCTGAGACTGAGTAATTTATAAAAGAAAAAGGTTTAATTGACTCACAGTTTAGCATAGCTGGGGATGCCTCAGGAAACTTACAATCATGGCAGAAGGAGAAGCAACACATCCTTCTTCATATGGTGGCAGGAAGGATAAGTGCTGAGCAAAGCAGGGAAAGTCCCTTATAAAACCATCAGATCTCATGAGAACTCTCTATCACAAGAACAGCATGGAAGAAACCACCCCCATCATGCAATTACCTCCACCAGGTCCCTCCCATGACATGTGGGGATTGTGGGAACTATAATAGAAGATAAGATTTGAGTGCAGACATAGCCAAACTGAATCAGTGACTTAATCCTTGCCTGGAATGGCCATAAGTCCCATTTACAATTTGGTATCTTATTGCCACAAAGAGTTGATTCTGTCAGTCTTATGATCTAATTTTAACATTAATGTTGTTCAGTTGTGTCTAAACCATAAAAGGAAGAGGATATAATGAGACATGTCTGACCTTTTGTCTCATCGTGGCTGGGAACTAAGTTTTTAAGATTCTTTCTCTGGAGTTCTCTTGGCCAAGAGGGGGCTTATTCACTCAGTGAGGGGGCGCTTAGCATTTTGTTTTTTAGTTTGCATTTCCCCTTTTCTGTTAAGATATGCCAGAGGTAGTATAGATAGCCAAACTTTTATTTTGTCCCATGTTGATATGAGGGTGATATGCTACCTGCCCCAGGTCCATCAAGTCCCTCAGTGGGACCCCTTTGGCCAAGGGACTTAGAGTCAAAAGACTTATAGCCAATGAAACATTCCAGCCCAGATGAGAATAAAAAAAAAACTCTCAAATAGCTCAAAAAGAAAACAATAAGTTTTCTTGCCTCTGGAAAAACAAAACATAAAGAATGGCAACATTTCAAATAAAAAAGGTCATAAGCTCTAGTTTTGATAAAGACAGAAGAAAGCTCATAGGTAGCTAAACATTTAAACTATCTAGTATCAAGCATTCAGATAGAGGCAAAATTATTAAATGAGTCTTAATATCTTTGAAAACAGGCCACTCTCTGCATCTCATAAAAGCAGTTTACTTTTCCCAGGTCTGGAGAAAAAGCTTTGGTTAATGAGTCTGATGTGAGACACTGGTGTCAACATTTAAGATTTAGCAATAGTTGGTACCTTTTTAGATGAGATAGTTATGCCCAGGAATCAAAACCCTGTTACTTAACAGGACAAGGATTAGTCAATAGCACCTGGTAGGGACCCTTTCAAGGGGCTGGAGGTAATGATACTGGAGTCCATGACCTGACTGGAAGGTGTAAAAAGATTCTACAATGTTGTGGTGATTAATTTTTGTAGCTTTGGTAAGTCCCAAGTAATAAGTCTAGGTCAAATAATTAGTTTAGAATTTTTATTTTGAGGACATTTATCACAGATGTTAAAAGGCTCAAAACATTTTGTCAAAACAGAATAATAGTTATTCTTTTAGCCAAGAGTGATAATCAAAATATTTTAAAAACAAGACAGAAAGTTTCATGGATGTAAAAACTTTAATCCTTTTAAATCTCAATTTTCTTAAGCAATAAAAAAACTTTCAAATATAATATAGAAATTATTTTGATAAAATGTAAAAACTTTATCATTCAGGCCAGTTACTAAAAAGGCAAAGAAAAACCTGCAGTGTGATTGCTTCTCTTTATGGGAAGCCCATTTAGATAACCTGGAAGTCAAATGTGATAAAAAGAGTACTTGAATTTAATAAGACACAGGAAGAGAGTGTTCAAAGTTATGAGTATAGCAGAGAAATACATGACTCTTAGTAACTGTAGGAGTTTTCTGGTTACATGGAACAATTCAGACATATCAAGAAAAGCCAAAAGTACAAAAGCAAGTTATACTGCAGTAAAACATCACTTTCTTAGACATTTAAGATAAAGTATTTCAGCATTAGGCCACAACAACAGTCAGAACTGGAGGAAAAGTTACTGGTGCCGATGAAAAAGTTTTAGGAAAGAGTTATCATGTTAGGGCTTCTCAAAGGGAGAAAAAACTGAAAGCAGCAAGACACAATAACAGTTGAGATATGAATCTGAGATATGAATCTCAGAAGTTTTCAAAAGGAAACAGTTATATAATTAAAATCAAAACCTCTTGTAATTTTATTAAGAGTAAATTAATAACTTAAGAAAACTATGTTTTAACAGTAGGGGACCAATCTTAGAAAGACTATTATAAATAATTTTCTTTTTGTTGTAGCCAACTTAATTACATATAAAATTTGTTTTGTAAATTTTCTTTTACAAACCTCATTATGACTTATGGAGACCATTGATAACATGCTTGGACTTCTTGATGTGTTCTATATGTCCCTCTTTTAAAAATAATAAGTTATTTTACTTCAGAACAAAAATTTGTCATATAAGATTCTTTTTCACACAAAATTATTCTCTTTTTGATAACCTTCCTTACCAAAAATATATCTTCATATCTATAATTTTTTCACAACTGTCTCTTCTACCTACTGATTTCTTTTTATCTTTTTTAAAATAATTCTTAACCTCCAAATTGCATAAAATTATTATTTGTAATAAGAACACAACTTGCATAATTATATATTAACTATAATTCTTATTTTAGTAACTTTAAATTTTAGTTCAAACCAGGAAGCAAGAAATCCTGAACTGTCTATAAGATGTTAGGATTTTATAGATGAAACCACTCTACAATTTTTAGAAATTGTTTCTCTATATTGTAACCCTTTCTTAACTGAACATGATCCAGACATCCAATGAGCATCCATTATTTAATTGAAAATAATTTTAAGATTTTAAGTTATGCAAAAAGTTTACCTACAAGCATTTATCTCATTTATGTGTACTCAATTCTTTCATTTTTAACAGCCTATCTAGATTACTTCTGAAAATTAAGATATTAGAAAAAAATCTAGTCATTATTTAAAGTTATTTCTGTTAGCCATTTTTAAAACCTGTGAACATCAAGTTTTTACCAAAGTAAGAATTCTAAAGTTAAAGGACATAGATATTTTGCTGATAACTCAGAAGATTCAGCTGTTTTTATTGAGCCAACAATTTTAAATCAATCTTATTTGTCAAAAAACAATCACAGAAACAAAGATTATTCTGTTTTTGGCTGGGTTTCCAGTCCTATAACTCACATGCCAAACACTGACACCCTAAAATGTCCAGCAGAGGCAAATACAAAATAATCATTAAACCCAGGCAAAAACATATGCTGACAATTCTAAATACAGTTCTATTTTTACTTTACCAATAATTTAAAAAGCATTTTATTTATTAAAGATTTTCTTAAGTCATATGAACTTGAAAAGCATTTGAACTTATTCATTTGATTTATGAGCATTTATTTATAATCTAATTTGGTAGCATGCTAGACACAACACACAACATAATACACATACATATACATCAGCACATTAAACATGTATACACACACTAGCAAAGATCCAATAGCTTTTACCTTGAAACTCTAGCCATTAGATAGCATCACAAACTCATGAACATATAAAAGATATATGAACCCAAATTATTTTTGACAAAATTGAGACCTGTCCAAATGGCTACATTTTGTTTGCCCCAATGGGTAAATCCAATAAAAGCTATGGACCACAATTTTGGGTAAAGCAGTTTTCATGGCAGTTCAATTTTTTAAAATCTTTTTAACTCTTCTTTCTGTTTTAAATGAGCTTTTAATGTTTACATTTTAGCTTGAACCGGATAAATGTATTTAAAAAATCCCAATAACCTTGAATTAGTAGTACTGTAGTGAGCTTTATCTCAACACCAGTAGCTTAATAACTATATAGCATATTCAAAGCAGGCAGAAAAGAAAATGAAGAAATAGACAGAGAGAGCTTCAGGGGACTCTATTTAACTCTAAAGTTGCAGGTTAATCATTTCAGTTCTAAATTTTTCTTACTGTAACTTGTCCTTTCGTTTTAAAACGTGCAAAAAGAAAAAACCTGGCATGCCTTTGAATTTGCCTGTGTTTTTAAACCATTAAATAACAAACAAATGGAAACGGACACAAATGGAGGACTCCCAAACTAATATTCAAAAAGGGAGACAGGAGAGATTTTTTTTTATTATTATACTTTAAGTTTTAGGGTACATGTGCACAATGTGCCAGTTCGTTACATATGTATACATGTGCTATATTGGTGTGCTGCACCCAGTAACTCGTCATTTAACGTTAGGTATTTGTTTTTAGAATATTATCTCACACAATCTGGTACCACAAACGACCTGTGCTAGGTCCAAATGGCACTAAAGCCCAAATGTCAGAGAGAGAGAATCCCACTGTGCACATTTGCTTGACTTACCCAGTCTTGAAGGCATCAACTCCTCAGATACCACTTTTTCTTGCACCAGCTGAGAGTTGCAGGCAGCTGATGCCTCGTAGGGGTGAGAAGGGAAAAATCTCCAAGAGAAAGAGTTGTTGGTAGCTGCTGGGACGTTCCGGGAATCCTGGCCCCAGCCACAGGGTCAGATAGCCATGATCAGCTGGCACTCTTGAGCAAGTTGTTGCTCTGCCCAGTAGCGTGAATGGGTAAGTTCTGACATGCTGCTTAGGACAACTTCTCCACCCACTGAAAACTAGGCAGGCTAGATCACCTGAGGTGCACAGCACCATGCTGGGTGCCACAAATTGTAATTGAATCCAGGTTTGGCTGCTTGCTGCTTGAAAACCAAACTCAAGAGACAAGAGTTGGTGGGAACAAAAGTGGGCTTACCGAAAATCTGACAATCTGAGAAGATGGCAGACCAGTGTTGCAAAGAACATCGCAAGTTTCTCAGGCTGGCTGGAAGGTTTTTGTGGGGGGAGGATGTAGAGAAATTATGTGCAGGGCTTGACCATATATGTGGGTCAGTGTGTGTGGTCTCAATGACTGTCTTGAGCAATGGTCACCTGATGGTCTCCCTGGCATCAGCTTGACTGCAACAGGAATACAGACTCACTGCTCAGAATTCTTCCCAGGGTGGGGTAATCTGCAACCTTGATTCTATGCTTAGTTTTTTTAAGGCTGGTTCCTGAAGTTCTCTAAGTAAATCATATGAGTAAGCATTATTAAAAGCCCAGAATAGAAAAAAGGGAAAATAAAAAGGAAATAAAAGGAGAACAATTGTTTCTCAAGATGCGGTGGTAATTTAGGTTACATCTTCTCCAATGGGAAGCAGTGAGTATTCAGAAATAGTGGAATAATTTGCACTTTTTAAAAAAAAGTCTATTATCTATTTTCCTTTAAATATGCAGCAGAAGTTTACTATTATACAACTAAATTGTGTGGGTTCTCTAATTGCCCACCTAGATTAATATGTGGTTTATTTCACCTTGATGTTTTTAAAGAAAAGCCTGTGCTGTGTGAGGTTTAGAGCACGCACCATAAACAAGGAGGCTTGAGATGGCTGTGCCTCCCGGAATTGCCATGACCCAGGACCTACGCAGGGCCCACTGCTCTGAACCTTAACGCTTCTGAAATGGCTGTGCCTCCTGGAAATGCCATGACCCAGGACCTACGCAGGGCCCACTGCTCTGAACCTTAACGCTTCTGAAATGGCTGTGCCTCCTGGAAATGCCATGACCCAGGACCTACGCAGGGCCCACTGCTCTGAACCTTAACGCTTCTGAAATGGCTGTGCCTCCTGGAAATGCCATGACCCAGGACCTACGCAGGGCCCACTGCTCTGAACCTTAACGCTTCTGAAATGGCTGTGCCTCCCGGAATTGCCATGACCCAGGACCTACGCAGGGCCCACTGCTCTGAACCTTAACGCTTCTGAAATGGCTGTGCCTCCTGGAAATGCCATGACCCAGGACCTACGCAGGGCCACTGCTCTGAATCTTAACACTTCTGAAATGGCTGTGCCTCCTGGAAATGCCATGACCCAGGACCTACGCAGGGCCACTGCTCTGAATCTTAACACTTCTGAAATGGCTGTGCCTCCCGGAATTGCCATGACCCAGGACCTACGCAGGGCCCACTGCTCTGAACCTTAACACTTCTGAAACGGCTGTGCCTCCTGGAAATGCCATGACCCAGGACCTACCCAGGGCCCACTGCTCTGAACCTTAACACTTCTGAAACGGCTGTGCCTCCTGGAAATGCCATGACCCAGGACCTACCCAGGGCCCACTGCTCTGAACCTTAACACTTCTGAAACGGCTGGATGTCTCTGCATGAGCTGTGCTTACCCAGTTGTTCCATTTATTCTTATATTTTACAAGCATTTGGTAAATTCTTGAGCTAGGCCCTGGGGACTACCAAAGGAATAAGATATCTGTTATTTTTATTTTATTTTATTTCAATAGTTCTGGGGAACAGGTGGTTTTGGTTACTTGCGTAGGTTCTTTAGTGATGGTTTCTGAGATTTTGGTGCACCCATCACCCAAACGGTGTACACTGTACCCAATGTGTAGTCTCTTATCCCTCACCCCCTCTCATCTTTCCCCCTAAGTCTTCAAAGTCCATTTTATCATTCTTATGCCTTCGAATCCTCATAGCTTAGGTCCCACCTATAAGTGAGAACATACAGTATTTGCTTTTCCATTTCTGAGTTACTTCACTAGAATAATGGTCTGCAACTCCATCCAGGTTGCTGCGAATGCCATTATTTTTTTACTTTTTATGGCTGAGTAGTATTCCATGGTGTGTGTGTGTGTACATATATATATAATATATATAATATTTTATTTATTCACTCGTTGGTTGATGGTCATTTAGTCTGGTTCCATATTTTTGTAATTGTGAATTTTGCTGCTATAAACATGTGTGTGCAAGAAGACATCTGTTCTTAAATTGCTCTCAATTTAGTTAGGAATACTTAAAATGGCTACACTGCAGGATAGAAAGTGTGCACAAATGATCATCTTTTAAATAGATGCATGAGAAGAAAGAACTCTGAAACGCAGTGATAAGTATGGTTCAGTGGAGCCCTCAGGACCTATCTCAGTGTGTTCCTCTAGCATCTCTTCTAGTTTCCTAATGCACTCTGCTTTCTAGCTGCACCTGCGTTATGCTTAGCAGTCTGTCCTATTCCCTCCTTTACTCTGAACCCCAGGTTCCCCTGTGTTTTCATTAGCACCTGTCCTATTCCCTCCTGCACTCTGCTCTCCAGCTCCACCTGCACGTTCCTTAGCACCTGGCCTATTCCCTCTTGCACTCTGTGTTCCAGCTGAACTTGCATGTTCCTTAGCACCTGTCCTATTTCCTCCTTCACTCTGCTCTCCAGCAGCACCTGTGCACCCACAGGTGGCTTTCCAGCTGTGCCTCCTGCCTATGCCCTGAGGAGCTTAGCACCCAAGAGTGAATGGATCAAAGTACTGACTCCTTTTTGGTGTTGATCATCATTCTAGGCTCTTCATACACAGCGTACAAGGCAACACATCAAGTAGATATTGTTACCTTTATTCAACTAGAAGGAAATTAAACTTCATAAAAGTTATACCCAGAGACCTAGTGCATGGAAAAGGGGTTTGTGCAATTCTTTCCACTGCTGCTTTTTATACTCAGTGCCCTATTCCTCCCTGAAAGAAATTCTGTTCCGAAATGCTGCAGTCACTGAGATTCTTCACTTTCTTTTCTCTCTCTCTTATTTATTTGGCTTATTTTTTATTTTTTTATTTTTTTTTTGAGACAGAGTCTCATTCTGTCACCCAGGCTGGAATGTGGTGGCTCAATCTTGGCTCACTGCAACCTCCACCTTCCAGGTTCAAGCAATTCTGCCTGAGCCTCCCAAGCAGCTGGTACTGCAGGCAAGCACCACTACGCCCAGCTAATTTTTGTATTTCTAGCAGAGACGGTTTCACTGTGTTTCCCAAGCTGCTCTCAAACTCCTGACATCAAGTGATCCACCTGCCTCGACCTCCCAAAGTGCTGGGATTACAGGCATGAGCTACCATCCCCAGCCTTCACTTTCTTCTCTGAGTCAGAGATCTCTAGCAAGATAGCCTTTTCACAATTTTTATTGCAATAGAAGTATTTGAGACCTTTGTCAGGTTAAACTGTTGTGAGTTAAAGGTATGTCTGTTTTTCTGTGATACACTGAATTTAGGAATGTATGACTCAGTAATGAAAACTTGATCTGGCATCACCCTAGGCATTTGAGCTCCCAGACAGAGAAGGATCTGTTTTTCCAATCACTGACAAAGCCTGGCATGATCATGGTTCGCAGGAATGCAGCACCCCAAGAGGACCCTAGCAATTGGGAGAATTTTGTTTATATGACACTAAGCCCCAAATGACCTTAAATTCTAAATAAAAGTTCCATGGGCAATTTGTATAAGGGCCTTGTTTTTAAAGAAAATAAATTATATGACAGGTTTGTTATATATATATTACAAACTATACTGGTGAACATTTTACTCAACATTTAAAAATCTTTAATTAAGACCTTTCAGTACATAAAGCTTACATAACAAAGTCTAGCAAAAGTCTATAAAATCTAAACACATTTCTAAAAGAAAGGGTGGTGCCACGAAAGTTTACATGCTGAGGCTTTCAGGGTGGCTATGCTGTGTTGGATGTGGGTGGTGTTCTCTCTCTTGTGGTTTTGCTTCTTATGTGACAGTTCCGGCTCACGAGAACTCTCGGAGCCCTTCTGTTGGCCTGCATCCTGTGGCGTTTGGCAAGTGAGATCTGTTTAATACAAGGTGTCAATAAAGCCAAGGTTATGATAGTTAAAAATAATCGACACTAATTCCCTAGAAATTTTGTCTTTTTTACCAAGCCACTGGTGCAATGTGGAGTCACTACATTTTATGCAAGAAGAATAACGCCCTCACTCCACAGAGTCTGAACCAGAACTGACACTCGGTGGTGATTCCCCGTTTATTCTAGGAGGTGTTAACGTTAGCTATGGCAATGTAAAACCGATGTTTTTGGAAGCAGTAGGGGCAGGGAATGGAAAATCCTCTGCAGCTGTCAACATGGGGTGTGAGACAATGCTCGTGTTGACTTGTGGAACTGGATGAGAATCTACTGCTCCTTCTCTAGTGACAGTCTCTGTCATTTGCATAGAAGGTTAAATGCAGGGAGGGCACGGGGGTTCCATGTAAACTTCAGTAAGTTGCATAAACAGAGGCGGTGATGTTTTATGTCTCTGATCTTTTCCAAGGACATCTGGCCCCTGGGTTGCAGCGTGATGCTCACTAACAGAAGCTGACTCATTTGTGTTATGTCTCTGATCTTTTCCAAGGACATCTGGCCCCTGGGTTGCAGCGTGATGCTCACTAACAGAAGCTGACTCAATTGTGTTTTCCGGTTTTGGGGAATATCTTTAATCACTACATGAATGTTTATAAACTGTTGGGGCTAAACATGAAACTCACTCTTCAGGTGCCGTCTCCACCTAGCCACCGTGTACATTTTCTTTCTCTCTCTTGCAGCTGTTCTCTTCCTACGGACTGAATGAAAAATAAAAGGAAGTCATTTCTGCATGTGTCACAGAGGCATCCTTTGGTTCTAAAGGAAGCTGAGTTGGATTCCACAAGCCCATGGTCCTTGTAGCATGTGAATAGGATTCAGTCACGGACGAGAAGGAAGAGGTTCAGGAGAGACTGTAATCGCCCTGTCCAGGCTAACCCTCCAGCTGTGCAGGTGACAAGCTTGCCTGTGTTTGTGTTGTGTAAGTGTGTGCGGTACAGCTGCTAATGTAGTGTCCGGAAACATCTTACAAAGTAAGCCTTCCCCTACATGTAGTTTTATGTGGGTATAAATTCATTTCAGTTCTTGACATGAACATTTGTACAGTGCTTCCAAGTGAGGGTTTGACTGCCTCACATCTGGAATCCTTCAAGTTTATCCTTCTTGGAGTCAGTGTCGTGAACGTTTTCCCCCCAGGTCAAGAGTCTGCTGTCAACATGATGTTCTCTAATTACACGGCTTCGTACAACTCCCAGCTCTGTGGACATATGTTTTTGTATTTAAAGCATTCCTTCTTTTACCTCTGTTTATAGATCATCCTTGACTCTGCTCTTTTCCCACTGCCTTTATCTCAGGTCCTTCCCAAGGTTTTGTCGTGGCTGACTTCTTTTAAGTAATGGAAGAAGAGGACGTGGGGTCAATCAGCCCAGCTTCTGATCCCTTCTCCACCCGTTACTTGGCAAATTAAAGCTGTGTTTAGGCTTCATTTGTTTCGTCCTGGATTTCTCAAGAGTTACAATTTTTAGATATATTAATTACAATTATAGAGTTGTTTAAAAATCAAACAAGGCAATGTATATTGATGTGTTTTGTAATCTTTAAAGCTCAATAGAAATGTAAGATCTTGCTATTACTATATAATTGTAAAATCTTCCGTTTCTTGCTTTTTCTTTGGTTGCTGGCCTAGAAATTGAATCAATTCTGTTCTCTTTTTAATTTTTAAAAAATAATCTTGAGCATATGAAATTGCTGATATTTTAATATATTGCTAATGTTTGATCTATTCAAATGGTAGCTTCCTGTGGTTTCTTCTAATAGTTAAAACTATGTCAGGTCAGGCATGGTGGCTGATGCCTATAATCCCAGCACTTTGGGAGATCAAGGCAGGCAGATCACCTGAGGTCAGGATTTCAAGACACGCCTGGCCAATATGGTGAAACCCCGTCTTTACTTAAAATACAAAAGTTGGCAGGAGAATCACTTGAACCCAAGAGACAGAGGTTGCAGTGAGTCAAGATCACACCACTGCACTCCAGCCTGGGTAACAGAGTGAGATTCTGCCAAAAAAAAAATACATATATATATATGTGTGTGTGTGTATATATATATATTTATGTGTGTGTGTGTGTGTATATGTGTATATATATATCAAAGTGATACATTTGTATAGTGAAACCCCAGACACTACCACTAAGTGAATGATGATATAAAACTCTTATTTCTTATTTTGCTACAATGTTAGGTTCTCAACAATCATTCTGCCTGCCAGTTTACCTTGGTCTTTTTTCCCATTGGGATTGGTATCCCTGAAATGTCTGGTGATTCTTCACTGTTGACATTTAATAGTGACACATGAAGAAGGAGAATGAGTCTGTGTTATCATTAGTGAAAGGCTCGTCTAGATGGTGATTCTTCATTGTTCACATTTAATAGTGACACATGAAGGAGAATGAGTGTGTTATCATTAGTGAAAGGCTCATCTAGAGGTGATTCTTCACTGTTCACATTTAATAGTGACACATGAAGAAGGAGAATGAGTGTGTTATCATTAGTGAGAGGCTCGTCTACAGGTGATTCTTCAGTGTTTACATTTAATAGTGACACATGAAGAAGGAGAATGAGTGTGTTATCATTAGTGAAAGGCTCGTCTAGATGGTGATTCTTCATTGTTCACATTTAATAGTGACACATGAAGGAGAATGAGTCTGTGTTATCATTAGTGAAAGGCTCGTCTACATGGTGATTCTTCAGTGTTCACATTGAATAGTGACACATGAAGAAGGAGAATGAGTCTGTGTTATCATTAGTGAAAGGCTTGTCTAGATGGTGATTCTTCACTGTTCACATTTAATAGTGACACATGAAGAAGGAGAATGAGTCTGTGTTATCATAAGTGAAAGGCTCGTCTAGAGGTGATTCTTCATTGTTCACATTTAATAGTGACACATGAAGGAGAATGAGTGTGTTATCATTAGTGAAAGGCTCATCTAGAGGTGATTCTTCACTGTTCACATTTAAGAGTGACACGTGAGGAAGGAGAATGAGTCTGTGTTATCATTAGTGAAAGGCTCGTCTAGAGGTGATTCTTCACTGTTCACATTTAATAGTGACACATGAAGAAGGAGAATGAGTGTGTGTTATCATTAGTGAAAGTCTCGTCTAGATGGTGATTCTTCGTTGTTCACATTTAATAGTGACACATGAAGGAGAATGAATCTGTGTTATCATTAGTGAAAGGCTCATCTAGAGGTGATTCTTCACTGTTCACATTGAATAGTGACACATGAAGAAGGAGAATGAGTCTGTGTTATCATTAGTGAAAGGCTCATCTGGAGGTGATTCTTCATTGTTCACATTTAATAGTGACACATGAAGGAGAATGAGTCTGTGTTATCATTAGTGAAAGTCTCGTCTAGAGGTGATTCTTCATTGTTCACATTTAATAGTGACACATGAAGGAGAATGAGTCTGTGTTATCATTAGTGAAAGGCTCATCTGGAGGTGATTCTTCATTGTTCACATTTAATAGTGACACATGAAGGAGAATGAGCGTGTTATCATTAGTGAAAGGCTGATCTGGAGGTGATTCTTCATTGTTCACATTTAATAGTGACACATGAAGGAGAATGAGTCTGTGTTATCATTAGTGAAAGGCTCGTCTAGATGGTGATTCTTCATTGTTCACATTTAATAGTGACACATGAAGGAGAATGAGTGTGTTATCATTAGTGAAAGGCTCATCTAGAGGTGATTCTTCACTGTTCACATTTAATAGTGACACATGAAGAAGGAGAATGAGTGTGTTATCATTAGTGAGAGGCTCGTCTACAGGTGATTCTTCAGTGTTTACATTTAATAGTGACACATGAAGAAGGAGAATGAGTCTGTGTTATCATTAGTGAAAGGCTTGTCTAGATGGTGATTCTTCACTGTTCACATTTAATAGTGACACATGAAGAAGGAGAATGAGTCTGTGTTATCATAAGTGAAAGGCTCGTCTAGAGGTGATTCTTCATTGTTCACATTTAATAGTGACACATGAAGGAGAATGAGTGTGTTATCATTAGTGAAAGGCTCATCTAGAGGTGATTCTTCACTGTTCACATTTAAGAGTGACACGTGAGGAAGGAGAATGAGTCTGTGTTATCATTAGTGAAAGGCTCGTCTAGAGGTGATTCTTCACTGTTCACATTTAATAGTGACACATGAAGAAGGAGAATGAGTGTGTGTTATCATTAGTGAAAGTCTCGTCTAGATGGTGATTCTTCGTTGTTCACATTTAATAGTGACACATGAAGGAGAATGAATCTGTGTTATCATTAGTGAAAGGCTCATCTAGAGGTGATTCTTCACTGTTCACATTGAATAGTGACACATGAAGAAGGAGAATGAGTCTGTGTTATCATTAGTGAAAGGCTCATCTGGAGGTGATTCTTCATTGTTCACATTTAATAGTGACACATGAAGGAGAATGAGTCTGTGTTATCATTAGTGAAAGTCTCGTCTAGAGGTGATTCTTCATTGTTCACATTTAATAGTGACACATGAAGGAGAATGAGTCTGTGTTATCATTAGTGAAAGGCTCATCTGGAGGTGATTCTTCATTGTTCACATTTAATAGTGACACATGAAGGAGAATGAGCGTGTTATCATTAGTGAAAGGCTGATCTGGAGGTGATTCTTCATTGTTCACATTTAATAGTGACACATGAAGGAGAATGAGTCTGTGTTATCATTAGTGAAAGGCTCGTCTAGATGGTGATTCTTCATTGTTCACATTTAATAGTGACACATGAAGGAGAATGAGTGTGTTATCATTAGTGAAAGGCTCATCTAGAGGTGATTCTTCACTGTTCACATTTAATAGTGACACATGAAGAAGGAGAATGAGTGTGTTATCATTAGTGAGAGGCTCGTCTACAGGTGATTCTTCAGTGTTTACATTTAATAGTGACACATGAAGAAGGAGAATGAGTCTGTGTTATCATTAGTGAAAGGCTCGTCTAGATGGTGATTCTTCATTGTTCACATTTAATAGTGACACATGAAGGAGAATGAGTCTGTGTTATCATTAGTGAAAGGCTCATCTGGAGGTGATCCTTCATTGTTCACATTTAATAGTGACACATGAAGGAGAATGAGTCTGTGTTATCATTAGTGAAAGGCTCATCTAGAGGTGATTCTTCATTGTTCATATTTAATAGTGACATATGAAGAAGGAGAATGAGTGTGTTATCATTAGTGAAAGGCTCGTCTAGAGGTGATTCTTCATTGTTCACATTTAATAGTGACACATGAAGAAGGAGAATGAGTCTGTGTTATCATTAGTGAAAGGCTCGTCTAGAGGTGATTCTTCATTGTTCACATTTAATAGTGACACATGAAGAAGGAGAATGAGTGTGTTATCATTAGTGAAAGGCTCGTCTAGAGGTGATACTTCATTGTTCACATTTAATAGTGACACATGAAGGAGAATGAGTCTGTGTTATCATTAGTGAAAGGCTCGTCTACATGGTGATTCTTCAGTGTTCACATTGAATAGTGACACATGAAGAAGGAGAATGAGTCTGTGTTATCATTAGTGAAAGGCTTGTCTAGATGGTGATTCTTCACTGTTCACATTTAATAGTGACACATGAAGAAGGAGAATGAGTCTGTGTTATCATAAGTGAAAGGCTCGTCTAGAGGTGATTCTTCATTGTTCACATTTAATAGTGACACATGAAGGAGAATGAGTGTGTTATCATTAGTGAAAGGCTCATCTAGAGGTGATTCTTCATTGTTCATATTTAATAGTGACATATGAAGAAGGAGAATGAGTGTGTGTTATCATTAGTGAAAGGCTCATCTAGAGGTGATTCTTCACTGTTCACATTTAAGAGTGACACGTGAGGAAGGAGAATGAGTCTGTGTTATCATTAGTGAAAGGCTCGTCTAGAGGTGATTCTTCACTGTTCACATTTAATAGTGACACATGAAGAAGGAGAATGAGTGTGTGTTATCATTAGTGAAAGTCTCGTCTAGATGGTGATTCTTCGTTGTTCACATTTAATAGTGACACATGAAGGAGAATGAATCTGTGTTATCATTAGTGAAAGGCTCATCTAGAGGTGATTCTTCACTGTTCACATTGAATAGTGACACATGAAGAAGGAGAATGAGTCTGTGTTATCATTAGTGAAAGGCTCATCTGGAGGTGATTCTTCATTGTTCACATTTAATAGTGACACATGAAGGAGAATGAGTCTGTGTTATCATTAGTGAAAGTCTCGTCTAGAGGTGATTCTTCATTGTTCACATTTAATAGTGACACATGAAGGAGAATGAGTCTGTGTTATCATTAGTGAAAGGCTCATCTGGAGGTGATTCTTCATTGTTCACATTTAATAGTGACACATGAAGGAGAATGAGCGTGTTATCATTAGTGAAAGGCTGATCTGGAGGTGATTCTTCATTGTTCACATTTAATAGTGACACATGAAGGAGAATGAGTCTGTGTTATCATTAGTGAAAGGCTCATCTGGAGGTGATTCTTCATTGTTCACATTTAATAGTGACACATGAAGAAGGAGAATGAGTGTGTTATCATTAGTGAAAGGCTCATCTAGAGGTGATTCTTCATTGTTCACATTTAATAGTGACACATGAAAAGGAGAATGAGTGTGTTATCATTAGTGAAAAGCTCATCTAGATGGTGATCCTTCATTGTTCACATTTAATAGTGACACATGAAGGAGAATGAGTCTGTGTTATCATTAGTGAAAGGCTCCTCTAGATGGTGATTCTTCACTGTTCACATTTAATAGTGACACATGAAGAAGGAGAATGAGTGTGTTATCATTAGTGAAAGGCTCATCTGGAGGTGATTCTTCATTGTTCACATTTAATAGTGAACATGAAGAAGGAGAATGAGTGTGTTATCATTAGTGAAAGGCTCATCTAGATGGTGATTCTTCACTGTTCACATTTAATAGTGACACATGAAGGAGAATGAGTCTGTGTTATCATTAGTGAAAGGCTCGTCTAGAGGTTTTGCTTCAGGGAGTCGATGGGGTTTCCACATGTTAGTAAGTGATGCGTTTGGTCTCGATGGTTTCCTTTCTCTGGAGAAAACCTTCTCCTCTCCTCTCTGGAATGCAGCTGCTTGCTTGTTGGTTGTTGGTGTTCTACTCAGTGGTTACCCGAGGGGTGGGGTGTGGGCATCAGTGAGGGAGGATAATGAGGGTTGACTGTCAATGTACAGATTTTAATCGACCCTCCTGTTTTCTGACGCCTGCCTCACTTCTCCGCCCCTCACCCCCAGGAAGGTCCACAGATGATGCTCCTTCTCGCAGATGCGAGGCCACCAAATCAATTTTTGTCTTTGCTGTTCTCTCTCCATGATGGATAACCATCATGGTTTCTTGGGAGGGAAAGGAAACAACTGGGTCAGTATTTCATCTACCATCTTTAACTTGGGAGCTTCTTCTTCCAGCTAAAGCTAGAATAGCAAAGCTTGAGAAAGGGTTTTGAAAATATTTCATAACTCAACTTTTTGGGATGACTTGAACATCTTAAGGCACTAAGTTACTGGGTTTTCTGAAAATGGTGATGGGGGAATCATTAATTACTAATTAATCTCTGCTTTGTTTTAAATATATTGCACCAGGTTTGTGTGTTATAATTCCCACTCAAAAAGTACAGATTTTTTAATATAATTTTTTGAAGAAATATCTTAACTACTCTACAATGCCACACTTAGGATGTGGGCAAATCTTTATTTAAGACAAAATGTATTATTTCTCTTTATGTAAATTAAGATATTGTGCTTTGAAAAATCATTCATGTGGGAATTTTTAAATCTTTAGCAGTTTTCTTGAACCTTTTGTGTAAAAGAAATGACCTTATATTTGTCAATTATTTCTACTAAACACTTAGCTGTGAGCACGAAAGAAACGGGCAGTTCTGTTACAAGAAAAAGTGGAGAAGGTGGTATCACTATTACTCTTTCATGGACGGGCAAACAGTTCAGAAATTTCCCAGAACCAAGGTTTTCTGTCTTATAATTGGGTGTTCTTTGTCTCACAACGTGCGCTTCATCCTTCTGTATGAATTTCTTTGCTCAGGCTGACTATGAATGTTGGCTCTCACAAGCAATGCACACATTAATTTCTCTTATCCTTTATTCCCACCTAGTGTGCGGGTGGTTTTGAGAGGATCCTGTATGGCATGGTCCTCAGGTGCTTGGCAAAATGGGTCCACCCCCTCCCGGGTAACCCTGGCTCTAGGCCCTCTTCCATGTCCTGGCCTTCCCCAGCAGTCCCCTGGAGCCCTCTGGTGACCAAAACTCCACAGTGAAGCACCTCCCGGAATGGTGGCCGGTGAAGGGTTCCCAGTTCAGGACACGTTATTCCTTTTCTGTAAAAACTGCACCACTTTCAGATAGACTCTCAGGCAAAGGCACAGAAAATTATCTGATTAGATTCATGATCTTTTAGAGGTTTCCTATCGCCGAGGTCATCTGAGCCAGTAGTTTTCGAAATGAGTTGAGGGCTTCATATCCTAAAATGTTGCATTTAAATTCTAGTTAAAAATAGTTTAACTACTGTATTTTTCCATTCTAAGACACTTTTTTTTCATGTTTTGCTTTTTCTGGAGTTAGCATGCATCTTATAATTGATATACTTCATTTAATATGATGAGATCTCTTCTGTTCTTCTAAAAAATTATCAATACATTCATGATGAATATTGATTTAATAGCATCTCAGAATGTAAAACATCCAGGTTGCAATCATTAATTCTTCTACGATATTTAGATGCAAGAAGGTCATATTTCTTTCTTTCTTTCTTTCTTTTTTTTTTTTGAGACGGCGTCTCACTGTGTCGCCCAGGCTGGAGTGCAGTGGCGCGTTCTCAGCTCACTGCAAGCTCCGCTTCCTGGGTTCACGCCATTCTCCTGCCTCAGCCTCCCGAGTAGCTGGGACTACAGACGCCCGCCACCACGCCTGGCTAATTTTTTGTATTTTTAGTAGAGACGGGGTTTCACCGTGTTATCCAGGATGGTCTCGATCTCCTGACCTCGTGATCCGCCCCCCTCGGCCTCCCAAATTGCTGGGATTACAGGCGTGAGCCACCGCACCTGGCCATATTTCTTTCTTTTTATAAGTCAAATTATATCTAACAGAAACTCCCATGTATCGAGATGTGGAAGATTCCAATTCACTGAGGTTCCTCGTCAAATTCTGTGCCAGACACTGGAGGCTGGTATGGTGGGACTTCATGCTCCTCACCTTCCTGTCTCACTACTTTTCTTGTGACTGCCAATTGCTGGCCCTTTACTCTGAAGTGGGTGAGAGGACCACTGCCCCCGGTACTGGGGAGGGGATGCTCCTCACAGCACAAGAAGTGCCAAAAAGGCAGCAGTCAAACGCTGGAACCCTGGCCACACCAACCACATCTGGGGAATTGCATGTGACTAGGGCCTAGCCCAATAGGAAGGCTCCTCTTCTGGGAACATCTCCCCAGTATTTTCATTTTGTTTTCCCATTGGCTAGTCCAGCTTAACCCCTTAGATGATTCTAGATCTCCCTAGAAAATACCTAGTTGAGAGTTATCCAGGCAAATTCTCTCCCTCCTTTAAACCCCTGAAGGCTATAGTGTGTGTGTGTGTGTGTTACAGAGGTCTAATCTGCAGAAGCACAGCTTGGCCTTCAGGAAATAGATGGGAAAAGGGAAAAGGGCTGCTTTATTATTTCCTCGTGCCTTCAAAGCACACACAAAGAAGGTATCAGTTAGTACTTTCTCTAATAATTCCATCTGTAACATTGAGCATTTAAAAGTTATTATAATACATTTAAATACCTTGCCCATACAAGTGCATTATAAAATGTAGCAGTAATGAAACAATTAAATGTCCCAACTTAACCTGTCTTCTGGTAAGCCATGAAATAAATTTCTCCCATGACCTCTATGTATATGTTTACCATTTGTGCAAATATACCACCGAATAGTGATTGCAGACACTTTTTATTTTGTCAACAGTCCACTCGTGTAAAATTACACACAAAAATACTACTATAACCCATGTTCATTGCCAGATCCAATTCAATGTAAACCAAGGCCCATTTGTTCATGCATGTGTTTTTATTATGTTGTCTGTTCCTTTTATGACTTACATATTTATAATACAGAATGTGAGAACAGTTAGTTCTTTGTGGTTATTTAGCTTTAAGACATAGAAAACTGTTCTAGAACCTTTAAAGAGCAATTGCAGGAATTTTTTTAAAGTCCCTTGAAATTACAAGTCAAGATTTTTTAAATTATTATTCTTTGAAACTACTTTTCTGTGTACATCAAGATTTATCAATAGCATGTGAACAAAATAAAATAGGAAAGTATGGCCACCTCTTGTTGCTTAGTTCTTTTATAATAACTAAGTCATATAAATTGAGCTCACAAAATATTTATATTAATAAAATTATAAGTTATCATTTGTAATGTTTGGGTTTTTCTTGTACATTTTTATGTAACAAGAAAAAAGTTTTTACTGTTAAAAATGGTTTTAAAGAAATCGGAGCAAGCCTAAGCCCCTTCATTTTATGAATACAGTAACCTGAGGCTCATCAGGGCTGGTGACTCACACAGGTGCACATTCAGCATTGCTGGATGTCAGCTCAGGATCCAGAATGCATTTGAACATTTCATGCTAAATTAATAAATGCACTTTAAAATAGGCCCATATTAATCCCAAAGTAACGAAACCTGTGGAATTTGTAAAAGAAGATGTTTATGAATGAGGACATGGCATTTTGACATTAGATCTGATTCTCCCCTTTCTAAAAGCAGAATTGACAGTCTCTATTTTCCCGTTGCGAGATTTCAGAGGAGAGCCTGGTGGCACTTACAGCAGACATCACAGATGTCTCAGCGTTTTGGATGAGAATGGTAAAGACCTTCTTTGTTTCATAAAACCTTCATTTTCCAGGGGAGAAAACACAGGTTGAGTCTAAAATCAATCCTCCTATTGAAATATTTTAATGACGTTGAAAGAGGTTGTTGCGTTTGGCAGGTGCACTTGGAGCCATGTGGTCCTGCACTGAAGCCTGACTTCTGAGTGGAGCTAGAGGGGAATTATGTTAATGTGTTTACACTACTCGCTCAGTTGTAAAAAATTACAAATATATTTAAGCAATGTTTTTTAATGAGGATAAAAGAGTTTAACAATGTTTACACGCCTATTTTAGTTATTACATTCTCTAAGCTATTTTTATCCTCACAACCATGTAAGCATCCCACCGTCTCCATTTCAGAAAGTAGACAGTAACTGAACAAAGCTGTCTACTTTTTTAAAACATGATTTATTTCATTATGAAAGTTCATAGTTTATGTAATTAATATCTTTTTGTGGTCTGCATTCAATGGGTTTGGCATCTGTACACTGTCGTGGGTCCGCCGTTGTGGTGAAATCGCACACAATGGTCTCACTGCCCTAAACATCCAGAACTCTCTGACCATCTATCCTTCCCTTTCCTCAACCCCTACCAACCACTGATCATTTTACTATCTATGTAATTTTCCCTTTTCCAAAATGTCACATAATTGGAATCATACAGTATGTAGGCTTTTTGGCTTTTTTCCTTAGTAATGTGCATTTTGGGTCCCTGTATGCCTTTTCATGACTTGATAGGTCTTTTCTCACTGAATGATATTCCATTGTCTGTAGGTATCAGAATTTATTTCTCCATTCACCTACTGAAGGACATGTTGATCACCTCCAGTTCCTGGTAATCCTGAATAAAGCTTTTATAAACATTTGTGTGCAAGTTTGTGTGTGGACATAACTCTTCAACTCCATTGGGTAAATAATGAAGAGCACAATTGCTAAATCTTATAATAAGACTATGTGAGCTTTGTAAAAAACTGCCAAACTGTCTTCCAAAGTGGCTGTGCCATTTTGCATTCCCACAGCAATGAATGAGAGTTCCTGTTGCTTCACATCCTCACCAGCATTTGGTGTTTTCAGTCTTGTGGATTTTGGCCATTCTAATAGGTGTGTAGTGGTGTCTTATTGTTGTCTTAATTGGCAGTTCCTAATAACATACAGAGCATCTTTTCATATACTTAGTTTCCATCTGCATATCTGTTCAGCTTTTGCCCGTTTTTAATTGGGTTGTTTGTTTTCCTATTGTTGAGTTTTAAGAGTTCTTTGCATATTTCAGATATGAATCCTTAGATATATTTTGCAAATATTTTCTCACAGTTTGGGATTTGTCTTTTTATTCTCTTAATGGTATCTTTTGCAAAACAAAAGTTTTTCATGTTAATGAAATTCAGCTTACCAGTTTTTGTCTTCGTGGATCGTGCTTTTGGTGTTGTATCTTTAAAAAGTCACCAAATCCAAAGTTAACTAGATTTTTTCCTTATGTTATCTTCTAGAAGTTTGAAAATTTTACATTTTATATATTGGTCTAATATCTACTTTGCATTAACTTTTGTAAGAAGTGTAAGGTCTGTTTGTAGATTTTTTTTTTTTTTTTTGCATATGGATGCCCACTTGTTCCGGCACCATTTGTTAAAAAGACTCTCCTTTCTCCATTGAATTGCTTTTGCTCCTTTGTCAGAGATTTGTCGGCTGTATTTCAGTCTGTTTCCGGGCTCTCTGTTGTGTTCCACTGATGTGTGTGTATGTGTCTTCTGTTTTGTCTTCAATTTTAAAAAATATCTAATTGCTACCTCAATTTGCTTATGAATTCTCATTTGTAAACAGAAAAGCATAAATTAATGCCTGAGTATCTTTTAGTGCAGATGTTGCATTGAATATAATGAGCAGAATGAGTTAAAATCTTAGAGTGAATATAAAAATTTGACCATAGTGGTAACAAATTTGCAAAGTAGTGATGTCAAAGACAGAGTCCATTGCAATATTGCTTCCTCCTTTGGCTCAGCTGTGCTTCACACCAGGCAATGACCAATCCCTTTTGTGCTTCATTCAAGGATTTCTGTGGGGTGGAAAGCAGTAATATCATGAGATCAGTGGAGGGAAAGAAGACAGTTTTCCAGGCTGGGAGCAGTCAGATCTCCGGTGGACCCAACACTGCTCTGTAGCAATGCCTAGAGGGTGATGGAAACAGAGACAGAGTGAAAATGAGGTGGGTGCTGGCCTCAGGGTTCCCAGTGTTACCAGATTCACATGGTCTATAAGACCCCCAAAATGAGACCTTCTGGGCTTTGGGGGCCCCTGCGGAACTGGAAAATGGGGAAGTGAGCAGTGACAATCTAGACTGATTATTAGAGGTGTGTCTCCCACTTTTCAGAAACCAAGGAGCCTTTGATCAGTAGTGAAATTGTGGCACCCCAACAATGGTGGAGTGGAATGTCCTGCCATTCTTGAGGGGTGATGGCTCAGGGTCAAGACTGAACTGATTAGAAAAAAAAAAAGAAAAGGTTTTTCTTTTTTTGCGTATCTGATTTTGTGAATGAAGAGCTACACAGCTGTGAAATGTGCAAATCATTGCCTGTTGTTTCTTATGTGCACACCAGGAGTATCAAGTCCAAAAAGAAGCTCTTCAAACCATCTGGGAAGAGAAAACAGCATGACAAGGAAAGGTGTATTTGTCTGATTCTAGGAATCAATATAAACATCCATGATAACCCCACCTATTTTTTAAATGTATGATTTGGATGAAACAAGAGAAGACACTGATTGTTGCTGAGTCCCTGCTGTAGTCCTGACACAGCTGGAGATGCCCTGCTCTCCTTATTTTCTTGATGCTCATGAGGACCCTGATGTCTGAGGAAGAAGGTTCTCGTCCAGTTCTGCCCCTGGTGTGTCATGTGCCAGCCTTGTCAATGCACATGAGAACCTTACAGGGTGAGTGTTATAACCCCAATCACAGAAAAGGACACTGGTTCTAAAGTGTTTAGCATCTTGCCCAAGTACAGACACTTAGCAGAGGCCTAAGTTTAAATGCAGCCCCTCTTGCTCTTTGACAGCCTCAGCACCACATACTCTGGGTGACCCACGCAGTGAGTCACTGACAGCCCTCGTGGTTGGCCTGTGGCACAGCATAGAGTGAAATGGTCCAGTGACCTTTTCAGACACTTGGGCAATTCGTGGTATAGTGTATGCGGTCACTCCCAGTGAGTCCTATTGTTCAGTTTAATAGAATACCTAATTCTATGTTTATTCTGAATAAAGGGAGATTTCCTGTGGTTTTTAAGAATATGAAGCATATCTATTTTGCGTACGGGTTGGAAGTTCCGATACTATAGGAAGCATAAGTGCAGGTTATAATGATGGGTCTTTTATAAGATTGAATTCACATCAAACTGAATCAGTAACTCCAGCTGTATGAACAGGGTGAGACATTAAACATTTAATGAAAAAATTCCTTTCTTAGGCCACAGCAAAGACTAGATATAGCTAATTATCATGCCCACTAAGAAGATGTATTGTGATATTTGCAGTTAATCACTCATTCAGTTCAAAAGGTATTTATTAATTGTCTGCTCTGGGCATAATATCAATTGGAAGCAGTGTGTTCACATGAAAAAAAAAAAAACTTACCTGAGGCTCTAAGTCACAACTTTCCACGACCAGCACATGTTTCTAATTTGAAATACATATCTAAAGCTTAAAATGCATAAGTAGATATCACAATCTAGAACTAAGTTAATAGTTGCTTTGAATTAATTGTTTAAATTATCCTGGGAATCAGAAAGGTATATCTACATGAAACAATAAAGTCTATATTAGAATAAGTAAATTTTAGAAGAGCATTTTAATCTTAATATATAAACATACTACCTAGGCACACTGTTTAAATACATCTGCAATGTACTATTTTTAGATTTAAGTAAATCATTAAACCTTAAAGTTGGAAAAGATTGCAGGGTTAGACCTCTAGACTATAAAACCTGAACGTTTTTCTAAAAGTTTTGAGTTTTTATCCAGAAATACAGATTTTCCTAGCACTGAGAACTGCAAGAAATTTCACTTAGAGTATCCACATAGTCAACCATGTGATGTCAACATCAGTGTAATAGATACTATCACAAGCATCCTGTGACTTTTATATTTCTTTTATTTATTATTATACTTCAAGTTCTGGGATACATGTGCAGAACGTGCAGGTTTGTTACACAGGTATACACGTGCCATGGTGGTTTGCTGCACCCATCAACCTGTCATCTACATTAGGTATTTCTTCTAATGGTATCCCTCCCCTAGACCCCTAACTCCCAACAGGCCCCAGTGTGTGATATTCCCCTCCCTGTTTCCACATGTTCTCATTGTTCAACTCCCACTTATGAGTGAGAACATGTGATGTTTGATTTTCTGTTCCTGTTAGTTTTCTGAGAATGATGGTTTCTAGCTTCCTCCATGTCCCTGCAAAGGACATAAACTCATCCTTTTTTATGACTGCATAGTATTCCATGGTGTATATGTGCCATATTTTCTTTATCCAGTCTATCATTGATGGGCATTTGGGTTCATTCCAAGTCTTTGCTATTGTGAATAGTGCTGCAATAAACATATGTGTGCATGTGTCTTTATAGTAGAATGATTTATAATCCTTCAGGTATATACCCAGTAATGGGATGGCTGGGTCAAATGTATTTCTGGTTGTAGATCCTTGAGGAATCGCCACACTGACTTCCACAATGGTTTAACTAATCTACACTCCCACCAACAATGTAAAAGCGTTCCTATTTCTCCACATCCTCTCCAGCATCTGTTGTTTCCTGACTTTTTAATGATTGTCATTCTAACTGGCACGAGATGGTATCTCATTGTGGTTTTGATTTGCATTTCTCTAATGACCAGTGATGATGAGCTTTTTTACATATGTTTGTTGTCCGCATAAATGTCTTCTTTTGAGAAGTGGCTGTTCATATCCTTTGCCCACTTTTTGATGGGGTTGTTTGTTTTTTTCTTGTAAATTTGTTTAAGTTCCTTGTAAATTCCAGATATTAGCCCTTTGCCAAATAGATAGATTGCAAATATTTTCTCCCATGTAGGTTACCTGTTCACTCTGATGATAGTTTCTTTTGCTGTGCAGAAGCTCTTTAGTTTAATTAGATCCCATTTGTCAATTTTGGCTTTCATTGCCATTGCTTTTCATGTTTTAGTCATGAAGTCATTGGCCATGCCTATGTCCTGAATGGTATTGTCTAGGTTTTCTTCTAGGGTTTTTATGGTTTTATGTCTTATATTTAAGTCTTTAACCCATCTTGAGTTAATTTTTATATAAGGTATAAGGAAGGGCTCCAGTTTCAGTTTTCTGCATATGGCTAGCCAGTTTTCCCAGCACCATTTATTAAATAGGGAATCCTTTCCCCATTGCTTGTTTTTGTCAGGTTTGTCAAAGATCAGACGGTTGCAGATGTGTGGCATTATTTCTGAGGCCTCTGTTCTGTTCCATTGGTCTATATGAAGATCAGTGATATGTCACTTGAACTTAATCTAGTCCTTGCTTGAGGTTAACAAGTTAAGCTTCTCATTTGCAGCATACAGCTCAGGCTTTCCTGAAGAAATTTCAGAGGCAGGAAAAGCACAGCCCTTCAAGGCAGTTTGTACCTCCACTAACCTAATTATTAGAAATGTTTCCTCGTATGAAGTTGAAGTTGGTCTCCCTCCAGCGTACATCCATTGACTCCAGGTTTCTCCACTGGAGCCACAGATGATGAATCCGTATGATGCTTCCACAGGAAAGCCCTCCACACCTTGGGGTGGCCACTGCCCCATCCCCAGGAGGAAGAACTGCTATTTTGTGCTCCCTAAAAGTCAGATATTTAACTGCATTACCAAGCATCCATTTCATTGGGGGAAAATGTGGTGAAATCAGATTTAAACCACAGAAATAAAAATTTAACCTGTGGATGCAGAGCTTTTTTCAAATTTTTACTTTAATATGCAATATCATTGGTCATATTTGTGGAGATAAAACTAAAAATAAAAAATAATTGTTCTAAAATGCATGAAAATATGGAAAACAATTCCTCATCCCATCCAGATTTTTTGGTAGGGTTAGGATTCCCAAGGTGGCAGAATCTGTGAGGAAACACAGTCTCTTCCAAATTTTCTTTTCATTTATCATTAAAAAAAAAACAAGTCTATTATTTTTGCACAAATTAAATTTGACTTACTTTCTTGTGTAGCCAAAAACTATAACTAATATATCCCAAACAGGTTTGTGAAAAACATGTAGCCCCCAAAGTCCTGTTTGTTAAACATTTTGGAAAGCCAAAGTACTAATTGGAAATAGCAGATTTATAGACCAGAGAAATTTCATTTGACCAGAATTCTCATCCGATCCTCCTGAGGTAGTAAATTATGTAGTGTTACAACTCTGACTTAAAACCATTTGTTTTTTGTCTTTGCTCTCCATTGCAGTTTTATGATTTTAGAACATAGGTTTTATGATTGTTAGTGCTGGGCAACAAAAAGGAGTCCAGAGGAACGGGAGGAAAAACAACAATAGCAATGATGTGAATGCAAAACATGAACCAGACTAAGCAGAGCAGAGGGCGGCGTGGAGCGGGAAGCAGAGACAGAAGCTTGTGATATTTCAGTGATTGCTGGGAGTTATTCATCACCGGTAAGCCTCATGTTCCAAAGACTCATCAGGGCCAGGGGTTAGTTTTAAGAGCTCTGTGTAAAAGATCATTACACAGAGCCAGTTAGAGTTCCTGCAGGAAGGAAGCGGCACACCCTATGGGGTGATTAGGAAGAGTGTCATGAAGGGTGCCACACTCACACCCTAGGAAAGAGGAAAGGGGCCCAAGGGGACTCACGGAGGGAGCAGAGGGTCTGTGGGCCACAGCCAGCCCAACCACAGAGTGGCCAGAGTGACATAGGCCCCCTCTCTGCAGGCTGGTCTCCTGCTTGGGTGTCCCCCAAGTCACCCACCCAGAAGTCAAAGGTCTAGCATGCTTTCCATGAAGTCTGGAGGTACAGAGCAAGGCAGACAACCACGGGCGTGTCAGGAGGGCAGCGGGAAATGCTCATCCCCTTCTCCAAGAAGAGGGAATCCCACCATCCACAGGTTCTTCCTGCTCTGTCTCAAAAGCGGAGGCAGCTAGAATACTCTGTCAAAAAGCAACCACAGGAAGAACATAATGTCAGTGCATGGCTTTATGTTAACATAATTACATTTATTCCAGACAAAGGTTTTTTGTAAGTTAAAGATAGATTATGTTGCAACTTTTATACTCCTCTGCCTAATTTAGTGAGTATTTGATATATATTCAGATTTATTTTAACGAATTAGTTTTTCTTAATAGAGGCAGGGTCTCAGTCTGTCACCTTGGCTGAAGTGCTGGTGTGATCACAGCTCACTACAGCCTTGACCTCCTGGGCTCAAATGATCCTCTCACCTCAACCTCTCAAGTAGCTGGGACTATGGATGAGCACCACCACAATCACCTAATTTTTTTTTTTTTTTAATTTTTAGCAGAGACCAGGTCTCACTAACTTGCCCGGGCTGGCCTTGAACTCCTGAGTTCAAATGATCCTCCTGTGTTAGCCTCCCAAAGTGCCTGCAATTACAGACATAAGCCACCGTGCCGGCCTGCTGATTAAATTGATTATATGTGTGCCTTAACTAAAAAATGAGATTGCTCAATATAGAGTAACGTGTTTGTCTTATAGAATTATCAGAAAGTAATGCTTTTTTGAAATGTTGTTTCACTAAAATATTTTTAATTTGTTTTCTTGGTATTTCGTTATGACAATTTTTTCCTTCTACCTCAACTGCCATACTGTCAGCATTTCCTGAGGGTCCGATAAGTAGAGAAATGCACCAAGAAGCAAAGTGGACCAAGCAATAAAAATAAACAAATAAAAGAAGAAAATCCCACTGCAAAAAAGTCTGAAACAGAATTCTTGACTCCCCGACATTCATCCCTGCCTCAGCCTGTCCCCCATTTCACCCTCCCTATTTCCACACAGGGCTGTGCATCCCTACTCGCTCAGATCTAAAACCCTACACCCTATGCCCAACTCCTCTTTCCTGCACACTTCCTACCAGCCCATCAGAAAGCCCGCTGGCTCCTCTCCTGAAGCACTGCATGAGGGTGACCACTTCCCCAGCTCTTTATATGACTGCCTTCATTGTATCATTCATCTCTTACTTCAATTGAACTTCCTCAAAGAAGCGTCCTCACTTATTCTACATATGACAACATGAGTAACATCACTCCTTTCCCCAGACTCACTCGTCATTCCATTGCATTTCCCATTTTCTACAGTGATCACAAAGTCTGTATCTAATTGGAAAATACTTATCTGCTTTACTTATCATCTGCTTTAATTTTTAAGTTTTCTTTTTTCTTCTGGACATCAACTTCCATGTTGATGGATGCTGTTGAGCATTTCCTAGGAAGTGTTTAGGTTTGAGCTGCAAGAGCTGCCTTGTCCAAGACTGATTTCCACAGGCTGGTCTCCTGCAAAGCCTCATGGCTATGGCCAAGTGCTTAAGCTCAGATGGGGTGGTGAATTGGTGAATTACACCAGAACCCTGCCATGCCATAGAAGCTACAACTGCAAGGTTAGAAGCTCAGTGCCATGATCTGGCCAAGTGTTGAAACTCAGATGGGGTGGTGAATTGGTGAATCATGTCATGACCCTTCCATGCCATAGAAGCCACAACTACAAGGCTAGGAACCCAGTGTCCTGTTGAGAGACAGGACTAGCTTGATTTCCTAGGCCGACTAAGAATCCGTAAGCCTAGCTGGGAAGGTGACCACATCCACCTTTAAACACGGGGCTTGCAACTTAGCTCACACTTGACCAATCAGGTAGTAAAGAGAGCCCACTAAAATGCTAATTAGGCAAAAACAGGAGGTAAAGAAATAGCCAATCATCTATCACCTGAGAGCATAGTGGGAGAGACAATGATTGGGATATAAACCCACGCATTTGAGCTGGCAATGGCTACCCTCTCTGGGTCCCCTCCCTTTGTATGGGAGCTCTGTTTTCACTCTATTAAATCTTGCAACTGCACTCTTCTGGTACATGTTTGTTACGGCTCGAGCTGAGCTTTCACTCACCATCCACCACGGCTGTTTGTCGCTGACGCAGACCTGCCACTGACTTCCACCCCTCTGGATCTGACAGGGTGTCTGCTGTGCTTCTGATCCAGTGAGGCACCCGTTGCTGCTCCGGATCAGGCTAAAGGCTTGCCGTTGTTCCTGCATGGCTAAGTGCCCAGGTTCATCCTAATCGAGCTGAACACTAGTCGCTGTGTTCCACGGTTCTACTCCATGACCCACAGTTTCTAATAGAGCTATAACACTCACCACATGGCCCAAGATTTTCCATTCCTTGGAATCCTTGAGGCCAAGAACCCCATTTCAGAGAACAAGAGGCTTGCCGCCATCTTGGAAGTGGCCTGCCATCATCTTGGCTGCTCTGGGAGCAAGGACCCCTGGTAACATTCTGGTAACCATGAAGGGACCTCCAAAGTGGTGAGTAATATTGGACCACTTTTGCTTGCTATTCTGTCCTATCCTTCCTTAGATTGGAGGAAAATACCGGGCACCTGTCAGCCAGTTAAAAACAATTAGCATGGCTGCTGCTAAGACTCAGGTGTGAGGCTGTCTGGAGAAGGGCTTTCTAACAACCCCCAACCCTTCTGTGTTTGGAGCATTGGTCTGCCTGGAACCAGCTTCCACTTTCAATTTTCTTGGGGAAGCCGAGGGCAGACTAGAGGCAGAAAGCTGTTGTTCCAAACTCTCGGAATTAGCTGGTTGAGATCATGGTGCAGCCAGAAGTCTCTATTCTACATGTGTGCGCCCCTACCTTTTCTTCTGACCCATACTTCCTGGGTCCCAACCATGACTTTCTTGAAAGTGTAGCCACAAAATTCTCCTTACCTCTGAATCTACTTCCTCCAATCCCTGCCTCCTAAGTACTAATGGTTCAGACTTTCCTTTCCTCTAGCAAGTTGTATCTCCAAAGGGATCTAAGGAAGCTCTACGCTGCATCCTTAGGCATCTAGGCTATAAACCCAGGAAGTCTTATCCCTAGTGTCCCTCCTGATTTAGGTATACAGCTCTCAACATGGGCAGTTATGTGGGACCCATTCCCCACCACTCTTTCCAGGGTCCCAAGTTTGTAAATGGCAAAGAGAGAAAGATGGGGAGAGAGAGAGAGAGAAAGAGATAGAGAGAAACAGAGAGAGACAGAGAGACAGAGAGGAGAGAGAGAGACAGAGAGGAGAGAGACAAAGGAGAGAGATGGAGAGGAGAGAGACAGAGAGAAGAGAGAGAGACAGAGAGGAGAAAGAGGCAGAGAGACAAACAGGGAGTCAGAGAGAAGGAGAAAGATAGAAATAGTAAAAAAAAAAAGTGTGCCCTATTCCTTTAAAAGCTAGGGTAAATTTAAAACCTATAATTGATAATTGAAGGTCTTCTCCATGACTCTATAACACTCCAATACTACCTTGTTGTCAGTGTAAACAAGGGCGTAGCCTGAAAACACCCAACCCGTAGCCTTCCTATTAAAAATCCTTAACCCTGTAACCCGTGGATGGCCCAAATGCATTCAATCTGTAACGGCAATTGCTTTGCCAACAGAAGAAAGTAGAAAAGTAACTTTTAGAGGAAACCTCATTGTGAGCACACCTCCCCAGTTCAGAATTATTCTAAGTCAAAAAACCAAAAAGGTAGCTTACTAACTCCAAAATCTTAAAGTATGGGGCTATTCTGTTAGAAAAAGGTGATTTAACATTAACCACTGAAAATTACCTTAACCCAGCAGATTTCCTAACAGGGGATTTAAATCTTAATTACCATACAAAGGTCCAACCAGACATAGGCCCTTCAGGACAGGACCATAGATGGTTCCTCCCAAATGATTGAGGAAAAAAACACAATGGGTATCAGTAATTGATAGGGAGATTCTTGTGGAAGCAGAGTTAGGAGAATTGCCTAAAAAATGGTCTGCTCAAATGTTGGAGCTGTTTGCACTCAGCCAAGCTTTAAAGTACTTACAGAATCAAAAAACTCTATCTCAATCCTGACTCAAAAGGTTAGCTACACCCTCTCTGAAATTAATTTGCATAAGAACTGTTGTTTATGGGGATGCATCTTGATGGGACAACTGGGTTGTTATGAAATACTCAGGAACCCAGCCCAGCTCTAGGACTCACCGCTGAGCACAAAGGCAATGTTGGGCACGCTGGTAAAGGACCACTAGAATCCAGCAGCCTGGACCCCTTTCTTTGTGGTCAGGAAAGGCGGGAAAAGGGGTGCAAGACTGCTATATCAGTAAGTGTAACTAATCCAATAAGCAGAGGTCCATGGGTGGTTGCGCACCATGGAAAGGAATAAGCATTAGGACCATAGAGGATGCTCTAGGACTAATGCTCATTGGAAAATGACTAGGGGTGCTGGCATCCCTATGTTCTGAGAAAATAGGCAGCCATCATAGCACCGGCTGGCCATCAAAACACCAGATGGCCGGGGTGTGGCGTAGGAGTAGGGCCATAAAAACACCAGATGGTCAGGGAGTGCCCCGATATTCCCGGAACTAAAAAGAGAAAAACATTTCCAGGAAGTACCCTTCCCGCGCGTAGACCCCTAACCAACCAGCGTGAGACAGCTAGCTCAGGCCATAGTTAAAGCCAATCACCCACTCCCAAACCCCGCGCCTAAACCTGTTTGAATTTGTAAACCAATCAGTTTGCTTCGTGCTCACCCTGTTTGTACTTGTTTGAAATGTGTGAACCAATCAGTTTACTCACCCTGTTTGAGTTTGTGGTTTTTGCCTTTATAAGCAGCCTGTAACAGACACTCGGGGTCTCTTGGCCACGAGTGCTGAGGGACCCTAGCGCGCTAGTAATAAATTGTACCTCTTTGCTGTGATCTCCGCGTCGAGTGGTCTCTGACGGCGACCCCGTCCTGAGATTGGAATCTAGAGAAAGGTTCCAACAGTTCTTTTTTCAGATGGGAAATGTTCCCCCCAAGGCAAAAACACCCCTAAGATGTATTCTGGAGAATTGAGACCAATTTGACCCTCAGACACTAAGAAAGAAATGACATATTCTTCTGCAGTACCTCCTGGCCATGATATCCTCTTCAAGGGGGAGAAACCTGGCCTCCTGAGGGAAGTATAAATTATAACACCATCTTACAGCTAGACCTCTTTTGTAGAAAAGAAGGCAAATGGAGGGAAGTGCCATATGTACAAACTCCTTTCATTAAGAGACAACTCGCAATTATGTAAAAAGTGTGATTTATGACCTACAGGTAGCCCTCAGAGTCTACCTCCCTACGCCAGCATCCCCCCGACTGCTTTCCCAACTAATAAGGACCCCCCACTTCAACCCAAATGGTCCAAAAGAAGATAGACAAAGGGGTAAACAATGAACCAAAGAGTGCCAATATTCCCCAATTATGCCCTCTCCAAGCAGTGGAAGGAGGAGAATTCAGCCCAGCCAGAGTGCATGTACCTTTTTCTCTCTCAGACTTAAAGCACATTAAAATAGACCTAGGTAAATTCTCAGATAACCCTGATGGCTATATTGATGTTTTACAAGGGTTAGGACAATCCTTTGATCTGACATGGAGAGATATAATGTTACTGCTAGATCAGACACTAACCCCAAATGAGAGAAGTGCCACCATAACTGCAGCCCGAGAGTTTGGTGATCTCTGGTATCTCAGTCAGTTCAATGACAGGATGACAACAGAGGAAAGAGAGTGATTCCCCACAGGCCAGCAGGCAGTTCCCAGTGTAGACCCTCATTGGGACACAGAATCAGAACATGGAAATTGGCATCGCAGACATTTGCTAACTTGCGTGCTAGAAGGACTAAGGAAAACTAGAAAGAAGCCTATGAATTATTCAATGATGTCCACTATAACACAGAGAAAGGAAGAAAATCCTACTGCCTTTCTGGAGAGACTAACGGAGGCATTGATGAAGCATACCTCCCTGTCACCTGACTCTGTTGAAGGCCAACTAATCTTAAAAGATAAGTTTATCACTCAGTCAGCTGCAGACGAAAGAAAAAAACTTCAAAAGTCCCCCTTAGGCCCAGAGCAAACTTAAAAACCCTATTGAACTTGGGAACCTCAGTTTTTTATAATAGAAATCAGGAGGAACAGGCGCAACAGGAAAAACGGGATTAACAAAAAGGCCACCTTAGTCATGGCCCTCAGGTGAGTGGACTTTGAAGGCTCTGGAAATGGGAAAAGCTGGGCAAATAGAATGCCTAATAGGGCTCGCTTTCAGTGCGATCTACAAGGACACTTTAAAAAAGATTGTCCAAGTATAAATAAGTTGCCCCCTTGTCCATGCCCTTTATGTCAGGGGAATCACTGGAAGGCCCACTGCCCCAGGAGACGAAGGTCCTCTTAGTCAGAAGCCACTAACCAGATTGATCCAGCAGAGCAGGACTGAGGGTGCCTGGGGCAAGCGCCAGCCCATGCCAATCACCCTCACAGAGCCCCAGGTATGCTTGACCATTGAGGGCCAGGAGGTTAACTATCTCCTGGACACTGGTGTGGCCTTCTCAGTCTTACTCTCCTGTCCCGGACAACTGTCCTCCAGATCTGTCACTATCCGAGGGGTCCTAGGACAGCCAGTCACTGGATACTTCTCCCAGGCACTAAGTTGTGACTGGGGAACTTTATTCTTTTCGCATGCTTTTCTAATTATGCCTGAAAGCCCCACTCCCTTGTTAGGAAGAGACATTCTAGCAAAAGCAGGGGCCATTATACACCTGAACATAGGAGAAGGAACACTGTTTGTTTTCCCCTGCTTGAGGAAGGAATTAATCCTGAAGTCTGGGCAACAGAAGGACAATATGGACAAGCAAAGAATGCCCGTCCTGTTCAAATTAAACTAAAGAATTCCACCTCCTTTCCCTACCAAAGGCAGTACCCCCTTAGACCCAAGGCCCAACAAGGACTCCAAAAATTGTTAAGGACCTAAAAGCCCAAGGCCTAGTAAAACCATGCAGTAGCCCCTGCGAGTCTCTAATTTTAGGAGTACAGAAACCCAACGGACAGTGGAGGTTAGTGCAAGATCTCAGGATTATCAATGAGGCCATTGCTCCTCTATACCCAGCTGTACCTAACCTTTATACTCTGCTTTCCCAAATACCAAAGGAAGCAGAGTGGTTTCCAGTCCTGGACCTTAAGGATGCCTTTTTCTGCATCCCTGTACATCCTGACTCTCAATTCTTGTTTGCCTTTGAAGATCCTTCAAACCCAACGTCTCAACTCACCTGGACTGTTTTGCCCCAAGGGTTCAGAGATAGCCCCCATCTATTTGGCCAGGCATTAGCCAAGACTTGAGCCAGTTCTCATACCTGGATTCTCTTGTCCTTCGGTATGTGGATGATTTACTTTTAGCTGCCTGTTCAGAAACCTTGTGCCATCAAGCCACCCAAACACTCTTAAATTTCCTTGCCTCCTGTGGGTAAGGGGTTTCCAAACCAAAGGCACAGCTCTGCTCACAGCGGGTTAAATACTTAGGGCTAAAATTATCCAAAGGCACCAGGGCCCTCTGTGAGGAATGTATCCAGGCTATACTGGCTTATTCTCATCCCAAAACCCTAAAGCAACTAAGAGCGTTCCTTGGCATAACAGGCTTCTGCCAAATATGGATTCCCAGGTACAGTGAAATAGCCAGGCCATTATATACACGAATTAAGGAAACTCAAAAAGCCAACACCCATTTAGTAAGATGGACTCCTGAAGTAGAAGCAGCTTTCCAGGCCCTAAAGAAAGCCCTAATCCAAACCCCAGTGTTAAGCTTGTCAATGGGGCAAGACTTTTCTTTATATGTCACAGAAAAAAACAGGAATAGCTCTAGGAGTCCTTACACAGGTCTGAGGGACCAGCTTGCAACCCATGGCATACCTGAGTAAGGAAATTGATGTAGTGGCAAAGGATTGGCCTCACTATTTACAGGTAGTGGCAGCAGTAGCAGTCTTAGTATCTGAAGCAGTTAAAATAATACAAGGAAGAACTCTTACTGTGTGGATATCTCATGATGTGAATGGCATACTGACTGCTAAAGGAGATTTGTGGCTGTCAGACAACCGTTTACCTAAACATCAGGCTCTATTACTTGAAGGGCCAGTGCTGGGACTGCGTACTTGTGCAACTCTTAACCCAGCCACATTTCTTCCAGACAGTGAAGAAAAGATAGAACATAACTGTCAACAAGTAATTGCTCAAGCCTATGCCACTCGAGGGTACCTTCTAGAGCTTCCCTTGACTGATCCTTACCTCAACTTGTATACTGATGGAAGTTCCTTTGTAGAAAAAGGACTTTGAAAAGCAGGGTATGCAGTGGTCAGTGATAATGGAATACTTGAAAGTAATCCCCTCACTCCAGGAACTAGTGCTCAGCTGGCAGAACTAATAGCCCTCAATCAGGCACTAAAATTAGGAGAAGGAAAAAGGGAGAAGACTCTAAGTATGCTTACCTAGTCCTCCATGCCCACACAGCAATATGGAGAGAAAGGGAATTCCTTACTTCTGAGGGAATACCTATCAAACAACAGGAAGCCATTAGGAGATTATTATTGGCTGTACAGAAACCTAAAGAGGTGGCAGTCTTACACTGCTGGGGTCATCAGAAAGGAAAGGAAAGGGAAATAAAAGAGAATCACCAAGCGGATATTAAAGCAAAAACAGCCTCAAGGCAGGACGCTCCATTAGAAATGCTTATAGAAGGACCCCTAGCATGGGGTAATCCCCTCCGGGAAACCAAGCCCCAGTACTCAGCAGAAGAAATAGGATGGGGAAACTCATGAGGACATAGTTTCCTCCCCTCAGGAAGGCTAGCCACCAAAGAAGGAAAAATACTCCTGCCTGCAGCTAACCAGTGAAAATTACTTAAAACCCTTCACCAAACTTTTCAGTTAGGCATTGATAGCACCCATCAGATGGCCAAATCATTATTTACAGGACCAGGCCTTTTCGAAACTATCAAGCAGATAGTCAAGGCCTATGAAGTGTGCCAAAGAAATAATCCCCTGCACTGCAGGCCATACATTTCAATTCTTGTATCTGTAACCTCCTTGTTAAGTTTGTCTCTTCCAGAACTGAAGATGTAAAACTACAAATGGTTCTTCAAATGGAGCCCCAGATGCAGTCCATGACTAAGATCTACCATGGACCCCTGGACTGGCCTGCTAGCCCATGCTCCAATGTTGATGACATCGAAGGCACCCCTCCTGAGGAAATCTCAACTGCATGACCCCTACTACACCCCAATTCAACAGGAAGCAGTTAGAGCAGTTGTCAGCCAACCTCCCCAAAAGCACTTGGGTTTTCCTCTTGAGAGGGGGCACTGAGAGACAGGACTAGCTGGATTTCCTAGGCCAACTAAGAATCCCTAAGCCCAGCTGGGAAGGTGACCGCATCCGCCTTTAAACACGGGGCTTGCAACTTAGCTCACACCCGACCAATCAGGTAATAAAGAGAGCTCACTAAAATGCTAATTAGGCAAAAACAGGAGGTAAAGAAATAGCCAATCATCTACCTGAGAGCACAGCAGGATGGACAATGATTGGGATATAAACCCTGGCATTTGAGCCGGCCATGGTAACCCCCTTTGGGTCCCCCCCCATTTTATGGGAGCTCTGTTTTCACTCTATTAAATCTTGCAACTGCACACTCTTCTGGCCCGTGTTTGTTACGGCTCGAGCTGAGCTTTCGCTCACCATCCACCAGTGCTGCTTGTCGCTGTTGCAGACCCACCACTGACTTCCACCCCTCCGGATCCAACAGGGTGTCTGCTGTGCTCCTGATCCAGTGAGGCACCCATTGCTGTGCTGGACTGGGCTAAAGGCTTGCCATTGTTCCTGCATGGCTAAGTGCCCAGGTTCATCCTAATTGAGCTGAACACTAGTCACTGGGTTCCACGGTTCTCTTCTGTGACCCATGGCTTCTTTTTTTTTTTTTTTTTTGAGATGGAGTCTTGCTCTGTTGCCCAGGCTGGAATGCAGTGATGCCATCTCAGCTTACTGCAAGCTCTGCCTCCTGGGTTCATGCCATACTCCTGCCTCAGCCTCCCAAGTAGCTGGGACTGAAGGTGCCCACCACCACGCCTGGCTAATTTCTTTTCATATTTTTAGTAGAGACAGGATTTCACCATGTTAGCCAGGAAGGTCTAGATCTCCTGACCTCATGATCCACCTGCCTTGGCCTCCCAAAGTGTTAGGATTACAGGTGTGAGCCACCACGCCTGGCCTGACCCACAGCTTCTAATAGAGCTATAAGACTCACCACATGGCCCAAGATTCCATTCCTTGGAATCCATGAGGCCATGAATCCCAGGTCAGAGAACAAGAGGCTTGCCGCCATCTTGGAAGTGGCCCACAACCATCTTGGGAGCTCTGGGAGCAAGGACCCCCTGGTAACACTGTCATATCAGGAGAGAGGCCGTTGCTTTTCTGATTCTGCAGTTTTATTGCCCAATATCCCCAGAGTTTGCCTCCTACCTAGAATCTTCCCACAGCTACCTGTGAACCACACCTGTAGCTGACTGCTGCTCCCAGGGGGCGAATTATCCCAACAAAACTTAGGAGTGCCTTTGTTTGACAATGTGTTTAACTAGATTTGGGATGCAATATCACATATAAAGATTTTGCAGCCACTCTACATATCCCTATTATATTAAATTCTTATTGTTTTGTTGTTCTTATATGACTGAATTTCCCTATTAGGGTGTCTTCTCTATTCCTAGTAACTTGGAAAGCAGTAACTTCTCAACAAATATTTGTGAAAAAAATGAAAGAATGAAAAACAAAGTATGGTGAGGGCACATTTTTATGGCTTTTGCCCCTTCATTTTTTTTGTACATAAATAAGATAAAATAAAACCATTTAAAACAATTTCAAAACATTAATAGACATACACTCTTCAGTATATGAAAATTTACTGACATATTATTGAGTAAAGCAAGCATATCCAGGCATCAACTATACCCAGAGTAACATCTCATTAGGGTAAAGTAACATATATATATATATGCAAACAGAGATGTCTAGAAAACTGTTCACCAAAACTAACAGGGATATCTAGGGTGGTGGAATTTTAAGTGAGTTTTTCTTTGTGCTTGATTAAAGTTATTTGGGTTTGTTGCAATTATATGCAAAATTTTATTTTAAAAGAAAAGTTATTTACAGAGTTCCACCTCTGGTATGGAAAAGAAAGCTTTGAATATTCAATCAGAAACTATAAATTCTGAATATATAAAAGCAACTACCTGAAAGGTCTGAAGAATAAAAAAATTGTTACTGGTAGAAGGTGTCCAGGTGCTTGGCATCTTGAAGCAAGAATTGGACAAAACACACAAACGAACTGTGGAAAGCAAAAGCAGGGATTTGTTGAGCGTGAAAGTACCCTCCACAGTGCGGGAGTGGGCAAGCATAGAGGCTCAAGAGCCCCACTTACAAAATTTTCTGGGGCTTCAATACTCTAGACGTTTCTGTTGGTTACTTGGCGAATATTTTATGTAAATGAAGAGAGTGAAGTGAAATCACAGAGTCTTTTACTCAGAATGTGCCCTATTGTAAATAGAGAGGATGTTACTTGGTGTGTGTGGTCTATGTAAATGGAGAGGATGAATGTGAAGTTACAAAGCCATTCACATTCCTGTCATTGCTGAAGTGCTTTCATATGATTTAGTTCTAGGAAGTCAGCATGGATCAACCTTATGTTCCCTGCTGCCAGACCCTATTCTCCTGCCTCAAAATGACAACAGATTTTGAAAGAGTAACAAAATATGAAAGAAGTTATCAGCACAATGTAAGCTTCCCATTTTTGTGGCTTTGTCCTGAGGGAAGGCCATGAATATAGTATAATTCGGGGTTGCTAAAACTTCACTGAAAAGCACATTGCCTTTCTGGCCTGGGAAAGACCCAGGTGGCAGCAGCCACTTGGAAGTGAAGGTGAATCTGGGAGAGGAGAGCGTTAGAGAGGTGAGAATTTGTTCATTTGTTCTGTTGTAAACTCTGCCAGTCTCTGGCTAACATGCAACGTGTGGGCAGGACAGGCTCAGGGCTAAGGAAGTAAACAGATATGTGAGTCACTATCCATTGCAGGTAAGAACAAGTTTGCAGTTGCAGATATAATATATATATATATATATATATATATATATATATATATATATATATATATATAATACAGCAGAACCCAGAGTCTCCATGGCACAATGTCCAGGATTTGCTCTCAAATTACTCAAAATATGAACAGAAACATAAACTCATTCTTTAGGGAAAAAAACTTACCAAGAAAAGGCCAGTCCAGGTGATGTCAGCAATATGGTGGAGCAGGAAACACAAGCCTTCATTTTCCAAAAAAACCAATAGTTAGACAGCTATGCACAAATTAAAATGGGCTTGGGAGGGTTTAAAGGTCTGATTAGAGCCTGAAACAAGGCAGTAGAGTAAAAAATGGAGAAAGGGCTGCTGGGGAGATCAGATTAATGGAGATTGCTGTAGATGGCTGGAAAAGAGAAGGGCAGAGGCTACCAGTGTCAGCCACATGGTGGGTGCCACAGAGGTCCCTGTGGCTGACTCTGCAGAAGACAATGACAACTTTTGCCACTGAGGCAACCAACAACTATCACTGACACAGACACCCCAGAGAAGAAGGCATTGCTTCCTCTGAATGTTTCTTGCTGTGCCCTCCCAGAAGGAGCCACTATTGTGTCACCTCAGGACCAAGGCCACCACCTCCTGAACGCTGCATGTGCCCTGGTATCTGAAGCTGAAGCTGTTCCACTCACACCCATGCTCCAGGTCCTAGCTCCATGGCCACACCATGCACAACCACACCTCAGACACCAGAGCTGCTGCCCTGTGAACCAGCCCCACTCGTGTCCCTCAGGAGGGACCTGTGCCCTACACTGCCACTCCCGAGCACTTAGGTCTTGGACATAAGAACCACTGCCCCACAGTGGGGTGTCCCATCTCAGGCCCTGCAGCTTCACTGATCTGCATGTGCTTGTGCTTCACATAAAGTGAGGCATCAAAACCAGAAAATGTACATGTTGGGGGCAAAAAGGAAGACTGTTTGCATGCAATTGAAGTTAAGTTGTTATCAGCTTAAAAGAGACTGTTATTACTAAGATATTATACATCAGCTTCCTGGTAACCACTGTGAACCCCGAAAATTTGAGACAGGTCTCAGTTAATTTAGAGTTTATTTTGCCAAGGTTGAGGACATGCCCATGACACAGCCTCAGGAGGTCCTGACATGTGCCCAGGTGGTTGGAGCACAGCTTAGTTTTATACATTTTAGGGAGACATGAGACATCAATCAATATGTGTAAGAAGTACATTGGTTCAGTCTGGAAATGTGGGATGACTTAAAGCAAAGGCAGGAAGACTCAAAGGGAGGAAGGGGCTTGCTTCTAGGTCACAGATAGGTGAGGTTGCATTCTTTTGAGTTTCTGATTAGCCTTTCCAAAGGAGGCAAATCAGATATGCAACTATCTCAGTGAGCAGAGGTGTGACTTTGAATAGAATGAGAGGCAGGTTTGCTCTAAGCAGCTCCCAACTTGACTTTTTCCTTTAACTTAGTGATTTGGGGTCCCCAAGATTTATTTTCCTTTCACACCACAATGCAAAAACCTGTAGTTGATACACAAAAGATAGAGAGAAAGGAGTCAAAGCTTATCACTGCAGAAAATCATCAAACCAAAAGGAAAACAGCAAGAGAGAAAACAGGCAGAAGAAATCTATAAAACAGCCAGGAAACAACACAATGTCAATATAATCGTCCTCAGGTTTTCATGGAGGATGCATTCTAAGACCACCAGTGAATGCCTGAAATCCTGGAAAATCCTGGAGCCAACTAAACACATTTCTGTTCCTCTCTTCCACCCACAAATTTAATGCCTTTTTCATCTTAACTAAGCACTTGTAATACTTATCACTGTGGCCACAACTTTTGCAGTTTGAGGTGAGACAGCAAAACTAGCACAAATGTTTTTTCCTTCTTCACAATTTCATGACGAGAAGTGTGTAAATAAATGAAAATGACCGAGGCAAGTTTTAATCATTTTAGGAGGTTTGTTTGCCATTGTTGAGGAAGTGCACCTGGGAGGTAGGTCTATGTCTTTTTCCAAGGATTATTTTGAGGGCTTCAATATTTAAATGGGAAGGGGCAGATATTAGGAGAGAAATAATTTTTGAAGTATTGGTGGATAGAGAGAGAGAACGGTTGCATCTTTTGGAGTCTTTGATCAGACTTTTACTGAATACACAATTTTCATGTGAGATAGAGGCAGAGGAAATAGTCACTTATGCCTTCATCTGGCCCAGCGAAGCTGCATTTTTACATAAGCTAACACAGACAATAGGGCAGAAGAAGTAACCAGATATGCATTTGTCTCAGGTGAGCAGAAGGATGATTTTGAGTTCTGTCCTTTGTCCCACACCTGTGAAGATAAGCATCAACTTACATTGCCAGGGTGAAATTCAACAGAACTGTTGCAGAATAAAGATCTTGGGGCCTACAAGGAAATTCCTGGTGGGCAAATTGTGAGGGAGGTATGTAGCTTTTAATCTTTATAGTCATCTTATTTAGGAACCAAAAGGGAGGCAGGTTTGCATGACCCAGTTCCCAACTTGACTTTTCTCTTTGGCTTTGTGAGTTTGGGGTCCCAAGATTTATTTTCCTTTCACAAAAGATTGTATGCAGAGGTTGCTAAGATTTCTTACCATAGATCTTAGCAACCTCAGCATACAATATTTTTTCCTCAGGAAGTTGAGAACTTTCTCACCTATTCACTTAAAGAAAAGATTTTAAGGCTTCTCTTTGGCATCTCTGAATTGCCAGCATCACTGCTCTCACAGTTTGGTGCCATTATTAAGTAAAATACAGGTTGCTTAAACATAAGCACTATGATATCATGACAGCTTATCTGATAACCAAGATGGCTACTAAGGAACTAACCAGTGGGTAGTGTATGGATTCACTGGACCTGCTGTAGCATGGATACATTGGACAAATGGATGATTCTCCTCCTGGGCAGGATGGTGCAAGATTTCATCACACTACCCAGAACAGCACACAATTTACAACTTAAAACATGTTTATTTTAAGAATTTCCCACTTAATATTTTCAGACTGCAGTTGACCATGCATAACTGAAACAGTGAAAACAAAACCACTAATTAGGGGGACTAATATAGTAAGTTATTAACTATTGATAATCACCTTGAATTTAAATGGATTAAATTTGCTAATCAAAGACATTGAGTGATAGAATGAATTTTTTAAAGACTCAACTATATGCTGTTTGTAAGGGGCTTACTTTACCCTTGAGGACACATATATACTGAAAGTTAAGGAATGGAAAAGATATTCCATGCACATGGAAACCAAAAAGGAGCAAGGGTTGCTATACTTAGATCAGACAAACTAGACTATAAGTTGAAAACTGTCATAAGATACAAAGAAGGGCATTGTATAATAATAAAGCAGTAAATTCATTAAGAAGGTATAACAATTGTAAATATATATGCACCATACATCTATATAAATTAAGAACCTAAATATATAAAGCAAATATTAGTAATTCTGAAGGAAGAGACAGACAACAACATAATAATAGTAGAAAATTTCAGTACCACTCTGAACAATGGGTAGATTATCCAGAATGATATGGTTTGGCTGCATCCCCACCCAAATCTCACCGTGCATTGTAATAATCCCCATGTGTCAAGAGTGGAGCCAGGTGGAGATCATTAAATCATGGAAGCGGTTTCCCCCATACTATTCTCGTGGTAGTGAGTAAGTCTCATGAGATCTGATGATTTTATAAATGGGAGTTTCCCTGTACCAGCTCTCTTGCCTGCACCATGTAAAACATGATTTGTTCCTCATTCACATTCTGCCGTGATTGTGAAGCCTTCCCAGCCATGTGGAGCTGTGAGTGAATGAAACCTCTTTCCTTTATAAATTCCCAGTCTCAGGTATGTCTTTCTTAGCAGCACGAGAACAGAATAATACACAGACAAAATTTAATAAGGAAATATTGGATTTCAGATATACTTTAGACTAAATAGACCTAATGGACATACACAGAATATTCCAAACAATGACAACAGACTACACATTCTTCTCAAGCTCATGTAAAATACTTTCCAGGATAGAGTATATATTAGACCATAAAACAAGTCTAAAATTTAAGAAGACTGAAATCATATCAAGCATCTTTTCTGACCACATTGGAACGAAACCAGAAATCAGTAACAGGAGAAAAAAAGAGAAATCCATGAATATGTGAAATGAAACAACACACTCCCAAACAACCAATAAATGAAAGAAGAGTCAGAAAGTAAATTTTAACATGCCTTGAGACAAATAAAAACGGAAATCCAACATTCCAAGTCTTATAGAATGCAGTGAAAACAGTGTGAGATTTTTATTGTGATAAACATCTACATTTAAAAAAATCACAAATAAACAACTTAATGATATATCACAAGGAATAGAAAAAGGAGAACAAACTAAGCCCAAATTAATAGAAAAAATGAAGCAACAAAGATTATTAATAAAGAGCAGAAATAAATGAGACTAGAAAAATGATTTTAAAAATCAATGAAATTAACAGTTGGATTTTTAAAAAGATAAAATTACAAACTTCATCTCAATTAATTAAGAAAAAAGAAGATTTAAATAAATAAAATCAGAAATAAAAGAAGAGGCATTACAACTAATACCACAATAGTACAGAAGTTCATAAGAGATTACATAAAAATATATGCCAATGAATTGAATAAACTAAAATAAATTGTCAATTTTTTAGAAACAGACAACCTATCAAGACAGAATCATAGAAAATAGAAAATATGAACACACCAATAATGAGTAAGAAGATGAATCAGTAATCAAAAGTCTCCCATCAAAATATATAAATAAATGAATGAATAATAAAAAAAAGAGCTCAGGACCTAGTGGTTCCACTGGGGAAGTCTACCAAACATTTTAAATGAGAATTACTACCAATTTTTCTAAAACTCTCCCCCAAAATTGAAGAGGATGGACCACTCCCAAACTTATTTTACAAGGTCAGCATTACCCTGATTCAAAAGCCAGACAAGGACACCATAAGAAAAGAAAATACAGGCCAATATCCCTGATAAACAAAGAAGCAAAAATCTTCAACAAAATGTTAGCAAATCTTATTTCACAACACATTAAAGTATTATACATCCCAAGCATTTATCCTTGGGATGTAAGAATGGTTTGACATATGCAGATAAATAAATGTGATACATCCTGTTAACAGAATGAAAAGAGACAAAAACCACATGATCATCTCAATAGTTACAGAGAAAATATTTGACAAAATTCAACATACTTTCATGATACAAACTCTCAATAAGTTACATAAAGGCCTTACATGGAAGCCCACAGCTACCATCATATTGATTAGTGAAATGCGGAAACCTTTTTCTTTAAGATTAGAGAAAAGAGGAGAATGCCTACTATCACCACTTCTATTCAGCAGCATACTGGAAGTCCTAGCCAGAACAATTAGGCAAAAAAAAAAAAAAAAAAAAAAAAAGAAATAGGCAACCAGGCCAGGAGTGGTGGCTCACACCTGTAATCCCAGCACTTTGGGAGGCTGAGGCAGGCAAATCACCTGAGGTCAGGAGTTTGAGACCAGCCTTACCAACATGGAGAAACCCCATCTCTACTAAAAATACAAAATTAGCTGGGTGTGGTGGTGCATGTCTGTAATCCCAGCTACTTGGGAGGCTGAGGCAGGAGAATCACTTGAACCCGGGAGGCAGAGGTTGCAGTGAGCCAAGATAACACCATTGCACTCTAGCCCACAACAAAAGTGAAACTCCATCTAAAAAAAACCAAAACAAAAAACAAAAAGAGGCAACAAAGAGAAAAAGAACTAAAAGTGTCTGCTTGGAGATGACAAGAACTTATATATACAAGCATACCTCAGAGATATTGCAGGTTTGTCTTCAGTCCCCTACAGTAAGGACATGTCATAATAAAGTGAGTTACACAAACTTTTTTGTTTCCCAGTGCATATAAATGTTATGTTTACATTATCCTGTGGTCTATTAAGTGTGCAATACCATTATGTCTAAAACAATGTACATCCCTTAATTAAAATACTTTATTGCCAAGAAATGCTGATACAGGTACATGAAGTGAGCACTTGCTGTTGGGAAAACAGTGCTAATAGACTTGCTCAATACAGGATCGCAACATGCCTGCAATTTGCAAAAACAAACAAACAAAAACCCACATTGTCTGCAAAGCACAATAAAGTGAAACTCAAAAAACAAAGTACACCTGTAGAGAGAGAAAAAAAGATACGACTGTGAACAGACTATTGGACAATAACAAAAGGTCTAAAATAATTAACACGTAGTTGAAGTTTCACCATAACAGAAGAGAGAGAATGAACAAAAAACACTTGAAATAATAGTTGAAGTCTTCTCAAATTGTTGAAAGATAAATTCACTGATTCAAAAATCTCAGCAAAACACCATCAAGATGAATAAAAGAGAAACACAACTAGGCATATCATAATTATAAGGAATTAAGACATTTCGTTAAAAAGAGAACATATTGCCAACATATTTGAACTACAATAGAAATAAATTGTCTTGGAATTTCCTAAAAAACCATGATATTCATGCCACCATAACTATGAACATTCATTCAATTCTAAAATAACCCTTGAGTGCTTCCTCTGGGCCAGGCACTGTGATATGTTCTAGAAATACACAGCTCCTTTGGCTCATTACCTTCCCCACCTGGCAAACATCTATTCATCTTTTGGGTCTCAGCTCAAGCACTCTGTCCTTTGTAAGTCCTTTGCAAACTGCTCCAGATAATTTACCTTTTTCACATCAAGAGTGAAACTGATTAACAGGCTCATATTTTGAGCCAGGGCTTTTGTTCAGCTTGGGAGAGTGATGCAATTAAATGAAAAATGTCAAATATCAAATTTGAAGAAAGCCTTTGTAGCATAAAGGTCAAAAGAAACAAACAGAGAAAAGAAACACAGAGATAACAAAGACACAGGAAAAAATTTTTTTCTATTACATTTAGAAGGTGGTTTTATAATCAGCTATGAAGCTCTAACAGGGGCTTTTGAATGCAGGTTTCTGATAACTTTGGAGATTTTGACATCAGAATAGAGGAAAAACATTCAGGAATTTGAAGAGCTAAAATTTTCATTAATATCAAGCAGGACAGGAATTAACTGCATAAACTGAACCAATAGGAGACTGGAGTGATCCTTTTGGCATTTTGCTTAAAATATTGCCAATCCTTTGTTTTGCTTTTCAGAGTCAAGGAAACTTTTCTTTTGAGCTATTGACAGCTTTTTAACAACTTAGTATACTCCCATGAACAAAATTTGGAGTATATTTGTTTCTCTCTACTTGGTATTCTCCAGAATTTGGAAACTATTTGTGAGTATTCTCAAGTTACGGCAATATACTTATTTATGTAAGTGTAGTAAGAATCTGTCTTCTTTTGTAACAGGACACAATTGGAAAAACTGGTTATTTTACCAAGGCTTTGACTGGAATTGTATTCTTTCCTTTTAGGAATCAAACTTAACTCATAAAGCCAATAAAGCCCTTGGGAAACTGGCCTCCTATTCCATGTACACAGTCCCTGTACAGGTTTTCTGATCTGTGGTAAGTAAAGAATGTCACTTTCTGACAGGCCAGGAACCCCAAGTTATCTTGGAACCTCAAAAGGAGAGGAATTCACCCAACTCGTAGGTATTTGATGGTACAAATCCATGGCTGGGCTTGGCTTTAAAAAAGTCTTATCTCAGATTCCTTCTATGGAACAAAGTTCCATAAAAGCCAGTTTAAAAGGCTGATGTGAAAATAATTATTCTTGCTGCACTTTATACAGATAATCTGACCAATTATAATAAAGCAAATTAGTCCTACCATGATTTGTCTTTTAATAAAAATGGGAAACTGGAGAGATAAAAATTATGTTTCAGAAACTATAGTACACTTCTTGCTAAATTCTAGTCTTGATTGATGTTTTCCAGTTTTTATTATTTTCTATGGTTTAGACTAAATTCTAATTTTTCTGGCTACAGGTCTCCAAAATAATGTTTTCAATTTTTTCCTTTTTCCCCATTTTTCCTGATTGGAAATCACAGAAACCTAAGCTGTGCTTTCATAAAGCCCTGTGAACTGAAGACTAGACAACTTAAACCTCAGAAGAAAACAGCAACAACCTGTTTATATGTGTTACTATTGCATACTATTACATTTCAGCAGGCGCTGCCGCTAAGCTCCTGCAACAGAGAGTGCCGCTGGGAACAAATCGACCTCTCCCACTCCAGTGCTGCACACAGTGCCCCATCACGATGACCCCCTCTCAGCAGGAAGCAGCCAGGAAGATTACAATGCCCCATCTCCCTACGATTCTCATGATAAATAAATATACAAGCATGGTAGAAATCATGTGCAAATTGACAGTGGGGATTGTGGCAGGCCAGGTCTCACTAATGCAGGTGTCCTTCACAACTGTTTCAGTACTGACTGAGTGGTTAAGTTAAATATTAAAAGCTAAAAAAGCCAGTGCCCTTTCACAAAGGCTGGAATGTAACAAAAGCCCACCCAGAGTTTTGCCTAAGCCTTTCATGGGCCTTAAAGCATGACAAAATAAGGAAGGAATTCTGAACAGGACTCGTTTAGGATTAAACAAGTTTTATTATCTGTATTTAATAAATGTATTCATATAATAAATATAAATTTGTTTTAAATGTATTTATAAAGATATTTAAAGCCAAAGAATATAAACTTTTCAATAGTTCAAATCTATATTGTTGCTTTGCTTTTCTGATAGATTGTTCCAGTTTATGGTTTATCATTAAACTATTTACAGGATGCTGTCTCATTTTTAAAACTCATAATCTGAAAGATATTTAATGCTTATTTTTATTAGTTTTTATAACTAGATTCTATGTTTTTCAGTGTACCCCTTGTTTTATAGTATTGTGATTATTCTTAGTTATAAACCCTTGACCTGGACGTTACTGTCTGGGGATTCAACCTCGAGTCCATACCAGGAGTCACGGCCATTTCAGTCACAGGTGCGGTCACAGGCGAAGCTCTCGTGAAGCCGAGCTTCTCCTTCACTGCGATGGTGGGCGAGTTATCAGCAACACCTGGCGGGGTCTTTCTTTTTTTGGTTTTGAGACGGAGTATCACTCTGTCATCCAGGCTGGACTGCAGTGGCGCTATCTCGGCTCACTGCAAGCTCTGCCTCCCAGGTTCATGCCATTCTCCTGCCTCAGCCTCCTGAGTAGCTGGGATTACAGGTGCCCACCACCAGGCCCGGCTAATTTTTTTTGCATTTTTAGCAGAGACGGGGTTTCACCGTGTTAGCCAGGATGGTCTCGATCTCCTGACCTCCTGATCCACCCCTGGCAAGGTCTTTCTTAGCACAATGCTCGTCCAGTCTTGTCACTGGAACTCTGTGTAGCTTTGTTCTGGTCAAAATTGATAGCACATCTCCTTGGGGACTTTTCCAGCATCTGCCACGTGATGGCAGAATAAGCCTAGAAAGATGGCAACCCAGTTAAGTAGTACATCTATGGTGTTTTCCTTTATAGGTAAGCAGTGAACTTAAATCCTGAATTCATAGGTCACCAGATGTTAACGCCAAAGGCGAAATAGCTGCTTGCTAGGAGTTGACCTTATTTTTAACAGGACCAGTAACAACACTCGAATAAGCCATTGGTTTGGTGTTAAGTTAACCAAATAATTCTTTAGGGTGTGTGATATGGCTTGGATTTGTGTCCCCGTCCAAATCTCATGTCAAATTGTAATTCCCAGTGTTGGACGAGGGGCCTGGTGGGAGGCAATTGGATCATGAAGGTGAATTTCCCCCTTGCTGTTGTCATGATAGTGTGTGAGTGCTCACGAGATCTGGTTGTTTAAAAGTGTGTAGCACCTCATGCTTCCCTTTCTTCCTCCTTCTCCAGCCAAGTAAGATGTTCCAGCTTCCCCTTCACCTTCTGACATGATTGTGAGCTTCCTGAGGCCTCCCCCTCAGCATGCTTCCTGTGCAGCCTGAAGAACCATGAGCCAATTAAACCTATTTTCTTTATAAATTGCCCAGTCTCAGGTAGTTCTTTATTGCAATGTGAGAACGGACTAATACACTGTGGTTTAGTCATTCTAGCAGCCCGGGAGCTTGGTGATGATAAAGAGCATAATAATTTAAAGATATCTGTAGGGTTTTAAAGAGCCCCTAAATTAGCCCCGTAGAAACCAAATGGCTTATCTATTGGATTTTACATGTTCTGGAATCCCAAAGGTTAGAATGATAAAATTCAGTAATGATATGATCATCGTTTGAGCATTTGCTTTAGCAAGTGAACGCCCTCCGGCCATCCAGGCATCATACACATCCCTGCTAAACAATAATTCTTAACTTCCGAGGGCACAGCTTCTGTAAAGTCCATGTTTGTCCAGTTCTCAGATCATGTTGGCCTCAGTGGGCTTCTTCGACTTAACTTAGGTGTTTCCCACAAATAACTTTGCTGACAAACAGCACACCTTTGTGTCATTTCCTGAACTATTTGACCCTATAGCAAATGCAGTAGAATTCCAAGGTTTTCAGAGTATTCTTTTGTTCAAATGAGCTTGCTGATGGCATGAAAAATCCACTCAATCATACAACTGGGGGACAGGAATAATCCCATTGAGGACACCCCATTTTCTTTCTTTCTTATTTTCTAAATCTTGGAGGGTTGTTTGTTGCTGAAACAGCGAATAGGAGTTCCTCTGCAGCAGTATCGGGGCTTCAACTTCCGCAGTTCAAACTTTATTAGCCCTTTTTACTTCCTTTAAATGTTTCATCTTGTTAGGTCTGTAATGCAGTCTACAGTGCATTACAGAAATCTGTAAAGACAATGGCAGTGACTCTAGTAAAGCAGCAGTTCGTTTCCCAAGTGATATTTTAGTTCTCATTGATATTAGAAAGCCTCTATTCTTCCAAATTTGGCCCGTGACACGACACACCCCCAATGCATATTAGCCATCAGTTAGACATTCTCCCTTCATAAGACAAAGGCCAATTATGCAGTTTGCATAACAGCTTCGGGTTCTGGCACCTCAGCTGATTTTACATTTGAGAGAACTTAAACCTCCCCATGTGTCTCGCACGAGACCAGTCACTGAGCACTGTTTAGTCAGCATTGGGACCAGGAATATTAGCCAAATCAGACCCAGACTGAGCACCTTGTGCTGTAGCAAAAGGTGGCCAGCATCCGGCAACAGAAAGGTCAGATTCAAACAGTTCCTTCTGCCTGGAGTGCAATTCGACAGACTAGTGCATAACTAGTCTGGCGGTGCACCGGTGAGTATGGTGTCTTACAGACTTGCAAGGACTCGTAAAGTAGCAGTAGCCCTTTGCATTAAGTATAAGCTAAATATCCTAGAGTCCAAGTAAGAGCCTTTGCAGTCCGGAGGCAGCTGCTGTTACAGCTCATCGACACTCTGGTGTCCCCAGAGCAACAGAGAAGGGCCTGTGGTCAGGGCCTGATTCGAAGTAGTCACACCTCTAGCCTCTCCCTTGTTCTCTAACAGAAAAGACGTTTGAAATGTCATCTCAGGTAGGCACCCAGCACAGATGGGGAAACAAGGCTTCCTTAGGATCTAGAAGACTTCTTCAGCTTATTTAGACCACAGTAAAGTTCTGGTGAACTCCTCATGTGACATCGTAGCAAGAGGCTTAGCTTTTTCAGAATAGGAAAGGACCCATAGTCTGAACCCCCAAACAACCCCCAAACTGGCAGAGTTTGTGTATATGTGTTAGATAGTGTGTGCTTAAGATAGGCTGACTTCAGGATAGAACCGGTTTTCATCTGCCAGCCTAAAACAAATGTCCCAAATTCCTGACTTCACTTTGATAATATTGCAATTTATTTAGAGAAGCAAAATTTTTATTAAATTGAAAGTATCTTGTTTGTAAGCACATACAGTGTTAACAGCTATTAATAAATTGCTCACATGTTGAATTAGTATGAATTAAAGGTGGGGAAAAGTTCTTTTAGTTCTCTTGTGAATGTCTAGAAAGTATAGCAGGCAAATCTGAGGATCCGTCACCACAAATGCAGAAGAAAGAAGATTCCAGGGGCACTCAAAGAAGAGCCTGGTACCTCAGTGAAAAGTACAGAAAAGACGCAGAATGCAGCCCTGTACGGAACAATAGGAATCAGAGCAGCCTCAACCTCACGTATTTCTCGCAGAGCTTGTACAAATCTACGGGCAATTTCTTGCCCAGTTTTCATTCTTTTTCCCAGGTAATTTGGGAATATAAAAAGGAAAATGCCCTCTCTTGACTATGCTCTGTTTTTCTAACTCTCTGAGTTTTTTATTCCTTATATTTGAGCTAGAATGAGAGGATGTTGATTTACACATGTCCATAATGTTTTTGTTTTGTTTTAAGCTGTGAAAAGGGGATGATTTCCATCTATTTGTGCTGCTATAACCAAACACCTGAGCCTTGGTAATTTATAAATAGTAGGAATTTATTTCTCACAGTCCTGGAGACTGGGAGCCTGAGATCAAGCCTTGGCAAGGTCAGAACCTGGTGAAACTGGTCTCTGCTTCCAAGGTGGCACCGCGACAAGCGCTGTGTCCTCAGAGGGGACGAGTGCTTCATCCTCACATGGTGGTAGGGCCAGAAGGGCAAAAAGGTGGAATGCTGTGAGAAGCTTCTTTCACAAGGGCCTTAATTGTATCGCGAGGGAGGAGCCTTATCACCTCATCACCTCCTAAAGGTCCCGCCCCTTAAAACCTCGACATCGGAAATGAAGCTTCAACACACATTTTGAAGGGGACACAAACATTCAAACCAGAGCAGGAATCAATTTCTTTTACTAACCCATATTATTTGTTCCTTGAGCCCTTCTAATTTGAGATGCTTTTATTTTATTTTAATTTTTAAAATAAATTTTATTGTATATATTTAAGATGTAAAACATGATGCTTTAAGATACATATATATATACACATATACAGTAAAATGGTTATTATAGTGAAGCAGATTAACACATCCATCATCTCACATAGTTACCCATTTTTGTTTTTGTTTTTGTTTTGTGGTAATAGCAACTAAAATCTACTCATTTATCAGGAATTCCAAATACAGCACAATTTTTTTTAACACTAGTCCTCATGTTGTACATGAGATCTCTGGACTTGTTTATCCCACGCACCTGCTACTTTGTACCTTCTGACCTATATCTTCCCATCCCCCACCCTCTCCAGTCACCCCTGGTAACCCTGTTTTATTCACTGTCTTTGTTTACCTGTTTTTTTAAAAGATTCAATATGTAAGTGAGATCATGGAATATTTTTCATTCTTTGTCTGGCTTATTTCACTTTGCATAGTGTCCTCCAGGTTCATGCATGTTGTGGCAAATGGCAAGATCTCCTTCTTTTTAAAGGCTGAATCACAGCAAAGCTTCTTCACAGCAAAGAACACAATCAACAAAATAAAATGGCAACCTACAGATTTGGAAACAAAATCTAATATTTATAAAGAACTCATACAATTCCATATTAAAAAAACAAACAACCGAATTAAAAAAATGGACAAGGGACCTACATAGCCACTTCTCCAAAGAAGACATTAAAAGTGGCCAACAGGTATATGAAAATGTGCTCAATGTTATCAGTCACCAGGAAAATGTGAATTAAAGCCACTATGAAATGTCTCACCTCTGTAAGCATGGCTACTATCAAAAAGTCAGGAGATAATAAGTGTTGGTGAGGGTATGTAGAAAAGGGGATGCTTGTACTCTGTTAGTGGAAATGTAGATTGCCACAGCCATTATGCAAAACAGTATGGAGGCTCCTAAGGAAATTTTAAAAAGAACTACATTATGGCCCAGCAATCTCTCCTCTGGGCATATAGTCAAAGAAAGTGACCTTGTGAAAATGTCGGCAGTCTCAGTTCATTGCAGCATTATTCACAATAGTCAAGATATGGGAAAAACCTAAGTATCTATTTGATGAACAAATAGATAATGATAGTTCTTTTATTTTAGAAAGTGCTTATTTACCAACTCCTTGCCTCCTGGGAGCTCTGAAAACACTCCATCTACAGTATGGAGAATCTACTTGTTGAGAAACCTCAGAGAAACCTCAGAGAAACCTCAGAGAAAGAACAGGGAGAAGGTTGTCTAGAGGTACCTAAAAGTTGGATGTTTTCCTAGGTTGACGTAAAATGATAACTGTCTGTAGAAATTGTGGAGTGTGTGCCTTCAGTGTTCACAAGAAAGATCAGGACAAGCTTAAAGTGGGAAAAGAAAGAGACACATAAATGCCTCCCACCCTCAGCTCTGAGGTTACTTTCCACAATTTTCCAATTACTTTTTGTCCAATTTCCTTAGGCAAAAATCTCTTGGAGATGACGGTAAAGCTTTAGAGTTAGCTTGTATCTCTCAACTCTTCTTGACCCTCATTTAGCATTCATTTTTCCTCCACTGTCCTGATTTCTTACAACAGTAACATATTGACTTTCCATTACGGGGTTCTTTCTTGTCTGTTGGTGGCCCCAGATAAGGGTTTATTCCCTTTGTGAATAATTCTAACTGGGAAATCTTAAGGGCTATTTTTTTGTCTTCTTTATCTTTCTCCATATTTTTCCAAACTTGGGCTACTTCCCTCAAAACGTGAGAAACTATTCTTGCCACCCAACTACATTTTCCCTTATTTGATTTCTTGAATTCTCTGCAACAAAGCTGCCACAGAAGTGGAGAGGATCAGGAGCCCAGACCCCCGAGACATGCCTTGGACTTAGGAAAGGTGAACAGCTGGTGAAAACTCATGGGCCTCATGTGGCTAAGAAGTGTGGCACTGTGGCTTCTCCCAGTCCACCTTCAGTGGAGAGGCTTCAGGAACTGCCCTCGGTGGCCCCTCATGCTGAGCATTCCAGGCACAGCAAGCAGCCTGAGTTGTTGGAGCAGCAAGCAGTTATCCTCCTGGAGCCCGGCATGGCAGAGTGAAGCACGCCTTCCAGGAGAGGGACCCGCTGACAGCATTCCAGACTTTTCAGAACATTTTACCATTACAGCCAACAGCAAACCACACAGGGCCTTTCAGCCACATTACCAATTTTACTCAATGGTAACTCAAAACTTCTAGTGAGAGTTTGGGATTTTCCTTGGGAACCCAATTCCATTGAACCAAAGTAGTTGAAGAAACACTTTTTAGCAAATAGTCTCTTATTTGATTAAAGATGGCTACAAATACTCCAAGAAATGTGCCCAGTGGAGGGCTTAGTTGAGGGATCCCATCCTTATCACCAAATTGTTGGGAGGAAGAAAAGGGAAATCTCTACCCAGAGGAACATGCCACTTTATGTAGAATAACCTTTTTTCTTTTTAGTAGACTATTAGTCCATGCTCACATTGCTATAAAGAAATACCTGAAACTGGGTAATTTATAAAGAAGATTTTTTTTCTTTTTTTTGAAACAGTCTAGCTGTGTTGCCCAGGCTGGAGTGCAGTGGTGTGATCTCAGCATCATAGCTCACCTCAGCCTTCACTTCCCAGGTTCAAGAGATTCTCATGCCTCAGCCACTCAAATAGCTAAAGGTGTGCGCCACTACACCTGGTTAATTTTCGTGTTTTTAGTAGAGACGGGGTTTTGCCATGATGTCCAGGCTGGTCTTGAACTCCTGGCCTCAAGTGATTCGCCTGCCTCAGCCTCCCAAAGTGCTGGGATTACAGGTGTGAGCCACCACACCCAGTCTATAAAGAAGAGATTTAATTGGCTCACGGTTCTGCAGGCTGTACAGGAAGCACAGTGGCATTTGGGGAGGACTCAAGAAGCTTCTAGTCATGGCAGAAGTGAAGAGGAAGCAGGCACATCTACATGGCAGAGCAGGAGGAAGGGAGGAGGGTGCTAAACACTTTTAAATAACCAGATCTCATGAGAACTCACTCACTGTACAGTACCAAGGGGATGTACTAAACCATTCATGAGAACGCTGTCCCCATGATCTGATCACCTTCCACCAGGCCCTACCTCCAACACTGGGGATTACAATTCAACGTGAGTTTTGGGTGGGGACAGAGATTCAAACCATATCAGTAGGCTTTATTTCTTAGAGCAGTTTTAGGTTCACAGCAAAATTGAGCAGAAGGTACAGAGATGTCCCATATACTCTTAGCCCCACCTGTGTGTAACACTCCCACCCCCATTATCAACATCACCCACTAGAGTGGTGCATTGTTTTACAATTGATGAGCCTGCATTGCCACCTCATTAATCACCTAAAGTCCATAGTTTATATTAGTGCTCATTCTTGTTACTGTGTATTCTATGTGTTTTGACACATGTACAATGACACGTTTCCACCATCACAGCATCATATAGAATAGTTTCACTGCCCTAAAAATCCTCTGCGCTCTGCCTATTCATCCCAGCCTTCACCCAATTTCTAGAAACCACTGATATTTTCACTGTCTCCATAGTTTTGCATTTTCCAGAATGTCACAGAGTTGGAATTCTACAACATGTAGCCTTTTCAGATTGGCTTCTTTCATGTAGTAGCATGTAAGTTTCCTCTACAGCTCGATTGCTCCTTCCTTTTTACTGATGAATAATATTCCATTGTCTGGATGTACCACAGTATACTTATCCATTAATCTACTGAAGGACATCTTGGTTCCATCTAAGTTTTGGTGATTATGAGTAAAAGTTTTTATTATTGGGGGAAAAATCCCTGAATGTATGCAGTTATCCAGCAAGTAGTTATAAAGCTACTGTGAATTTTCAGCTCATTTATATGAATAAAACCTACAGTTGTTATACATCACCCTTTTTTAGTAAACAGTCAGAAGATATTCAGTTTGCACCAATAATTCCATTGAGCTTCCTTTGCAATTATTTTCCAACTAATTCTTTATTAGTACTTCCAATGAGTGATTTAGAACATACGATTAATCACACCCTTTAACATGCTTCAGCAATATTAGATTAAATTCACTTTCCCACGTTTCCTAGAAATCTTTTTTTTATGTAGAATTACTGCATCTTTACATACTGGCTTTACACTTTTTTCTCATCCTTTCCATCTGTTTGCACTGCTTTCTGGATAATCTTTCCTCTCAACCAAAATCTTTCAGTTTACTAATCACTCTCTATATCCAATCAGTTGTGCTGTTCAGAGTTGTGTTTTTTAAATGCTATTTTTATTGAAGTATAATATACACATATGACACGCACAAATCATATTACGCTGAGTGTACAGCTCAGTGAAATATCACTAAGTGAAATATCTTTAAGTACAACCAAGATCAAAAAACAGAATATTTCCCAGCACCCAGAAACCCTATTTTTCCTCTTCACAGTTACCACCCACACTTCCAGTTTCCTGAACACAATACCATTCCGGTTAGAATATATTAGTGTTGCCAAGTTTTTGCACTGTGTATAAATGGAATCATAATTGTCCTTTCTTTCCTGTCTGGTTTCCTTCAATCTTACTTTTGTGAGATTCAGCCATGTTGTTGTGTGTGGTAGTAGTTTACACTGGCTATTTTGACGTTGTGGTTGGGTTCCTCCAGCCCTAAGGGGGACTCCTCAGGCTCTAGCTGGAGACAACCATGGTAGAGACTTTTCCCATTGGCAAGCATGCTCATTCCTCCAGTAACTCACCCTACAGTAGACTTTGCCCATTACAATTATAAAAAACACACCCCTAGGTGGAGGTTTTAAATGCTAATGAAACATTTCATGTGTCTACTAGCATGTGGAACCACCTAATACATGATTGCAAGTGACAGCCCCTCACATCCCTTCATGAATAATCATGTAAGATCCTCATAAAGAGAGTCCCCAGCACTGACTGCTGCTGGCTCACTCCCTCTCTCCAGCAACCTGTTCTGCCTTGTCATTCAGTGTGTGCTCTCTCTTTAAATAAACCTCGCTGCTGCCGCTGCTTTCCAGTCAGGCCAGCCCACTCCCTTCTTGGACTGTCCTCTATCTTCCCTCAAGAAACTCTGCTACTTAACCCTTGCTGTGCATCTCTTGGCTGAATTCTTTCTTCCAAGAAGGCAAGAGCCACAGACCCTGCACCCCTCCCAGTAACATTTGTACGGTATTCTACTGTGCAAATTTATAATAATTTTTCCATTCCACTGTTAATGGACATTTGAATGGTTTCTATTTTTGCTGTTTCTAATAATAGAGCCATCAGCATATGTGCTTTTCTTGTAGGTATATCTAAGAGTAGGAATCCTTGGATCACAAGATACATCCATTTTGTTTAGTTGTTCTTTCCTTACACTGTATTTCTTTTAAAATCAAATGCTGTGTGCTTTTTATCTTTCAGAAATTCTTCTAATTTTTTGCTGATTACATTCTTTCTTGTCTTTTTTTTTTTCCTTTTATTGAGACAGCGTCTCACCCTGTTGCCCAGGCTGGAGTGCACTGAGTGATCTCAGCTCACTGCATCCACCACCTCCTGAGTTCAGTGGATCCTCCCACCTAAGCCTCCTGTGTGGTTGGGACTACAGGCATACGCCACCATGCCAGGATAATTTTTAAAACTTTATGGAGAAACAAGGTCTCACTGTATTGCCCAAGCTGGTCTCAAAGTCCTGGGCTCAAGTGATCCTCCTGCCTTAGCCTCCCAAAGTCCTGGGGTTACAGATGTGAGTCATCATGTCCAGCCATTAATTATTATCATTTTCTTACATCTTTTCTATAATTTCAAGGACTTGGAAGTAGAAAGAGTTAAGAATAGGAATGTTAAATCTTCTGTTTTTATATCAAATCCAAACCACTTTAGATTTCCACCAAAATGAGAAGGCATGGAATTATTACTCTGATTGGCTCAGGAATGAGATGGAGTTTCACTCTTGTTGCCCAGGCTGGAGAGCAATGGGGCGATCTCAGCTCACTGCAACCTCTGACTCCTGGGTTCATGTGATTCACCTGCCTCAGCCTCCCGAGTAGCTGGGATTACAGACATGCACCACCATGCCCAGCTAATTTTGTAGTTTTAGTAGAGATGGGGTTTCTCCATGTTGGTCAGGCTGGTCTCGAACTCCTGATTTCAGGTGATCCCCTCTCCTCGGCCTCCCAAAGTGCTGGGATTACAGGCACGAGCCACTGCGCCTGGCAGATTTGGTTTTCTAATGAGCTAAAAGTCTCTCCCTGGCATCTCTCTTGAGTAAAGTCTGTTCATTGGGTTGTGAGTCTCCTTGTAGATTGCTTTACTTCCACACTGTGCTGGCTGGCACCATGGCTGGCTGTGTAAATGAAGGTGCTGCCCCCAGCTCTGTCTCTCTATCCCAACCACTTTCCATCCACTCTCCTCAAGGCTTGCTTTTTCTCAGTAGGGTTGCTGCTCCCCTTTCTGTGGGAAATCTTGCTAACCAAGATTGAAATGGACTCCTCCATTGCTCGGCACCATCAAGTTTGCCCCAAACAGCTAATAAGTAACAGTAGGATTTTCCTATTCATGTATTTTATGTTTTGTGTATTTTAGACATAAAATACATGAATAGGAAACTTGAGATTTTACAACATTATGAATATTGAAAGTTTCAACTCCCTCACTTCCTCAAAAGACTAAAGAAACTGTAACGCTTTACTGTGATATTACAATGAGGACAAAGCATCATGGCTGTCATAATCAACTAAAAACCCCTGCTGCCCCTTTGCACTTCTCAGTGTGAGGCACAATTTCTGCTTGCTGTCCTCATCTCAGGGGTCCCTAGTCTAACATGCCTCAATCCAGTTGACACCCATTTATCTTCCTCAACAAGATAAACATAGTGAGATATTCAGTCCAGGCAGCCTAGGTGCATTGCCCAAGGGAGAGGCATTCAGTGGTGGAAGTGAGACCACTGTGTGCTTCTCATTCAGAATTCCCCCTGCAATGTCACCATATACAACCTGCCAGGCTTGGTGCAGGGCTTGCTTTGTAATTCTATGGCCCAGCCCTAGGAAAATTGAGTAAACAATGGCACAGGGTTGGTCTTGATACCATTTATTCCAAGTGCAAATTTTATTGAAAACTTAATGTGAAACAGATCGCCTCTTCTCTTAAATATTATCCATTGTAGTGTCCAACTGAGCAAGTCCTGACCCTGGCATCACATTGTCAGAGTAAGATGCAAAGTATTAAGAACAGATAATGGTCATGTATCAAGAGTGGATCCCAGTGGGAACATTCCATTTCATGCGTAGTTGTTGACACGTCTGCAGCTTTAAGCTACACAGTTCCAGATGCATTTTTTAACATGAATACCTCAGCAAATAACTTTAATTTCTATTCACAGATGTCTGTGCATCAGTGTGATTCCAGGTGAATAGAAGCATAGGATCCCTGTGATAGAAAAACATGTTTTAGAGCATTAATGAAAACAGAAATATTACGATGCAGTGGAAACAACAAATGCCTATGCAAGTGTTACTATGGTCATATGAGCACTATTGTCCCTGAAACTTGCCTCTCTCCAGCCATCAGATTGATTGAGTATTACCAGTCCCTGATCCAGATTACTCTTCTAAACTAAAAACAAAAGGTGGCCATGCACAGTAGCTCACGCCTTTAACCCCAACATTTTGGGAGGCCATGGAGGGAAAATTGCTTGATCCCAGGAGTTCAAGACTAGCCTGGGCAACATAGAGAGATTCCATCTCTACAAAAAAATCTAAAAATTAGCCAGGTGTAGTTGCATATGCCTGTGGTACCAGCTACTTGGGAGGCTGAGGTGGGAGGATCAGATGAGCCTGAGAGTTTGAGGCTGCAGTGAGCTGGATTATGCCACTACACTCCAGCCTTGGCAACAGAGCAAGACCCTATCTCAAAAAAAAAAAAAAAAAAAGAGCAAGATGAGACTCAGAAAATACAAATTATGTTGTAGATTTTGACTAAAATATAACATGTTGACTGGATGCTTCTCATTGCCTTTGAAAAGTAGTTTCTGTAACACATAGACCAATGGTTCTCAAATTGGCTGCATATTAGAATCACACTAAAGCTTTAAAAAACACTAATGCTTAGATTCCTTCTTCAGATACTCTGATGTAGTTATTTTGGGATGGGTCCTGAGTATTGACACTTTTTTTAAACTCCGAAGGCAAATCATTGATTTAGGGGAAACTCAACACTACAACTTGCAGGAAACGTAAGACTTCAGAGTTCTAAGTGTTTGGATGACTCCCTGAGCAATCCTCAGCAAAGCTTTGTTCTGCCCACAATATGCAGAAATGTAAGCAGCATCTAGCTAACCATCCATATTGCTCTATATAGCACTCATAAATAACAGCACTAAAGAGTTTAGAACAATTTATTAATTATTCTCCTAAAAAATGAAATGGACATAGACCAAGTAAAACCCTCCCATATCCCAACCCTCGATTGCAACTGTGCCTGCCTACTTCTCCTGATTTTCATTTGAAGATCAGAGGTCTTATGATTTTGAAATGATTTTCCTGTCTACAAAAAAGTTATCTAACCTTAACTTTTAGCCACAGATTCATATCCTCCAAGAAGGTAAAAACATGTCCTGTTCATAGGTATTTTCTGTTTCCTTAAATGAATCTCCTAAGTCTTGCATCTGTCTGCTCCTAAAGACGTCTGTGGACTCTTTGTTCTTGGTGCTGTGCCTTCACTTACTGTGGCATTGTGACCTAGAATACCTTTCATTTTCTTGATAAAAGGTCAATCCTTAAAAGTCTAGCTGAAATCCTACCATCTTTATAACCATTTATTTATTTGTTCATTATCCATTTATTCATTTATTCAGTTGATAAAGAAACATTTATTGAGTGTTTAGTACAAGACTAGAATTGATATATCTACTCCAATTTAATGTGTTTTTTTTTAATTTTCTGGTTCTTAGCCACATATTGGTCTATATTAGTGAAGAACAGAAAATGAAGTATAGAGAAAAATTTAAATCAAGGCTAACTTCCAGAAGCCCTAGGCAGAGCAATCAGGCAAGAGAAAGAAATAAAGGGGATCCAAATTGGAAAGAAGGAAGTCAAACTATCTGCTTGCCAATGATATGATCATATACCTAGAAAACCCTACAGACTCCTCCAAAGACTCCTAGGCTTGATAAATAAATTCTTTAAAGTCTTAGGTTACAAAATTAATATACACAAATGAGTAGCATGGCTATGCATCAACAGTGACCAAGCTGAGAATCTCATCAAGAACTCAATCCCTTTTACAACAGCTGCAAAAAAAATAAAACCTAGAAATATACTTAACAAAGGAGGTGACAAAGCTCTACAAAGACAGCTACAAAACACTGCTGAAAGAAATCAGAGACGACACAAACAAATGGAAATATATCCCATGCTCATGCATTGAAAGAATCAATATCATGGAAATGACCTTACTTCCAAAGCAATCTACAGATTCGATGCAATTCCTATCAAAATACTAACATCATTTTTTCATAGAATTAGAAAAAACAATCCCAAAATTCATATGGAACCAAGAAAAAGCCCAAATAGCCAAAGCAAACGTAAGTAAAAATAACAAATCTGGAGGCATCACATTATCTGACTTCAAATTACACTATAAGGCAATAGTAACCAAAACAGCACGGTATTGGTGTGAAAGTAGATACATAAATCAATGGAACAGAAATAGACTCCCCAGAAATAAAGCCAAAAACTTTGAACCAACTGATCCTCAACAAAGCATACATAGAAATAATTGGAAAAAGGATACCCTCATTCAACAAATGGTGCTAGGAAAACTAGATAGCCACATGTAGAAGAATGAAACTTGATCTCTATCTCTCACCACACACAAAAATCAACTCAAACTGCTTTAAAGACTTAAGTCTAAGACCTGACATCATAACAATTCTAGAAGAAAACCTAGGAAAAACTCTTCTGGACATTGGCCTAGGCAAATAATTTACAAGAAGGAAAAATCCAATTTGTATACTGTAAATGAAATAACATAAGTAAAAATATTTTGTATATACAAACATTAATTAAATATAAGAGATTGTTATTATTATGACTCTTAGGACTTCAGGGAGTTACATCAAAATAACCTTTTTATACTGTTATGAGTTGCTGTTGAAGGCAACTAATACTAATGTGCCAAGATTGTTTGTGGAATATCACATAATTAAATGCCCCCAGTATCAAAGCAGGTAAGGTAATGTGTGGATTGTCCAGGTGAAGAAGAGAAAAAGATTGGTGGGGCCCCTGGCAAAGGGGAGAGTGAACATTCAGCTTAAGGAGATTCAAATGTTAAAAGCTATACATTCATAGTGTATGGTCACGACAATCACATCTCTGGGTCCTAGCCTTTGGGATGCTAATTTGTGACCCTGATCAATATTATTCAGATTTTCTCTAATTCTCAGCATGCACTTTCTGGATCCAAGCCAATGCGTTTACCACTCTGGAACTGCTAGACTGAGCCCTCCTCCTTGCTCCTGAGGAGCCCGTGGTCTGCCTCTGCTCCCCTGTCCACATCGCACATGGGCTTGAGGTCTAGCCTCACTCCTCTGTGGAGCCCCCAGGGCCTCTGCTGCCCCCGTGATGTGATTTCCTCAAAATTAAATTTCACCTGATTCTTCATTATATTCTACCACCCATGTTTATTTAACATTCGACTATATTTATCTATCTTCTTCCAGGCTATTTTAAAGTTGCACCAAGAAAAATACCATGCCACATGCTTGTTTGTATCCCTGACTCTAAGGGGTGTCTAAGTCCTAGCCGGCAGCATGGGGAATGAAAGAAAACCCAGACTTGGGAACCTGACATTTCTAGATGAGCATCCATGTGCTGTCTCCTGATGTCTGCCATGTGACCTCAGAAAAGTCTGTCAATCAGCTGGAGCCTCAGCAGTAAAAGGGAACAACTCTACTCATACCACAGTGTTGTTGTGAAAGGTACACAGGCAACACAGGGAAAGCACTTTGTGCATAATTCAACAGATATTCGATTTTCAAAAAAATGGTAGCTATTATGTGGTTGAATAAATAAATGAAAGTTAGATCTAGTAATTTTTAAAAATCAAGATTATGAGTCTTTTGCAGGCATTCTTGAAATATAAACATCACTGATAACATAGTATCAATATTTTAAAAATTATTTCACTTCAATAAAGGTCTCCTTCCTCCTCATATTCTTAGTTGTAAGCTATTAACAATATTAACCAAAAATCAGAAGAAGTGAACATTTTATTGATATGAAAGGTGAAGACTAGAAAGATAAGTCAATGTTTCTTGCTCAAAGGAACTATCCCTGAAAATTTGCTTTCAGTTAGGAACTCTCTCTTTATAAATAGCAATAAAATCACCAATAGAAAATATAGCCTTCCTAGTTAAATTCTATTGATAGCCAAGTCACAACAACCTGTGGTCATTTCATATTTTATTGCTGTCAATGTACACTATTGGGAGCAGCCTAAGTCAGCTGGTCCACAATTGTAAACTCTTCCAGGATAATATTTAATATCTTGTTATCCTCTCTGTAGTTCATATTGTCTAACTCAATGCCCAACACATAATCTCAGTTTGGCAATTTATCATCCCTCTTATACATGATTTTATCACAGGTTTTCATGGTAAAAACATAAGACATCATCCTTGATCTCGAGGAGGTTAGAGTCTAGTATACTCATTAAACAATTGTTGACTCAAAGGAATTTCATTTCACCTTATATGCCAGGTAGTAGAGTGGTTAAGAGAACTCTCTGGAGTTGGACTGCCTAGGGTTTAAATTCCTGCACTTCCACGTCTTACCAACATTACTTTGGGCAAGTCATGTAAATGGCCTCAGCTTCCATGTTCCTGTAACCCATAACAGCTAATGGGAATTTTCCAAGTCTTTTTTTATTTTTACTAATTCTTCACATCAGTGAGGTAGGGGCTATTATTATCTGAATCTTACAGGTGAGAAAACTGAGGACCCAAGATTTTAGGCAAGTAAAAGAGGTAGAATTTGAATGCTCTGCTCATATATACTTTTCAGTTCTGTTATACTGCCTCATATAGGTATATTCAGAGAGCTACAGAAGGTGACTGATGATGAGAAATAAATAGTATATATCAAATGCACTGTGCCTAGTTATGTGGTAAGCAGTCAATAACATTAATGATGATGATGATGATCATGGAAGACTTTGGTGTTAATTGGACAATTTGAAAGAGTAAAGGGGTCTTCCCACATTCCAGAAACCTAGAACTGTCCATACAATTTGAATTATTTAAATGTTCGCAGGTGAGCCTTCTTTTTATCAGAATAGATGATGTGATCCTTCTCCTCTGTTTGTAATGCAGATAATATTTCTAAGTCACCAGAACTTTCCCATAAAATCTTATTTCATTTATTCTGAAAAACATTTCACCCTTAGTTTTGACCACTTTTCATCAGAATATCCCCTCCTCTCTTATTGCTTAATTTTGTGGTATCCTATTTCAGTCATTATGGTAACTAGCATGGGACGTTCCAGGACATTCTTCAAAGAAAACTGTCAGAGTTGACACTTGCTAAATGATATGTTTCTGCTCAAAACAAAATAAGGGAGTTTAACTTGTGTGCCAAGATCCTTACTCATGCATTGCAGTCATGAACATTGCTCAACACATTTCTCTTGCTTATTTTAACATGATTCTCCCTTAGTTTCAGACTAAAATTACCTGTGCTCTAGAGGAGCATCACCTGGATCTTCTTCTTTTTAGGGCTAATAAACTTCTCTTCACACTGTTCTGGGCCGGTGTTAAACTCTATACAGTCACCGCTCACCCTGGGTCAGCCTTTGACCTCATGCTGTCTCTGTGTCCTGTGGCTCTGAGGGTCTTAGGGCCTTTGAAGCCCTCACAGCCTCAGGCAGGCTGTCTCTTCAGGTAGATATGTATTGTCCTGAGTCATGAAACTGAAGGCATCTCAAGGCATTATCCTGCCAATCCTTTATTTTAAAGCTTACCTTTTAGAAGTGACAATAGTAACATTCTTTTGGGCTAGCGCTCAGATATCAACCAAATGCTGTCAGGCAAACATTGCTATAGAACGCCTTGCACTGGGGAGTGTGATCATAACTGGGAAATGTCGTTCTCTGAATTTAACTCTTCTCATTTTAATGAGTGTTTGAACTAATATGTATTTTGTAGCTATTTTTAAGGCTCAGTTCAATTAATACTTTATACATTTCCTTCATCTTCTTGTTCTCTTAGCACAGTCAGTGACATCAAATATTTGTGGAATTAAAAACATATGTAGTTGACATTCAAGGGGGTGCAAAACTTAAGAAATGCATGTATTGATTATAATTTAATCCTTAAAATATCACTGAGTCCGGTAGTCTCAGGTCTCACAAGTTGCAATTGGTGCTGTTTGGTAAACAGTTTTGCACTGACCTCATGTGAGTATTTAATTGACCATCTAGGTGACAAATGTGTTTTATTTGTTTGCATTTTCTGCCACTGCAGCTATAAAAATCCTAATTTTGACCACTAAAGGCCTTTGTGTGGGGAACACTCATCAGGAAAGATCTAGCTCTTTCTCTTCTTATTAGCAGCACATTTCTATATACAAATGGGGGCAGGGGATTTCTATGTAGTTCATGGGCCATAAGCAGGTGGATTTTCCAGAAATAATCCATAGATTCTGAATTTTGGAGTGTCCTAACATGGTTAGGTCTTCCATTTAGTTATTAGGAGCCGTTGGTGTAAAAGTTTTCCTCCCTGAGAAAAAGATGGGGTTATCTGTCTTCTGAAATGTCAAGGATGTCATGGGTTTGTTTATACAGAACCCTCAACCATCATAGGGCAGTAGTTGATTTGTGGCTTCAACATTTAAATCCATTAAATAATTTGACATTTATTTTTGAATGGATTGGAATTAAGTCCTGGGGTGAAGATTCTGATGATTCTTCTCCATAATTTTCTATTTCCAACTATCATTGAGTTTAAAGAAAGTGGATGCAATAAAAGAGCAAATAAAGACAATCAAATATCTGCTTTCCAAAATAATCAGCAATATAAATGCAGTGACATAAAATTAATACTCTCAGCAATTTGCACATAGTAAATCACTTAAGAGAGACTAATAGAAATAGATTGTCATTTAGTTTGAATCTTCTAGTGCCATGATCAATGTTAAGTGTATTAATTCACTGAAATAATGAACTAATACTTTTTAAGTAACCATAACAAAAACAAGAATGTTGAAAGCAGAGATGATCCATCAATAGCTAAGACTGAAAGATGCCTGCTATGCACCAATCATCATGCTGAACAGTTTGAATCCCAAGCCTTATTTCATTTGCACCACAACCCTATTTCTTACACCAGTGAGGAATATAAGGGGAGAGACAGTTAGAAACTGGCTCAGGTTCACATAAGGGAGGAACAGCATCCTGTCCAAAACACAAACTAAACCACTAGTGGATGTGCAAAGGCCAACAAGAGGATCCAACAGGAGACTTGTCTATTTTTAGGAACAGAGAATATGGAGAAAAAGAAAATAATTGTCTCTCTCCTCATTCTGGAATTCTCTATTATCAGGTATTTTAGAGGAGTTTTAGAGAAATTTTTATAAAACTGGCAGAGATTTGTCAGAAGTAATTTTTTAAAATGAAGCCTGACTACAGCAGGCTCCTAACCATGTAAAGTGTTTTTTGCATTGTCTTTGCCCTGACCATGTGTTCTCTCTTAGTTTATGCACCTTTCAAGTTTGGAGGCTTATAATCCAAGATTTGAGCAGTTTCTGAAAATGTATTCAATTATCATTTCAGTAGTTCATTCATTCGTTCATTCATCAAACTTTCCTTGAAATACTGTTAAACACCACACAGTGTTCTAGGTGTGGGCATTGCAAACATGAGCATGCAGTGGTGCAGTGGGCACATGCTATCTGATACATCGCCCCCCTTACCACCCTCTGATGCAGGCACACTTCTCTGCAGCAGCTCTCCTCGGAGCCTGGCCCTCTTATACCTCTAGATTCTGATGGTCCTGGGTTATTGAATGTGCTTCCTTCTCTTTTCTACTGGTTAACTTCTACTGATTGTCCTCACTCTGCTCACACAGGGACTCCTCCAGGTAACCTTTCACGACAGCCTCCTCACTGCTCCCCCTCCTTGGAGTATGTGTCGCCTTCCCTCTGCAATAACCTTTCTCAGCACTCACTACCCTCCTCTGTGATTGTTTCTATGGCTGTCTGTTCACAGAGCCCCCTCGACTGTGGAGACTGTGCCTTCCTTAGACACAGCCCTAGAACCTAGCAGAACTTCTGGAACATAGTAAAAACCACATAAATGTTCATTGAATAAATGTTGAGATCCCCAACAGTGCCCTGATTTCTGTTCTTTCTGATGCTTAGTTGTTCAACTTTAATTCCTGTGACCTATCCAATTTTCCAACTGTCTCTGTCTCTTCAAATCTCAACTCTATCACTTGCCAGCTCTGTGACTCAAGGCAAGTTACTTCTCTGAGCCTCATTTCCTCACATGTGAAATGGGAACTATAAAAGAATCTACCTCGGGATTGCTGTCAGGGTTGAATAAAGCCACATATGTAGAGTACTCACTGAGTGACCTGCGACAAGTGCCAGTAAATGTGAGCTATCAATATCAGTTACTATTTATTCTGGAGGAATACAACAAGCACTTATTTCGGGAGTCTAGCTCAAGTGTTGTAGCTCTACTGAACAGAAAAGCATTCCCCCTACCTCAGGAAATTGTCTTTTTCATCCAAGCACATAATTCCAGGAGAATTCTCATGGAACAAGCAGCCCGAGGAAGCCCCTGTCTGCCCAGTCCTGATGTCAGAATGAGTTCTGGCATCGACAGGGTGAAGCTGCCACCACCTGGCTCACCTCATGGCTAATCTTCAGGCTGCCTGAGAGTCTTATATGCCTAGACCTGTCAACTGTGCTGAATCCTTTGAAATATTCAAATATCCCATTAATAGTGTGATCAAATGATTTATTATCCAAATCTGGAGACTTCTGAGACTGAAAGAGGGTCCTACTGATAATTACACTCAGACATTTTTTCTGGACAAACCAGGATATATGGTCATCCTACCTTTAGTAATCAGATTTTTGTTGGCACAGTGCTGTGTCTCTACAATGTCCAAGTGATTTTTTTCAAGTGAACTAAAAATAATAGTTCACTATTATTATTTTAACAATAATAATAGCTTAAAAAACTAACTTAGCTATTAGGTTTTTTCAAAATGTCTTTGTCTTCCAGTTTGTAAGCCATACTGATCAGGACTCCAGAGTTGAATTATTGGGAATGATAAAGGAGAGATAATGCTTATCTTTCGAAAACATGAATTACCTGTTTAATGGGCACGAACAAGTTTTGTTCTATTCATGAGGTAATAAACAAAACTTTACACAAAAAGCGGGTGTTAGCGAATGTAGAGAACACAACTGACCTCATGGCAGGAAGATTCTGAGTGCTAATTCAATGTTACTACTCATTAGCTGCAAAATATAATTGTATTTGAAATTTTTATCATGGACACTAACCATCATTATGGACACAGGATGGTCATTGGCCAATGAGAAAAGATGGTGGTCATAACAACCAGCAGTGCCCGTGGCACATCCGTCAGTATGCAGTGACTCTCAGCCCCGACTGATCTGGATGTCTTAGCAGCTTCACCTGTGAGTGGCAGGATTGCCTTGTGTCAATGGCTCTCAAACCTGGGTGCTTGCTTGAATCTCTTGAAGAAGTTTCAAAAATACGTTCATTGCAAATTCATAGTTATACTGTTTAAGAATTATGAACTAGACAATATCTGAGTTCTGATTCAAGCCTAAAATGCTGTGAATCCTAACAGGTGAGATAAGTAATAGAAAAAAAAGACCACTCTACCCGAAGCTGAAATATCCTTCCTAATTATGGTGTTAGAAATAAGTAAAGGTTGTTTCTAGCAGCCTGACTTGCCAGATACTTCAAGACTTGAAATCACATCTCAACTTTGAATTAATTTTCACTGTAGCAAATTTTGGAAATGGTAACATCACAGTAGAAGGTATGGGCAAGAAAGAGAAAGAGAATTCTACTACCAGAGGGCTCCATTCAGCTTATGTGAACCATGAAAATTCACATCTAAAAGCAGTCATATAAACCAAAAAGCTTTGGGAAGGTAAAATGAACAGAAGTTTAAGATTTCAGAAGTTCAGAAATCTTTGCCTTCCTTCTCCAACAAATTTTTCTACATCATGTTTCTTTGCAGTAAAACAACGAAGCCAATTGGCTAAAGAAGAATTCTGCCTGGACGTGGAGGATCAAGTTGATGATGACCACATCATGAGAAAAACAGAAATAAAGTAGCTTCTTTGCAAGAAAACCATTAGTTAATAATCAGAAGCCATTTTCCGATGGATGGAATTGGATTTTGTGTTTCACTAGATTTTGTGTGTCTCTTTTTTATTCCCTATCCTCTGTACATATATTCAAGAAAACCCTCACAATATGACCCCATCTGTATATGCAGAATCCCAATCCACTTTTTAATTGCTCCCTTTCTTATGAATACAAAAAGCTAAGGAACACTAGACTTTTTTTTTTTTTTTTTTTTTTTTTTTTTTTTTTTTTTTTGAGACGGAGTCTCACTCTCTCGCCCAGGCTGGAGTGCAAGTGGTGTGATCTTGGCTCACTGCAGCCTCCACCTCCCGGGTGCAAGCGATTCTCCCGTCTCAGCCTCCCAAGTAGCTGGGATTACAGGCTCCCACCGTCACGCCCGGCTGATTTTTTAAATATTTTTAGTAGGGACGGGGTTTTACCAAATTGGCCATGCTGCTCTTGACCTCAGGTGATCCACCCGCCTCGGCCTCTGAAATTGCTGGGATTGCAGGCATGAGCCACCGCGCCCAGCCGACGACTAGACTCTTTAAGGAAAGCTCAAACATGAAAGAAACACAACCACAAAAGTAGAAAAACAAAGGAATTCCAAGGATATACAAATCATAAAGTAGAAAAAAATTCATTTCTGTTTCTTCTTGTAAATTTAACATTCAATAAAGAAAAAACCATAAAGAAGAAGATAAAATACATTATTCATGTTAAAATAGCTATTAAATTTGGATAATTTTATTTAAATCAGAGAGAGAAAGATAGTGTGTGTGTGTCTGTTTGTGTATATTTGTTAACTGAAATTATATTATTTATACTGTGCATTTCACATAGAGATTACATGATGTTTTCATGGTTTTTGACCCTCATGAGCAAGACTCAATAGGGAGTCCAGGGATCCTGTTCTTTGAAAATAAGAAGTCCACCTTCATCAGTCTCCACTCACTTGTAGTAGGAGTGAAGAGAGACCCCAGGATTTTGTTGCATCCAGGTAAGGACCTCCCTTCCCAACATTTTCAGTCTCTCACCACTATCTGCCAGTCATATCAAGCCTAATCTTAACAGTCACTGCAAGAGGTCCTCATCACCTCGTCACCCAGATTACAGTGTAACCCTCTCTTCTGGTTCTATTGCCCAATTCTCCCTAGCTTCTGATACCTTCCACTCTGCTGTCTGGAACTCAAAGAGCATCACCAGCAAAACACTTCACCTTCTCAACCTGCTCTCTGAATGCTCCCCTCACCTTTTCACTGTAACATAGGGGTTTCCTAGACAACTTTGCAGTCCAGCAAAGCTTACAGACTCCTTCTCAGAAAACAGAACTTTTAACTGTTTAAAATAAAATAAATAAAATTACAAAGATAAAGTATTATATTAAAATAAAGTTATCAAAATATTTTAAAAATACAAATTTGTGACATGGTAATAAATTTGTATATTTATACTAATACAGTAGATAGCAAGACCTAGTGTGGGAACCTCAAAATTATCATAATTTTTTTTTTTTTTTAGATGGAGTCTTGCACTGTCATCTGGGCTGGAGTGCAGTGGTGACATCTCAGCTCACTTCAATCTCTGTCTCTGTTTTTTTTTCAAACGATTCTCCTGCCTAAGCCTCTCAAGTAGCTGGGATTACAGGTGCCCGCCACCACACCTAGCTAAATTTTTGTATTTTTAGTAGAGATGTGGTTTCACTATGTTGGCCAGGCTGGTGTCAAACTCCTGACCTCACGATCCGCCTGCCTCGGCCTCCCAAAGTGCTGGGATTACAGGCGTGAGCCACTGCCCCCAGCCAATTATCATAATGTTAAGGTAATGATAAACATCAATTCTATTTTAATATATCTACAATAATTGTATTTTGTGATGTGAAAATCACATATGTGATTTTTACTGGTGACAAGCTTATAGGTAGTACTAATATTATTGTAGTTTGTTGCCTATATACATAATCAAAGGAAACATTAAATTTCAGTTTGAGTCTGGTGAAATAAAGTTGTAAATAAAGATGTGTAGCTTGGACCTCTGTCCTGAATTCCGGAATTATGAAACTAACCATCATAGGGCCAGCTTCATGAGCAGGCAACTTGTATGATGGGACCTGGACTTAGAAAGGCCTGTACTTGGTTTAATGCTCTCCTATTTCTGTCTCAAGACTCTTAATATTTTTATCTTTAAATTTGTGCCATGAACTTGTAGTTCAGTGGGACATGGAGTGTGTGCATGAACAGAAGAGATACAGACAATATGAGTGTCTGCCACCATCCCTGTCACACACGGTGGCTGAGACCCCATGAGCACAGAATCCCAGCAGACCCGTGATGCCTGCAAGGCTCAACATCAGTACAAGTTTGGTCTGTTATGTCCTTGGCTGAGTAAGCCAGGAAATGACAGGCCCAGGGTTCGTGCTTTCTGTCTGAACCAGAATTTGCTTCAAAGGCAGACAGAGGCAGTGGTGTTCTAAGAAATATGAATGACCAAGGAATCCTATCATAGACTGTCTTACTTGTGTTACTTCCCTGTACTAGTCAACACTTATGCAGAAAATGACAACATACAGAAGGAAAGACAGAGTAACCCATAGCGCCTTTTCCTTTTAGTACTTCCTTACCCATCAGTAAACTGAAGGTAGAGAGGGCTGGTAGGGCGAGCGCATATTAAAGTGAAATTAAAACCATTGAGTTCATTTTTGTGCAGCATTTCCACTGTTCTACTAAGATTGAAATATGTAGGTTTATATAAGCTATTAATATGAATGATTTAATTTTGATTATTCCACATATGAGTTAAATTTTTTATATTTGTATTTTAATCTGGTATTGCACAATATAAACAGTAAAATCACGATAATAATTTAAAATTTTCATTTTTCTTCAAATAATGTTAAATAGACAATAAAAGATATCACCATTATGTCCTACCTGGGGATTGTTGCAGGAGCTGCCAGCTGATGCCCCTGCTCTGCCCTTGTTCCCAGACCATCCACACAGCAGAACAGCCAGAGAAATCCTTTGACAATTAACACATGGATGTCTTTTCCTCAACTGCCCGATAGCTCCTTTAACTCAACATAAAAGCCAGAATTTGTACAATTTCCCTGAAGGCTCTGTGGGATACGTACCACCCCCAGGTCCCCAAAGACACAGGGCTCTTAGATCCATCTCCTTCCTTCCCTGTCTGGTCCCCAGTGTCAGCCATGCAAGCATCCCAGCGATTCTTCAGGAACAAACACAAGCTTCAGCCTCAGAATCTTCACTTGGAATCTCGAGGGAGTGCTGTCTAGTGTATGATGAGTATAGACTTGAGTCTCTCAGAGAAACCACTTGCTAGTGGGGATGGGAAGAAGAGGTCAGTTTACAAAGATTCTGACTTTGTCTTTTTTTTTTTTTTTTTTTTTTTTTTTAGATGGAGTCTTGCTCTGTTGCCCAGGCTGGAGTGCAGTGGCGCAATCTCGGCTCACTGCAACCTCCGCCACCCAGGTTCAATGGATTCCCCTGCCTCAGCCTACTGAGTAGCTGGGACTATAGGCACACACCACCACACCCGGCTAATTTTTTGTATTTTAGTAGAGACGGGGTTTCACCATGTTGGCCAGGATGGTCTCGATCTCCTGACCTCATGATCCGCCAGCCTTGGCCTCCCAGAGTGCTGGGATTACAGGCATGAGCCACCGCACCTGGCCTCTGACTTCATTTTTTCAGGTGGCTTCCACTCCCTCAAACTTGTCCCCAGCTGACTCTGCAGTCTTCAGAGAATCCCATCCCCACCCCTGGATAGAAGATTTTCTCTAACTCTCATTATGTTTTGTTTAGGTGCAATACACCGAGGTTTATTTAAGTTATCCAAATTGACAATGACATGAAATTTCACTTTTTTCTTCTACATTTATGTTTCGATCTATCTATCCATTCATCTACAGCTGTCTATCTATATCTCTATATAAAAGCTGCATGGAGGTGTTATTTATTGTAAAAGGCTGCATTAGAATCTGCTTGCTGGATTACCATCTTCTTTATTTACTCACTTCATTGGCCTTTAACTCAGGGTCTTTACCCCGTAAGGAACCAGACGCAAGCGTGGTAGATCTCCCACTGTAATTAATTCATTCACCTGCAAGTATTTATTGAGTGCCTCCCCAGGGCCAGCTGAAAGTGATGAAGACACACCCTGCCCTGAAGCAGATCACACTGTAGTTGTAGAGGCTGACACTGTAGTCTTCATTACACCAAATAAACAAGTAATACACCGTGTTTCCTGCATGTGATTTCCCACCAATCCAATAAGCACAGCTCCGTCTACCTTCTGCATTGTAAACTGCTTTTTTTCCAAGCTCTTCTTTGTTTCCAGGGCCAACCAGTACTAGACATTAGCTGTAACTACTGTGTGATGACTTTGACGTGGTCTAACCATAATCCTTAAATTCATGACACATTGGAATGCAGAGTGAGTTCCACCAGCATTCCCCTGAGCATGTCAACACCTCTCCAGTGACAGGAAGTCAAAACATTTCAAGAGCTGCACCAGGAGGAGGCAGCATGTTTATCTTGCTTCATAAGCAGCAGACAAGGGGAACCAAGGCTATGGGATCCCTAGTCATAAATCATTTCCATCTGGGAATTCAACCATGGGTACTGTCTTCTTTGGGGCGGGAAAGGGCCACACATCTTCAGTTGGCAAATATTCTATCTAAAATAAATAATAAAGGAGAAGTCCCCTTGCCTGAATGTAAACAGCATAGGCCCGCTTTAGGTTCATTAAAGTGCAAAACCTGTTCTAGCTTTCAACCAAAAGTAGCCCTCACTACCTAAATAAATCTTAAGCCAGAGAACAGTCTCATTTAAGCAGGTGAAACATATACCAATCCAGGGGGACTAGAAAAGATTAGGCAAGTACAAAATAAATATAGTTGTTTAAACATTTTAAACCATGAGAAGTTAGGAGTCTATCTACATCTATTAAATTTGAATATCTATGAGCAGGCAGTTAGCAGAGTGTGACAAAAAAGGTACTTATACTTCAGTGCAGTGGTATAAAAACGGAGCCTGCATGATGATTCCCCTGCCAAACTCTTTCCCAGGGTAGCTGAGACTGTGAGGGCAAAGCTGTCACATTTTGTGCTCTCTCCCGTAACACATTCAGGCCTCAGGGCATGTGATAAGCTGCCTCCAGGACCACCCAGCTGAGGAGTCTGTAAACATTTACAACTCATCAGGGCCTCGGAGCTCAGCTGAGAACACACCACAGGCGTGTTTAGGCCCCTGCGTTTGACTTTTGCGTGGCATGTGCACGTGCGTGATTAACAGACTTATCAGTAACACTGTAATTCAGATCCAAATTCTATCAAGTACCTGCATTCGTCCACCTCTGTTCTTCTCAAAAGCTGAAAATCTTTGTTTGAACAGTGTTGAAAACATGAGATTTAGAATTTTACAGACCCTAGTTTGGATCCTGGTTTACCATGTAAGAGCTGAGTGATTTTAGTTACCAAAAATAATATTGTGAAAGTATCAGTGATGTTTAAGAGATCTTATACTAAAAATAAATCAACAATACATAAAGAAAAGCAAAGAAAATTTCATCTTACGCTGCAGTGTCAAAAGTTTAATCACCAGAGTCTGAAACTAATGTATAGTGACTGTTTTATTGCCTTTGTGTCAGGCACTATGCTAGCCACAAGAGATTTTTAAAAATATGAACAAAATCCAACACGATCCTTTCCCTCCTGTGTTTTACTGTCTAGTGTGAGAAATGTGTACTAATCAAATAATCACAAACACAAATAAATAAATTTTCTTTTTTTTTTTTTTGAGACAGAGTCTCACTCTGTCACCCAGGCTGGAGAGCAGTGGTGTGATCTCAGCTCACTGAAGCCTCCGCCTCCTGGGTTTCAGCAATTCTCCAGCCTCAGCCTCCCAGGTAGCTGAGATTACAGGCACATGCCACCAAGCCCAGCTAATTTTTGTATTTTTAGTACAGACGGGGTTTCACCATGTTGGCCAGGCTGATCTGGAACTCCTGACCTCAGGTGATCTGCCTGCCTTGGCCTCCCAAAGTGCTAGGATTACAGGTGTGAGCCACCGTGCCTGGCCTGAATTTTCTATGATAATGTGATCAAAGGATAAGTGCAGGGAGCAATGGGGTATTTGAGAGGATCTGAATTAATCCACAGTGTGAGGATGATAATCACTGAAGGCTGAGGAGGAAAGTCTTCATGGCAGAGAAAATAATAGCCCCAAGGGAAGGGAAAGGGCTGGACCAAATGAAGAGAGATAGAACTCTGTATGTGGAGTTCTGGCATCTTCAGCTGTGGGTGCAACTTTCAAGGACATTGGCAACCTGTAGTGTACCCTGAAGATGACAAGCAGGATGGGAGAAGCTTGTCCATCGGAAGCAGAAGCTATTCCATTTTAGGAGTGGTTGAAGGGACCAGGAGACACCTGGAGAAAAGAGACAGGATGCCTTAAGTTCTCCAAAGTGCTCTGCGAGTGGAGAATCAACACCACTTCAAGCTGCTTCCTGTCACAGCTGAAGAACAAGGGGTGGCTACGAATGCAGACTGGGTTTTGAATTCCATGCGGGATTACAGTTAGGACAAGTCTGATGAAAATTTGTCAGTGTTCTCATATACAGAATTCTTGGTAATGCCAGGAAATAGTATTGTGTTTCTTTTAGGAGAGTTTTTAAACATTTTTATTCCAAAATTTGATTATGTTAACTTTCACAGAACATATGATCTTTTCTCTGAAATCCACACCTACTTATTTTTCCATACCTTTCCTCAAAAGGGTAGAATCTCAAGGTCCTATTCTTGGGAGCAAAATTTAAATAAAGACATGCATTAAACTCATTTATTTATTTATTCTTTTGTTTTTACAAATGAGTGCCTGCCCTATGCTTGGTGCTATGCCAAGTGCTGAGGATAGAGTGGCAAATGAGGCTAATACTCTTCAATATAATAATGATGTACCCACTTACTATCTCTCAGACTTCAAGGTCCAAGGCTCTAGTAGAGCTGCTATACTTTTCTCTAAGCACTCAGAACTAATTTCTTCCTGGCTGTATTACACTTGATTTGATGCAGCCTCTATTTTAAATGGCCCTCTGGAAGGTAAGTCAGTCAGTATCCACTGCAATCCCACCTCTTGGTGCCCACATATCAACACAAGATTGTACCAGGTACCGTGGTGTTGCTCAGCCACACTACCAAGTTGGTGAATGCCTGAATGCAGGTAGCAAATTGTTTACTGTCTTTTGTAGAGGAAAAAAAGCTGAAGTTCTGGTATATTCTTAGAACTCTGATCTTTGGGTTGTTATGTTAGTATCTCAAAAATGAAAAAAAAAATCTCAGTGACCAAATCGTATTAGCTTTCTCTTCAGTAAAATGGTAAAGAATATTTTTAATACTTTGCTTCACTCTCCAAATAAATATAATTGTAATCTAATCTAGTTTTGTGCTGATCTTAATTATAAGCTGCCGCCTTTCCCTGAAAACCTCGAGAAAGTGCAGTGGTGTTGGTCCAGCATGTGCACACATTTTAGCATATAAGGAATTACAATTTTGGGTTTCTATTAAAAAGTTAAAGTTAAGGGCTGGGCGCGGGCTCACGCCTGTAATCCCAGCACTTTGGGAGGCTGAGATGGGCAGATCACCCGAGGTCAGGAGTTCAAGACCAGCCTGGCCAACATGCTGAAAACCCATCTCTACTAAAAACACAAAAATTAGCCAGGCATGGTGGTGCGCGCCTGTAATTCCAGCTACTCGGGAGGCTGAGGCAGGAGAATCACTTGAACCCAGGAGGTGGAGGGTGCAGTAAACCGAGATTGCACCACTGCACTCCAGCCTCGGCAACAGAGCAAGACTCTGTCTCAAAAAAAAAAAAAAAGTTAAAAAGCTTTCTTAAACATAGAAAATTGATTAATACTATACTTATTCATGTCCTAGTGAATATTCGTTAATTTGACGTAAAAATGAACAAGATAGTCATTCAGGGATGTGAGAGCTCTCAAGAGGAGTGGACCAGCACCATGAGGCTGTCCTCCTGAAACTCTGAGATGTTATCCACTCTGTAAAGCTTGTCACTCTCTGAAATTCGTAGCAAAGGAAATAATCAAAAATAACTTTTTGAAAAGATAACAACATATTCATTTCACATATAATACTTAGTGATAAGTTAGAATTAGAAAAAATGTATTCATCTATACTTTATTTTGGATCTTCTACCCAGATTCTAGAGCAAGTGCTGTCACAGTGCAGGGATCCTGGGCTTGAAGTCAGGGAGACTTAAGCTTGGTGCCCCACTTTCCACGCACTAGCCATATGACCACAGGCAGTGACAGACTCTCTAAGTTTGTTTTCTTATCTGAAAATTGAAAAATATAATGCCTACCAAACTATTGTTGTGGAATTGAATGAGATAAAAGATGCAAGCTGTCTAGCACATAATAAATGCTCAATAAGTGATATGTTAATTACTATTGATATTGACACATTTTAACAATTTTTATTCTGTATGATGTTGATGATGCCTCACTAATTTACCTACAGCTATATCTTAGGTTTATTTTGCTCTTCCTAGCCTAGAATATATATGAAATAAAACTTGTCTTAGGATTGTTTGCTCTTTGTTGTCCAAGTTTACCAGGATAAAAACATGATGACAAAGTTCAGAAAAAAATATTTCTTAAATATGCTTAGCCCAAATCAAAGTAATTTATATTGAATAATATCTAACATTCCATTCAGGAGAATCAGGATTATGTCTCAACTCTTAAAACTGACTCAAAAGTTAGTAAGTACGTAGACTACAGTGTTCTAAGATCAGATAAAACACAAATAAGCAAAGATTTCCAATTCTGGGAGCCTTCATGGGGATTCCCAGTTGGGTAAAGAATTCTTGCAGTACACATTAGCAACTTATCTAATATTTCTAAACTGGGAATATATTTGCTTTTCCTATTTAAAAAATAAAATGCCCTTGTAAAAAGATAAATACATAAAATACAAATATAAGCCCCAAATAATCCCACTCCATGAAAAAACTATTCCAAATTTGGTTTAAAAATTCACATAATTTTTAATAGTATATATGTGTATGCATAGAGAGACAGACTTCTGTTAAAAATGAAATGAAATTGGACATACTGTTTTATGTCTTGCTTATTTTGGTCAGCATTATATTATGAACATGGTTTTCAAAGACAATTGAAATTTTCCAAAATATTAAAATTAACTGAATTTTATATTTGTTCTTGGCATCTATTATAGTGCAAAATCTCTTTCAGCAGGTCTAAAGCATAAGTCCTTTACAATTCTGGGACTTAAAAAAACACTATTTCCCTACCACAAATACAAAGTTGGAAATGTTTTAAAATCAGATATCTAGATGTTTTTACCGTATAAATTTAAACAGTTAACAATTTGAAAACCTGTCTTTGACTGAGGGAATTAATTTTTTATTTTTATTTTTTAGTGTTTAATACCATTGGGTTCTTTGGGTTAATGCAGACATAATAAATGATTAATAACAGAAAAGAAACATTTTAAATCTTGGGCCTGCTTTACCAGGTGGTGCCGATTTCTGTAGCACATCAGATATGCTTTCAGGCAACAATAAAAAATTATCAATTTTGCAATTTCCTAGCAGTTTCAAACTAAGCCTAAATGTCAAGATAGATTAAGATTGGAGAATCTCTCCATATTTGGATAAGTTGACAGTCAATATGTAACTCATTACTTTAAAGTACACACCAATTACATGTGTGTATAACCAGCTTTTTAAACAAACACAGCCTCTACCCTTTCCTCTGATTGTAGGAATTTCTGTTTGTGTTAGATCTTGGCACAGCTAGCATTGGTTTTTGTCAGCTCATAAGTAACCTTTACGTTGAAAAGTTTATACTACTCCTCTGTGGACTCTCTCTAATCAAAAAATAAAATAAAGAAAGAAAGAAAACAAAACAAAACTTCTTAAAATGTCATATGGCCAATCAAATCATCAACCAAACACTTACAATGGTTTCCCTAATAAATTATAGCCAGCTGGTTCAATTCACTACTTAACAGGACCATAAACATATCAGCATTATGCAAATACCTTGCAAAGAAAATCAGACAATATACAGTTTATGTTTAGTTCACAAGTTTCTAGTTTGTTTCACTACTCTGTGTTAACACAAAAGCAAAAGACAATAATAAAAGAAACATGTTTGTTTTGCAGAAATAAAATGCTAGATTAAGAGAACTAAGTAGTTCCTTCCTTCCTTCATTCCTTCCTCCCTTTCCCCTTCCTTCTTTTTATCAAATTCTTTCTCCTTTGGCCCTCACTGACTAATATTTATTTGAACTATGAATCAGTAATGACATGTAGCACAAGCTGCCTACAGTGCCCAACCACAAAGAAATGGAGTTAACAATTAGGAGAAGTTTTGCTTTAAAATTCCCCAAAAAGTGTCAAAACAGCTTAGATGGCAAGTATGGGACTGATAGGTTAGTTTATGGAGACACTTTGCTGTCAGTACTAAATGAAACATGATAATACAATTTGTATAAAGAGGTGACTTCCCAATCCAGGGAAAAGGGGAGTGAAAGACTTCCATTGGCCCACATCCCCACCATGGAATTGTGCAATCCTGGCCACAGGAGAGCCTCTCAACCCTCATAACCCCTGAAACTAACACAGGAAGCTGCCAAGAGACTGAGGTAGACCTGCTCCGAGGAGGGAGGGTGTGCTGGGTCCTGCACCCTTTCTGAGACCTAAGTGGCTACAACATTGTGACATTTTCAAACCTAGCCTTTGGCAGACTGGCCGTCCTGGGTGGGACCCAGCAGTGGCAGATCTGAGGTGTTATGGCTGTCACTGCTTAAACTAAGGAGAGGGCTGGAAGCTTTCCCACAGCTGAGAATAACAAGCAAATGAGGCATGAGCCTTAGCTGCTGGTGCTGGGAAGCAAAAGCCACTGGAACACAGACTGGGACACCAGTGAGGTACAAGTTGCTGCTGGAATTTGGTCATTAGCTGGGTGGGGACTCCTGCAGACAGGGTAAGGACATGAGATAGACTCAGGCTGCTCTGCCACGGTTGAGGGGCAAGCCCCACCAGAACTGGAGCATGAGAGGAATGTGCATTTTTCATCACAAGCCCACCCAGCCCAGCTTTGCCTCTCTCTCCAAGACAGCACACAATGTCTGAGGTCCTGGGGATTGCCCAACCCAATCCACCATTGCGGGCACCTAAGTACTCCTCCTGGTGCCTTGAGGTTGGGCATAAATTCCTGGCTGCTACCACCTCAGCTGGCACCCACTTGCAAGTGCCACCTTAGGCCAGGAGACTGACCCACCCAGCCCATTTTAGTTACCACCACCATTAAGGCACACAGATTGAGAACCACAGAATCATCCTACCACTGCTACTGCCATCACCCACACCACACCAAGTGCCCAGGAGCCTGAAAACACGTCCAACTGCCTGGCCACTACTGCCACTACCCATGTCTGAGCAAGCCACCTGGAGGCCCAAGTATCAACTTGCCAGTAACTTCCAACACAAGTGCTAGTGCACACTGCTCTGGCACAAAGATAGGCATGTTCAGCCCACCTCTGCCAGCACTGGGGCTGAAGACTGGCCCATGTGTCCTCTCAATCCCCAGGACAACTTCACTATGGCTTTCATTAATAACCACACTCTAATCCATGAAGGAAATCACAGATGCTACTAACACTGTTTACAGCCAAAGAAATCATATGGAGACTACACTACTGGATGTGCCCAGAATCAAAGCCAAAGTGCTCTACCCAACTGATACCAGAGATACATCTTCAGGAAAAAGTCCTCCCCTATAAAAGCAAATTCAAAAATAGAAGGTGACTATTATGCCAGATGCACAGATATCAACATAAGGACACAGAAAGCAGGAAAAGTAAGGAAATGTGACTCCTTCAAAGGAACACAATAATTTTTCAGCATTAGATCTTAATCAGAAAGAACTTACATAACATCCCAGATAAATAATTCAAAATAATGATTTTAAAGAAACTCAGTAAAATACAAGAAAATTCTGAAAAACAATAGAAAGAAATTAGAAAATCAATTCAGAATATAAATGAGAAATTTACCACAGAAATAGACATTTTTAAGTGAGCCAAATAGAAATTCTGGAACTGAAGAATTCATTGAAGGAAATTAAAAAAAACACACATTTGAAAGCATCAACAATAGATTAGATCAGGTAGAATAAAGAATCTCAGAACTTGAAGACAGATCTTTTTAAATACTCCAATCAGACAATTTTTTTTTTAAAAAAAGAGAATACAAAAGAATTAACAAAGCATTCATGACATTTGGGACAACATAAGACAAATATACAAATTATTGGGATCCGGCTGGGTGCGGTGGCTCAGGCCTGTAATCCCAGCACTTTGAGAAGCTGAGGTGGGTGGATCACCTGAGGTCAGGAGTTCATGACCAGCCTGGCCAACATGGTGAAACCCTGTCTCTACTAAAAATACAAAAATTATCCAGGAGTGGTGGCACACACCTGTAGTCCCAGCTACTGGGGAGGCTGAGGCATGAAAATAGCTTGAACCCAGTAGGCATAGGTCACAGTGAGCTGAGAATGTGCCACTGCACTCCAGTCTGGGCGATAGAGTGAGACTCCATCTCAAAAACAAAGATTAATAATAAATTATTTGGATCCCTGAGGGTGAAGAAACAAACAAAAGGTTTAAAAACCTATATAATGAAATAATAGATAAAACTGTCCAAGTCGATCAACAGATTTAGATATTCAGAAACAGGAGGCTTAGCGATCCCCAGGAAGATAAGTGCAAAAAGGTCTTCTCCGTGGCACATTATGTTCAGACAATCTAACATCAAACATAAAGAGTGAATCCTAAAAACAGGAAGAGAAAGACATCTAGTCACCTATAACGGAAACCTCATCAGAATAACAGTGGATTTTTCAATCAGAAGAGAATAGGATGACATATTCAAGTGCTGAAAGAAAAATACTGCCAGTCAAGAATATTATATTCATCAAACTATCCTTTATAAATGAAGGAGAACTAAAGTCATTCCCAGACAAGCAAATGCTGTGGAAATGTGTTTCCACTAGAATGGCCCTACAAGATATGCTGAAGGGAGTTGTAAACTAGAAAGTGAAACAACATTTACCCTAATGAAAACACATGAAAGTATAAAACTCACCAGTAAAGTAATTCACACAAAGGAGGAAGAGAAAAGACTCAAATGGTACCAGTACAGATATCCACCAAACCATGACGATAATCAATAAGAGAAAAAAAAGAAACAAATAACATATAAAACAGCCAGAAAACAATTAGCAATATGATGGAAACAAAGCCTAAGATATCAATAATAACCTTGAACATAAATGAATTAAATTATCTACTTAAAAGATTAAAAAAAGGCTGAATGGATTAAAAAACATGATTCAATTATGTGCTGCTTACAAGAAACTCACTTCATCAGTAAAGACACATACAGACCAAAAATAAAGAGATGGAAGAAGATATTCCACACAAGTGGAAACCAAAAGCAAGTAGAAATAGCTAAGTTTACGAGGGCTTGCTTGTTGTGTACATGTCTCTGCGACTCCCAGGAGGGGAAAATCTACTCAGTTCAAGGTATTCTGTTTGGTAGAGCATGTGTCCTCTGACAACCATGTCTCTGGACTTTTCAGACACTCTTGGGGATGGCACTCCACACACAATGTAGATGCAGGGGCCGGGGAACCCCAGCACTCGGTGCCCTTTATCCAAGATTAAAATCGGCCTGTGGGATGTAGTGAGAAGGCAGGTTGCATGGGTGTAACTGATGTATCTTTTCCTTAACGTTATTATAATAATGGGTAATTTCTCAATAAAGCATTCTTTTTGGAGAAAAAAAAGAAATAGCTAAGTTTATATGAGATAAAACAGACTTTAAAGGTAGAACAGTTAAAAAAAAAGACAAAGAAGGTCATTATATAATGAAAAAGAGATTAATCCAGCAATAGGATATAACAATTCTAAATATATATGTTCTTAACACTGGATCACCCAAATTTGCAAAGCAAATATTACTAGATCTAAAGAGAGAGAGTTAGAGTGAAATAAATAATCATGGAAGACTTCAATATCCCATTCTCAACAATAGACAGAGTATGTAGAAAAAAAATCAACAAAGACACATTGGATTTAAACTGTACTTTAGACCAAATGAACCTAACAGACATTTACAGAACATTTTACCTAACAACTGCAGAATATACATTCTTTCCATCAGCACATGGAAACTTCTCCACAACAGACTATATGCTAGGCCACAAAACAAGTCTCAACAAATTTTTAAAACTCAAAATTAAATAAAGTGTTTTCTCAGACCACAAGAGACTAAAACTAGAAATAAATACCAAGAGGACCTTTGGAAACTATACAAATACATGGAAATTCAACAACATGTTCCTGATTGGCTGTTGGGTCAGTGAAGAAATTCAGATGAAAATCAAACATGTTTTGAAACAAATGAAAGTGAAAATACAACATAGCAAACCTTGTTGGATAAAGGAAAAGTAATGTTAAAAGGGACATTTATATCAATAAATTCTTATATCAAAAAAGGAGAAATATTACAAATTAACAATCTAACAATTCACCTCAAGGAACTCAAAAAGCAAGAACAAACCAAACCAAAAATTAGAAGAAGAGAAATAATAAAATTGAGCAGAATTAAATGAAATAGAGACTATAGATACAAGGGATTAAAAGATGAAAAGTTGATTCTTCAAAAAAACAAACAGAATTAATAAACCTCCAGCTAGACTAACAAAGAAGAGAGAAGACCCAAATAAACAAAGTCAGAAACGAAAAAGGAGACTTACAACACATAACACAGAAATACAAAAAGATTGCTGGAGACTATTATGAACAACTATACACCATCAAACTGGAAAACCCAGAGAAAACAGATAAATGCCTGGAAACATATAATATTGAATCAGAAAGAAACAGAAAACCCAAACAGATCAATTATAAGTAGTAATACTGAATCAGTAATAAAAGCATCATATCCAACAAAGAAAAGCCCAAGATTGAATGCCTTCACTGCCAAATTCTACCATACTTACAGAGAAGAAATAATACTACCCTCCTGAAACTATTCCACAAAATGAAAGAGAAGGGAATTCTCCGTAACTCATTCTATGAGGCCAGCATTACCCTGATATCAAAATCAGACAAAAACCCAACACAAAAGGAAAACTACAAGCCAATATTTCTGATGAGTTTAGACACAAAAATTTTCAACAAAATAATAGCAGCTTCAATCCAACAGTACATCAAAAAGATAATACACCATGATCGAGTGGAATTTATCCCAGGGATGCAAGGATGTTTCAAAATATGCAAATTGGTAAACATAATACCTTACATCAACAGAATGAATGACCAAAACCATACGATCATCTCTAATAGATGCAGAAAAAGCATTTGATAAAATGCAGTATCTCTTCATGAAAAATACTCTCAACAAACTAGTCATAGAAATAATATACCTCAAAATAATAAAGACCATTTATTACAAATCCATAGCTACTTCATACCGAATGGGGAAAAGTTGAAACCTTTTCTCTAAGAACTTGAACAAGACAAGCATGCCCCCTTTCACCACTCCTATTCAGCATAGTACTGAAGTACTAGCCAGAGCGATCAGACAAGAGAAAGAAATAAAAAGCATCTAAATTGAAAAGGAGGAAGTCAAGGTGTCCCTCTTTGCTGATAATATAATCTTATATCTAGAAAAACCTAGACTCCACCAAAAATGTCTTAGATTTGATAAATGAATTCAGTAAAGTTGGTTGATACAAAACCAATGTACAAAATTCAGTAGCATTTCTATACACCTATAGTGATCCAGGCAAGAAAGAGGTTAAGAAGGCAATCCCATTTACAATAACTACAAAAAAATACCTAGGAATAAATTTAACCACCAAAAAAAAAAAAAAAAAAAAACTAGGCAACATCAATGAAATAAATTGAAGATGGGACAAACAAATGGAAAAACATCCCATGTTCAGGGATCAGGAGAATTAATATCATTAAGATGACAATATTGACCAAAGCAATCCACAGATTCAAAGCAATCCCTATTAAAATATCAATGTCATTCTTCACAGAATTAGGAAAAACAATCCTAAAATTCACATGGAGCCAACAAAAGAGCCAGAATAACCAAAGCAATTCTAAAGGAAACAAACAAACAAACAAAACACACCAAAGCTGGAGGCATCACATTACCTGACTTCAAAATGTATTACCAGGCTGTAGTAATCAAAACATCATGGTATTTGTGTAAAAACAGACACATAGACTAACGGACAGAATAAAGAACCCAGAAAAAAAGTTGCATCCCTAAAGCCCTCTGATCTTCTACAAAGTTTCCAAAAAACTTACACTGGGGAAAGGACTCCCTCTTCAATCAACAGTTCTGGGAAAATAATCAACAAAATGAAGAAACATTTTGTTGAATGGAAAAAATATTTACAAACTTCATTGAACAGGTGACTTTTATCCAGAATATACAAGAAACTGAAACAACTAAATAGGAAAAAAAATATTAAAAATTGGACAAAGGACATGAAGGGACATTTCTCAAAAAGAAGACATACAAATAGCCAAGAGGTATATGATAAAAATGCTCAACGTCATGAATTATCAGAAAAATGCAAATCAAAACCACAATAAGATATTATCTTACTCCACTTAGAATGTCATTATTAAAAGACAAAAATAGCACATGTTGGTGAGGATGCAGAGAAAAGGGAATTCTGATACACTATTGCTGCAAATGTAAACTAATACAACTACTATGAAAATAATATGGAGATTTCTCATCACACTAAAATAGAATCACCAGTTGATCCAGCAGTCCCACTACTGGCTATCTATTCAAAGGAATAGAAATCAATATGTAAAAGATATACCTAAACTTGAATGTTTATTGCAGCACTATTCACAATAGCAAAGATATAGAATCAACCTGTTTTAATCAACAAATGAATGAATAAAGAAAATATCATATATATATATATATACACACACACACAAAGGAATTCTATTCAGTCATAAAAAGAAAGAAAACATGTCATTTGTGGCAACATGGATGAAATTGGAGAGAATTATCATAAGTGAAATAATCCAAGCACAAAGAAATAAATATTGCATGTTCTCACTTATATGTGGGAACTAAAATATTTGATCACATGGAGGTCAAGAGGGGAAAAATAACAGAGACTGAAAAGGGTGAGTGTGGGAGAAAAGGGAGGTAGAGGAGGACTGGGTTAAAGGGTACAAACATATGGTAAGACAGAAGCAATAAATTCAATATTTGATAGTGGAGTAGGGGGACTGTACTTAACAAAAATTGACTGTACTTGGGTGATGGCCGTCCTCAATAACTTGACTAGACCACTATGCATTATATACATGTAACAGAATTTCTAATGTATCCCATAAATTTATATAAATAAAAAACAGCAAAAATTGTATAAATAATGTTCAGTTATCTATTTTTATTTTATTTAGAAGCAATCATCTAGGTAAAAGACCAGTGGGAACAACCCTAATATAGCTAGTTATAGCATGCCTACTATGATACAGAAACCTGGCTAAGTGTCAGTCAGGCAAAATCTCACTTCATCCTACCAATGACCCTATAAGGTCGGTATTATTATTATCTCTATATTTTAAATATGTAAAGGTAGTAGTAGCCTGATCAATGTAATGACAAATGGCAGAATTGAGACTTAGGCCTAATGTACCTGACTGAAGAAGGAGTAACTTAATCTCTTCCTCCACCTCTTTATATGGACCAAGGTAAAGTAAATTTTGTGTTTGAAAGTACCTTTAATTCTTTCTGTCCATCCTAAATATTCTAACCCCCAATCCCATGCCATGAGTGGATTTTTAGGGAAAGAATTAAGACTATGTTGTAAAATCTTGTAAGTTGCAGTTTGCAGGATTAGTATTGGACCAACAATGTCCTCCCACTCAAGTGGCATAATGGTAGAAAACACTGTTACTAGGTAGAAAGAGAATCTCAGGGGAGAAGCCCATAGTCTAAACTACAGAACCCAGATTAAAATAGAAAAATTCTGTACTTTTCCTTAAAATAATTTTACTAAATAGTTTTTACAAATTATTTCTGAAAATAAACAGTATAATTCTTTTTTATCTAATCTTGAACCAGTGGTTCTGGCTCCGTCTTATCTTGTCATAATTTTTGTAACTCATCTTGAATGCTTTTTTGGAGTTGCACCTGTTCCTTGGTTTATATATGCTCCAGGGATTTCTTGTCAGCTGGCCATAAGACATGATTTGGCAATTTGTCATTCCATTGACTGTATTCATTTAGCTGCTTAAAATTGACACTTATGGATACTTTAGTTTCAAGAATCCTTCTTATAACAGTGGGCTTTCACAATATCCTTCCTATATCGTGCAGAAATAATCCTCCACAAGCTAAGCACAAAAGAAAAATTAGATTGGTGGAGAACAAGTAAAGAAAAGGAGGAGGGGGTAGGCGAGATGGAGGAGGAGGAAAGGGAGGGCCTGAGAAAAGCAAAGGTGAGAAAAGTCTCTGCTGCCGTAGAGTCTGGAGCAGCACGACCGGCTTGGCCTTCTCCAGCCCCAGCCAGCACTGCAGAGGACACCACAGGGACTCCCCAAGTGTCCGCACCCCCGGGCCTGCCAGGGCCCTCCGCCTGCTGGGCTGCCCTGCCTGTGTGCAAGGTGTGAGGAGATTCTTAAGAGAGAGTGTTCCCCTGGGTTGCAGAGTCCTGATGGAATCTCACAGCAAAATTGCATGACCCCCAATGTCCTAGGTGTAGCGTTCCTTTCAGTTTTTCCATTAGAAATGTCTCCCTGAAGGCTCATATCCGTGCCCTGAGAAAAGAGAAGGCCATGGTCACAATAACCCTCCATTCTGACCAGGATGGAGTTGGGGTTCCTATTGCTCAAAATCTTCCAGAACCTTCTGCTCCCACTCAGAGTAAACCCAGAACCCTTGCCTGACCCAGAAGCCCCTTGAGAATCTGTCTCACAACCCACCACACCGATAGCTCTTCTCCCTCCCAGACCCTTGCTAATGGCCCCCTCACTGCACTGAGCTCTACTCTTCAGACCTGCCCATCACTCCTGCCTCAGCGCCTCCATCTTTCTGTTCCCTCTACCAGAAATCCCTACACACAACTTTGTCTTTTTTTTTTTTTTTTTTTTTTTTTTTGAGAGAGTCTTGCTCTGTCACCCAGGCTGGAGTGCGATCTTGGCTCACTGCAGCCTCCACCTCCTGGGTTCAAGTGATCCCCTGGCCTCAGTCACCCGGGTAGCTGGGACTACAGGCACCCACCACCATGCCCGGCTATTTTTTTTTTTTTTTTTAAGTAGAGACAGGGTTTCACTATGTTGCCAGGCTGGTGTCGAACTCCTGACCTCAAGTGATTTGCCCACATCGGCCTTGTCTTGTCTTTTTCTGCAGGTCTCTGTTCAAATGGAGTCTCATCTAAGTGGCCTTTTCTAACTACTCTACCTAAAACAGCAGCTTAGATCATCAGTATCTGTCCCTTACTCTGCTCGATTCCCGTCCATTGTACTCCATGCTGTCAGTGCTGTATGCCTATTTTCTTTCTTCCCCCCATGGAAGTGAGCCTTGTGCTTATAAGGGCTTTATCTTGATTTGCTCGGTGTGGTGTCCCCATGCCTGTAGCAGTTCCTAATACAGAAAGGATGCACATCAAGCATTTCTTGAATAACTATAGAAATTACTGGACTAATATGTGTGTTAGGTTTTTTACTTGTTTGTGTTTTTCACTCAGAATGATTCCTTCCTGGGGGCTTCTGAGTCTCCTCCCTACCCCATTGTCTAGCCCTTTAAATACATTTGACAATGAAGTTCTGTCTGTTCACCAGACATATTTGGACATGTCCGAATCCCAGCAAGAGAAGCAGTTTGTTATTACCCCTGAAGGCTTCCAGCTGTGTGCAAGCAGACTTCCATAGATGCCACACCATCTCCTTAGCAGATGTGTTCCAATATTTCTAACTCCACCTAATTACAAGCTGAAAATTCTCAATTGTGTTAAAAAATTTTTAATTTGTAACTTTTTTTTTTTTTTTTTTGAGGCGGAGTCTCGCTCTGTCGCCCAGGCTGGAGTGCAGTGGCGCATTTCGGCTCAGTGCAAGCTCCGCCTCCCGGGTTCATGCCATTCTCCTGCCTCAGCCTCCCGAGTAACTGGGACTACAGGCGCCCACCACCACGCCAGGCTAATTTTTTGTATTTTTTTAGTAGAGACAGGGCTTCATCATGTTAGCCAGGATGGTCTCAATCTCCAGACCTCATGATCCGCCCTCCTCGGCCTCCCAAACTGCTGTGTAACTATTTTTATTTCCAATGTAGTTACCATTTCACTCTACTTTTAAGCAACATTCTTTTGCACTAGATTTCTAATTGAAAGTTGTTAAGAATTACTTGACATCCTAAACTTTTATTTTTATTTTTTGTTTTTTTGGGTTTTTTTTTTTATTATTATCTGTTCTGCTTCTGGGTTTTTTAAAATTATTATTATACTTTAAGTTCTGGGACACATGTGCAGAATGTGCAGGTTTGTTACATAGGTATACACGTGCCATGCTGGTATGCTGCACCCAACAACCCATCATCTACATTAGGTATTTCTCCTAGTGCTATCTCTCTCCCTGCCCCCACCCCTCTACAGGCCCCAATGTGTGATGTTCCCCTCCCTGTGTCCATGTGTTCTCATTGTTCAACTACCACTTGTGAGTGAGAACATGTGGTGTTTGGTTTTCTGTTCTTGTGTTACTTGGCTGAGAATGTTGATTTCCATCTTCATCCATGTCTCTGCAAAGGACAGGAACTCATCCTTTTTTATGGCCGCATAGAATTCCATGGTGTATATGTGCTACATTTGCTTTATCCATTCTATCATTAATGGGCATTTGGTTTGGTTCCAAGTCTTTGCTATTGTGAATATGCTGCAATAAAGATACGTGTGCATGTTTCTTTATAGTAGAATGATTTCTAATCCTTTGGGTATATACCCAGTAATGGGATTGCTGGGTCAAATGGTATTTCTAGTTCTAGATCCTTGAGGAATCGCCACACTGTCTTCTATAATGGTTGAACTAATTTACACTCCCATCAACAGTGTAAAAGTGTTCCTATTTCTCCACATCCTCTCCAGCACCTGTTGTTTCCTGACTTTTTAAATGATTGCCATTCTAACTGGCGTGAGATGGTATCTCGTGGTTTTGATTTCCATTTCTCTAATGATCAGAAATGATGAGCTTTTTATGTTTGTTGGCTGCATAAATGTCTTCTTTTGAGAAGTGTCTGTTCATATCCTTTGCACACTTTTTGATGGTGTTGTTTGTTTTTTTCTTGTAAATTTAAGTTCTTTGTAGATTCTGGATAGTAGCCCTTTGTCAGATGGATGGATTGCAAAAATTTTCTCCCCTTCTGTAGGTTGCCTGTTCACTCTGATGATAGTTTCTTTTGCTGTGCAGAAGCTCTTTAGTTTAATTAGGTCTCATTTGTCAATTTTGGCTTTTGTTGCCTTTGCTTTTTGTGTTTTAGTCGTGAAGTCTTTTGCCATGCCCATGTCCTGAATGGTATTGCCTAGGTTTTCTTCTAGGGTTTTTATGGTTTTAGGTCTTACTTTTAAGTTTTTAAACCATCTTGAGTTAATTTTTGTAGAAGGTGTAAGGAAGAGCTCCAGTTTCAGTTTTCTGCATATGGCTAGCCAGTTTTCCCTATACCATTTATTAAATAGGGGATCATTTCCCCATTATGTGTTTTTGTCAGGTTTGTCAAAGATCAGATGGTTGTAGATGTGTGCTGTTATTTCTGAGGCCTCTGTTCTGTTCCATTGGTCTATATATCTCTTTTGGTACTAGTACCATGCTGTTTTGGTTACCATAGCCTTGTAGTATAGTTCAAAGTCAGGTAACATGATGCCTCCAGCTTTGTTCTTTTTGCTTAGGATTGTTTTGGCTATGGGGACTCTTTTTTGGTTCCATAGGAAATTCAAAGGTTTTTTTTTCTAATTATTTGAAGAAAGTCAATGATAGCTTAATAGGGATAGCATTGAATCTATAAATTACCTCTGGCAGTATGGCCGTTTTCACAATATTGATTCTTCCTATCCATGAGCATGAAATGTTTATCCATTTGTTTATGTCCTCTCTTATTTCCTTGACCAGTGGTTTGTAGTTCTCCTTGAAGGGGTCCTTCACATCCCTTGTAAGTTGTATTCCTATGTATTTTATTCTGTTTGTAGCAATTGTGAATGAGAGTTCACATGATTTGGCTCTCTGTTTGTCTATTATTGATGTGTAGGAATGCTTGTGACTTTTGCACATTGATTTTGCATCCTGAGACTTTGCTGAAGTTGCTTATCAGCTTAAGGAGATTTTGGGCTGAGATGATGGGGTTTTCTAAATATACAATCATGTCAACTGCAAACAGAGACAGTTTAACTTCCTGTCTCCCTATTTGAATATGTCTTATTTCTCTCCCTTGCCTGGTTGCCCTGGCCAGAACTTCCAATACTATGTTGAATAGGAGTGGTGAGAGAAGGCATCCTTGTCTTGTGCTGATTTTCAAAGGGAATGCTTCCAGTTTTTGCCCATTCAGTATGATATTGGCTGTGGGTTTGTCATAAATAGCTCTTATTATTTTGAGATACGTTCCATCAATACCTAGTTTATTGAGAGTTTTTAGCATGAAGAAGTGTTAAATTTTATCAAAGGCCTTTTCTGCATCTATTGAGACAATCATATGGTTTTTGTCATTGGTTCTGTTTATGTGATGGATTTCGTTTATTGCTTTGTGTGTGTTGAAGCAGCCTTGCATCCCAGGGATGAAGCCAACTTGATTGTGGTGGATAAGCTTTTTGACGTGCTGCTAGATTTAGTTTGCCAGTATTTTATTGAGAATTTTTGCATCAATGTTCATCAGGGATATTGGCCTGAAATTTTCTTTTTTTATTATGTCTCTGCCAGGTTTTGGTATTGGGATGATGCTGGCCTCATAAAATGAGTTAGGGAGGAATCTCTCTTTTTCTATTGTTTGGAATAGTTTCAGAAGGAATGGTACCAGCTCCTCTTTGTACCTCTTGTAGAATTCGGCTGTGAATCCATCTGGTCCTGGACTTTTTTTGGTTGATAGGCTATTAATTACTGCCTCAATTTCAGAACTTGTTATTGGTCTATTCAGGGATTCAGCTTTCTCCTGGTTTCGTCTTGGGAGGGCGTATGTGTCCAGGAATGTATCCATTTCTTCTAGATTTTCTAGTTTATTTGCATAGAGGTGTTTATTGTATTCTCTGATGGTAGTTTGTATTTCTGTGGGATCAGTGGTGATGTCCACTTCATCATTTTTTATTGTGTCTATTCGATTATTCTCTCTTTTCTTCTTTATTAGTCTGGCTAGTGGTCTATATACTTTGTTGATCTTTTCAAAACACCAGCTCCTGGCTTCACTGATTTTTTCAAAGGGTTTTTCATGTCTCTATCTCTTTCAGTTCTGCTCTGATCTTTGTTATTTCTTGTTGTCTACTAGCTTTTGAATTGGTTTGCTCTTGCTTCTCTAGCTCTTTTGATTGTGATGTTTGGGTATCGATTTTAGATCTTTCCTGCTTTCTCCTGTGGGCAGTTAGTGCTATAAATTTTCCTCTAAACACTGCCTTAGCTGTGTCCCAGAGATCCTGGTACATTGTGTCTTTTTTCTCATTTGTTTCCAAGAACTTCTTTATTTCTGTCCTTATTTCCTTATTTACCCAGTAATCATTCAGGAGCAGGTTGTTCAGTTTCCATGTAGTTGTGTGGCTTTGAGAGAGTTTCTTAATCCTGAGTTCTAATTTGATTGCACTGTGGTCTGAGAGACTGTTTGTTATGATTTCCATTCTTTTCATTTGCTGAGGAGTGTTTCACTTCCAATTATGTGGTCAATTTTAGAATAAGTGTGATGTGGCGCTCAGAAGAATATATTTTGTTGATTTGGGGTGGAGACTTCTGTAGATGTCTATTAGGGCTGCTTGGTCCAGAGCTGGGTTCAAGTCCTAAATATCCTTGTTAATTTTCTGTCTTGTTGATCTGTCCAATATCAACAGTTGGTGTTCAAGTTTCCCACTATTATTGTGTGGGAGTCTAAGTCTCTTTTTTGGTCTGTAAGAACTTGCTTTATGAATCTGGCTGCTACTATATTGGGTGCATATATATTTAAGATAGTTAGCTCTTCTTGTTGCGTTGATCCCTTTACTATTACGTAATGCCTTTCTTTGTCTCTTGATCTTTGTTGATTTCAAGTGTGTTTTATCAGAGACTAGGATTGCAACCCCTGCTGGTTTTTTTGTTTTGTTTTGTTTCCTATTTCTTCGTAAATATTTCTCCATCCCTTTGTTTTGAGCCTATGTGTGTCTTTTAATTGGGGTATTTAGCCCATTTACATTTAAGGTTAATATTGTTATGTGTGAATTTGATCCTGTCATTATGTTGCTAGCTGATTATTTTGCCCATTAGTTGATGCAGTTTCTTCACAGTGTTGATGGTCTTTACAATTTGGTGTTTTTGCAGTGGCTGGTACCAGTTGTTCCTTTCCATGTTTAGTGCTTCCTTCAGGACCTCTTGTAAGGCAGGCCTGGTGGTGACAAAATCTCTCAGCATTTGCTTTTCTGTAAAGGATTTTATTTCTCCTTCACTTATGAAGCTTAGTTTGGCTGCATATGAAATTCTGGGTTGAAAATTCTTCTCTTCAAGAATGTTGAATATTGGCCCCCACTCTCTTCTGGCTTGTAGGGTTTCTGCAGAGAGATCCACTGTTAGTCTGATGGGCTTCTCTTTGTGGGTAACCCAAACTTTCTCTCTGAAGGGGTGGCCTGCCCCTGCACACCTGTGGGTATTTCTAGTCGGGTAGGACGAGAGACTGAGAAAAGAAATAAGACACAGAGACAAAGTATAGAGAAACAACAGTGGGCCCAGGGGACCGGTGCTCAGCATACCAAGGACCTGCACTGGCACTGGCCTCTGAGTTCTCTCAGTTTTTATTGATTATTATTTCCATTATTTCAGCAAAAAGGAATGTAGTAGGAGAGCAGGGTGATAATAAGGAGAAGGTCAGCAAAAAACATGTGAGCAAAAGAATCTATGTCATAATTAAGTTCAAGGGAAGGTACTATGACTGGACATGCATGTAAGCCAGATTTCTCTCCACCCAAACATCTCAGCGGAGTAAAGAATAACAAAGCAGCATTACTGCAAAATGTCTCGCCTCCCACCATGGGATGGTTTTTCTCCTATGAGAAATTTTCTCAGAGTTGAACAAATGTACAATCGGGTTTTATACTGAGACATTCAGTTCCCAGGGGCAGGTGGGAGATAGTGGCCTTCCTCTATCTCAACTGCAAGAGGCTTTCCTCTTTTACTAATCAACCTCAGCACAGACTCTTTACGGGTGTCGGGCTGGGGGACGGTCAGGTCTTTCTCATCCCACGAAGCCATATTTCAGACTATCACATGGGGAGAAACCTTGGACAATACCCCGCTTTCAAGGGCAGAGGTCCCTGCGGCTTTCCACAGTGCATTGTGCCCCTGGTTTATTGAGACTAGAGAATGGCGATGACTTTTACCAAGTATACTGCCTGTAAATATTTTGTTAGCAAGGCACGTCCTGCACAGCCCTGGATCCCTTAAACCTTGATTTCATACAACACATGTTTTTGTGAGCTCCAGGTTGGGTCAAAGTGGCTGGGTCAAAGTGGCTGGGGCAAAGCTACAAATTAACAACATCTCAGCAAAGCAATTGTTCAAAGTATGGGTCTTTTTCAAAATGGAGTCTCTTATGTCTTCCCTTTCTACATAGACACAGTGACAGTCTGATCTCTCTGTCTTTTCCCTACATCTCTCTGGCTGCCCTTAACATTTTTTCCTTTATTTCAACCTTGATGAATCTGACAATTATGTGTCTTGGGGCTGCTCTTCTCCAGGAGTATCTTTGTGGTGTTCTCCATTACTTCCTGAATTTGAATGTCAGCCTGCTTTGCTAGGTTGGAGAAATTCTCCTAGATAATATGCTGAAGAATGTTTTCCAACTTGATTCCATTCTCCCTGTCACTTTCAGGTACACCAATCAAACGTAGATTTGGTCTTTTCACATAGTCCCATATTTCTTGGAGACTTTGTTCATTCCTTTTCATTCTTTTTTCTCTGATCTTATCTTCATGCTCTATTTCATTAAGTTGATCTTAAATCTCTGATATCCTTTTTTCCACTTGATCGATTCGGCTATTGATATTTGTGTATGCTTCATGAAGTGCTGACGTTGTGTTTTCAGCTCCATCATGTCATTTATGTTCTTCTCTAAACTGGTTATTCTCAGTACAATATTTCAGTTACCTCTTTTTGTGGGTAGATGCAGTCAATGGTTATCTATTTTGAGCTCTCTTGAAATTAGCTAGCAACAACTTCTCTTTGTCTTTCCCTCGGATACTATTTTGAAGTAATAGCCTTTAAATATCAACTAATAGAAGATAAATGACAAGGTTATTCTTATTCCCATGTGCTATTCTATTTCTTCCCTCAATTTTGATTCTCCCATTGTATCTACATTTTCATGGTATGAGGCCATTCCATGTGAAGCTGCTTTCTGATCTCCATTATTAGCCTTCATTCTACATGTGTTTATATATTCAGGGTCCACCAGCTGCTGTGCAATGTCAGAGCCAAATTTAGGGCATTGGGAGGCGAGTTGTAGTGAAGGAGGATTGTTTACTCACATGTGAATATTATAATATGTGTATACATTAGGAATAATAGGAGTCTGCTTTCTCTCAATGAAAGGAATGATTTACAAAGTTAGAAGTGGAGAATGTCAGAATGAGTCCTGTGTTGTTGAATTTGAATTGAAGGTATCAGTGTGAACTCACAGTTTTCAAAACATATAGACATAGAAATAAATATAGGTGTGTGTGTGTGTGTGGGTGTGGGTGTGTGTGTGTCTTTCCCAGCTCTATACGTGGAGAGGACCAGGGAGCAGCCACACCCCCACAGCAGTGAGCGCACCTAACACCCAGCTCTGGAGATGAGGTCTCACCCTTTGCCCAGGCTGGAGTGAAGTGGTGCAAACACAGCTTCCTGCAGCCCCAGTCTCCTGGGTTCAAGCAATCCTCCCACCTCAACCTCCGCAGTAGCTGGGACCACAGGTGCACGCCACTGCACTCAGGTAATTTTTTTAGATTTGTCGTAGAGATAGGTTTTCATTGTGTTGTCCAGGCGGATCTCAAACTCCTGGATTCAAGCAATTCCCTTGCCTCTGCCTCCCAAAGTACTGGGATTACAGGCTTGAGCCACTGCACCCAGCCCCAGCTCTTGATTTCTAAATATCAACCTAGAGCGAAAGTTACCAGAGCTCATTGAAGAAATTACTAACTTCAGGGCAGAGCCAGGGGAAAAAAATGAGCCTGAGATTCTTTATCATGCCAGAGAGCAAAGAATTATTCAAAAAATGATGGAGACCCGTCAAAAAGATGTCAGAGGCAGATTAAAAGGTCTCCTACTGGCCAAACCTGGGGTAATTTGAGTTGAAAAATAAATAATGATGGTAACAGATTATAGTCTATTGAATAAAGTAGGAAACCATGAATTCATATTTACATAGATGACTAGAAAAATAAACTGAAAGATTTGATGAGTAATGAGATATTTATATATATAAAGTATTAAAAATGCTTATTTTCTTTAAAGAAAAAAAATTGAAGTTACTATTTTTTACAGAAACCTAGTAGATATTACCTTCAACAAGCACAAGCAACTGAAGTTAACATAATATGATACTCCGAGAAGAACACAGCATTGCTTCTATGACATCCTTGCTGGAGATGTACAACCTAAAATCAAGTTAGGAAGAAACATAAGATAAATCCAAATTGAGGGGTGTGCTACAAAGTAATTGGCTTATAATCTTGAAAACTGTCATTATTATATAAAAAAACAAGGAAAGTTTGAAATTCTTGATATTTATAAAAATATATATCTACTTTAAAAATAAACATCCTCTTTATTTAGTCACTATATATAAGCAAACATATTCCAACTGAATACAGGTGTTTACTAAAGTAATGTATTGGGGATTTTATTTTATTTTATTTATTTTTTTGAGGCAAGGCCTCACTCTGTTGCCTAGGCTGGAGTGCAGTGGTAGAATCACAGCTCACTGTAGCCTTGACCTCCTGGGCTGAAGCGATCCTCCCAACTCAACCTCTCAGATAGCTGGGACCACAGGCACACACCACTATGCCCGGCTAATTTAAAAAAAAAAAAATTGTAGAAACAGGGTCTCTTTATGTTGCTCAGGCTAGTCTTGAACTCCTGGGCTCAAATGATCTTCCTCTTCAGCCTCCCAAAGTTCTGGGATTACAGGCATGAGCCACTGTGCCCAGCTGAATTTTATTTTAGAATAGAAAATAGCCTGAAAACATATGCATGTTTAATAAGTATTTTAACTTCATAAAAATGTTTAAATTCTTTCTTTTCATACAACTGTAGAATTTTTTATCTGAAGATGCAATATTTAGCCGCAGATGTTCATATAGAGATGTCTTCATCCTGTACACATAGGAAATACCCTGCAGAATTTAGGCTTTCTGTTCTATAATTAACACAAATATAAAATAAATCATTTGGCTTCAAGAAGAAACTGTTTGTTATCACTAATAAAAGGGGTGAAGATGATAGAAAACACATATGCCTGCTCACCTTTTCCAAAAGCCAGCAGTTGCCAACATCATTTTAAGACGCAAGAATTTTCAGATTGTTTTGGTGTCAGATAAAGAATGTTAATTGCTATTTTGTGGCTTAAGTTTCCCCAGCTTCTAAAATAATACATTTAATCACAATTAAGTATGTGATTTTTCTTGCTTCTTGGCTCCCTTAAATCCAAGTAGCCTTGGATTTCAAGGTCTCTCTACTTGAAAATCTTTCTCAGATGAGCACACTCATTTCACATTGCTCTGCTCATTCATTTTATCAACTTGGCCCTTAGCCCCGCCTCTCACAGAGCAACTTATGAGCAAAGTGGCTGAAACTGAACACAATACAAAGGCAAATGACCCACGGAATATGTAATAGAGCTATAGGCTGGAACCCAGGTACTCCCCACTGGAACTGTCCTGGGCCACTGCACTCCAATGCTATATTTTACCTTACACATTGGCTGCTTTGGTACCTGTTCCTGTTGATTTGGGTTTCCCCACAATTTCCCTCTGCTGGGTCCTGGCTTTGGTGACCCAACTCTTCCTCAAGTTACAGTTTGGGGTTGGTAGTTTGTCAATGACTGCCCAGGCATTTGGCCTGTGAGCTACTGTCCCCTTCCTCGGGCTAATTCTATTCATGAACCTAATCATTAGCCTTGTCTGGTATCTTCTGGTACATCTGGTACTTTCTGCTCCACTACCGGGCTCCTTCCTTGGGCATCCAAACCCAGATGATGGGAACTCTGTGACATTCTTTCTCTGCCCACTCACTGAGCAATCTTTCTTGCTTCGAGGCTTCAAGTCATAACATCAAGCTCAGCTTTAGTTAATCAGTACTTGAAATGCCTTCTTCCACTGTGATTAGTAATTGTTTATACTCACAGAGCATTACGTTTTACAATATGCTTTCACATGTCTTTGTGAGGTAGGCGTACAATAGTTTACCATCTGTTCTAAAGATAGTAGAACCAAATTCTCAGAAGTTAAAAAATTTGTTTAAAGGAATAAGCTGTATTGGACAGAGTAAGGGTCAGGGCCCTAATTTTTTACTTCAAGCCTTGATCTTTCCATTAAACGATAGCTGCCCAGGTTGTAGTGTTTTTTGGCTACAGTAGCAGTGCAGGACTCCTGCAACTTAGATATTATGGATCAGAAGAGATGTTCTTCATATTCCTCACTCATCAGCAAAAACCTTTTTAGGCCATGGTACTCATGACCAGACAATGTGTATTCCCCCAAGATTCTGTTCAGTAGAAACATTTGAAAATTTAAAGACATTCCATTTTTATCAGATGAAATCTTTGAAGAAATAGCATCATGGTAGAATATAACCTTTGGAATAACAGACCTCAGTTTGAATCCTGCTTCAGGAACTAACTAGCTATTTAATCTGTTGCTGTTTAGTGTAAGCTTCTTCATTGGTAAATCTGAAATATTCGTATTTAATACATAGTGCCTAGTACATATTAAGTGCCTAATTAGTGTTTGACAAAACAATATGTAAATACTCTTAAACTAATGAAGTATGTGTGTTTTCTGGGAAAGGAGGTAAAATGAAGACAGTGATAACATCACGAAGGGCCCGGAACATACTAGCTGTTCCAACCCTGCTGATGGTCAGTGCCTTATGTGATCTTATGATGTGAACTAGGTACTCAGAGAATGGGGAAAACAGAAAGCCATATTTTTTTCAATTCTAGAGTTTGGAAGAAGACCTAGCAATTATTTAATTTAGTTCTTTCATTTTACAGATAAACTTTATTACTAATGTTGGTAAGGGGCAACTAAACAAAATATTAGGGGTCCCAAGAAAGTTGGTAGAAGAGGTGTTAGAATTGCCATTCTACAGATGAGAAAAGGGCACTCTGAGGAGTGAGACAATCAGCCCAGGTCTCATCTAATGAGCACAGGGTGGTTCTTAAGCTCAGCTCTTTGGCTGTAAGACCTCATGTTCTTTCTTGTGTCATTGATTTTTTTAAGTCAAGAAACTTACCCTTGTCAGTTACTTTTACCCTTGCCAATAGTTCTTTCTATTCCTGAATAATGGTTGTCATATATCTTTTGTTACCTGTTGTTTTGCCTTTTTCTCTGTACTTCTATAATATCTCTGATAATATCTACCTCTAGATAAAATAGAAAGAGGAAAAAATACAGTCTACTTTGTGTAAGTGCCTGGAGCAGGCTCAGGGAGTCTGTAGACAGTGAATGTTTTCTGAGGGCAGTGGTTGGAATATATGCACATTTTTCTCTTTTATTGATGAGTGCCCACTGATTTACCACTTCAGATTTCCTCAGAGTGTCCCAAAATACTAGTAACTACTAACAGGAAAGCAGGTGGCACTGCACATCGGAAATGCTGGTAATGCCCACATGGTGCTTAGTAATTACTAATTACAGCATGCAATGACTTGGGAAGCAGGTGCCAGGAAACAGCCACATTTGAATCCATACAGAGCTGTTCATCCATGAGCTCATTTTCAACACTGCAGTAATTCTTGAACTGAAAGCCACAGCCCTGATGCCAACAGGGGTAGATGCTTTTGTTTTTCTTGCTTTTTTAGCATAGTGCTTTGATTGCATGCAAATGAGACTCTTAAAGAAAAATTAGCAAAATTTTCTTTAAGAGAACAGCCCTGAAGAGCCATGCTGAAAAATTCAGTGGCAGAATGGTAAGAATATAAATGTTTCAAGTGAAAAAAAAAAGATGGAGTTTCTGACTCTAAGATAAGCTATATGTGCTGATTGCAAACCTCTGTGTGGTTGAATATTCTCATCTTACTTAAAATAATAACTGCTATACAAGTCTATGATATGGATAAAATGTGCAAATGAAAGTTAGAAAAATTTTGTAAAACATTAAGCAGTTTTTTAAGAACTCAGAGCATGTTATCTGTGTTGCTTCATTTATCCCCAGAAATCCTCTTACCCCCATATTACAGATGCTAGAATCAAACCCAATATTCCACAGCAAGTTATGCCAAAGTCAGGAGAATATTGCAAGTTTCTTGACCCTGGGAGCTATGCGATGAAATAAAGAAGACATGTTTTATATGTTTTTGATGCAGATTTCCTGCTGCTAGTCATTAGCTGATTATTGAAAATGTATACCACACACCATTTCCCCTTACTTCATTACAGGTTAGATACACTTGGCATGGATTTGAGGTTGGAGAAAGATTAAAGACCACAACATAACTACACAAGTCATAGTCAGGTCTTTTTAAAGTTATAGATAAAGAATTATTAAGAAAATAAAGACATATGCCCCAGAGAGGTTGTGATTGTCATCTAATTATTTAATCCTTAAATGTCTTCTTCAGAAGTTAATTAAACAATTGAGGAAAAAGAAGAATTGTTTTGATGTTGATCTGGAGGAGAAAAAAAAACCTCAATGTGAACATGAGATTAAAAAAACTTACCTGTCCCTATCAAGTAGACAATTTCAATACCTTAATTCTTGTCATTACAAAAGGTACATTTAAATGACACAGTGGTTGCTAGTGCATCCCTACTCTCAGGAAGGGGGGCATGGGAAGGGGATATGGTACCCTCTTCTGCCCTTATGGTCAGGGGCTGGCCTTGTACCTTGAGTAAGCCCTTGGGGATCTCCTGTTGAAGACAAACAAGTCAGAGAACATCAGCATCAGACAGTATCAGACAACATCAGTCATGGAATAAGGCAAAAACAAGATTCCCCAACAATCACATCTGAACACAGACAAAATATGAACATTTTCCAAGCCACAGAACTGCAACTATCCCCTTCTCCTGATAATGTGAGTGACAGCTGCATCTTTACCAGTTACAGGTTCAGCCTAGATCTAGTCCTTCGTCTTTCTCGGTAAGATTTACTGAGGTATCAAATTAAAAATTTTCTCTTATTTCCTGAGAAGATCCAATCCAAAGACAGTCCTACTTCCTTAGGTTCCCCCCACCCCAAATTACCAAGCACAAGTCAAATCCTATAATAGGTTCTTTCTAACACCCTCCGGCTGGGAAGCTCTGCCATTCCACCTGGTCTTTGTTCTCTCTTTTAAAATAGTAAACCCAACTTGTGCCCCTGGTGATGTTTAGCTAGGAGACATTAACATCAGGACAAGGTTAGACAGAAGACATACTGACAATATTTTACATCTTGATCTAGATAGTAGTTACATTAGTGTTCATGTAATAATTCATTAAAGCATACATTTATGTTTTCCATACTTTCTTTACATGTGTGCAATATTTCTTAATGAAAATTATGTTTTAAAAATATGCATTGGATACAGAAATATATTCTTAGCCCAGGAATAAAATATTCCTTTTAGACAAGTTATTGGCTGAGATCATACACAGATATCAATAATTGAATAATTTTTAATCCTAGAAACACAAGTCCCTTATTTAGACATTAATAATGTGAGGGAGAAAAAAGATGAGAAATAGACCAATATTCCAAAATGGTAGTGATAGTTCATATTGATAAAGACATTCTTGTCTTTGTCTTCCCTTGTCAAATGTACTTGAATCAAGACTACCAAATTAATTAAAATTAGTGGGTCAAAGAATGTGGGCACACATTTGTTTATATCAGTCAGGAAGACACCAAGAAATTTTCACATTGGGTCTCTGCTTGGTGGAACAGATGAAGTCCCACTTAACCTGTTTGGCTTCCTAATAATCATGGGCTTAGCTTAACAAGGCATCAATGGTGGGTTAGCTCTCTTTTGAAGACTAAAATAGATCACCCCTTGCAGGTTGCCTCACCTTGTGATGAAGGGCTGGGCCAGGTGATTTCCGAGCCCCTGTGGCTCTGAATCCCATCTACCATGAGCCATGCCACCTCTCAGCATGGCTTGTGAACAGCTATCAACTGTTCCTATCCCCCCTGCAAGGGTACAGCATCACTACAACAGGGAGCTGCTCCCAGCACTTACATCAACGTGTTCCATGGGGACTGCTGAGGATGTCTTCCCTCTATTCAAACTGTCTTCCAGGGTCCAAAAAGATGTTCTTTCCATAAGGAATAGCAAGAGAATATTTGAAGTGAACAAAGGTGCTTGTCCGTAGTTTAGAGAGCTTCGTGGTTTCCACAAGAACCTACCATTTAGAACACTCATGGGTTTACCACTTCAGGTACTTGTTAGCTGGATGGAGAATTAACCAATGAGAAGGTGCCCAGCATTCAGTTGGGTGCACTGCTGACCATGTGGGGGCATTGCTCTGCCTCTCTAGAACACAGACGGTCCCAGTGTGGTTTGAGAGGTCACATCACATCTCTGGATGCAAGGCTACAAGGCAAACTGTGTAGAAGGAAGAGACATATTAATGTGGTAAAAAATGACAGCTATTTCCAAATTTTACTTGCTGGATTGATCATCACTAATGATAACAATATTTAACTATTTCCTGTGGTGTGGGGGCCCGAATGGGTAGATGGATAACTTTCAACCAAAGACTTGTGCTCCCCTTTCAAAATGCAGATATTTTGCTGAAAAATTGCTGCTTCATGAGGCACTACTGCATTTGTCAACTAATCTTGCATCGGTGAACTCAGGCAATTGAGTCCCAGGCAATGGAGCACGGACAGAGTGATTCACCTACATCCAGCACCAGCCCACAAAAGCATCCCCATGGGCCCTCCACTCTGGTTTTGACCCCATCTGCCTGCTGCGTGTTAACAGAGCTGACTTCTCTGTGTTCTTAGAAGCCCCATATTAAAGTCAGAGTCTCCTTCAGGTGGGGGGTCCCTGAAAGCCTGCCTGTCATAGAGTCTCCCTGGCCAGTCTCCCTGCTCATTAGGAACACCCATTTTGGACTTTATGTGAGTGAAAAATGAAACTCCTGCTATGTGAAGCCCCTGTAATTTTAGAGTTTTCCAGTTTCCATTGCTGGTGTACCTTTCTTAGCTGCTAGTGTGGAGAAAATGCCACAATCTCTGAAAGAGGACAACTGACTACCGGTTAACTGTTGTCAAGATTTGAAAGTAGGAGGGAAAGGAGATGGAGCAGGAAAGAGCAAGATCTAAGGTGAGTCTGCCAAGAGATCTGGCTACATGAGCACAAGAACACGCTCTTTAATGTCATAAATGTGTACACAGCAGCTACTAACAATCAGGTGCTGTGCTGAGGGCCTTTGTTTCTCTTACAAATGTAACCCATTTAACCCCACAACAGACCTGTAGGTACCAACCCTCAAATAACCGAAGCGTTGGAGGTGAAGCAACTGACTCAGTGCCCCAGCCAGCAAGTCACACACTCAGGATTTGAGCCTGCCCGCCTGGCCCCAGACCTCCCTCTCTGGCTTTTATGCATTGCTATTTCAGGGCAGTGGGCTAATGTGGGAGACTCTGGCAAGCAGGTGAGGAATTATCTGTAAGGTAGGCAAAGGCTTGTCATCAGGCTGAGGTATACAAACATCCAAAGTCCTGAGGGAGGTCAGAAAGGGAGTTTTGCAATACTCCAGACTCTATAGGTCGTTAGCATTAGGCACTGAGGTAGATGCATATCTGATTTTCCTCCTTTGGAGAGGCTAATCAGAAACTCAAAAGAATGTAACCATTTGTGCAACACCTGTCTGTGATCTGGAAGCTCCCTCCCAGCTTGGAGTCTTTCTGCCTTTGCTTCAAGTTGTCTCACCTTTCCAGACTAAACCAATGTACATCTTACATATATTGATTGATGTCTCATGTCTCTCTAAAATGTGTAAAACCAAGCTGTGCCCCGACCGTCTTGGACACACGTTGTCAGGACCTCCTGAGGCTACGTCACGGGTGCATCCTCAACCTTGGCAAAATAAACTTCCTAAATTAACTGAGACCTGTCTCTGACCTTCTGGGTTCACAGGCCCATGTTACATGTTAGGAAAATAAGCCTCAGAAGGACCACTTACCTTGCCCAAGATTGCACTAGACTGATCTGGTGGAGACAGGTTTTGAACTCTCATCTCTCCTCCAAAATCCTCCATCTGACACCTTCCCAACTGTCTTTGTTTTTTGGAGGGGCTGTAAATTACTATTAACTCATTTGCCCAAAGTAGAGAATTAAAGAGAAACATAAACCAAATCTACCAAAAGACACTTATTTTTCATTTTTCAGATACTATTATGTGGAACCACCTCACTGCCAGAGAGTGTAACTTATTCAAAATTTCTAAATAAAGCATTTCCACTGTGAATCACTGCTACGTATGAAATGCAACCAAGGGACATCTTGCTCTTTAAGACTAACATCAAATTATCTCTATTCTGAAATCTAACAGGAAAAAAATTTTTTTTCTAACAGCTTGCTATCCAGAAAGCTTCTGTAGGTGTTTACACAGGAGACCTGTAGTAAGATATCACACAGTTTAACTCAGATGAGATGAAATCACCCACAAAGCAGCCTTTGAGGGTTTGTTTAGGCTTGCTTTGGATTAATCAGTACTTGTATGTTAAAGAAATTCTCCCTGACGAAAGGCCCCAAAGTGGTCTAAAGCTGTCATCCATTTTTGACAGCCACTTATTTTTGCCTCCTTCCCTTTGCAAAGTTTTCATGGATATCCAGAGGGCTTTTTCAGTGTTTCTGTTCATCTCTTCAAATGAGGCTGTAGTGCTTGATGCTGAGCTCATGGTGACAATTAATGATCGTAAGGATACTGAGAGGGACCAGGAAGAGGCACCAGGCAGGGACTCTTGGCCAAGTGTTTGCGCAGGAACAAACTCATTGGAAATAATTGTCAAATATATGGAAGTCATCCCAGAGGAGGAAAAGTGGCTATAAATGAGAACTGACAGAGTATATGGATTTAAACATTGGCTTCAGTAACCTTAGTGTGTTAATTCTCGTGTTAAATTTGTACACCCAGGATTTTACTATTAATTACAGGTGATATTTAATTGGGATTGAAAACCTCAAATACTCCCTTAGTCACCCACTGTTGGTTCAAGATTCTAAGGCAGAAATTCTTTACTATTAGCCAAGACTTTAGTCCCAAATTGCAATATGTCTTCCTGGTGACCAAGACTAGATTAAATACAATAATGGCAATGTGTCTTTTGTCTAGGACACAGATTGTCCAATTCCCAAACCCACGTGTTGTGAAATGCTGTTCAAAATGATCACACACACACACACATGAGTCCCTTTCTCAACTAAGTTTGAAAAGTATGTGATATGACTTGGCTGTGCCCCACCCAAATCTCAGCTTGAATTGTAGCTCCCATAATCCACAAGTATCATGAGACCTGGTGGGAAGTAACTGAATCATGGGGATAGGTTTTTCCCAGGCTGTTCTCATGATGGTGAATAAGTCTCATGAGATCTGATAATTTTATAAAGGGAAGTTCCCCTCTCCTCCACACACTCTTTTGCCTGCCACCATGTAAGACGTGACTTTGCTCCTCTTTTGCCTTCTGCTGTGATAGTGAGGCCTCCCCAGCTATGTGGAGCTGTGAGTCCATTAAACATCTTTTTCTTTATAAATTACACACTGTTGGGTATGTCTTTATTAGCAGCATGCAAACAGACTAATACAGTAAATTGGCACCACAAAGGGTGGGGCACTGCTGTAAAGATACCTGAAAATGTGGAAGTGAATTTGGAATTGGGTGACAGACAGAGGTTGGAACAGTTTGGAGGGTGCAGAAGAAGACAGGAAAATGTGAGAAAGTTTGAAACTTCCTAGAAACTTGTTGAATGGCTTTGACAAAAATGTTGATAGTGATATGGATAATAAAGTCCGGGCTGAGGTTGTTTCAGATGGAGATAAGGAACTTGTTGGGAACTGGAGTAAGGTCACTCTTGCTATGCAAAGAGACTGGTGGCATTTTGTCCCTATCTTAGAGATCTGTGGGACTTTGAACTTGAGAGAGATGATTTAGGGTATGTGGCAGAAGAAATTTTTAAGTGGCAAAACGTTCAAGAGGAAGCAGAGCATAAAAGTTTGGAAAACTTGCAGCCTGATGATGCAATAGAAAAGAAAAACCCGTTTTCTGAGGAGAAATTAAAGCTGGCTGCAGAAATTTGCATAAATAATGAGAAGCCAAATGTTCATCACCAAGAAAATGGGGAAAATGCCTCCAGGGCACATCAGAGACCTTCACAGCAGCCCCTCCAATCACAGGTGTGGAGGCCTAGGAAGGAAAAATGGTTTCCTGAGCCAGGTCTAGGGCCCTCCTGCTGTGTGCAGCCTAGGGACTTGGTGCCCTGAGTCTCAGCCTGTCTAGCTGTGGCTAAAAGGGGCCAAGGTACAGCTCAGGCTGTGGTTTCAGAGGGTGTAAGCCCCAAGCCTTGGCAGCTTCCATGTGGTGTTGAGCCTGCAGGTACACAGAAGTCAAAAACTGAGGTTTGGGAACCTCCACCTAGATTTCAGATGATGTATGGAAACACCTGGATATATAAGCAGAAGTTTGCTGCAGGGGCGGGGCCCTCATGGAGGACCTCTGCTAGGGCAGTGTGGAAGGGGAATGTGGGGTCGAAGCCCCCACAGAGAGTCCCCACTGAGGCACTGCCTATTGGAGCTGTGAGAAGGGGGCCACCGTCCTTCAGACCTCAGAATGGTAGATCAACCAACAGCTTGCACTGTGCACCTGGAAAAGGCACACTCAATGCCAGCCCATGAAAGCAGTGGGGAGGGAGGCTGTATACTGCAAAGCCACAGAGGTAGAGCTGCCCAAGACTGTGAGAGCCCACTTATTGCATCAGTGTGACCTGGATATGAGACATGGAGTCAAGGGAGCTCATTTTGGAATTCTAAGGTTTAATGACTGCCATATTGGATTTTGGACTTGTGTGGGGCCTGTAGCCCCTTTGTTTTGGCCAATTTCTCCCATTTGGAATGGGCGTATTTACCTAATGCCTGTACCCCCATTGTGTCTAGGAAATAACTAACTTGCTTTAGATTTTACAGGCTCATAGGTGGAAGGGACTTGCCTTGTCTCAGATGAAACTCCGGACTGTGGACTTTTGAATTAATGCTGAAATGAGTTAAGACTTTGGGGGACTGTTAGGAGGGCATGATCAATTTTGAAATGTGAGGACATGAGATTTAAGAGGGACCAGGGGAAGAATGATATAGTTTGGCTCTGTTTCCAGCCAAATCTCATCTTGAATTATAGCTCCTATAATCCCCACTTTTCATGGAAGGGACCCAGTGGGAGGTAATTAAATCATATGGGCAGGTTTTTCTCATGCTGTTCTCGTGATAGTGAATAAGTCTCACATGATCTGATGGTTTTATAAAGGCCAGTTCCCCTGCACACACTCTCTTGCCTGCCACTATGTAAGACATGACTTTGTTCCTCCTTTGCCTTCTGCCATGATTGTGAAGCCTCCCCAGCCACGGGGAATTGTGAGTACATTCAACCTCTTTTTTCTTTATAAATTACCCAGTCTTAGGTATGTTTTTATTGGCAGTGTGAGAAAGGCTTATACAGTAGGGAAGAAGTAGAAGAGGAGACAGAGAGGAACTTGGTCTACTTGCCTATACAAATGTTTAAATTCATGATAAGATGATAGAGACTTCCTGCAGATCTTGGAAGGCCCATATTCTACCTGAGTAACCACTAATCTGCCCTCTGCCTTCTTTAGAAAGATATGAATTTTCCAACCTTTGAGTTACTTTATCCCATTAGAAATGGGCCAGTGACTCTCTCATCATAAAACACACCTGTAGTCCCACATGTGTTGGGGTGTTTGGTTTTGGTGTTATCTCCCCATGGGCTGGTGATGATCTTCACTCTGCTGCCATTGCTCTGCAGCCTACTGTCCAGCACTGGATGATCCACAGATTAATGAAGGTTTTTCTGAAGATATGGTCTTCAATTGCCACACTCACGTTTGCTTACACACCTGCAGCAAAACTAAAAGCCCTTTAGTGAGCCAGTTTATCCCTGGTAAAACTTTAGTAACTTTTCCAGTTGCTGGGTTCCTTATTTGTATTCTTCCAGGTCCAAGAATTATGTCAAAAACTGTCTTGGAGTAATGCTTTAAATTGTTTGTGGGAGTATAATATTCAAGTGTAATGAGGTTAGTTGCTCAAATGAGTTTCCTTGAGCTGATGGTATCTACTTGTCCTGAATTTGCTGTCTGAAATATTCACTAAAAGGAAAATGTTTAAATGTTTAAAGAAATTTGAATTTCTGGGTAAGTAGAAACTTGAAAAGAGGCATCATGATTGCCTCCTGCTGTTGGTTCCATCACGTGCTAAACACTCATTGCTATGTGGAAAGCGTAAAACCCTAAGGACCCATAAAAATTGCCCCCTCTTCTGCTACTTTCAACTGCACAGTCCCCTGACAATCTTTAGGTTTCTAGGGCCCAGCGGTTTGTTTCTGACCAACTTTGGCTTTTTCGACTGCACGGGTCCTGTCCAGAACAATGAGCCAGAACTGTGACCCAGAGCCTAAGCCTGTGACTCGAACTTGCTCCTGCTCCACAGCATCAGGACACAGTGTGCTGTGGGGGTTCAGACTCACCATGCATCCCCTGGCTCCCAGGGTGCCTATGTCATGAGTAGACATATGTGCAGGCATATCTGTTTGTTTTGGGTAAGTCATTGCCTTACTGTTGGGCAGCCAGCCAGAATGCTCACAGCTTTATACAGAAGAGACTTGAACCCAAAATTATTTCTTTGATGGAACCACAAAATAATGTATGCTTTACAGTTACGTTTGTTAACCCCCCAAATTTAAGACAGGTCTCAGTTAATTTAGAAAGTTTATTTTACCAAGGTTGAGGACATATACCCTTGACACAGGTTCAGGAGGTCCTGATGACATGTGCCTAAGGTGGTCAGAGCACAGTTTGGTTTTATACATTTTAGGGACATATGAGAAATCGATCAATATATGTAAAATGAGCATTGGTTCGGTCCAAAAAGGTGGGTCAACTTGAGGTGAAGGCAGGACAAATTGAAGCAGGCAGGGGACTTCCAGATCACAGGTAGGTGAGAGACAATTCTTCTGAGTTTCTGATGAGCTTTTGCAAAGGATGCAATCAGATATCTATTTATCTCAGTGAGCAGAGGAGTGACTTTGAGTAGGATGAGAGACAGTTTGCCCTAAGCAGTTCCAAGCTTGACTTGTCCCCTTAGGTTAGTGATTTCAGGGGCTCCAAATATTTTCCTCTCGCACATCTATACTCACAAACATAAACATACTGAGGCCCTTAATAATTTATTGCTTTTGTACATTTTCTAATTGGCTTAGTCACTGAGCTTGCAGGCAGAAGACAGCACAATGCAATCACTGAGGCCAGTGCTGGTGCTGTCGCACAGATTTTCATTTCACCGTCCTCACAAATGTGAAAGAGCTACATCAGTCAATTTTCAGAATTACTTTAGTTTTTAAAGAAGACAAGAATTAAATAATGTGTGAGGAAACTCCTTGCCAGCCATTTTAATTTTTAGAGAAACTAGGAATGTGTACTAGGGAGGAACATCTGCATCCATGGTGCAGCCCTGCATGTCTCACTGTACATGTGCCCGTCGCCCTGCGGTTTCGCAATTCCTTTCATTCAAGAGGTGGAGGCCCCTTCCCTACCCTGAAGTTCAGCTTGAACATAAGACTCATGGTGGCCAGAAGAATGTTAACAGACCTGGAGCAAGCAGAGGCCTGAGGAAGCCCCTATGGATTGGTGTTGCCTTTCTTGCTTCTCTGCGATCCCTTCTTCTAGTGACAGACCTCAGGCAGTGTGGAGTCTTTTCACTGTTGTTTTAAACATATTTCCACCTGGGTGTATGGCTTATGCCTGTAATCCCAGCATTTTGGGAGGCCAAGGCAGGCAGACTGTTTGAGCTCAGGAGTTTGAGACCAGCCTGGGCAATAGGGCAAGACCTCATCTCTACTAAAAATACAGAAAAATAGCCAGGCATGGTGGCACATGCCTGTGATCCCAACTACTCTGGAGGCTGAGTTGGGAGAGTCGCTGGAGCCAGGGGTGGTGGGGTTTGGGGGTAGAGGTTTCAGTGAGCTGAGATCAAGCCACTGCACTCCAGCCTGGGTGACAGAGCCAGACCCTGTCTCAAACAAACAAAATTATTTCCATAGTAACTCTAATGTTAATAGGAAAATAGTATGAGGGAAACAGACAAGAAGGGAAGATGTAAAACGTATTGTGTATATTCTACATAAATATCCCAGAGACAGTTTGTGATTTCCATCAACAAGCCCTAAGACAACATTCCCTTCCTAAATCTGCAGTGGACCTCCTTTGTATAACACCACAGGTGCCCTCCTCCCTTCAGTTGCCTTTCAAGCTATTCTCACTGAGAGCAGAAATGCCATCTTCCCTAAGTTCTCTTCTACTTGCCATGGCTCAGCCTCTCTTTGTGACTCCTGCCAAGGACCTCCGGGGCACTTCTCAGGGTACTGTTGACAGCTGCATGCTAAGGGCAGCTCACCTGCCTGCCAGAGTCGCCTTGGGGAGCTCAGAGCCACAGGAACCTTGGGCTTACTTGTCAGTCTCAGCCCAAGCACTTTTCCCTCTTGGTCTTGCACAGCACTCATTCTGCTGCCCCACACAGGCGAATGCCCAGAATGGAACAGAACATAGTTTATTTGCCCTGCCCTCACTGCATTATACTTTAGTGACACAGCTAAGATGACAAATGTATTTTCAGGGAGGATTTATGAAAACCAGGCATTAGTTTGCTGTTATTCTATTACCATGTAGGAGAATTGGATGGAGTATCCTTTTTTAACGAAATTGTTTACTGTCAAAGAGAAACAACACCAGACACTTGTTAAAGGTAGCAAGACAGATTTTATTTAGACTACTGCAAAAGGGGAAAGAGACTCCAGTAAACACTGAGCTCAACCCCAGCTAAGACGAAGGTAACTGAGGTTTCTAAATGGACAACAGAGAGGAACCAATAAGGGGCCATGAGGAAGTGAAAAAGGGGGAACAAAAAAGCGGGGGTACAATGGGGAACCAAAAGAGAGGGCTGTGTGGAATAGAAAATGATCGAGGGAGTGAACGGAAGATTGTTAAAAACATTTATGGTTGTGGGTTGGGACTGAGTACATTTTGCAGTTTTGCAGCATTGGATTTATTGAGTGGACTCATTATGGCGGGGTCACTTAGGGGATACAGCCGAGAACAGTTCTGGAAGCATGGCTGAGGTATGGTCGAATCTCTCAGCAGTGTTTAGGCAAGGCCTTGGCTCTTCAAGGAAGTTCAGAGTTCATATTACAAATACCAGAGTATATGGATGCAGATTGTATTAGTTTTCTACTGTTTCTGTAATAAATTACCACGTACTTTGTCACTTAAAGGAACACAAATGTATTATCTTAGAGCTCTGGAGGTCCCAAGTCCAAAAGGGTCCACAGGACTGCATTCCTTCTGAGGCTCTGGGAAGAATCTCCCAGTGGGCCTCTTCCAGCTTCTAGAGACTGCCCAAATTTCCTGGCTCACAGCCTCTCCTCCATCATCAAAGCCACTACCATGGTATCCTTTCTCTTCTCTGACCTCTGCTTTTATCCTCACATCTCCTTCTGACTCTGACCCTCCTGCCATCCTCTTGTGAGGACTCAGGTGATGATGTTGAGGCCACCCAACAACCCAGGGTGATCTCCCATCTCAAGATTCTTAATCGCATCTGCAAGTCTCTTTTGCCATATGAGGTGACATATTCTTAAGCTCCAGGGAATAGGATGGGGGCATCTTTGAGGGGCTATTATCCTGCCTACAATAATGATTAAGAACAAAAGCAAGTGGTGACTTCTTAAGTGTAGTTCTACGTAGACAAGATCTTAACCACAGCGTGTCAGAATACTTTTTCCTTACCTCAAATATCTATGATTGAGAAGGAGGGTGTTCTAAGTTGTTCATTTGGCAGTCTTTCTAGCTCCTACAACAGAAAGAATTCTGAAGAGTGTACCTGAAGCTACTGCACAGGTATGCCTCTCTCTACAAAGAACATTCTGTGGAAGGATTTGCAGACCTCAGAGAAGCTTATGGTTTTTATGATTCATCCTATGATGAATCATCTCAGGATAATTGTCCTCTAGTCTATTTTGGATTCTTTATGTTTTTATATTGTTAAAGTACATGTATCAGCTATCTATTGACCCAATAATGCTGCAAAATAGACTACCTCAAAACCCAGTGGCTTAAAACAATTATAATCTAAGACTGCACTCTACTGTCTGTTCAGCTGGCAATGGGCTCACTCAGGTGTCTGTGGTCAGCCTCAGATTGGGTGGAAGCTCTGCAATCCTGCTGGGATCACTACTTGGTTGGGAGTCAGCTGTCTGCAGACTTGACTGCTATGATCTTGGCTAAGACAGCTGGCTGTGCTCCATGTGGTGCTCACATGCACATGCCTCTCCCATCCCTTGATTAAGTTAGTCTGGGCATGTTCTCAGGATTGCAGAGAAGCAAGAGAGGCAACACAAACCTACGAGAGCTTCCTCAGGCCTCTGCTTGATCCAAGTCTGCTAACGTCCTTCTGGCCACCATGAGTCTTATGACCAAGCTGAGCTTCAGGGTAGGGAAGGGGCCTTCAACTCTTAAATGAGAGGAATTGCGAAACCACAGGGCAATGGGCACAGGTACAGTGAGACCTGCAGGCCTGCACCATGGATGCAGACGTTCCTCCACAGTACACATTCTTAGTTTCTCTAGAAATTAAAATGGCTGGCAAGGAGTTTCCTCATGCATTATTTAACTCTTATCTTCTCTAGTAGGGAGAATAATTCTCATTGATTGATGTGGCTCCTTCACAGTGCATGGATGCAAGTTTCTCACCACTGGAGCCCAAGGGAACCCTACAGCACGAGAGATGGAGTTTTAAGAACAAAAGTAAGTGCTCATCTGCACAATTGGAATATCAATTGATTACTTTAGAAAATCTTCCTATAGACTTTTTTGGAAAACAATGTAGTTGGTGAGTAGTGGAGTTCAAGGACTCCAAGCTACTACATAGGTAAAGTTCTCTCCTAAATACCACTGTGGAGATTGCCAGAAATGTGCTGCCTATACCCTTAGCTGCTTTCAAACACACTTGCTAGCTTAGGAACCTCAAGGTTTCAGAATTGAGGGAAAGAAGATAGCTGAAAATAAAGGGAGAAAGCAAAGAAACTACCAACTATATCAGAAACTTTTCCACATATGGTCCTTGTCAATCCCTATAGAACTATGTGGGGAAAGTCCAATCATCTGAACGGTACTGATGAAGAGTTATTAAGTTTCATCAGTCCGTTTAACAAGTAAGTGACAGGGCCAGGCTTTAGCCCGAGACCATCGGCTTTAAAACCATTGTCTTTTCCAAAACCTTGCATTAATTCATAATTAGAGCCTGCTATATGTGGTCAGAAATTACAGCCAATGCATCCATGTGGCTACTTCTCCATGGTCTGTCAATGTCTAGATTGCCCAGAAAAAATTAGCTCAAAGCCAATAAACTTCCTTCTAAAGTACAAAATAAATTATTACATTGTAATTATTTCTAAAAATACACCTTTTATAGGTAATTTATTAATTAGGTTCCTGTTTAATTAATAACCAGTTCTTAGTCATTGGTTTTGGAAACTTCCTAGTCCTTTTGATTCAGAGGGGACTGCAGTGTTTCTTAAATGTGTCGCCATTAAGCTCCCGCTAAATCGCACAGGCTGCGTGTCACTCAACCACCCACAGTAAACACGCCAAGCCATCGCCCTTTTCCCAATAGTGCCTTCATTTATTGGAAAAGCCACGGACAAAACAATTAGGTTTGTTGATGTAGGTACTTAGGCTCCAGAAACCTCATCTGTCCTGTCAGAACAAGTTCAGGTAACGTATGACTGCCAACTGCTTATATAAATCACATTTATTGAAGATTAACATGCACACAATGCCTTTAAAGTTTTATAGAGAGAATTACAAACATGTGACTGCAGTTTGACAGCAATATTTTCCTCCACCTGGGTTAAAATGTCACCATTTGAAGTGTTAAGATTAAGAACACCGGGTTCCTGTGAAGAAGGAACAATTGTGCTACTTTATCATTTTGACCAGCTTCCCATAATTTTCCTAAGGAGTCTTTGTGTGTGGACCAAAGATTTGGCTTGCTTCAGTGCCCACTGGGTAACCATGAGATAATGTTTCCACACGAGGAGCTTCTTGGACTGCCCCTCATAGGGCCCAAAGCAACCTCAGGCAGGTGTGTGGGATCTCCCCTCTCCAGTGGCCCTGGCCCTGCTGAGGGCAGGTGCCTCCGGAGCCCTGACTTCCGCACAATCCTGGTGTTTTCTGTTCCGGGGAAAATGACTCAGCAGCTTCCTTTGTACCAGGAAGTCTCTTTTCCCTTTGTTTTTTTTTTTTTTCTGATGAACTTCAAAGGTGCCTTGGGGTAATTACAGGAAAGAGAATAGAAAGCTAGTGAAAGTTCAAAAAAAGTGATGGGAGTGATTCAAAGTGCTAAGTAAATAATAAAACAAAAAAAGTTAAAGGAAATTATTAAAAGGAAGTGTTTTCTCATTATTATTGTAATATATTTTTATAAAGGGGAAATTGATCAGTTTTTCCATAAGTTTGTGAAAATTAACAAGAAGAATCAGGCTTAAATTAAAGCAGAGATATTTTGGTCAGCTAGAGAAAGGAATGCTGATATTTTCACCATTAAGATGAGTTACGATGATGTTTCTCTCTGTTGTGAGCAATGCAGACATAAAATACAGAAAATGTAGCCACCATTCATATTTATTAATAAAAATTTAATAAATATTTCATCTCTTTTCAACTTTTTTAAACACTAAAAAAGGCATTTTGTTGAGTTATGTTGTTCTTTTTGGACAAGGTCCTCCGAGTCAGAGTTTTGCAGGACGTTCATTGCTGTTCTGTGTGTGACACACAGGTGAGTGGGAGTTTTGCAGGACGTTCATTGCTGTTCTCTGTGTGACACACAGGTGAGTGGGAGTTTTGCAGGACGTTCATTGCTGTTCTCTGTGTGTGACACACGGGTGAGTGGGAGTTTTGCTGGACGTTCATTGCTGTTCTCTGTGTGTGACACACGGGTGAGTGGGAGTTTTGCTGGACGTTCATTGCTGTTCTCTGTGTGTGACACACAGGTGAGTGGGAGTTTTGCAGGACGTTCATTGCTGTTCTGTGTGTGACACACGGGTGAGCAGGAGTTTTACAGGATGTACATTGCTGTTCTCTGTGTGTGACACACAGGTGAGTGGGAGATTTACAGGACGTTCATTGCTGTTCTGTGTGTGACACACGGGTGAGAAGGAGTTTTGCAGGACGTTCATTGCTGTTCTGTGTGTGACACACGGGTGAGCGGGAGTTTTGCTGGACGTTCATTGCTGTTCTGTGTGTGACACACGGGTGAGCGGGAGTTTTGCTGGACGTTCATTGCTGTTCTGTGTGTGGCACACGGGTGAGCGGGAGTTTTGCTGGACGTTCATTGCTGTTCTGTGTGTGACACACGGGTGAGCGGGAGTTTTGCAGGACGTTCATTGCTGTTCTGTGTGTGACACACGGGTGAGCGGGAGTTTTGCTGGACGTTCATTGCTGTTCTGTGTGTGACACACGGGTGAGTGGGAGATTTACAGGACGTTCATTGCTGTTCTGTGTGTGACACACGGGTGAGTGGGAGTTTTGCTGGACGTTCATTGCTGTTCTGTGTGTGACACACGGGTGAGAGGGAGTTTTGCAGGACGTTCATTGCTGTTCTGTGTGTGACACACGGGTGAGCGGGAGTTTTGCTGGACGGTCATTGCTGTTCTGTGTGTGACACACGGGTGAGTGGGAGTTTTGCTGGACGTTCATTGCTGTTCTGTGTGTGACACACGGGTGAGCGGGAGTTTTGCAGGACGTTCATTGCTGTTCTGTGTGTGACACACGGGTGAGTGGGAGTTTTGCAGGACGTTCATTGCTGTTCTGTGCGTGACACACGGGTGAGCGGGAGTTTTGCTGGGCGTTCATTGCTGTTCTGTGTGTGACACACGGGTGAGTGGGAGTTTTGCTGGACGTTCATTGCTGTTCTGTGTGTGACACACGGGTGAGTGGGAGTTTTGCAGGACGTTCATTGCTGTTCTCTGTGTGTGACACACAGGTGACTGGGAGTTTTACAGGACGTTCATTGCTGTTCTGTGTGTGACACACGGGTGAGCGGGAGTTTTGCAGGACGTTCATTGCTGTTCTGTGTGTGACACACGGGTGAGGGGGAGTTTTACAGGACGTTCATTGCTGTTCTCTGTGTGTGACACACGGGTGAGACGGACTTTTACAGGACGTTCATTGCTGTTCTGTGTGTGACACACGGGTGAGAAGGAGTTTTGCTGGGCGTTCATTGCTGTTCTGTGTGTGACACACGGGTGAGTGGGAGTTTTGCAGGACGTTCATTGCCATTCTCTGCATGACACACGGGTGACTGGGAGTTTTACAGGACGTTCCTTGCTGTTCTGTGCGTGACACACGGGTGACTGGGAGTTTTACAGGATGTTCATTGCTGTTCTGTGCGTGACACATGGGTGACTTGGAGTTTTACAGGATGTTCATTGCTGTTCTTTGTGTGACACACGGGTGAGCGGGAGCTTTGCAGGACGTTCATTGCTGTTCTGTGCATGACACACGGGTGAGCGGGAGTTTTGCAGGACGTTCATTGCCGTTCTGTGCGTGACACACGGGTGACTGGGAGTTTTGCAGGATGTACATTGGTGTTCTGTGTGTGACACATGGGTGAGCAGGAGTTTTGCAGGACGTTCATTGCTGTTCTGTGTGTGACACACGGGTGAGAAGGACTTTTACAGGACGTTCATTGCTGTTCTGTGTGTGACACACGGGTGAGCAGGAATTCTGCTCTGTAATAACCTTAAGAGGTTATGTTGCAAACAAAATTAAATGGATTTCTTTAGTGTAGAAAATCTTTCTTCAAAACACCAATATGTGATTTTAATCACAAAGAAGACATTTTAAGAAGAAGTTTCCCAAACTTATCTGCAGGCAGGACCCATTTTCTGGGTCCTCAATATCTCCCACAGCAGAGTCCTGCAGACCACTTGGGAAAACATCCCTCTGCCTGCAGTCTGAGGTTTTAGCATGAGCTCCCTTAAGAGCTTTAAATAACACTTTTATTTAAGACCCAATAATTCTACCCCTATTTAATTTGGCGCCCAGTTATTTTGTCACTCTTTGAATTAAGTATCTTTGGTATACCCTGGTTCCTCTAATTTCCAGCTTCAACCTTGCCTGGCCCCCAAGGCCCAAGCTGACCTTGCTCTGCCACCTTCAGCTGCTATTAGTCTCCACAACCTGCCCTGGGGCCTCTGTCTACTTTGTCAGATTTACTCTACAAGAAACGCTAACTTCTGCACCTAGCAAAGCAGGCATTCAGCAAATTTCAGAGCACATAGTGTGAAAAACAATAGAAAAAGAATTTGTATATAGCGACTGCACCTTGAGAAAATGCCTTAACCAAATCCAAGAACTCTCTGTAATTAGTTGTGAAAACCCTGAAGCAAGAACCAAGTATTACAGAGGAGACTGCACAGGGCAAGGCCCATGGCACACTCCAGGGAATTTCTGTTTCTTAGAAGAAATGACATCCAAACAAAAACAATGCCCTCACCCATCCTGGGAGGTGCAGTTAGAGAACCCAGCACACAGAAGGAACTCCTCTCTGATGCTTGTTTCTACCTCATGTCATCTTGGTGTGTTTTGTATACCACAGCAGTCTGTGTCTCTCTCACTGAAAGTGCTTTCTGATAGTCTCAGCACAGCCCTTTATTCTCCTTATAAAGCCTCCAAGCTAAAGAAACGACTTGCAGGGTGCTCTACGCAGCGCCTGGGCTGCCATAGACAGCTGCTGTAGTTAAAACTGTCTTGCAGAATGAATCAAATAAGCTCAGCGGATCTTCAGTGATCAGTGGATTGTCTTAACCAGGCTTAATTGTGTCAGCTTATGTTTCATGTTCTATCGTTCTCAAAATGCAGTCACATAATTCTGTCTGAAAGCACAGGGATCTAATGTTCTCGATAACCTAAGAAGGCAAGTGCTGCAGATGAGCAATTTCCAAGTGGAATTTCAAAATATTGAATAATTAATAGATTTCTAATATTACTTTTGTGGATCTCAAATATCCTGGAAACTCAGGTGCGAAGTCCCTCTTTAGTAGGTGTCCTATTCTTCACAAACTGACTCACAGAAGCAGCCCTCAGCCTCCTCCCACAGTGGCCTCACAAGCTCTTCGCCTCACTGTTGGTGGTGCAGCTCTCCTTTACCAGGCTTGCAGTGGGTTCATGCTGTTTCTTTGTGCTCCTCCCCCACTGTCTTCCTCTTTCCCCCGGTTCGATCCAGAGATGTAAAGTTCATGTAACTTGAAGGTCTGCGTAGGACAGTTGATTGTTGAGAGGCTTGCCACCCTTACAAGAGCAGGTGAGTCACACAGAGCTGAGCAAATACCAGCACATCAGAGTCTGGTCAGAAAGCTGCATTGGGATTTTTGCTTTAAGAAAGCTTTTCTGTAAATTTGTTTAGCAAACGAATGTGTTTTTCCTGAGTATTAGAGAGTTATAAGATACAACAACTCTCAAACCTGCCAGTGATTTCTTCGCAAGTCATAAAAATAGAGCCAAACAGACCTGAGGTCCTACATAGGTCTACCTCCTCAATTTAAAAATGGGGAAATTGAGCCCAGTAAAAGTTAGTTAACTTACACAAAGCCACACAGCTGGTTAGAACTGGCAGTATAACTAGAGTGGCCATTCAGATCATCATCCAAACTAGGATACTTTTGAGAGTGAAGGCCAGGCACGGTGGCTCATGCCTGCAATCCCAACACTTTGGGAGGCCTAGACAGGCTGATCACCTGATGTCAGGAATTTGAGACCAGCCTGGCCAAAGTGGTGAAACCCATTTTGAAAATACAAAAATTAACCGGACGTGGTGGTGAACGCCTGTAATCCCAGCTACTCAGGATGCTGAAGCATGAGAATTGCTTGGACCCAGGAGGCAGAGGTTGCAGTGAGCTGAGATTACACCACTGCACTCCAGCCTGGGAGACAGAGTGAGACTCTGTCTCAAAAAAAAAAAAAATACTCACTTCAGGATAACAGACATAAACTGGGACTGTCCCAGGAAAACAAGGATATGTCATCCTCCTAACTCTAATCAGACCTTCTACATCTTAGAGTCAGCCTACCTTAACACCAATTAGTAGAAATAGTTATAAGTACTTTTGTACAATGATGGGTATTAAAAATGAAAATGGCTTTTGATGGAAAAATAATTTTTATTACAGTTCACAGCTGACAAAATATTTCAGTGTTTATGCAATTTACTGTAGTAAGTCTAGAATCCATTCTTCATTTGCAAACTAATATTTTGCATTAACATAACTAGAACAAAACAAGGCAATTAAATAAAGGTCAATTTTCAAATCCCTGAGCTTAAATTTAAAAAGGCAAAGAACTCATCCATCAAGAATTAGAATTGAATAGTTTTGAAAGAAACTTTTAATTTAGCTTTCACATTAGATTCACGGATTTGCCATTATCTGTATGTGGAAGGAGATGTCAAGTTCACAAATAAAAATATAAACACTATAATTAAATTTTTGATTATGGAATGAAACTAAAACATGAAAACATATTGTTATGATCAAAATCTGGGTAATGCATTTTAATACATTTCATTTAAAGAAGTAGCTGAAAAGCAGAGATGTTAATAATTTACCAAGAAAATACAAATATAAATCAATTGACAAACTTCTCTGGGTTACCTAATATCAGGTACTCTGCTAGTTGTTGGGAATTCAAATATGGAAGAGTAAAGGTTCTGGTTTTGTGGAACTTGTATATAATGTGGCGGGAAAAATATTGCATAAAGCTTTAAAAACAATACACCTGATAGTACCACACAGGCTATCAGTTTCCTGTGAGTGGGGCTGCTGGACAACTTTCAGATGGAAAGAAAGAGTAGGCAAGGTGGAGAAGGGGTGAAGTTGAGTTACAGGGGTGTGTGGATGGAAGCAGGCATCACGGAGGATGGGGTTAACACAGCTTTGAAACTTCAATGTGAAAGGGCTTAGGCTAAACAAAGAAATGGTTTTGGCACCACGAGGCCCGGTGTATTTCCACCCTTAGAACTTTCTGCATACATAGGTATCACGGGCAGTATTTTTTTACTCATCCTGGGAGGGGCAGTTAGAGAACCCAGCACACAGAAGGAATTCCTGTCTGATGGTGGTTTCTACCTCATGTCATCTTGGTGTGTTTTGTATACCACAGCAGTCTGTGTCTCTCTCACTGAGGGCATTTTCTGATAGTCTCCACACAGTGCTTTATTCTCCTTATAAAGCCTCCAAGCTAAAGAAACAACTTGCAGTGTGCTCTACACAGCACCTGGGCAGCTGTAGACACCTGCTATACTTAAAACTGTCTTGCAGAATGAATCGAATAAGCTCAGCTTATTCGATTCATTATAATTTCTCATTATAAATGTGTCACATTTATAATGAAAAAAAAGCTAATCTTTAAAATTAATCACAAGATATACACATAATTTTTAGTCTCTTCTACTGGGTAGATATTAAACCATTTCTCCCAAATTGGTTTCATCTTTTTTTTTTAACAGTATTTGTGAAATATTTAAAGAAACTCCATATCAAAACTTCCTTAATAGGGTCAGCCTCTGGCACTGATGGTCTTCCGACTATGGAAAGGCATTTGGAGTAATTTTTATCTGATATTTCTGGCCATTAGAATAGAAGCCAGGACTGGCCACAGTGGTTCATGGCTGTAATCTCAGCCCTTTGGGAGGCTGAGGTGGGAGGACCACTTGAGGCCAGGAGTTTGAGACGTGCCTGGAAAACATAGTGAGACGCTGTCTCTATGGAAAACAGAATGGAAGCCATTAGGTTTATTTATTTATTTATTTTTAGTTAGTATGTAATAATTGTACATGTTTATGAGATACAGAGTGATTTTTCATTGCATTCTCTGCCTCCTGGGTTCAAACAATTGTCCTGCCTCAGCCTCCTGAGTAGCTAGGATTTCAGGCACCTGCCACCAAGCCCTGCTAATTTTTGTATTTTTAGTAGAGATGGGGTTTTGCCATTTTGACCAGGCTGGTCTCAAACTCCTGACCTCAGGTGATCCACCCACCTTGGCCTCCCAAAGTGCTGGGATTATAGGCATGAGCCACCATGCCTGGCCCAGAGTGGTATTTTGATATATGTGTATGCACAATGATCAAGTCAGGGTAATTGGTACCTCACACATTTATTTATTTATGTATTGGTTGATTGATTGATTGATTGAGACAGAGTCTGGCTCTGTTGCCCAGGCTGGAGTGCAGTGGCATGATCTCAGCTCACTGCAACCTCCACCTCCTGGGCACAAGCGATCCTCCCACCTCAGCCTCCTGAGTATCTGGGACTATAGGTGCTTGCCACCACACCCAGCTAATTTTTGTATTTTTTGTAGAGATTGGATTTTGCCATGTTGTCCAGGCTGGACTCTAACTACTGAGCTCAAGCAATCCACCCCCCTCAGCCCTCCAAAATGCTGGGATTACAGGCATGAGCCACGTCATCTGGCAATTTATCATTTCTTGGTACTGAGAACACTCAAAATTCTCTCTTCTAGCTGTTTGAATATATACAATAAATTATGGTTAACGATAGTCACTCTGCAATGCTATAGAACATTAGAGTTTATTCCTCCTATCTAGCTGTAATTTTATATCTGTTAATCAACCTCTCTCTAACCTCCCCCACTACCTGTCTCAGCCCCTAATAACCACAGTTCTACTCTCTACTTCTATAGGATCAGCTTTTTTAGCTACCAATATGAGTGAGATCATGTGGTGTTTCTAGAATTCCCTCTTTGTCTTTCACTTTTGACAGTTTGACTATAATGTGCCTGAGAAAGGACTTTTTTAGGTTAAATCTATGTGGGTGTCTTGAGCTTACTGTATCTGAATGTCCCTATCACTATGGACCCTGTGGAACTAGCATAATTTCCAATTATTTCATTAGATAATTTTATTTCTTGTCCCATCTCTTTTCCTTCTGGAACTCTCATAATGCAAAAACTTTTTTACTTAATGGCACCCCATGTGTCACATAGGCTTACTTCATTCTTTTTTCTTTATTTTTCTCTGACTTCTGTATTTTAATATACCTGTCTTCAGTCACCCAGGCTGGAGTGCAGTGGTGCGATCTCGGCTCACTGCAAGCTCTGCCTCCCGGGTTCACACCATTCTCCTGCCTCAGCCTCCCAAGTAGCTGGGACTACTGGCGCCCACCACCACGCCCAGCTAATGTTTTGTATTTTTAGTAGAGAAGGGGTTTCACCATGCTAGCCAGGATGGTCTTGATCTCCTGACCTCATGATCTGCCCGTCTCGGCCTCCGAAAGTGCTGGGATTACAGGCATGAGCCACCACGCTCGGCCTCAGAAATTATTTTTTATGCCTTGATCTACTCTGTTGTTGAAGCCCTCAACTGCATCTTTTCTTTTATTCATTGAATTCTTCAGTCCCAAAATTTCTGGGTTTTTTGATGATATTGACCTCTGTTGAATTTCTTATTCAGATTATAAATTGTTTTCCTGATTTTATTTTCCTGAATTTGTTTTCCTGAATTGTCTGTCTTTGCTTTCCTGCATCTCATTGAGTTCCCTTAAGATCATTATTTTGAAATATTTTTCAGGCATTTCATGGCTTTCCTTTACTTTGTGGTCTGTTACTAGATAACTATTGTGTTCTTTTGAGGATGTCACATTTCTTTGCTTTTCATTGTTTCCTGCATCCCTATGTGGATTTCTGTGCATCTGATGGAAGAGTTGCTTCTTCCAATCTTAAGAAGTATATTTCGTACAGAAAGACATTTTCCTGTAGATGTATCCTTTGGAGTCAGTTGATTATGGTGCTTTGGCTTTGGTTCTGGGTGGACACAGTCATGTAGTCTGTGTATGATTTATTTTGATGTAATCAACATCAGCATTGTCTGTGAGTGTCTCAGTGGCCTAAGTTGTGGTTGTTTTTGGAGGCTATGGCATGGCTTTGCTGGGGACAGGGATGTCAGGCAGGCTGGTCTTTGAGCTCTTGGGCATCATGTATGGATGCATGATGGCTCCACCACTAGAAGGGACAGAGTCACTGGTAGCGGTGGTGGCAGGCCACAGGCAGCCAGTCCTTGGGTCCTTCCATGGTGCAAGTGAGCACATGGCAGTCCTGCACTGGAGGAGCAAGGGCACCAGCAGGGGCAGCACAAGCCCTGAGCGGGTGGCTCCCAGGCCATGGGGAGCATGCGTGGTGGCTCTCTCTGTCCTGGGGTCAGCCTCCCTGCTGTGCTGAACCACCTGTTCCTTGAGATGTAGGGCAATGTGTGAGCTTGGGTGCCGAGGTCACAGCTGTGGTGCTAGATCCAGCTGCTGTGGTGACATTGCAGCCCTTCAGGTAGATGTTGGAAGGTTATCACCTGGGCCCCAGGGATAAGGAATTGCAGGAACTATTGGTTCCATGGTGATATGGTTTGGCTGAGTTGCCACCCATGCAAATCTCACCTTGAATTGTAATAATCCCCACGTTAAGGGCAGGGCCAGGTGGAGATAATTGAATCATGGGGGCAGTTTCCCCATACTGTTCTTGTGGTAGTGTTACAGAATCTTTGGGGTGTTGCTTTTTCTGGCCAGAAACCTCTGTGGGCGGTGGCACCTTTGCCCAAGTTCTTGTCCTGTGTCCAGGAAGAATGAGTTAGGCAGACAAGTGGAGGGTGAGCAAGACGAAGAGAAGCTTTATTGAGTGTTAGAACAGCTCAGAAGAGACCCACAGGGGGTAGTTCCTCTCTGTAGGCACATTATCTCACTGAGTGTTCAGCTCTCAGCAGAGAGAAGACCCTGGAATGGGTGGCTCCTCTCTGCAGGCAGGTGGTCCCGTCATGTCTGCATCTCTCAGCAGAAAGAAGGCCTGGAGTGGGTGGCTCCTCTCTGCCAGCTGGTCACCCTGTCAAGTGTTCAGCTCTAGACAGAGAGGAAGCCCTGGAGAGGATAGCTCCTCTCTGCAACTGGTCATCCTGACATCTGCTGCTCTCAGCATAGAGGAGGCCCTGGAGAAGGTTGCTCCTTTCTGCAGGCAGGTCCTCCTGTTGTCTTCCCATCTCTCAGTACAGAGGGTATCTCCTCTCTGCAACCAGTCATCCCATTATCTCTGTCCTCTCCTCTGTTCTAGCTAAGCCTGGGGTTTTTATGGGCCTTAGAGGGGAAGAAATGCATGCCAATTGGTCCATCGGTTGCCATGGGTGGGCCCAGAGAAGGCACCACAGGTTCCCACTCCAGTCCATGGGACTGGCAGCCTGGCCCCCAGGCTTCAGGTCTTCCCTGGCCTGAAGGTGGGTCCTCACTGGAGACCTGCCCTCTTCTGCCCAGGAGCCCATCTGCCTCCCACCACAAGCCATGGTGCCTGAGTTGCTTGTGCCAAAGGGCACCTGCAGGCCAGTGCTGAGCCACCCTCAACCTCCCATTCTTGGCTTCCCCACTGCACTTGTTGGTGACCAAATTCCAGAGGGGGCCAAGGCAGCAGGGCTCAAGCATGCACACACCTGGCTGGTCTGTGACAGAGCCTGGGCTCAACTGCATCCCTGCTCCAAGATCAGAGTGGGTGCTGGCAGTGGGGAGAGGCCAGGCAGTGGGAACAGACATCCCTGAGCCTGCAGGGACATGAGGGCCTTGCCGGGCCCCAAAGGTGCAGACTATAGAGACATTTGGGTCCTGTGCCTGAGAAGGTGGCTGCAGCTGCACCCAGGAAGCTCCTGCCCCACCAAGGCTTGCAAGGCTTGGGGCTTGGGGCTTGGGGCTCCTGCTTATCCTTGGCTCCCACTGGCTCCCTGGAGCATGCAGCCCCGGACACACATCCAAGATCAGAGCAGGCGCTGGCAGCAGGAAGAAGCGAGGCAGTGGCAGCAGGCACTTCTGAGCCTGCGGGGGGGCAGGAGACCTTCCCAGGACAAGAGCACATGGAGGCCCTAGTCTACAGCCCCAACTTTGGTGGCTGAAGCTGAGCCTGGTGTGGGCCAGGCTGCTGCCTGCTCCCAGCTCCTTCAGGCTCCATGGAGCATGCAGCTCCAGCTGCGCTCTCTTGCAGCTTGGGGCAGGGGCTGCAGTTCCCCGCTGGGTCTAGGCTAGCATCTGGGGCAGGGGCAACATTGCCACAGCTCCCCTATAGCCCTGGTGATCAGGGATGGCCCAGGGTGGAGCGGATCATGGGTCCAGGGCGGGGCCATCAGGAGTGTCAGGCTTGGCGGTCATGCTGAAGTGGGCAAATCCCAGGGATGCAGCCCCAGGAGGCCTCATGTGGCCTCCTCCCAAGGCACAGGAAACTGGCACCTTCGGTGTGGTGGGTGCAGTTGCTGCGCTGCTGGCTAGGTCCCCAAAGCAGGCGCCACTCCCACTTCCTGCCCTGGGCCCCTGAAACATGGCCCCAGCTCTGCCTCCCAGGCCAGGCCCCACGCTCCGTGTGCAAGCATGGCACTGCCCTGGACCCAGCTGCACCTTGGGACTTCTCTCTGTCCAACTGTGGTGCTCCCCTAACAGCGGGCAACCTGGCCGAGCCCTACTGTGGCAGCCCCCATGACAGTGGGCTATGGGGGGGCCGTCTGCCTCCTCCCCATGCCCTCCCTAAAGCAGCTGGCCTGATGGCAGCAGCCACACCACATGGCCTGCCACATTTGTACCCTCTGAAGAGCTACATCTAACTGCCATTAGAATAGGGATGATGACCATTCTTAACTGCTTCATGCTGAAAGGGGTGTTGTTTGGGGAAAGCAGCAGCCGGATCTCTCTCAGAGGCCTATCTAAGGGTCCCCAGTATTAGGGAGCCATCATCTGAGGCTCTACTTGCATGACCATTTGGAGCTTGACAGCCCATCCCTTTTGTTTCTTCTGAGCTGCAACCAGAAATCTCTGGTTGATTCACTCCCCACAATTGTCAAACACTACAAATAGCTCTAAAGAAAAGCTTCCTTGATTGTGAAAAGCAAAACATAAGGATCATCAATGTTCCAAGCGAAAAGTCAAAAAAGATTACTTCAGTTTTTCATTAGTTCAGTTCACCCAGCCAACTCCTGCTCACAATCTTCAAAGTTATCAGAAACCTGCACTTGAGGAGTATCATCCATCCTTTGAACAAGATAATGATTGTTGGTGAATGTCAAAATATCCTAGGGTAGTCACAGTCAAAAACACGATTGGCAAAGAAATTTGTTCACAATAACCTAATACAACAACCCTAATTATGATTGATAAAACACAGTCAGACATTAGAATTTTAGAAATCCCATATCATTTTGGAACACATATTAACATTACACACTAAAATATAACCTGGAGATCAAACACCACCTGATTTTCACAATCCTATGTAACTAAACATATCAAAGTATCCTCTATTTACAACTCCCATGGATGCTGCAGGGGCCCTCTGTAAGCATCCAAAAGTCAGGGGTTAGAAAAGACAATTTTGACACAGAAATTTGATTTTGTGATGCCTATCAAATATGTTACAGGCTTAAAACACTTAATTTCAGATTACAGTAAGTCATCCATTTAGCCAAAATGATGACTCAAATTTTAAAAAAGCTAAAACCTTTACTCATTAAGAGGGAAAACCTACTTTTTCAAACAATCTTTCTCCTGTCTTTCCCTTCTTTTTCCGGTGGTTTATTCACAAGGCAAACAAAAATTTTTCATTACCTGAATGTCTTGTTCAAGAGGTAGAAAACCAAATTTCACCTTTGCATTAGTCTACTATTAAATGTCAACTCTAATTTTTTTAAATGAAACCTTACAGACGAATCCATCCAATCTTAAGCAGTTTGACCATGGGGTGAGATTCTTATAAACCTTTTGTAACCCTTTACAAATTTGTGTTAAAGAGCAGATCAGTGTCTCAAGAAACCTTTGTTATACTTTTTATTTCAATGTTCAATTTATGGCAAAACCAAATAATACTCTTTTGAATTTAGTCAATATGTGCAGACACAGATTTTTTTTAAGATTAAACTTTACAAACCTTCCACAACTTGTTTAAACCTTTAGCTTTGTCTTTTCTAAATTTAAACAATGCTTTAACCCTCTAAACTAGGCAAAAAATGTACATTCACATGCCTTCTTGTACTTTTACTAAAGACACGTTTTACTCTCCTTACACATCTCACATGTAAATCTATTTTCAGTAGTTTCAGTTAAATGTTATAATGGTAATTCTTGGCAATTTTAAATTTTGGTGTAAAACTTGGTAAGTTATTTTAATTACGTACTAGGTGCAGATAAGGCCTGATGCTTTCCAACATGGGCATGGTTAATTCCATATGTCCCCAGGCCCTACCAAACTATAAAGCAGGCAAGTGAAACAATTTTCAAGAGCCAAAGAAGCAGTTTATGACCTTAAAGCATCTAGCAAACTTAATATCTAACCTGCATAATTTGGAACATATGTCTACATTTTGAAGACATTTTATTTCTCACAGATTAAAATCACATGAACTAAAAGGCATTACAGCTTTATTTTTCTTTTAAAATATTTGATCTAACTGCTTAGTTTTCTTTAAGCCAATCAGTTAGAGCTCTTTGTTATATAAATATGACACCTATGTATATAGCTACACAGACTAACAGAAGAAGATCCAGTAGTTGTAAGATTTTTCACTTGCCAATCTCCTAATTGTACTACTGACTTTGAGGTGGAGCCCTTTAAGAACGAAGGCTAAAAAAATATGCAGTTTTGAAGGCCTAGTAAGTAATCATAGATGTAAGACAAAAACACATCTTGAGAGTGATCCATACACCTCTAATTCCTGGGGTTCCATGAGGAAAACAGGTTTTGCCCAGAACAGTGTCAGTGGCCCCTCTCCCATTTTCTCAAGGGGTTCCAGGGCATCAGAAGTCATCTTGGGGCCTCTGATGTGTGCATTAAGAATGACAAGACAAAAATGGAGAAAAATCATTCAGTCAACTTGGAAGAAAAAACCTTCCTCCAGAAAAACAAGATCCACAAAGAGAAATGACATAAAGGCCTTTTGAATATACGTATAGCTTGGATATCCACTGACATTTAACTATAGCACTTCTTTTTAAAGAAGTTATTTTAGGCCAGGCACTGTGGCTCACGCCGGTAATCCCAGCACTTTGGGAGGCCAAGGTGGGTGGACCACGAGGTCAAGAGATCGAGCACATCTTGGCCAACATGGTGAAACCCTGTCTCTACTAAAAATACAAAAATCAGCTGGGCATGGTGGCACGTGCCTGTAGTCCCAGCTACTCGGAAGGCTGAGGCAGGAGAATTGTCTGAACCGGTGAGGTGGAAGTTGCAGTGAGCTCAGATCGTGCCACTGCACTCTAGCCTGGTGATAGGAAAAAAAAGTTATTTTCAATCTCTTATTACTCAACCTTAGCTTCACCAAATGGCCAATACTTCTGGCTTTTGAGCTCATGGAGTGGCAGAGAGTACAGTGATTTTTTACCATTGTTACAACCAGTTCACACACACACAGAGAAGCCAGAAGTTCAACTGGTAAGAACTTCTATCCTTTTGCTGGCATGTCAGGCTTCTGGGTTTCCCTCCCACAAACTATGGAGCCCAGTTGACCCTGGAGTTCTGTGAAGGGGGAACAGACAAAGAAAATTGTCCCTCCTCAAGAGATTGCCAAGCAGTTTAAGGTTTTGGGAAATTAAACTCTTCCCAGTTTGGGGAATGCATCCCAGGGCAGTATCCTGTGGTACAGCTTTCTCCACAGACTGAAGGTCAAAGGAGTTCCAGTAATTAAGGATGCACTTGTGAGGAGTATAGTACAAGCTAAATGATTGGTTACCCACCTGGAAAGAAGGGAAAAACCCTTTGTTCCTTTCTATTTTGTGTGAATACCCAGAGTATGTAGTGGAGAGGGAAAAAAAAAGGCATCCCATTTTCTTCTTCCGACCTCATATCCCCAAGTCCCAGTGACCTGTGCAGTTGCCAACCATGGGTGCAAGTGTGACCTTTACCCATGAAGCAGGGAGGCATAGCCAGCAGGAATATTTGCACTCACCTGAGTGGTATCTAAGCCTCCCACTGTCGGTAACCTTTGAATTCCCTAGACCTTATCTATGCTGTGGTTGCAAGTATGACCTCCATTCATGAAGCAGGAAGACCTAATTGGCAGGAATTAGTCATGCTCACCTGCGCTGTGACACTCAACTCCTGCTGTCATCTGCCTCGGGTCTAGTGTTCCATTCAAGGGCTTCAAACTGAAGCTTGGGACAAGAAAGTGCCTCCATACGGTGTATGGACCCATTAAATTAGTCCTATGTGGCCCTCACCAAATTGCAGCTAGCAACTGGTGAAGGCAGCTCCTCCATTGCCTCCATATCACTAGCAGGTGAAGCTGTGTGACCAGGTCCTCCTCAAAGAAGTGAGAGAAAGGGAGTTCTAGGAATTGGGTACATGACCTAATAAGGTGCCTCCTGAAAGTAAAAAAGCTAACTCCTTAAATAGAAAAGTTCCCTGTATTCACAGGATTATGTTGACTTCTGACATGGTGGAAGAAGGAGATTTGAGACGTCCCTCATAGTTGTACTAAGAGAGGAGGGAGGCCTAGATAGGACAGGAAAACTGAAAGCCCAACTTGGGTCCAGGAGGAGGTGCATCTTCCTTCCCTCAACCCCCAGAATCACCTGGGGTTCCTGGATGGCAATGGCAGTCTGAAACACTGGAGCTGGGGAGAGGAGTCCTAGGACCCATCAGTCCTGCTGCACCATTTAAGAGACTAGCCCTGGACCCACAGACCCACATCTCAGGGACAGTCCGCCCTCCAGTGATTCATATTTGCAGCTGTCAGCAGGTGCATCTTGGGGACTTCGGCATCCATGAGCCTGCAAGGTGGCTGTTAGAGCCTTTGCTTTTTTCCTGTATCTCCCCTCTTTTTCTGGACTTCCTCTTAGTTCCCACTGCAAAATGCCAAGGTCACCACTGCCAGGAGCCCCTGTAAAGTACCATCTGGACCCACAGCCCATTTCTGCAGCCCCCTCTTGATGTCAGGAACTGCCTGTGTGATAAACTCATCCACTAGGACCGGCTGTCCCTTGACCAAATCAGGAGACAGAGGTGTGCTTCACCAAGGCCCCTCCCAGCCCCTCCAGGAAGGCAGTGTGGACTCCCATTCAATCCCTGGTTCCCAGTGCAATTGAGAGGTCTAGTCCCAGTCCCTTGCAAGCTCTCCAACAATCACACCTGAAAATATTTCCTAGTTCATGGTCCCATTTCATCTTTGGGGTCCCTTTTAGGGTCTTCCAATGGTACTGCTATTATTCCAATTGGATAAGGCTCCTTCTCTTCCCTGGCCCTATATGAGATATAAAGCTCATCCTCAAAATTCTCTGCCACTTACAGGGTGTCCTGCTTTTCAGCAGTGGTGAGGGTTTGATTCAAAAGTAACCTGACATCTTTCTAGGAGAGCTCAAATACTTGGGTTATGTTCTGGAAAGCCTCTATATACATGTCAGGGCTGTCTGAAAACTTGCCAAAATCCCTTTTAATTTGCCTTAAGTCCTGTAAAGAAAAGAAGACCTGGACTTTAATAGGGCCATATTCACCAGGCATCTGTTGTAGGGGCAGGAGTGAGAGTGGGACCTGTCTAATCTGAGGATTCCTAGGTGGAAGTGAGTTTGCAAGAGAACTTAGATAGAGAGGAATGGAGGGAGTCAATTCACTGGCTGGAGGTACCTCTGGGGTTTGCTTCCCTATTTCCCTGGAATTTCCCCTTGTGACCTCTCCTGAGATGGTTGCTAAGGGGGTTGAATCAATCCTGCAACAGAGGCAAATGTCTGGATTATCCTGAAAGGCAAAGAAGGCCTGTACATATGGGACCTCAGACTACTGGCCCTTGTGTTTACAGAAAAGGCCCAGCTAGAGTACGGTATGGAAATTAATGCTTCCTTCCTGAGGCCATGCTTCTTTTGTGTGCCTCAAGGTGCTTGGCATTACTCTGGCAACCAAGAAAAAGACAAGAACATTTTTGCCACAAATTCACGTACAGGTACCAAGGCACACTTTGCTTCATTTGTGCTGCTCTTAAACTTTCATTTTATACTTTTGATGACTAAGCCAAATGCTCTTTCTACCCAATAATATATCTGGTTTGCAGCAACATCCATAACATTTAACATTGTATGTGAAGAAGAGATACGAACCTTGACAGCTGTGAAAGAAAGAAAGAACAATAGGAAAGACTGGAGATCCTAGTGCCAACACCCTAACAGGCAGTCAGGGTTTAGAGTTAGTCCAGGGGCCTTTGGATAACACCAAGGGGTAGCCTCAGCCAGATACCCTCAGTTGTTCAGGACCTCCTTCCAGTCCCACATGATGGCTAGACTTCCGTGAAGGGAAACCGGGTTGGAACAAAGTCAACATTCCCAACACCTGGGGGTGATGGGGGATTGACAGTTTCTTCCCCAGCAAGCCTGTCCTCCATGTCTTAAGTCTGGCAGCCACGCTAGTCACTTTTAACTGGCTGAGAGAGGCTTGGTATTTTTCTTTCATTTTGACTATTGTGGAGTTGCAGACTCCAAAAAAAAGGACAGAAAGAGCAGATCCACTTATTCTCAACCTTCCACAGATCCTGGACCAGCCCCCAAAATGTTACAGGATCTCTGGGGTGTTGGTTTTTCTGGCCAGAAACCTCTGTGGCTAGTGGTGCCTTTGCCTGAATTCTTGTCCTGCATCCAGGAAGAATGAGGTATGAAGACAAGTGGAGGGTGAGTGAGACAAAGAGAAGCTTTATTGAGTGTGAGAACAGCTCAGAGGAGACCTACAGGTGGCAGCTCCTCTCTGCAGCCAGGTTGTGTCCAGCTCTCAGCAGAGGAGGCCCTGAAGTTGGTGGCTCCTCTATGCAGGCAGGCCATCCCATCGAGTGTTCAGCTCTCAGCAGAAAGGAAGCCCTGAAGAGGGTAGCTCCTCCCTGCAGCTGGTCATCCCATCATCTCTCCACTTTCTCCTCTGTTCTGGCTGAGCCTGGGGCTTTTATAGGTCTCAGAGGGAAGGAAGTGCATGCTGATTGGTTCATTGCAGCCGTGAGTAGGCCCAGAGAAGGCACCACAAGTTCCCACTGGTCTGCGGGACTGACAGCCTAGACCCCAGCCTTCAGGCCCTGGCTGGCCTGAAGGTGGGGCCCTGCCATGGACCTTCCCACTTCTGCACAGGATCCCGTTTGCCTCCTGCCACCTTCCATGGTACCTGGGGTGCTCACACCAAGGGGTGCCTGCAGGCCAGCACTAAGCCACCCTCAGGCCCCCAGCCTCAGCTTCTCCCACTGTGCTTGTCAGCACCCAAAGTTCACAGAGGGCCAAGGTGGCAGGGCCCAAGCTTGCACACACCCAGCCAGGCTGTAACAGTGCCTGAGCTCAGCTCCAACACTGCTCCCAGATTGGAGCCTGCACCTGTAGCAGGGAGAGGCCAGGCAGTGGGAGCAGATACCCCTCAGCCTGTGGGGACAGGGGTTCTTCTCACTCCCGAGGGTGTAGACTACAAACTCCCAGGTCCTGTGCCTGGGAGGGTGGCTGCAGCTTCACCCAGGGAGCTCCCTCCCACCAGCTTGCAAGGGGCGGAGCTCCTGCTGGCTCCATGGATCATGAAGCCCTGGCAGTGCCTCTGAGATTGGAGCAGGCACTAAGAGCGGGGAGAAGCAAGGCAGTGGGAGCAGGCATTTCTGAGCCTGTAGGGGACAGGGGACCCTCCCAGGCCAAGAGTACACATAGGCCCGGGCCTATAGCCCAGACTTTGGCAGCTGCAGCTGTGCAAGGGTAGGGTGCAGGGAGGGCTGCTGCCTCCTCCTGGCTTCCACAGGCTCTGTGGAGCATGCAGCCCCTGTGGTGCCCCCTCATAGCCTGGGTTGGGGGCTCCAGGTCCTCTCTGGGCCCAGGCCCACACCTGGGGAAGGGTGACATTGCCATGAGCTCCTCCCATTGCCCTGGCACTCAGGGACAGAACATGGTGGAGCAGATCATGGGCCCCAGGCCTGCCATCAGGTGTGTCAGGCTCACCAGTCACCCCTACATGGGGCAGATCCTGGGGATGTGGCCCGGGGCAGCCCTGCACAGAGCCTCCTCCTAAGGCCCAGGAACCAGGTATCCTTAGCGGGCTGGGCACAACTGCTGCATTCCTGACTGGTCCAGAAGTGGGCACTTCTCTCACTTCCCACCACAGCCCCTGAAGCCCAGCCCCAGCTCCACCCCCCCAGGCTGGCCCCAGCATTCCATGTACAAGCTCTGTACCTTCCCAGGCCCAGCTCTGCCTCGAGACCCCTCTCTGACTGACTGTACTACTCCCATCCAGCTGGAATCCCAGCCCTGCCCCATTGTGGCAGCCCCCAGAGCAGTGGGCTGTGGGGGTGGGATCCATCTGCAACCTCCCCATGCCCTTCCTGCAGCAGTGGGTGTGATGGCAGCTGCTGCACCAGACAGCCCGCTGCCGCCAGCAGTAGTGAATAAGTCTCACAAGATCTGATGGCTTTATAAATGGGAGTTGCCCTGCACAAGCCCTTTTGCCTGCCACCATGTAAGACGTGACTTTGCTCCTTGTTCGCCTTCTTCCAGGATTGTGAGGCTTCCCCAGCCATGTGGAGCTGTGAGCCAATGAAACCGCTTTCCTTTATAAACTACCCAGTCTTGGGTATGTCTTTATTAGCAGCGTGAAAACAAACTCATACACCTGGGCATGATGCACTCTGGTGGTGGCTGAGCTCTCAAAATTTGCCATGTTGCAGTAGCCTGGGTCCCAGGAATTGGGGTCAACCCAGCATGAATTTCCTCTCTGGAATAATGCAGTTGCAAGGACTCTAGGCAGCTCCTCATACTGGAATCAGGGCTCCTCATACTGGAATCAGGGCCTGTGAATGCTGTAGGGCACTCCTGCAGCCAGGATTGCAAATGTCTGTGGTATGAATGGACTGCTGGAGATCTCTTGCTCACCTTTTTCCTACCGTGAGTATTCCCTCTTGGCTTTCAACCAAAGCCAAGAACCAGATGGCTGCTTTGCTTCCATTCTATGCCACCGTCCTGAGTCTCCATGCCTCAGAGTGTCTTCGTCACTCCCTTACTGAATTCCAGTGTTTTCCCTTAGACATTCTGTTCAGTGTGTGGTTATCTGTTTCTTCTCTGTGGAAGAGTGAGTGCTGGGTTCCTCTAGTCAGTCATCTTGATGACATCCTCAGTAGTGGTTTTATTTTAATATAGCTTTATACTCAGCAGTGAGAGCTCATCTGTCCAGTATTACTCATGACTTGGTTTCTAATCTCTACTCATTACTACTTCTAAAGTGCACTGAACAAGACAATTATGTGTTCCCACAGTGGATGATGTTTACTTTCGTAGTATGTGAGAGGCTTTATAATAATAGTTACACTTGAGCATATTTTTTTACATGCTTGAACTGCCCATATCAGCACCAGTGTCAACTTCACCTGGATTGGGAGGGAAACTTACTAAATATGCATGGGCATTTTATATTCAAAGTTTATTCTTCTTAAAAAATAGAAAAAGAATAAATATAAAAGACAAGAATACCCTCTGGAAATTTGATGTTTCACCTGTAAAAGATTTCCCTAAAGTCTTTACCCAGAGTTGTTGTGACCAAATGATGATGATAAGATTGAATACTATAGAAAATAACCTATATGTGGTGGTCCATTTTCAATTATAAGTGACTTAATGTAGGTTTAAACAGACTACAAAGGAATAAAGAAGCAGAATGTACTAAGTCACCACCCCCCTTCTTGCTTTCCCTTTCAACCAGTGGCCAGGCACCTATCAGTCAGGGCCCACTTAACCACCCCCTCCCACCCCACCAAAAAATTTAGTTTAGGCAAGCTTGCAGCATCGGTAATTGTACTCTTTCTTATCAGTTAGGTGCAGCCACTAGGGCCATAGGTCAAATGTTTAAAAAGTCCTGAGACAGTCACAATGCATTATGGGCTGCAATAAAATGCAGCAGAAAGACCCTAAAAAACACACTTGAAGCCTTAACACAACTACCAATAGGCAGTGTCCAGGAAGATTGTAACCCCCATAGTACTCAGCCAACGAGGAACTGGGGGAGGGACTTGCACACTAGGGAATAAATTGCTTGTTAAAACTGTTCAGGGTGTGCCTGCATGCCAAACACTTGATCTCGTGAAACCGTCATTAAGGTCTCGCTTCTGCTGTTCTCCCTGTCCCTGAGTCCATTCTTTGAGTTTGGACAGGCAAGGGTGTTTCTTGCAGATGCCATTGCGATTTTTTCCTGTGGGCTTGCTGTAACATAAACTAGTGAGGTTTCAGTGGTTGGATTTCACCTATTTTGATAGATTTTTTTTCTTAATTGATTTAATTACTACATTTAGAAAACAACTTGGTATACTCTTATGCTGCAAAATGTAGTTTAATCTTACTTTTAGTGGCATATTTTCTACAGAGTCAATTATATCTTATCTTAACAAAAGCCAGATCTCAGTGTCCTCTTTTCATTTTAAATACCCTCCTTTGAATTTTTTCTTATGGGGTCTGTTAAGACTAACCCAGACGGTGTGTGTGGAGATGAGAAAGAGGACTATTTATGGTTTGTTTTATTTTGTTCATAGACCAACTGAACTCTATTGCACTATTTTCTCTCTGGAATTAATAGTCCTCTTTCAGCATCTAAATATTATCCGCTTCCACCTCCAGAAGTACTTTAACCAATCAGCCATCTCCTCTTCCATATGCACATTCAGTACGGGTTATTTCCTTTTGTTTACAATATGTGCAGCTCTCACCAACCAAAGTAGCTTCTGTCTTGTGGCCACCTTTTCAGGTTATTTTGCATACATATTTTTCCTCCTTCAAATCCTTGGAGAATGACCTTACTCTTATATGTTTCAGTACTTCACCACCTATCCTCTAATTAACTCAGCATAAACCAGCTTCTATACCTGTCGCTCAACTGAAACCACACCATGGGCTATTCACCATGGCAGAGCCTCCAGAGATGAGCTACTCATCCTCATGTCTCTGTAATGGTTGTCATGTTTGATCACCTTTTCTCCTTCTTGGATGCCACCTCAGCTGAACTCTCCTGAGCCTTCCCCTAGCATGGGGCTGCTGTAGTGTAGACAGATAGTTGTCTCTAAGCCATTTTTTATGATAGTTTACCTTTCCCCTACTGACTTAAATGCTCCCTATATTATATATAATTTGAGGCTATTTTTTAACTGACTTTTGTCTATCTCTGCAACACTATCATACTTTGTTACTGTAATTTTATAACAAATCTTAGATAGCTGTTTTACAAAAAAAGTTTCCTCCTTGTTTTCATTTTTTTTCAAAAATTTCTTAACTATTTTTGGACATTTGTTACTTTTAAAAAATTTTAGTAATATATTTAATTTAATTCAGTATATATGAAATACCATTTCTTCAATACAAAATGTAACACACAACATCTTAACTCAGACTCTCCACATTTCAAAGGCTTAATAGCAACATGTGGTTAATGGTTACCATATTACACAATGCATTGCACCTTTACTCTTGCAAATAATTTTTTGAAATTTTTGTCAAGTTCTATGAAAAAAAAAGTTGGAATTTTGTTTCTTGAACTCCTGGTCTCAAGTGATCCTCCTGCCTCAGTCTCCCAAAATGCTCAGATTAAGGTATGAGCCATTGCACCCAGCCTAGGGTTTTGTCTCTAATTGCATTGAGTTCCTCTTTAAAAAAATTTAAGACGATTCACATCATTACAATGTTGATTCTGACTATCCTTGAATGTGGCACATCTATTTATTTATCTCTTCATTTATATCTGTCAAAATATTTTATAATATTCTATAAGCATGTCTTGTGTCTTTTTGAGATGTATTACCAGATTCCATATGGATTTTCTTAGTATTATGTCTTGATTATTTTTCCTGGTACATTTTAAATTGATTATTGCTAGTGTTTATGAATATTCTTTATCTTTGCATGTGTTCTTTGTCCAACAATCTTGTTGAAATGTCTTGTTAGTTCTAATACTATGTCCAGTCTCTTGGAGGTTTGAAATAGTCAATTACATCGCCTGTTATAAGGGGAATTTTGCCTCTTTGTTTCCCCCAGTCTTTATACTCTGTAGTTATTTTTTTCTCTATTTACTGGCTAGAAAGCCCAGTACATTTGACTAACATGAACAATAATGTGTATCCTTATGTTGTTACTATCTTTATGGAATGCTTTAAAAATCCACCACTAAGTATGGTGCTGAAGGTAAGGATAGAGCCCCTTTAACAATTTTAGGAATTTCTCTCCTGTTCCTAGTTTTCTATCAGTTGACAAATTTGAAAGTATGGGGTCGAACACTTGGCACCTAATATGGACTCAGTAATGTTTCTTTAATGAATAAATGAGAAAAAACTCAATGTGTGCTTGCCTGTCATTTTTCCCTGTACTTACACAGTTTTAATATTTATTCTTATAATATATATCAATAATTCTTAAACATTTTATTCTCAAGACCTCTTTAACACTCTTAAAAGTTATTGAAGGTCTTGATAAGCTTTGGTTTAATGACTTATATCTATTAATATCTACTATATTAAAATATAAGTTGATAAATACTTTTTAATTTTGTTTTTTTACTTTTTTTGAGAGATGCGGGTCTTGCTATGTTGCTCAGGCTGGTCTCAAACTCCTGGCCTCAAATAATTCTCCTGCCTTAGCCTCTGTATTCATCTATTCTCACATTGCTATAAAGAAATACCTGAGACTAGGTAATTTCTAAAGAAAAGAAGTTTGACTGGCTCACAGTTCTGCAGACTGTGCATGAAGCATGGCAGCATTTGCTTCTGGGGAGGCCTCAGGGAGCTTTTACTTATGGCAGAGGACAAAGTGGGAGCAGGTATCTTACATGGCAGTAGCAGGACCGAGAGAGAGAGTGGGGGAAGTGCCCCACACTTTTAAGCAACCAGATCTCGTGAGAATTTCCTCACTATACAGTACCAAGTGGGGACGGTGCTAAACCATTCATGAGAACTCCACCCTCATGATCCAGTCACTTCCCACCAGGCCCCACCTCCAACACTGGGGATTACAATTTTACAAGAGATTTGATGGGGACACAGATCCAAACCATATCGGCCTCCCAAAGTGCTAGGACTACAGGCATGAGCTGCCAAATCTGGCCTGATAAATGTTTTGAATGCACACATTGTTAGCTCTAAATATTCTGGCATTTCAGCAGTCACTAGCCTCTTGATAACTCCACTATACACTCATAAGAAATGGAGAAAGAAAAGACAATTCAATTCTTAGTCTTGTAACCATGGTAACAACTTAAGCCAATTTACCATTGCATAAGTTGTTATAGGTAGCACAGAGCCAAAACTGCAAGTCATGTATCCCGGGCATGTGCAATGAAAAAGATTTAACCTAACTCTTTACACCACTAGCCCGGCAGGCCAGCTGCATTGGCATCACATGGGACTACTTAGAAATGCCATAAAAGCTTTACCCACCCCAAGATCAGGGAGACAGATCTGAGTGTTGCCTTCTGTCTCCTTGCCAGTCAACTCACAGTAAAGCTTTATCTTTTCTCAAAAGCCAGAGCCATAGTATTTATATCAGTCTGTTTTTGCATCACTATAAAGAAACACCCGAGGCTGAGTAATTATAAAGAAAAGAGGTCTAATTGGCTCATGGTTCTGCATTCCATACAAGCATGGCACCAACATCTTCTCTGCTTGTGGTGAGGGCAAGAAGTTTACAATCATGGTGGAAGGTGAAACAGGAGCAGGCTTGTCACATGGTGAAGGCAGGAGCAAGAGAGAGAGGGGAGGGATGTCCCAGATTTTTAAACAACCAGATCTCCATGAACTGACTGAGCAAGAACTCATTCATCACCAAGGGGACAGAGCTAACCATTCATGAGGGATCTACCCCTACTGTCAAATCCCTCCCACCAGGCCCCACCTCCAAAGTTGGCAAGCACATTTCAACATGAGATTTGGAATTGACAAACATCCAAACTATATTAGCACTAGTTCTATGGACTTTGGGCATCAAGCCTGTTGCTTGGTATCAATGAAAGTAATTTTGACCTCATAGACCTCCCAAAAAGATATCAGGAGCCCCCACATTCCCTGGACTGTGTGCTGAGGACTGCTTCTATATTCATGCTATTTTTAAAATTTCATACACATCACAATCACTTCCCACTCTGAAAAACACTCTGGAAGCATGACTGTAAATGGATGCATAATACTCCACCCACAGGTAAGTCATACATCCTCCAGCCTTCCTCCTGTACTTGCATGTAGGTTGACCTCCCCCATTTGTCTGCAATGAATATCTTCATGCTGTGCACACATCTCTTATTTGTTCCTTAGAATACATTCCTGGGAGTAGAGTTACTAGATTATTGAGTCCTTAAGCATTTTTTCCTGCTCTGACCAAGTCTTTTGAAGTGATTCTAGAAAGGAAATGGACACAAAGATGACACTATCAGTTGAGCAACAAGAACAACTTATTTAGATAATTCTCATCAATATTATATTTATCAGTTCCATTTTTCTAGTAAATTATTTGCTTAATACATGAAATATCATGAATATAAATATAATTAGTTTTGTCTAATAGCAGTAAGTCTTAAATACAATGTTATAGTAGTTTTACTTTTTTTTTAAATTTAGGTTCAGTGAGTACATGTGCAGGTTTGTTACATGGGTAGATTGTGGGTCACTGATGCTTGGTGTACAAATGATCCCATCACTAGGATACTGAGCATAGTACCTACAGATAGCCTTCCAACCTATGCCCTCTCCTCACCCTCCCACGATCAAGCAGTCCCCAGTATCTATTGTTCCATTCTTTGTGTCTATGTGTACTCAATGTTTAGCTCCCACTTATATGTGGGATCTGGTTTTCTCTTCCTGAGTTAGTTTGCTTAGGATAATGGCCTCCAGCTAAATGCATGTTGCTGCAAAGGACATGATTTCACTCTTTTTTAATGGCTGCATAGTATTCTATGGTGTATATGTAGCACATTTTCTTTACCCAGTCCACAATTGATGGGCATCTTCGTTGATTTCATGTCTTTGTTATTATGAATAGTGCTGCAATGAATACATGCATGCATATGTCTTTTTGGTAGAATGATTTATTTTCTTTTGGGTCCATACCCAATAGTGGGATTGCTGGGTGGAATGATAGTTCTAAGTTCTTGAGAAATCTCCACACTGCTTTCCACAGTGGCTGTACTAATTTACATTCTCATCAGCAGTGTATAAGTGTTCCCTTTTCTGTGTAGCCCTGCCAGCATCTGTTATCTTTTGACTTTTAAGTAATAGCCATTCTTACTGGTGTGAGATGATACCTCATGGTGGTTTTGATTTGCATTTCTCTAATGATTAGTGATGGTAAACTTTTTATATATATTTGTTTGCCACTTGTATGTCCTCTTTTGAGAAGTGTCTGTTCATGTCCTTTGCCTATTTTTTAATAGGGTTTTTGGGTTTTGCTTGCTGATTTGTTCAAGTTCCTTGTAGATTCCAGATATTAAGACTTCGTTGGATTTTATTCCAGTTTGTAGGCTATTTACTCTGTTGATAGTTGCTTTTACTGTGCAGAAGCACTTTAGCTTAATTATGTCCCACTTGTCAATTTCTGCTTTTGTTTCAATTGCTTTTGGGGACTTATACATTCTTTGCCAAGGCCAGTATTCAAAATTGTGTTTGCTTTATAAGCAATCTCATTAACTTTAATAAATACTCTATCAGGTGGGTCTAATGAGCTCTCATTTACAGATGAGTGATCACAGGCAGTGAGAGGTGGAATGTTCCAGCCTCTCCAGGAGGTAGAATTGAGCAGGGAGCTAAGCCTAGGTCTTTTAGGTTAACATTTATTTAGTGCTCACTATGAAGCAATGAATGTTCTAAGCTATAAAAACAGTGGTTTTTTTGGGAGGGGGCTAAAATTTCACTTTTTATTCTGTTACGAGAATCAAAAGAAAAAGAGTATAAATCTATGTTAATGCATATCCAATATATAAAGATCTAATTTGTGACACCAGTAAGATAAGTGGGAGCACGGAGGAGCTGTAAGGAGGTAGAATTTCTGTATGTGATTAAAGTTATCAGCTTAAAATATGTTTATTTGATTTTAAGTTCTAGGGTACATGTTCAGGATGTGCAGATTTATTATATAGGTAAACATATGTCATGGTGGTTTGCTGCACCTATCAACCCATCACCTAAGTATTAAGCCCAGCATTCATTAGCTATTTTTCCTGATGCTCTCTCTCCCCCTCTGTCTCCCCACCTCCCACCAGGCCCCAGTGTGTGTTGTTGCCCTCCCTGTGTCCATGTGTTCTCATTGTTCGTCTCCCACTTATAAGTGAGAACATGTGGTGTTTGGTTTTCTGTTCCTGTGTTAGTTTGCTGAAGATAATGGCTTCCAGCTCCATCCATGTCCCTGCAAAGTACATGATCTCATTATTTTTTATGGATGCATAGTATTCCATGGTGTATATGTATCACATTTTCTTTGTCCAGTCTATAATGGGCCTTTGGGTTGATTCTACATCTTTGCCCTTGTGAGTAGTGCTGCAGTGAACATATGTGTGCATGTATCTTCATAAGACAATAATTTATATTTCTTTGGGTGTATACTCAGTAATGGTATTGCTGGGTCAAATGATATTTCTGGTTCTAGGTCTTTGAGTAATTGTCACACTGTCTTCCACAGTAGTTGAACTAATTTACATTCCCATCAACGTGTGAAAGCGTTCCTATTTGTCTGCAGCCTCGCTAGCATCTGTTGTTTCTTGACTTTTTGTAACAGCCATTCTGACTGGCGTGAGATGGTATTTCATTGGCTTTGATTTGCATCTCTCTAATGATCTATGATGTTGAGCTTTTTTCATATGTTTGTTGGCCACATAAATGTCTTCCTTTGAGAAGTGTCTGTTCATGTCCTTTGCCCGCTTTTTAATGGGATTGTCTTTTCTTGTAAATTTAAAACAGAAATTTTTACAGGTGACAAAACAAAGAACCTGGAACGTTTGTTACCTGTCCAAAGGTAAATTGTGGACCCAGGGTCAAATTCCAGAGGTCCTGTACTTTGCAGTTCTCTGTCTTAGAAGTGCAGCTGTTGCCCATGAAGTAGTGCAAATTAGGAAAAGAAGACACTTTGGGCTACACAATTGAAAAGGTTTTTTCCTCTGACGTAGGGAACAGGCTTGCCGAGCAGAGAGCAGGCTGGACTTTAGACCTCAAGGCCCCATCCTCCCGCATCCTGTAGGAAACCATCTGTGGCAACCCAGGAGCTCCCCCTTTCTCCGTCTCTGTCCCTCTCTTTCACTCCCCAGCCCCGCATCCTTCCCTCTCTTCTCCCACTCTCTACTTTATTGGCCTAGACTCCTTTTCCTATGAGTCTTACATGTTCCAACGAGGCTGTCTGGGCGGTCTGGCTTTCAGGAGGCGATTTATTGTTGTGCTACTATCCCTGTGAAATTTTGCGTTGCTGGGGCTCAAGGAGATTAAAGACCCCCAAGGCCCACTCAGCACCACCCTGCTGCGGTCCTCTTCCTCGTTGGTGAGGTGTTCGTGCCCACTTTGGGGGCCCATCTGCACCTGTCGCGCTCCCTGCCTTCCGGGCTGCTGCTGCTCGGAGCCTTCAACCACAACGCTGAAAGCACAGCCTGTTACGCAGTTGTCTTCACAACGCGATAACGTGAACATTTCACATGTCTGAGAGATAACTTTAGTATTTTGTCCAAATTTTTGAAATAATGGAATTTGGGAAATATTTTATCTTAGACTCTTAGCATTCCTAGGCTGATCCACTGCCTGGTGAACTCGTGGTTTCCCCGTTGCCTCGGTTACAGTAAAAATAGCAATGATTCTGGACACTTGGCTGGGCTTCTTCCAAATCCACTGAGCCGCGCCTGGGGCCCCAGCCTGCCCCACTGCGAGTCCTAGCTCGGTCCTCGGGCCTGGCCACGCCCGCTGCCGGCCAGCGACCGAGTCGGACCCAAACCAAGTCCCTGCGTTCTTGCCACCCAGCACGTAGGCTGATCCTGGCGTGCGCTGCGTGTTCTTTCCTCTTATGTTCTATTCCTTTCTGTTAATAAGAATATGAGCTCAGGTAGACAAAATTAAACAGTCAAGTTTCCAAACACGATGAGGTCACTTTAAGAATTCAAAGGATGTGAGGCACCTGCCCGGGGGAGGTGGGGGGACGTCCCCTCTGCTCCCCCTCCCCGGAAATGCCTGCGTCCAGCAGTGACCTCGGGGATCTGGGGCTGAGCGAGTGGGGGTTCAGCGCCTGCTCGCCCCAGCGTCCTCCAGGCGGTTGGCAGCGCCGCCAGAAGGTGAAGGGGGGCGGGGACGGCACCGGGCAGGAGGTGAGGGCCGGGACCCCGGACGCGAGGTGAGGGCGGGCGCTGGCACCCGGAGAGCGGCCGGGAGGCGGGCCCGGGCGGGAGTGAGGAGGCGGGGACGGGCGGGGACGAGCGGGGATGCGGGGACGCGGCCAGGGCCGGGGCACTGGGCGGGGGCGGGGCGGTGCCAGTCGGTGTGGGCGATGAGGTCGGGAGGGGCGGGAACTGGGGAGTTTCGCCAATCGGTGCAGACTCCGGTTCTCCCCAATCCCGGGCCTGGGCAGCTGGGCACTGGGGCGCCGTTCCCCACCCGGCGCGGACTTCGGAACCGGCCCTGGGACTGACTGGCTCTACCACTCGAGCGCGTCTCCGCTGGACCCGGAACCCCGGTCGGTCCATTCCCCGCGAAGATGCGCGCCCTGGCGGCCCTGAACGCGCCCCCGAACGAGCGGCTCCTTCCCCGGGACCCCGCGGCTACCCGGGACCCCGACGCCGCGCGGCCGGCGCGCAGGAGCGCAGTGGAGAGGCTGGCGGCGGATCGCGCCAAGTATGTGCGGGGTCGGCCGGGGACTGGCCGGGGCGTTGCTTCCGAGGGCAGCGGCCCGGGGGCGATCAAGTGCCCGGGGAACGACCCTGGGCCCCCGGCCCGCGCCCCGGCCCCGGTGGCGCGCAGGGCTATTGCGCGGAAGCCGTTGAGACCCGACTCGCTGATCATCTACCGGCAGAAATGCGAATTCGTGCGAGGATCCGGCGCCGACGGCCCCAGGGCAAGCCTGGTGAAGAAGCTCTTCCAGGGGCCGGGTAAGGACAAGGCGCCGGTGCCCCGGACGGAAGACGAGGGCAAGGCCGGGAACCCGGAGACCGTCCCGACTACTCCTGGCCCCGCAGCGGACCCCGCAACCCCCGAGACCCCAGCCCCAGCCGCGCGGTCCGCGGCGCCCTCCAGTGTCCCGGCCGCGCCCCCTGGCCCAGAGCCGCGGGTGGTGAGGCGTCGGGGGCTGCAGCGCTCACAGTCGGACCTCAGCTCCCGCTATTCCGCTGCCTTGGCCGAGTCTGACACCTTCTTCCAGTACTGCGGCCTGGACCCCGAGGTGGTGGAGGCCCTGGGGAGGGAGAACTTCACCGCGGGGTCGGACTGTGTGACCCTCAAGGTGCGCAGCGTGAGCGTCGCCACCTCCGGCAGCGGCTTCTCCCGGCACAGCGGCGGCGACGACGACGGGCTGCAGGAGGAGGAGCTGATAGAGCAGGTGCCCAGCACCACTTCGGTCATCGAGAGGAACGCCCGCATCATCAAGTGGCTGTACACCTGTAAGAAGGCCAAGGAGACCCCCAGCCAGGAGCAGAGCCGGACCCGAGGTGTGTGCCCAGAAGGCTGGGGGCGGGGCTGGCCGTGTGCGGGGCTGGCCGTGTGCGGGGCTGGCCGTGTGCGGGGCTGTGAATCTTGGTGAGTGTGACCGAGCTGGGCGATGGCCAGTTACAGCTGATGCTTAGAATTGAGTGCGATTTTGAGCTACAGTGTGAAAGAGACCCAAGAGACTGACGCAGAGGCTTGTGAGTTGAGCCCCCGCTGCTGAAGAGCAGAAGGTACCAATCCAGGTACCTGCTGGTCCAGGCCCTTAGGAGTCTGCTGCGTCTGGCTGCCTGGAAAGGCAATTCTGCAAATTAATATGTCCCATTTGGCTTATTATTGTGAAAACAGGAGAAATCCAAAATGCTGCCAGAAAGCAGTTTTACACCCCTAGTATTCTTTCCTGAGCTGAAAACAGCTTGAGAGCCCTAGTTCCTGAGTTCATTGACCTGTGCTGTGGGCGGTCCTGATGTTTGATTGGAGCTGACCAGTCCACCTGCAGCCCTAGGTAGGCGCTGCCGTGTTACTGGAACAGAAAGGAAGGCTCCCTGCACTTTCCTGGAGGCCTGTGCTGAAGTGGTGAGAACTTCTCCACAGGATCTTGTCAGCACTTTGGCATTCACTTAGCAACAAAGATCTTTATTTGGCTAAATTTTATTTAAATTGTTTTGAGAGCTTCAGGTTTTTAAACTGGGGAAATTGGACTAGATTGTAACTAGAGTCTATAGTTTATTTGCCTCTGATGACACTACAGGAAGTAACCTCCCTTTGGACAACCAGTAGTGCAGGATTGACCTTGAGCTCTTTTTGCTTTTCACTGGGGAACTGAGGAGTGCTGGTCCTCACTGTTACCTGCTCTTCCCTATGGGCGTCTTGGAAAGTAGTGAAGAGAAAGAAGCTTTTCAGGGCTGTCTTTGAGAACGAATAATTTAAACATTGCGACATCTTTTTTTTTCCTCTTACCCTTCAATGACAACTTGCTATAAGTAAATTTTAAAAATCATGAGATGAAATTATTTTCTGCCATTGTGATAAACTAAGTGAAGATGCATGGCAGCCTGTAGAGTTTGGGGGAGGCTGCCCAAGAGATGTTTGCACAGGGCTCACCTATGTTTGACAGCTAAAAATATCTCCAATAACTTCTCTGGCTACGACTTTAGTACAGACATGAAAATTAATGAGAAGAAGATAATTCATTCTTTTTCTTGAACTCAGAAGGCTCAGGACTTAAGTTCTTCCTTATAATTTATAGAAGATTTGTGTTTTTCACTAGCCTAAGTCCCCAACAAATATATATAGGCAAAGTTCTAAAAAGCAAACAAACATTAATTTGTAGTTTTCACAAATTGTCCTTTGGATCTGAGATGAATGAATGCTGGCAAGGGTATTTCCATGATGGCACCATGTGTAGGGCAGGAGCTTTGGAGAGCGGCCAGGTCCGTGGAGGGACAGTGTCTGGTGGATAGAGCACTAAACCAGAATTAAGGGCCTGTCTTATGTTAGCAAGTGATTCCTGCACTATAGACCAGGCGTCCTTTGTCCATAAAAAGAAGGGAGATAGGCAGATGGTTTTCCTCTACATTTTCTAGTCTGTGTAGTAATAATCTGTATTGCATGACTGAAACCCAGAAATGGAAAACAAACAAAAAAAAGTTGTCTATTGAAGTACGTGAGAAGTAAATTTATGAATAAGCTCCCTCCAGGTAGCCATAGCATGTGCAGGCAGTAGGTAGACTTGGTGGTATAAATAATGGGGAGGTAATAATGTGGCATACAAATGAAACCAAAGTAAAACCTGACAACATAAAAATAAAAGCAGCCTGCTCTGATCCCTCCAGACCCAGGCTGGTTCCCATCTCGAATTAGCCAATGTCAAAAGAGTGACCTGAATGAGAATTTAGTTGACTTCACAGACTAAATCCTAAAGACCTTTTAGGCTTGGACCTATGAAAAATATAAGAAGTTTAGTTAACTTGTGAGAACTTTCACTTTTATGACAAAGAGAAAGTTGAAGGAAGAGGGAAAGTGAGAGCAGGTTTGGGAAGGCACTAAGGATGGAGGCAGGAAAAAGGCTCATGGGCTTCTTCCTCCCCTCATGTCTCCCTCCACCTGAATCCCATTTGTTCCAGACTGGAGACAATGGCAACTGTCTTCTGAGAAGTTTCACATTATTTCTCAGAGCAGGGGGACAGTCCCACAGAAGCTACCCCAGTTTTTATATGGAATTGGCAGTCACCAGCACTATAAAGATTTTCTTTACTAACGTGCTTCCCTAGACCCAAAACAGCACAGGCCTCTTTGAAACTGCAATGCAGAGACTTACAGCCCGGCTACCAGGGGTGGGGGGTATGCGGAGAACAGAGTTGCCTGGGCTTTCTCCAGATCACTGGAACAGTGTCTGCTCGTGACCTTAGCCCCTTCACGGCTCCCCACCTCCCAGCACTGGTGTTCCCACTGGAGGAGACCAGCAGGGAAAGCCACGACAGAGTGTGAACACCTGGTCAGTGGGGCGGTCCTCTGACTTCCTGCAGAATTCCCTTGTTCTGAGACCAGTTCTGCAACTTCTGGAAGATGTGGAAGCAGGAATTTAAGCTGTGCTTTTTCTGCTGAAATTTATAAGGATTCATTTTAGGATTTCTTGAAAGATTCAGAAAACTTGAGATGAACAAAGGTAGGTTTTCTAAGTGAAAGAGAAAACAAATATATTTGGAGGTTTTTCTCCTCTTGGTAGATAGAGATTTACAACTTATAAAAAAAGTGTCTCAATTATAATAGAACTAAATAAGTTTATAAGTTTCTTGCCCCATGGGGTAAAGATAATTGCTTTTCAAAACTGAGACTATCACAATGGGGCAATGACTCGTATAATCCGCACAGAAGTCCTCTGGGGAACCCATGAGTAGTAGTTGGTTGTACGTGGGTAATTTTGGTATTCTGTTTCCCAGAGCTTAGTTTATGAAAATATCTCTTTTATCTGCTGTGATGTAGTCATCTTCCTGTCTTTCAATTCATCAAACTAGGGACTTGCCAAAATTTAGATCTTTCTGGTTTTCTGTTTTGCATAGAATATATAAGTTGCTGCTTTTAATACTGGCATAAATAACTTGTCCTTTGGGAAATTAGGCATAAAACATTGCTTAATTTCAAAGCAAAAATGTTCAGACAATTCCACAGCTATCTTCACATTTATCCTTGACACAAAGAAAAAAGAAATACCTGTAGAAGCGCATCGAAAGCTCCTGGAACAGAGTTGTGTCTCATATTTGCAAAGACGCAGAAAAAATAAACCCGGGACATCCCAGCTTTCTTTTCCTTTCTTCTTTGACTATTCTGGGAAGCTATGCAACTAGGAGCACATTTTAGGTAAACACGTGGCTTGAGTAGCCATAAGGCCACTCTTCCCTGTCGTGTGACCCGCACCTGGGCCTTTAAGAGATATTGGTGTTTGAAAAGGGAGGAATCTGTTTGTCCTCAGATATTTAGTTCAACTGCCTGCATTGCTTCCTATTTTGTTGTCCAACTCTGTAGTAGTTAGCACTGGCCTTACCAACATTTAAAGAAGTTTTCTTTACTGCCCCATGAGTAGTTGGAGGCAAAGAGAAATTTTTAAAGCCCAGAAAAAGGCCTGCAGGGAGATGGAATTTGTTCTGCCAGAGAAACGAGATGATAGCTGTATTTAATAAAGTTACTGACCTCTTGTCAAAATTTAAAACGCAAAAGAAGATGTTTCAAAATGCAGAGAATGTCAAAAAACAAAAACTACAGGGACCAGACCAGTATAATGTTTAGTTTTCATTATACTAGCTTTTGTCTAGACTGGAGTTGATTCACTATTTTTTCTTTAACTCCGCAGGAAGCAAACCTTCCCGATGATGAAGACTTCTTGAAGGATTTCATGGGTGACTTGGGATCCCAGGACCATTTGGCTAGTGTGCCTAGGTGACCACATGATTGCTGTTTTACCAGGAATGCAGCATCCCATTGACAAAACAAGTGCTCTGAGAAGGTTTAAAATACTACAGAGAATATGGGAACACAGACCTTGAAATTTAGCTGAGTTGTAACAGCTGAAACTCTTGAGAGGTGTTTTCCTTGTTTGAGGTGAAACTAGTGTTGCTTCCAGAGGGCAGCTGGAAACCGTAAAGCTGTTGGGAAATCTTTTTGACTGACTTGCTGACAAAGAGGTACTGTGATGCATTTTAACAATATCTAAGTTGATTTTTTTTTAAATCAAGGAAAATAAAAACCAAGCATGAATGCTATGGTATGTGCCCCTTTTGACCATCTTGGGCTGATTAGCATCATTTAAATCAAAGTAATCTTAAAAAGGCATATTCTACTTCAATTCTGTGGTCAAAAAAGAGTAAACACACACACTCACATATGCTGACCCCAATTGCCAGAGCATTACTGCACTATAAATTACGGTTAATTCCCAAATTATACTACTGTTTATCTTATTTAACAAGTCAGAAAGCACTCTTAAAATAACTTGAGGGCTACAAGGTCATTCTATTAATGTCATTCTCCATTTGGGTTGTAGGCATGTGGAAGTACCCATTAAAAGATAAGTTAGAGTTTAAATACTGATAAACAAAACCTTTTATTGCAACTGGACAGTTTCTGGAGAGTTAGCGGAAGAATCTTGGAGTTTCCTTTGGTCAGATGAATACAACATTTCACTTTTGCAGCACTATTTAGAATGTACTCCATGGTTCTCTTGTTCCCAACTTCCAAAAAGAACAGAAAACTTTGGTTTACACGGAACACAGGCATCTGAGGCAGGACCTCTTCCCTGCCCTTTGATCTGACTCACACCTCCACATATGACGTAATCAACCCAAATTTGACACCAATTCACTCTTTTCTGCAAAGGGCATATTTTGAAACAAGGGACAGCCTGAGGGTGGCTGTAATGAGAATGTTCATGGGGGTTACTGGGTCCCTAATTCTGAACTTGCTTATGACACCCAGAGTGAATAGATTCAGATTCAGAACCTTCTGAGAAATAACCCAAAGAAAATTTGTTACCCAGCCAATTCTTCGAAAGCTTAATATCAAAATATATCTTTTCAAGAAGAGAATCGTTAGAGAGAAGAATGTGGAGGGGAGACAAATGGGTTTCTCATTGATGTGATATTTTGTTAACCATTTCATTTTGAATTATTCAAGTTTTGGTTAATATTGTATTCTATTTTCGTAACTATTTTACCGTGAGAGGAGGTCATTGGGTTACTTAGATATTTATTTTTACACAGTTATTAGTCTTCAGATAGTTTTATTTTACTTCATATGATTTTAGTTTTTGTCAGTATAATTTTAAATCATGTTTTTCTTGGTCATCTCTTTGTGTATATTGTGTAATTGGATTTTCATTGACTGCAAGTGGAGTGTTTGCCACTCAATTCAGTACTCAGTACCATGGTGACTTGTTTTCAAATAAGTCTCAGATACACGTTTAGGGAGCCTTTGCTGGCCGAATATAGACTCTGTCAGGACAGCAAGTCCCCTGATCTAAGAATTTTCCCCAATGGTTGCTCTAAAAATGCTGCTATTTTGCTGTTCACTGTATTGCACTTAGTTAAAAAAAAGATAATGTGAAAGATGAGAGCTGTTTTTTAAAGGATCTTTTCATATACCCAATTCCCTTATTTTCAGATGTCCCATCAATTTTAGATATGAAAGCTTTAAGTAAAAGTGTGTATGCCTTTGTACTGTCAGAACAGGATGGATGCAGCCTGGGTCAGATTTATTTAAGATAAAAATCATGCAGACTCATCATTCATATCATAGGTGAAAAATGTAAAAACAAAATGGTTTCCACTAAAGCCACCAAGATCTTTTAGAAATGTTTGCACCTTTGGTGGTGGCACAGGAAAAGAGAAGAATTCAGCTGGAGTGAATTCTAGAAGTAGATATCAGAAACGGGGCATGAAGAACAGGGGAACTGGGTGGCATCAGACTCCTAAAGAAGTGAGTTAATTTTCCTTCCCTTCCATTCAGATTCATGCCACAGCTCCATATCTTGAGTATGTGTAAGAGGTGAGTTCTTTCTTCAGCCAGGGGCAGTGGCTCATGCCTCTAATCCCAATGCTTTGGGAGGCCAAGGTGGGAGGATCACTTGTGCCCTGGGGTTCAAGTCTGCAGTGAACCATGATTGCACCACTGCACTCCAGCCTGAGTGACAGAGCAAGACCCTGTCTCTAAAAATATATATAAAAAGTAAAACTAAAGAACTTCTTGCCTAAACCTGAATTACCACAATTTGCTGAGTGACTTTGAGAAAAATCAGACTGTTTAGTTCAGTCTGGATGAAAAGCTTGCGATTGCTTCCCACAAGAATGGGCAATAGTGACGGCTGCAAGGTACTTTTATTTGTTCATGAAAGAATGACAATTTTTCAAAATGTAATTAAACATAATAGAATGTTTTAAACTACTGGGCACTGAAACTTGAAGAAAAAGGAGGCTTTATTGAACATTGCCCTTTTTCAGTTGGTTCAAAGTTCAGCACTGTGGTTATCATTTGTGATGCCAGAAAACATTAGTAGACTTAGACAATTGCTATGGCAGTTTCTAAACAGAGCTTTTTCTATACACTATTTGCAAGTGGAGTGCAATATTGTATATTCTGTGTTAAAGAAATAAAGTATTTTTATCATTTATTAATACTGATTTATGAGTTTGAGTAATGCGGCAAAAATTTGAAATGAGAGTCTGCTCATTACAGTTCCTTGCCTTCTGTTTTCTCCCTTTCTTCTTGAGTGTTCTCTCATCAGCTTATCAGTAGAAATGAGGGGAAGGCATTCCAAGGCTTGTCCTAGGTAAGTTGCATGGCACCTGAAATCATCGACTTTCCTCAAGATGAAATGCAGTCAAAGCAATTTTGAATATTCTGAACTTTGCTTTCCTTCAATTGTTTTTAATTGTTTCATCAGTCTTTTGCTTAAAATATTTTTCTTCATGTTTTATTAACATTGTCATTGGAAAATGAATGGGCACAAAGATACAAACAAAAGCACAGTTTGTAATCTTTCTCATTAGCAAATTAAGTGAAGGCAGACTCTTCTTATGGCGAGTTTGCTCTCAGTGTGCGCCATGCACCCTGAGGGTGTGGTGGCTTGGGCAGCCCGTGAGTCATGGAAGCCTGATCATCCTTCTCACTGCCCTGGCTGAGCCAGACTCTGCCGTCTTGCTCAGTCTTGCAGTGGCCTATGCCTAACCCTAGGTAAGAATCCAAAGATAGGCTTGCTTTCTTCTTCCTTTTTTTTTTTTTTTTTTTTCTGAGTTGGAGTCTCACTCTGTTGCTCAGGCAGCAGAGCAATGGAGCAACCTCGGCTCACTGCAACCTCTGCCTCCCGGGTTCAAGTGATTTTCCTGCCTCAGCTTCTTGAGTAGCTGGGATTACAGGTGCCCACTACTATGCCCAATTAATTTTTGTATTTTTAGTAGAGACGGGGTTTCGCCATGATGGCCAGGCTGATCTCGAACTCCTGGCCTCAAGTGACCTGCCGACCTCGGCCTCCCAAAGTGCAGGGATTACAGGTGTGAGCCACTGTGCCTGGCCAAGATGGGCTTTCTGGAGGAGAGGAAATACATCGCTTCTTTATTTCTGTGAAGAATATGGACAGATACTCAGCCTGCTGTAGAAACTCTCTTACTGTACCTGTTCAGAAACAGTCCAAGCATTGGGTGGTGTGGCTTATGTTGTGGAGTTCAACAGCAGCTGCCTTTTCCCTTCAGGTAAACTTGGGGGCTTACACAATGCTTAGGTGGTTACACTTTGCACGTTCACTGATGAATCAAATAGATTTATATGGTATTTAAATGTTCCAGGTTACAAATACTAAGCACGAAGGAAATTGAGTGTCTCAACCAGAACCTTATAATATTGATCTTGGAAGTGGCACGGAGCAGCTGACGGGAGGCAGCACAGAAATCCCAGAACATGTGCTCCTGTCCAGCAATGGCCACCTAATTTTCTCTGCTACAATGCTTCAAACTCTATGGTTGATTGTCATCTTTTGTTGTTGTTGTTGTTGTTGTTTTGAGATGGAGTTTCACTCTTGTTGCCCAGGCTGGAGTGCAATTGTGCGATCTCAGCTCACCACAACCTCTGCCTCCCAGGTTAAAGCCATTCTCCTGTCTCAGCCTCCCGAGTAGCTGGGATTACAGACATGTGCCACCACGCATGGCTAATTCTGTATTTTTAGTAGAGACGGGGTTTCTCCACGTTGGTCAGGCTGGTCTTGAACTCCCAACCTCAGGTGATTCACCCGCCTCCATCTCAAAGTGCTGAGATTACAGGCATGAGCCACTGTGCCTGGCCGATTGTCATCTTTATATTATCTCATTAAAAATTATCATTAAAGTTGAAATGTGATCTGAAGGGGAGACTGTATTAAATCACTAATAACTATTAACTTTAGGTCAAAATAAAATATTAATTTCCTTAGAAAGTGAGAATCTGAACCCCAGGATCAGAGTGGAAAGACCTGGATCCTGGCTTCAGTATACCCTGTTGATTACTCAATGTTGAGCTTAAGGAGGACTCTTAATTACAAATGTGAGAACAGAAAATTACAGAATTGTCTAAACCTAAATCTACTGTCCGCCTTGTGGTATCAAAACAACTGTGCTATTTATTCAACAGTAGCTTGAATCAAGGCTGTCAATGATGACAACACACAGAATTCACTCACATGCATATATCAAGGAGCCAAATACTGCACAAGGCACTGGGGGTTCACCAAGCTCCCTGCCATTGGTTGATGACTTACATTCTAGCAGGGGGGAAGATACTGAGTGAGGAAATAATACATAGATAATACATAGAGGGATGATAGATGACAAAACTCAAGAAAGGGAGGGAGGAGGGAAAGCAAAGTGAGGAAATGTTGTGAGCAGTGCCATGAGCCTGATTTATGAATTTATGTGAGTCTGTTAGTTCATGGTTTCTATTTGATGGCCCATCTATCTGGACCATAAATGAAACCCAAAGTCCAAATCACATAAAGAGAGTCAAGCAACAGAGAAGGATAACATGAAAATTATAAAGGTGGCATTTTTTTCATTGAGAGGTTAACTTTAGTCTCTGGAGTTCTTTCACCCTGAAGCTTAAAGCATTGAAATCTAAACTGAATAAAAAGAGAACAGTCCACAAATGAATCTGCAGCCTGTATCCTTTATCAGATCATATGGTCATTGGTAAGAGACTGCATTCCTTCCTTCGGCTTTTAGAAGGAGTCCACTTCTCAAACTTAGGAAGAGAATAAGAGGAGTCAACATTGCAAATAAATGGTGACTCTCATAGGCCAGAGCAGGCCAGCTGGGATGTGGAGGGGTGTGTTTTCCCTAAGTGGGCTCTGAGAGCTGTCTCTCAGACACACCCTTGGAGGCAAACAGCAGGCTCAGGCTGGGCAGATGTTATCAGGACCCGAGGACCCTGTTTTCTCAACCTGCTTGGCAAGTCATTTCCATAGTTCAGAAAGGGGGAGTGTCTGCCAAGTGCCCCCCAGTGCTCTCATGCCATTTCCCTTCCAGGTGCCTGAGGTGCTAAGGAGAGACCAATGTAGGCATCTGGGAAGGTGGGCAGGTACGACTCAGCCAGGACCAGACTGTTATGGCCAACAGTGATGTTAGAAATCATGACATTCAATGCTCATCTCCTAGGAGGAACCTAGGCCCAAAGCTCACACAGCTGCCCAGTGTGCCAAGGCCCAGAAGGGGACCCCTGCCTCTGTGCAGTGTCCATTTAGGGGAGCCCTGCCTTGGGTAGGGGAACATTAGCAGGGTGACCAGCTTTCCCTATTTGCCCAACAATTTCTAGTTTTAACACTGAGTCCTGGGAAAACGTTCCTTCCCTAGCTAGCTGGGAAGGCTGCACATTCCTAGAGGAAGGCTTGACCAACAGACGTCTGGATGACCTGTTCTTGACTTCACTTTAGCTCCCACTTCTTGAGGAAGCTAGTGACAAAACTACTGTGAGCACTTGAGCATCTTAAGTGCTTGGTCTGGCAGTTTTATTCTTGCTCTAGATTAGGGCAGCTTAGAACATTGTCTCCTTAGTGGGGAAGACCATGTGGTCAGGTTTGAGAACAGTTAGAAGTTTCTCTGACGTGGGCCAGGCACAGTGGTTCATGCCTGTAATCCCAGCACTTTGGGAGGCTGAGGCGGGTGGATCACTGAGGTCAGGGGTTAGAGACCAGCCTAGCCAATATGGTGAAACCCCATCTCTACTAAAAATACAAAAATTAGCCAGACATTGTGGTGGACACCTATTATCCCAGCTACTAGGGAGGCTGAGGCAGGAGAATCACTTGAATCCGGGAAGCGGAGGTTGCAGTGAGCTGAGATCATACATTCTACTCCAGCCTGGGCGACAAGAGCAAAACTCCATCTCAAAAACAAACAAAAAAAAGTTTCTCTGACATGAAGTAAGTGGATGGAGCCAACCTTCAGTTCTGCACCTGGGAGAACCTCCCTGAAAGGACCCCGAGAAGAAACTTGTCACACTCCAGAACGGCAGAGGAGAGTGGCCCACGCCTTCAGGGAAGCAGCACACCCCAGGCATCTTTAGTAACAGGAACTGTACAAGTGCTTTCTGTTGGTTGTTCCGTGTAACCCTATGACCATCTGCAAGGATCATTTTATGTATGAGGGAGCAAAGGTGTGGAGAAATCCATTACCTGCCTAGGTCAAAGAACTAGTAAGTACAAGAGTAAGAATTTGAACCTAAATCTGCCTGGCTCCAAAGTCTGCTCTATTCTCTCTCTGTGCTGGTTTATGAGAACAATTTACTGCCAACCAGAATGCTTAAGATGTCATAACTTCTCAAGGGAATAACTGATTCAGCAGATCAATACCCAAATGCATGGATTCTGATACAAAATGCCACTCCAGAATTACCTGAAGATCCCACGTTACCATCCACTGAATGACACGGTGACACGGAGGTACCTTGATGATAAGAATGCAGCCCCAACATCACACACATACACATTTTAAAGCAGCATGCAGATTTTCATATTGCAGGACAGGCCATCATGGTTCAGTTTATGTTGATAATTTTATGTAAGATGATATGTGTTTTAAGAATAGCAATAAAGAGAAAATCTGAGGGAAAGCAAACTATTCCAGAGAGCTCAGGGCAGTGCTGACTAGGTCCACACTGCGGCAACCTGTTGAACTGGCTGACGGCCCACTTGCTGGGGCACAAGTTCCACTACAGAGTTGTAAATTTCAAGTACAACCCCCTCTTGTGTATCATGGAATCCTAAGTCTGGATTCGAAGTCCAAGACCTTCTAGCTCACCTCAGAGAAGTCTAGCAGAACTATGATTATTTCAGTGGTGGCTAATATCGATTTTAGGTAAATGGGAAATGACCACAGTTGTAAAAAGAACAGGAAATCCTTTAAGTTTACTTTGAAGTACTGGAAAGTTCAGCACAGCTTAAGTTCTTTGGGTTTCTTTCCAGCAACAGTGGAAGAAAAGGCCAAGACATGCACATTCCAAATATCTACTTGCAGATTCTTGCATGTGTTCCAAGACTACACAAATATTATCCTTTTACAGGTGAGAAGAGAAACTGAGCCAAATGTCAACAATTTGACCGTGCAGGCAGAGGCAGGAAGGAAGCATTACTCACCTTTTCCCGGTGGCTTTGGGTTGAGTGAGCAATTCTAGCTTGAAGGTAACAGGAAGTTGTTGCCTCCCTGCCTGCATTACTCAGCATTACACACCTAATGCTAACCCCATCACAGGGTACATCGACGTTGTCACTATGGCCAGCGTTCCTGGTGTAGTGTCAGGAACGCTGTCAGAGAGTTACAGGTCCTTCTCCAAGGAAGAACATTTTCTAGCAAATATGCATTTGCAACAGAGATTAAACTTGGAACTCTGAAAAGGAGTGTCAGTATCTGTGTTCAAAGTACTGTGGGTACACACTGAAGTCGAGGCTCATAGAAGCCAAACATTTTAGGACCATGGAATTACCACAACAGGTCAGAGTAATGTGCTGAGGGGCTGTTGACCTGGAGCACATTAAACGCCACTCAGTTTTCTCATCCGTTAGAAGGTGGCCATGAAGACTGGAGGATGGAGACGTATTTAAAAGCACTGAGCACAAAGGAGGCACCCAATCCATGGTAGTAATTATTATTCTAACCCTATTAGCCCCCTAAGGATTCAATGTATACCATTCACTAGTTTGTTTAAATAATTTGTGAACCGGTTTATATTTTCAACTTACCATATGTTTTAGTCAGGGTTCTCCAGAGAGTCAGAACCAATAGAATATTTATCTATATATCTATATCTATATATCTAGAGAGAGAGAGGGAGAGAGAGATACATGTAAAGGGATTGTTTAGGGTAATTGGCACACTTGGTTGGAGAGGCTAAGAAGTCCCACAACAGGTCATCTGCAAGCTGGGGAACCAGGGAAGATGGTAGCATGGCTCAGTTCAAGTCCAAATGCCTCAGATCCAGGGAAGCAGATGGTGTAACTCTCAGTCCAAGGCTGAAGGCCAAAAAGCCTGGGTGGAGGTTAGGGGGCAGGGGTCGGGAGCACTAGTGCAAGTCCTGGAATCCAAAAGCCAGAGACCTTGGAGCTCTGACATCCAAGGGCAGGAAAAGAAAGGCACCCCAACTCCAGAAGAGAGAATCAGAATTTGTCCTTCATCTGCCTTTTTGTCCCATCCAGCTCCCCCAGCCTCCATAGACGGCCTTAGATGATAATTTATAGCAATGTAAAATGGACTACTACAGGTCATTTCCAGTAGATGGTCAATAAATGCTGGACGGAGACTTCATCTTAACTTTATTTCCTCCACGTCTCTGTCCCACCCTCATCCCCACATTTAGTTAACTGAAGGCGAAGGAGGAACAGTTAAAACAAACATGCAAAGTAGGGCTTTCTTCTTCTAGTTTTATCAGGAATAATTGACAAATAAAAATTGTTTATCCAAGGTTTACAATGTAATTACTTCATATATGTATACATAGTACAATAATTACCACAATCAAGTTAATTAACACATCACCTCACACAGTTAACTATTGTGTGTGTGTGAGAGAGAGAGATGCAGATACCTAAGATCTACTGTCTTAGCAAATTTCAAGTAAACAGTACAGTATTATTAACTGCAGTCGCCATGCTGTACTTTAGATCCCCAGAACGTATTCATCTTAAAACTGAAACCTTGTGTCTTTGGACCAGCATCTCATTTCCCACCCCACTACCACTCAGCCCCTGGTAACCACCATTCTACTCTTTGTTTTTATGAGTCTGACGTTTCTAGATTCCACATACAAGTGAGATCATGCAGTATTTGTCTTTCTGTGTCTGGTTTATTTTACCTAACATAATGTTCTCCAAATTCATCCATGTTGCCATAAGTGACAAGATTTCCTTCTTCTTTTCAGGCTAAGTAGTATTTCACTGTGTTTTATATATGTATATATACACACACACACACACACACACACTACATTTTCTTTATCAGTTCATTCATTGATGGACACGGGTAGATTCCATATCTTTGTTATTGTGAGTAATACTGCAATGAACGTGGGAGTGCAGCTCTTTCTTTGGGATCCCGATTTCATTTTTCTGTGGATAAACACCCAGAAATGAGATGGCTCTTCATTACACTCTGTGAAAGGCCCTGAAAAGCCACCACAACCCTAAGTGAAGTCACTGGATTAGCGAAAATAAGCTCTATCTCTCCACCCAACGTTTTCTTCCCATGCTGTTAGCACTCCTGGTCCGAGTGCCAAGGGTTTTCTGTAACTCCAGCTTTTTGCATGCTCTATTAGCATTAGAAAAGAATTTATATTTAATCAGGAAAGCCACACTTAGGCTGTTGCAAATCACCCACTTTGAACAGGCCTGTAACGAGCCTAGACTAGATCCAAGTAATTAATAAGAGGCAGGTAAAATAATTAAGCAATAAACACAATTGGCAGTGGTCCTCCAGAGGACTATGACTTTACTGAGGAGGATGTGTGAATGTTGAAAACCAATTAACAAAGGGCCCGAAGACATCAAGGAGTTCAAGTGACCCTGTTGTTCTTTCATCTACTGTTCTCCAGCCAAGACCGTGGGGTTAGTGCCTCCTACTTCCATGGAGATGGCCGACTGTATCCTCCCGCTTCCACGGAGACGGCCAACTCTATACAAGCAGGCTCTGTGTGGGGGTGGGATTTCAAGGACTCTCAGCACTTTTTGTATATTTGCTATTTTGCTGAGTTGGATACAGCCAATAAGGTCTCCATTTGACTTGTATAGGGCTGAGGCACTCTGATATTCACAAATACAAGTATAGTACTGGGTATAATGGACCCGATGGCCATTCTGATTTGGTTAAATTCCTGTTGGTAGATGGTTGTACATAACAGAGCAACCACCTGCTCTGGTTTGCCCATGACTGTCCCAGCAACTTGGGATGGCTGGTCACCCAGAAGAACACAGCCCTTCTTAGAGCACAGGGTGCCCCGACCTCACTATGTTGGCAGGTGCCAACCTTTGATCCCTACGGCTGTCATTCTTGAGATGGCATCTTCTTTGCAGTTTCACCTTTCCTGGCACCAGACCCAGCAGAAGGCAAGGAAACAGGAAGCAGCCCATGGCTCCTTTTGAGCCTGAGGCCCCAGAGCCTGCATCTGGAGCCTTCTAACTGCAGAGGTTGTTCCCAGGGGTCTGCAGAAGGGATGGCATCTCTCCCCATGGTCGATGTCATGGGCCCACCAACATAGTCTACAAGGTCTCACCAGCAGGTCTTTAGGCCTAACTCTAAATTCAGGAAGCTCCCTACAGACAACACAGGTTCCTGAATGTTGGTCTTCTAATCTAGCTTCAAAATCTTTTACTTACATATGGCATGCACATATGTAATTACATATGGGGTGCACATTATTTACTTGGGAAATGGTTTCACAAGAGAATGCCTGACTGAAATTTACTCATGGAGTAAATCTTTGCACTCTTTCCTCTGAAAAATATTAACATGAGGCCATTTATCAGTTGTTTGTGATCATCTAAGAAAAGTGGTGAAGACAGAGGCCTAGACCTGTTCTGACTTGGGGTTGCCCAAACCTGCAGGATGAGTAGCCTCTGATTTGTACCCCCTGGTGGGTGAAGTAAACGTGCACCTGAGCACATAAGACCTCTTATGCTCATTGCATTACCTCCATGTAGCAGGTCTTATGCTCATTGCATTACCTCCATGTAGCATCACATATGTCTGTAAAGCACTGTGCTCATGGAGACAGTGGTTGGGGGAGGGGACCCCCTGAACCTTCTGTGTGATCCTGTGTGAAGTGCACACATAAGTTTCAAAGGAGATCCTTTCTTGTCTATGGTGGAACATAGCAGTCTTGTAAAAAAGCCAACAGGAGGGTCTCCTTCCCCATTTCCCAGTCGCCTGTCCTGGCTGACTGAAGAGTGCCTTCCCCAAGCACGCAGAGTGAGAAGACTGAAGACGACCCTGGAGATCACCTAATTCAGCCCAGCCATGACATACTGACATAATAGAAATGTCAACTTTTTCCCATCAGATGTCCTCAAGGTGAGGCAGGGCCAGATTTCTCCTTCCAAAAGCACAGCTCAGGGGTCATGCACAACCCCCAATCCTCCTCTGCCAGGTCTTCCCAACCAGCTTCACCACCACAGGCTCCCTGTGTGGTTTGAGGCACAGGGAATCTGGCTGCTTTGGGAGGAAATGAGGTTTATAACTACATGCAAGTGCTGTAAACTCAAGGGATAGGGCCTGTGCCATTACACTGGGAGTGCCCTCACCTTAGCATAAAAGAGTCAGCTTCAGACACTTCTGGCTGGCAAAGCCCTCCTCTCATCCTAATTCATAGGTCACTGTAATGTTTCCCCCAACTCAGTCCCCAGTCCAGGCAGAACTGGCATTCTGTAAACACCTCCCCACACATTCCTGAAGGAAAAAGGACATTATGCAACCTGGCCCTAAGCCACCTTGCGTGGCTTTGGGTTAAAAGCTATTCTCAAGGCAACTGATCAGCCATTTTGTCAGGGCTTCTTGGGTCCTGGCCACAGAACTCTTCCTATCTCTTTTGTGCCTGCAGTCACCTGGTTTTTCTCACTTCTCCCTCCCCCAACTCCATGTTTCTATCCTTCTTTTCATTCTGCTTTTGTTTGTCATAGATTTAATTTGTATCTGCTCATCCAGACTATTACTTTGCATTACTTCATAGGAGACACATTCTTGCCTGTGCGCTCTTTGAGAATATCCGACAGAGAGAGAGAAAGAAAGGATAGCAACCAACAGTGGCTCTCCCAGCTTTGTAACCCCACTACGCCACAGCATTCCATTCATCCGCCAGGAGTGGTCAGTGCTGCAGCTTCCTTCTCCTCACAGTGAGGGCCCTCAGAACATGCCACCCCAAAATATGCTGCTTTGATGTATTGATGATTTTGAGCGGAAGGCACTTGAGAAACAGTAGATGCCAGAAGGCCTCTCTGGCTTCCCTCCGTATACCTAAAATTAGGGTGTAGATTCTGTTGAGAAAGATTCCCCCACCCTTTACCAGAAAGAGGAGACCATTTTCATCACCAGAGATGGGGAGACCGTGCTGAGATGCATCTGTACAGACAGCCCTCCTAAAATGACCCACTTCCTCTACTAGTTTCCTCATGAGTTTTCTGATCACTTTACCACAATTTGTCCCAGCCCAAACGCCTTTTTCTTTTTGTCTTGTGACATGTCTGCAATTCATCATTCCTTGTTAAAATGGCATATAAGCTCTCCACCCTATCCACTTCTTTGAGTCTTCATTCTTCCTTAAGAATACCTTTGTGTACCTACGAAAATATTAACATCAAACACAATATGCGTGCTTTTCTTCTGTTAATCTTCTTTATGTCAGTTTAATCCTCAGGTCCAGCCACAGAATCTAAGAGGGTAGAGGAAACCTCTTTCCTCCCCCAACACCCCTGAGACTTACCCACAAACAGTTTTCTAGAGCCATGAGCACTTCACCAAGAGCATTTGTAGTGAACAACAAAATATCTCATGGTTCCAGTTGTCATTTAATTCCTCTGGCTTCAGTCAATTGAGGCATCCCCTACTCACTGTGTCTTTAGGAGAGTTCCACACCAAGCCATGGGGTATCTCGTGCTTCATTCTCTTCCTTTCACCTTCCTTCCCAGCTCTCTGTTCTTGCACCCCTTCCATCTTGTGTGCTGCCTTCCACACAAGCTTCTGGTTCTGCAGCAAGAAGAATGAAGGAGACTTCCTCTACTGCCATAGGTCACCACCCCCATTAATTGTCTGTCCTTTATGATGCCCCATTAAAATGAAACTTTCTACTGCCCAGTAAATGAAGCTTTCTATTGCCCAATGAATTGTGCCTGGCAGCACAATTCACTGCTTCACAATTGATCATTCTTTTTACCCTCAAAGCATCCTTGAAATGATTGACTCAACCATGAGAGAAACACTGTAAATATTCTCAGATACAAAGTCACAGTACCAGCTTGACAGAACACCTGCAGATGCAAATAACTGAAAATCCAGCTCAATTTGACTTTAAATACAAGGCAATTTATTGACTCAGGTGGGTAGTTCAGAAGCGAGCCAGGCTTCAGGGTGAATCTGAGCAGAGAAGCTCATGAATGCTACCCAGGAATCAGTCTCTTCCTAATTTTCTGCTCTGCCTTCAGTGAAGTCAGAATCATTCTGAGTCTGGCAAAATCTCCAGGAACAATTTCTGAGGCTGTATTCTTCATCAAAGGGGGAAAATGAACAAGCACACTCTTGTTCCTAACAACCTAGCACAACTTGTATTTGACTCTAATTCGAACAACTCAGGCCCTTGCCTATCCCAAAGTCCATTAGGGGGCCAAGGGAGTGCTGTGTGGCACCTGGCATGAGCCTCAGTTATGCACCCACCTTGGAACCAATAACTGTGACACAGGGTGAGACAGAGCTGGTTAGGTTAAGTCAACCAGCACCCACCCCATGTTTCAAACCATGTGACTAAATAATTCAGGGCTCTGTTAGGCAGAAGAAAGGTGGATGCTTCTTGAATAGCACCCAACACTCAACTACAATTTAATTTGACAGGAACCCGGAGGCCTTGCCCATAGAAATCTCTCACAGTTGCTTGGAGAGAGAGCACTCAATACAAAAATCTTATGGCAGCAATCTTGTGGCCTCAAGCGTGCCACGGACTTGGTGTGGAGGGTGGGGTAAGGTTCAGTGTCTTTTGAAGATGAAGCAGAAGAATAGATTGTACTGACTTAGCAGAGTGGAAAATGTTTAATCCCAAGAGATGCCTACAAAGGCAGCTGAGCCAAACTACAGACTCCTAGAAGGGCTTGGGTTAGGGTTCTCAAGTGTCTAGATAAGCAGAGGAGATGGTGAGGCAGACACAGAGGGTCGGCTCAAAGCACATTGGGAGGAGTGTGATCCCAATTCCCCCTCATTCCACACTGGCAGTCAAATACTCTTCCTTGACATCAGAAAAAGAAACAATTTATTTTCTTCAGACATTGAAAAAGGACTTTTCTAAGTTCCAGGACATTGGGTAATGCTGCTTATGCAAAGAGAGTGTTTAGTGAAAGCCAATTTACTGAGCGGGGAGATCCGCAGACTCTTTCTCCCTCTTGGCTCCCAGAATGCTGGGGTCAGGCTTGCAGTCTTAGGAGACTGGCGAAACTTTTTGGAGAGGATCTGCAGATACCAACACTTTCAGGGTTTCCTCAGGTCCAGGAGGGCCAGGCTCCTGTGGACTCTCCCTTTGGGGAAGCAAAGGAAGACTCCATCTGTGCATACAGAATGCATTAATTATATTTTCTTATTTTCTATTTTCTTGATGCTCTAGCATCTGGGGTTTACTGGAAAAAGATTGCCTTTCCCAGGGCCAGCCAATTAAACTACCAATTCAGAAACCATACTCCTAACCACCTACTTTATCGGGCTCTGATACTGTAGGAGACAATACCTGCCTTCCCTAATCACCCCAGGGCCAGGTACTAGGCAACTAGAGATGGCCCCTATGGCCCAGAGCCTGCTGAAGTTATTCACAATGGCCAGCCTAAGCCTGCCTGCCCTGCCTGGCCTTGCTGTCCCACAGAGACCACAGCAGAGGCTACTGCCCATGCCTTCCCCTCTCTCCTTCTGCCTCTGCCTGGGGCTTCCCTTTGCCTCCTATTTCTAGGGATCCGTGAGTATGAACGGGACAGTCACTTCCATGTCTGCCGGTCCTAACATCTCTGATTAAAACAAATTCTGAGTACATTTTAAAACATAAGGCTTCCAGTGGAATTTTTAAAACCCTTATATGGAGAATTTTAAACATATAAGTAAATAAACGATGACTATAACAAACTCCTATATATCTATACCCTTCAGAACAACCAGAAGAACATGGCCACTTCTGTTCCATCTATATTCCCAAATAAAATTCATACATTGTGATTAGCTGATGTGTTTTTAAGCCTATAGAATTTATACATTTCCCCTATATCTCTTATATATCATTTTCTTGTAATTTATTTGTTGAAGAAGCTGTATTGATTTTCCTGATTCATCTTCAGAGTTTAAAATGGAATTTCACAGAAAGAAAAGCATAAAAGCAGAAGGAATAAAAATGTCAGAAAATAAATCAGTGGGATTTAAATGGTACAGCTGCTTCGGAAAACAGTTTGGCAGTTCCTCAAAAAGTAAGACATAGACTTACTCTTTGACCCATCAATTCTACTGAAGCCTTCATACTGAAGAGAATTAAAAACATATGTCCACACAAAAACTTATACACAGATGTCCGTAGCAGCATTATCCATAATAGCCAAAAAGTAGAAACAACCAAAACATCCACCAACTGATGAGCGGATAAATAATATGAAGTATGTCCACACGATGGAATATTATTCAGCCTCAAAAAGGAATGGTTGTCAGAGGTTGGAGGAGGGAAAAATGGGAAATACAGCGTTTCTTTCTGGGGTGCTGCAAATGTGTTAAAATTAAATAGGGATGAAGTCTGTGCTACTTCCAGAAAGTGCTAAATTGTACACTTTACATGAGTAAAATGTAGTATGTGAATTATATCTCAACTTAAAAATCAAGAACATTTTCCAGAAATAAAGTTTATGAATTTTCAGATTTAAAAGATCTAATGAGTTCCCCTCAAAATGAATTTAAAGCACATTATTGTGAAATTTGATAACATCAGAGGTAAAGATCTGTAAAGTTTCCAGAGAGGTGAAAGAAAAAGGTCACCTGCAAAGAATCAAGAACCAAAATGGCACTGAAGTTTTTCATTGAAATTCTAGATATAATAAGAAAACAAAATTTGGCCTTAACATTCTGAGAGAAATATATATATTTTAAACCCAACTAAACCGCCAACCCAGTGTGAGAATAGTGCTCAGGCATTTTGGGACATGCACAGCATCAAAGCTTTACCTTAGATCAGGAAGCTACAGTAAAGCGGCAACCTAAGAAATGGGAGAAATGAATTCCAGGACCCGGTGATCCATGCAGGAGAGAGAAGCAGCATTGCCGAGAGCCAGGGGTGAAGCAATTCAAGCTGGAGACACTGAGACAAACACAGGGGCGGCTGGCATTCTATGAGAGGCAGTACAGTGGTTCTTACAACTCAGTAAATGTGGCAATTACCTCTTATCTGGTTACAATGCATCTTCCCAGGCCTGCCAGCAGGGATTCTAAATCCTGATATGGCAAATGATATGGTAACACTTGTGGTTATAGACATGAGTGTTTGAATCACAGATCCAGCTCCAAACCCAAATCCCCTCAGTAATTAACTGTATACTGTCATTTAATTGCTTAATCTCTCCAGCACACCACTTCCTCAGGCTGATTCATATGGGAATATAAATTCATTGGAGTGTTATAAAGGATAGTTTGTACAATGCACTCGTGACTATGAAATGCTTAGCATGGCATCCAAAAAGTCCTCGATAAGTGGTGCAACAATACTTTTTTATACAGAAAACACACCCAACCCAGAAAACAGTGTTCATAGGGGATTAAGAGAAGTAAGTACAGTTGGGTGAGCAGAGAGAGCCAGTGTGGCAAGGGCCTTTCTTAGGTGAGGCATCCACCACATTTGAAAGTGGGATGCAGGGCCAGAGCTGAACATTAACCAGGACTGGCAGGAATGAAGTAAACAGCTCACACCTGTTCCTTCATGGGTCTGTTCCTTTCATTTTCACTTTTGACTCTGATGCAAAATTAGAATTCTTCTCTGCTCAAATTTCACTATTCTTAATAAAGTACATAAGTAGGATCAAAAAACTTCAATTGTGTAAAATACATGCTTTTGTTAATGCAAGGCAAATGGGAAATATGTTGTACTTGGTCATCGCCATCACAATAACACAAATTCTAAAACATACATTGTTTACAACTGAACCACACCCTCAAATAATAAAAAAAGGTCCCTCCCTAACCTCTCTCCTCAGCAAGAGAAGGACTTTGGTTGCCCCAACCTGGGCAGGAGAGCAGGTGGAGAGTGGGAGCCCGCAGCTGCAGCGGCAAGAAGCATGAGGACTGATGGCTTTGACCAAATAATAGGGAATTGGGTTGAGTTGTTTGAATCATTTTCCAATAACTGAATTATAAAATAGATCAGACTCATTGAAGGAGCTGGGGAATGAGAGCCTACCCCTCAGTCTCCAGCCTCCCCAAACTACGTGTTTCTCCAGAGTAACCTTGAGCCTCTCCTAGCATGGATTAAAACCCATGGCTCTTCCAGATCTAAAATCTGAGGCTCTAAAATTTAAGTCATAGTTAGGCACTTCCACACCTGTGATGGTAACATGCTTACATACTCAGTCTATCATTGTTTAATATTTAATGAAAGACACACATTTTGTTTACTTATGCAGCAGCTTGCCTGTGTTCACTTGCGTTGTCTCAGGGTCAGCTCTTTATTTCCCAGAATCCTGTCCCATTTCCTGGAGCCTATTGACTGGGGGAGAGATGTGGTCAAAAGTTAAAGGATGTTGGGCAAAGTCTTAGAAACACAGCTTTTCTGGCAAAAGCAAGCAATGGGGAAAAGATTCCCTATTCAATAAATGGTGCTGCGATAGCTGGCTAGCCATGTGATGAAGATTGAAGCTGGACCTTCTTCTTAGACCATACACAAAAATCAACTCAGAATGGATTAAAGACCAAAACTAAAAGTTTTGGTGTAAAACCCAGAACTATGAAAACCCTGGAAGACAACCTAGGCAATACCATCCTGGACACAGGAACAGGCAAAGATTTCATGACAAAGACACCCAAAATAATCACAATGAAGGCAAAAATTGACAAGTGGGATCTAATTAAATTAAAGAGCTTCTGCATAGCAAAAGAAGCTATCAGCAAAGTAAACAGACAACTTACAGAATGGGAGAAAATATTCACAAACTATGCATCTGATAAAGTTCTAATGTCCAGCATCTATAAGGAACTTAAACAAATTTACAAGAGAAAACCCCATTAAAAAGTGGGCCAAGGACATGAAGAGACACTTCTTAAAAGAAGACAAACATGTGGCAAACAAGCATATGGAAAAAAGCTCTAGATCACTGATTACTAGAGAAATGCTCATCAAAACCACAGTGAGGCACCATCTCACACCAATCAGAATGGCTATTACTCAAAAGTCAAAAAATAACAGATGCTGGCAAAGTTACAGGGAAAAGTACACACTTATACACTGTTGGTGGGAGTGTAAGTTAGTTCAACCATGGTGGAAAACAGTATGGTGATTCCTCAAAGAGCTAAAAGCAGAACTACCATTTGACCTAGCAATCCCATTACTGGGTATATACCCAGACAAATATAAATCATTCTACCATGAAGATACATGCATGCAAATGTTCACTGTAGCACTATTCACAATAGCAAAGACATAGAATCAACCCAAATGCCCATCAATCACAGGTTGGATAAAGAAAATGTGCAACATATACACCGTGGAATACTATGCAGCCATAAAAAAGAATGAGATTATGCCTTTTGCATTAATATGGATAAAACCGAAGGGTATCATCCTTAGCAAACTAACACAGGAACAGAAAACCAAATAATACATGTTCTCACTTACAAGTGGGAGCTAAATGATATGAACGTGTGAACTCAAAGAAGGAAACATCAGACACTGGGGTCTGCTCGAGGGGGGAGGGTGGGAGAAGGGAGAGAAACAGAAAAGATAACTATTGGGTACTGGGCTGAATACCTGGATGATGAAATAACATGTACAACAAACTCCTGTGGCACGTGTTTACCTGTATAACAAACCCACCCATGTACCCCCAAACCTAAAATAAAAGTTAACTAAAAAAGAAACACAGCTTTTAATTATTTTCCCTTAAGTACCATAAAGGTCATGGGCCATTTGCCACCTGAACAGTCAGTAGCATGAGTGGAAAGAAACTGAACACCCAGGGACACCAGAGACCGTTCACTGTAGAGGAAGGAGGCAGGCATATGGCATAAGGTGAACTTCCTCCAGTCCCAAAGTGGTTCCCCTCTCCTCTTAAATGCAGGTCCCATGGAATTCAGACTAGGAAGTAAAGCAAATGAGAATTGCCCACAGCGGAGCAGTTCAAATGTGCAGAAAAGGATAGAGCAGCCCCAAAGAGGAAGGAAGGCTGGACAAGAAATGGATTTGTAGGGAAGACAATGTGCACCCATCAGAGCTCTGATTCCTTCACTTTCACTACCCCCCCCCCCCGCCCACTAACATCGAAAAAGTATTGATGGCAAGTGTTGGGCTGTAAGACATTTCCTTGCTTTATTATCTGGATTTGGGGGATCAAATTTCAGAGATAATTAAAACATCCCCCTTTAGTTAACTTTTAATTTCATAATTGTACCTTTTTAAACAGATTTGTGAACATGTAAAACAAAGAAAACAGCACTGGAGTAATTTATAATAAACAGATATGTGTTCACTGGGTAAGTGACACTCACATGGCGTATGGCATACGAGCCTCCTGAGAGTAGGATCGTGGAGCATCCAATGGTGATTGTCCTTAGAGCTGGTAGGGGCCCAGCCTCCCTCCGCCCATGCAGTGCTGTGTGTACAATCGGTGTCTCCTTTAACTTCACAGAGATGCCACAAGGCAAATAGCATTATCTTCATTCTCTGTGTAAGAAAACTAAGGCTGGGTGAGAGTATGCAGAGCTGGATCGTGGATTTGTGTTTGGCTCCTTCTGGTTTCAAAACCTGTGAATATTTTCCTGTCTCTAATGCTAATCTTAGCACTATATTTGGAATAAGCATATAAACATATAACCACAATCCACTCAGGTAATATGCAATTAAATTATAAGTAAATGTTCAACAAGATTATGCGTGATTGAATGAGCTATATATAAGAATGATGACTGGTTGAAGTGTTATTCACAGGATAAAGGAGAAATCTTTTAAATGGCTAACGGTATAAGGAGGGTTAAATCCAGAATCCAGGTGTGGAAATAGCTGATTTACATATATAGTTTATGCCACGTAAAACGTTTATTATCTAATATTGGATGAAAAAACAGAAACAACATTTTATGTATAGTATAATCTAAAATTTCTACATTTCATTAAAAATGCAGGAATATAATTATCAAAATTTGAGTGATAAAATTGTGAATAATTTTTCTTTCTCTTATAACTCATTTTATATTTACCAAAGATCCTCCAAAGAGAATATACACTTTTGAAATTAGAAAAAACGTTATTTGTTAAAGAGATCCTAAATGACATAATATTTTACAGAAGTTAAGAGCTGAGATTGGGAGAATTTCCAGGGACTCCTGCCATCAGCCCACCTTGCATCACCGTTTACATGGAAATGTTGGGACTGAGGTGACCTCATGCCTCTCAATTCCCAGCCAGCTTTCTCTCCCTCTGGCTCTTAGCCAGCCTGTTAAACAGAAAATAATCAGTGAGACGAATAAACTACACCCTAGTGTTCTAACAAGTTACACATAATTGCTTGCTTACCAATTGTCTACCTTAGAACTTTCTTTTCCTCATAGAGTCTACATAATCATCTGTTTTAAATTTGGCTTTTGCCATTTTACAGTCCAAGATGCAGGACTTTGCATAGGGCACGGATGGATTTTCACAGTCAGCACGAGAATGGGAGGAGAACAGGGCAGATCCAGACCCACTCAGTGAGAGCTCTGGCTGGAGTTACTTGGCCAAGCCTCACTCCGGAGAGAAGAGACCTTCCTCTGGACCAGCTACCAAGACAGACCCTAATTGGAAAATGTTTTCTTCTAAGGTGAGATGCAGCCCCCACCAGAGAGGAAAACACCAGAGTGTCTTAAAAAGGAAAAACCAAGGGAAGCCGAGGAGCTTCTTGACAGGGGACACAGCAGAGTCCACCCAGCTGGGGTAAATCTCCGCAGTTCCCCAACAGGACGGCGGGTGGGAGCCCCAAGTCACTGGACCCTGCAGCGTGGGAGCAGCGTGAGCCATCTGCAGTGGCATTGTCTCCTCCGGCAGCAGCCTCCATCCAGAAATCCATCTCAGAGCCTGTCCTCACAGGAACCTGATGCCAGAGCTGTGGGCTCAAAGTATTTGGACACAGGTATTTTGTGGAACTGAGCATTTTCCAGGTCTTGCTAGAGGTGATTCTGTGTGAACTTGATGGAACTCTTTCTCATGGGCTTTTTTTCTAAGTGTGGGAGAGCATGGCCTGCATGACTGCTGGCTTCCAGCAAGTGGCGTGCAAACCCATGCCAGGGTGTGTAATTCACTGTAGCCCTTGACAGAATAGCAGGGATAAAGGTCGTTTTTTAATCTTCTGTTTATTACTCTCAGCCAGTTAACTTCTACCTACAGTAGAAGATATTTTGCCAATTTTTTTTTCAAAATGGAGAAATACCGTGCTCTTTAAAAAGTCTTTTAGAGGCACAGACTTCTCAATTTCATTACATTAAAATCACTAAAAGATAGAAAAAAGTGACATTCACGTATCAAAGAAATTATCTTTTGGCAAAATACTCTGTTTTGGTTTGAAATGTTTGTGAATTTTCCTGCATGTGTCCAGATGCATAGGGAGTTTATTCATTCAATTAAATTAAAACATTAGATAACGTGGTAAATTCAAAAAGTAGTGAAGACACATTTTGTTTCTACCTCTTTAACTGAGAAAACTGGCTGATGCCTCCCGTGTGTGAGCACCGTGTAGCTGATGCAGGTACAGAAACCGAGGTTTTCTTATTTGCTGCCGCTGGGCCTGGCACTGGAGGTTGGCTGCGGGAGGACAGGGTGTCTGTTTTGATTACCACTCAGCAGCTGCCCCCATGCTGCAGGGGCCAGTGACTTGGGGCTCCCACCCGCCGTCCTGTTGGGGAACTGTGGAGATTCACCCCAGCTGGGTGGCCTCTGCTGTGTCCCCTATCAAGAAGCTCCTCGGCTTCCTTTGGTTTTTCCTTTTTAAAACTTTCTGGTGTTTTCCTCTCTAGTGGGGGCTGCATCTTTCCTTAGAAGAAAACATTTTCCAACTAGGGGCTGTCTTGGTACCTGGTCCAGAGGAAGGTCTCCTCTCTCAGGAGTGAGACCCAGCCAAGTACACACGGGTGTCTCTGCCCTCTAGTGGATCCTGGCAGGCACTGGGAGCAAATGTGACTATAAACAAAATTAAAGATTTTAAAAATACCCATTATCTTCAGAGAGAATTTAATTCTAACAGGAGGCTTTTTTTTTTCTTTTTCAAATGGGCTGATGGGTAAAAATAATACAAGACTGGAGATGTTGGAAAAGAGCACACTGCCTTTTCGCATCTGTGATGACTGAGCCCTTCCTCAGCACTGCCACAGGGAGCATATTCACACATTCACACGTGTGCCACAAAAATAGCGGGGTTAGGTCAAAAAACCAAGTGTTACCTGGAGGAAGCCACAAAGGCTATGAGACCAAGCCTTCACCTGGAAGACACCTGAAAGTTCAGAAGCCGACATCCTGCGAGGTATCTTGGGGAACTCAGATGTGACCCCGCACTGGATGGAAGGGTGGGCAGTGCGGCCAAGGCAGGTGAAGAGGATTGTCCACTGTTGAGCATCATCAGCCTAAAACCCACATGCAATGCTATTGCTGCAAAACCACTGACTGTTGAAGCCAGAAACCACAGAAACAGACTCCCTTTATGGTCCTCACTGTGCAACTGGTGACTTTTCAGAAGATGAAGATTAAACATATTAATCATAAATTCAAAGCATCAGAAGAAATACTAGGAGATTTTCTAACCTCTGCTACCATGACTTTTTTTTTGGCAAGATTCATGAATTATTGTAAATAAGCTCACAGAGGCCAAAGTGCTCCCCTGAAGTCATCCAGGAAGAGGCAGCTGCTAATTCCCACATCTGAGACAGCTGTGTTTTCTTAGAAAAACAGAAAAATTAAAGATAAGGGAGAGAGAGAGGGACAGGAAGAGACAGAGAGACAGAGAGAATTGGAGCTAAGAGAAAACACTTTCACGTTTTGCCCCCAAAAATTCCCAGTGAACATTCCCATTGCCAGCGGGTGAAATCCAAGGCCCTGGCTCCAGGATCCTGCTCTTTCCTTTGGTGATTCCTATTCAAATTTGGCATAGAAACAATATGGAACTTGTTACACTTCTCTGGACAAGTCATTTTGCTTTCGGCTCACAGGCCCCACTTCTCTGGACACCCCTTCGCCCAAAGCTTCAAGTAATTCAGCTTCACCCTTCAGAGAAGAGCTCAGGTGTCACTTCCTCTAAGGACCCTCCCCAGCCGCCTCTCCAGCAGAAGGGCCCCCAACTTGCTCTTTGCACCTCTGTCCCTCAAAGTGCTGCCATCCTCTGTGGAGGGTGGGACCCCGGGAACTAGAGCCCCTCTCATGCTGGAGACACTCGGCACTCAGAAAGTGTGTGCTGAGTGGATACAAGTGCAGCGAGCTTGCACAGCCTTACAATGTGTACTCTCACATCTGGCATAGAGCCCCATTTTCATTCTTTGTAAAATGAGTAAGTGGGGCTGGGTGATCCATACTCTCCTTTCAATTCAGAAGTCCACATTGAGCCTGATATCAAATAGCTTCCCAGCCAGCGCCAGGCCAAGACCCAGACTGTTCAATGTGCCTGTGTGGGACCAGCTTGCTGCCTGCTGCCCAGTGCCAGCCAGCAACTCCAGGCTCACAAAGGAGCACCTGCAGGCACCTGCAGGAGATCTTTGTTACTTAGTAGCTGTGACTGGGCTGAGAGGTGAGTGTGTTCATTTCTAATTTTCCAGTGACTAGCATGAGACAGTTTGAAATGTGGTGATTTTTTCTCTTGGCCCCCCCAAAAAAAGGCCTTTTTACCTTCTGATCCTTGGCGCCACTGACATTAGCTATGGTCCTGATAGTGTAAGAAAACTTTATTCTCCAAAGGAACATTTTGATAAATAGTGTAATTCTTTATTACAGCAAAACCATTGCTTAAGTGGGCAAAACTCGGGAGGATAGAAAAACACACTCTTGAAAACAGGTGATGACGCCCTGAAATTCAGCAAACTGCAGGGACACGTGTTGTTCTACCGCAGGTCAGAGTGTGTCAGTCATCACTCAATGCCACTCACAGACCACCGACTTCAGAATACCTAGGTGTAAAGGTCTGTACAAAAGTCATAACATAATAATCTAAATAATTTTACATTATTAATAATTATATTACACTATTATATAACGTAAATGCTATTAAAACGTTTGTCTTCAAAGAATGGCCTTGGTTTCTGTGGGCAGCGTCTCTTGATGGAAAGGTAATGCATTCCTGCTAAATCATGGACAAAACTGGCCTCCAGGAGCTCCAGGCTGCAGCAGCAGCTTCTCATCTACGTCCTTCACTGCATGATGTTGTTGTTGACTTTGAAAGCTCCTTTCAGTCTAGTTTTATCAACAGAGCTAGTATTTCATGAGGATCTGCTACATACCAGGTTCCAGAAAACTAAATGCCTTTTGTTTGTTATTATTCACTAAATACAAATAACAACTCTCTTCTCATTTCTCACACACATAATGTAGCTGAGGGCGATTGAGTGACTTTCCCAGGGTCACACAGCTACTAAGAGTAGAGTCGTGTGTAGATTCATGTGGGAATACTGAACACCGAAATGAACCAGCAGAAATATCCTATGTTCCAAAAGCCTACTCAAGCCATTTGTTCTTATTTTAAGGAAAATCTTTATGCTAATTTTAAACTCCAAATACTTATGAATGGCAGAGATCTACAGATGTTATTCTGATGTAGGAGATGATGCTCACTAGCTGGTTACTGCTACCACCCCACAACCCCGAGCATACTGGACAAATGTCTAAGCCTTGTGGTTAGTGCGGACAATGCTGGTGGAGTCTGAAGTTGTCATGCAGTGACTCACTCAAGCTTAGGCAGATTTGGTGATATATGACACAGAGATGCAAAGAAATGCTGTAGCTGACACACACAGGCTGGCTCTGGGAGATGCAGAAGGAGCATGTCACCCAAAATAGAGCCAGATAGACATCCTTAAGGAAGGAGCAAAGGGGCTGCAACATAAAGAATGAAGAAAGGATTTATCATGAGAGATGGGGCAGGCAGTTCTCCAGAGGCAGAGGGAGAGCATGAGAATGTCGGGAAGGGAGGAGAGATTCTCACACATTTGGGAAGCTGACAATCCATCAGCACGGCCAGAAGGAAAATAAGGAGAAGGGAAATAGGTAGCATTCTAAACAAATATCTTTTAAAACAAGAGTCAGCAAGTATTTTCTGCAAAGGGCTAAATGTTAAATATTTTAAGTTTTCCAAGCCATATGGTCTCTCTCTGTCAATGACTCAGCTCTTCCATTGTACTATGAAAGTAGCCAGAGATGCTATATAACACATGTATGTGGCTGTGTCCCAATACAACTTTACTTACAAATGCAGACTGTGTCAGACATGGCCCATGCATGGTAGTTTGCCACACCCTGTTTTAGAAAGCTCAGGTTTGTGATGTGATGAAGAATGCCTACAAGAGCTCTTGTTTTAAATGGTAGAGTGAACATACACTGGAATTCTATCCTGCTTGACCCAAGCTTTTGATAGCAAAAGGCAGAAAAGACAGATAGATGATAGGCAGGTAGCTAGACAGATGATAGATAAAGAAAATACATAGCTGTTCCAGAAAACACAAAGGGATAACTTCATGAACCAAAAAGAAAGTAATATACTTTAGAAAGGAAGCAGGCCAGAAAACCCACAGTTGCAAAGGAAATGGAATTTCCAACTGCCTCTCGTAGCCCCTTCCTGGAAATAGTCTCAGCCCAGGGTGTTTTGACTTCTTCCTCTGTTTTTTTGTTTGTTATTTGTTGTTTGTGGGTTTTTTATTGTTGCTGTTTGCTTTTTTAAAAAAAATCCCTTTCCCTGCTTTTTTTTTTTGTCACAACAGCCTTTTTCACTTCAAGCACTGCAAGTATTCTTTAAAAAAAAGTTATATCAACTTTTCAATTAAAATGCAACATGTCTGAAACTTGGTATCTAGAGAGGTGAGATGGACAAAGGAGCCCTTGTTACTGCACGTTTTCTTGCCCCAGCCTTCACCTTGCACACAGCAACAGACAATGCACAAAGCAACTTCCTTATGGACTGAAATTCTGAAATCTTTTTATGCCTGGCCTTTCCATCCTTCAACTTCCCCTTTCCCATGCTGTGAATGATTGTATTGGACATTTTTGTTTTAATCTCAGTGACAGGGGAACACAGGCAGCTCTAATATAGCTGTGACCCAGATGCTTCTGTTTCTAGCATGTATTTATTTTGCAGCAAACATTTACATCCAGCATTTTTCAGTCTTTTGAAAATAACTGGGCAATATCTCATCTGATGTAGGACGTTTCTAGTGGTTGTGTTCTGAGGGAGAAAAACTAATCTGTTCTCTTTCCACTGCATTCCAGTAACAGTAAGATGACCTTGTGCATGAGAAATTTGTTTCCACACTTCAGAGTGGGTAATCAGCAGATTAGTAAAAACAATTCTGCTTCACTTCAATAACAACCTCCTCCAACTCATTTTTCTCAACAAACTTATTTTTCCAGCAGAAGAATCCCAGGCTTCTTAGAGAACCCAGTGATTTTAGCACCTTAAATCTGTGAAATCCTTAGCTGGGCGTGGTGGTTCACACCTGTAATCCCATCATTCTTGGCGGCTGAGGCGGTTGGATCACAAGGTCAGGAGATCGAGACCATCCTGGCTAACATGGTGAAACCCCATCTCTACTAAAAAATACAAAAAAAGTAGCCAGGTGTGGTGCACCTGTAGTCCCAGCTTCTCCGGAGGCTGAGGCAGGAGAATGGTGTGAACCCAGAAGGCAGAGGTTGCAGTGAGGCGAGATCGCACCACTGCACTCCAGCCTGGGCAACAGAGCAAGACTCTGTCTCAAAAAAAAAAAATCTCTGAAATCCCCATGTTTTCTTCTACCGTATGCATAGTTCAAACACACAAAGATGAGGCAAAGCCAGATGTATTCCTGAAGGAACCCAAGATATTCCTCTTTCTGTCTCTGGAATGAAATGAATTCTCTAGACCATCATTTCTAACCTTCAAAACCAAACCTGTTTGTGAGATCTCCTTTAACTACTACTGTAGACACCAGTGTTTATTCATTAAGTGTTTTAAATATTTGTTTTATTTGGAATCAATTGATACGTCATTTTAGTATTTGTATTACTATAAAAGAGAAATGTTTAAATCTGTCTATGCCATATATGCCTCTGGCTTATTGCCCAATTAATTGTAGCCTCAGGCTAAACTTTGGTTTCTGTCTTTAATTTTTGTCAGAACAAATAGAACTGATCTCAAAACATCTACTTTTATTGTAGGGACTTGTGCTACCATCTCCATTCCTCTCTCTTTTCTTGCAATCTGAGTGGAATTTCTTTAATATGAATGTTTTAACCCACCTTCATTCTCCCATGTCCGCTATCAGCACATTCAAATGTATCCAGCCAAGGCTGTCATCCTAGGCCAGGGATTTTTTAGGAGTCTTTATTTTGCTGTGATGTGGCTGGCACCCCTTTGACTCACTTTATCACCCCAGGGTTCTTTTCATTTTAGGAGCCCAAGAAGGCAGAAAAAGAAGTAGGTGAGCAATTAAACCCTCTGAGTCAGGAGCATCTCCCCTTGTGTTAGGCAATGTTGTAGAACATTGTATTTAGTAAGCTCCTAGCAGATGAGCCATGTGGCTGCTGAGCACACACGCCTGCTTGCTGCTGTGAGCTCAGACACCATCATTATGTCTTTTACATCTCTGGAGGGAATTGTAAGGGCCACTTAATAACCTGTAAATCACAGAGAGTTAAAGGTGCTTCCCCAAAACACTGATGACAGAATGAAAGGTGAGGAGTGTTAGCCACAGGTCAAAAGTGCAGGAAAGTCTCTCAATGTGGGTTGTTGGAGAAATGCAGTTCTTTTTTTCTTTTGGAAGTCTCCCTAGAATGGGGTCAAAGACTCTGCCGATTCTAGGATGAAAAATTGGGATATTAGACACCCTCAGATATTTATCTCAAGGCTTCATTTAGGGCTTTTAATTAGTTTGTTCAACCATCACAATCTCAAATGCTAAGTAGTGCATTTGAATCTCTCCACAGTCCAAATCAGCACTCTTTTAAAGTTGAGTTTCTCATTATTCTCACTTGATACACCTTATTTATCCCGCACCCACCGCAATAACACATCGTGCGCAGTGTTATGTTTGAGACAACATTTGAATTTTACTCAGCCCGGAGTGCTCTTCCCATGTCTTGTCCAGATCCAGTTCGGACTCATTCTTCAGCCGTGCATCAGTCAGTGGGGGCTAGGTTAAATTGTGGTGACAAACAAGCTCCAAATTTCAGTGGCCCAAAAATCTTCTTCCTCGTTTATTTACATTTCATCATGGGTCAGGTGAGAGGTAGCTCTGTGCTGTGCCATCCTAACACAGGAATCCAGGCTGAAGGAGGTACCATCAATGAGATCCCCATTGCTATAGCAAAGAGAAAAAGCATGCAGAATAGAACTCTGTTTCTTGGAGATTTCTCCTGAAAAACTCACATGTTATTTCTTCTCACCTCCATTGGCAAAAAAAAAAAAAAAAAAAAAAAATCAGTCATGTGGCCATGCAAAAATTTTGGTAGATAGGATGGAACAGTCAGACTGCATTCATAAAAGGTGAACTGAAAGTATCTGGAGGACATCACCAATGACTCTCGTGAATGCCAACATGCATCCCTAACAACCCAGTGCTGTTATCTTCCAAGATTTTTATGTCTTGCAAAGTATTAGAACTTCTTATCTGAAGCCATACCACTCAGAGGGACTACAAAATACATAATGACATCTCCTTTAGGGGGTCCTTAGAGAATTCAAGGAAAGAAGTTAAATAATTTTTTTTTTGATATGGAGTCTCACTCTGTTGCCCAGGCTGGAGTGCAGCAGCTCACTGCGAGCCCCACCTCCCAGGTTCATGCCATTCTCTTGCCTCAGCCTCCCGAGTAGCTGGGACTACAGGTCCCCTCCATCACGCCTGGCTAATTTTTTTTTTTTTTTTGTATTTTTAGTAGAGACGGGGTTTCACCATGTTAGCCAGGATGGTCTCAATCTCCTGACCTTGTGATCCGCCTGCCTTGGCCTCCCAAAGTGCTGGGGTTATAGACGTGAGCCACTGCATCCGGCCAGAAGTTAAATAATTTAAAAGTGCTTTTGGGTACAGGTATTTAGTACTAGAGGGTAAGATTGGAGATAGATCACAAAGATAAAAATAGGGTTAGGGTTAGGATTAGGGTCTAGGTCAGAGTCAGGGGTTGGGTCATGGTCAGGGTCAAAATCAAAGTCAGGGTCAAAGTAAGGGTCAGAATTAGGGACCAGGGTAGGGATCAGGATTTAGGTTCAGGGTCAAAGTCTTGGGACAGGGTTAGGGTTAGGATTAGAACCAGAGCTTTGCTCTCCTCAGGACCCACCCGAAGGTGGGTCACCATGGCTCTGGAGCACCTGGTAGTGTGGCATGTCCACAGTGAAGACCAGAGTTTCATTGTCCTTAAGACTGACCTGGGGAGACGTGGCTGCAGGCCATTGAGGAAGGTGAGGCAAAAGCTTCCTGTCTGCTCCTCATGTGCTGAGGAGGGAGCTCTGCCATGGGCTTTACTTTCACACGTTATATTCCACAAGTCTTGTTTTACAAAAGCATCCCTTCCTTGAGGCTTCGGCTGCTCATCGCTGCTCATCATCATAACGTGCCATAACATATGGTAAGATTTGGGTTTGTTTCCGGGGAGAGATCTTGGTATAGAGAAAGGAGAAATGCTTAGAGCCACCATCAGGACAGTTGGGATGAAAGCTGGGGATGGGCAGAGGCTGGAGGAAACATGTGCACCCCCTGTAAACACTTTTATTCATGTTTTAATTACTCATTTTTCTTACAGTGTTAAATTAGAAAAAATAGTATTAGGCATATTAAAACTTGCAACACTATTTAAGCTTAGATATATTATTTGTACCTCATCAACATTTTTTATTTTGTTGAGAAAGTCTAAGGTTAATTGGCAGCATATTTCTAATAGTAGATAGAATAATGTCTGTTTTATAAACATTGACATCCTACATTACATGTGTGAACCCTGAAAATCTGAGACAGCTCTCAGATTTTTTAGAAAGTTTATTTTGCCAATCTTGAGGATGTGTGCCTGTGATGCATCCTCAGGAGGTCCTGACAACATGGGCCCAAGGTGGTCAGGGCACAGCTTGGTTTTATACACTTTAGGGAGACATGAGACATCAATCAATATGTGTAAGATGTACATTGGTGCAGTACAGAAAGGTGAGAAGGCCAGACAGGGGGCTTCCAGGTCATAGGTAGGTAAGAGACAAATGGTTTCATTCTTTTGCTTTGCTGATTACCCTCTCCAAATGAGGCAATCAGATATGCATTTATCTCCATGAGCAGATGGGTGACTTTGGATAGAATGGGAGGCAGATTTTCCCTAAGCAGTTCCCAGCTTGACTTTTCTCTTTAGCTTAGCGATTTTGGGTCCCCAAGATTTATTTTCCCTTCACAAGGTCTAACATGTTTTCCTATGAGCATTAATTATTTATTATGTATTTTATTACACAAATAAGGCATAGATTTTTAAAAAATCATCAACTTCATGCCTAGCTACATAGACATAATTACATAGAAGCTCAACTAAATTTGCAAACATTCCAGAGTTTGGGTTTCCAAGAATTCTTAGTGATTCTTTAAAAGGTAAAGTATTTTTTTTCCATAAAACATAGCAACATCTAAAATCACCCGTAGAACGTCCTGCCATTTTTGTTTCTTTAGTTTCCTCATTTTCTGCAAAGCCTCGCTGAGGAAATTGACTTTGAATATCCTTTTACACTCTTATGTTTTAGAAAGCATTGTGGTAAAACATTGAATCATCATGGTCGTAAGTTCTGTTCACATTCTTTCTTTCTTTGAATATTTTTTCCCAATGGCCAATATTTGATTCTGTTGTATTATGGCTAAAAGGTAGGCATGGGAACAAAGTAAAGACAAGAAGTCTTTGGAATAAGTGATCCCATCACAATGAATCAGTTTGCCATTGGAACATATTTTTACAGTCACTCTTTTGAAAATATTTAGCCATGAATTGAAACAGATCCTGTAAGTTTATTTTTTTTCCTGGTCTAAGGTGATCAGCATTTTAGAGAATGAACCCAGGACACAACCATAGCACAAGACAAAAATACGATAATTAAGTTTACACATATGTGTTACTACTGTGACAGAAAACATGTAAAGAGCATTTGTTTTGATTTATATATCAGTCTGCACTGTTTAATTTTTTGTGTCGTAAATGCTCTTATTTAAAAAAACAGGACTAGTTAACAGTGTCAATTACTAGTAATTCACGGTATAAATAATTAAACAAGTAAGCATTAAAAAAATATAAAAATGTTTTAAATAAAGTTTTATTTTACATCTTTTTTTTACTTACACAGAAATTACCAAAAAAAAAAAAAAAGCAGAGATTTCCCATGTAGCCACAACCTAGTTTCCTCTCATTAACATCTTCTATCAGTGTGTCTCACATGGCTTATTAATATCTTACATAATTTGTCACAGTTAATGAACCAATACTGATAGACTGTTATTAACTAAAGTTCATATTTCACTTGGATTCCCTTAGTTCTATCTTACTCTAACCCGGGATCCCATCCAGGATCCCACATGACATGTAGTCATCACATAGGCTCTTCCTGGCTGTGACAGTGTGTCAGGCTTTCCATCTCATGATGACCTTGATAGTACTGAAGAGGGTGGGTCAGGCATCTTGTAGAATGTCCTCCATTTTCACTTCATGTTCTCAAGGTAAACTGTCATTTTCGATGTTCACTTGGATCATTTGGCAGAGCTACTGTTTGTCAGGTTTCTCCACTGTAAAGTTATTTTTCCTCCTTGTCCATACTGCATGTGTTCTTTTGGAGCAAGTCACTATGCAGAGCCCACACTCATGGAGTGAGGAGTTGGCTCCACCTTCTTGATGGCTGAGTGTCTACATCAATTATTTGGAATTCTTTTGCAAAGGAGATTTCTATGCAACTCCATTAGCTTATTCACCTATGTATACAAATACAGACACCTAGATAATTACTTTAAGCTTCAGTTATTATTCAACACTACAGCATTATGTTGCACAATTCATTCCTGTGTTGGCCTTCGGTAGTTGTTATTATTGGCTCTTATTTTTCTTTGATGTATTTTAATTTTTTTTAGTACTTACTTTCTGATACTTCAAGATTATCCTGGCTCCTATATTCACTGTCCCAGTTCTAGTATCAGACATTTCTTAAAAGAGCCTGATTCCTTTCAGAATGCTAGGAAAACTTACATCTGGCTGCTGAATTAGCACATTGTATCTTGTCCCTCATTAGCAATGCTAGGAAGTATATGTGTGTGTCTAACCTACCTATACACACCTGATTATAAAGTTTTCTATGTAGAACTCTGTGCATCTATATTAAACTAAACATAAGTTTATGTTTGAAGGGGTGGCCTGGCCCTCCACACCTGTGGGTATATCTCATCAGGTGGGATGAGAGACTGAGAAAAGAAATAAGATACAAGACAAACTATAGAGAAAGAATAGTGGGCCCAGGGGACTGGCGCTCAGCATACCAAGGACCTGCACTGGCACCAGTCTCTGAGTTCCCTCAATTTTTATTGAGTATTATTTTCATTATCTCAGCAAGAGGAATGCGGTAGGAGAGCAGGGTGATAATAAGGAGAAGGTCAGCAAAAAAACATGTGAGCAAAAGAATCTATGTCATAATTAAGTTCAAGGGGAGTTACTATGCCTGGACGTGCACGTGGGCCAGATTTATGTTTCTTCTCACCAAAACATCTCAGTGGAGTAAAGAATAATGAGGCAGCATTGCTGCCAACATGTTTTGCCTCCCACCATAGGGCAGTTTTCCTCCTATCTCAGAATTGAACAAATGTACAATCGGGTTTTATACCGAGACATTAAGTTCCCAGGGGCAGGCAGGAAACGGTGGCCTTCCTCTATCTCAACTGCAAGAGGCTTTCCTCTTTTACTAATCCACCTCAGCACAGACCCTTTACAGGTGTTGGGCTGGGGGACAGTCTGGTCTTTCTCATCCCATAAGGCCACATTTCAGACTATCACATGGGGACAAACCTTGGACAATACCCAGCTTTCCAGGGCAGAGGTCCCTGTGGCTTTTTGCAGTGCATTGTGCCCCTGGTTTATTGAGACTAGAGAATGGCAATGAGTTTTACCAAACATACTGCTTGTAAATATTTTGTTAGCAAGGCATATCCTGCACGGCCCTAGATCCCTTAAACCTTGATTCCATACAACACATGTTTTTGTGAGCTCAAAGTTGGGGCAAAGTGGTTGGGGCAAAGTTACAAATTAACAGCATCTCAGCAAAGCAATTTTTCAAGGTACAGATCAAAATGGAATTTCTTATGTCTTCCCTTTCTACATAGACACAGTAACAGTCTGATCTCTCTTTCTTTTCCCTACATATCCCCCTTTTCTTTTTGACAAAACTGCCATGGTCATCATGGCCCATTCTCACTGGTCACTGTCTCTCTAGAGCTGCTGGATACACCTGTAGACTAACAACAGAGAGAACGGACATACAAGGATTAATACAAAAATTGCAATAGTGGATCTTCCAATGTTTTTAACCCAAGTGGTAGGGTTAAGATTTGTGAGGCTATAAACAGCTTTCATGATTGCCTCAGTTTCTGGTACCAGATTTAACTGGGCTTTTGATGCCTCAAAAATTTGTTCTTTTAATTTTGAAATATCTAAAGTAAGATTGTCTTCTCTTCCTTGTAGATGCCATCTCACCATGTCCCAGTGATTTTCAGATTCATTATAAGCTCGAGGTGTAATACAAAAATCTGATGTATTCCAGTCACACTGTAACTGAAAAAGATATTCCAAGCTCATGAGCATATCTCCCATCCAAATTACAGTTTGTCTAAGATCATTAATTTGGTTTGCCAATTTTTGATCTATTTGGGTATGAGAATTCCACAATTTTGAGGAATTCTTTTGCCAATTATTCACATATTCTGCAGTTTGAACAGAGGAGTGTAAAGCAATTCCAGCAGCCACAGCAGTAGCTGTGATAAGACCCATAATCACTGCAATCAAAGTAAAAAATGAATCTTTTGGATCTAGTTAGAACTCCTTTTAAAACTTCTGTTAAAATATGGATGGATGGGGAAGCCTCCCACTGTTGGTCCATGGACACAGGGATCCCCATGCCCTCTCTTGCCCTCACTAGCAGAATATGGTGTTGCCAATCCAAAGTTGAATCAATGCAAGTAAACAATCTACAATTTTCACAGGTTATAGTTTGGGAATCTGGTTTAATAACTATGTTTCCTACAACTAGCATATAAGGGGGTTTTACACACCCCATTTCCATGGATAGAGTGATTCTAACCTTCTATAAACCTGGTCCAGCCTTTCATAGGCCAGATTAATGGGCCAGATGGATGGGACCTGTGAACATGGTTGAGTCTGGCCTGCACAATTATGATATAATTGGCCTCAAGGAGCCCAGTTTATAATAGTTCCAAATTCATTGTTTTGTAGTACCACTGCAGTATCAGCCACACATTCTTCCCAAACTAAGACTTCTGGGCTTTTTGATTCTTTGGGAATTTCCTTGGGGCAAGGCTTCCCCTTAGGCCTAGATTGTAATGATCTTTGATAAGAAAGGTCCTGTAAATTATTTATCTGTGGCCTGAGTGACATTCCACTTACCATGTAATGAGTAAATCTACTGATGGCACTGACAGTAGGTACTTCTACCAACAAATTTGGGTTGTAGGTATTAAGCATCCTAGTGCTTTCCCCAGGCAAATAGGAGGATAATGATACCCAATGGAAATGTTTATCGTCATTCCTTCTTCTTCAGGTTGGGCAAGGCCACGGTCATCTGTGGGGCCTGGTACCCATGCAGTATTATTAACATATACTTCAATAGGATTATCTATCCAAGTGACTGCCCGAATTAAGGGTGGGAAAGGCACATAGGCCCAGTAAGTATAATTAGCTGCAGCTGCTCCTGCAGACATAGGGAGACTTACCACTGTTGGTACAATCATTAAAGCTGCAAGCAGCATATTCTCTGGAGTTTGTGTTAACCTTGTATTCTTCAGGCTTTTTTCAGCTAACTGTGTCAGCTTATTTAGCTGGGCCCAGGTCAGCGGCTCCACTTTCTTGGTGGATGGCAACTTCATCTGTTTTTCTGATATCACCATTTTGTTCACCTGGAGAGTCGATGATGTTCAATTGCGGGTTTTCCATCTCCGCGGAGGCACTTTTCTTTGCATCTCTGATGGGTTCATTGTAGAACTTCAAATGTCTAGTGGGTATCCAAACAGGAAGCTGATTTTCTCCTGGTGAAACACAAGCAAAACCTCTCCCGCATGTTATCACCTTACCTATTTCTCATGTCTTATTTTTGATCTTTCCACCAAATCAGTTTTCCCTCATGTGGGCTGTTCTTTTTACCAGTAAAATGTTGTTCTGCAGAAGTAGTGGTCTTATTTCTATAAATGTTTAAAAAAATTAAAGTATAGAGTGCTAGATTAAGTTGCATCTGGGGAGTGTTATACTCCTTACTCCCTTTTTCCTTTTTTTGTTTAACCAATTGAGCTTTCAGTGTTCTATTAGTTCTTTCAATTATGGCCTGTCTTTGGGAATTATAAGGGATTCCTGTTGTATGTGTAATTTTCCACTGATTTAAGAATTTTTGGAATGCTTTACTACAGTAGCCTGGCCCATTATCTGTTTTAATTTTTTCTGGAACTCCCATGACAGCAAAACAAGATAATAAATGTCTTTTAATATGGGGAGTACTTTTTTCTGTCTAGCAGGTTGCCCATATGAAATGTGAACAAGTATCAACCATCACACGGACAAATGACAATTTTCCAAATGAAGGTACATGTGTGACATCCATTTGCCATAATGCATTAGGACATAAACCTCTGGGATTAAGTCCTGCCTCCTGAGTGGGCAGGTGTAGGACTTGACACTCAGTACAATGTTGTACAATATTTTTTGCCTGTTTCCATGTGATATCAAATTTATTTTTTAATCCTGTTGCATTTACATGAGTCAGGGCATGATGTTCTTGTGCTTCCATGAAGGCAGATGATACTAGCAATTCAGCTTGTTCATTTCCCTTAGTTAAGGCCCTGGTAAATTAGTATGTGCTTGAATATGAGTAATATAAAATGGGAAATTTCTTTTTCTTACAGTTTGTTGTAAAAAATTAAACAGCTGATTCAACTGATCATCCATACTACATTTGATTAGGGCTGTCTCAACATCCTTTGTAGCCTGTACTACATATGCAGAATCTGAAACAATGTTAATAGGCTGATTAAAATCTTGTAACACTGAAATAACAGCAACCAATTCTGCTCTTTGAGCTGAGTGATATTAAGTTTCAATGATTCATTCTTTTGGCCTGGGTAAGCCATTTTTCCATTGCTGGAACCATCAGTAAACACCGTCAGAGCATTTTCTAAAGGTTTATGTCTGGTAATTTTAGGTAAAATCCAAGTAGTCAATTTTGAAAACTGGAAGATTTTTGTTCTTGGGTAATGATGATCAACAATTCCCACAAAAGCAGCAAGACCAATCTGCCATGCAGCAGAATTGATAAAGGCTTCTCTAACCTGTTCCTTGTTTAAAGGAACAATGATTTTATCTGGGTCACTTCCACACAATTTTACTATTCGTAGTCTTCCCTGACCAATTAATGTAGCCATTTGATCTAAGTACAATGTAAAAGTCTTAATTGTACTGTGAGGAAGGAATGACCACTCCACAAGATCTGTATTTTGAACAATAACGTCTGTTGGAGAATGTACAGTAGCAAAAATCAAAAGTTGGAGTGGGGCTAAGTGATCTATTCTATTTACTTGTGCTGACCGAATTTTTTCTTCAACTAATTCAATTTCCTTAGCTGCCTCTGGAGTTAATGTTCTTTTACTATTCAAGTCTAGATCCCCTCTCAAGATAGAGAACAAATTTGACATGGCATAAGTAGGGATGCCTAGAGTTGGCCGAATCCAATTAATATCTCCTAGCAATTTTTGAAAGTCATTTAATGTTCTTAATGTGTCTTTTCTTATTTCTATTTGTTGGGGTTTAATTTTTCTTTCCTCTACATGCATTCCCAAATAATGAAAAGGAGTAGAGGTCTGAATCTTATCAGATGCTATTGTTAGGCCTGCGTTTGCAACCTCTGTCTGCAGAAATGTGTAACAGTCAATTAATTTGCCTCTTGTTTCTGCAGTACACAAAATATCAACATAATGAATGATATAACAGTCTGAAAACTTGTCTCTAACTGGTTGAAGAACTTGAGCTACAAAAAGTCTGACAAATAATTGGACTATTAAGCATTCCCTGGGGCAACAGTTTCCACTGAAATCTGGTGGCTTGTTCTTTATTATTTATGGCTGGTAAAGTAAAAGCAAATTTTTCAAAATCCTGTTTTGCCAGAGAAATGGTAAAAAAGCAAACCTTCAGATCAATTATAATTAAAGGAGATCGTGGCTGGAGAGGGCAACATGGGTCGGAGAGGCCTCATAGGTTGAATTACTGCATTAATGGCTCTTAAGTCAGTTAGCATGCGCCATCTGCCTGATTTTTTCTGAATAACAAAAACAGGAGAATTCTAAAGACAGAAAGTGGGTGAAACATGTCCTTTTTAAAATAGCTTTTTAACTATTTTATGTAGCACCCCCAACTTTTCCTTAGGGAGCGGCCACTGTTTGACCTATACAGGAAGCTGCAGGGTGAGTCTTAATTGCTCCTTCACCACAGTGAACTGTAGGTTGGACGATAATGAGTGCCTGGAGCCAAGTCGTAGCAAGCCTAGTTTCAGGCTCCCTCCCCCAGCAGTCACTGGGCTGAGGAGGAGGTGGCCATCGTGGTTTTGGCCCCACTGGCCCCGATGGTTCTGGACTTTTTCCTTTTAATTTTAATGTTTCAGGATATATTACCTCCTGTAATTGATTGTAGTCAACATTTTGCATTGACCGAGCCATTACCGGCTCTGCTACGTATTTACAATGTGAACTTTCCATTCGTTTCCTGGATTTTGTCCCCGCCTCTTCACAATCTATTACACAGCTTTCAGGGGCATCAGAAACTGAAATGCTGTCTTCTTCTACTTGAAACCATTTGAAAGTTGCTTTAATAATGGCCCAGCATCGCAGCGGGCGCCTGTAGTCCCAGCTACTCGGGAGGCTGAGGCAGGAGAATGGCGTGAGCCCAGGAGGCGGAGCTTGCAGTGAGCTGAGATCGCGCCACTACACTCCAGCCTGGGCGACAGAGCGAGACCCTGTCTCAAAAAATAAATAAATAAATAAATAAATAAATAAATAAATAAAAAATAATGGCCCAATCATTCCATACTGTAAGTGGGATGATTTTACCTTCCCTACTTGCTTGTTTTAATTCTTTGCCAGTTTTTTACCAGTCTTTTAAATCTAAAGTTCCCTGTTCTGGAAACCATGGGCAGAATCGTTCTATTGTTTGAAATAGTGTAATTAGATTTTCTATAGAAGCTTTAACTCCCCCTCTTCTTAAGAGAATTTTGATGAAGCTGAGATAAGAGGCATATTTACTTTCAGTTTGCCCCATTGTTACCCCTCTGAGCACACAAGCTTACCGCAAGGCTGACGGTGGATGTACTCAGGAATCTCTTGACTGTCCTCAATGCTCACATTCTTAGCATACCTTCATCCTAGAGAAAGGCACCCACATTGGGTGGCAGATGAAGGGGTGGCCTGCTCCTCCACACCTGTAGGTATATCTCGTCAGGTGGGATGAGAGACTGAGAAAAAAAATAAGACTCAGAGACAAAGTATAGAGAAAGAAAAGTGAGGCCAGGGGACTGGCTCTCAGCATACCAAGGACATGCACCGGCACCGGTCTCTAAGTTCCCTCAGTTTTTATTATTATTTTCATTATCTCAGCAAGAGGAATGCGGTAGGAGAGCAGGGTGATAATAAGGAGGAGGTCAGCAAAAAAACATGTGAGCAAAAGAATCTATGTCATAATTAATTTCAAAGGGAGGTACTATGCCTGGATGTGCATGTAGACCAGATTTATGTTTCTGTCCACCCAAACATCTCAGTGGAGTAAAGAATGAGGCAGCATTGCTGCAACATGTCTCGCCTCCTGCCATAGGGTGGTTTTCCTCCTATCTCAGAATTAAACCGGTGTACAATCAGGTTTTATACCGAGACATCAACTTCCCAGGGGCAGGCAGGAAACAGTGGCCTTCCTCTATCTCAACTGCAAGAGGCTTTCCTCTTTTACTAATCCACCTCAGCACAGACCCTTTATGGGTGTCAGGCTGGGGGATGGTCAAGTCTTTCTTATCCCATGAGGCCACGTTTCAGACTATCATATGGGGACAAACCTTGGACAATACCCGGCTTTCCAGGGCAGAGGTCCCTGTGGCTTTTTGCAGTGCATTGTGCCCCTGGTTTATTGAGACTAGAGAATGGCAGTGAGTTTTACCAAGCATACTGCTTGTAAATATTTTGTTAGCAAGGCATATCCTGCACAGCCCTAGATCCCTTAAACCTTGATTCCATACAACACATGTTTTTGTGAGCTCAAAGTTGGGGCAAAGTGGCTGGGGCAAAGTTAACCCTACAAATTAACAGCATCTCAGCAAAGCAATTTTTCAAGGTACAGATCAAAATGGAATTTCTTATGTCTTCCCTTTCTACATAGACACAGTAACAGTCTGATCTCTCTTTCTTTTCCTATAACATTGATGTCTCCACCTCTGATCTACTATCACATGAGTCATTCTCGCCTTCTCACCTTGCTAATTTGTAACCTCTCACTTCACCAGTGAGAGACCTGGTTCCTACCATCTGCAACTTATTTAAGTCATTGTTTTATTCCAGATACAGATACTGTGGTTTTACAACTGTTAACAATTGCTTCTGTTGGAAAGAACTTTATAAAATGGAATCCAATGATGAAGTATAGTTCGTTTGCCTTCAGCCTACAGATTCTATTCATTTTCAAAGTGACTTAGGTCAACACCATTTTCCCTCCACCTTCAGTGAGTTTTTACCTGCATTTGTGTCTTCGTCCATTTCATGCTTCTGTAACAGAATACCTGAGGCTGGGTAATTCATAAGTAAAAAAGGTTCATTTGGCTCACAATACTGGTGGCTGGAATGTCTCAGATTGGGCAGTTGCATCTGGGGTGGCTTCAGTCTTTTTCACCTCATGGTGGAAAGTGGAAGGGGAGCAAGGGGTGCACCAGAGATCACATAGCAAAAGTGAAAGCAAGAGGGAAGCCAAGGAAGCCAGACTCTTTTTAACTACCTACTCCTGCAGGAATTAATCCATTCCTGTGAGAGTAGATCATTCACCCCCATGGGAGTACATTAGTCTATTCATGAGAGATCCATCACCATGACCCAAACACCTTCCACTAGGCCCCACCGCCCCACACTGACACAGTGGGGGTCAAATTTCAACATGAGTTTTTGCGGGGACAAGCCACATCCAAACCATAGTAATATGTAGCATAGTTAAATTCTTTTTCACATGATGTATTCTGTCCTGAGATACTCCACATCCTGAGTAATTTTATTTAATTTGAATAGAGTTTTCTTTAACCATTTGGCTGTAAAATTCTGCATATTTTCACAAATGCACTGTGGCAGGTATCCCACTATTAAAGTATAATATGGAATGCTTCTAACCTCCATCGCATGGAGCCAATGGCTTCCCATCTGTGTAGTTTGCCTTCTCCAGTGTCTCATTAAATGAGGTCACACTGTGTGTATCCTCCTCAGACTGTCTTCTTCCACTTAGCAGTGTGCATGCAAGAGTCGCTTATGTCTTTGTGTGAGTTGATAGCTTGTTCCTTTCTATGGCTAAATAGTATTCCATTGCATGAATGTACCACAATTTGTTTATGCATTTTGGGGAGAAAAACCTTCCTCTTCTAACTTTGTTCCAGGGTTGGTGACCATCAAATTAACTGACAATAGATACATTAGTAGGAGAGACAATACTTGGCTTCTTGTTCCCCAAGTATCATTGTGGGACAGAATTCATCAGATGGCAGGATCTAGTTTACAAAGAGGTAAAAATAGCCCAGAAACAAGAAACAAGACTAGAATCTGATAACCCACAAAGGCTGTAGTTTTCCTTAAAAAAAAATTTTTTTTTGAGACAGGGTCTGGCTCTGTCACCCAGGCTGGAGTGCAAAGGTGCAATCTCAGCTCACTGCAACCTCTACCTCCTGGGTGCAAACGATCTTCCCTCCTCAGCTTCCTGATTAGCTGGGACTACAGGCACATGCCATCATACCCAACTAATTTTTGTATTTTTGGTAGAAACAGGGTTTTACCATGTTGCCCAGGCTGGTCTTGAACTCCTGGCCTCCCAAAGTGCTGGAATTATAGGCATTTGCCACCATGCCCGGCCACATTATAGTTTTCCTTTGAAATATAAAATTTCTCTTGGTAGTAACTATCATTTTTTATCATAATCAAAGTAAGACTATTCTTGTTTTAAAAATAAGTCTTGTTTTGTTAGATTTTGCTTGATTATTTATGTAATTGCAGCAAGAATAGGCGATGACCACATAGGTGCTTTCAAGTTTCTTTGCTGGAAGTTTTCATATAGAATCTCAGATTTGACTTTTAAAGGCCTTATTCAGGCTAAAAGCCAAGCTAAGAACATAATATCAAATTTCAGCTGCTGTCCTTATAGCTTTGTGTGAATTCCTCTCTTCTTGAGGCCCCCAAAATATCCCTAAATTCCTGGGCCTATCAGGAAATGACCTTCCTTACTAACCTGTAAGGCTGTGAACCCTGTAATCTAGGTATCAGGCTGGCTTTTCTCAGAGTGCTGTTGGGAATGAAGTTTTTGATGTTCCAAAAAAGAAAAAAAAAAGAATTAACATGGGAACAAATGATCTCTTAGCAAGGTGAGCTTTACTTTCTGCAGAAAGGGTGCTACTCAATAGCTGTCCAGCCAGAAGAACACACCGAACAAAGGAGACAGAGTTACTTATAACCTTATGTGTCTACCCTACTGCTGTGTCCAGTTTCCATTGGCTGGAATAAGACCTCACATTTTACACTTTACCCAGTTGGCTATTAGTTTAAAACTTTATTAATTAGGTAAGGGGAATAGAACAAAGAAAGAAAAGGAAGTTGCCCAGGGATAGTTAAGGAAGCATCTCCAAATAAGGAATGGCATGCACTATGGGCTGGGGCTTGTCTAGTTCTGTCCAGGCATGCTGGAGCAAGCTAGGACAACTGACTTGGAACAGACACATACACACACACACACACACACATGCACACACACACATACATAAAAATAGTGGATAGCAATCTTGTAGTAAGAAATTGTGACTTTTTATAATTTTTGAAGAAGAACTTTCTCATTTCTCAGAGTGCTTTGTAAGCACTGTCTGCATAAAAGTCAACCTTACTTCCTTAAAATTGCTGGTCATAACTGATCTTAGGTACATTTCCTAAATATGATATTCCAGTAAAAACCTTGATAATATAACAAAAATTTCCAATTATGCCCTGTTGTAAGGTAAACAGATATTTTTTTATGTTCAATAATCTTTTATTGGGATGCATGATGCATTCATGATCTGACAAAACTAGAGCACATTGGTATTGGTATTATTATTTTGGTAAATTTATTTTATTTTATTATTATTATACTTTAAGTTTTAGGGTACATGTGCACAATGTGCAGGTTTGTTATGTATGTATACATGTGCACATGTGCCATGTTGGTGTGCTGCACCCATTAACTCGTCATTTAGCATTAGGTATATCTCCTAATGCTATCCCTCCTCCCTCCCCCCACCCCACAACTGTCCCCGGAGTGTGATGTTCCCCTTCCTGTGTCCATGTATTCTCATTGTTCAATTCCCACCTATGAGTGAGAACATGCAGTGTTTGGTTTTTCTGTCCTTGTGATAGTTTGCTGAGAATGATGGTTTCCAGTTTCATCCACGTCCCTACAAAGGACATGAACTCTTCATTTTTTATGGCTGCATAGTATTCCATGGTGTATATGTGCCACATTTTCTTAATCCAGTCTATCATTGTTGGATATTTGGGTTGGTTCCAAGTCTTTGCTATTGTGAATAGTGCTGCAATAAACATACATGTGCATGTGTCTTTATAGCAGCATGATTTATACTCCTTTGGGTATATACCAAGTAATGGGATGGCTGGGTCAAATGGTATTTCTAGTTCTAGATCCCTGAGGAATCGCCACACTGATTTCCCACCAACAGTGTAAGTGTTCCTATTTCTCCACATCCTCTCCAGCACCTGTTGTTTCCTGACTTCTTAGTGATTGCCATTCTAACTGGTGTGAGATGGTATCTCATTGTGATTTTGATTTGCATTTCTCTGATGGCCAGTGATGATGAGCATTCTTTCACATGTCTTTTGGCTGCATAAATGTCTTCTTTTGAGAAGTGTCTGTTCATATCCTTTGCCCACTTTTTGATGGGGTTGTTTTTTTCTTGTAAATTTCTTTGTGTTCATTGTAGATGCTGGATATTAGCCCTTTGTCAGATGAGTAGGGTGTGAAAATTTTCTCCCATTTTGTAGGTTGCCCGTTCACTGTGATGGTAGGTTTTTTTTTTTGCTGTGCAGAAGCTCTTTAGTTTAATTAGATCCCATTAGTCCATTTTGGCTTTTCTTGCCATTGTTTTTGGTGTTTTAGACATGAAGTCCTTGCCCATGCCTATGTCCTGAATGGTATTGCCTAGGTTTTCTTCTAGGGTTTTTATGGTTTTAGGTTTAACATGTAAGTCTTTAATCCATCTTGAATTAATTTTTGTATAAGGTGTAAGGAAGGGATTCAGTTTCAGCTTTCTACATATGGCTAGCCAGTTTTCCCAGCACCATTTATTAAATAGGGAATCCTTTTCCTATTGCTTGTTTTTGTCAGGTTTGTCAAAGATCAGATGGTTGTAGATATGCGGCATTATTTCTGAGGGCTCTGTTCAAGGTGAACAGATTCTTATTGGAATTTTGCTAACAACTATATCATCGTGAAAATAAGAGTGTTCAGTAAGGATTTCAAAATTCTGGAAAAATCAGGCAGGGAAAAAAAGATAAATGCTTCACTTCTGTTTTCAAAAGTATAATCTACTAAATTGTATGTTACAGTTAGATTAAGAGAAAGAGATTTCTTAAGTCCAGAAACTAGAACATTAAAGAACGAGCAATGCTCCAAAAAGCTATAAAATTATAATCAATTTTTATCAGTTCATTCCGTGCCATGTAATCAATTCCAGTCTTGTTGCATCTTGGGTTAGCAGTGTCATGAACCCATCAGTTTCTCAAGCAGACTTCTGGAGATCTTCACTGAGCAAAGTGTATGGTCTTAAAGTTATTTAAGCAATATCATCAGAAGCCTATAGCCAGAGTACCTGTCACACTCTTTTCTGTGTGTCTCAGAGGGAGTCCTGTGATGGAGATGAACATTCTGACCTGTAGCTGATTGCAGGAGCTTTCAGGAAAGCATCAGGGGGAAATAATATCTAAATGATAAAGGATATGAGATGGCTGTGATGAAAGATCTGATGAGAGTTCATTATACCACAACTGACAAGGATATTCAATTTTTTCTGTGGCATACAACATTTATTTATTTATTTATTTAGAGACAGAGTCTCATTCTGTTGCCCATGCTGGAGTGCAGTGGCGCAATCTTGGCTCACTGCAAGCTCTGCCTCCCTGGTTCATGCCATTCTCCTGCCTCAGCCTCCTGAGTAGCTGGAAGTACAGGTGCCCACCACCACGCCCGGCTATTTTTTTGTATTTTTAGTAGAGATGGGGTTTCACCATGTCAGCCAGGATGGTCTCGATCTCTTGACCTTGTGATCCACCTGCCTAGGCCTCCCAAAGTGCTGGGATTACAGGCATGAGCCACTGCACCTGGCACAACATTTAAAATAATAATTGGAATTATGACTCATAACTCTATACTGGCACATAGCATGGATAAGGAGAACATTGACAAATTTCCAGAAATTTTATATAATTTCTGAAAACATGACATTTTACCCATACAAATATAACAGAGGGAAGGCTTGGTATCTCTTTTTATTTGTATCTTTTGTATGGTTTTCCTTATTAAAAATACATCCTACTTTACTTGCAAAACATGCACTACTTTTCTTGCATGCTTTGCATAGAGTTGTTTCTAGTTATTCTATTATTTCTAGTAGTTTTATTTACACATATTAATTATAATTTTAATACTTAGTAATCTTCTATTTTCCAGAGAAAACTAGGAAGTAGACAGTTATAAACTGTCATATGTTAGCATTCTATAGTAGATTAGAAAATGTATGAGTATACCATCTCCCAACATCTAGAGGGATGTGTTTCCTCATAGTACAATTTCTCAATGTGGTAGACAAAAACATGTTTATTAATGGGCCAAAATATCTTTAGTTTCTCTGTAAAAATAAGAAGCCAAAAGTATGTAAACTTGAATTATTTATCTTCAGTAATTAATGTTTTAGTATTGTATCTTATTTATAAATGGTCTAGATATTTAATGCAAATCTTTTACTTAGCTTAACTTTAAGGTTAACTTTAAGGTTAAAACTTACCAAAAGTATTTTGGAAACTACTACTGCAGAGGTATCTATGCAGAAAGAAACACCCCAGAACTCCATTTAAGATGCCCCAGTCATTCACTCTGCAGTAAAAATGTCACAATATTGCTGGCTACATGCTGATAAGAAGGACAAAGGGGACATTCTTAAGAGAAACCTGGCACGATAAGTACAGATTAGGGTAGAGAAGGACATTCAAAAGAGATAGGCAGGCGCCGTAGGTACAAACATGACCACTGTCAGCCTGCCTGGGATGGCGGGAAGGAGCCTGGTGCCAGAGTGGATTCGGATTGATCACCACACACGTGCCTCAACCACCAGTGAGGAGGTCCCATAAGCCTAAGTGGGGCAACTCAGGGACCTAAGGCAGTAGCAGGAAAACCAGACAAAGAAAACAGGTGGAGACTTGAGACAGAGGCAGAAATGTGAAGAAGTCCAAAATAAAATTCCCTGCACAGGACTCTTAGGCTGTTTCCCTGCACGATCAGCCCACTCCTCCCTATTTTTCTACAATAAGCTCTTTACACTGTATTTCTTTTCAATGAAGTTATCTGCCACGTTTTTAACTGCCTGTTGGTGAAAAATCTTTCTTCCAAGTTAGACAAGAACTGGGACATCAGCTCTCCTCAGTAATAGTTCCGTTTCAGTTTCAATTTCCAGAACTGATGGTGCTTAACAACTGGCGCTCCGACTTTAAGTGGTGCAAGAGGCGGCCAGTAGGGCGTGCCAGCCCTCACACCCTGAGCAAGAGGGCCCTGCATAGTCCCCATCTGCCTGCAGGTGGTGTGCTGCCACGACACTGCCAGCAAGAAGTCCCGGCAGCGTCCCCAGCTGCCAGCATGGGATGTACAACGACTACACTCTGAGCAAGAGGGCCCTGCAGTGTCCTTAGTTGCCAGCAGGTGGTGGACGAGCACCACACCACGAGCAAAAGAACCCTGCAGTACCCTGGTTGCCAGCAGGGGGCGAGCTGCCACTACACTGTGAGCAAGAGGATCCTGTAGTGCCCCAAACGGCCAGAAGGGGGCGCGCCCCCACTAAACTGCAAGCAAGAGGGCCCGGCAGTGTCCCCAGCTGCCAGCAGGGGAGCCAGCCGCCACTACACTTGGAGCAAGAGTGGCCGGTAGTGTCCCCAGTTGCCAGCAGGCGGCATGCCGCCACTATACTGTGTGCAAGAGAGCCCTGCGGTGCTCCGCCGCGAGCAGGGGGCGCTGGCCACCAATGGAAGCAAAAGAGCCCTGCAGTTGCCACAGTCACCAGCAGGGGGCGCACTGGCACAGCGCCTTGAGCAAGTAGGCCCTTTAGTGCCTGGCCGCAAGGAGGGGGCAACCTGGCTTTTAAGATTACTGAGGTTCCGCCTGTCTCTGCGCTGCGCCCGCGGTGGCGTGCGTCTCTGCGCCTGCGCCGCGCCCCCCTCCCCGCGCCTGGCGGAGTGCATCTCCGCGCCTGCGCCTCGCCACTCGGCGCCGAGCTGGCGTGCGTCTCCGCGCCTGCGCCTTGCCCTGGGTGCTGCGCTGACGTTCTCTGCGCCTCCGCCACGCAGCCCTGCGACTCTGCGGGTGCATCGCGCCCCCACCCCGGCGCTCGACTCAGCTCCTGCGCCCGTCTTTGCGCCTGCGCCGCGCCCCCGCCCGGGCGCCGCGCTGGCGTGCGTCTCTGCGCCTGCGCGGCGCCCCCCTCCCCGCGCTGGTGTTTCTGTCTGCGCCTGCGCTGCGCCAGCATTTTTTTTCTGCGCCTGCGCTGCGCCAGCGTCCGCCTCTGCGCCTGCGCGGAGCTCCCGCCCCGGCGCCGCGCCGGCGTGCGGCTCTGGGCCTGCGCCGCGCCCCCGACCCGCCGTGCGTCTCTGCGCCTGCACCGCGCCCCCGCCGCGGCGCCACGCCCCCGCCCCGGCGCCGCGCCGGCGTGCGTTTCTGCTCCTGCGCTGCGCCTCCCGCCCCGGCGACGCGCCGTCGTGAGTCTTTGGGCCTCCGCCGCGCCCCTCGGGGACCCGCCGGCGTTTCTCTCTGCGCCTGCGCCACGCAGCCGTGCGTCTCTCCGCGTGAGTCTCGCCCCCGCCACGGCAGCACGCCGGCCGCCGTCTCGGCCCCTGCGCCGCGCCCGCCTCCGTCTCGGCGCCAGCGCCGTGCCCCAGCCCCGCGCTGGCGTTTTTCTCTGCGCCTGCGCTGTGCTGGCATTTTTTTTCTCGGCGCCTGCGCTGCGCCAGCATCCGTCTCTGCGCCTGGGCCGCGCCCCCGCCACGGAGCCGCGCCGGCCTGAGTCTCTGTGTCTGCGCCGCGCCCCCCGCCCCGGTGCCAGGCTGGCGTGCGTCTCTGGGTCTGCGCCGCGCCCCCCAGGGACGCGCCGGCGTTTTTCTCTGCGTCTGCCCGTGCTGGGGCGCGTCTGTGCGCCTGCGCTGGCGCTGTGCCTTTGGCGGGGCGGAGCTGCGTTCTCTTCAGCACAGACCTGGAGAGCATCGCGAGGGCGGAGCTCCGTTTTCCTCTGCAGAGACTTCCGGGGTATTGTGATGACGGAGCAGCATTCTACTCAGCACAGACCCGGGTAGGGCGGGGGCACCGCGATGGCGGAGCTGCATTCTGCTCAGCACAGGGTTAGGGTTAGGGGTTAGGGGTTAGGGTTAGGGGGTTAGGGTTAAGGGTTAGGGTTAGGGTTTGGGTTCAGGTTGGGGTAGGGGTTAGGGTTAGGGTAGAGTTAGGGGTTAGGGTTGTTACGGTTGGGGTTAGGGTTAGGGGTTAGGGTTAGTGTTAGGGGTTGGGGTTACGGTTAGGGGTTAGGGTTAGTGGTTAGGGTTAGGGGTTAGGGTCAGGGTCAGGGTCAGGGTTTTAGGGTCAGGGGTTAGGGTTAGGGTCAGGGTTAGGGGTTAGGGTTAGGGTGTTACGGTTAGGGTTAGAGGGTTAGGGTTAGCGTTAGGGTACGGTTAGGGTTTAGGGTTAGGGGTAGGGTTAGGGTTTGGGTTGGTTAGGGTTAGGGGTTAAGGTCAGGGTCAGGGTCAAGGGTAGGATTAGGGTTAGGGGTTAGGGGTTGGGTATGGTTAGGGTTAGGGTTTTGGGTTAGGGTTAGCGTAGGGTTAGGGTTAGGATTAGGGGTTAGGGTTAAGGGTTAGGGGTTGGGTTACGGTTAGGGCTTAGGAGTTAGGGTTAGGGTTAAGTGTTAGGTTTAGGGTTAGGGTTAATCGTTAGGGTCAGGGTCAGGGTTAGGAGTCAGGCTCAGGTTCAGGGGTCAGGGGTCAACGTTTATGGTTAGTGTTAGGGGTTAGGGTTAGGGTTCGGTCGTACGGTTAGGTTTAGGGTAGGGTTACAGTAAGGGTAAGGGTTAGGAATAGGGGTTAGGGTTAGTGGTTAAGCGTTAGGGATAGGGTTAGGGGTTAGGGTTAGGGGTTTGGGGTTAGGGTTAGGGTTTGTGTTATTGGTTAGGGTTAGGTATTATGGTTAGGGGTTAGGTTTTGGTTTAGGGTTCGAGTTCGGGTTGGTGTTGGGGTTTGGGGTTAGGGCTAGGGGTTAGGGGTTAGGGTAGGGGTTAGGATTTAGGGGTTAGGGGTAGGGTTTAGTATTGGGGTTAGCGTTTGGGTAGGGTTAGGGTTAGGGTTAAGGGATTAGGGTTAGGGTTAGGGTTAGATTACAATTTCTTACCTGTTTTATTTTGTTTTTTATGTGAGACAGGGTCTCCCTCTGTTGTCCAATGCTGGATTGTAGTAGTGCTATCACAGCTGACTGCAGCCTCAACCTTCCATGCTGAAGCGATCCTCCCACCTCATCCTCCCACGTCGCTGAGACTACAGGTGCTTGCCACTATGCCCAACTAATATTTGGAATTTTCGTATACGTGGATTCTAGAGGGGTGACAGCGAAACGTGAGTAAGCATGGATTTTGGTATATGCAGAGATGGGGGGCTGGAACTAATTCTGTATACTGAGGGACGACGACTGTATATGTTTTTACAATTACTCTGTAGGATACATACTGTTGCATAGCCTTGAAAATAATAATTTTTAATTGAGTGGAATAATAATAGTATTGCTAAAAGTAGCAGCTGGCCAGGTGTGGTGGCTCACACTGGTAATCGCAACACTTTGGGAGGCTGAGGCAGGAGGATGGCTTGAGGCCAAGAGTTTGCGATAGGCCTTGGAAACAAAGGGGGAGTCACCATCCCTACAGAAAAATACATGAATTAGCCTAGTGTGGTGGCATGTTCCTGTAGTCCCAGCTACTTGGGAAGCTGAGGTGGGAGGATCACTTGAGCCCACGGAGGCTGAGACTGCAGTGAGTCATGATCAGGCCTCTGCACTCCAGCCTGGGTGACAGAGTGAGACCCTGTCTCAAAACAAAAAAGTAGCAGCTAACATCAACTGACCTTTTATACCAGGTGCCTATTGATACCATAGTTTAATTTCTTAGAACTGTTTCTTATTTCACTTACCAACTCTGTCTTCAGTTACTCCCAGATTTTTACTGTGTGTGTGCAGATGACCTTTTGTTTAGATTGAATTGTCTCCCCAGAAGTAAGATTACTGTGAGTCATGGTGAATGGACATTCTCATTACCCTTGATGTAAATTGACAGGGTTTTGGGTGCCTCCCAGCTATAATCTTAGCACTTTGGGAGGCTAAGAGAGGAGGATTGCTTGAGGCCAAGAGTTGGAGGAGGCAGTATGGCAGTATGGTGAGACCCTGTCTCCATTATTTTAAAAAATTGACAGGCTTTACCCGGGAAGGCTTACACACAATTTAAACACCCCTCATAGTATAAGAAAGTGCCCATTTCACTGCACCTTTGCCAGCACAGGGTATTATAATTTAGTAAGTCATTTTTTGTTTGATTATTTTAAATAGACAAAAGACCTCATGTTACTTTACTTGTCACATTTCAACATCTTTCCTCAGCTTATTGGCTCTATTTCTTTTCTGTCTGTAAATGGTTGTTGCTGTTTTGGTCTTTGAGACAGGGTCTTGCTCTGTCACCAGGCTGGACTGTAGTGGCATAATCATGCCTCAGTGCAGCCTTGACCTCCCAGGCTCAAACTTCAGCATTCCGAGTAGCTGGGACTACAAGTGTGCACCACCACCCCCAGCTAACTTTTTTCTTCTTTTGGATAGAGACAGGGTCTCACTGTGTTGTCCAGACCGGCCTCTAGCTCCTGGCCTTAAAGAATCCTCCTGCATTAGCATCTCAAATTGCTGGAATTTCAGGTATGAGCCACCATGCCTGGCCTGGGCTAGTCCTATATTTTCTAGCGTTCTCTTTACTTTGTGCTAGCCAATCTCTCATTATGCTGTTCACCTGTTATAATGAATAATTCTCCATATTAAATTTTACCACTTTAAACTTTTGAGTGGTTTATGCTTCCTGATTGGACTCTGACTAATATGTGAGGAAGGGTCCCAGGAGGTAAACCCACACTGATGGGATTTGGGCATAGGTTTGGTTTCCCAGGGGGCAGTGCTGAGCTCTTTGCCAGTGGGAAATGGGATGCTGGTGATTTCCAGTAGGTGACCTCACAGTGACTCAAGCTACCGCTTACTGTTGATTGTGACGAAATGCCAGCTGAGGCACATGCCTTGGGAGCTAATTGGTTGCTGCCCTTGACCACTGTGAAGACTGCTGTGGGAAGGGTCGCTTTGGATGCACTTGAGCAGAGGTCCCCAACCCCTGAGCCATGGAGCGGCAACGAGCCACACAGCAGGAGGTGAGTGGTGTCGAGTGAGGGAGTGAGGGAAGCTTCGTCTGTATTTACAGCCACTCCCCTTTGCTCACATTCCCGCCTGAACTCCACCTTCTCAGATGAGCAGCAGCATTAGATTCTCATAGGAGAACGCACCCTGTTGTGAACCGTGCATGTGAGGGATCTAGGTTGCGCTGTGCTTATGAGAATCTAATACCTATTGATCTGTCACTTTCTGTCATCACGCTCAGGTGGGAACATCCAGTTTCAGGAAAACAAGCTTAACACGCCCACTGATTCTGCATTATGGTGAGTTCTATAATTATTTTATTATATATTACAGTGTAATAATGGAAATAAAATGCCTAAGAGATGTAAATGTGCTTACATCTTTTGGCCCAGCTCCTACCTCCCAGCAGCCTCTCCAGGCACAGAATTTTCTCCAGTCAGCCTCTAGAGACCAAGCTCATGACTCACAATGGCCTATTTAGGCCCATTCCCTACCTCACGGCAGTCTCCGCAGATGAGCCTACTGCCTCACAACAGCCTCCACAGGCACAGCTCCATCGTTACAATGGCCTCTTCAGACCCAGCTCCTGCCTCCCAGTGTTCTCTCCAGGCCCTGAACTTTCTCCGTAAGTTGAGGTAGCTGGGACTGTAGGTATACATGACGATACTTGGCTAATTTTTAAATTGTTTTGCAGACATGGGGTCTCACTTTGTTGGCCAGGCTGGTGTCAAACTAATGGCCTCAAGTGACCCTTCCACCCCTGCCTCCCATCCTCGAGGTATGTGCCACCACAAGGAGCACTTGTTCAATTTTCTAAAGAAAAAATTTCTAAAGTAAGGCTGTGGGATGATGGCAGGAAAATAAAAGAAAAACGAAGAATAAGTTAAAATGACTTATTCACACATATTCTTTTGACAGCAAAAAGAACTTTTAGTATATACATTCCTTACAAACAAACAAACGGCAGATAAACAATGTTGTATAGGAACTTCAACACACACTGTACAATATTCCCACTTTGCTGACATAAGTTATGGAAATTTCGTGGTTTCCTTGAGTGTCGCTACCAGTGTTTTGCTTCTCTGATGATTTTTATCAACTTCCTCATCTGTTAACTTCTCTCCAAGGTATGTCATGTCACGACATACTGCCCCTGCACGAACACGGCCAGTGTCTTCCTATTAAACATGTAGAATGCTTTCCTAATTTCTCTTTTTACTCTCTGTCTTTGTGTTCTGCATTTTCCTTACTTTTATTGTCAGAAACTCCAGAAAGTCAATCGTACTAATTTATCACGATTTGCTTTATTAATTTATACTATGCTTATATGGAATTTTGCCCAACAGACCTCATTACAATTTGGGCCAGGGCCCAGGGTTAGGGTTGTTTTAATGTCAGGGCCCAGAGTTAGGGTTGTTTTAGGGTCAGGGCCCAGAGTTAGGGTTGTTTTAGGGTCAGGGCCCAGGGTTAGGGTTGTTTAAGGGTCAGGGCCCAGGGTTAGGGTTGTTTTAGGGTCAGGGCCCAGGGTTAGTGTTGTTTTAGGGTCAGGGCCCAGGGTTAGGGTTGTTTTAGGGTCAGGGCCCAGTGTTAGGGTTGTTTTAGGGTCAGGGCCCAGGGTTGGGGTTGTTTTAGGGTCAAGGCCCAGGGTAGGTTTGTTTTAGGGTCAGGACCCACGGTTAGGGTTTTAGGATCAGGGCCAGGGCCCAGGGTTAGGGTTTTAGGGTAAGGGCCAGGGCCCAGGGTTAGGGATTTAGGCTCAGGGCCAGGGCCCAGGGTTAGGGTTTTAGGGTAAGGGCCAGGGCCCAGGGTTAGGGTTTTAGGCTCAGGGCCAGGTCCCAGGGTTAGGGTTTTAGGCTCAGGGTCAGGGCCCATGGTTAGGGTTGTTTCAGGGTCAGGGCCCAGGGTTAGGGTTTTTTCAGGGTCAGGGCCCAGGGTTAGGGTTGTTTCAGGGTCAGGGCCCTGGGTTAGGTTTGTTTCAGGGTCAGGGCCCAGGGTTAAGGTTGTTTCAGGGTCAGGGCCCAGAGTTAGGGTTGTTTCAGGGTCAGGGCCCAGGGTTAGGGTTGTTTCAGGGTCAGGGCCCAGAGTTTGGGTTGTTTTAGGGTCAGGGCCCAGGGTTAGGGTTGTTTTAGGGTCAGGGCCCAATGATAGGGTTGTTTTAGGGTCAGGGCCCAGGGTTAGGGTTGTTTTAGGGTCAGGGCGCAGGTTTAGGGTTGTTTTAGGGTCAGGGCCCGGGGTTAGGGTTGTTTTAGGGTCAGGGCCAGGGCCCAGGGTTAGCTTTGTTTTAGGGTCAGGGCCACGGCCTAGGGTTAGGGTTGTTTTAGGGTCAGGGCCAGGGCCCAAAGTTAGGGTTGTTTTAGGGTCAGGGCCTAGAGTTAGGTTTTTAGGCACTGGTCCAGGGTTCAGGGTTAGGGTTTTAGGCTCAGGGCCAGGGCCCAGGTTTAGGGTTGTTTTAGGGTCGGGGCCAGGGCCCAGGGTTAGGGTTGTTTTAGGGTCATGGCCAGGTCCCAGGATTAGGGTTGTTTTAGGGTCAGGGCCAGGGCCCAGGTTTAGGGTTCTTTTAGGGTCAGGGCCCAGTTTTAGGGTTGTTTTTGGGTCAGTTCCCAGGGTTAGGGTTGTTTTAGTTTCAGGGCGCAGGGTTAGGGTTGTTTTAGGGTCAGGGCCCAGGGTTATGGTTGTTATAGGGTTAGGGCCCAGGGTTAGGGTTTTAGGCTCAGGGCCAGGGCCCAGGGTTAGGGTTTTAGGCTCAGGGCCAGGGCCCAGGGTTAGGGTTTTAGAGTCAGGGCCAGGGCCCAGGGTTAGGGTTTTAGGCTCAGGGCCAGGGCCCAGGGTTAGGGTTTTAGGCTCAGGGCCAGGGCCCAGGGTTAGGGTTTTAGGCTCAGGGCCAGGTCCCACGGTTAGGGTTTTAGGGTCAGGGCCAGGGCCCAGGGTTAGGGTTTTAGGGTCAGGGCCAGGGCCCAGGGTTAGGGTTTTAGGCTCAGGATCAGGGCCCAGGGTTAGGGTTTTAGGATCAGGGCCAGGGCCCAGGGTTAGGGTTTTAGGCTCAGGGTCAGGGCCCAGGGTTAGGGTTTTAGGATCAGTGTCAGGGCCCAGGGTTAGGGTTTTAGGGTCAGGGCCAGGGCGCTGGGTTAGGGTTTTAGGGTTATGGCCAGTGCCCAGGGTTAGGGTTTTAGGGTCAGGGCCTGGGCCCAGGGTTAGGGTTTTAGGGTCAGGGCCAGGGCCCAGGGTTAGGGTTTTTGGGTCAGGGCCTGGGCCCAGGGTTAGGTTTTTAGGGTCAGGGCCCAGGGTTAGGGTTTTAGGGTCAGGGTCCAGGGTTAGGGTTTTAGGGTCAGGACCCAGGGTTAGGGTTTTAGGGTCAGGGCCCAGGGTTAGGGTGATTTCCAGGAAGTGACCTCACAGTGACTCAAGCTGCCACTTACTGTTGATTGTGATGAAATGCCAGCTGAGGCACATGCCTTGGGAGCTAAGTGGTTGCTGCTCTTGACTACTATGAAGACTGGTGTGGGAAGGGTCGCTTTGGATGCACTTGAGCAGGGGTCCCCAACCCCTGAGCCATGGAGCCGTAAGGAGCCACACAGCAGGTGAGTGGTGTCGAGTGAGGGAGTGAGGGAAGCTTCGTCTGTATTTACAGCCACTCCCCTTTGCTCACATTCCCGCCTGAGCTCCACCTTCTCAGATGAGCAGCAGCATTAGATTCTCATAGGAGAACACACCCTGTTGTGAACCATGCATGTGAGGGATCTAGGTTGCGCTGTGCTTATGAGAATCTAATACCTATTGATCTGTCACTTTCTCCCATCACGCTCAGGTGGGACCATCCAGTTTCAGGAAAACAAGCTTAACACGCCCACTGATTCTACATTATGGTGAGTTCTATAATTATTTTATTATATATTCCAGTGTAATAATGGAAATGAAGTGCCTAATCAACGTAAATGTGCTTAAATCTTTTGGCCCAGCTCCTACCTCCCGGCAGCCTCGCCAGGCCCAGAACTCTCTCCAGTCAGCCTCTACAGACCAAGCTCATGACTCACAATGGCCTATTTAGGCCCATACCCTACCTCACGGCAGTCTCCGCAGATGAGCCTACTGCCTCACAACAGCCTCCACAGGCACAGCTCCATCGTTACAATGGCCTCTTTAGACCCAGCTCCTGCCTCCCAGCCTTCTCTCCAGGCCCTGAACTTTCTCCGTAAGTTGAGGTAGCTGGGACTGTAGGTATACATGATGATACTTGGCTAATTTTTAAATTGTTTTGCAGACATGGGGTCTCACTTTGTTGGCCAGGCTGGTGTCAAACTAATGGCCTCAAGTGACCCTTCCACCCCTGCCTCCCATCCTCGAGGTATGTGCCACCACAAGGGGCACTTGTTCAATTTTCTAAAGAAAAAATTTCTAAAGTAAGGCTGTGGGATGATGGCAGGAAGATAAAAGAAAAACAGAAGAATAAGTTAAAATGACTTATTCACACATATTCTTTTGACAGCAAGAAGAACTGTTAGTATATACATTCCTTACAAACAAACAAATGGCAGATAAACAATGTTGTATAGGAACTTCAACACACACTGTACAATATTCCCACTTTGCTGACATAAGTTATGGAAATTTCGTGGTTTCCTTGAGTGTCGCTACCAGTATTTTGCTTCTCTGATGATTTTTATCAACTTCCTCATCTGTTAACTTCTCTCCAAGGTATGTCATGTCACGACATGCTGCCGCTGCACGAACACGGCCAGTGTCTTCCTATTAAACATGTAGAATGCTTTCCTAATTTCTCTTTTTACTCTCTGTCTTTGTGTTCTGCATTTTCCTTACTTTTATTGTCAGAAACTCCAGAAAGTCAATCGTACTAATTTATCACGATTTGCTTTATTAATTTATACTATGCTTATATGGAATTTTGCCCAACAGACCTCATTACAATTTGGGCCAGGGCCCAGGTTTAGGGTTGTTTTAATGTCAGGGCCCAGAGTTAGGGTTGTTTTAGGGTCAGGGCCCAGGGTTAGGGTTGTTTTAGGGTCAGGGCCCAGGGTTAGGGTTGTTTTAGGGTCAGGGCCCAGGGTTAGGGTTGTTTTAGGGTCAGGGCCCAGGGTTAGTGTTGTTTTAGGGTCAGGGCCCAGGGTTAGGGTTGTTTTAGGGTAAGGGCGCAGTGTTAGGGTTGTTTTAGGGTCAGGGCCCAGGGTTGGGGTTGTTTTAGGGTCAAGGCCCAGGGTAGGGTTGTTTTAGGGTCAGGACCCACGGTTAGGGTTTTAGGATCAGGGCCAGGGCCCAGGGTTAGGGTTTTAGGGTAAGGGCCAGGGCCCAGGGTTAGGGTTTTAGGCTCAGGGCCAGGGCCCAGGGTTAGGGTTTTAGGCTCAGGGTCAGGGCCCATGGTTAGGGTTGTTTCAGGGTCAGGGCCCATGGTTAGGGTTGTTTCAGGGTCAGGGCCCAGGGTTAGGGTTTTTTCAGGGTCAGGGCCCAGGGTTAGGGTTGTTTCAGGGTCAGGGCCCTGGGTTAGGGTTGTTTCAGGGTCAGGGCCCAGGGTTAGGGTTGTTTTAGGGTCAGGGCCCGGGGTTAGGGTTGTTTTAGGGTCAGGGCCAGGGCCCAGGGTTAGCTTTGTTTTAGGGTCAGGGCCACGGCCTAGGGTTAGGGTTGTTTTAGGGTCAGGGCCAGGGCCCAAAGTTAGGGTTGTTTTAGGGTTAGGGCCCAGGGTTAGGTTTTTAGGCACTGGTCCAGGGTCCAGGGTTAGGGTTTTAGGCTCAGGGCCAGGGCCCAGGTTTAGGGTTGTTTTAGGGTCGGGGCCAGGGCCCAGGGTTAGGGTTGTTTTAGGGTCATGGCCAGGTCCCAGGATTAGGGTTGTTTTAGGGTCAGGGCCAGGGCCCAGGTTTAGGGTTCTTTTAGGGTCAGGGCCCAGGGTTAGGGTTGTTTTTGGGTCAGGGCCCAGGGTTAGGGTTGTTTTAGTTTCAGGGCGCAGGGTTAGGGTTGTTTTAGGGTCAGGGCCCAGGGTTATGGTTGTTTTAGGGTCAGGGCCCAGGGTTATGGTTGTTTTAGGGTTGGGGCCCAGGGTTAGGGTTTTAGGCTCAGGGCCAGGGCCCAGGGTTAGGGTTTTAGGCTCAGGGCCAGGGCCCAGGGTTAGGGTTTTAGAGTCAGGGCCAGGGCCCAGGGTTAGGGTTTTAGGCTCAGGGCCAGGGCCCAGGGTTAGGGTTTTAGGCTCAGGGCCGGGGCCCAGGGTTAGGGTTTTAGGCTCAGGGCCAGGACCCACGGTTAGGGTTTTAGGGTCAGGGCCAGGGCCCAGGGTTAGGGTTTTAGGCTCAGGGCCAGGGCCCAGGGTTAGGGTTTTAGGCTCAGGACCAGGGCCCAGGGTTAGGGTTTTAGGGTCCGGGCCAGGGCCCAGGGTTAAGGTTTTAGGCTCAGGGTCAGGGCCCAGGGTTAGGGTTTTAGGATCAGTGTCAGGGCCCAGGGTTAGGGTTTTAGGGTCAGGGCAACGGCGCTGGGTTAGGCTTGTTTTAGGGTCAGGGCCAGGTTCCAGGGTTAGGGTTGTTTTAGGGTCAGGGCCAGGGCCCAGGGTTAGCGTTGTTATAGGGTCAGGACCTGGGCCCAGGTTTAGGCTTGTTTTAGTGCCAGGGCCCAGGGTTCGGGTTGTTTTAGGGTCAGGGCCAGGGCCCAGGGTCAGGGTTGTTTTAGGTCAGGGCCAGGGCCCAGCATTAGGGTTGTTTTAGGTCATGGCCAGGGCCCAGGGTTAGGGTTGTTTTAGGGTCAGGGCCAAGGCCCAGCGTTAGGGTTGTTTTAGGTTCAGGGCCAGGTTCGAGGGTTAGGCTTGTTTTAGGCTCAGGGCCAGGGCCTAGGGTTAGGGTTGTTTTAGGGTCAGGGCCCAGGGTTAGTGTTGTTTTAGGGTCAGGGCCCAGGGTTAGGGTTGTTTTAGGGTAAGGGCCCAGTGTTAGGGTTGTTTTAGGGTCAGGGCCCAGGGTTGGGGTTGTTTTAGGGTCAAGGCCCAGGGTAGGGTTGTTTTAGGGTCAGGACCCACGGTTAGGGTTTTAGGATCAGGGCCAGGGCCCCGGGTTAGGGTTTTAGGGTAAGGGCCAGGGCCCAGGGTTAGGGTTTTATGCTCAGGGCCAGGGCCCAGGGTTAGGGTTTTAGGCTCAGGGTCAGGGCCCATGGTTAGGGTTGTTTCAGGGTCAGGGCCCAGGGTTAGGGTTTTTTCAGGGTCAGGGCCCAGGGTTAGGGTTGTTTCAGGGTCAGGGCCCTGGGTTAGGGTTGTTTCAGGGTCAGGGCCCAGGGTTAGGGTTGTTTTAGGGTCAGGGCCCGGGGTTAGGGTTGTTTTAGGGTCAGGGCCAGGGCCCAGGGTTAGCTTTGTTTTAGGGTCAGGGCCACGGCCTAGGGTTAGGGTTGTTTTAGGGTCAGGGCCAGGGCCCAAAGTTAGGGTTGTTTTAGGGTCAGGGCCCAGGGTTAGGTTTTTAGGCACTGGTCCAGGGTCCAGGGTTAGGGTTTTAGGCTCAGGGCCAGGGCCCAGGTTTAGGGTTGTTTTAGGGTCGGGCCAGGGCCCAGGGTTAGGGTTGTTTTAGGGTCATGGCCAGTTCCCAGGATTAGGGTTGTTTTAGGGTCAGGGCCAGGGCCCAGAGTTATGGTTGTTTTTGGGTCAGGGCCAGGGCCCAGGGTTAGGTTTGTTTTAGGGTCAGGGCCAGGGCCCACGTTAGGCTTGTTTTAGGGTCACGGCCAGATCCCAGGGTTAGGGTTGTTTTAGGGTCAGGGCCCAGGGTTAGGTTTGTTTTAGGGTGAGTGCCCATGGTTGGGTTTGTTTTAGGGTCAGGGCCAGGGCCCAGGGTTAGGTTTGTTTTAGTGTTAGGGCCAGTGCCCAGGGTTAGGGTTGTTTTAGGGTAAGTGCCAGGGCCCAGGGTTACGGTTGTTTTAGGGTCAGGGCCAGGGCCCAGGGTTAGGGTTTTAGGCTCAGGGCCAGGGCCCAGGGTTAGGGTTTTAGGCTCAGGGTCAGGGCCCATGGTTAGGGTTGTTTCAGGGTCAGGGCTCAGGGTTAGGGTTTTTTCAGGGTCAGGGCCCAGGGTTAGGGTTGTTTCAGGGTCAGGGCCCTGGGTTAGGGTTGTTTCAGGGTCAGGGCCCAGGGTTAGGGTTGTTTTAGGGTCAGGGCCCGGGGTTAGGGTTGTTTTAGGGTCAGGGCCAGGGCCCAGGGTTAGCTTTGTTTTAGGGTCAGGGCCACGGCCTAGGGTTAGGGTTGTTTTAGGGTCAGGGCCAGGGCCCAAAGTTAGGGTTGTTTTAGGGTCAGGGCCCAGGGTTAGGTTTTTAGGCACTGGTCCAGGGTCCAGGGTTAGGGTTTTAGGCTCAGGGCCAGGGCCCAGGTTTAGGGTTGTTTTAGGGTCGGGGCCAGGGCCCAGGGTTAGGGTTGTTTTAGGGTCATGGCCAGGTCCCAGGATTAGGGTTGTTTTAGGGTCAGGGCCAGGGCCCAGGTTTAGGGTTCTTTTAGGGTCAGGGCCCAGGGTTAGGGTTGTTTTTGGGTCAGGGCCCAGGGTTAGGGTTGTTTTAGTTTCAGGGCACAGGGTTAGGGTTGTTTTAGGGTCAGGGCCCAGGGTTATGGTTGTTTTAGGGTTAGGGCCCAGGGTTAGGGTTTTAGGCTCAGGGCCAGGGCCCCGGGTTAGGGTTTTAGGCTCAGGGCCAGGGCCCAGGGTTAGGGTTTTAGAGTCAGGGCCAGGGCCCAGGGTTAGGGTTTTAGGCTCAGGGCCAGGGCCCAGGGTTAGGGTTTTAGGCTCAGGGCCGGGGCCCAGGGTTAGGGTTTTAGGCTCAGGGCCGGGACCCACGGTTAGGGTTTTAGGGTCAGGGCCAGGGCCCAGGGTTAGGGTTTTAGGCTCAGGGCCAGGGCCCAGGGTTAGGGTTTTAGGCTCAGGACCAGGGCCCAGGGTTAGGGTTTTAGGGTCCGGGCCAGGGCCCAGGGTTAAGGTTTTAGGCTCAGGGTCAGGGCCCAGGGTTAGGGTTTTAGGATCAGTGTCAGGGCCCAGGGTTAGGGTTTTAGGGTCAGGGCAACGGCGCTGGGTTAGGCTTGTTTTAGGGTCAGGGCCAGGTTCCAGGGTTAGGGTTGTTTTAGGGTCAGGGCCAGGGCCCAGGGTTAGCGTTGTTATAGGGTCAGGACCTGGGCCCAGGTTTAGGCTTGTTTTAGTGCCAGGGCCCAGGGTTCGGGTTGTTTTAGGGTCAGGGCCAGGGCCCAGGGTCAGGGTTGTTTTAGGTCAGGGCCAGGGCCCAGCATTAGGGTTGTTTTAGGTCATGGCCAGGGCCCAGGTTTGGGGTTGTTTTAGGGTCAGGGTCAGGGCCCAGGGTTAGGGTTGTTTTAGGGTCAGGGCCAAGGCCCAGCGTTAGGGTTGTTTTAGGTTCAGGGCCAGGTTCGAGGGTTAGGCTTGTTTTAGGCTCAGGGCCAGGGCCTAGGGTTAGGGTTGTTTTAGGGTCAGGGCCCAGGGTTAGTGTTGTTTTAGGGTCAGGGCCCAGGGTTAGGGTTGTTTTAGGGTAAGGGCCCAGTGTTAGGGTTGTTTTAGGGTCAGGGCCCAGGGTTGGGGTTGTTTTAGGGTCAAGGCCCAGGGTAGGGTTGTTTTAGGGTCAGGACCCACGGTTAGGGTTTTAGGATCAGGGCCAGGGCCCCGGGTTAGGGTTTTAGGGTAAGGGCCAGGGCCCAGGGTTAGGGTTTTAGGCTCAGGGCCAGGGCCCAGGGTTAGGGTTTTAGGCTCAGGGTCAGGGCCCATGGTTAGGGTTGTTTCAGGGTCAGGGCCCAGGGTTAGGGTTTTTTCAGGGTCAGGGCCCAGGGTTAGGGTTGTTTCAGGGTCAGGGCCCTGGGTTAGGGTTGTTTCAGGGTCAGGGCCCAGGGTTAGGGTTGTTTTAGGGTCAGGGCCCGGGGTTAGGGTTGTTTTAGGGTCAGGGCCAGGGCCCAGGGTTAGCTTTGTTTTAGGGTCAGGGCCACGGCCTAGGGTTAGGGTTGTTTTAGGGTCAGGGCCAGGGCCCAAAGTTAGGGTTGTTTTAGGGTCAGGGCCCAGGGTTAGGTTTTTAGGCACTGGTCCAGGGTCCAGGGTTAGGGTTTTAGGCTCAGGGCCAGGGCCCAGGTTTAGGGTTGTTTTAGGGTCGGGGCCAGGGCCCAGGGTTAGGGTTGTTTTAGGGTCATGGCCAGTTCCCAGGATTAGGGTTGTTTTAGGTTCAGGGCCAGGGCCCAGATTTATGGTTGTTTTTGGGTCAGGGCCAGGGCCCAGGGTTAGGTTTGTTTTAGGGTCAGGGCCAGGGCCCACGTTAGGCTTGTTTTAGGGTCACGGCCAGATCCCAGGGTTAGGGTTGTTTTAGGGTCAGGGCCCAGGGTTAGGTTTGTTTTAGGGTGAGTGCCCATGGTTGGGTTTGTTTTAGGGTCAGGGCCAGGGCCCAGGGTTAGGTTTGTTTTAGTGTTAGGGCCAGTGCCCAGGGTTAGGGTTGTTTTAGGGTAAGTGCCAGGGCCCAGGGTTACGGTTGTTTTAGGGTCAGGGCCAGGGCCCAGGGTTAGGGTTTTAGGCTCAGGGCCAGGGCCCAGGGTTAGGGTTTTAGGCTCAGGGTCAGGGCCCATGGTTAGGGTTGTTTCAGGGTCAGGGCTCAGGGTTAGGGTTTTTTCAGGGTCAGGGCCCAGGGTTAGGGTTGTTTCAGGGTCAGGGCCCTGGGTTAGGGTTGTTTCAGGGTCAGGGCCCAGGGTTAGGGTTGTTTTAGGGTCAGGGCCCGGGGTTAGGGTTGTTTTAGGGTCAGGGCCAGGGCCCAGGGTTAGCTTTGTTTTAGGGTCAGGGCCACGGCCTAGGGTTAGGGTTGTTTTAGGGTCAGGGCCAGGGCCCAAAGTTAGGGTTGTTTTAGGGTCAGGGCCCAGGGTTAGGTTTTTAGGCACTGGTCCAGGGTCCAGGGTTAGGGTTTTAGGCTCAGGGCCAGGGCCCAGGTTTAGGGTTGTTTTAGGGTCGGGGCCAGGGCCCAGGGTTAGGGTTGTTTTAGGGTCATGGCCAGGTCCCAGGATTAGGGTTGTTTTAGGGTCAGGGCCAGGGCCCAGGTTTAGGGTTCTTTTAGGGTCAGGGCCCAGGGTTAGGGTTGTTTTTGGGTCAGGGCCCAGGGTTAGGGTTGTTTTAGTTTCAGGGCGCAGGGTTAGGGTTGTTTTAGGGTCAGGGCCCAGGGTTATGGTTGTTTTAGGGTTAGGGCCCAGGGTTAGGGTTTTAGGCTCAGGGCCAGGGCCCAGGGTTAGGGTTTTAGGCTCAGGGCCAGGGCCCAGGGTTAGGGTTTTAGAGTCAGGGCCAGGGCCCAGGGTTAGGGTTTTAGGCTCAGGGCCAGGGCCCAGGGTTAGGGTTTTAGGCTCAGGGCCAGGGCCCAGGGTTAGGGTTTTAGGCTCAGGGCCAGGTCCCACCGTTAGGGTTTTAGGCTCAGGGCCAGGGCCCAGGGTTAGGGTTTTAGGCTCAGGGCCAGGGCCCAGGGTTAGGGTTTTAGGGTCAGGGCCAGGGCCCAGGGTTAAGGTTTTAGGCTCAGGGTCAGGGCCCAGGGTTAGGGTTTTAGGATCAGTGTCAGGGCCCAGGGTTAGGGTTTTAGGGTCAGGGCAACGGCGCTGGGTTAGGCTTGTTTTAGGGTCAGGGCCAGGTTCCAGGGTTAGGGTTGTTTTAGGGTCAGGGCCAGGGCCCAGGGTTAGCGTTGTTATAGGGTCAGGACCTGGGCCCAGGTTTAGGCTTGTTTTAGTGCCAGGGCCCAGGGTTCGGGTTGTTTTAGGGTCAGGGCCAGGGCCCAGGGTCAGGGTTGTTTTAGGTTAGGGCCAGGGCCCAGCATTAGGGTTGTTTTAGGTCATGGCCAGGGCCCAGGTTTGGGGTTGTTTTAGGGTCAGGGTCAGGGCCCAGGGTTAGGGTTGTTTTAGGGTCAGGGCCAAGGCCCAGCGTTAGGGTTGTTTTAGGTTCAGGGCCAGGTTCGAGGGTTAGGCTTGTTTTAGGCTCAGGGCCAGGGCCTAGGGTTAGGGTTGTTTTAGGGTCAGGGCCCAGGGTTAGTGTTGTTTTAGGGTCAGGGCCCAGGGTTAGGGTTGTTTTAGGGTAAGGGCCCAGTGTTAGGGTTGTTTTAGGGTCAGGGCCCAGGGTTGGGGTTGTTTTAGGGTCAAGGCCCAGGGTAGGGTTGTTTTAGGGTCAGGACCCACGGTTAGGGTTTTAGGATCAGGGCCAGGGCCCCGGGTTAGGGTTTTAGGGTAAGGGCCAGGGCCCAGGGTTAGGGTTTTAGGCTCAGGGCCAGGGCCCAGGGTTAGGGTTTTAGGCTCAGGGTCAGGGCCCATGGTTAGGGTTGTTTCAGGGTCAGGGCCCAGGGTTAGGGTTTTTTCAGGGTCAGGGCCCAGGGTTAGGGTTGTTTCAGGGTCAGGGCCCTGGGTTAGGGTTGTTTCAGGGTCAGGGCCCAGGGTTAGGGTTGTTTTAGGGTCAGGACCCGGGGTTAGGGTTGTTTTAGGGTCAGGGCCAGGGCCCAGGGTTAGCTTTGTTTTAGGGTCAGGGCCACGGCCTAGGGTTAGGGTTGTTTTAGGGTCAGGGCCAGGGCCCAAAGTTAGGGTTGTTTTAGGGTCAGGGCCCAGGGTTAGGTTTTTAGGCACTGGTCCAGGGTCCAGGGTTAGGGTTTTAGGCTCAGGGCCAGGGCCCAGGTTTAGAGTTGTTTTAGGGTCGGGGCCAGGGCCCAGGGTTAGGGTTGTTTTAGGGTCATGGCCAGTTCCCAGGATTAGGGTTGTTTTAGGGTCAGGGCCAGGGCCCAGAGTTATGGTTGTTTTTGGGTCAGGGCCAGGGCCCAGGGTTAGGTTTGTTTTAGGGTCAGGGCCAGGGCCCACGTTAGGCTTGTTTTAGGGTCACGGCCAGATCCCAGGGTTAGGGTTGTTTTAGGGTCAGGGCCCAGGGTTAGGTTTGTTTTAGGGTGAGTGCCCATGGTTGGGTTTGTTTTAGGGTCAGGGCCAGGGCCCAGGGTTAGGTTTGTTTTAGTGTTAGGGCCAGTGCCCAGGGTTAGGGTTGTTTTAGGGTAAGTGCCAGGGCCCAGGGTTACGGTTGTTTTAGGGTCAGGGCCAGGGCCCAGGGTTAGGGTTGTTTTAGGGTCAGGGCCAGGGCCCAGGTTTAGGGTTGTTTTAGGGTCAGGGCCAGGGCCCAGGGTTAGGGTTGTTTTAGGTTCAGGACCAGGGCCCAGGGATAGGGTTGTTTTAGGGTCAGGGCCAGGGCCCAGGTTTAGGGAGGTTTTAGGGTCAGGGCCAGGGCCCAGGGTTAGGCTTGTTTTAGGGTCAGGGCCAGGGCCCAGGGTTAGGCTTGTTTTAGGTTAGGGCCAGGTCCGAAGGTTAGGGTTGTTTTAGGGTCAGGTCCTGGGCCCAGGTTTAGGGTTGTTTTTGTGCCAGTGCCCAGGGTTAGGGTTGTTTTAGGGTCAGGGCCAGGGCCCAGGTTTAGGGTTGTTTTAGGTCATGCCCAGGGCCCAGGGATAGGGTTGTTTTAGGGTTAGGGCCAGGGCCCAGGGTTAGGCTTGTTTTAGGGTCAGGTCCTGGGCCCACGGTTAGGCTTGTTTTAGGGTCAGGGCCAGGGCCCAGGATTAGGCTTATTTTAGGGTCAAGGACAGGGCCCAGGGTTAGGGTTGTTTTAGGGTCAGGGCCAGGGCCCAGGGTTAGGCTTGTTTTAGGGTGAGGGCCAGGGCCCAGGGTTAGGGTTGTTTTAGGGTCAGGGCCAGGGCCCAGGGTTAGGGTTGTTTTAGGGTCAGGACCTGGGCCCAGGGTTAGGCTTGTTTTAGTGTCAGGGCCCAAGGTTAGGGTTGTTTTAGGGTCAGGGCCAGGGCCCAGGGTCAGGGTTGTTTTAGGTCAGGGCCAGGGCCCAGCATTAGGTTTGTTTTAGGTCATGGCCAGGGCCCAGGTTTGGGGTTGTTTTAGGGTCAGGGTCAGGGCCCAGGGTTAGGGTTGTTTTAGGGTCAGGGCCCAGGGTTGGGGTTGTTTTAGGGTCAAGGCCCAGGGTAGGGTTGTTTTAGGGTCAGGACCCACGGTTAGGGTTTTAGGATCAGGGCCAGGGCCCAGGGTTAGGGTTTTAGGGTAAGGGCCAGGGCCCAGGGTTAGGGTTTTAGGCTCAGGGCCAGGGCCCAGGGTTAGGGTTTTAGGCTCAGGGCCAGGGCCCAGGGTTAGGGTTTTAGGCTCAGGGTCAGGGCCCATGGTTAGGGTTGTTTCAGGGTCAGGGCCCAGGGTTAGGGTTTTTTCAGGGTCAGGGCCCAGGGTTAGGGTTGTTTCAGGGTCAGGGCCCTGGGTTAGGGTTGTTTCAGGGTCAGGGCCCAGGGTTAGGGTTGTTTTAGGGTCAGGGCCCGGGGTTAGGGTTGTTTTAGGGTCAGGGCCAGGGCCCAGGGTTAGCTTTGTTTTAGGGTCAGGGCCACGGCCTAGGGTTAGGGTTGTTTTAGGGTCAGGGCCAGGGCCCAAAGTTAGGGTTGTTTTAGGGTCAGGGCCCAGGGTTAGGTTTTTAGGCACTGGTCCAGGGTCCAGGGTTAGGGTTTTAGGCTCAGGGCCAGGGCCCAGGTTTAGGGTTGTTTTAGGGTCGGGGCCAGGGCCCAGGGTTAGGGTTGTTTTAGGGTCATGGCCAGTTCCCAGGATTAGGGTTGTTTTAGGGTCAGGGCCAGGGCCCAGAGTTATGGTTGTTTTTGGGTCAGGGCCAGGGCCCAGGGTTAGGTTTGTTTTAGGGTCAGGGCCAGGGCCCACGTTAGGCTTGTTTTAGGGTCACGGCCAGATCCCAGGGTTAGGGTTGTTTTAGGGTCAGGGCCCAGGGTTAGGTTTGTTTTAGGGTGAGTGCCCATGGTTGGGTTTGTTTTAGGGTCAGGGCCAGGGCCCAGGGTTAGGTTTGTTTTAGTGTTAGGGCCAGTGCCCAGGGTTAGGGTTGTTTTAGGGTAAGTGCCAGGGCCCAGGGTTACGGTTGTTTTTAGGGTCAGGGCCAGGGCCCAGGGTTAGGGTTGTTTTAGGGTCAGTGCCCAGGGTTGGGGTTGTTTTAGGGTCAAGGCCCAGGGTAGGGTTGTTTTAGGGTCAGGACCCACGGTTAGGGTTTTAGGATCAGGGCCAGGGCCCAGGGTTAGGGTTTTAGGGTAAGGGCCAGGGCCCAGGGTTAGGGTTTTAGGCTCAGGGCCAGGGCCCAGGGTTAGGGTTTTAGGCTCAGGGTCAGGGCCCATGGTTAGGGTTGTTTCAGGGTCAGGGCCCAGGGTTAGGGTTTTTTCAGGGTCAGGGCCCAGGGTTAGGGTTGTTTCAGGGTCAGGGCCCTGGGTTAGGGTTGTTTCAGGGTCAGGGCCCAGGGTTAGGGTTGTTTTAGGGTCAGGGCCCGGGGTTAGGGTTGTTTTAGGGTCAGGGCCAGGGCCCAGGGTTAGCTTTGTTTTAGGGTCAGGGCCACGGCCTAGGGTTAGGGTTGTTTTAGGGTCAGGGCCAGGGCCCAAAGTTAGGGTTGTTTTAGGGTCAGGGCCCAGGGTTAGGTTTTTAGGCACTGGTCCAGGGTCCAGGGTTAGGGTTTTAGGCTCAGGGCCAGGGCCCAGGTTTAGGGTTGTTTTAGGGTCGGGGCCAGGGCCCAGGGTTAGGGTTGTTTTAGGGTCATGGCCAGGTCCCAGGATTAGGGTTGTTTTAGGGTCAGGGCCAGGGCCCAGGTTTAGGGTTCTTTTAGGGTCAGGGCCCAGGGTTAGGGTTGTTTTTGGGTCAGGGCCCAGGGTTAGGGTTGTTTTAGTTTCAGGGCACAGGGTTAGGGTTGTTTTAGGGTCAGGGCCCAGGGTTATGGTTGTTTTAGGGTTAGGGCCCAGGGTTAGGGTTTTAGGCTCAGGGCCAGGGCCCCGGGTTAGGGTTTTAGGCTCAGGGCCAGGGCCCAGGGTTAGGGTTTTAGAGTCAGGGCCAGGGCCCAGGGTTAGGGTTTTAGGCTCAGGGCCAGGGCCCAGGGTTAGGGTTTTAGGCTCAGGGCCGGGGCCCAGGGTTAGGGTTTTAGGCTCAGGGCCAGGACCCACGGTTAGGGTTTTAGGGTCAGGGCCAGGGCCCAGGGTTAGGGTTTTAGGCTCAGGGCCAGGGCCCAGGGTTAGGGTTTTAGGCTCAGGACCAGGGCCCAGGGTTAGGGTTTTAGGGTCCGGGCCAGGGCCCAGGGTTAAGGTTTTAGGCTCAGGGTCAGGGCCCAGGGTTAGGGTTTTAGGATCAGTGTCAGGGCCCAGGGTTAGGGTTTTAGGGTCAGGGCAACGGCGCTGGGTTAGGCTTGTTTTAGGGTCAGGGCCAGGTTCCAGGGTTAGGGTTGTTTTAGGGTCAGGGCCAGGGCCCAGGGTTAGCGTTGTTATAGGGTCAGGACCTGGGCCCAGGTTTAGGCTTGTTTTAGTGCCAGGGCCCAGGGTTCGGGTTGTTTTAGGGTCAGGGCCAGGGCCCAGGGTCAGGGTTGTTTTAGGTCAGGGCCAGGGCCCAGCATTAGGGTTGTTTTAGGTCATGGCCAGGGCCCAGGTTTGGGGTTGTTTTAGGGTCAGGGTCAGGGCCCAGGGTTAGGGTTGTTTTAGGGTCAGGGCCAAGGCCCAGCGTTAGGGTTGTTTTAGGTTCAGGGCCAGGTTCGAGGGTTAGGCTTGTTTTAGGCTCAGGGCCAGGGCCTAGGGTTAGGGTTGTTTTAGGGTCAGGGCCCAGGGTTAGTGTTGTTTTAGGGTCAGGGCCCAGGGTTAGGGTTGTTTTAGGGTAAGGGCCCAGTGTTAGGGTTGTTTTAGGGTCAGGGCCCAGGGTTGGGGTTGTTTTAGGGTCAAGGCCCAGGGTAGGGTTGTTTTAGGGTCAGGACCCACGGTTAGGGTTTTAGGATCAGGGCCAGGGCCCCGGGTTAGGGTTTTAGGGTAAGGGCCAGGGCCCAGGGTTAGGGTTTTAGGCTCAGGGCCAGGGCCCAGGGTTAGGGTTTTAGGCTCAGGGTCAGGGCCCATGGTTAGGGTTGTTTCAGGGTCAGGGCCCAGGGTTAGGGTTTTTTCAGGGTCAGGGCCCAGGGTTAGGGTTGTTTCAGGGTCAGGGCCCTGGGTTAGGGTTGTTTCAGGGTCAGGGCCCAGGGTTAGGGTTGTTTTAGGGTCAGGGCCCGGGGTTAGGGTTGTTTTAGGGTCAGGGCCAGGGCCCAGGGTTAGCTTTGTTTTAGGGTCAGGGCCACGGCCTAGGGTTAGGGTTGTTTTAGGGTCAGGGCCAGGGCCCAAAGTTAGGGTTGTTTTAGGGTCAGGGCCCAGGGTTAGGTTTTTAGGCACTGGTCCAGGGTCCAGGGTTAGGGTTTTAGGCTCAGGGCCAGGGCCCAGGTTTAGGGTTGTTTTAGGGTCGGGGCCAGGGCCCAGGGTTAAGGTTGTTTTAGGGTCATGGCCAGTTCCCAGGATTAGGGTTGTTTTAGGTTCAGGGCCAGGGCCCAGATTTATGGTTGTTTTTGGGTCAGGGCCAGGGCCCAGGGTTAGGTTTGTTTTAGGGTCAGGGCCAGGGCCCACGTTAGGCTTGTTTTAGGGTCACGGCCAGATCCCAGGGTTAGGGTTGTTTTAGGGTCAGGGCCCAGGGTTAGGTTTGTTTTAGGGTGAGTGCCCATGGTTGGGTTTGTTTTAGGGTCAGGGCCAGGGCCCAGGGTTAGGTTTGTTTTAGTGTTAGGGCCAGTGCCCAGGGTTAGGGTTGTTTTAGGGTAAGTGCCAGGGCCCAGGGTTACGGTTGTTTTAGGGTCAGGGCCAGGGCCCAGGGTTAGGGTTTTAGGCTCAGGGCCAGGGCCCAGGGTTAGGGTTTTAGGCTCAGGGTCAGGGCCCATGGTTAGGGTTGTTTCAGGGTCAGGGCTCAGGGTTAGGGTTTTTTCAGGGTCAGGGCCCAGGGTTAGGGTTGTTTCAGGGTCAGGGCCCTGGGTTAGGGTTGTTTCAGGGTCAGGGCCCAGGGTTAGGGTTGTTTTAGGGTCAGGGCCCGGGGTTAGGGTTGTTTTAGGGTCAGGGCCAGGGCCCAGGGTTAGCTTTGTTTTAGGGTCAGGGCCACGGCCTAGGGTTAGGGTTGTTTTAGGGTCAGGGCCAGGGCCCAAAGTTAGGGTTGTTTTAGGGTCAGGGCCCAGGGTTAGGTTTTTAGGCACTGGTCCAGGGTCCAGGGTTAGGGTTTTAGGCTCAGGGCCAGGGCCCAGGTTTAGGGTTGTTTTAGGGTCGGGGCCAGGGCCCAGGGTTAGGGTTGTTTTAGGGTCATGGCCAGGTCCCAGGATTAGGGTTGTTTTAGGGTCAGGGCCAGGGCCCAGGTTTAGGGTTCTTTTAGGGTCAGGGCCCAGGGTTAGGGTTGTTTTTGGGTCAGGGCCCAGGGTTAGGGTTGTTTTAGTTTCAGGGCGCAGGGTTAGGGTTGTTTTAGGGTCAGGGCCCAGGGTTATGGTTGTTTTAGGGTTAGGGCCCAGGGTTAGGGTTTTAGGCTCAGGGCCAGGGCCCAGGGTTAGGGTTTTAGGCTCAGGGCCAGGGCCCAGGGTTAGGGTTTTAGAGTCAGGGCCAGGGCCCAGGGTTAGGGTTTTAGGCTCAGGGCCAGGGCCCAGGGTTAGGGTTTTAGGCTCAGGGCCAGGGCCCAGGGTTAGGGTTTTAGGCTCAGGGCCAGGTCCCACCGTTAGGGTTTTAGGGTCAGGGCCAGGGCCCAGGGTTAGGGTTTTAGGCTCAGGGCCAGGGCCCAGGGTTAGGGTTTTAGGGTCAGGGCCAGGGCCCAGGGTTAAGGTTTTAGGCTCAGGGTCAGGGCCCAGGGTTAGGGTTTTAGGATCAGTGTCAGGGCCCAGGGTTAGGGTTTTAGGGTCAGGGCAACGGCGCTGGGTTAGGCTTGTTTTAGGGTCAGGGCCAGGTTCCAGGGTTAGGGTTGTTTTAGGGTCAGGGCCAGGGCCCAGGGTTAGCGTTGTTATAGGGTCAGGACCTGGGCCCAGGTTTAGGCTTGTTTTAGTGCCAGGGCCCAGGGTTCGGGTTGTTTTAGGGTCAGGGCCAGGGCCCAGGGTCAGGGTTGTTTTAGGTTAGGGCCAGGGCCCAGCATTAGGGTTGTTTTAGGTCATGGCCAGGGCCCAGGTTTGGGGTTGTTTTAGGGTCAGGGTCAGGGCCCAGGGTTAGGGTTGTTTTAGGGTCAGGGCCAAGGCCCAGCGTTAGGGTTGTTTTAGGTTCAGGGCCAGGTTCGAGGGTTAGGCTTGTTTTAGGCTCAGGGCCAGGGCCTAGGGTTAGGGTTGTTTTAGGGTCAGGGCCCAGGGTTAGTGTTGTTTTAGGGTCAGGGCCCAGGGTTAGGGTTGTTTTAGGGTAAGGGCCCAGTGTTAGGGTTGTTTTAGGGTCAGGGCCCAGGGTTGGGGTTGTTTTAGGGTCAAGGCCCAGGGTAGGGTTGTTTTAGGGTCAGGACCCACGGTTAGGGTTTTAGGATCAGGGCCAGGGCCCCGGGTTAGGGTTTTAGGGTAAGGGCCAGGGCCCAGGGTTAGGGTTTTAGGCTCAGGGCCAGGGCCCAGGGTTAGGGTTTTAGGCTCAGGGTCAGGGCCCATGGTTAGGGTTGTTTCAGGGTCAGGGCCCAGGGTTAGGGTTTTTTCAGGGTCAGGGCCCAGGGTTAGGGTTGTTTCAGGGTCAGGGCCCTGGGTTAGGGTTGTTTCAGGGTCAGGGCCCAGGGTTAGGGTTGTTTTAGGGTCAGGGCCCGGGGTTAGGGTTGTTTTAGGGTCAGGGCCAGGGCCCAGGGTTAGCTTTGTTTTAGGGTCAGGGCCACGGCCTAGGGTTAGGGTTGTTTTAGGGTCAGGGCCAGGGCCCAAAGTTAGGGTTGTTTTAGGGTCAGGGCCCAGGGTTAGGTTTTTAGGCACTGGTCCAGGGTCCAGGGTTAGGGTTTTAGGCTCAGGGCCAGGGCCCAGGTTTAGAGTTGTTTTAGGGTCGGGGCCAGGGCCCAGGGTTAGGGTTGTTTTAGGGTCATGGCCAGTTCCCAGGATTAGGGTTGTTTTAGGGTCAGGGCCAGGGCCCAGAGTTATGGTTGTTTTTGGGTCAGGGCCAGGGCCCAGGGTTAGGTTTGTTTTAGGGTCAGGGCCAGGGCCCACGTTAGGCTTGTTTTAGGGTCACGGCCAGATCCCAGGGTTAGGGTTGTTTTAGGGTCAGGGCCCAGGGTTAGGTTTGTTTTAGGGTGAGTGCCCATGGTTGGGTTTGTTTTAGGGTCAGGGCCAGGGCCCAGGGTTAGGTTTGTTTTAGTGTTAGGGCCAGTGCCCAGGGTTAGGGTTGTTTTAGGGTAAGTGCCAGGGCCCAGGGTTACGGTTGTTTTAGGGTCAGGGCCAGGGCCCAGGGTTAGGGTTGTTTTAGGGTCAGGGCCAGGGCCCAGGTTTAGGGTTGTTTTAGGGTCAGGGCCAGGGCCCAGGGTTAGGGTTGTTTTAGGTTCAGGACCAGGGCCCAGGGATAGGGTTGTTTTAGGGTCAGGGCCAGGGCCCAGGTTTAGGGAGGTTTTAGGGTCAGGGCCAGGGCCCAGGGTTAGGCTTGTTTTAGGGTCAGGGCCAGGGCCCAGGGTTAGGGTTGTTTTAGGTTAGGGCCAGGTCCGAAGGTTAGGGTTGTTTTAGGGTCAGGTCCTGGGCCCAGGTTTAGGGTTGTTTTTGTGCCAGTGCCCAGGGTTAGGGTTGTTTTAGGGTCAGGGCCAGGGCCCAGGTTTAGGGTTGTTTTAGGTCATGCCCAGGGCCCAGGGATAGGGTTGTTTTAGGGTTAGGGCCAGGGCCCAGGGTTAGGCTTGTTTTAGGGTCAGGTCCTGGGCCCACGGTTAGGCTTGTTTTAGGGTCAGGGCCAGGGCCCAGGATTAGGCTTATTTTAGGGTCAAGGACAGGGCCCAGGGTTAGGGTTGTTTTAGGGTCAGGGCCAGGGCCCAGGGTTAGGCTTGTTTTAGGGTGAGGGCCAGGGCCCAGGGTTAGGGTTGTTTTAGGGTCAGGGCCAGGGCCCAGGGTTAGGGTTGTTTTAGGGTCAGGACCTGGGCCCAGGGTTAGGCTTGTTTTAGTGTCAGGGCCCAAGGTTAGGGTTGTTTTAGGGTCAGGGCCAGGGCCCAGGGTCAGGGTTGTTTTAGGTCAGGGCCAGGGCCCAGCATTAGGTTTGTTTTAGGTCATGGCCAGGGCCCAGGTTTGGGGTTGTTTTAGGGTCAGGGTCAGGGCCCAGGGTTAGGGTTGTTTTAGGGTCAGGGCCCAGGGTTGGGGTTGTTTTAGGGTCAAGGCCCAGGGTAGGGTTGTTTTAGGGTCAGGACCCACGGTTAGGGTTTTAGGATCAGGGCCAGGGCCCAGGGTTAGGGTTTTAGGGTAAGGGCCAGGGCCCAGGGTTAGGGTTTTAGGCTCAGGGCCAGGGCCCAGGGTTAGGGTTTTAGGCTCAGGGCCAGGGCCCAGGGTTAGGGTTTTAGGCTCAGGGTCAGGGCCCATGGTTAGGGTTGTTTCAGGGTCAGGGCCCAGGGTTAGGGTTTTTTCAGGGTCAGGGCCCAGGGTTAGGGTTGTTTCAGGGTCAGGGCCCTGGGTTAGGGTTGTTTCAGGGTCAGGGCCCAGGGTTAGGGTTGTTTTAGGGTCAGGGCCCGGGGTTAGGGTTGTTTTAGGGTCAGGGCCAGGGCCCAGGGTTAGCTTTGTTTTAGGGTCAGGGCCACGGCCTAGGGTTAGGGTTGTTTTAGGGTCAGGGCCAGGGCCCAAAGTTAGGGTTGTTTTAGGGTCAGGGCCCAGGGTTAGGTTTTTAGGCACTGGTCCAGGGTCCAGGGTTAGGGTTTTAGGCTCAGGGCCAGGGCCCAGGTTTAGGGTTGTTTTAGGGTCGGGGCCAGGGCCCAGGGTTAGGGTTGTTTTAGGGTCATGGCCAGTTCCCAGGATTAGGGTTGTTTTAGGGTCAGGGCCAGGGCCCAGAGTTATGGTTGTTTTTGGGTCAGGGCCAGGGCCCAGGGTTAGGTTTGTTTTAGGGTCAGGGCCAGGGCCCACGTTAGGCTTGTTTTAGGGTCACGGCCAGATCCCAGGGTTAGGGTTGTTTTAGGGTCAGGGCCCAGGGTTAGGTTTGTTTTAGGGTGAGTGCCCATGGTTGGGTTTGTTTTAGGGTCAGGGCCAGGGCCCAGGGTTAGGTTTGTTTTAGTGTTAGGGCCAGTGCCCAGGGTTAGGGTTGTTTTAGGGTAAGTGCCAGGGCCCAGGGTTACGGTTGTTTTTAGGGTCAGGGCCAGGGCCCAGGGTTAGGGTTGTTTTAGGGTCAGTGCCCAGGGTTGGGGTTGTTTTAGGGTCAAGGCCCAGGGTAGGGTTGTTTTAGGGTCAGGACCCACGGTTAGGGTTTTAGGCTCAGGGCCAGGGCCCAGGGTTAGGGTTTTAGGGTAAGGGCCAGGGCCCAGGGTTAGGGTTTTAGGCTCAGGGCCAGGTCCCAGGGTTAGGGTTTTAGGCTCAGGGTCAGGGCCCATGGTTAGGGTTGTTTCAGGGTCAGGGCCCAGGGTTAGGGTTTTTTCAGGGTCAGGGCCCAGGGTTAGGGTTGTTTCAGGGTCAGGGCCCTGGGTTAGGGTTGTTTCAGGGTCAGGGCCCAGGGTTAGGGTTGTTTTAGGGTCAGGGCCCGGGGTTAGGGTTGTTTTAGGGTCAGGGCCAGGGCCCAGGGTTAGCTTTGTTTTAGGGTCAGGGCCACGGCCTAGGGTTAGGGTTGTTTTAGGGTCAGGGCCAGGGCCCAAAGTTAGGGTTGTTTTAGGGTCAGGGCCCAGGGTTAGGTTTTTAGGCACTGGTCCAGGGTCCAGGGTTAGGGTTTTAGGCTCAGGGCCAGGGCCCAGGTTTAGGGTTGTTTTAGGGTCGGGGCCAGGGCCCAGGGTTAGGGTTGTTTTAGGGTCATGGCCAGGTCCCAGGATTAGGGTTGTTTTAGGGTCAGGGCCAGGGCCCAGGTTTAGGGTTCTTTTAGGGTCAGGGCCCAGGGTTAGGGTTGTTTTTGGGTCAGGGCCCAGGGTTAGGGTTGTTTTAGTTTCAGGGCGCAGGGTTAGGGTTGTTTTAGGGTCAGGGCCCAGGGTTATGGTTGTTTTAGGGTTAGGGCCCAGGGTTAGGGTTTTAGGCTCAGGGCCAGGGCCCAGGGTTAGGGTTTTAGGCTCAGGGCCAGGGCCCAGGGTTAGGGTTTTAGAGTCAGGGCCAGGGCCCAGGGTTAGGGTTTTAGGCTCAGGGCCAGGGCCCAGGGTTAGGATTTTAGGCTCAGGGCCAGGTCCCACCGTTAGGGTTTTAGGGTCAGGGCCAGGGCCCAGGGTTAGGGTTTTAGGCTCAGGGCCAGGGCCCAGGGTTAGGGTTTAGGCTCAGGACCAGGGCCCAGGGTTAGGGTTTTAGGGTCAGGGCCAGGGCCCAGGGTTAAGGTTTTAGGCTCAGGGTCAGGGCCCAGGGTTAGGGTTTTAGGATCAGTGTCAGGGCCCAGGGTTAGGGTTTTAGGGTCATGGCAACGGCGCTGGGTTAGGCTTGTTTTAGGGTCAGGGCCAGGTTCCAGGGTTAGGGTTGTTTTAGGGTCAGGGCCAGGGCCCAGGGTTAGCATTGTTATAGGGTCAGGACCTGGGCCCAGGTTTAGGCTTGTTTTAGTGCCAGGGCCCAGGGTTCGGGTTGTTTTAGGGTCAGGGCCAGGGCCCAGGGTCAGGGTTGTTTTAGGTCAGGGCCAGGGCCCAGCATTAGGGTTGTTTTAGGTCATGGCCAGGGCCCAGTTTTGGGGTTGTTTTAGGGTCAGGGTCAGGGCCCAGGGTTAGGGTTGTTTTAGGGTCAGGGCCAAGGCCCAGCGTTAGGGTTGTTTTAGGTTCAGGGCCAGGTTCGAGGGTTAGGCTTGTTTTAGGCTCAGGGCCAGGGCCTAGGGTTAGGGTTGTTTTAGGGTCAGGGCCCAGGGTTAGTGTTGTTTTAGGGTCAGGGCCCAGGGTTAGGGTTGTTTTAGGGTAAGGGCCCAGTGTTAGGGTTGTTTTAGGGTCAGGGCCCAGGGTTGGGGTTGTTTTAGGGTCAAGGCCCAGGGTAGGGTTGTTTTAGGGTCAGGACCCACGGTTAGGGTTTTAGGATCAGGGCCAGGGCCCAGGGTTAGGGTTTTAGGGTAAGGGCCAGGGCCCAGGGTTAGGGTTTTAGGCTCAGGGCCAGGGCCCAGGGTTAGGGTTTTAGGCTCAGGGCCAGGGCCCAGGGTTAGGGTTTTAGGCTCAGGGTCAGGGCCCATGGTTAGGGTTGTTTCAGGGTCAGGGCCCAGGGTTAGGGTTTTTTCAGGGTCAGGGCCCAGGGTTAGGGTTGTTTCAGGGTCAGGGCCCTGGGTTAGGGTTGTTTCAGGGTCAGGGCCCAGGGTTAGGGTTGTTTTAGGGTCAGGGCCCGGGGTTAGGGTTGTTTTAGGGTCAGGGCCAGGGCCCAGGGTTAGCTTTGTTTTAGGGTCAGGGCCACGGCCTAGGGTTAGGGTTGTTTTAGGGTCAGGGCCAGGGCCCAAAGTTAGGGTTGTTTTAGGGTCAGGGCCCAGGGTTAGGTTTTTAGGCACTGGTCCAGTGTCCAGGGTTAGGGTTTTAGGCTCAGGGCCAGGGCCCAGGTTTAGGGTTGTTTTAGGGTCGGGGCCAGGGCCCAGGGTTAGGGTTGTTTTAGGGTCATGGCCAGTTCCCAGGATTAGGGTTGTTTTAGGGTCAGGGCCAGGGCCCAGAGTTATGGTTGTTTTTGGGTCAGGGCCAGGGCCCAGGGTTAGGTTTGTTTTAGGGTCAGGGCCAGGGCCCACGTTAGGCTTGTTTTAGGGTCACGGCCAGATCCCAGGGTTAGGGTTGTTTTAGGGTCAGGGCCCAGGGTTAGGTTTGTTTTAGGGTGAGTGCCCATGGTTGGGTTTGTTTTAGGGTCAGGGCCAGGGCCCAGGGTTAGGTTTGTTTTAGTGTTAGGGCCAGTGCCCAGGGTTAGGGTTGTTTTAGGGTAAGTGCCAGGGCCCAGGGTTACGGTTGTTTTAGGGTCAGGGCCAGGGCCCAGGGTTAGGGTTGTTTTAGGGTCAGTGCCCAGGGTTGGGGTTGTTTTAGGGTCAAGGCCCAGGGTAGGGTTGTTTTAGGGTCAGGACCCACGGTTAGGGTTTTAGGATCAGGGCCAGGGCCCAGGGTTAGGGTTTTAGGGTAAGGGCCAGGGCCCAGGGTTACGGTTTTAGGCTCAGGGCCAGGGCCCAGGGTTAGGGTTTTAGGCTCAGGGTCAGGGCCCATGGTTAGGGTTGTTTCAGGGTCAGGGCCCAGGGTTAGGGTTTTTTCAGGGTCAGGGCCCAGGGTTAGGGTTGTTTCAGGGTCAGGGCCCTGGGTTAGGGTTGTTTCAGGGTCAGGGCCCAGGGTTAGGGTTGTTTTAGGGTCAGGGCCCGGGGTTAGGGTTGTTTTAGGGTCAGGGCCAGGGCCCAGGGTTAGCTTTGTTTTAGGGTCAGGGCCACGGCCTAGGGTTAGGGTTGTTTTAGGGTCAGGGCCAGGGCCCAAAGTTAGGGTTGTTTTAGGGTCAGGACCCAGGGTTAGGTTTTTAGGCACTGGTCCAGGGTCCAGGGTTAGGGTTTTAGGCTCAGGGCCAGGGCCCAGGTTTAGGGTTGTTTTAGGGTCGGGGCCAGGGCCCAGGGTTAGGGTTGTTTTAGGGTCATGGCCAGGTCCCAGGATTAGGGTTGTTTTAGGGTCAGGGCCAGGGCCCAGGTTTAGGGTTCTTTTAGGGTCAGGGCCCAGGGTTAGGGTTGTTTTTGGGTCAGGGCCCAGGGTTAGGGTTGTTTTAGTTTCAGGGCGCAGGGTTAGGGTTGTTTTAGGGTCAGGGCCCAGGGTTAGGGTTTTAGGCTCAGGGCCAGGGCCCAGGGTTAGGGTTTTAGGCTCAGGGCCAGGGCCCAGGGTTAGGGTTTTAGGCTCAGGGTCAGGGCCCATGGTTAGGGTTGTTTCAGGGTCAGGGCCCAGGGTTAGGGTTTTTTCAGGGTCAGGGCCCAGGGTTAGGGTTGTTTCAGGGTCAGGGCCCTGGGTTAGGGTTGTTTCAGGGTCAGGGCCAGGGCCCAGGGTTAGGGTTGTTTTAGGTTCAGGACCAGGGCCCAGGGATAGGGTTGTTTTAGGGTCAGGGCCAGGGCCCAGGTTTAGGGAGGTTTTAGGGTCAGGGCCAGGGCCCAGGGTTAGGCTTGTTTTAGGGTCAGGGCCAGGGCCCAGGGTTAGGGTTGTTTTAGGTTAGGGCCAGGTCCGAAGGTTAGGGTTGTTTTAGGGTCAGGTCCTGGGCCCAGGTTTAGGGTTGTTTTTGTGCCAGTGCCCAGGGTTAGGGTTGTTTTAGGGTCAGGGCCAGGGCCCAGGTTTAGGGTTGTTTTAGGTCATGCCCAGGGCCCAGGGATAGGGTTGTTTTAGGGTTAGGGCCAGGGCCCAGGGTTAGGCTTGTTTTAGGGTCAGGTCCTGGGCCCACGGTTAGGCTTGTTTTAGGGTCAGGGCCAGGGCCCAGGATTAGGCTTATTTTAGGGTCAAGGACAGGGCCCAGGGTTAGGGTTGTTTTAGGGTCAGGGCCAGGGCCCAGGGTTAGGCTTGTTTTAGGGTGAGGGCCAGGGCCCAGGGTTAGGGTTGTTTTAGGGTCAGGGCCAGGGCCCAGGGTTAGGGTTGTTTTAGGGTCAGGACCTGGGCCCAGGGTTAGGCTTGTTTTAGTGTCAGGGCCCAAGGTTAGGGTTGTTTTAGGGTCAGGGCCAGGGCCCAGGGTCAGGGTTGTTTTAGGTCAGGGCCAGGGCCCAGCATTAGGTTTGTTTTAGGTCATGGCCAGGGCCCAGGTTTGGGGTTGTTTTAGGGTCAGGGTCAGGGCCCAGGGTTAGGGTTGTTTTAGGGTCAGGGCCCAGGGTTGGGGTTGTTTTAGGGTCAAGGCCCAGGGTAGGGTTGTTTTAGGGTCAGGACCCACGGTTAGGGTTTTAGGATCAGGGCCAGGGCCCAGGGTTAGGGTTTTAGGGTAAGGGCCAGGGCCCAGGGTTAGGGTTTTAGGCTCAGGGCCAGGGCCCAGGGTTAGGGTTTTAGGCTCAGGGCCAGGGCCCAGGGTTAGGGTTTTAGGCTCAGGGTCAGGGCCCATGGTTAGGGTTGTTTCAGGGTCAGGGCCCAGGGTTAGGGTTTTTTCAGGGTCAGGGCCCAGGGTTAGGGTTGTTTCAGGGTCAGGGCCCTGGGTTAGGGTTGTTTCAGGGTCAGGGCCCAGGGTTAGGGTTGTTTTAGGGTCAGGGCCCGGGGTTAGGGTTGTTTTAGGGTCAGGGCCAGGGCCCAGGGTTAGCTTTGTTTTAGGGTCAGGGCCACGGCCTAGGGTTAGGGTTGTTTTAGGGTCAGGGCCAGGGCCCAAAGTTAGGGTTGTTTTAGGGTCAGGGCCCAGGGTTAGGTTTTTAGGCACTGGTCCAGGGTCCAGGGTTAGGGTTTTAGGCTCAGGGCCAGGGCCCAGGTTTAGGGTTGTTTTAGGGTCGGGGCCAGGGCCCAGGGTTAGGGTTGTTTTAGGGTCATGGCCAGTTCCCAGGATTAGGGTTGTTTTAGGGTCAGGGCCAGGGCCCAGAGTTATGGTTGTTTTTGGGTCAGGGCCAGGGCCCAGGGTTAGGTTTGTTTTAGGGTCAGGGCCAGGGCCCACGTTAGGCTTGTTTTAGGGTCACGGCCAGATCCCAGGGTTAGGGTTGTTTTAGGGTCAGGGCCCAGGGTTAGGTTTGTTTTAGGGTGAGTGCCCATGGTTGGGTTTGTTTTAGGGTCAGGGCCAGGGCCCAGGGTTAGGTTTGTTTTAGTGTTAGGGCCAGTGCCCAGGGTTAGGGTTGTTTTAGGGTAAGTGCCAGGGCCCAGGGTTACGGTTGTTTTTAGGGTCTGGGCCAGGGCCCAGGGTTAGGGTTGTTTTAGGGTCAGTGCCCAGGGTTGGGGTTGTTTTAGGGTCAAGGCCCAGGGTAGGGTTGTTTTAGGGTCAGGACCCACGGTTAGGGTTTTAGGATCAGGGCCAGGGCCCAGGGTTAGGGTTTTAGGGTAAGGGCCAGGGCCCAGGGTTAGGGTTTTAGGCTCAGGGCCAGGGCCCAGGGTTAGGGTTTTAGGCTCAGGGTCAGGGCCCATGGTTAGGGTTGTTTCAGGGTCAGGGCCCAGGGTTAGGGTTTTTTCAGGGTCAGGGCCCAGGGTTAGGGTTGTTTCAGGGTCAGGGCCCTGGGTTAGGGTTGTTTCAGGGTCAGGGCCCAGGGTTAGGGTTGTTTTAGGGTCAGGGCCCGGGGTTAGGGTTGTTTTAGGGTCAGGGCCAGGGCCCAGGGTTAGCTTTGTTTTAGGGTCAGGGCCACGGCCTAGGGTTAGGGTTGTTTTAGGGTCAGGGCCAGGGCCCAAAGTTAGGGTTGTTTTAGGGTCAGGGCCCAGGGTTAGGTTTTTAGGCACTGGTCCAGGGTCCAGGGTTAGGGTTTTAGGCTCAGGGCCAGGGCCCAGGTTTAGGGTTGTTTTAGGGTCGGGGCCAGGGCCCAGGGTTAGGGTTGTTTTAGGGTCATGGCCAGGTCCCAGGATTAGGGTTGTTTTAGGGTCAGGGCCAGGGCCCAGGTTTAGGGTTCTTTTAGGGTCAGGGCCCAGGGTTAGGGTTGTTTTTGGGTCAGGGCCCAGGGTTAGGGTTGTTTTAGTTTCAGGGCGCAGGGTTAGGGTTGTTTTAGGGTCAGGGCCCAGGGTTATGGTTGTTTTAGGGTTAGGGCCCAGGGTTAGGGTTTTAGGCTCAGGGCCAGGGCCCAGGGTTAGGGTTTTAGGCTCAGGGCCAGGGCCCAGGGTTAGGGTTTTAGAGTCAGGGCCAGGGCCCAGGGTTAGGGTTTTAGGCTCAGGGCCAGGGCCCAGGGTTAGGGTTTTAGGCTCAGGGCCAGGTCCCACCGTTAGGGTTTTAGGGTCAGGGCCAGGGCCCAGGGTTAGGGTTTTAGGCTCAGGGCCAGGGCCCAGGGTTAGGGTTTAGGCTCAGGACCAGGGCCCAGGGTTAGGGTTTTAGGGTCAGGGCCAGGGCCCAGGGTTAAGGTTTTAGGCTCAGGGTCAGGGCCCAGGGTTAGGGTTTTAGGATCAGTGTCAGGGCCCAGGGTTAGGGTTTTAGGGTCAGGGCAACGGCGCTGGGTTAGGCTTGTTTTAGGGTCAGGGCCAGGTTCCAGGGTTAGGGTTGTTTTAGGGTCAGGGCCAGGGCCCAGGGTTAGCGTTGTTATAGGGTCAGGACCTGGGCCCAGGTTTAGGCTTGTTTTAGTGCCAGGGCCCAGGGTTCGGGTTGTTTTAGGGTCAGGGCCAGGGCCCAGGGTCAGGGTTGTTTTAGGTCAGGGCCAGGGCCCAGCATTAGGGTTGTTTTAGGTCATGGCCAGGGCCCAGTTTTGGGGTTGTTTTAGGGTCAGGGTCAGGGCCCAGGGTTAGGGTTGTTTTAGGGTCAGGGCCAAGGCCCAGCGTTAGGGTTGTTTTAGGTTCAGGGCCAGGTTCGAGGGTTAGGCTTGTTTTAGGCTCAGGGCCAGGGCCTAGGGTTAGGGTTGTTTTAGGGTCAGGGCCCAGGGTTAGTGTTGTTTTAGGGTCAGGGCCCAGGGTTAGGGTTGTTTTAGGGTAAGGGCCCAGTGTTAGGGTTGTTTTAGGGTCAGGGCCCAGGGTTGGGGTTGTTTTAGGGTCAAGGCCCAGGGTAGGGTTGTTTTAGGGTCAGGACCCACGGTTAGGGTTTTAGGATCAGGGCCAGGGCCCAGGGTTAGGGTTTTAGGGTAAGGGCCAGGGCCCAGGGTTAGGGTTTTAGGCTCAGGGCCAGGGCCCAGGGTTAGGGTTTTAGGCTCAGGGCCAGGGCCCAGGGTTAGGGTTTTAGGCTCAGGGTCAGGGCCCATGGTTAGGGTTGTTTCAGGGTCAGGGCCCAGGGTTAGGGTTTTTTCAGGGTCAGGGCCCAGGGTTAGGGTTGTTTCAGGGTCAGGGCCCTGGGTTAGGGTTGTTTCAGGGTCAGGGCCCAGGGTTAGGGTTGTTTTAGGGTCAGGGCCCGGGGTTAGGGTTGTTTTAGGGTCAGGGCCAGGGCCCAGGGTTAGCTTTGTTTTAGGGTCAGGGCCACGGCCTAGGGTTAGGGTTGTTTTAGGGTCAGGGCCAGGGCCCAAAGTTAGGGTTGTTTTAGGGTCAGGGCCCAGGGTTAGGTTTTTAGGCACTGGTCCAGTGTCCAGGGTTAGGGTTTTAGGCTCAGGGCCAGGGCCCAGGTTTAGGGTTGTTTTAGGGTCGGGGCCAGGGCCCAGGGTTAGGGTTGTTTTAGGGTCATGGCCAGTTCCCAGGATTAGGGTTGTTTTAGGGTCAGGGCCAGGGCCCAGAGTTATGGTTGTTTTTGGGTCAGGGCCAGGGCCCAGGGTTAGGTTTGTTTTAGGGTCAGGGCCAGGGCCCACGTTAGGCTTGTTTTAGGGTCACGGCCAGATCCCAGGGTTAGGGTTGTTTTAGGGTCAGGGCCCAGGGTTAGGTTTGTTTTAGGGTGAGTGCCCATGGTTGGGTTTGTTTTAGGGTCAGGGCCAGGGCCCAGGGTTAGGTTTGTTTTAGTGTTAGGGCCAGTGCCCAGGGTTAGGGTTGTTTTAGGGTAAGTGCCAGGGCCCAGGGTTACGGTTGTTTTAGGGTCAGGGCCAGGGCCCAGGGTTAGGGTTGTTTTAGGGTCAGTGCCCAGGGTTGGGGTTGTTTTAGGGTCAAGGCCCAGGGTAGGGTTGTTTTAGGGTCAGGACCCACGGTTAGGGTTTTAGGATCAGGGCCAGGGCCCAGGGTTAGGGTTTTAGGGTAAGGGCCAGGGCCCAGGGTTACGGTTTTAGGCTCAGGGCCAGGGCCCAGGGTTAGGGTTTTAGGCTCAGGGTCAGGGCCCATGGTTAGGGTTGTTTCAGGGTCAGGGCCCAGGGTTAGGGTTTTTTCAGGGTCAGGGCCCAGGGTTAGGGTTGTTTCAGGGTCAGGGCCCTGGGTTAGGGTTGTTTCAGGGTCAGGGCCCAGGGTTAGGGTTGTTTTAGGGTCAGGGCCCGGGGTTAGGGTTGTTTTAGGGTCAGGGCCAGGGCCCAGGGTTAGCTTTGTTTTAGGGTCAGGGCCACGGCCTAGGGTTAGGGTTGTTTTAGGGTCAGGGCCAGGGCCCAAAGTTAGGGTTGTTTTAGGGTCAGGACCCAGGGTTAGGTTTTTAGGCACTGGTCCAGGGTCCAGGGTTAGGGTTTTAGGCTCAGGGCCAGGGCCCAGGTTTAGGGTTGTTTTAGGGTCGGGGCCAGGGCCCAGGGTTAGGGTTGTTTTAGGGTCATGGCCAGGTCCCAGGATTAGGGTTGTTTTAGGGTCAGGGCCAGGGCCCAGGTTTAGGGTTCTTTTAGGGTCAGGGCCCAGGGTTAGGGTTGTTTTTGGGTCAGGGCCCAGGGTTAGGGTTGTTTTAGTTTCAGGGCGCAGGGTTAGGGTTGTTTTAGGGTCAGGGCCCAGGGTTAGGGTTTTAGGCTCAGGGCCAGGGCCCAGGGTTAGGGTTTTAGGCTCAGGGCCAGGGCCCAGGGTTAGGGTTTTAGGCTCAGGGTCAGGGCCCATGGTTAGGGTTGTTTCAGGGTCAGGGCCCAGGGTTAGGGTTTTTTCAGGGTCAGGGCCCAGGGTTAGGGTTGTTTCAGGGTCAGGGCCCTGGGTTAGGGTTGTTTCAGGGTCAGGGCCAGGGCCCAGGGTTAGGGTTGTTTTAGGTTCAGGACCAGGGCCCAGGGATAGGGTTGTTTTAGGGTCAGGGCCAGGGCCCAGGTTTAGGGAGGTTTTAGGGTCAGGGCCAGGGCCCAGGGTTAGGCTTGTTTTAGGGTCAGGGCCAGGGCCCAGGGTTAGGGTTGTTTTAGGTTAGGGCCAGGTCCGAAGGTTAGGGTTGTTTTAGGGTCAGGTCCTGGGCCCAGGTTTAGGGTTGTTTTTGTGCCAGTGCCCAGGGTTAGGGTTGTTTTAGGGTCAGGGCCAGGGCCCAGGTTTAGGGTTGTTTTAGGTCATGCCCAGGGCCCAGGGATAGGGTTGTTTTAGGGTTAGGGCCAGGGCCCAGGGTTAGGCTTGTTTTAGGGTCAGGTCCTGGGCCCACGGTTAGGCTTGTTTTAGGGTCAGGGCCAGGGCCCAGGATTAGGCTTATTTTAGGGTCAAGGACAGGGCCCAGGGTTAGGGTTGTTTTAGGGTCAGGGCCAGGGCCCAGGGTTAGGCTTGTTTTAGGGTGAGGGCCAGGGCCCAGGGTTAGGGTTGTTTTAGGGTCAGGGCCAGGGCCCAGGGTTAGGGTTGTTTTAGGGTCAGGACCTGGGCCCAGGGTTAGGCTTGTTTTAGTGTCAGGGCCCAAGGTTAGGGTTGTTTTAGGGTCAGGGCCAGGGCCCAGGGTCAGGGTTGTTTTAGGTCAGGGCCAGGGCCCAGCATTAGGTTTGTTTTAGGTCATGGCCAGGGCCCAGGTTTGGGGTTGTTTTAGGGTCAGGGTCAGGGCCCAGGGTTAGGGTTGTTTTAGGGTCAGGGCCCAGGGTTGGGGTTGTTTTAGGGTCAAGGCCCAGGGTAGGGTTGTTTTAGGGTCAGGACCCACGGTTAGGGTTTTAGGATCAGGGCCAGGGCCCAGGGTTAGGGTTTTAGGGTAAGGGCCAGGGCCCAGGGTTAGGGTTTTAGGCTCAGGGCCAGGGCCCAGGGTTAGGGTTTTAGGCTCAGGGCCAGGGCCCAGGGTTAGGGTTTTAGGCTCAGGGTCAGGGCCCATGGTTAGGGTTGTTTCAGGGTCAGGGCCCAGGGTTAGGGTTTTTTCAGGGTCAGGGCCCAGGGTTAGGGTTGTTTCAGGGTCAGGGCCCTGGGTTAGGGTTGTTTCAGGGTCAGGGCCCAGGGTTAGGGTTGTTTTAGGGTCAGGGCCCGGGGTTAGGGTTGTTTTAGGGTCAGGGCCAGGGCCCAGGGTTAGCTTTGTTTTAGGGTCAGGGCCACGGCCTAGGGTTAGGGTTGTTTTAGGGTCAGGGCCAGGGCCCAAAGTTAGGGTTGTTTTAGGGTCAGGGCCCAGGGTTAGGTTTTTAGGCACTGGTCCAGGGTCCAGGGTTAGGGTTTTAGGCTCAGGGCCAGGGCCCAGGTTTAGGGTTGTTTTAGGGTCGGGGCCAGGGCCCAGGGTTAGGGTTGTTTTAGGGTCATGGCCAGTTCCCAGGATTAGGGTTGTTTTAGGGTCAGGGCCAGGGCCCAGAGTTATGGTTGTTTTTGGGTCAGGGCCAGGGCCCAGGGTTAGGTTTGTTTTAGGGTCAGGGCCAGGGCCCACGTTAGGCTTGTTTTAGGGTCACGGCCAGATCCCAGGGTTAGGGTTGTTTTAGGGTCAGGGCCCAGGGTTAGGTTTGTTTTAGGGTGAGTGCCCATGGTTGGGTTTGTTTTAGGGTCAGGGCCAGGGCCCAGGGTTAGGTTTGTTTTAGTGTTAGGGCCAGTGCCCAGGGTTAGGGTTGTTTTAGGGTAAGTGCCAGGGCCCAGGGTTACGGTTGTTTTTAGGGTCTGGGCCAGGGCCCAGGGTTAGGGTTGTTTTAGGGTCAGTGCCCAGGGTTGGGGTTGTTTTAGGGTCAAGGCCCAGGGTAGGGTTGTTTTAGGGTCAGGACCCACGGTTAGGGTTTTAGGATCAGGGCCAGGGCCCAGGGTTAGGGTTTTAGGGTAAGGGCCAGGGCCCAGGGTTAGGGTTTTAGGCTCAGGGCCAGGGCCCAGGGTTAGGGTTTTAGGCTCAGGGTCAGGGCCCATGGTTAGGGTTGTTTCAGGGTCAGGGCCCAGGGTTAGGGTTTTTTCAGGGTCAGGGCCCAGGGTTAGGGTTGTTTCAGGGTCAGGGCCCTGGGTTAGGGTTGTTTTAGGGTCAGGGCCCGGGGTTAGGGTTGTTTTAGGGTCAGGGCCAGGGCCCAGGGTTAGCTTTGTTTTAGGGTCAGGGCCACGGCCTAGGGTTAGGGTTGTTTTAGGGTCAGGGCCAGGGCCCAAAGTTAGGGTTGTTTTAGGGTCAGGGCCCAGGGTTAGGTTTTTAGGCACTGGTCCAGGGTCCAGGGTTAGGGTTTTAGGCTCAGGGCCAGGGCCCAGGTTTAGGGTTGTTTTAGGGTCGGGGCCAGGGCCCAGGGTTAGGGTTGTTTTAGGGTCATGGCCAGGTCCCAGGATTAGGGTTGTTTTAGGGTCAGGGCCAGGGCCCAGGTTTAGGGTTCTTTTAGGGTCAGGGCCCAGGGTTAGGGTTGTTTTTGGGTCAGGGCCCAGGGTTAGGGTTGTTTTAGTTTCAGGGCGCAGGGTTAGGGTTGTTTTAGGGTCAGGGCCCAGGGTTATGGTTGTTTTAGGGTTAGGGCCCAGGGTTAGGGTTTTAGGCTCAGGGCCAGGGCCCAGGGTTAGGGTTTTAGGCTCAGGGCCAGGGCCCAGGGTTAGGGTTTTAGAGTCAGGGCCAGGGCCCAGGGTTAGGGTTTTAGGCTCAGGGCCAGGGCCCAGGGTTAGGGTTTTAGGCTCAGGGCCAGGTCCCACCGTTAGGGTTTTAGGGTCAGGGCCAGGGCCCAGGGTTAGGGTTTTAGGCTCAGGGCCAGGGCCCAGGGTTAGGGTTTAGGCTCAGGACCAGGGCCCAGGGTTAGGGTTTTAGGGTCAGGGCCAGGGCCCAGGGTTAAGGTTTTAGGCTCAGGGTCAGGGCCCAGGGTTAGGGTTTTAGGATCAGTGTCAGGGCCCAGGGTTAGGGTTTTAGGGTCAGGGCAACGGCGCTGGGTTAGGCTTGTTTTAGGGTCAGGGCCAGGTTCCAGGGTTAGGGTTGTTTTAGGGTCAGGGCCAGGGCCCAGGGTTAGCGTTGTTATAGGGTCAGGACCTGGGCCCAGGTTTAGGCTTGTTTTAGTGCCAGGGCCCAGGGTTCGGGTTGTTTTAGGGTCAGGGCCAGGGCCCAGGGTCAGGGTTGTTTTAGGTCAGGGCCAGGGCCCAGCATTAGGGTTGTTTTAGGTCATGGCCAGGGCCCAGTTTTGGGGTTGTTTTAGGGTCAGGGTCAGGGCCCAGGGTTAGGGTTGTTTTAGGGTCAGGGCCAAGGCCCAGCGTTAGGGTTGTTTTAGGTTCAGGGCCAGGTTCGAGGGTTAGGCTTGTTTTAGGCTCAGGGCCAGGGCCTAGGGTTAGGGTTGTTTTAGGGTCAGGGCCCAGGGTTAGTGTTGTTTTAGGGTCAGGGCCCAGGGTTAGGGTTGTTTTAGGGTAAGGGCCCAGTGTTAGGGTTGTTTTAGGGTCAGGGCCCAGGGTTGGGGTTGTTTTAGGGTCAAGGCCCAGGGTAGGGTTGTTTTAGGGTCAGGACCCACGGTTAGGGTTTTAGGATCAGGGCCAGGGCCCAGGGTTAGGGTTTTAGGGTAAGGGCCAGGGCCCAGGGTTAGGGTTTTAGGCTCAGGGCCAGGGCCCAGGGTTAGGGTTTTAGGCTCAGGGCCAGGGCCCAGGGTTAGGGTTTTAGGCTCAGGGTCAGGGCCCATGGTTAGGGTTGTTTCAGGGTCAGGGCCCAGGGTTAGGGTTTTTTCAGGGTCAGGGCCCAGGGTTAGGGTTGTTTCAGGGTCAGGGCCCTGGGTTAGGGTTGTTTCAGGGTCAGGGCCCAGGGTTAGGGTTGTTTTAGGGTCAGGGCCCGGGGTTAGGGTTGTTTTAGGGTCAGGGCCAGGGCCCAGGGTTAGCTTTGTTTTAGGGTCAGGGCCACGGCCTAGGGTTAGGGTTGTTTTAGGGTCAGGGCCAGGGCCCAAAGTTAGGGTTGTTTTAGGGTCAGGGCCCAGGGTTAGGTTTTTAGGCACTGGTCCAGTGTCCAGGGTTAGGGTTTTAGGCTCAGGGCCAGGGCCCAGGTTTAGGGTTGTTTTAGGGTCGGGGCCAGGGCCCAGGGTTAGGGTTGTTTTAGGGTCATGGCCAGTTCCCAGGATTAGGGTTGTTTTAGGGTCAGGGCCAGGGCCCAGAGTTATGGTTGTTTTTGGGTCAGGGCCAGGGCCCAGGGTTAGGTTTGTTTTAGGGTCAGGGCCAGGGCCCACGTTAGGCTTGTTTTAGGGTCACGGCCAGATCCCAGGGTTAGGGTTGTTTTAGGGTCAGGGCCCAGGGTTAGGTTTGTTTTAGGGTGAGTGCCCATGGTTGGGTTTGTTTTAGGGTCAGGGCCAGGGCCCAGGGTTAGGTTTGTTTTAGTGTTAGGGCCAGTGCCCAGGGTTAGGGTTGTTTTAGGGTAAGTGCCAGGGCCCAGGGTTACGGTTGTTTTAGGGTCAGGGCCAGGGCCCAGGGTTAGGGTTGTTTTAGGGTCAGTGCCCAGGGTTGGGGTTGTTTTAGGGTCAAGGCCCAGGGTAGGGTTGTTTTAGGGTCAGGACCCACGGTTAGGGTTTTAGGATCAGGGCCAGGGCCCAGGGTTAGGGTTTTAGGGTAAGGGCCAGGGCCCAGGGTTACGGTTTTAGGCTCAGGGCCAGGGCCCAGGGTTAGGGTTTTAGGCTCAGGGTCAGGGCCCATGGTTAGGGTTGTTTCAGGGTCAGGGCCCAGGGTTAGGGTTTTTTCAGGGTCAGGGCCCAGGGTTAGGGTTGTTTCAGGGTCAGGGCCCTGGGTTAGGGTTGTTTCAGGGTCAGGGCCCAGGGTTAGGGTTGTTTTAGGGTCAGGGCCCGGGGTTAGGGTTGTTTTAGGGTCAGGGCCAGGGCCCAGGGTTAGCTTTGTTTTAGGGTCAGGGCCACGGCCTAGGGTTAGGGTTGTTTTAGGGTCAGGGCCAGGGCCCAAAGTTAGGGTTGTTTTAGGGTCAGGGCCCAGGGTTAGGTTTTTAGGCACTGGTCCAGGGTCCAGGGTTAGGGTTTTAGGCTCAGGGCCAGGGCCCAGGTTTAGGGTTGTTTTAGGGTCGGGGCCAGGGCCCAGGGTTAGGGTTGTTTTAGGGTCATGGCCAGGTCCCAGGATTAGGGTTGTTTTAGGGTCAGGGCCAGGGCCCAGGTTTAGGGTTCTTTTAGGGTCAGGGCCCAGGGTTAGGGTTGTTTTTGGGTCAGGGCCCAGGGTTAGGGTTGTTTTAGTTTCAGGGCGCAGGGTTAGGGTTGTTTTAGGGTCAGGGCCCAGGGTTATGGTTGTTTTAGGGTTAGGGCCCAGGGTTAGGGTTTTAGGCTCAGGGCCAGGGCCCAGGGTTAGGGTTTTAGGCTCAGGGCCAGGGCCCAGGGTTAGGGTTTTAGAGTCAGGGCCAGGGCCCAGGGTTAGGGTTTTAGGCTCAGGGCCAGGGCCCAGGGTTAGGGTTTTAGGCTCAGGGCCAGGGCCCAGGGTTAGGGTTTTAGGCTGAGGGCCAGGTCCCACCGTTAGGGTTTTAGGGTCAGGGCCAGGGCCCAGGGTTAGGGTTTTAGGCTCAGGGCCAGGGCCCAGGGTTAGGGTTTTAGGCTCAGGACCAGGGCCCAGGGTTAGGGTTTTAGGGTCAGGGCCAGGGCCCAGGGTTAAGGTTTTAGGCTCAGGGTCAGGGCCCAGGGTTAGGGTTTTAGGATCAGTGTCAGGGCCCAGGGTTAGGGTTTTAGGGTCAGGGCAACGGCGCTGGGTTAGGCTTGTTTTAGGGTCAGGGCCAGGTTCCAGGGTTAGGGTTGTTTTAGGGTCAGGGCCAGGGCCCAGGGTTAGCGTTGTTATAGGGTCAGGACCTGGGCCCAGGTTTAGGCTTGTTTTAGTGCCAGGGCCCAGGGTTCGGGTTGTTTTAGGGTCAGGGCCAGGGCCCAGGGTCAGGGTTGTTTTAGGTCAGGGCCAGGGCCCAGCATTAGGGTTGTTTTAGGTCATGGCCAGGGCCCAGGTTTGGGGTTGTTTTAGGGTCAGGGTCAGGGCCCAGGGTTAGGGTTGTTTTAGGGTCAGGGCCAAGGCCCAGCGTTAGGGTTGTTTTAGGTTCAGGGCCAGGTTCGAGGGTTAGGCTTGTTTTAGGCTCAGGGCCAGGGCCTAGGATTAGGGTTGTTTTAGGGTCAGGGCCCAGGGTTAGTGTTGTTTTAGGGTCAGGGCCCAGGGTTAGGGTTGTTTTAGGGTAAGGGCCCAGTGTTAGGGTTGTTTTAGGGTCAGGGCCCAGGGTTGGGGTTGTTTTAGGGTCAAGGCCCAGGGTAGGGTTGTTTTAGGGTCAGGACCCACGGTTAGGGTTTTAGGATCAGGGCCAGGGCCCAGGGTTAGGGTTTTAGGGTAAGGGCCAGGGCCCAGGGTTAGGGTTTTATGCTCAGGGCCAGGGCCCAGGGTTAGGGTTTTAGGCTCAGGGTCAGGGCCCATGGTTAGGGTTGTTTCAGGGTCAGGGCCCAGGGTTAGGGTTTTTTCAGGGTCAGGGCCCAGGGTTAGGGTTGTTTCAGGGTCAGGGCCCTGGGTTAGGGTTGTTTCAGGGTCAGGGCCCAGGGTTAGGGTTGTTTTAGGGTCAGGGCCCGGGGTTAGGGTTGTTTTAGGGTCAGGGCCAGGGCCCAGGGTTAGCTTTGTTTTAGGGTCAGGGCCACGGCCTAGGGTTAGGGTTGTTTTAGGGTCAGGGCCAGGGCCCAAAGTTAGGGTTGTTTTAGGGTCAGGGCCCAGGGTTAGGTTTTTAGGCACTGGTCCAGTGTCCAGGGTTAGGGTTTTAGGCTCAGGGCCAGGGCCCAGGTTTAGAGTTGTTTTAGGGTCGGGGCCAGGGCCCAGGGTTAGGGTTGTTTTAGGGTCATGGCCAGTTCCCAGGATTAGGGTTGTTTTAGGGTCAGGGCCCAGGGTTAGGTTTGTTTTAGGGTGAGTGCCCATGGTTGGGTTTGTTTTAGGGTCAGGGCCAGGGCCCAGGGTTAGGTTTGTTTTAGTGTTAGGGCCAGTGCCCAGGGTTAGGGTTGTTTTAGGGTAAGTGCCAGGGCCCAGGGTTACGGTTGTTTTAGGGTCAGGGCCAGGGCCCAGGGTTAGGGTTGTTTTAGGGTCAGGGCCAGGGCCCAGGTTTAGGGTTGTTTTAGGGTCAGGGCCAGGGCCCAGGGTTAGGGTTGTTTTAGGTTCAGGACCAGGGCCCAGGGATAGGGTTGTTTTAGGGTCAGGGCCAGGGCCCAGGTTTAGGGAGGTTTTAGGGTCAGGGCCAGGGCCCAGGGTTAGGCTTGTTTTAGGGTCAGGGCCAGGGCCCAGGGTTAGGGTTGTTTTAGGTTAGGGCCAGGTCCGAAGGTTAGGGTTGTTTTAGGGTCAGGTCCTGGGCCCAGGTTTAGGGTTGTTTTTGTGCCAGTGCCCAGGGTTAGGGTTGTTTTAGGGTCAGGGCCAGGGCCCAGGTTTAGGGTTGTTTTAGGTCATGCCCAGGGCCCAGGGATAGGGTTGTTTTAGGGTTAGGGCCAGGGCCCAGGGTTAGGCTTGTTTTAGGGTCAGGTCCTGGGCCCACGGTTAGGCTTGTTTTAGGGTCAGGGCCAGGGCCCAGGATTAGGCTTATTTTAGGGTCAAGGACAGGGCCCAGGGTTAGGGTTGTTTTAGGGTCAGGGCCAGGGCCCAGGGTTAGGCTTGTTTTAGGGTGAGGGCCAGGGCCCAGGGTTAGGGTTGTTTTAGGGTCAGGGCCAGGGCCCAGGGTTAGGGTTGTTTTAGGGTCAGGACCTGGGCCCAGGGTTAGGCTTGTTTTAGTGTCAGGGCCCAAGGTTAGGGTTGTTTTAGGGTCAGGGCCAGGGCCCAGGGTCAGGGTTGTTTTAGGTCAGGGCCAGGGCCCAGCATTAGGTTTGTTTTAGGTCATGGCCAGGGCCCAGGTTTGGGGTTGTTTTAGGGTCAGGGTCAGGGCCCAGGGTTAGGGTTGTTTTAGGGTCAGGGCCCAGGGTTGGGGTTGTTTTAGGGTCAAGGCCCAGGGTAGGGTTGTTTTAGGGTCAGGACCCACGGTTAGGGTTTTAGGATCAGGGCCAGGGCCCAGGGTTAGGGTTTTAGGGTAAGGGCCAGGGCCCAGGGTTAGGGTTTTAGGCTCAGGGCCAGGGCCCAGGGTTAGGGTTTTAGGCTCAGGGCCAGGGCCCAGGGTTAGGGTTTTAGGCTCAGGGTCAGGGCCCATGGTTAGGGTTGTTTCAGGGTCAGGGCCCAGGGTTAGGGTTTTTTCAGGGTCAGGGCCCAGGGTTAGGGTTGTTTCAGGGTCAGGGCCCTGGGTTAGGGTTGTTTCAGGGTCAGGGCCCAGGGTTAGGGTTGTTTTAGGGTCAGGGCCCGGGGTTAGGGTTGTTTTAGGGTCAGGGCCAGGGCCCAGGGTTAGCTTTGTTTTAGGGTCAGGGCCACGGCCTAGGGTTAGGGTTGTTTTAGGGTCAGGGCCAGGGCCCAAAGTTAGGGTTGTTTTAGGGTCAGGGCCCAGGGTTAGGTTTTTAGGCACTGGTCCAGTGTCCAGGGTTAGGGTTTTAGGCTCAGGGCCAGGGCCCAGGTTTAGGGTTGTTTTAGGGTCGGGGCCAGGGCCCAGGGTTAGGGTTGTTTTAGGGTCATGGCCAGTTCCCAGGATTAGGGTTGTTTTAGGGTCAGGGCCAGGGCCCAGAGTTATGGTTGTTTTTGGGTCAGGGCCAGGGCCCAGGGTTAGGTTTGTTTTAGGGTCAGGGCCAGGGCCCACGTTAGGCTTGTTTTAGGGTCACGGCCAGATCCCAGGGTTAGGGTTGTTTTAGGGTCAGGGCCCAGGGTTAGGTTTGTTTTAGGGTGAGTGCCCATGGTTGGGTTTGTTTTAGGGTCAGGGCCAGGGCCCAGGGTTAGGTTTGTTTTAGTGTTAGGGCCAGTGCCCAGGGTTAGGGTTGTTTTAGGGTAAGTGCCAGGGCCCAGGGTTACGGTTGTTTTTAGGGTCAGGGCCAGGGCCCAGGGTTATTGTTGTTTTAGGGTCAGTGCCCAGGGTTGGGGTTGTTTTAGGGTCAAGGCCCAGGGTAGGGTTGTTTTAGGGTCAGGACCCACGGTTAGGGTTTTAGGATCAGGGCCAGGGCCCAGGGTTAGGGTTTTAGGGTAAGGGCCAGGGCCCAGGGTTAGGGTTTTAGGCTCAGGGCCAGGGCCCAGGGTTAGGGTTTTAGGCTCAGGGTCAGGGCCCATGGTTAGGGTTGTTTCAGGGTCAGGGCCCAGGGTTAGGGTTTTTTCAGGGTCAGGGCCCAGGGTTAGGGTTGTTTTAGGGTCATGGCCCGGGGTTAGGGTTGTTTTAGGGTCAGGGCCAGGGCCCAGGGTTAGCTTTGTTTTAGGGTCAGGGCCACGGCCTAGGGTTAGGGTTGTTTTAGGGTCAGGGCCAGGGCCCAAAGTTAGGGTTGTTTTAGGGTCAGGGCCCAGGGTTAGGTTTTTAGGCACTGGTCCAGGGTCCAGGGTTAGGGTTTTAGGCTCAGGGCCAGGGCCCAGGTTTAGGGTTGTTTTAGGGTCGGGGCCAGGGCCCAGGGTTAGGGTTGTTTTAGGGTCATGGCCAGGGCCCAGGTTTAGGGTTCTTTTAGGGTCAGGGCCCAGGGTTAGGGTTGTTTTTGGGTCAGGGCCCAGGGTTAGGGTTGTTTTAGTTTCAGGGCACAGGGTTAGGGTTGTTTTAGGGTCAGGGCCCAGGGTTATGGTTGTTTTAGGGTTAGGGCCCAGGGTTAGGGTTTTAGGCTCAGGGCCAGGGCCCCGGGTTAGGGTTTTAGGCTCAGGGCCAGGGCCCAGGGTTAGGGTTTTAGAGTCAGGGCCAGGGCCCAGGGTTAGGGTTTTAGGCTCAGGGCCAGGGCCCAGGGTTAGGGTTTTAGGCTCAGGGCCGGGGCCCAGGGTTAGGGTTTTAGGCTCAGGGCCGGGACCCACGGTTAGGGTTTTAGGGTCAGGGCCAGGGCCCAGGGTTAGGGTTTTAGGCTCAGGGCCAGGGCCCAGGGTTAGGGTTTTAGGCTCAGGACCAGGGCCCAGGGTTAGGGTTTTAGGGTCCGGGCCAGGGCCCAGGGTTAAGGTTTTAGGCTCAGGGTCAGGGCCCAGGGTTAGGGTTTTAGGATCAGTGTCAGGGCCCAGGGTTAGGGTTTTAGGGTCAGGGCAACGGCGCTGGGTTAGGCTTGTTTTAGGGTCAGGGCCAGGTTCCAGGGTTAGGGTTGTTTTAGGGTCAGGGCCAGGGCCCAGGGTTAGCGTTGTTATAGGGTCAGGACCTGGGCCCAGGTTTAGGCTTGTTTTAGTGCCAGGGCCCAGGGTTCGGGTTGTTTTAGGGTCAGGGCCAGGGCCCAGGGTCAGGGTTGTTTTAGGTCAGGGCCAGGGCCCAGCATTAGGGTTGTTTTAGGTCATGGCCAGGGCCCAGTTTTGGGGTTGTTTTAGGGTCAGGGTCAGGGCCCAGGGTTAGGGTTGTTTTAGGGTCAGGGCCAAGGCCCAGCGTTAGGGTTGTTTTAGGTTCAGGGCCAGGTTCGAGGGTTAGGCTTGTTTTAGGCTCAGGGCCAGGGCCTAGGGTTAGGGTTGTTTTAGGGTCAGGGCCCAGGGTTAGTGTTGTTTTAGGGTCAGGGCCCAGGGTTAGGGTTGTTTTAGGGTAAGGGCCCAGTGTTAGGGTTGTTTTAGGGTCAGGGCCCAGGGTTGGGGTTGTTTTAGGGTCAAGGCCCAGGGTAGGGTTGTTTTAGGGTCAGGACCCACGGTTAGGGTTTTAGGATCAGGGCCAGGGCCCCGGGTTAGGGTTTTAGGGTAAGGGCCAGGGCCCAGGGTTAGGGTTTTAGGCTCAGGGCCAGGGCCCAGGGTTAGGGTTTTAGGCTCAGGGTCAGGGCCCATGGTTAGGGTTGTTTCAGGGTCAGGGCCCAGGGTTAGGGTTTTTTCAGGGTCAGGGCCCAGGGTTAGGGTTGTTTCAGGGTCAGGGCCCTGGGTTAGGGTTGTTTCAGGGTCAGGGCCCAGGGTTAGGGTTGTTTTAGGGTCAGGGCCCGGGGTTAGGGTTGTTTTAGGGTCAGGGCCAGGGCCCAGGGTTAGCTTTGTTTTAGGGTCAGGGCCACGGCCTAGGGTTAGGGTTGTTTTAGGGTCAGGGCCAGGGCCCAAAGTTAGGGTTGTTTTAGGGTCAGGGCCCAGGGTTAGGTTTTTAGGCACTGGTCCAGGGTCCAGGGTTAGGGTTTTAGGCTCAGGGCCAGGGCCCAGGTTTAGGGTTGTTTTAGGGTCGGGGCCAGGGCCCAGGGTTAGGGTTGTTTTAGGGTCATGGCCAGTTCCCAGGATTAGGGTTGTTTTAGGTTCAGGGCCAGGGCCCAGATTTATGGTTGTTTTTGGGTCAGGGCCAGGGCCCAGGGTTAGGTTTGTTTTAGGGTCAGGGCCAGGGCCCACGTTAGGCTTGTTTTAGGGTCACGGCCAGATCCCAGGGTTAGGGTTGTTTTAGGGTCAGGGCCCAGGGTTAGGTTTGTTTTAGGGTGAGTGCCCATGGTTGGGTTTGTTTTAGGGTCAGGGCCAGGGCCCAGGGTTAGGTTTGTTTTAGTGTTAGGGCCAGTGCCCAGGGTTAGGGTTGTTTTAGGGTAAGTGCCAGGGCCCAGGGTTACGGTTGTTTTAGGGTCAGGGCCAGGGCCCAGGGTTAGGGTTTTAGGCTCAGGGCCAGGGCCCAGGGTTAGGGTTTTAGGCTCAGGGTCAGGGCCCATGGTTAGGGTTGTTTCAGGGTCAGGGCTCAGGGTTAGGGTTTTTTCAGGGTCAGGGCCCAGGGTTAGGGTTGTTTCAGGGTCAGGGCCCTGGGTTAGGGTTGTTTCAGGGTCAGGGCCCAGGGTTAGGGTTGTTTTAGGGTCAGGGCCCGGGGTTAGGGTTGTTTTAGGGTCAGGGCCAGGGCCCAGGGTTAGCTTTGTTTTAGGGTCAGGGCCACGGCCTAGGGTTAGGGTTGTTTTAGGGTCAGGGCCAGGGCCCAAAGTTAGGGTTGTTTTAGGGTCAGGGCCCAGGGTTAGGTTTTTAGGCACTGGTCCAGGGTCCAGGGTTAGGGTTTTAGGCTCAGGGCCAGGGCCCAGGTTTAGGGTTGTTTTAGGGTCGGGGCCAGGGCCCAGGGTTAGGGTTGTTTTAGGGTCATGGCCAGGTCCCAGGATTAGGGTTGTTTTAGGGTCAGGGCCAGGGCCCAGGTTTAGGGTTCTTTTAGGGTCAGGGCCCAGGGTTAGGGTTGTTTTTGGGTCAGGGCCCAGGGTTAGGGTTGTTTTAGTTTCAGGGCGCAGGGTTAGGGTTGTTTTAGGGTCAGGGCCCAGGGTTATGGTTGTTTTAGGGTTAGGGCCCAGGGTTAGGGTTTTAGGCTCAGGGCCAGGGCCCAGGGTTAGGGTTTTAGGCTCAGGGCCAGGGCCCAGGGTTAGGGTTTTAGAGTCAGGGCCAGGGCCCAGGGTTAGGGTTTTAGGCTCAGGGCCAGGGCCCAGGGTTAGGGTTTTAGGCTCAGGGCTAGGGCCCAGGGTTAGGGTTTTAGGCTCAGGGCCAGGTCCCACCGTTAGGGTTTTAGGGTCAGGGCCAGGGCCCAGGGTTAGGGTTTTAGGCTCAGGGCCAGGGCCCAGGGTTAGGGTTTTAGGGTCAGGGCCAGGGCCCAGGGTTAAGGTTTTAGGCTCAGGGTCAGGGCCCAGGGTTAGGGTTTTAGGATCAGTGTCAGGGCCCAGGGTTAGGGTTTTAGGGTCAGGGCAACGGCGCTGGGTTAGGCTTGTTTTAGGGTCAGGGCCAGGTTCCAGGGTTAGGGTTGTTTTAGGGTCAGGGCCAGGGCCCAGGGTTAGCGTTGTTATAGGGTCAGGACCTGGGCCCAGGTTTAGGCTTGTTTTAGTGCCAGGGCCCAGGGTTCGGGTTGTTTTAGGGTCAGGGCCAGGGCCCAGGGTCAGGGTTGTTTTAGGTTAGGGCCAGGGCCCAGCATTAGGGTTGTTTTAGGTCATGGCCAGGGCCCAGGTTTGGGGTTGTTTTAGGGTCAGGGTCAGGGCCCAGGGTTAGGGTTGTTTTAGGGTCAGGGCCAAGGCCCAGCGTTAGGGTTGTTTTAGGTTCAGGGCCAGGTTCGAGGGTTAGGCTTGTTTTAGGCTCAGGGCCAGGGCCTAGGGTTAGGGTTGTTTTAGGGTCAGGGCCCAGGGTTAGTGTTGTTTTAGGGTCAGGGCCCAGGGTTAGGGTTGTTTTAGGGTAAGGGCCCAGTGTTAGGGTTGTTTTAGGGTCAGGGCCCAGGGTTGGGGTTGTTTTAGGGTCAAGGCCCAGGGTAGGGTTGTTTTAGGGTCAGGACCCACGGTTAGGGTTTTAGGATCAGGGCCAGGGCCCCGGGTTAGGGTTTTAGGGTAAGGGCCAGGGCCCAGGGTTAGGGTTTTAGGCTCAGGGCCAGGGCCCAGGGTTAGGGTTTTAGGCTCAGGGTCAGGGCCCATGGTTAGGGTTGTTTCAGGGTCAGGGCCCAGGGTTAGGGTTTTTTCAGGGTCAGGGCCCAGGGTTAGGGTTGTTTCAGGGTCAGGGCCCTGGGTTAGGGTTGTTTCAGGGTCAGGGCCCAGGGTTAGGGTTGTTTTAGGGTCAGGGCCCGGGGTTAGGGTTGTTTTAGGGTCAGGGCCAGGGCCCAGGGTTAGCTTTGTTTTAGGGTCAGGGCCACGGCCTAGGGTTAGGGTTGTTTTAGGGTCAGGGCCAGGGCCCAAAGTTAGGGTTGTTTTAGGGTCAGGGCCCAGGGTTAGGTTTTTAGGCACTGGTCCAGGGTCCAGGGTTAGGGTTTTAGGCTCAGGGCCAGGGCCCAGGTTTAGAGTTGTTTTAGGGTCGGGGCCAGGGCCCAGGGTTAGGGTTGTTTTAGGGTCATGGCCAGTTCCCAGGATTAGGGTTGTTTTAGGGTCAGGGCCAGGGCCCAGAGTTATGGTTGTTTTTGGGTCAGGGCCAGGGCCCAGGGTTAGGTTTGTTTTAGGGTCAGGGCCAGGGCCCACGTTAGGCTTGTTTTAGGGTCACGGCCAGATCCCAGGGTTAGGGTTGTTTTAGGGTCAGGGCCCAGGGTTAGGTTTGTTTTAGGGTGAGTGCCCATGGTTGGGTTTGTTTTAGGGTCAGGGCCAGGGCCCAGGGTTAGGTTTGTTTTAGTGTTAGGGCCAGTGCCCAGGGTTAGGGTTGTTTTAGGGTAAGTGCCAGGGCCCAGGGTTACGGTTGTTTTAGGGTCAGGGCCAGGGCCCAGGGTTAGGGTTGTTTTAGGGTCAGGGCCAGGGCCCAGGTTTAGGGTTGTTTTAGGGTCAGGGCCCGGGGTTAGGGTTGTTTTAGGGTCAGGGCCAGGGCCCAGGGTTAGCTTTGTTTTAGGGTCAGGGCCACGGCCTAGGGTTAGGGTTGTTTTAGGGTCAGGGCCAGGGCCCAAAGTTAGGGTTGTTTTAGGGTCAGGACCCAGGGTTAGGTTTTTAGGCACTGGTCCAGGATCCAGGGTTAGGGTTTTAGGCTCAGGGCCAGGGCCCAGGTTTAGGGTTGTTTTAGGGTCGGGGCCAGGGCCCAGGGTTAGGGTTGTTTTAGGGTCATGGCCAGGTCCCAGGATTAGGGTTGTTTTAGGGTCAGGGCCAGGGCCCAGGTTTAGGGTTCTTTTAGGGTCAGGGCCCAGGGTTAGGGTTGTTTTTGGGTCAGGGCCCAGGGTTAGGGTTGTTTTAGTTTCAGGGCGCAGGGTTAGGGTTGTTTTAGGGTCAGGGCCCAGGGTTAGGGTTTTAGGCTGAGGGCCAGGGCCCAGGGTTAGGGTTTTAGGCTCAGGGCCAGGGCCCAGGGTTAGGGTTTTAGGCTCAGGGTCAGGGCCCATGGTTAGGGTTGTTTCAGGGTCAGGGCCCAGGGTTAGGGTTTTTTCAGGGTCAGGGCCCAGGGTTAGGGTTGTTTCAGGGTCAGGGCCCTGGGTTAGGGTTGTTTCAGGGTCAGGGCCAGGGCCCAGGGTTAGGGTTGTTTTAGGTTCAGGACCAGGGCCCAGGGATAGGGTTGTTTTAGGGTCAGGGCCAGGGCCCAGGTTTAGGGAGGTTTTAGGGTCAGGGCCAGGGCCCAGGGTTAGGCTTGTTTTAGGGTCAGGGCCAGGGCCCAGGGTTAGGGTTGTTTTAGGTTAGGGCCAGGTCCGAAGGTTAGGGTTGTTTTAGGGTCAGGTCCTGGGCCCAGGTTTAGGGTTGTTTTTGTGCCAGTGCCCAGGGTTAGGGTTGTTTTAGGGTCAGGGCCAGGGCCCAGGTTTAGGGTTGTTTTAGGTCATGCCCAGGGCCCAGGGATAGGGTTGTTTTAGGGTTAGGGCCAGGGCCCAGGGTTAGGCTTGTTTTAGGGTCAGGTCCTGGGCCCACGGTTAGGCTTGTTTTAGGGTCAGGGCCAGGGCCCAGGATTAGGCTTATTTTAGGGTCAAGGACAGGGCCCAGGGTTAGGGTTGTTTTAGGGTCAGGGCCAGGGCCCAGGGTTAGGCTTGTTTTAGGGTGAGGGCCAGGGCCCAGGGTTAGGGTTGTTTTAGGGTCAGGGCCAGGGCCCAGGGTTAGGGTTGTTTTAGGGTCAGGACCTGGGCCCAGGGTTAGGCTTGTTTTAGTGTCAGGGCCCAAGGTTAGGGTTGTTTTAGGGTCAGGGCCAGGGCCCAGGGTCAGGGTTGTTTTAGGTCAGGGCCAGGGCCCAGCATTAGGTTTGTTTTAGGTCATGGCCAGGGCCCAGGTTTGGGGTTGTTTTAGGGTCAGGGTCAGGGCCCAGGGTTAGGGTTGTTTTAGGGTCAGGGCCCAGGGTTGGGGTTGTTTTAGGGTCAAGGCCCAGGGTAGGGTTGTTTTAGGGTCAGGACCCACGGTTAGGGTTTTAGGATCAGGGCCAGGGCCCAGGGTTAGGGTTTTAGGGTAAGGGCCAGGGCCCAGGGTTAGGGTTTTAGGCTCAGGGCCAGGGCCCAGGGTTAGGGTTTTAGGCTCAGGGCCAGGGCCCAGGGTTAGGGTTTTAGGCTCAGGGTCAGGGCCCATGGTTAGGGTTGTTTCAGGGTCAGGGCCCAGGGTTAGGGTTTTTTCAGGGTCAGGGCCCAGGGTTAGGGTTGTTTCAGGGTCAGGGCCCTGGGTTAGGGTTGTTTCAGGGTCAGGGCCCAGGGTTAGGGTTGTTTTAGGGTCAGGGCCCGGGGTTAGGGTTGTTTTAGGGTCAGGGCCAGGGCCCAGGGTTAGCTTTGTTTTAGGGTCAGGGCCACGGCCTAGGGTTAGGGTTGTTTTAGGGTCAGGGCCAGGGCCCAAAGTTAGGGTTGTTTTAGGGTCAGGGCCCAGGGTTAGGTTTTTAGGCACTGGTCCAGGGTCCAGGGTTAGGGTTTTAGGCTCAGGGCCAGGGCCCAGGTTTAGGGTTGTTTTAGGGTCGGGGCCAGGGCCCAGGGTTAGGGTTGTTTTAGGGTCATGGCCAGTTCCCAGGATTAGGGTTGTTTTAGGGTCAGGGCCAGGGCCCAGAGTTATGGTTGTTTTTGGGTCAGGGCCAGGGCCCAGGGTTAGGTTTGTTTTAGGGTCAGGGCCAGGGCCCACGTTAGGCTTGTTTTAGGGTCACGGCCAGATCCCAGGGTTAGGGTTGTTTTAGGGTCAGGGCCCAGGGTTAGGTTTGTTTTAGGGTGAGTGCCCATGGTTGGGTTTGTTTTAGGGTCAGGGCCAGGGCCCAGGGTTAGGTTTGTTTTAGTGTTAGGGCCAGTGCCCAGGGTTAGGGTTGTTTTAGGGTAAGTGCCAGGGCCCAGGGTTACGGTTGTTTTTAGGGTCAGGGCCAGGGCCCAGGGTTAGGGTTGTTTTAGGGTCAGTGCCCAGGGTTGGGGTTGTTTTAGGGTCAAGGCCCAGGGTAGGGTTGTTTTAGGGTCAGGACCCACGGTTAGGGTTTTAGGATCAGGGCCAGGGCCCAGGGTTAGGGTTTTAGGGTAAGGGCCAGGGCCCAGGGTTAGGGTTTTAGGCTCAGGGCCAGGGCCCAGGGTTAGGGTTTTAGGCTCAGGGTCAGGGCCCATGGTTAGGGTTGTTTCAGGGTCAGGGCCCAGGGTTAGGGTTTTTTCAGGGTCAGGGCCCAGGGTTAGGGTTGTTTCAGGGTCAGGGCCCTGGGTTAGGGTTGTTTCAGGGTCAGGGCCCAGGGTTAGGGTTGTTTTAGGGTCAGGGCCCGGGGTTAGGGTTGTTTTAGGGTCAGGGCCAGGGCCCAGGGTTAGCTTTGTTTTAGGGTCAGGGCCACGGCCTAGGGTTAGGGTTGTTTTAGGGTCAGGGCCAGGGCCCAAAGTTAGGGTTGTTTTAGGGTCAGGGCCCAGGGTTAGGTTTTTAGGCACTGGTCCAGGGTCCAGGGTTAGGGTTTTAGGCTCAGGGCCAGGGCCCAGGTTTAGGGTTGTTTTAGGGTCGGGGCCAGGGCCCAGGGTTAGGGTTGTTTTAGGGTCATGGCCAGGTCCCAGGATTAGGGTTGTTTTAGGGTCAGGGCCAGGGCCCAGGTTTAGGGTTCTTTTAGGGTCAGGGCCCAGGGTTAGGGTTGTTTTTGGGTCAGGGCCCAGGGTTAGGGTTGTTTTAGTTTCAGGGCGCAGGGTTAGGGTTGTTTTAGGGTCAGGGCCCAGGGTTATGGTTGTTTTAGGGTTAGGGCCCAGGGTTAGGGTTTTAGGCTCAGGGCCAGGGCCCAGGGTTAGGGTTTTAGGCTCAGGGCCAGGGCCCAGGGTTAGGGTTTTAGAGTCAGGGCCAGGGCCCAGGGTTAGGGTTTTAGGCTCAGGGCCAGGGCCCAGGGTTAGGATTTTAGGCTCAGGGCCAGGTCCCACCGTTAGGGTTTTAGGGTCAGGGCCAGGGCCCAGGGTTAGGGTTTTAGGCTCAGGGCCAGGGCCCAGGGTTAGGGTTTAGGCTCAGGACCAGGGCCCAGGGTTAGGGTTTTAGGGTCAGGGCCAGGGCCCAGGGTTAAGGTTTTAGGCTCAGGGTCAGGGCCCAGGGTTAGGGTTTTAGGATCAGTGTCAGGGCCCAGGGTTAGGGTTTTAGGGTCAGGGCAACGGCGCTGGGTTAGGCTTGTTTTAGGGTCAGGGCCAGGTTCCAGGGTTAGGGTTGTTTTAGGGTCAGGGCCAGGGCCCAGGGTTAGCGTTGTTATAGGGTCAGGACCTGGGCCCAGGTTTAGGCTTGTTTTACTGCCAGGGCCCAGGGTTCGGGTTGTTTTAGGGTCAGGGCCAGGGCCCAGGGTCAGGGTTGTTTTAGGTCAGGGCCAGGGCCCAGCATTAGGGTTGTTTTAGGTCATGGCCAGGGCCCAGTTTTGGGGTTGTTTTAGGGTCAGGGTCAGGGCCCAGGGTTAGGGTTGTTTTAGGGTCAGGGCCAAGGCCCAGCGTTAGGGTTGTTTTAGGTTCAGGGCCAGGTTCGAGGGTTAGGCTTGTTTTAGGCTCAGGGCCAGGGCCTAGGGTTAGGGTTGTTTTAGGGTCAGGGCCCAGGGTTAGTGTTGTTTTAGGGTCAGGGCCCAGGGTTAGGGTTGTTTTAGGGTAAGGGCCCAGTGTTAGGGTTGTTTTAGGGTCAGGGCCCAGGGTTGGGGTTGTTTTAGGGTCAAGGCCCAGGGTAGGGTTGTTTTAGGGTCAGGACCCACGGTTAGGGTTTTAGGATCAGGGCCAGGGCCCAGGGTTAGGGTTTTAGGGTAAGGGCCAGGGCCCAGGGTTAGGGTTTTAGGCTCAGGGCCAGGGCCCAGGGTTAGGGTTTTAGGCTCAGGGCCAGGGCCCAGGGTTAGGGTTTTAGGCTCAGGGTCAGGGCCCATGGTTAGGGTTGTTTCAGGGTCAGGGCCCAGGGTTAGGGTTTTTTCAGGGTCAGGGCCCAGGGTTAGGGTTGTTTCAGGGTCAGGGCCCTGGGTTAGGGTTGTTTCAGGGTCAGGGCCCAGGGTTAGGGTTGTTTTAGGGTCAGGGCCCGGGGTTAGGGTTGTTTTAGGGTCAGGGCCAGGGCCCAGGGTTAGCTTTGTTTTAGGGTCAGGGCCACGGCCTAGGGTTAGGGTTGTTTTAGGGTCAGGGCCAGGGCCCAAAGTTAGGGTTGTTTTAGGGTCAGGGCCCAGGGTTAGGTTTTTAGGCACTGGTCCAGTGTCCAGGGTTAGGGTTTTAGGCTCAGGGCCAGGGCCCAGGTTTAGGGTTGTTTTAGGGTCGGGGCCAGGGCCCAGGGTTAGGGTTGTTTTAGGGTCATGGCCAGTTCCCAGGATTAGGGTTGTTTTAGGGTCAGGGCCAGGGCCCAGAGTTATGGTTGTTTTTGGGTCAGGGCCAGGGCCCAGGGTTAGGTTTGTTTTAGGGTCAGGGCCAGGGCCCACGTTAGGCTTGTTTTAGGGTCACGGCCAGATCCCAGGGTTAGGGTTGTTTTAGGGTCAGGGCCCAGGGTTAGGTTTGTTTTAGGGTGAGTGCCCATGGTTGGGTTTGTTTTAGGGTCAGGGCCAGGGCCCAGGGTTAGGTTTGTTTTAGTGTTAGGGCCAGTGCCCAGGGTTAGGGTTGTTTTAGGGTAAGTGCCAGGGCCCAGGGTTACGGTTGTTTTAGGGTCAGGGCCAGGGCCCAGGGTTAGGGTTTTAGGCTCAGGGCCAGGGCCCAGGGTTAGGGTTTTAGGCTCAGGGTCAGGGCCCATGGTTAGGGTTGTTTCAGGGTCAGGGCTCAGGGTTAGGGTTTTTTCAGGGTCAGGGCCCAGGGTTAGGGTTGTTTCAGGGTCAGGGCCCTGGGTTAGGGTTGTTTCAGGGTCAGGGCCCAGGGTTAGGGTTGTTTTAGGGTCAGGGCCCGGGGTTAGGGTTGTTTTAGGGTCAGGGCCAGGGCCCAGGGTTAGCTTTGTTTTAGGGTCAGGGCCACGGCCTAGGGTTAGGGTTGTTTTAGGGTCAGGGCCAGGGCCCAAAGTTAGGGTTGTTTTAGGGTCAGGGCCCAGGGTTAGGTTTTTAGGCACTGGTCCAGGGTCCAGGGTTAGGGTTTTAGGCTCAGGGCCAGGGCCCAGGTTTAGGGTTGTTTTAGGGTCGGGGCCAGGGCCCAGGGTTAGGGTTGTTTTAGGGTCATGGCCAGGTCCCAGGATTAGGGTTGTTTTAGGGTCAGGGCCAGGGCCCAGGTTTAGGGTTCTTTTAGGGTCAGGGCCCAGGGTTAGGGTTGTTTTTGGGTCAGGGCCCAGGGTTAGGGTTGTTTTAGTTTCAGGGCGCAGGGTTAGGGTTGTTTTAGGGTCAGGGCCCAGGGTTATGGTTGTTTTAGGGTTAGGGCCCAGGGTTAGGGTTTTAGGCTCAGGGCCAGGGCCCAGGGTTAGGGTTTTAGGCTCAGGGCCAGGGCCCAGGGTTAGGGTTTTAGAGTCAGGGCCAGGGCCCAGGGTTAGGGTTTTAGGCTCAGGGCCAGGGCCCAGGGTTAGGGTTTTAGGCTCAGGGCTAGGGCCCAGGGTTAGGGTTTTAGGCTCAGGGCCAGGTCCCACCGTTAGGGTTTTAGGGTCAGGGCCAGGGCCCAGGGTTAGGGTTTTAGGCTCAGGGCCAGGGCCCAGGGTTAGGGTTTTAGGGTCAGGGCCAGGGCCCAGGGTTAAGGTTTTAGGCTCAGGGTCAGGGCCCAGGGTTAGGGTTTTAGGATCAGTGTCAGGGCCCAGGGTTAGGGTTTTAGGGTCAGGGCAACGGCGCTGGGTTAGGCTTGTTTTAGGGTCAGGGCCAGGTTCCAGGGTTAGGGTTGTTTTAGGGTCAGGGCCAGGGCCCAGGGTTAGCGTTGTTATAGGGTCAGGACCTGGGCCCAGGTTTAGGCTTGTTTTAGTGCCAGGGCCCAGGGTTCGGGTTGTTTTAGGGTCAGGGCCAGGGCCCAGGGTCAGGGTTGTTTTAGGTTAGGGCCAGGGCCCAGCATTAGGGTTGTTTTAGGTCATGGCCAGGGCCCAGGTTTGGGGTTGTTTTAGGGTCAGGGTCAGGGCCCAGGGTTAGGGTTGTTTTAGGGTCAGGGCCAAGGCCCAGCGTTAGGGTTGTTTTAGGTTCAGGGCCAGGTTCGAGGGTTAGGCTTGTTTTAGGCTCAGGGCCAGGGCCTAGGGTTAGGGTTGTTTTAGGGTCAGGGCCCAGGGTTAGTGTTGTTTTAGGGTCAGGGCCCAGGGTTAGGGTTGTTTTAGGGTAAGGGCCCAGTGTTAGGGTTGTTTTAGGGTCAGGGCCCAGGGTTGGGGTTGTTTTAGGGTCAAGGCCCAGGGTAGGGTTGTTTTAGGGTCAGGACCCACGGTTAGGGTTTTAGGATCAGGGCCAGGGCCCCGGGTTAGGGTTTTAGGGTAAGGGCCAGGGCCCAGGGTTAGGGTTTTAGGCTCAGGGCCAGGGCCCAGGGTTAGGGTTTTAGGCTCAGGGTCAGGGCCCATGGTTAGGGTTGTTTCAGGGTCAGGGCCCAGGGTTAGGGTTTTTTCAGGGTCAGGGCCCAGGGTTAGGGTTGTTTCAGGGTCAGGGCCCTGGGTTAGGGTTGTTTCAGGGTCAGGGCCCAGGGTTAGGGTTGTTTTAGGGTCAGGGCCCGGGGTTAGGGTTGTTTTAGGGTCAGGGCCAGGGCCCAGGGTTAGCTTTGTTTTAGGGTCAGGGCCACGGCCTAGGGTTAGGGTTGTTTTAGGGTCAGGGCCAGGGCCCAAAGTTAGGGTTGTTTTAGGGTCAGGGCCCAGGGTTAGGTTTTTAGGCACTGGTCCAGGGTCCAGGGTTAGGGTTTTAGGCTCAGGGCCAGGGCCCAGGTTTAGAGTTGTTTTAGGGTCGGGGCCAGGGCCCAGGGTTAGGGTTGTTTTAGGGTCATGGCCAGTTCCCAGGATTAGGGTTGTTTTAGGGTCAGGGCCAGGGCCCAGAGTTATGGTTGTTTTTGGGTCAGGGCCAGGGCCCAGGGTTAGGTTTGTTTTAGGGTCAGGGCCAGGGCCCACGTTAGGCTTGTTTTAGGGTCACGGCCAGATCCCAGGGTTAGGGTTGTTTTAGGGTCAGGGCCCAGGGTTAGGTTTGTTTTAGGGTGAGTGCCCATGGTTGGGTTTGTTTTAGGGTCAGGGCCAGGGCCCAGGGTTAGGTTTGTTTTAGTGTTAGGGCCAGTGCCCAGGGTTAGGGTTGTTTTAGGGTAAGTGCCAGGGCCCAGGGTTACGGTTGTTTTAGGGTCAGGGCCAGGGCCCAGGGTTAGGGTTGTTTTAGGGTCAGGGCCAGGGCCCAGGTTTAGGGTTGTTTTAGGGTCAGGGCCCGGGGTTAGGGTTGTTTTAGGGTCAGGGCCAGGGCCCAGGGTTAGCTTTGTTTTAGGGTCAGGGCCACGGCCTAGGGTTAGGGTTGTTTTAGGGTCAGGGCCAGGGCCCAAAGTTAGGGTTGTTTTAGGGTCAGGACCCAGGGTTAGGTTTTTAGGCACTGGTCCAGGATCCAGGGTTAGGGTTTTAGGCTCAGGGCCAGGGCCCAGGTTTAGGGTTGTTTTAGGGTCGGGGCCAGGGCCCAGGGTTAGGGTTGTTTTAGGGTCATGGCCAGGTCCCAGGATTAGGGTTGTTTTAGGGTCAGGGCCAGGGCCCAGGTTTAGGGTTCTTTTAGGGTCAGGGCCCAGGGTTAGGGTTGTTTTTGGGTCAGGGCCCAGGGTTAGGGTTGTTTTAGTTTCAGGGCGCAGGGTTAGGGTTGTTTTAGGGTCAGGGCCCAGGGTTAGGGTTTTAGGCTGAGGGCCAGGGCCCAGGGTTAGGGTTTTAGGCTCAGGGCCAGGGCCCAGGGTTAGGGTTTTAGGCTCAGGGTCAGGGCCCATGGTTAGGGTTGTTTCAGGGTCAGGGCCCAGGGTTAGGGTTTTTTCAGGGTCAGGGCCCAGGGTTAGGGTTGTTTCAGGGTCAGGGCCCTGGGTTAGGGTTGTTTCAGGGTCAGGGCCAGGGCCCAGGGTTAGGGTTGTTTTAGGTTCAGGACCAGGGCCCAGGGATAGGGTTGTTTTAGGGTCAGGGCCAGGGCCCAGGTTTAGGGAGGTTTTAGGGTCAGGGCCAGGGCCCAGGGTTAGGCTTGTTTTAGGGTCAGGGCCAGGGCCCAGGGTTAGGGTTGTTTTAGGTTAGGGCCAGGTCCGAAGGTTAGGGTTGTTTTAGGGTCAGGTCCTGGGCCCAGGTTTAGGGTTGTTTTTGTGCCAGTGCCCAGGGTTAGGGTTGTTTTAGGGTCAGGGCCAGGGCCCAGGTTTAGGGTTGTTTTAGGTCATGCCCAGGGCCCAGGGATAGGGTTGTTTTAGGGTTAGGGCCAGGGCCCAGGGTTAGGCTTGTTTTAGGGTCAGGTCCTGGGCCCACGGTTAGGCTTGTTTTAGGGTCAGGGCCAGGGCCCAGGATTAGGCTTATTTTAGGGTCAAGGACAGGGCCCAGGGTTAGGGTTGTTTTAGGGTCAGGGCCAGGGCCCAGGGTTAGGCTTGTTTTAGGGTGAGGGCCAGGGCCCAGGGTTAGGGTTGTTTTAGGGTCAGGGCCAGGGCCCAGGGTTAGGGTTGTTTTAGGGTCAGGACCTGGGCCCAGGGTTAGGCTTGTTTTAGTGTCAGGGCCCAAGGTTAGGGTTGTTTTAGGGTCAGGGCCAGGGCCCAGGGTCAGGGTTGTTTTAGGTCAGGGCCAGGGCCCAGCATTAGGTTTGTTTTAGGTCATGGCCAGGGCCCAGGTTTGGGGTTGTTTTAGGGTCAGGGTCAGGGCCCAGGGTTAGGGTTGTTTTAGGGTCAGGGCCCAGGGTTGGGGTTGTTTTAGGGTCAAGGCCCAGGGTAGGGTTGTTTTAGGGTCAGGACCCACGGTTAGGGTTTTAGGATCAGGGCCAGGGCCCAGGGTTAGGGTTTTAGGGTAAGGGCCAGGGCCCAGGGTTAGGGTTTTAGGCTCAGGGCCAGGGCCCAGGGTTAGGGTTTTAGGCTCAGGGCCAGGGCCCAGGGTTAGGGTTTTAGGCTCAGGGTCAGGGCCCATGGTTAGGGTTGTTTCAGGGTCAGGGCCCAGGGTTAGGGTTTTTTCAGGGTCAGGGCCCAGGGTTAGGGTTGTTTCAGGGTCAGGGCCCTGGGTTAGGGTTGTTTCAGGGTCAGGGCCCAGGGTTAGGGTTGTTTTAGGGTCAGGGCCCGGGGTTAGGGTTGTTTTAGGGTCAGGGCCAGGGCCCAGGGTTAGCTTTGTTTTAGGGTCAGGGCCACGGCCTAGGGTTAGGGTTGTTTTAGGGTCAGGGCCAGGGCCCAAAGTTAGGGTTGTTTTAGGGTCAGGGCCCAGGGTTAGGTTTTTAGGCACTGGTCCAGGGTCCAGGGTTAGGGTTTTAGGCTCAGGGCCAGGGCCCAGGTTTAGGGTTGTTTTAGGGTCGGGGCCAGGGCCCAGGGTTAGGGTTGTTTTAGGGTCATGGCCAGTTCCCAGGATTAGGGTTGTTTTAGGGTCAGGGCCAGGGCCCAGAGTTATGGTTGTTTTTGGGTCAGGGCCAGGGCCCAGGGTTAGGTTTGTTTTAGGGTCAGGGCCAGGGCCCACGTTAGGCTTGTTTTAGGGTCACGGCCAGATCCCAGGGTTAGGGTTGTTTTAGGGTCAGGGCCCAGGGTTAGGTTTGTTTTAGGGTGAGTGCCCATGGTTGGGTTTGTTTTAGGGTCAGGGCCAGGGCCCAGGGTTAGGTTTGTTTTAGTGTTAGGGCCAGTGCCCAGGGTTAGGGTTGTTTTAGGGTAAGTGCCAGGGCCCAGGGTTACGGTTGTTTTTAGGGTCAGGGCCAGGGCCCAGGGTTAGGGTTGTTTTAGGGTCAGTGCCCAGGGTTGGGGTTGTTTTAGGGTCAAGGCCCAGGGTAGGGTTGTTTTAGGGTCAGGACCCACGGTTAGGGTTTTAGGATCAGGGCCAGGGCCCAGGGTTAGGGTTTTAGGGTAAGGGCCAGGGCCCAGGGTTAGGGTTTTAGGCTCAGGGCCAGGGCCCAGGGTTAGGGTTTTAGGCTCAGGGTCAGGGCCCATGGTTAGGGTTGTTTCAGGGTCAGGGCCCAGGGTTAGGGTTTTTTCAGGGTCAGGGCCCAGGGTTAGGGTTGTTTCAGGGTCAGGGCCCTGGGTTAGGGTTGTTTCAGGGTCAGGGCCCAGGGTTAGGGTTGTTTTAGGGTCAGGGCCCGGGGTTAGGGTTGTTTTAGGGTCAGGGCCAGGGCCCAGGGTTAGCTTTGTTTTAGGGTCAGGGCCACGGCCTAGGGTTAGGGTTGTTTTAGGGTCAGGGCCAGGGCCCAAAGTTAGGGTTGTTTTAGGGTCAGGGCCCAGGGTTAGGTTTTTAGGCACTGGTCCAGGGTCCAGGGTTAGGGTTTTAGGCTCAGGGCCAGGGCCCAGGTTTAGGGTTGTTTTAGGGTCGGGGCCAGGGCCCAGGGTTAGGGTTGTTTTAGGGTCATGGCCAGGTCCCAGGATTAGGGTTGTTTTAGGGTCAGGGCCAGGGCCCAGGTTTAGGGTTCTTTTAGGGTCAGGGCCCAGGGTTAGGGTTGTTTTTGGGTCAGGGCCCAGGGTTAGGGTTGTTTTAGTTTCAGGGCGCAGGGTTAGGGTTGTTTTAGGGTCAGGGCCCAGGGTTATGGTTGTTTTAGGGTTAGGGCCCAGGGTTAGGGTTTTAGGCTCAGGGCCAGGGCCCAGGGTTAGGGTTTTAGGCTCAGGGCCAGGGCCCAGGGTTAGGGTTTTAGAGTCAGGGCCAGGGCCCAGGGTTAGGGTTTTAGGCTCAGGGCCAGGGCCCAGGGTTAGGATTTTAGGCTCAGGGCCAGGTCCCACCGTTAGGGTTTTAGGGTCAGGGCCAGGGCCCAGGGTTAGGGTTTTAGGCTCAGGGCCAGGGCCCAGGGTTAGGGTTTAGGCTCAGGACCAGGGCCCAGGGTTAGGGTTTTAGGGTCAGGGCCAGGGCCCAGGGTTAAGGTTTTAGGCTCAGGGTCAGGGCCCAGGGTTAGGGTTTTAGGATCAGTGTCAGGGCCCAGGGTTAGGGTTTTAGGGTCAGGGCAACGGCGCTGGGTTAGGCTTGTTTTAGGGTCAGGGCCAGGTTCCAGGGTTAGGGTTGTTTTAGGGTCAGGGCCAGGGCCCAGGGTTAGCGTTGTTATAGGGTCAGGACCTGGGCCCAGGTTTAGGCTTGTTTTAGTGCCAGGGCCCAGGGTTCGGGTTGTTTTAGGGTCAGGGCCAGGGCCCAGGGTCAGGGTTGTTTTAGGTCAGGGCCAGGGCCCAGCATTAGGGTTGTTTTAGGTCATGGCCAGGGCCCAGTTTTGGGGTTGTTTTAGGGTCAGGGTCAGGGCCCAGGGTTAGGGTTGTTTTAGGGTCAGGGCCAAGGCCCAGCGTTAGGGTTGTTTTAGGTTCAGGGCCAGGTTCGAGGGTTAGGCTTGTTTTAGGCTCAGGGCCAGGGCCTAGGGTTAGGGTTGTTTTAGGGTCAGGGCCCAGGGTTAGTGTTGTTTTAGGGTCAGGGCCCAGGGTTAGGGTTGTTTTAGGGTAAGGGCCCAGTGTTAGGGTTGTTTTAGGGTCAGGGCCCAGGGTTGGGGTTGTTTTAGGGTCAAGGCCCAGGGTAGGGTTGTTTTAGGGTCAGGACCCACGGTTAGGGTTTTAGGATCAGGGCCAGGGCCCAGGGTTAGGGTTTTAGGGTAAGGGCCAGGGCCCAGGGTTAGGGTTTTAGGCTCAGGGCCAGGGCCCAGGGTTAGGGTTTTAGGCTCAGGGCCAGGGCCCAGGGTTAGGGTTTTAGGCTCAGGGTCAGGGCCCATGGTTAGGGTTGTTTCAGGGTCAGGGCCCAGGGTTAGGGTTTTTTCAGGGTCAGGGCCCAGGGTTAGGGTTGTTTCAGGGTCAGGGCCCTGGGTTAGGGTTGTTTCAGGGTCAGGGCCCAGGGTTAGGGTTGTTTTAGGGTCAGGGCCCGGGGTTAGGGTTGTTTTAGGGTCAGGGCCAGGGCCCAGGGTTAGCTTTGTTTTAGGGTCAGGGCCACGGCCTAGGGTTAGGGTTGTTTTAGGGTCAGGGCCAGGGCCCAAAGTTAGGGTTGTTTTAGGGTCAGGGCCCAGGGTTAGGTTTTTAGGCACTGGTCCAGTGTCCAGGGTTAGGGTTTTAGGCTCAGGGCCAGGGCCCAGGTTTAGGGTTGTTTTAGGGTCGGGGCCAGGGCCCAGGGTTAGGGTTGTTTTAGGGTCATGGCCAGTTCCCAGGATTAGGGTTGTTTTAGGGTCAGGGCCAGGGCCCAGAGTTATGGTTGTTTTTGGGTCAGGGCCAGGGCCCAGGGTTAGGTTTGTTTTAGGGTCAGGGCCAGGGCCCACGTTAGGCTTGTTTTAGGGTCACGGCCAGATCCCAGGGTTAGGGTTGTTTTAGGGTCAGGGCCCAGGGTTAGGTTTGTTTTAGGGTGAGTGCCCATGGTTGGGTTTGTTTTAGGGTCAGGGCCAGGGCCCAGGGTTAGGTTTGTTTTAGTGTTAGGGCCAGTGCCCAGGGTTAGGGTTGTTTTAGGGTAAGTGCCAGGGCCCAGGGTTACGGTTGTTTTAGGGTCAGGGCCAGGGCCCAGGGTTAGGGTTGTTTTAGGGTCAGTGCCCAGGGTTGGTGTTGTTTTAGGGTCAAGGCCCAGGGTAGGGTTGTTTTAGGGTCAGGACCCACGGTTAGGGTTTTAGGATCAGGGCCAGGGCCCAGGGTTAGGGTTTTAGGGTAAGGGCCAGGGCCCAGGGTTACGGTTTTAGGCTCAGGGCCAGGGCCCAGGGTTAGGGTTTTAGGCTCAGGGTCAGGGCCCATGGTTAGGGTTGTTTCAGGGTCAGGGCCCAGGGTTAGGGTTTTTTCAGGGTCAGGGCCCAGGGTTAGGGTTGTTTCAGGGTCAGGGCCCTGGGTTAGGGTTGTTTCAGGGTCAGGGCCCAGGGTTAGGGTTGTTTTAGGGTCAGGGCCCGGGGTTAGGGTTGTTTTAGGGTCAGGGCCAGGGCCCAGGGTTAGCTTTGTTTTAGGGTCAGGGCCACGGCCTAGGGTTAGGGTTGTTTTAGGGTCAGGGCCAGGGCCCAAAGTTAGGGTTGTTTTAGGGTCAGGGCCCAGGGTTAGGTTTTTAGGCACTGGTCCAGGGTCCAGGGTTAGGGTTTTAGGCTCAGGGCCAGGGCCCAGGTTTAGGGTTGTTTTAGGGTCGGGGCCAGGGCCCAGGGTTAGGGTTGTTTTAGGGTCATGGCCAGGTCCCAGGATTAGGGTTGTTTTAGGGTCAGGGCCAGGGCCCAGGTTTAGGGTTCTTTTAGGGTCAGGGCCCAGGGTTAGGGTTGTTTTTGGGTCAGGGCCCAGGGTTAGGGTTGTTTTAGTTTCAGGGCGCAGGGTTAGGGTTGTTTTAGGGTCAGGGCCCAGGGTTATGGTTGTTTTAGGGTTAGGGCCCAGGGTTAGGGTTTTAGGCTCAGGGCCAGGGCCCAGGGTTAGGGTTTTAGGCTCAGGGCCAGGGCCCAGGGTTAGGGTTTTAGGCTCAGGGTCAGGGCCCATGGTTAGGGTTGTTTCAGGGTCAGGGCCCAGGGTTAGGGTTTTTTCAGGGTCAGGGCCCAGGGTTAGGGTTGTTTCAGGGTCAGGGCCCTGGGTTAGGGTTGTTTCAGGGTCAGGGCCAGGGCCCAGGGTTAGGGTTGTTTTAGGTTCAGGACCAGGGCCCAGGGATAGGGTTGTTTTAGGGTCAGGGCCAGGGCCCAGGTTTAGGGAGGTTTTAGGGTCAGGGCCAGGGCCCAGGGTTAGGCTTGTTTTAGGGTCAGGGCCAGGGCCCAGGGTTAGGGTTGTTTTAGGTTAGGGCCAGGTCCGAAGGTTAGGGTTGTTTTAGGGTCAGGTCCTGGGCCCAGGTTTAGGGTTGTTTTTGTGCCAGTGCCCAGGGTTAGGGTTGTTTTAGGGTCAGGGCCAGGGCCCAGGTTTAGGGTTGTTTTAGGTCATGCCCAGGGCCCAGGGATAGGGTTGTTTTAGGGTTAGGGCCAGGGCCCAGGGTTAGGCTTGTTTTAGGGTCAGGTCCTGGGCCCACGGTTAGGCTTGTTTTAGGGTCAGGGCCAGGGCCCAGGATTAGGCTTATTTTAGGGTCAAGGACAGGGCCCAGGGTTAGGGTTGTTTTAGGGTCAGGGCCAGGGCCCAGGGTTAGGCTTGTTTTAGGGTGAGGGCCAGGGCCCAGGGTTAGGGTTGTTTTAGGGTCAGGGCCAGGGCCCAGGGTTAGGGTTGTTTTAGGGTCAGGACCTGGGCCCAGGGTTAGGCTTGTTTTAGTGTCAGGGCCCAAGGTTAGGGTTGTTTTAGGGTCAGGGCCAGGGCCCAGGGTCAGGGTTGTTTTAGGTCAGGGCCAGGGCCCAGCATTAGGTTTGTTTTAGGTCATGGCCAGGGCCCAGGTTTGGGGTTGTTTTAGGGTCAGGGTCAGGGCCCAGGGTTAGGGTTGTTTTAGGGTCAGGGCCCAGGGTTGGGGTTGTTTTAGGGTCAAGGCCCAGGGTAGGGTTGTTTTAGGGTCAGGACCCACGGTTAGGGTTTTAGGATCAGGGCCAGGGCCCAGGGTTAGGGTTTTAGGGTAAGGGCCAGGGCCCAGGGTTAGGGTTTTAGGCTCAGGGCCAGGGCCCAGGGTTAGGGTTTTAGGCTCAGGGCCAGGGCCCAGGGTTAGGGTTTTAGGCTCAGGGTCAGGGCCCATGGTTAGGGTTGTTTCAGGGTCAGGGCCCAGGGTTAGGGTTTTTTCAGGGTCAGGGCCCAGGGTTAGGGTTGTTTCAGGGTCAGGGCCCTGGGTTAGGGTTGTTTCAGGGTCAGGGCCCAGGGTTAGGGTTGTTTTAGGGTCAGGGCCCGGGGTTAGGGTTGTTTTAGGGTCAGGGCCAGGGCCCAGGGTTAGCTTTGTTTTAGGGTCAGGGCCACGGCCTAGGGTTAGGGTTGTTTTAGGGTCAGGGCCAGGGCCCAAAGTTAGGGTTGTTTTAGGGTCAGGGCCCAGGGTTAGGTTTTTAGGCACTGGTCCAGGGTCCAGGGTTAGGGTTTTAGGCTCAGGGCCAGGGCCCAGGTTTAGGGTTGTTTTAGGGTCGGGGCCAGGGCCCAGGGTTAGGGTTGTTTTAGGGTCATGGCCAGTTCCCAGGATTAGGGTTGTTTTAGGGTCAGGGCCAGGGCCCAGAGTTATGGTTGTTTTTGGGTCAGGGCCAGGGCCCAGGGTTAGGTTTGTTTTAGGGTCAGGGCCAGGGCCCACGTTAGGCTTGTTTTAGGGTCACGGCCAGATCCCAGGGTTAGGGTTGTTTTAGGGTCAGGGCCCAGGGTTAGGTTTGTTTTAGGGTGAGTGCCCATGGTTGGGTTTGTTTTAGGGTCAGGGCCAGGGCCCAGGGTTAGGTTTGTTTTAGTGTTAGGGCCAGTGCCCAGGGTTAGGGTTGTTTTAGGGTAAGTGCCAGGGCCCAGGGTTACGGTTGTTTTTAGGGTCAGGGCCAGGGCCCAGGGTTAGGGTTGTTTTAGGGTCAGTGCCCAGGGTTGGGGTTGTTTTAGGGTCAAGGCCCAGGGTAGGGTTGTTTTAGGGTCAGGACCCACGGTTAGGGTTTTAGGATCAGGGCCAGGGCCCAGGGTTAGGGTTTTAGGGTAAGGGCCAGGGCCCAGGGTTAGGGTTTTAGGCTCAGGGCCAGGGCCCAGGGTTAGGGTTTTAGGCTCAGGGTCAGGGCCCATGGTTAGGGTTGTTTCAGGGTCAGGGCCCAGGGTTAGGGTTTTTTCAGGGTCAGGGCCCAGGGTTAGGGTTGTTTCAGGGTCAGGGCCCTGGGTTAGGGTTGTTTCAGGGTCAGGGCCCAGGGTTAGGGTTGTTTTAGGGTCAGGGCCCGGGGTTAGGGTTGTTTTAGGGTCAGGGCCAGGGCCCAGGGTTAGCTTTGTTTTAGGGTCAGGGCCACGGCCTAGGGTTAGGGTTGTTTTAGGGTCAGGGCCAGGGCCCAAAGTTAGGGTTGTTTTAGGGTCAGGGCCCAGGGTTAGGTTTTTAGGCACTGGTCCAGGGTCCAGGGTTAGGGTTTTAGGCTCAGGGCCAGGGCCCAGGTTTAGGGTTGTTTTAGGGTCGGGGCCAGGGTTATGGTTGTTTTAGGGTTAGGGCCCAGGGTTAGGGTTTTAGGCTCAGGGCCAGGGCCCAGGGTTAGGGTTTTAGGCTCAGGGCCAGGGCCCAGGGTTAGGGTTTTAGGCTCAGGGTCAGGGCCCATGGTTAGGGTTGTTTCAGGGTCAGGGCCCAGGGTTAGGGTTTTTTCAGGGTCAGGGCCCAGGGTTAGGGTTGTTTCAGGGTCAGGGCCCTGGGTTAGGGTTGTTTCAGGGTCAGGGCCAGGGCCCAGGGTTAGGGTTGTTTTAGGTTCAGGACCAGGGCCCAGGGATAGGGTTGTTTTAGGGTCAGGGCCAGGGCCCAGGTTTAGGGAGGTTTTAGGGTCAGGGCCAGGGCCCAGGGTTAGGCTTGTTTTAGGGTCAGGGCCAGGGCCCAGGGTTAGGGTTGTTTTAGGTTAGGGCCAGGTCCGAAGGTTAGGGTTGTTTTAGGGTCAGGTCCTGGGCCCAGGTTTAGGGTTGTTTTTGTGCCAGTGCCCAGGGTTAGGGTTGTTTTAGGGTCAGGGCCAGGGCCCAGGTTTAGGGTTGTTTTAGGTCATGCCCAGGGCCCAGGGATAGGGTTGTTTTAGGGTTAGGGCCAGGGCCCAGGGTTAGGCTTGTTTTAGGGTCAGGTCCTGGGCCCACGGTTAGGCTTGTTTTAGGGTCAGGGCCAGGGCCCAGGATTAGGCTTATTTTAGGGTCAAGGACAGGGCCCAGGGTTAGGGTTGTTTTAGGGTCAGGGCCAGGGCCCAGGGTTAGGCTTGTTTTAGGGTGAGGGCCAGGGCCCAGGGTTAGGGTTGTTTTAGGGTCAGGGCCAGGGCCCAGGGTTAGGGTTGTTTTAGGGTCAGGACCTGGGCCCAGGGTTAGGCTTGTTTTAGTGTCAGGGCCCAAGGTTAGGGTTGTTTTAGGGTCAGGGCCAGGGCCCAGGGTCAGGGTTGTTTTAGGTCAGGGCCAGGGCCCAGCATTAGGTTTGTTTTAGGTCATGGCCAGGGCCCAGGTTTGGGGTTGTTTTAGGGTCAGGGTCAGGGCCCAGGGTTAGGGTTGTTTTAGGGTCAGGGCCCAGGGTTGGGGTTGTTTTAGGGTCAAGGCCCAGGGTAGGGTTGTTTTAGGGTCAGGACCCACGGTTAGGGTTTTAGGATCAGGGCCAGGGCCCAGGGTTAGGGTTTTAGGGTAAGGGCCAGGGCCCAGGGTTAGGGTTTTAGGCTCAGGGCCAGGGCCCAGGGTTAGGGTTTTAGGCTCAGGGCCAGGGCCCAGGGTTAGGGTTTTAGGCTCAGGGTCAGGGCCCATGGTTAGGGTTGTTTCAGGGTCAGGGCCCAGGGTTAGGGTTTTTTCAGGGTCAGGGCCCAGGGTTAGGGTTGTTTCAGGGTCAGGGCCCTGGGTTAGGGTTGTTTCAGGGTCAGGGCCCAGGGTTAGGGTTGTTTTAGGGTCAGGGCCCGGGGTTAGGGTTGTTTTAGGGTCAGGGCCAGGGCCCAGGGTTAGCTTTGTTTTAGGGTCAGGGCCACGGCCTAGGGTTAGGGTTGTTTTAGGGTCAGGGCCAGGGCCCAGGGTTAGGGTTGTTTTAGGGTCAGGGCCCGGGGTTAGGGTTGTTTTAGGGTCAGGGCCAGGGCCCAGGGTTAGCTTTGTTTTAGGGTCAGGGCCACGGCCTAGGGTTAGGGTTGTTTTAGGGTCAGGGCCAGGGCCCAAAGTTAGGGTTGTTTTAGGGTCAGGGCCCAGGGTTAGGTTTTTAGGCACTGGTCCAGGGTCCAGGGTTAGGGTTTTAGGCTCAGGGCCAGGGCCCAGGTTTAGGGTTGTTTTAGGGTCGGGGCCAGGGTTATGGTTGTTTTAGGGTTAGGGCCCAGGGTTAGGGTTTTAGGCTCAGGGCCAGGGCCCAGGGTTAGGGTTTTAGGCTCAGGGCCAGGGCCCAGGGTTAGGGTTTTAGGCTCAGGGTCAGGGCCCATGGTTAGGGTTGTTTCAGGGTCAGGGCCCAGGGTTAGGGTTTTTTCAGGGTCAGGGCCCAGGGTTAGGGTTGTTTCAGGGTCAGGGCCCTGGGTTAGGGTTGTTTCAGGGTCAGGGCCAGGGCCCAGGGTTAGGGTTGTTTTAGGTTCAGGACCAGGGCCCAGGGATAGGGTTGTTTTAGGGTCAGGGCCAGGGCCCAGGTTTAGGGAGGTTTTAGGGTCAGGGCCAGGGCCCAGGGTTAGGCTTGTTTTAGGGTCAGGGCCAGGGCCCAGGGTTAGGGTTGTTTTAGGTTAGGGCCAGGTCCGAAGGTTAGGGTTGTTTTAGGGTCAGGTCCTGGGCCCAGGTTTAGGGTTGTTTTTGTGCCAGTGCCCAGGGTTAGGGTTGTTTTAGGGTCAGGGCCAGGGCCCAGGTTTAGGGTTGTTTTAGGTCATGCCCAGGGCCCAGGGATAGGGTTGTTTTAGGGTTAGGGCCAGGGCCCAGGGTTAGGCTTGTTTTAGGGTCAGGTCCTGGGCCCACGGTTAGGCTTGTTTTAGGGTCAGGGCCAGGGCCCAGGATTAGGCTTATTTTAGGGTCAAGGACAGGGCCCAGGGTTAGGGTTGTTTTAGGGTCAGGGCCAGGGCCCAGGGTTAGGCTTGTTTTAGGGTGAGGGCCAGGGCCCAGGGTTAGGGTTGTTTTAGGGTCAGGGCCAGGGCCCAGGGTTAGGGTTGTTTTAGGGTCAGGACCTGGGCCCAGGGTTAGGCTTGTTTTAGTGTCAGGGCCCAAGGTTAGGGTTGTTTTAGGGTCAGGGCCAGGGCCCAGGGTCAGGGTTGTTTTAGGTCAGGGCCAGGGCCCAGCATTAGGTTTGTTTTAGGTCATGGCCAGGGCCCAGGTTTGGGGTTGTTTTAGGGTCAGGGTCAGGGCCCAGGGTTAGGGTTGTTTTAGGGTCAGGGCCCAGGGTTGGGGTTGTTTTAGGGTCAAGGCCCAGGGTAGGGTTGTTTTAGGGTCAGGACCCACGGTTAGGGTTTTAGGATCAGGGCCAGGGCCCAGGGTTAGGGTTTTAGGGTAAGGGCCAGGGCCCAGGGTTAGGGTTTTAGGCTCAGGGCCAGGGCCCAGGGTTAGGGTTTTAGGCTCAGGGCCAGGGCCCAGGGTTAGGGTTTTAGGCTCAGGGTCAGGGCCCATGGTTAGGGTTGTTTCAGGGTCAGGGCCCAGGGTTAGGGTTTTTTCAGGGTCAGGGCCCAGGGTTAGGGTTGTTTCAGGGTCAGGGCCCTGGGTTAGGGTTGTTTCAGGGTCAGGGCCCAGGGTTAGGGTTGTTTTAGGGTCAGGGCCCGGGGTTAGGGTTGTTTTAGGGTCAGGGCCAGGGCCCAGGGTTAGCTTTGTTTTAGGGTCAGGGCCACGGCCTAGGGTTAGGGTTGTTTTAGGGTCAGGGCCAGGGCCCAAAGTTAGGGTTGTTTTAGGGTCAGGGCCCAGGGTTAGGTTTTTAGGCACTGGTCCAGGGTCCAGGGTTAGGGTTTTAGGCTCAGGGCCAGGGCCCAGGTTTAGGGTTGTTTTAGGGTCGGGGCCAGGGCCCAGGGTTAGGGTTGTTTTAGGGTCATGGCCAGTTCCCAGGATTAGGGTTGTTTTAGGGTCAGGGCCAGGGCCCAGAGTTATGGTTGTTTTTGGGTCAGGGCCAGGGCCCAGGGTTAGGTTTGTTTTAGGGTCAGGGCCAGGGCCCACGTTAGGCTTGTTTTAGGGTCACGGCCAGATCCCAGGGTTAGGGTTGTTTTAGGGTCAGGGCCCAGGGTTAGGTTTGTTTTAGGGTGAGTGCCCATGGTTGGGTTTGTTTTAGGGTCAGGGCCAGGGCCCAGGGTTAGGTTTGTTTTAGTGTTAGGGCCAGTGCCCAGGGTTAGGGTTGTTTTAGGGTAAGTGCCAGGGCCCAGGGTTACGGTTGTTTTTAGGGTCAGGGCCAGGGCCCAGGGTTAGGGTTGTTTTAGGGTCAGTGCCCAGGGTTGGGGTTGTTTTAGGGTCAAGGCCCAGGGTAGGGTTGTTTTAGGGTCAGGACCCACGGTTAGGGTTTTAGGATCAGGGCCAGGGCCCAGGGTTAGGGTTTTAGGGTAAGGGCCAGGGCCCAGGGTTAGGGTTTTAGGCTCAGGGCCAGGGCCCAGGGTTAGGGTTTTAGGCTCAGGGTCAGGGCCCATGGTTAGGGTTGTTTCAGGGTCAGGGCCCAGGGTTAGGGTTTTTTCAGGGTCAGGGCCCAGGGTTAGGGTTGTTTCAGGGTCAGGGCCCTGGGTTAGGGTTGTTTCAGGGTCAGGGCCCAGGGTTAGGGTTGTTTTAGGGTCAGGGCCCGGGGTTAGGGTTGTTTTAGGGTCAGGGCCAGGGCCCAGGGTTAGCTTTGTTTTAGGGTCAGGGCCACGGCCTAGGGTTAGGGTTGTTTTAGGGTCAGGGCCAGGGCCCAAAGTTAGGGTTGTTTTAGGGTCAGGGCCCAGGGTTAGGTTTTTAGGCACTGGTCCAGGGTCCAGGGTTAGGGTTTTAGGCTCAGGGCCAGGGCCCAGGTTTAGGGTTGTTTTAGGGTCGGGGCCAGGGCCCAGGGTTAGGGTTGTTTTAGGGTCATGGCCAGGTCCCAGGATTAGGGTTGTTTTAGGGTCAGGGCCAGGGCCCAGGTTTAGGGTTCTTTTAGGGTCAGGGCCCAGGGTTAGGGTTGTTTTTGGGTCAGGGCCCAGGGTTAGGGTTGTTTTAGTTTCAGGGCGCAGGGTTAGGGTTGTTTTAGGGTCAGGGCCCAGGGTTATGGTTGTTTTAGGGTTAGGGCCCAGGGTTAGGGTTTTAGGCTCAGGGCCAGGGCCCAGGGTTAGGGTTTTAGGCTCAGGGCCAGGGCCCAGGGTTAGGGTTTTAGAGTCAGGGCCAGGGCCCAGGGTTAGGGTTTTAGGCTCAGGGCCAGGGCCCAGGGTTAGGGTTTTAGGCTCAGGGCCAGGTCCCACCGTTAGGGTTTTAGGGTCAGGGCCAGGGCCCAGGGTTAGGGTTTTAGGCTCAGGGCCAGGGCCCAGGGTTAGGGTTTAGGCTCAGGACCAGGGCCCAGGGTTAGGGTTTTAGGGTCAGGGCCAGGGCCCAGGGTTAAGGTTTTAGGCTCAGGGTCAGGGCCCAGGGTTAGGGTTTTAGGATCAGTGTCAGGGCCCAGGGTTAGGGTTTTAGGGTCAGGGCAACGGCGCTGGGTTAGGCTTGTTTTAGGGTCAGGGCCAGGTTCCAGGGTTAGGGTTGTTTTAGGGTCAGGGCCAGGGCCCAGGGTTAGCGTTGTTATAGGGTCAGGACCTGGGCCCAGGTTTAGGCTTGTTTTAGTGCCAGGGCCCAGGGTTCGGGTTGTTTTAGGGTCAGGGCCAGGGCCCAGGGTCAGGGTTGTTTTAGGTCAGGGCCAGGGCCCAGCATTAGGGTTGTTTTAGGTCATGGCCAGGGCCCAGTTTTGGGGTTGTTTTAGGGTCAGGGTCAGGGCCCAGGGTTAGGGTTGTTTTAGGGTCAGGGCCAAGGCCCAGCGTTAGGGTTGTTTTAGGTTCAGGGCCAGGTTCGAGGGTTAGGCTTGTTTTAGGCTCAGGGCCAGGGCCTAGGGTTAGGGTTGTTTTAGGGTCAGGGCCCAGGGTTAGTGTTGTTTTAGGGTCAGGGCCCAGGGTTAGGGTTGTTTTAGGGTAAGGGCCCAGTGTTAGGGTTGTTTTAGGGTCAGGGCCCAGGGTTGGGGTTGTTTTAGGGTCAAGGCCCAGGGTAGGGTTGTTTTAGGGTCAGGACCCACGGTTAGGGTTTTAGGATCAGGGCCAGGGCCCAGGGTTAGGGTTTTAGGGTAAGGGCCAGGGCCCAGGGTTAGGGTTTTAGGCTCAGGGCCAGGGCCCAGGGTTAGGGTTTTAGGCTCAGGGCCAGGGCCCAGGGTTAGGGTTTTAGGCTCAGGGTCAGGGCCCATGGTTAGGGTTGTTTCAGGGTCAGGGCCCAGGGTTAGGGTTTTTTCAGGGTCAGGGCCCAGGGTTAGGGTTGTTTCAGGGTCAGGGCCCTGGGTTAGGGTTGTTTCAGGGTCAGGGCCCAGGGTTAGGGTTGTTTTAGGGTCAGGGCCCGGGGTTAGGGTTGTTTTAGGGTCAGGGCCAGGGCCCAGGGTTAGCTTTGTTTTAGGGTCAGGGCCACGGCCTAGGGTTAGGGTTGTTTTAGGGTCAGGGCCAGGGCCCAAAGTTAGGGTTGTTTTAGGGTCAGGGCCCAGGGTTAGGTTTTTAGGCACTGGTCCAGTGTCCAGGGTTAGGGTTTTAGGCTCAGGGCCAGGGCCCAGGTTTAGGGTTGTTTTAGGGTCGGGGCCAGGGCCCAGGGTTAGGGTTTTTTTAGGGTCATGGCCAGTTCCCAGGATTAGGGTTGTTTTAGGGTCAGGGCCAGGGCCCAGAGTTATGGTTGTTTTTGGGTCAGGGCCAGGGCCCAGGGTTAGGTTTGTTTTAGGGTCAGGGCCAGGGCCCACGTTAGGCTTGTTTTAGGGTCACGGCCAGATCCCAGGGTTAGGGTTGTTTTAGGGTCAGGGCCCAGGGTTAGGTTTGTTTTAGGGTGAGTGCCCATGGTTGGGTTTGTTTTAGGGTCAGGGCCAGGGCCCAGGGTTAGGTTTGTTTTAGTGTTAGGGCCAGTGCCCAGGGTTAGGGTTGTTTTAGGGTAAGTGCCAGGGCCCAGGGTTACGGTTGTTTTAGGGTCAGGGCCAGGGCCCAGGGTTAGGGTTGTTTTACGGTCAGTGCCCAGGGTTGGGGTTGTTTTAGGGTCAAGGCCCAGGGTAGGGTTGTTTTAGGGTCAGGACCCACGGTTAGGGTTTTAGGATCAGGGCCAGGGCCCAGGGTTAGGGTTTTAGGGTAAGGGCCAGGGCCCAGGGTTACGGTTTTAGGCTCAGGGCCAGGGCCCAGGGTTAGGGTTTTAGGCTCAGGGTCAGGGCCCATGGTTAGGGTTGTTTCAGGGTCAGGGCCCAGGGTTAGGGTTTTTTCAGGGTCAGGGCCCAGGGTTAGGGTTGTTTCAGGGTCAGGGCCCTGGGTTAGGGTTGTTTCAGGGTCAGGGCCCAGGGTTAGGGTTGTTTTAGGGTCAGGGCCCGGGGTTAGGGTTGTTTTAGGGTCAGGGCCAGGGCCCAGGGTTAGCTTTGTTTTAGGGTCAGGGCCACGGCCTAGGGTTAGGGTTGTTTTAGGGTCAGGGCCAGGGCCCAAAGTTAGGGTTGTTTTAGGGTCAGGGCCCAGGGTTAGGTTTTTAGGCACTGGTCCAGGGTCCAGGGTTAGGGTTTTAGGCTCAGGGCCAGGGCCCAGGTTTAGGGTTGTTTTAGGGTCGGGGCCAGGGCCCAGGGTTAGGGTTGTTTTAGGGTCATGGCCAGGTCCCAGGATTAGGGTTGTTTTAGGGTCAGGGCCAGGGCTCAGGTTTAGGGTTCTTTTAGGGTCAGGGCCCAGGGTTAGGGTTGTTTTTGGGTCAGGGCCCAGGGTTAGGGTTGTTTTAGTTTCAGGGCGCAGGGTTAGGGTTGTTTTAGGGTCAGGGCCCAGGGTTATGGTTGTTTTAGGGTTAGGGCCCAGGGTTAGGGTTTTAGGCTCAGGGCCAGGGCCCAGGGTTAGGGTTTTAGGCTCAGGGCCAGGGCCCAGGGTTAGGGTTTTAGAGTCAGGGCCAGGGCCCAGGGTTAGGGTTTTAGGCTCAGGGCCAGGGCCCAGGGTTAGGGTTTTAGGCTCAGGGCCAGGGCCCAGGGTTAGGGTTTTAGGCTGAGGGCCAGGTCCCACCGTTAGGGTTTTAGGGTCAGGGCCAGGGCCCAGGGTTAGGGTTTTAGGCTCAGGGCCAGGGCCCAGGGTTAGGGTTTTAGGCTCAGGACCAGGGCCCAGGGTTAGGGTTTTAGGGTCAGGGCCAGGGCCCAGGGTTAAGGTTTTAGGCTCAGGGTCAGGGCCCAGGGTTAGGGTTTTAGGATCAGTGTCAGGGCCCAGGGTTAGGGTTTTAGGGTCAGGGCAACGGCGCTGGGTTAGGCTTGTTTTAGGGTCAGGGCCAGGTTCCAGGGTTAGGGTTGTTTTAGGGTCAGGGCCAGGGCCCAGGGTTAGCGTTGTTATAGGGTCAGGACCTGGGCCCAGGTTTAGGCTTGTTTTAGTGCCAGGGCCCAGGGTTCGGGTTGTTTTAGGGTCAGGGCCAGGGCCCAGGGTCAGGGTTGTTTTAGGTCAGGGCCAGGGCCCAGCATTAGGGTTGTTTTAGGTCATGGCCAGGGCCCAGGTTTGGGGTTGTTTTAGGGTCAGGGTCAGGGCCCAGGGTTAGGGTTGTTTTAGGGTCAGGGCCAAGGCCCAGCGTTAGGGTTGTTTTAGGTTCAGGGCCAGGTTCGAGGGTTAGGCTTGTTTTAGGCTCAGGGCCAGGGCCTAGGATTAGGGTTGTTTTAGGGTCAGGGCCCAGGGTTAGTGTTGTTTTAGGGTCAGGGCCCAGGGTTAGGGTTGTTTTAGGGTAAGGGCCCAGTGTTAGGGTTGTTTTAGGGTCAGGGCCCAGGGTTGGGGTTGTTTTAGGGTCAAGGCCCAGAGTAGGGTTGTTTTAGGGTCAGGACCCACGGTTAGGGTTTTAGGATCAGGGCCAGGGCCCAGGGTTAGGGTTTTAGGGTAAGGGCCAGGGCCCAGGGTTAGGGTTTTATGCTCAGGGCCAGGGCCCAGGGTTAGGGTTTTAGGCTCAGGGTCAGGGCCCATGGTTAGGGTTGTTTCAGGGTCAGGGCCCAGGGTTAGGGTTTTTTCAGGGTCAGGGCCCAGGGTTAGGGTTGTTTCAGGGTCAGGGCCCTGGGTTAGGGTTGTTTCAGGGTCAGGGCCCAGGGTTAGGGTTGTTTTAGGGTCAGGGCCCGGGGTTAGGGTTGTTTTAGGGTAAGTGCCAGGGCCCAGGGTTACGGTTGTTTTTAGGGTCAGGGCCAGGGCCCAGGGTTAGGGTTGTTTTAGGGTCAGGGCCAGGGCCCAGGTTTAGGGTTGTTTTAGGGTCAGGGCCAGGGCCCAGGGTTAGGGTTGTTTTAGGTTCAGGGCCAGGGCCCAGGGATAGGGTTGTTTTAGGTTCAGGGCCAGGGCCCAGGTTTAGGGAGGTTTTAGGGTCAGGGCCAGGGCCCAGGGTTAGGCTTGTTTTAGGGTCAGGGCCAGGGCCCAGGGTTAGGGTTGTTTTAGGTTAGGGCCAGGTCCGAAGGTTAGGGTTGTTTTAGGGTCAGGTCCTGGGCCCAGGTTTAGGGTTGTTTTTGTGCCAGTGCCCAGGGTTAGGGTTGTTTTAGGGTCAGGGCCAGGGCCCAGGTTTAGGGTTGTTTTAGGTCATGGCCAGGGCCCAGGGATAGGGTTGTTTTAGGGTCAGGGCCTGGGCGCAGGGTTAGGGTTGTTTTAGGTTTAGGGCCAGGGCCCAGGGTTAGGCTTGTTTTAGGGTCAGGTCCTGGGCCCACGGTTAGGCTTGTTTTAGGGTCAGGGCCATGGCCCAGGATTAGGCTTATCTTAGGGTCAAGGACAGGGCCCAGGGTTAGGGTTGTTTTAGGGTCAGGGCCAGGGCCCAGGGTTAGGCTTGTTTTAGGGTGAGGGCCAGGGCCCAGGGTTAAGGTTGTTTTAGGGTCAGGGCCAGGGCCCAGGGTTAGGGTTGTTTTAGGGTCAGGACCTGGGCCCAGGGTTAGGCTTGTTTTAGTGTCAGGGCCCAAGGTTAGGGTTGTTTTAGGGTCAGGGCCACGGCTCAGGGTCAGGGTTGTTTTAGGTCAGGGCCAGGGCCCAGCATTAGGGTTGTTTTAGGTTCAGGGCCAGAGCCCAGGTTTAGGGGTGTTTTAGGGTCAGGGCCAGGGCCCAGGGTTAGGGTTTTAGAGTCAGGGCCAGGGCCCAGGGTTAGGGTTTTAGGCTCAGGGCCAGGGCCCAGGGTTAGGGTTTTAGGCTCAGGGCCAGGGCCCAGGGTTAGGGTTTTAGGCTCAGGGCCAGGTCCCACGGTTAGGGTTTTAGGGTCAGGGCCAGGGCCCAGGGTCAGGGTTTTAGGCTCAGGGCCAGGGCCCAGGGTTAGGGTTTTAGGCTCAGGACCAGGGCCCAGGGTTAGGGTTTTAGGGTCAGGGCCAGGGCCCAGGGTTAAGGTTTTAGGCTCAGGGTCAGGGCCCAGGGTTAGGGTTTTAGGATCAGTGTCAGGGCCCAGGGTTAGGGTTTTAGGGTCAGGGCAACGGCGCTGGGTTAGGCTTATTTTAGGGTCAGGGCCAGGTTCCAGCGTTAGGGTTGTTTTAGGGTCAGGGCCAGGGCCCAGGGTTAGCGTTGTTATAGGGTCAGGACCTGGGCCCAGGTTTAGGCTTGTTTTAGTGCCAGGGCCCAGGGTTCGGGTTGTTTTAGGGTCAGGGCCAGGGCCCAGGGTCAGGGTTGTTTTAGGTCAGGGCCAGGGCCCAGCATTAGGGTTGTTTTAGGTCATGGCCAGGGCCCAGGTTTGGGGTTGTTTTAGGGTCAGGGTCAGGGCCCAGGGTTACGGGTGTTTTAGGGTCAGGGCCAGGGCCCAGGGTTAGGGTTGTTTTAGGGTCAGGGCCAGGGCCCAGGGTTAGGGTTGTTTTAGGTTCAGGGCCAGTGCCCAGGGTTAGGGTTGTTTTAGGGTCAGGGCGAGGGCCCAGGGTTAGGGTTGTTTTAGGGTCAGGGCCAGGGCCCAGGGTTAGGGTTGTTTTAGGTCATGGCCAGGCCCCAGGGATAGGGTTGTTTTAGGGTCAGGGGCAGGGCCCAGGGTTAGGGTTGTTTTAGGGTCAGGGCCAGGGCCCAGGGTTAGGCTTGTTTTAGGATCAGGTCCTTGGCCCAAGGTTAGGCTTGTTTTAGGGTCAGGGCCAGGTCCCTGGATTGGGCTTGTTTTAGGGTCAGGGCCAGGGCCCAGGGTTAGGCTTGTTTTAGGGTCAGGGCCAGGGCCCAGGGTTAGGCTTGTTTTAGGGTCAGGGCCAGGGCCCAGGGTTAGGGTTGTTTTAGGGTCAGGGCCAGAGCCCAGCGTTAGGGTTGTTTTAGGGTCAGGGCCAGGGCCCAGGGTTAGAGTTGTTTTAGTTTCAGGACCTGGGCCCAGGGTTAGGCTTGTTTTACTGCCAGTGCCCAGGGTTAGGGTTGTTTTAGGGTCAGGGCCAGAGCCCAGGGTCAGGTTTGTTTTAGGTCCGGGCCAGGGCCCAGCATTAGGGTTGTTTTAGGGTCAGGGACAGGGCCCAGGTTTAGGGGTGTTTTAGGGTCAGGGCCAGGGCCCAGGGTAAGGGTTGTTTCAGTGTCAGGGCCGGGGCCCAGGGTTAGGGTTGTTTTAGGGTCAGGGCCAGGGTCCAGGGTAAGGGTTGTTTCAGTGTCAGGGCCAGGGCCCAGGATTAGGGTTGTTTTAGGGTTAGGGCCAGGGCCCAGGGTTAGGATTGTTTTAGGGTCAGGGCCAGGGCCCAGGGTTAGGGTTGTTTTAGGGTCAGGACCTGGGCCCAGTGTTAGGCTTGTTTTCGTGCCAGGGCCCAGAGTTAGGGTTGTTTTAGGGTCAGGGCCAGGGCCCAGGGTTAGGCTCGTTTTAGGGTCAGGGTCAGGGCCCAGGGTTAGGGTTTTTTTAGGGTCAGGGCCAGGGCCCAGGGTTACGGTCGTTGTAGGGTCAGGACCTGGGCCCTGGTTTAGGCTTGTTTTAGTGCCAGGGCCCAGGGTTAGTGTTGTTTTAGGGTCAGGGTCAGGGCCCAGGGTCAGGGTTGTTTTAGGTCAGGGCCAGGGCCCAGCATTAGGGTTGTTTTTGGTTCAGGGCCAGGGCCCAGGTTTAGGGGTGTTTTAGGGTCAGGGCCAGGGCCCAGGGTTAGGCTTGTTTTAGGGTCAGGGCCAGGGCCCAGGGTTAGGCTTGTTTTAGGGTCAGGGCCAGGGCTCAGGGTTAGGGTTGTTTTAGGGTCAGGGCCAGGGCCCAGCGTTAGGTTTGTTTTAGGGTCAGGGCCAGGGCCCAGGGTTAGAGTTGTTTTAGTTTCAGGACCTGGGCCCAGGGTTAGGCTTGTTTTAGTGCCAGGGCCCAGGGTTAGGGTTGTTTTAGGGTCAGGGCCAGGGCCCGGGGTCAGGGTTGTTTTAGCTCCGGGCCAGGGCCCAGCATTAGGGTTGTTTTAGGGTCAGGGACAGGGCCCAGGTTTAGGGGTGTTTTAGGGTCAGGGCCAGGGCCCAGGGTAAGGGTTGTTTCAGTGTCAGGTCCAGGGCCCAGGGTTAGGGTTGTTTTAGGGTCAGGGCCAGGGTCCAGGGTAAGGGTTGTTTCAGTGTCAGGGCCTGGGCCCAGGATTAGGGTTGTTTTAGGGTTAGGGCCAGGGCCCAGGGTTATGGTTATTTTAGGGTCAGTACCCAGGGTTAGGGTTGTTTTAGGGTCAGTGCCCAGGGTTAGGGTTGTTTTAGGGTCAGGTCCAGGAACCAGGGATAGGCTTGTTTTAGGGTCAGGGCCAGGGCCCAGGGTTAGGGTTGTTTTAGGGTCAAGTCCATGGCCCACGGATAGGCTTGTTTTAGGGTCAGGGCCAGGGCCCAGGATTAGGCTTGTTTTAGGGTCAAGGACAGGGCCCAGGGTTAGGGTTGTTTTAGGGTGAGGGCCTGGGCCCAGGGTTAGGCTTGTTTTAGGGTCAGGGCCAGGGCCCAGGGTTAGGCTTGTTTTAGGGTCAGGGCCAGGGCCCAGGGTCAGGGTCGTTTTAGGTCAGGGCCAGGGCCCAGCATTAGGGTTGTTTTAGGGTCAGGGCCAGGGCCCAGGTTTAGGGGTGTTTTAGGGTCAGGGCCAGGGCCCAGCGTTAGGGTTGTTTTAGGGTCAGGGCCAGGTCCCAGGGTTAGGCTTGTTTTAGGGTCAGGGCAAGGTCCCAGGGTTAGGCTTGTTTTAGGGTCAGGGCCAGGGCCCAGGGCTAGGCTTGTTTTAGGGTCAGGGACAGGGCCCAGGGTTAGGATTTTTTTAGGGTCAGGGCCAGGGCCCAGGGTTAGGCTTGTTTTAGGGTCAGGGCCAGGGCCCAGGGTTATGCTTGTTTTAGGGTCAGGTCTAAGGCCCAGGGTTAGGCTTGTTTTAGGATCAGGGCCAGGGCCCACGATTAGGGTTGTTTTAGGGTCAGGGCCAGCGCCCAGCGTTAGGGTTGTTGTAGGTTCAGGGCCAGGGCCCAGGATAAGGCTTGTTTTAGGGTCAAGGACAGGGCCCAGGGTTAGGGTTGTATTAGGGTCGGGACTTGGGCCCAGGGTTAGGCTTGTTTTAGTGCCAAGGCCCAGGGTTAGGGTTGTTTTAGGGTCAGGGCAGGGCCCAGGTTTAGGGTTGTTTTAGGTCAGGGCCAGGGCTCAGGGTTAGGGTTGTTTTAGGTCAGGGCCAGGTCCCAGGGTTAGGGTTGTTTTAGGGTCAGGGACAGGACCCAGGGTTAGGGTTGTTTTAGGGTCAGGGCCAGGGCGCAGGTTTAGGCTTGTTTTAGGGTCAGGGCCAGGGCCCAGGGTTAGGCTTGTTTTAGGGTCTGGGCCAGGGCCGAGCGTTAGGCTTGTTTTAGGGTCAGGGACAGGGCTCAGGTTTAGGGTTGTTTTAGGGTCAGGGCCAGGGCCCAGGGTTAGGATTGTTTTAGGGTCAGGGCCAGGGCCCAGGGTTAGGGTTGTTTTAGGGTCAGGACCTGGGCCCAGTGTTAGGCTTGTTTTCGTGCCAGGGCCCAGAGTTAGGGTTGTTTTAGGGTCAGGGCCAGGGCCCAGGGTTAGGCTTGTTTTAGGGTCAGGGCCAGGGCCCAGGGTTAGGGTTTTTTTAGGGTCAGGGCCAGGCCTCAGGGTCAGGGTTGTTTTAGGTCAGGGCCAGGGCCCAGCATTAGGTTTGTTTTAGGGTCAGGGACAGGGCCCAGGTTTAGGGGTGTTTTAGGGTTAGGGCCAGGGTCCAGGGTAAGGGTTGTTTCAGTGTCAGGGCCAGGGCCCAGGGTTAGGGTTGTTTTAGGGTCAGAGCCAGGGTCCAGGGTTATGGTTATTTTAGGGTCAGTGCCCAGGGTTAGGGTTGTTTTAGAGTCAGTGCCCAGGGTTAGGGTTGTTTTAGGGTCAGGTCCAGGGCCCAGGGATAGGCTTGTTTTAGGGTCAGGGCCAGGGCCCAGGGTTAGGGTTGTTTTAGGGTCAGGGCCAGGGCCCAGGTTTAGGGTTGTTTTAGGGTCAGGGCCAGGGCCAAGGTTTAGGCTTGTATTAGGGTCAGGTCCAGGGCCCATGGATAGGCTTGTTTTAGGGTCAGGTCCAGGGCCCTGGATTAGGCTTGTTTTAGGGTCAAGGACAGGGCCCAGGGTTAGGGTTGTTTTAAGGGTCAGGGCCAGGGCCCAGGGTTAGGCTTGTTTTAGGGTCAGGGCCAGGGCCCAGGGTTAGGCTTGCTTTAGGGTCAGGGCCAGGGCCCAGGGTTAGGCTTGCTTTAGGGTCAGGGCCAGGGGCCAGGTTTGGGGTTGTTTTAGGGTCAGGGCCAGGGCCCAGCGTTAGGGTTGTTTTAGGGTCAGAGCCAGGGCCCAGGGATAGGGTTGTTTTAGGGTCAGGACCTGGGCCCAGGGTTAGGCTTCTTTTAGTGCCAGGGCCCAGGGTTCGGGTTGTTTTAGGGTCAGATCCAGGGCCCAGGGTCAGGGTTGTTTTAGGTCAGGGCCAGGGCCCAGATTTAGGGGTGTTTTAGGGTCAGGGCCAGGGCCCAGCGTTAGGGTTGTTTTAGGGTCAGGGCCAGGGCCCAGGGTTAGGCTTGTTTTAGGTTCAGGGCCAGGTCCCAGGGTTAGGCTTGTTTTAGTGTCAGGGCCAGGGCCCAGGGTTAGGCTTGTTTTAGGGTCAGGGACAGGGCCCAGGGTTAGGGTTGTTTTAGGGTCAGGGCCAGGGCCCAGGGTAAGGCTTGTTTTAGGGTCAGGGCCAGGGCCCAGGGTTAGGCTTGTTTTAGGGTCAGGGCCAGGGCCCAGGGTATGGCTTGTTTTAGTGTCAGGGCCAGGGCCCAGGGATAGGGTTGTTTTAGGGTCAGGGCCAGGGCCCAGGGTTAGGCTTGTTTTAGGGTCAGGGCCAGGGCCCAGGGTTAGGCTTGTTTCAGGGTCAGGGCCAGGGCCCAGGAATAGGGTTGTTTTAGGGTCAGGGCCAGGGCCCAGGGTTAGGCTTGTTTTAGGGTCAGGGCCAGGGCCCAGGGTTAGGGTTGTTTTAGGGTCAGGACCTGGGCCCAGGGTAAGGCTTGTTTTAGTACCAGGGCTCAGGGTTAGGGTTGTTTTAGGGTCAGGGCCAGGGCCCAGGGTTAGGGTTGTTTTAGGTCAGGGCCAGGGCCCAGGGTTAGGGTTGTTTTAGGTCAGGGCCAGGTCCCAGGGGTAGGCTTGTTTTAGGGTCAGGGCCAGGGCCCAGGGTTAGGGTTGTTTTAGGTTCAGGGCCAGTGCCCAGGGTTAGGGTTGTTTTAGGGTCAGGGCGAGGGCCCAGGGTTAGGGTTGTTTTAGGGTCAGGGCCAGGGCCCAGGGTTAGGGTTGTTTTAGGTCATGGCCAGGCCCCAGGGATAGGGTTGTTTTAGGGTCAGGGGCAGGGCCCAGGGTTAGGGTTGTTTTAGGGTCAGGGCCAGGGCCCAGGGTTAGGCTTGTTTTAGGATCAGGTCCTGGGCCCAAGGTTAGGCTTGTTTTAGGGTCAGGGCCAGGGCCCTGGATTGGGCTTGTTTTAGGGTCAGGGCCAGGGCCCAGGGTTAGGCTTGTTTTAGGGTCAGGGCCAGGGCCCAGGGTTAGGCTTGTTTTAGGGTCAGGGCCAGGGCCCAGGGTTAGGGTTGTTTTAGGGTCAGGGCCAGAGCCCAGCGTTAGGGTTGTTTTAGGGTCAGGGCCAGGGCCCAGGGTTAGAGTTGTTTTAGTTTCAGGACCTGGGCCCAGGGTTAGGCTTGTTTTACTGCCAGTGCCCAGGGTTAGGGTTGTTTTAGGGTCAGGGCCAGAGCCCAGGGTCAGGTTTGTTTTAGGTCCGGGCCAGGGCCCAGCATTAGGGTTGTTTTAGGGTAAGGGACAGGGCCCAGGTTTAGGGGTGTTTTAGGGTCAGGGCCAGGGCCCAGGGTCAGGGTTGTTTCAGTGTCAGGGCCGGGGCCCAGGGTTAGGGTTGTTTTAGGGTCAGGGCCAGGGTCCAGGGTAAGGGTTGTTTCAGTGTCAGGGCCAGGGCCCAGGATTAGGGTTGTTTTAGGGTTAGGGCCAGGGCCCAGGTTTATGGTTATTTTAGGGTCAGTACCCAGGGTTAGCGTTGTTTTAGGGTCAGTGCCCAGGGTTAGGGTTGTTTTAGGGTCAGGTCCAGGACCCAGGGATAAGCTTGTTTTAGGGTCAGGGCCAGGGCCCAGGGTTAGGGTTGTTTTAGGGTCAGGTCCAGGGCCCACGGATAGGCTTGTTTTAGGGTCAGGGCCAGGGCCCAGGATTAGGGTTGTTTTGGGGTCAGGGCCAGGGCCCAGGGTTAAGCTTGTTTTAGTGTCAGGGCCAGCGCCCAGGGTTAGGGTTGTTTTAGGGTCAGGGCCAAGGCCCAGGTTTAGGCTTGTTTTAGGGTTTCGGCCAGGTCCCAGTGTTAGGGTTGTTTTAGGGTCTGGGCCCAGGGTTAGGGTTGTTTTAGGGTGAGTGCCCATGGTTGGGTTTATTTTAGGGTCAGGGCCAGGCCCAGGGTTAGGTTTGTTTTTGGGTCATGGCCAGGGCCCAGGGATAGGTTTGTTTTAGGGTCAGGGCCAGGACCCATGGTTAGGCTTGTTTTAGGGTCAGGGCCAGGGCCCAGGGTTAGGCTTGTTTTAGGGTCAGGGATAGGGCCCAGGGTTAGGGTTGTTTTAGGATCAGGGCCAGGGCCCAGGGTTAGGCTTGTTTTAGGGTCAGGGCCAGGGCCCAGGGTTAGGCTTGTTTTAGGGTCAGAGCCAGGGCCCAGGGTTAGGGTTGTTTTAGGGTCAGGGTTAGGGCCAGGGCCTAGGGTTAGGGTTGTTTTAGGGTCAGGGCGAGGGCCGAGGGTTAGGCCTGTTTTAGGGTCAGGGCCAGGACCCAGGGTTAGGGTAGTTTTAGGGTGAGGGCCAGGGCCCAGGTTTAGGCTTGTTTTAGGGTCAGGGCCAGGCCCAGGGTTAGGCTTGTTTTAGTGCCAGGGCCCTGGGTTAGGGTTTTTTTAGGTTCGGTTCCCAAGGTTAGGCTTGTTTTAGGATCAGGGCCCAGGGTTAGGATTGTTTTAGGGTCATGGCCAGGGCCCAGGGTTAGGGTTGTTTTAGGGTCAGGGCCAGGGCCCAGGGTCAGGGTTGTTTTAGGTCAGGGCCAGGGACCAGGGTTAGGCTTGTTTTAGGGTCAGGGACAGGGCCCTCGGTTAGGGTTGTTTTAGGGTCAGGGCCAGGGCCCAGGGTTAGGCTTGTTTTAGGGTCAGGGACAGGGCCCACGGTTAGGGTTGTTTTAGGGTCAGGTCCTGTGCCCCGGTTTAGGGTTGTTTTTGTGCCAGGGCCCAGGGTTGGGTTGTTTTAGGGTCAGGGCCAGGGCCCAGGGTTAGGGTTGTTTTAGGTCATGGCCAGGCCCCAGGGATAGGGTTGTTTTAGGGTCAGGGGCAGGGCCCAGGGTTAGGGTTGTTTTAGGGTCAGGGCCAGGGCCCAGGGTTAGGCTTGTTTTAGGATCAGGTCCTGGGCCCAAGGTTAGGCTTGTTTTTGGGTCAGGGCCAGTGCCCTGGATTGGGCTTGTTTTAGGGTCAGGGACAGGGCCCAGGGTTAGGGTTGTTTTAGGGTCAGGGCCAGGGCCCAGGGTTAGGCTTGTTTTAGGGTCAGGGTCAGGGCCCAGGGTTAGGGTTGTTTTAGGGTCAGGGCCAGGGCCCAGAGTTAGGGTTGTTTTAGGGTCAGGGCCAGGGCCCAGGGTTACGGTCGTTTTAGGGTCAGGACCTGGGACCTGGTTTAGGCTTGTTTTAGTGCCAGGGCCCAGGGTTAGTGTTGTTTTAGGGTCAGGGTCAGGGCCCAGGGTCAGGGTTGTTTTAGGTCAGGGCCAGGGCCCAGCATTAGGGTTGTTTTTGGTTCAGGGCCAGGTCCCAGGTTTAGGGTTGTTTTAGGGTCAGAGCCAGGGCCCAGGGTTAGGGTTGTTTTAGGGTCAGGACCTGGGCCCAGGGTTAGGTTTCTTTTAGTGCCAGGGCCCAGGGTTCGGGTTGTTTTAGGGTCAGGGCCATGGCCCAGGGTCAGGGTTGTTTTAGGTCAGGTCCAGGGCCCAGATTTAGGGGTGTTTTAGGGTCAGGGCCAGGGCCCAGCGTTAGGGTTGTTTTAGGGTCAGGGCCAGGGCCCAGGGTTAGGCTTGTTTTAGGTTCAGGGCCAGGTCCCAGGGTTAGGCTTGTTTTAGGGTCAGGGCCAGGGCCCAGGGTTAGGCTTGTTTTAGGGTCAGGGACAGGGCCCAGGGTTAGGGTTGTTTTAGTACCAGGGCCTAGGGTTAGGGTTGTTTTAGGGTCAGGGCCAGGGCCCAGGGTTAGGGTTGTTTTCGGTCAGGGCCAGGGCCCAGGGTTAGGGTTGTTTTAGGTCAGGGCCAGTTCCCAGGGGTAGGCTTGTTTTAGGGTCAGGGCCAGGGCCCAGGGTTAGGGTTGTTTTAGGTTCAGGGCCATTGCCCAGGGTTAGGGTTGTTTTAGGGTCTGGGCGAGGGCCCAGGGTTAGGGTTGTTTTAGGGTCAGGGCCAGGGCCCAGGGTTAGGGTTGTTTTAGGTCATGGCCAGGCCCCAGGGATAGGGTTGTTTTAGGGTCAGGGGCAGGGCCCAGGGTTAGGGTTGTTTTAGGGTCAGGGCCAGGGCCCAGGGTTAGGCTTGTTTTAGGATCAGGTCCTGGGCCCAAAGTAAGGCTTGTTTTAGGGTCAGGGCCAGGGCCCTGGATTGGGCTTGTTTTAGGGTCAGGGCCAGGGCCCAGGGTTAGGCTTGTTTTAGGGTCAGGGCCAGGGCCCAGGGTTAGGCTTGTTTTAGGGTCAGGGCCAGGGCCCAGGGTTAGGGTTGTTTTAGGGTCAGGGCCAGGGCCCAGCGTTAGCGTTGTTTTAGGGTCAGGGCCAGGGCCCAGGGTTAGAGTTGTTTTAGTTTCAGGACCTGGGCCCAGGGTTAGGCTTGTTTTACTGCCAGTGCCCAGGGTTAGGGTTGTTTTAGGGTCAGGGCCAGAGCCCAGGGTCAGGTTTGTTTTAGGTCCGGGCCAGGGCCCAGCATTAGGGTTGTTTTAGGGTCAGGGACAGGGCCCAGGTTTAGGGGTGTTTTAGGGTCAGGGCCAGGGCCCAGGGTAAGGGTTGTTTCAGTGTCAGGGCCAGGGCCCAGGGTTAGGGTTGTTTTAGGGTCAGGGCCAGGGTCCAGGGTAAGGGTTGTTTCAGTGTCAGGGCCAGGGCCCAGGATTAGGGTTGTTTTAGGGTTAGGGCCAGGGTCCAGGGTTATGGTTATTTTAGGGTCAGTACCCAGGGTTAGCGTTGTTTTAGGGTCAGTGCCCAGGGTTAGGGTTGTTTTAGGGTCAGGTCCAGGACCCAGGGATAGGCTTGTTTTAGGGTCAGGGCCAGGGCCCAGGGTTAGGGTTGTTTTAGGGTCAGGTCTAGGGCCCACGGATAGGCTTGTTTTGGGGTCAGGGCCAGGGCCCAGGATTAGGCTTGTTTTAGGGTCAAGGACAGGTCCAGGGTTAGGGTTGTTTTAGGGTCAGGGCCAGGGCCCAGGGTTAGGCTTGTTTTAGGGTCAGGGCCAGGTCCCAGGGTTAGGCTTGTTTTAGGGTCAGGGCCAGGGCCAAGGGCTAGGTTGTTTTAGGGTCAGGGACAGGGCCCAGGGTTAGGGTTTTTTTAGGGTCAGGGCCAGGGCCCAGGGTTAGGCTTGTTTTAGGGTCAGGGCCAGGGCCCATGGTTAGGCTTGTTTTAGGGTCAGGTCTAAGGCCCAGGGTTAGGCTTGTTTTAGGATCAGGGCCAGGGCCCACGATTAGGGTTGTTTTGGGGTCAGGGCCAGGGCCCAGGGTTAAGCTTGTTTTAGGGTCAGGGCCAGCGCCCAGCGTTACGGTTGTTGTAGGTTCAGGGCCAGGGCTCAGGATTAGGCTTATTTTAGGGTCAAGGACAGGGCCCAGGCTTAGGGTTGTTTTAGGGTGAGGACCTGGGCCCAGGGTTAGGCTTGTTTTAGTGCCAGGGCCCAGGGTTAGGGTTGTTTTAGGGTCAGGGCCAGGGCCCAGGTTTAGGGTTGTTTTAGGTCAGGGCCAGGGCCCAGGGTTAGGGTTGTTTTAGGTCACGGCCAGGTCCCAGGGTTAGGGTTGTTTTAGTGCCAGGGCCCAGAGTTAGGGTTGTTTTAGGGTCAGGGCCAGGGCCCAGGGTTAGGGTTGTTTTAGGTCAGGGCCAGGTCCCATGGTTAGGGTTGTTTTAGGGTCAGGACCTGGGCCCAGTGTTAGGCTTGTTTTAGTGCCAGGGCCCAGAGTTAGGGTTGTTTTAGGGTCAGGGCCAGGGCCCAGGGTTAGGGTTGTTTTAGGTCAGGGCCAGGGCCCAGGATTAGGGTTGTTTTAGGGTCAGGGCCAGGGCCCAGTGTTAGGCTTGTTTTAGGGTCAGGGCCAGGGCCCAGGGTTAGGCTTGTTTTAGGGTCAGGCCCAGGGCCCAGCATTTGGGTTGTTTTAGGTTCAGGGCCAGGGCCCAGGGTTAGGGTTGTTTTAGGGTCAGGGCCATGGCCCAGGTTTAGGGTTGTTTTAGGGTCAGGATCTGGGCCCAGGGTTAGGCTTGTTTTAGTGCCAGGGCCCAGTGTTAGGGTTGTTTTAGGGGCAGGTCCAGGGCCCAGGGTTAGGGTTGTTTTAGGTCAGGGCCAGGGCCCAGGGTTAGGGTTGTTTTAGGTCAGGGCCAGGTCCCAGGGTTAGGGTTGTTTTACGGTCAGGGCCAGGGCCCAGGGGCAGGGTTGTTTTAGGGTCAGGGCCAGGTCCCAGGGTTAGGCTTGTTTTAGGGTCAGGGCCAGGGCCCAGGGTAGGTTTGTTTTAGGGTCAGGGCCAGGGCCCAGGGTTAGGCTTGTTTTAGGTTCAGGGACAGGGCCCAGGTTTAGGGTTGTTTTAAGGTCAGGGCCAGGGCCCAGGATTAGGCTTGTTTTAGGGTCAGGGCCAGGGCCCGGGGTTAGGGTTGTTTTAGGGTCAGGACCTGGGCCCAGTGTTAGGCTTGTTTTAGTGCCAGGGCCCAGGGATAGGGTTGTTTTAGGGTCAGGGCCAGGGCCCAGGGTTAGGGTTGTTTTAGGGTCAGGGCAAGGGCCCAGGGTTAGGGTTGTTTTAGGTCAGGGCCAGTTCCCAGGGGTAGGCTTGTTTTAGGGTCAGGGCCAGGGCCCAGGGTTAGGGTTGTTTTAGGTTCAGGGCCAGTGCCCAGGGTTAGGGTTGTTTTAGGGTCTGGGCGAGGGCCCAGGGTTAGGGTTGTTTTAGGGTCAGGGCCAGGGCCCAGGGTTAGGGTTGTTTTAGGTCATGGCCAGGCCCCAGGGATAGGGTTGTTTTAGGGTCAGGGGCAGGGCCCAGGGTTAGGGTTGTTTTAGGGTCAGGGCCAGGGCCCAGGGTTAGGCTTGTTTTAGGATCAGGTCCTGGGCCCAAAGTAAGGCTTGTTTTAGGGTCAGGGCCAGGGCCCTGGATTGGGCTTGTTTTAGGGTCAGGGCCAGGGCCCAGGGTTAGGCTTGTTTTAGGGTCAGGGCCAGGGCCCAGGGTTAGGCTTGTTTTAGGGTCAGGGCCAGGGCCCAGGGTTAGGGTTGTTTTAGGGTCAGGGCCAGGGCCCAGCGTTAGGGTTGTTTTAGGGTCAGGGCCAGGGCCCAGGGTTAGAGTTGTTTTAGTTTCAGGACCTGGGCCCAGGGTTAGGCTTGTTTTACTGCCAGTGCCCAGGGTTAGGGTTGTTTTAGGGTCAGGGCCAGAGCCCAGGGTCAGGTTTGTTTTAGGTCCGGGCCAGGGCCCAGCATTAGGGTTGTTTTAGGGTCAGGGACAGGGCCCAGGTTTAGGGGTGTTTTAGGGTCAGGGCCAGGGCCCAGGGTAAGGGTTGTTTCAGTGTCAGGGCCAGGGCCCAGGATTAGGGTTGTTTTAGGGTCAGGGCCAGGGTCCAGGGTAAGGGTTGTTTCAGTGTCAGGGCCAGGGCCCAGGATTAGGGTTGTTTTAGGGTTAGGGCCAGGGTCCAGGGTTATGGTTATTTTAGGGTCAGTACCCAGGGTTAGCGTTGTTTTAGGGTCAGTGCCCAGGGTTAGGGTTGTTTTAGGGTCAGGTCCAGGACCCAGGGATAGGCTTGTTTTAGGGTCAGGGCCAGGGCCCAGGGTTAGGGTTGTTTTAGGGTCAGGTCCAGGGCCCACGGATAGGCTTGTTTTGGGGTCAGGGCCAGGGCCCAGGATTAGGCTTGTTTTAGGGTCAAGGACAGGTCCAGGGTTAGGGTTGTTTTAGGGTCAGGGCCAGGGCCCAGGGTTAGGCTTGTTTTAGGGTCAGGGCCAGGTCCCAGGGTTAGGCTTGTTTTAGGGTCAGGGCCAGGGCCAAGGGCTAGGTTGTTTTAGGGTCAGGGACAGGGCCCAGGGTTAGGGTTTTTTTAGGGTCAGGGCCAGGGCCCAGGGTTAGGCTTGTTTTAGGGTCAGGGCCAGGGCCCATGGTTAGGCTTGTTTTAGGGTCAGGTCTAAGGCCCAGGGTTAGGCTTGTTTTAGGATCAGGGCCAGGGCCCACGATTAGGGTTGTTTTGGGGTCAGGGCCAGGGCCCAGCGTTACGGTTGTTGTAGGTTCAGGGCCAGGGCTCAGGATTAGGCTTATTTTAGGGTCAAGGACAGGGCCCAGGCTTAGGGTTGTATTAGGGTGAGGACCTGGGCCCAGGGTTAGGCTTGTTTTAGTGCCAGGGCCCAGGGTTAGGGTTGTTTTAGGGTCAGGGCCAGGGCCCAGGTTTAGGGTTGTTTTAGGTCAGGGCCAGGGCCCAGGGTTAGGGTTGTTTTAGGTCACGGCCAGGTCCCAGGGTTAGGGTTGTTTTAGTGCCAGGGCCCAGAGTTAGGGTTGTTTTAGGGTCAGGGCCAGGGCCCAGGGTTAGGGTTGTTTTAGGTCAGGGCCAGGTCCCATGGTTAGGGTTGTTTTAGGGTCAGGACCTGGGCCCAGTGTTAGGCTTGTTTTAGTGCCAGGGCCCAGAGTTAGGGTTGTTTTAGGGTCAGGGCCCAGAGTTAGGGTTGTTTTAGGGTCAGGGCCAGGGTCCGGGGTTAGGGTTGTTTTAGGGTCAGGACCTGGGCCCAGTGTTAGGCTTGTTTTAGTGCCAGGGCCCAGGGATAGGGTTGTTTTAGGGTCAGGGCCAGGGCCCAGGGTTAGGGTTGTTTTAGGGTCAGGGCAAGGGCCCAGGGTTAGGCTTGTTTCAGGGTCAGGTCCTGGGCCCACGGTTAGGGTTGATTTAGGTTCAGGGCAGGGCCCAGGATTAGGCTTGTTTTAGGGTCAAGGACCGGGTTCAGGGTTAGGGTTGTTTTAGGGTCAGGGCCAGGGCCCAGGGTTAGGCTTGTTTTAGGGTCAGGGCCAGGGCCCAGGGTTAGGGTTGTTTTAGGGTCAGGGCCAGGGCCCAGGGTTAGGGTTGTTTTACGGTCAGGGCCAGGGCCCAGGGTTAGGGTTGTTTTAGGGTCAGGGCCAGGGCCCAGGGTTAGGCTTGTTTTAGGGTCAGGGCCAGGGCCCAGGGTTAGGCTTTTTTTAGGGTCAGGGCCAGGGCCCAGGGTTAGGCTTGTTTTAGGGTCAGGGCCAGGGCCCAGGGTTAGGCTTGTTTTAGCGTCAGGGCCAGGTCCCAGGGTTAGGCTTGTTTTAGGGTCAGGGCCAGGGCCCAGGGCTAGGCTTGTTTTAGGGTCAGGGACAGGGCCCAGGGTTAGGGTTTTTTTAGGGTCAGGGCCAGGGCCCAGGGTTAGGCTTGTTTTAGGGTCAGGGCCAGGGCCCTCGGTTAGGCTTGTTTTACGGTCAGGTCTAAGGCCCAGGGTTAGGCTTGTTTTAGGATCAGGGCCAGGGCCCACGATTAGGGTTGTTTTGGGGTCAGGGCCAGGGCCCAGGGTTAAGCTTGTTTTAGGGTCAGGGCCAGCGCCCAGCATTAGGGTTGTTGTAGGTTCAGGGCCAGGGCTCAGGATTAGGCTTGTTTTAGGGTCAAGGACAGGGCCCAGGGTTAGGGTTGTTTTAGGGTGAGGGCCAGGGCCCAGGGTTAGGGTTGTTTTAGGGTCAGGGCCAAGGCCCAGGTTTAGGCTTGTTTTAGGGTTTCGGCCACGTCCCAGTGTTAGGGTTGTTTTAGGGTCTGGGCCCAGGGTTAGGGTTGTTTTAGGGTGAGTGCCCATGGTTGGGTTTATTTTAGGGTCAGGGCCAGGCCCAGGGTTAGGTTTGTTTTTGGGTCATGGCCAGGGCCCAGGGATAGGTTTGTTTTAGGGTCAGGGCCAGGACCCATGGTTAGGCTTGTTTTAGGGTCAGGGCCAGGGCCCAGGGTTAGGCTTGTTTTAGGGTCAGGGACAGGGCCCAGGGTTAGGGTTGTTTTAGGGTCAGGGCCAGGGCCCAGGGTTAGGCTTGTTTTAGGGTCAGGGCCAGGGCCCAGGGTTAGGCTTGTTTTAGGGTCAGAGCCAGGGCCCAGGGTTAGGGTTGTTTTAGGGTCAGGGTTAGGGCCAGGGCCCAGGGTTAGGGTTTTTTTAGGGTCAGGGCGAGGGCCGAGGGTTAGGCCTGTTTTAGGGTCAGGGCCAGGACCCAGGGTTAGGGTAGTTTTAGGGTGAGGGCCAGGGCCCAGGTTTAGGCTTGTTTTAGGGTCAGGGCCAGGCCCAGGGTTAGGCTTGTTTTAGTGCCAGGGCCCTGGGTTAGGGTTTTTTTAGGTTCGGTTCCCAAGGTTAGGCTTGTTTTACGATCAGGACCCAGGGTTAGGATTGTTTTAGGGTCATGGCCAGGGCCCAGGGTTAGGGTTGTTTTAGGGTCAGGGCCAGGGCCCAGGGTCAGGGTTGTTTTAGGTCAGGGCCAGGGACCAGGGTTAGGCTTGTTTTAGGGTCAGGGACAGGGCCCTCGGTTAGGGTTGTTTTAGGGTCAGGGCCAGGGCCCAGGGTTAGGCTTGTTTTAGGGTCAGGGACAGGGCCCACGGTTAGGGTTGTTTTAGGGTCAGGTCCTGGGCCCAGGTTTAGGGTTGTTTTTGTGCCAGGGCCCAGGGTTAGGGTTGTTTTAGGGTCAGGGCCAGGGCCCAGGGTTAGGGTTGTTTTAGGTCATGGCCAGGCCCCAGGGATAGGGTTGTTTTAGGGTCAGGGGCAGGGCCCAGGGTTAGGGTTGTTTTAGGGTCAGGGCCAGGGCCCAGGGTTAGGCTTGTTTTAGGATCAGGTCCTGGGTCCAAGGTTAGGCTTGTTTTTGGGTCAGGGCCAGGGCCCTGGATTGGGCTTGTTTTAGGGTCAGGGACAGGGCCCAGGGTTAGGGTTGTTTTAGGGTCAGGGCCAGGGCCCAGGGTTAGGCTTGTTTTAGGGTCAGGGCCAGGGCCCAGGGTTAGGGTTGTTGTAGGGTCAGGGCCAGGGCCCAGAGTTAGGGTTGTGTTAGGGTCAGGGCCAGGGCCGAGGGTTACGGTCGTTTTAGGGTCAGGACCTGGGCCCTGGTTTAGGCTTGTTTTAGTGCCAGGGCCCATGGTTAGTGTTGTTTTAGGGTCAGGGTCAGGGCCCAGGGTCAGGGTTGTTTTAGGTCAGGGCCAGGGCCCAGCATTAGGGTTGTTTTTGGTTCAGGGCCAGGGCCCAGGTTTAGGGGTGTTTTAGGGTCAGGGCCAGGGCCCTGGGTTAGGCTTGTTTTAGGGTCAGGGCCAGGGCCCAGGGTTAGGCTTGTTTTAGGGTCAGGGCCAGGGCCCAGGGTTAGGGTTGTTTTAGGGTCAGGGCCAGGGCCCAGGGTTAGGATTGTTTTAGGGTCAGGGCCAGGGCCCAGGGTTAGGGTTGTTTTAGGGTCAGGACCTGGGCTCAGTGTTAGGCTTGTTTTCGTGCCAGGGCCCAGAGTTAGGGTTGTTTTAGGGTCAGGGCCAGGGCCCAGGGTTAGGCTTGTTTTAGGGTCAGGGCCAGGGCCCAGGGTTAGGGTTTTTTTAGGGTCAGGGCCAGGCCCCAGGGTCAGGGTTGTTTTAGGTCAGTGCCAGGGCCCAGCATTAGGTTTGTTTTAGGGTCAGGGACAGGGCCCAGGTTTAGGGGTGTTTTAGGGTTAGGGCCAGGGTCCAGGGTAAGGGTTGTTTCAGTGTCAGGGACAGGGCTCAGGGTTAGGGTTGTTTTAGGGTCAGGTCCAGGGCCCAGGGTTATGGTTATTTTAGGGTCAGTGCCCAGGGTTAGGGTTGTTTTAGAGTCAGTGCCCAGGGTTAGGGTTGTTTTAGGGTCAGGTCCAGGGCCCAGGGATAGGCTTGTTTTAGGGTCAGGGCCCGGGCCCAGGGTTAGGGTTGTTTTAGGGTCAGGGCCAGGGCCCAGGTTTAGGGTTGTTTTAGGGTCAGGGCCAGGGCCAAGGTTTAGGCTTGTATTAGGGTCAGGTCCAGGGCCCATGGATAGGCTTGTTTTAGGGTCAGGTCCAGGGCCCTGGAGTAGGCTTGTTTTAGGGTCAAGGACAGGGCCCAGGGTTAGGGTTGTTTTAGGGTCAGGGCCAGGGCCCAGGGTTAGGCTTGTTTTAGTACCAGGGCCCAGGGTTAGGCTTGTTTTAGGGTCAGGGCCAGGGCCCAGGGTTAGGCTTGCTTTAGGGTCAGGGCCAGGGCCCAGGTTTGTGGTTGTTTTAGGGTCAGGGCCAGGGCCCAGCGTTAGGGTTGTTTTAGGGTCAGAGCCAGGGCCCAGGGTTAGGGTTGTTTTAGGGTCAGGACCTGGGCCCAGGGTTAGGCTTCTTTTAGTGCCAGGGCCCAGGGTTCGGGTTGTTTTAGGGTCAGGGCCATGGCCCAGGGTCAGGGTTGTTTTAGGTCAGGGCCAGGGCCCAGATTTAGGGGTGTTTTAGGGTCAGGGCCAGGGCCCAGCGTTAGGGTTGTTTTAGGGTCAGGGCCAGGGCCCAGGGTTAGGCTTGTTTTAGGTTCAGGGCCAGGTCCCAGGGTTAGGCTTGTTTTAGGGTCAGGGCCAGGGCCCAGGGTTAGGCTTGTTTTAGGGTCAGGGACAGGGCCCAGGGTTAGGCTTGTTTTAGGGTCAGGGCCAGGGCCCAGGGTTAGGGTTGTTTTAGGGTCAGGGCCAGGGCCCAGGGTTAGGATTGTTTTAGGGTCAGGGCCAGGGCCCAGGGTTAGGGTTGTTTTAGGGTCAGGACCTGGGCTCAGTGTTAGGCTTGTTTTCGTGCCAGGGCCCAGAGTTAGGGTTGTTTTAGGGTCAGGGCCAGGGCCCAGGGTTAGGCTTGTTTTAGGGTCAGGGCCAGGGCCCAGGGTTAGGGTTTTTTTAGGGTCAGGGCCAGGCCCCAGGGTCAGGGTTGTTTTAGGTCAGGGCCAGGGCCCAGCATTAGGTTTGTTTTAGGGTCAGGGACAGGGCCCAGGTTTAGGGGTGTTTTAGGGTTAGGGCCAGGGTCCAGGGTAAGGGTTGTTTCAGTGTCAGGGACAGGGCCCAGGGTTCGGGTTGTTTTAGGGTCAGGGCCAGGGCCCAGGGTTATGGTTATTTTAGGGTCAGTGCCCAGGGTTAGGGTTGTTTTGGAGTCAGTGCCCAGGGTTAGGGTTGTTTCAGTGTCAGTTCCAGGGCCCAGGGATAGGCTTGTTTTAGGGTCAGGGCCAGGGCCCAGGGTTAGGGTTGTTTTAGGGTCAGGGCCAGGGCCCAGGTTTAGGGTTGTTTTAGGGTCAGGGCCAGGGCCAAGGTTTAGGCTTGTATTAGGGTCAGGTCCAGGGCCCATGGATAGGCTTGTTTTAGGGTCAGGTCCAGGGCCCTGGATTAGGCTTGTTTTAGGGTCAAGGACAGGGCCCAGGGTTAGGGTTGTTTTAGGGTCAGGGCCAGGGCCCAGGGTTAGGCTTGTTTTAGGGTCAGGGCCAGGGCCCAGGGTTAGGCTTGCTTTAGGGTCAGGGCCAGGGCCCAGGGTTAGGCTTGCTTTAGGGTCAGGGCCAGGGCCCAGGTTTGTGGTTGTTTTAGGGTCAGGGCTAGGGCCCAGCGTTAGGGTTGTTTTAGGGTGAGAGCCAGGGCCCAGGGTTAGGGTTGTTTTAGGGTCAGGACCTGGGCCCAGGGTTAGGCTTCTTTTAGTGCCAGGGCCCAGGGTTCGGGTTGTTTTAGGGTCAGGGCCATGGCCCAGGGTCAGGGTTGTTTTAGGTCAGGGCCAGGGCCCAGATTTAGGGGTGTTTTAGGGTCAGGGCCAGGGCCCAGCGTTAGGGTTGTTTTAAGGTCAGGGCCAGGGCCCAGGGTTAGGCTTGTTTTAGGTTCAGGGCCAGGTCCCAGGGTTAGGCTTGTTTTAGGGTCAGGGCCAGGGCCCAGGGTTAGGCTTGTTTTAGGGTCAGGGACAGGGCCCAGGGTTAGGGTTGTTTTAGGGTCAGGGCCAGGTCCCAGGGTAAGGCTTGTTTTAGGGTCTGGGCCAGGGCCCAGGGTTAGGCTTGTTTTAGGGTCAGGGCCAGGGCCCAGGGTATGGCTTGTTTTAGTGTCAGGGCCAGGGCCCAGGGATAGGGTTGTTTTAGGGTCAGGGCCAGGGCCCAGGGTTAGGCTTGTTTTAGGGTCAGGGCCAGGGCCAAGGGATAGGGTTGTTTTAGGGTCAGGGCCAGGGCCCAGGGTTAGGCTTGTTTTAGGGTCAGGGCCAGGGCCCAGGGTTAGGGTTGTTTTAGGGTCAGGACCTGGGCCCAGGGTTAGGCTTCTTTTAGTGCCAGGGCCCAGGGTTCGGGTTGTTTTAGGGTCAGGGCCATGGCCCAGGGTCAGGGTTGTTTTAGGTCAGGGCCAGGGCCCAGATTTAGGGGTGTTTTAGGGTCAGGGCCAGGGCCCAGCGTTAGGGTTGTTTTAGGGTCAGGGCCAGGGCCCAGGGTTAGGCTTGTTTTAGGTTCAGGGCCAGGTCCCAGGGTTAGGCTTGTTTTAGGGTCAGGGCCAGGGCCCAGGGTTAGGCTTGTTTTAGGGTCAGGGACAGGGCCCAGGGTTAGGCTTGTTTTAGGGTCAGGGCCAGGGCCCAGGGTTAGGGTTGTTTTAGGGTCAGGGCCAGGGCCCAGGGTTAGGATTGTTTTAGGGTCAGGGCCAGGGCCCAGGGTTTGGGTTGTTTTAGGGTCAGGACCTGGGCTCAGTGTTAGGCTTGTTTTCGTGCCAGGGCCCAGAGTTAGGGTTGTTTTAGGGTCAGGGCCAGGGCCCAGGGTTAGGCTTGTTTTAGGGTCAGGGCCAGGGCCCAGGGTTAGGGTTTTTTTAGGGTCAGGGCCAGGCCCCAGGGTCAGGGTTGTTTTAGGTCAGGGCCAGGGCCCAGCATTAGGTTTGTTTTAGGGTCAGGGACAGGGCCCAGGTTTAGGGGTGTTTTAGGGTTAGGGCCAGGGTCCAGGGTAAGGGTTGTTTCAGTGTCAGGGACAGGGCCCAGGGTTCGGGTTGTTTTAGGGTCAGGGCCAGGGCCCAGGGTTATGGTTATTTTAGGGTCAGTGCCCAGGGTTAGGGTTGTTTTGGAGTCAGTGCCCAGGGTTAGGGTTGTTTCAGTGTCAGTTCCAGGGCCCAGGGATAGGCTTGTTTTAGGGTCAGGGCCAGGGCCCAGGGTTAGGGTTGTTTTAGGGTCAGGGCCAGGGCCCAGGTTTAGGGTTGTTTTAGGGTCAGGGCCAGGGCCAAGGTTTAGGCTTGTATTAGGGTCAGGTCCAGGGCCCATGGATAGGCTTGTTTTAGGGTCAGGTCCAGGGCCCTGGATTAGGCTTGTTTTAGGGTCAAGGACAGGGCCCAGGGTTAGGGTTGTTTTAGGGTCAGGGCCAGGGCCCAGGGTTAGGCTTGTTTTAGGGTCAGGGCCAGGGCCCAGGGTTAGGCTTGCTTTAGGGTCAGGGCCAGGGCCCAGGGTTAGGCTTGCTTTAGGGTCAGGGCCAGGGCCCAGGTTTGTGGTTGTTTTAGGGTCAGGGCTAGGGCCCAGCGTTAGGGTTGTTTTAGGGTCAGAGCCAGGGCCCAGGGTTAGGGTTGTTTTAGGGTCAGGACCTGGGCCCAGGGTTAGGCTTCTTTTAGTGCCAGGGCCCAGGGTTCGGGTTGTTTTAGGGTCAGGGCCATGGCCCAGGGTCAGGGTTGTTTTAGGTCAGGGCCAGGGCCCAGATTTAGGGGTGTTTTAGGGTCAGGGCCAGGGCCCAGCGTTAGGGTTGTTTTAAGGTCAGGGCCAGGGCCCAGGGTTAGGCTTGTTTTAGGTTCAGGGCCAGGTCCCAGGGTTAGGCTTGTTTTAGGGTCAGGGCCAGGGCCCAGGGTTAGGCTTGTTTTAGGGTCAGGGACAGGGCCCAGGGTTAGGGTTGTTTTAGGGTCAGGGCCAGGTCCCAGGGTAAGGCTTGTTTTAGGGTCTGGGCCAGGGCCCAGGGTTAGGCTTGTTTTAGGGTCAGGGCCAGGGCCCAGGGTATGGCTTGTTTTAGTGTCAGGGCCAGGGCCCAGGGATAGGGTTGTTTTAGGGTCAGGGCCAGGGCCCAGGGTTAGGCTTGTTTTAGGGTCAGGGCCAGGGCCAAGGGATAGGGTTGTTTTAGGGTCAGGGCCAGGGCCCAGGGTTAGGCTTGTTTTAGGGTCAGGGCCAGGGCCCAGGGTTAGGGTTGTTTTAGGGTCAGGACCTGGGCCCAGGGTTAGGCTTGTTTTAGTACCAGGGCCCAGGGTTAGGGTTGTTTTAGGGTCAGGGCCAGGGCCCAGGGTTAGGGTTGTTTTAGGTCAGGGCCAGGGCCCAGGGTTAGGGTTGTTTTAGGTCAGGGCCAGGTCCCAGGGGTAGGCTTGTTTTAGGGTCAGGGCCAGGGCCCAGGGTTAGGGTTGTTTTAGGTTCAGGGCCAGTGCCCAGGGTTAGGGTTGTTTTAGGGTCAGGGCGAGGGCCCAGGGTTAGGGTTGTTTTAGGGTCAGGGCCAGGGCCCAGGGTTAGGGTTGTTTTAGGTCATGGCCAGGCCCCAGGGATAGGGTTGTTTTAGGGTCAGGGGCAGGGCCCAGGGTTAGGGTTGTTTTAGGGTCAGGGCCAGGGCCCAGGGTTAGGCTTGTTTTAGGATCAGGTCCTGGGCCCAAGGTTAGGCTTGTTTTAGGGTCAGGGCCAGGGCCCTGGATTGGGCTTGTTTTAGGGTCAGGGCCAGGGCCCAGCGTTAGGGTTGTTTTAGGGTCAGGGCCAGGGCCCAGGGTTAGGCTTGTTTTAGGATCAGGGCCAGGGCCCAGGGTTAGGCTTGTTTTAGGGTCAGGGCCAGGGCCCAGCGTTAGGGTTGTTTTAGGGTCAGGGCCAGGGCCCAGGGTTAGAGTTGTTTTAGTTTCAGGACCTGGGCCCAGGGTTAGGCTTGTTTTACTGCCAGTGCCCAGGGTTAGGGTTGTTTTAGGGTCAGGGCCAGAGCCCAGGGTCAGGTTTGTTTTAGGTCCGGGCCAGGGCCCAGCATTAGGGTTGTTTTAGGGTCAGGGACAGGGCCCAGGTTTAGGGGTGTTTTACGGTCAGGGCCAGGGCCCAGGGTAAGGGTTGTTTCAGTGTCAGGGCCAGGGCCCAGGGTTATGGTTGTTTTAGGGTCAGGGCCAGGGTCCAGGGTAAGGGTTGTTTCAGTGTCAGGGCCAGGGCCCAGGATTAGGGTTGTTTTAGGGTTAGGGCCAGGGCCCAGGGTTATGGTTATTTTAGGGTCAGTACCCAGGGTTAGCGTTGTTTTAGGGTCAGTGCCCAGGGTTAGGGTTGTTTTAGGGTCAGGTCCAGGGCCCACGGATAGGCTTGTTTTAGGGTCAGGGCCAGGGCCCAGGATTAGGCTTGTTTTAGGGTCAAGGACAGGTCCAGGGTTAGGGTTGTTTTAGGGTCAGGGCCAGGGCCCAGGGTTAGGCTTGTTTTAGGGTCAGGGCCAGGTCCCAGGGTTAGGCTTGTTTTAGGGTCAGGGCCAGGGCCAAGGGCTAGGCTTGTTTTAGGGTCAGGGACAGGGCCCAGGGTTAGGGTTTTTTTAGGGTCAGGGCCAGGGCCCAGGGTTAGGCTTGTTTTAGGGTCAGGGCCAGGGCCCAGGGTTAGGCTTGTTTTAGGGTCAGGTCTAAGGCCCAGGGTTAGGCTTGTTTTAGGATCAGGGCCAGGGCCCACAATTAGGGTTGTTTTGGGGTCAGGGCCAGGGCCCAGGGTTAAGCTTGTTTTAGGGTCAGGGCCAGCGCCCAGCGTTAGGGTTGTTGTAGGTTCAGGGCCAGGGCTCAGGATTAGGCTTATTTTAGGGTCAAGGACAGGGCCCAGGGTTAGGGTTGTATTAGGGTCAGGACCTGGGCCCAGGGTTAGGCTTGTTTTAGTGCCAGGGCCCAGGGTTAGGGTTGTTTTAGGGTCAGGGCCAGGGCCCAGGTTTAGGGTTGTTTTAGGTCAGGGCCAGGGCCCAGGGTTAGGGTTGTTTTAGGTCAGGGCCAGGTCCCAGGGTTAGGGTTGTTTTAGTGCCAGGGCCCAGAGTTAGGGTTGTTTTAGGGTCAGGGCCAGGGCCCAGGGTTAGGGTTGTTTTAGGGTCAGGGCCAGGGCCCAGGTTTAGGGTTGTTTTAGGGTCAGGGCCAGGGCCAAGGTTTAGGCTTGTATTAGGGTCAGGTCCAGGGCCCATGGATAGGCTTGTTTTAGGGTCAGGTCCAGGGCCCTGGATTAGGCTTGTTTTAGGGTCAAGGACAGGGCCCAGGGTTAGGGTTGTTTTAGGGTCAGGGCCAGGGCCCAGGGTTAGGCTTGTTTTAGGGTCAGGGCCAGGGCCCAGGGTTAGGCTTGCTTTAGGGTCAGGGCCAGGGCCCAGGGTTAGGCTTGCTTTAGGGTCAGGGCCAGGGCCCAGGTTTGTGGTTGTTTTAGGGTCAGGGCTAGGGCCCAGCGTTAGGGTTGTTTTAGGGTCAGAGCCAGGGCCCAGGGTTAGGGTTGTTTTAGGGTCAGGACCTGGGCCCAGGGTTAGGCTTCTTTTAGTGCCAGGGCCCAGGGTTCGGGTTGTTTTAGGGTCAGGGCCATGGCCCAGGGTCAGGGTTGTTTTAGGTCAGGGCCAGGGCCCAGATTTAGGGGTGTTTTAGGGTCAGGGCCAGGGCCCAGCGTTAGGGTTGTTTTAGGGTCAGGGCCAGGGCCCAGGGTTAGGCTTGTTTTAGGTTCAGGGCCAGGTCCCAGGGTTAGGCTTGTTTTAGGGTCAGGGCCAGGGCCCAGGGTTAGGCTTGTTTTAGGGTCAGGGCCAGGGCCCAGGGTTAGGCTTGTTTTAGGGTCAGGGACAGGGCCCAGGGTTAGGGTTGTTTTAGTACCAGGGCCTAGGGTTAGGGTTGTTTTAGGGTCAGGGCCAGGGCCCAGGGTTAGGGTTGTTTTCGGTCAGGGCCAGGGCCCAGGGTTAGGGTTGTTTTAGGTCAGGGCCAGTTCCCAGGGGTAGGCTTGTTTTAGGGTCAGGGCCAGGGCCCAGGGTTAGGGTTGTTTTCGGTCAGGGCCAGGGCCCAGGGTTAGGGTTGTTTTAGGTCAGGGCCAGGGCCCAGATTTAGGGGTGTTTTAGGGTCAGGGCCAGGGCCCAGCGTTAGGGTTGTTTTAGGGTCAGGGCCAGGGCCCAGGGTTAGGCTTGTTTTAGGTTCAGGGCCAGGTCCCAGGGTTAGGCTTGTTTTAGGGTCAGGGCCAGGGCCCAGGGTTAGGCTTGTTTTAGGGTCAGGGACAGGGCCCAGGGTTAGGGTTGTTTTAGGGTCAGGGCCAGGTCCCAGGGTAAGGCTTGTTTTAGGGTCTGGGCCAGGGCCCAGGGTTAGGCTTGTTTTAGGGCCAGGGCCAGGGCCCAGGGTATGGCTTGTTTTAGTGTCAGGGCCAGGGCCCAGGGATAGGGTTGTTTTAGGGTCAGGGCCAGGGCCCAGGGTTAGGCTTGTTTTAGGGTCAGGGCCAGGGCCCAGGGATAGGGTTGTTTTAGGGTCAGGGCCAGGGCCCAGGGTTAGGCTTGTTTTAGGGTCAGGGCCAGGGCCCAGGGTTAGGGTTGTTTTAGGGTCAGGACCTGGGCCCAGGGTTAGGCTTGTTTTAGTACCAGGGCCCAGGGTTAGGGTTGTTTTAGGGTCAGGGCCAGGGCCCAGGGTTAGGGTTGTTTTAGGTCAGGGCCAGGGCCCAGGGTTAGGGTTGTTTTAGGTCAGGGCCAGGTCCCAGGGGTAGGCTTGTTTTAGGGTCAGGGCCAGGGCCCAGGGTTAGGGTTGTTTTAGGTTCAGGGCCAGTCCCCAGGGTTAGGGTTGTTTTAGGGTCAGGGCGAGGGCCCAGGGTTAGGGTTGTTTTAGGGTCAGGGCCAGGGCCCAGGGTTAGGGTTGTTTAAGGTCATGGCCAGGCCCCAGGGATAGGGTTGTTTTAGGGTCAGGGGCAGGGCCCAGGGTTAGGGTTGTTTTAGGGTCAGGGCCAGGGCCCAGGGTTAGGCTTGTTTTAGGATCAGGTCCTGGGCCCAAGGTTAGGCTTGTTTTAGGGTCAGGGCCAGGGCCCTGGATTGGGCTTGTTTTAGGGTCAGGGCCAGGGCCCAGCGTTAGGGTTGTTTTAGGGTCAGGGCCAGGGCCCAGGGTTAGGCTTGTTTTAGGGTCAGGGCCAGGGCCCAGGGTTAGGCTTGTTTTAGGGTCAGGGCCAGGGCCCAGGGTTAGGGTTGTTTTAGGGTCAGGGCCAGGGCCCAGCGTTAGGGTTGTTTTAGGGTCAGGGCCAGGGCCCAGGGTTAGAGTTGTTTTAGTTTCTGGACCTGGGCCCAGGGTTAGGCTTGTTTTACTGCCAGTGCCCAGGGTTAGGGTTGTTTTAGGGTCAGGGCCAGAGCCCAGGGTCAGGTTTGTTTTAGGTCCGGGCCAGGGCCCAGCATTAGGGTTGTTTTAGGGTCAGGGACAGGGCCCAGGTTTAGGGGTGTTTTAGGGTCAGGGCCAGGGCCCAGGGTAAGGGTTGTTTCAGTGTCAGGGCCAGGGCCCAGGGTTATGGTTGTTTTAGGGTCAGGGCCAGGGTCCAGGGTAAGGGTTGTTTCAGTGTCAGGGCCAGGGCCCAGGATTAGGGTTGTTTTAGGGTTAGGGCCAGGGCCCAGGGTTATGGTTATTTTAGGGTCAGTACCCAGGGTTAGCGTTGTTTTAGGGTCAGTGCCCAGGGTTAGGGTTGTTTTAGGGTCAGGTCCAGGACCCAGGGATAGGCTTGTTTTAGGGTCAGGGCCAGGGCCCAGGGTTAGGGTTGTTTTAGGGTCAGGTCCAGGGCCCACGGATAGGCTTGTTTTAGGGTCAGGGCCAGGGCCCAGGATTAGGCTTGTTTTAGGGTCAAGGACAGGTCCAGGGTTAGGGTTGTTTTAGGGTCAGGGCCAGGGCCCAGGGTTAGGCTTGTTTTAGGGTCAGGGCCAGGTCCCAGGGTTAGGCTTGTTTTAGGGTCAGGGCCATGGCCCAGGGCTAGGCTTGTTTTAGGGTCAGGGACAGGGCCCAGGGTTAGGGTTTTTTTAGGGTCAGGGCCAGGGCCCAGGGTTAGGCTTGTTTTAGGGTCAGGTCTAAGGCCCAGGGTTAGGCTTGTTTTAGGATCAGGGCCAGGGCCCACAATTAGGGTTGTTTTGGGGTCAGGGCCAGGGCCCAGGGTTAAGCTTGTTTTAGGGTCAGGGCCAGCGCCCAGCGTTAGGGTTGTTGTAGGTTCAGGGCCAGGGCTCAGGATTAGGCTTATTTTAGGGTCAAGGACAGGGCCCAGGGTTAGGGTTGTATTAGGGTGAGGACCTGGGCCCAGGGTTAGGCTTGTTTTAGTGCCAGGGCCCAGGGTTAGGGTTGTTTTAGGGTCAGGGCCAGGGCCCAGGTTTAGGGTTGTTTTAGGTCAGGGCCAGGGCCCAGGGTTAGGGTTGTTTTAGGTCAGGGCCAGGTCCCAGGGTTAGGGTTGTTTTAGTGCCAGGGCCCAGAGTTAGGGTTGTTTTAGGGTCAGGGCCAGGGCCCAGGGTTAGGGTTGTTTTAGGTCAGGGCCAGGTCCCATGGTTAGGGTTGTTTTAGGGTCAGGACCTGGGCCCAGTGTTAGGCTTGTTTTAGTGCCAGGGCCCAGAGTTAGGGTTGTTTTAGGGTCAGGGCCAGGTCCCAGGGTTAGGGTTGTTTTAGGTCAGGGCCAGGGCCCAGGATTAGGGTTGTTTTAGGGTCAGGGCCAGGGCCCAGTGTTAGGCTTGTTTTAGGGTCAGGGCCAGGGCCCAGGGTTAGGCTTGTTTTAGGGTCAGGCCCAGGGCCCAGCATTTGGGTTGTTTTAGGTTCAGGGCCAGGGCCCAGGGTTAGGGTTGTTTTAGGGTCAGGGCCATGGCCCAGGTTTAGGGTTGTTTTAGGGTCAGGACCTGGGCCCAGGGTTAGGCTTGTTTTAGTGCCAGGGCCCAGTGTTAGGGTTGTTTTAGGGGCATCTCCAGGGCCCAGGGTTAGGGTTGTTTTAGGTCAGGGCCAGGGCCCAGGGTTAGGGTTGTTTTAGGTCAGGGCCAGGTCCCAGGGTTAGGGTTGTTTTACGGTCAGGGCCAGTGCCCAGGGGTAGGGTTGTTTTAGGGTCAGGGCCAGGTCCCAGGGTTAGGCTTGTTTTAGGGTCAGGGCCAGGGCCCAGGGTAGGTTTGTTTTAGGGTCAGGGCCAGGGCCCAGGGTTAGGCTTGTTTTAGGTTCAGGGACAGGGCCCAGGTTTAGGGTTGTTTTAAGGTCAGGACCAGGGCCCAGGATTAGGCTTGTTTTAGGGTCAGGGCCAGGGCCCGGGGTTAGGGTTGTTTTAGGGTCAGGACCTGGGCCCAGTGTTAGGCTTGTTTTAGTGCCAGGGCCCAGGGATAGGGTTGTTTTAGGGTCAGGGCCAGGGCCCAGGGTTAGGGTTGTTTTAGGGTCAGGGCAAGGGCCAAGGGTTAGGCTTGGTTCAGGGTCAGGTCCTGGGCCCACGGTTAGGCTTGATTTAGGCTCAGGGCCAGGGCCCAGGATTAGGCTTGTTTTAGGGTCAAGGACCGGGTTCAGGGTTAGGGTTGTTTTAGGGTCAGGGCCAGGGCCCAGGGTTCGGCTTGTTTTAGGGTCAGGGCTAGGGCCCAGGGTTATGGTTATTTTAGGGTCAGTGCCCATGGTTAAGGTTGTTTTAGGGTCAGTTCCCAGGGTTAGGGTTGTTTTATGGTCAGGTCCAAGGCCCAGGGTTAGGCTTGTTTTAGGGTCAGGGCCAGGGCCCAGGGTTAGGGTTGTTTTAGGGTCAAGGCCAAGGCCCAGGTTTAGGCTTGCCTTAGGGTTTCGGCCAGGTCCCAGTGTTAGGGTTGTTTTAGGGTCTGGGCCCAGGGATAGGGTTGTTTTAGGGTGAGTTCCCATGGTTGGGTTTATTTTAGGGTCAGGGCCAGGCCCAGGTTTATGTTTGTTTTAGGGTCATGGCCAGGGCCCAGGGTTAGGTTTGTTTTAGGGTCAGGGCCAGGGCCCATGGTTAGGCTTGTTTTAGGGTCAGGGCCAGGGCCCAGGGTTAGGCTTGTTTTAGGGTCAGGGCCAGGGCCCAGGGTTAGGGTTGTTTTAGGGTCAGTGCCAGGGCCCAGGGTTAGGCTTGTTTTAGGGTCAGGGCCAGGGCCCAGGGTTAGGCTTGTTTTAGGGTCAGAGCCAGGGTCCAGGGTTAGGGTTGTTTTAGGGTCAGGGTTAGGGCCAGGGCCCAGGGTTAGGGTTGTTTTAGGGTCAGGGCGAGGGCCGAGGGTTAGGCCTGTTTTAGGGTCAGGGCCAGGACCCAGGGTTAGGGTAGTTTTAGGGTGAGGGCCAGGGCCCAGGTTTAGGCTTGTTTTAGGGTCAGGGCCAGGGCCCAGGGTTAGGCTTGTTTTAGTGCCAGGGCCCAGGATTAGGGTTTTTTTAGGTTCGGGTCCCAAGGTTAGGCTTGTTTTAGGATCAGGGCCCAGGGTTAGGATTGTTTTAGGGTCATGGCCAGGGCCCAGGGTTAGGGTTGTTTTAGGGTCAGGGCCAGGGCCCAGGGTCAGGGTTGTTTTAGGTCAGGGCCAGGGACCAGGGTTAGGCTTGTTTTAGGGTCAGGGACAGGGCCCTCGGTTAGGGTTGTTTTAGGGTCAGGGCCAGGACCCAGGATTAGGCTTGTTTTAGGGTCAGGGACAGGGCCCACGTTTAGGGTTGTTTTAGGGTCAGGTCCTGGGCCCCGGTTTAGGGTTGTTTTTGTGCCAGGGCCCAGGGTTAGGGTTGTTTTAGGGTCAGGGCCAGGGCCCAGGGTTAGGGTTGTTTTAGGTCATGGCCAGGCCCCAGGGATAGGGTTGTTTTAGGGTCAGGGCCAGGGCCCAGAGTTAGGGTTTTTTTAGGATCAGGTCCTGGGCCGAAGGTTAGGCTTGTTTTTGGGTCAGGGCCAGGGCCCTGGATTGGGCTTGTTTTAGGGTCAGGGACAGGGCCCAGGGTTAGGGTTGTTTTAGGGTCAGGGTCAGAGCCCAGGGTTAGGCTTGTTTTAGGGTCAGGGCCAGGGCCCAGGGTTAGGGTTGTTTTAGGGTCAGGGCCAGGGCCCAGAGTTAGGGTTGTTTTAGGGTCAGGGCCAGGGCCCAGGGTTACGGTCGTTTTAGGGTCAGGACCTGGGCCCTGGTTTAGGCTTGTTTTAGTGCCAGGGCCCAGGGTTAGTGTTGTTTTAGGGTCAGGGTCAGGGCCCAGGGTCAGGGTTGTTTTAGGTCAGGGCCAGGGCCCAGCATTAGGGTTGTTTTAGGTTCAGGGCCAGGGCCCAGGTTTAGGGGTGTTTTAGGGTCAGGGCCAGGGCCCAGGGTTAGGCTTGTTTTAGGGTCAGGGCCAGGGCCCAGGGTTAGGCTTGTTTTAGGGTCAGGGCCAGGGCCCAGGGTTAGGGTTGTTTTAGGGTCAGGGCCAGGGCCCAGCGTTAGGTTTGTTTTAGGGTCAGGGCCAGGGCCCAGGGTTAGAGTTGTTTTAGTTTCAGGACCTGGGCCCAGGGTTAGGCTTGTTTTAGTGCCAGGGCCCAGGGTTAGGGTTGTTTTAGTGTCAGGGCCTGGGCCCAGGGTCAGGGTTGTTTTTGGTCCGGGCCAGGGCCCAGCATTAGGGTTGTTTTAGGGTCAGGGACAGGGCCCAGGTTTAGGGGTGTTTTAGGGTCAGGGCCAGGGCCCAGGGTTATGGTTATTTTAGGGTCAGTACCCAGGGTTAGGGTTGTTTTAGGGTCAGTGCCCAGGGTTAGGGTTGTTTTACGGTCAGGTCCAGGACCCAGGGATAGGCTTGTTTTAGGGTCAGGGCCAGGGCCCAGGGTTAGGGTTGTTTTAGGGTCAGGTCCAGGGCCCACGGATAGGCTTGTTTTAGGGTCAAGGACAGGGTCCAGGGTTAGGGTTGTTTTAGGGTCAGAGCCAGGGCCCAGGGTTAGGCTTGTTTTAGGGTCAGGGCCAGGGCCCAGGGTTAGGCTTGTTTTAGGGTCAGGGCCAGGGCCCAGGGTCAGGGTCGTTTTAGGTCAGCGTCAGGGCCCAGCATTAGGGTTGTTTTAGGGTCAGGGCCAGGGCCCAGGTTTAGGGGTGTTTTAGGGTCAGGGCCAGGGCCCAGCCTTAGGGTTGTTTTAGGGTCAGGGCCAGGGCCCAGGGTTAGGCTTGTTTTAGGGTCAGGTCCAGGGCCCTGGATTAGGCTTGTTTTAGGGTCAAGGACAGGGCCCAGGGTTAGGGTTGTTTTAGGGTCAGGGCCAGGGCCCAGGGTTAGGCTTGTTTTAGGGTCAGGGCCAGGGCCCAGGGTTAGGCTTGCTTTAGGGTCAGGGCCAGGGCCCAGGGTTAGGCTTGCTTTAGGGTCAGGGCCAGGGCCCAGGTTTGTGGTTGTTTTAGGGTCAGGGCTAGGGCCCAGCGTTAGGGTTGTTTTAGGGTCAGAGCCAGGGCCCAGGGTTAGGGTTGTTTTAGGGTCAGGACCTGGGCCCAGGGTTAGGCTTCTTTTAGTGCCAGGGCCCAGGGTTCGGGTTGTTTTAGGGTCAGGGCCATGGCCCAGGGTCAGGGTTGTTTTAGGTCAGGGCCAGGGCCCAGATTTAGGGGTGTTTTAGGGTCAGGGCCAGGGCCCAGCGTTAGGGTTGTTTTAAGGTCAGGGCCAGGGCCCAGGGTTAGGCTTGTTTTAGGTTCAGGGCCAGGTCCCAGGGTTAGGCTTGTTTTAGGGTCAGGGCCAGGGCCCAGGGTTAGGCTTGTTTTAGGGTCAGGGACAGGGCCCAGGGTTAGGGTTGTTTTAGGGTCAGGGCCAGGTCCCAGGGTAAGGCTTGTTTTAGGGTCTGGGCCAGGGCCCAGGGTTAGGCTTGTTTTAGGGTCAGGGCCAGGGCCCAGGGTATGGCTTGTTTTAGTGTCAGGGCCAGGGCCCAGGGATAGGGTTGTTTTAGGGTCAGGGCCAGGGCCCAGGGTTAGGCTTGTTTTAGGGTCAGGGCCAGGGCCAAGGGATAGGGTTGTTTTAGGGTCAGGGCCAGGGCCCAGGGTTAGGCTTGTTTTAGGGTCAGGGCCAGGGCCCAGGGTTAGGGTTGTTTTAGGGTCAGGACCTGGGCCCAGGGTTAGGCTTGTTTTAGTACCAGGGCCCAGGGTTAGGGTTGTTTTAGGGTCAGGGCCAGGGCCCAGGGTTAGGGTTGTTTTAGGTCAGGGCCAGGGCCCAGGGTTAGGGTTGTTTTAGGTCAGGGCCAGGTCCCAGGGGTAGGCTTGTTTTAGGGTCAGGGCCAGGGCCCAGGGTTAGGGTTGTTTTAGGTTCAGGGCCAGTGCCCAGGGTTAGGGTTGTTTTAGGGTCAGGGCGAGGGCCCAGGGTTAGGGTTGTTTTAGGGTCAGGGCCAGGGCCCAGGGTTAGGGTTGTTTTAGGTCATGGCCAGGCCCCAGGGATAGGGTTGTTTTAGGGTCAGGGGCAGGGCCCAGGGTTAGGGTTGTTTTAGGGTCAGGGCCAGGGCCCAGGGTTAGGCTTGTTTTAGGATCAGGTCCTGGGCCCAAGGTTAGGCTTGTTTTAGGGTCAGGGCCAGGGCCCTGGATTGGGCTTGTTTTAGGGTCAGGGCCAGGGCCCAGCGTTAGGGTTGTTTTAGGGTCAGGGCCAGGGCCCAGGGTTAGGCTTGTTTTAGGATCAGGGCCAGGGCCCAGGGTTAGGCTTGTTTTAGGGTCAGGGCCAGGGCCCAGCGTTAGGGTTGTTTTAGGGTCAGGGCCAGGGCCCAGGGTTAGAGTTGTTTTAGTTTCAGGACCTGGGCCCAGGGTTAGGCTTGTTTTACTGCCAGTGCCCAGGGTTAGGGTTGTTTTAGGGTCAGGGCCAGAGCCCAGGGTCAGGTTTGTTTTAGGTCCGGGCCAGGGCCCAGCATTAGGGTTGTTTTAGGGTCAGGGACAGGGCCCAGGTTTAGGGGTGTTTTAGGGTCAGGGCCAGGGCCCAGGGTAAGGGTTGTTTCAGTGTCAGGGCCAGGGCCCAGGGTTATGGTTGTTTTAGGGTCAGGGCCAGGGTCCAGGGTAAGGGTTGTTTCAGTGTCAGGGCCAGGGCCCAGGATTAGGGTTGTTTTAGGGTTAGGGCCAGGGCCCAGGGTTATGGTTATTTTAGGGTCAGTACCCAGGGTTAGCGTTGTTTTAGGGTCAGTGCCCAGGGTTAGGGTTGTTTTAGGGTCAGGTCCAGGACCCAGGGATAGGCTTGTTTTAGGGTCAGGGCCAGGGCCCAGGGTTAGGGTTGTTTTAGGGTCAGGTCCAGGGCCCACGGATAGGCTTGTTTTAGGGTCAGGGCCAGGGCCCAGGATTAGGCTTGTTTTAGGGTCAAGGACAGGTCCAGGGTTAGGGTTGTTTTAGGGTCAGGGCCAGGGCCCAGGGTTAGGCTTGTTTTAGGGTCAGGGCCAGGTCCCAGGGTTAGGCTTGTTTTAGGGTCAGGGCCAGGGCCAAGGGCTAGGCTTGTTTTAGGGTCAGGGACAGGGCCCAGGGTTAGGGTTTTTTTAGGGTCAGGGCCAGGGCCCAGGGTTAGGCTTGTTTTAGGGTCAGGGCCAGGGCCCAGGGTTAGGCTTGTTTTAGGGTCAGGTCTAAGGCCCAGGGTTAGGCTTGTTTTAGGATCAGGGCCAGGGCCCACAATTAGGGTTGTTTTGGGGTCAGGGCCAGGGCCCAGGGTTAAGCTTGTTTTAGGGTCAGGGCCAGCGCCCAGCGTTAGGGTTGTTGTAGGTTCAGGGCCAGGGCTCAGGATTAGGCTTATTTTAGGGTCAAGGACAGGGCCCAGGGTTAGGGTTGTATTAGGGTCAGGACCTGGGCCCAGGGTTAGGCTTGTTTTAGTGCCAGGGCCCAGGGTTAGGGTTGTTTTAGGGTCAGGGCCAGGGCCCAGGTTTAGGGTTGTTTTAGGTCAGGGCCAGGGCCCAGGGTTAGGGTTGTTTTAGGTCAGGGCCAGGTCCCAGGGTTAGGGTTGTTTTAGTGCCAGGGCCCAGAGTTAGGGTTGTTTTAGGGTCAGGGCCAGGGCCCAGGGTTAGGGTTGTTTTAGGGTCAGGGCCAGGGCCCAGGTTTAGGGTTGTTTTAGGGTCAGGGCCAGGGCCAAGGTTTAGGCTTGTATTAGGGTCAGGTCCAGGGCCCATGGATAGGCTTGTTTTAGGGTCAGGTCCAGGGCCCTGGATTAGGCTTGTTTTAGGGTCAAGGACAGGGCCCAGGGTTAGGGTTGTTTTAGGGTCAGGGCCAGGGCCCAGGGTTAGGCTTGTTTTAGGGTCAGGGCCAGGGCCCAGGGTTAGGCTTGCTTTAGGGTCAGGGCCAGGGCCCAGGGTTAGGCTTGCTTTAGGGTCAGGGCCAGGGCCCAGGTTTGTGGTTGTTTTAGGGTCAGGGCTAGGGCCCAGCGTTAGGGTTGTTTTAGGGTCAGAGCCAGGGCCCAGGGTTAGGGTTGTTTTAGGGTCAGGACCTGGGCCCAGGGTTAGGCTTCTTTTAGTGCCAGGGCCCAGGGTTCGGGTTGTTTTAGGGTCAGGGCCATGGCCCAGGGTCAGGGTTGTTTTAGGTCAGGGCCAGGGCCCAGATTTAGGGGTGTTTTAGGGTCAGGGCCAGGGCCCAGCGTTAGGGTTGTTTTAGGGTCAGGGCCAGGGCCCAGGGTTAGGCTTGTTTTAGGTTCAGGGCCAGGTCCCAGGGTTAGGCTTGTTTTAGGGTCAGGGCCAGGGCCCAGGGTTAGGCTTGTTTTAGGGTCAGGGCCAGGGCCCAGGGTTAGGCTTGTTTTAGGGTCAGGGACAGGGCCCAGGGTTAGGGTTGTTTTAGTACCAGGGCCTAGGGTTAGGGTTGTTTTAGGGTCAGGGCCAGGGCCCAGGGTTAGGGTTGTTTTCGGTCAGGGCCAGGGCCCAGGGTTAGGGTTGTTTTAGGTCAGGGCCAGTTCCCAGGGGTAGGCTTGTTTTAGGGTCAGGGCCAGGGCCCAGGGTTAGGGTTGTTTTCGGTCAGGGCCAGGGCCCAGGGTTAGGGTTGTTTTAGGTCAGGGCCAGGGCCCAGATTTAGGGGTGTTTTAGGGTCAGGGCCAGGGCCCAGCGTTAGGGTTGTTTTAGGGTCAGGGCCAGGGCCCAGGGTTAGGCTTGTTTTAGGTTCAGGGCCAGGTCCCAGGGTTAGGCTTGTTTTAGGGTCAGGGCCAGGGCCCAGGGTTAGGCTTGTTTTAGGGTCAGGGACAGGGCCCAGGGTTAGGGTTGTTTTAGGGTCAGGGCCAGGTCCCAGGGTAAGGCTTGTTTTAGGGTCTGGGCCAGGGCCCAGGGTTAGGCTTGTTTTAGGGCCAGGGCCAGGGCCCAGGGTATGGCTTGTTTTAGTGTCAGGGCCAGGGCCCAGGGATAGGGTTGTTTTAGGGTCAGGGCCAGGGCCCAGGGTTAGGCTTGTTTTAGGGTCAGGGCCAGGGCCCAGGGATAGGGTTGTTTTAGGGTCAGGGCCAGGGCCCAGGGTTAGGCTTGTTTTAGGGTCAGGGCCAGGGCCCAGGGTTAGGGTTGTTTTAGGGTCAGGACCTGGGCCCAGGGTTAGGCTTGTTTTAGTACCAGGGCCCAGGGTTAGGGTTGTTTTAGGGTCAGGGCCAGGGCCCAGGGTTAGGGTTGTTTTAGGTCAGGGCCAGGGCCCAGGGTTAGGGTTGTTTTAGGTCAGGGCCAGGTCCCAGGGGTAGGCTTGTTTTAGGGTCAGGGCCAGGGCCCAGGGTTAGGGTTGTTTTAGGTTCAGGGCCAGTCCCCAGGGTTAGGGTTGTTTTAGGGTCAGGGCGAGGGCCCAGGGTTAGGGTTGTTTTAGGGTCAGGGCCAGGGCCCAGGGTTAGGGTTGTTTAAGGTCATGGCCAGGCCCCAGGGATAGGGTTGTTTTAGGGTCAGGGGCAGGGCCCAGGGTTAGGGTTGTTTTAGGGTCAGGGCCAGGGCCCAGGGTTAGGCTTGTTTTAGGATCAGGTCCTGGGCCCAAGGTTAGGCTTGTTTTAGGGTCAGGGCCAGGGCCCTGGATTGGGCTTGTTTTAGGGTCAGGGCCAGGGCCCAGCGTTAGGGTTGTTTTAGGGTCAGGGCCAGGGCCCAGGGTTAGGCTTGTTTTAGGGTCAGGGCCAGGGCCCAGGGTTAGGCTTGTTTTAGGGTCAGGGCCAGGGCCCAGGGTTAGGGTTGTTTTAGGGTCAGGGCCAGGGCCCAGCGTTAGGGTTGTTTTAGGGTCAGGGCCAGGGCCCAGGGTTAGAGTTGTTTTAGTTTCTGGACCTGGGCCCAGGGTTAGGCTTGTTTTACTGCCAGTGCCCAGGGTTAGGGTTGTTTTAAGGTCAGGGCCAGAGCCCAGGGTCAGGTTTGTTTTAGGTCCGGGCCAGGGCCCAGGGTTAGGCTTGTTTTAGGGTCAGGGCCATGGCCCAGGGCTAGGCTTGTTTTAGGGTCAGGGACAGGGCCCAGGGTTAGGGTTTTTTTAGGGTCAGGGCCAGGGCCCAGGGTTAGGCTTGTTTTAGGGTCAGGTCTAAGGCCCAGGGTTAGGCTTGTTTTAGGATCAGGGCCAGGGCCCACAATTAGGGTTGTTTTGGGGTCAGGGCCAGGGCCCAGGGTTAAGCTTGTTTTAGGGTCAGGGCCAGCGCCCAGCGTTAGGGTTGTTGTAGGTTCAGGGCCAGGGCTCAGGATTAGGCTTATTTTAGGGTCAAGGACAGGGCCCAGGGTTAGGGTTGTATTAGGGTGAGGACCTGGGCCCAGGGTTAGGCTTGTTTTAGTGCCAGGGCCCAGGGTTAGGGTTGTTTTAGGGTCAGGGCCAGGGCCCAGGTTTAGGGTTGTTTTAGGTCAGGGCCAGGGCCCAGGGTTAGGGTTGTTTTAGGTCAGGGCCAGGTCCCAGGGTTAGGGTTGTTTTAGTGCCAGGGCCCAGAGTTAGGGTTGTTTTAGGGTCAGGGCCAGGGCCCAGGGTTAGGGTTGTTTTAGGTCAGGGCCAGGTCCCATGGTTAGGGTTGTTTTAGGGTCAGGACCTGGGCCCAGTGTTAGGCTTGTTTTAGTGCCAGGGCCCAGAGTTAGGGTTGTTTTAGGGTCAGGGCCAGGTCCCAGGGTTAGGGTTGTTTTAGGTCAGGGCCAGGGCCCAGGATTAGGGTTGTTTTAGGGTCAGGGCCAGGGCCCAGTGTTAGGCTTGTTTTAGGGTCAGGGCCAGGGCCCAGGGTTAGGCTTGTTTTAGGGTCAGGCCCAGGGCCCAGCATTTGGGTTGTTTTAGGTTCAGGGCCAGGGCCCAGGGTTAGGGTTGTTTTAGGGTCAGGGCCATGGCCCAGGTTTAGGGTTGTTTTAGGGTCAGGACCTGGGCCCAGGGTTAGGCTTGTTTTAGTGCCAGGGCCCAGTGTTAGGGTTGTTTTAGGGGCATCTCCAGGGCCCAGGGTTAGGGTTGTTTTAGGTCAGGGCCAGGGCCCAGGGTTAGGGTTGTTTTAGGTCAGGGCCAGGTCCCAGGGTTAGGGTTGTTTTACGGTCAGGGCCAGTGCCCAGGGGTAGGGTTGTTTTAGGGTCAGGGCCAGGTCCCAGGGTTAGGCTTGTTTTAGGGTCAGGGCCAGGGCCCAGGGTAGGTTTGTTTTAGGGTCAGGGCCAGGGCCCAGGGTTAGGCTTGTTTTAGGTTCAGGGACAGGGCCCAGGTTTAGGGTTGTTTTAAGGTCAGGACCAGGGCCCAGGATTAGGCTTGTTTTAGGGTCAGGGCCAGGGCCCGGGGTTAGGGTTGTTTTAGGGTCAGGACCTGGGCCCAGTGTTAGGCTTGTTTTAGTGCCAGGGCCCAGGGATAGGGTTGTTTTAGGGTCAGGGCCAGGGCCCAGGGTTAGGGTTGTTTTAGGGTCAGGGCAAGGGCCAAGGGTTAGGCTTGGTTCAGGGTCAGGTCCTGGGCCCACGGTTAGGCTTGATTTAGGCTCAGGGCCAGGGCCCAGGATTAGGCTTGTTTTAGGGTCAAGGACCGGGTTCAGGGTTAGGGTTGTTTTAGGGTCAGGGCCAGGGCCCAGGGTTCGGCTTGTTTTAGGGTCAGGGCTAGGGCCCAGGGTTATGGTTATTTTAGGGTCAGTGCCCATGGTTAAGGTTGTTTTAGGGTCAGTTCCCAGGGTTAGGGTTGTTTTATGGTCAGGTCCAAGGCCCAGGGTTAGGCTTGTTTTAGGGTCAGGGCCAGGGCCCAGGGTTAGGGTTGTTTTAGGGTCAAGGCCAAGGCCCAGGTTTAGGCTTGCCTTAGGGTTTCGGCCAGGTCCCAGTGTTAGGGTTGTTTTAGGGTCTGGGCCCAGGGATAGGGTTGTTTTAGGGTGAGTTCCCATGGTTGGGTTTATTTTAGGGTCAGGGCCAGGCCCAGGTTTATGTTTGTTTTAGGGTCATGGCCAGGGCCCAGGGTTAGGTTTGTTTTAGGGTCAGGGCCAGGGCCCATGGTTAGGCTTGTTTTAGGGTCAGGGCCAGGGCCCAGGGTTAGGCTTGTTTTAGGGTCAGGGCCAGGGCCCAGGGTTAGGGTTGTTTTAGGGTCAGTGCCAGGGCCCAGGGTTAGGCTTGTTTTAGGGTCAGGGCCAGGGCCCAGGGTTAGGCTTGTTTTAGGGTCAGAGCCAGGGTCCAGGGTTAGGGTTGTTTTAGGGTCAGGGTTAGGGCCAGGGCCCAGGGTTAGGGTTGTTTTAGGGTCAGGGCGAGGGCCGAGGGTTAGGCCTGTTTTAGGGTCAGGGCCAGGACCCAGGGTTAGGGTAGTTTTAGGGTGAGGGCCAGGGCCCAGGTTTAGGCTTGTTTTAGGGTCAGGGCCAGGGCCCAGGGTTAGGCTTGTTTTAGTGCCAGGGCCCAGGATTAGGGTTTTTTTAGGTTCGGGTCCCAAGGTTAGGCTTGTTTTAGGATCAGGGCCCAGGGTTAGGATTGTTTTAGGGTCATGGCCAGGGCCCAGGGTTAGGGTTGTTTTAGGGTCAGGGCCAGGGCCCAGGGTCAGGGTTGTTTTAGGTCAGGGCCAGGGACCAGGGTTAGGCTTGTTTTAGGGTCAGGGACAGGGCCCTCGGTTAGGGTTGTTTTAGGGTCAGGGCCAGGACCCAGGATTAGGCTTGTTTTAGGGTCAGGGACAGGGCCCACGTTTAGGGTTGTTTTAGGGTCAGGTCCTGGGCCCCGGTTTAGGGTTGTTTTTGTGCCAGGGCCCAGGGTTAGGGTTGTTTTAGGGTCAGGGCCAGGGCCCAGGGTTAGGGTTGTTTTAGGTCATGGCCAGGCCCCAGGGATAGGGTTGTTTTAGGGTCAGGGCCAGGGCCCAGAGTTAGGGTTTTTTTAGGATCAGGTCCTGGGCCGAAGGTTAGGCTTGTTTTTGGGTCAGGGCCAGGGCCCTGGATTGGGCTTGTTTTAGGGTCAGGGACAGGGCCCAGGGTTAGGGTTGTTTTAGGGTCAGGGTCAGAGCCCAGGGTTAGGCTTGTTTTAGGGTCAGGGCCAGGGCCCAGGGTTAGGGTTGTTTTAGGGTCAGGGCCAGGGCCCAGAGTTAGGGTTGTTTTAGGGTCAGGGCCAGGGCCCAGGGTTACGGTCGTTTTAGGGTCAGGACCTGGGCCCTGGTTTAGGCTTGTTTTAGTGCCAGGGCCCAGGGTTAGTGTTGTTTTAGGGTCAGGGTCAGGGCCCAGGGTCAGGGTTGTTTTAGGTCAGGGCCAGGGCCCAGCATTAGGGTTGTTTTAGGTTCAGGGCCAGGGCCCAGGTTTAGGGGTGTTTTAGGGTCAGGGCCAGGGCCCAGGGTTAGGCTTGTTTTAGGGTCAGGGCCAGGGCCCAGGGTTAGGCTTGTTTTAGGGTCAGGGCCAGGGCCCAGGGTTAGGGTTGTTTTAGGGTCAGGGCCAGGGCCCAGCGTTAGGTTTGTTTTAGGGTCAGGGCCAGGGCCCAGGGTTAGAGTTGTTTTAGTTTCAGGACCTGGGCCCAGGGTTAGGCTTGTTTTAGTGCCAGGGCCCAGGGTTAGGGTTGTTTTAGTGTCAGGGCCTGGGCCCAGGGTCAGGGTTGTTTTTGGTCCGGGCCAGGGCCCAGCATTAGGGTTGTTTTAGGGTCAGGGACAGGGCCCAGGTTTAGGGGTGTTTTAGGGTCAGGGCCAGGGCCCAGGGTTATGGTTATTTTAGGGTCAGTACCCAGGGTTAGGGTTGTTTTAGGGTCAGTGCCCAGGGTTAGGGTTGTTTTACGGTCAGGTCCAGGACCCAGGGATAGGCTTGTTTTAGGGTCAGGGCCAGGGCCCAGGGTTAGGGTTGTTTTAGGGTCAGGTCCAGGGCCCACGGATAGGCTTGTTTTAGGGTCAAGGACAGGGTCCAGGGTTAGGGTTGTTTTAGGGTCAGAGCCAGGGCCCAGGGTTAGGCTTGTTTTAGGGTCAGGGCCAGGGCCCAGGGTTAGGCTTGTTTTAGGGTCAGGGCCAGGGCCCAGGGTCAGGGTCGTTTTAGGTCAGCGTCAGGGCCCAGCATTAGGGTTGTTTTAGGGTCAGGGCCAGGGCCCAGGTTTAGGGGTGTTTTAGGGTCAGGGCCAGGGCCCAGCCTTAGGGTTGTTTTAGGGTCAGGGCCAGGGCCCAGGGTTAGGCTTGTTTTAGGGTCAGGGCCAGGTCCCAGGGTTAGGCTTGTTTTAGGGTCAGGGCCAGGGCCCAGAGCTAGGCTTGTTTTAGGGTCAGGGACAGGGCCCAGGGTTACGGTTTTTTTAGGGTCAGGGCCAGGGCCCAGGGTTAGGCTTGTTTTAGGGTCAGGGCCAGGGCCCAGGGTTAGGCTTGTTTTAGGATCAGGTCTAAGGCCCAGGGTTAGGCTTGTTTTAGGATCAGGGCCAGGGTCCACGATTAGGGTTGTTTTGGGGTCAGGGCCAGGGCCCAGGGTTAAGCTTGTTTTAGGGTCAGGGCCAGCGCCCAGCGTTTGGGTTGTTGTAGGTTCAGGGCCAGGGCCCAGGATAAGGCTTGTTTTAGGGTCAAGGACAGGGCCCAGCGTTAGGGTTGTATTAGGGTCAGGACTTGGGCCCAGGGTTAGGCTTTTTTTAGTGCCAGGGCCCAGGGTTAGGGTTGTTTTAGGGTCAGGGCAGGGCCCAGGTTTAGGGTTGTTTTAGGTCAGGGCCAGGGCCCAGGGTTAGGGTTGTTTTAGGGTCAGGGCCAGGGCCCAGGGTTAGGGTTGTTTTATGGTCAGGTCCAAGGCCCAGGGTTAGGCTTGTTTTAGGGTCAGGGCCAGGGTCCAGGGTTAGGGTTGTTTTAGGTCAGGGCCAGGGCCCAGGATTAGGGTTGTTTTAGGGTCAGCGCCAGGGCCCAGGGTTAGGCTTGTTTTAGGGTCAGGGCCAGGGCCCAGGGTTAGGCTTGTTTTAGGGTCAGGGCCAGGGCCCAGCATTTGGGTTGTTTTAGGTTCAGGGCCAGGGCCTAGGGTTAGGGTTGTTTTAGGGTCAGGGCCAGGGCCCAGGGTTAGGGTTGTTTTAGGGTCAGGGCCAGGGCCCAGGGTTAGGCTTGTTTTAGGATCAGGTCCTGGGCCCAAGGTTAGGCTTGTTTTAGGGTCAGGGCCAGGGCCCTGGATTGGGCTTGTTTTAGGGTCAGGGCCAGGGCCCAGCGTTAGGGTTGTTTTAGGGTCAGGGCCAGGGCCCAGGGTTAGGCTTGTTTTAGGGTCAGGGCCAGGGCCCAGGGTTAGGCTTGTTTTAGGGTCAGGGCCAGGGCCCAGGGTTAGGGTTGTTTTAGGGTCAGGGCCAGGGCCCAGGGTTAGGGTTGTTTTAGGGTTAGGGCCAGGGCCCAGGGTTAGAGTTGTTTTAGTTTCTGGACCTGGGCCCAGGGTTAGGCTTGTTTTACTGCCAGTGCCCAGGGTTAGGGTTGTTTTAGGGTCAGGGCCAGAGCCCAGGGTCAGGTTTGTTTTAGGTCCGGGCCAGGGCCCAGCATTAGGGTTGTTTTAGGGTCAGGGACAGGGCCCAGGTTTAGGGGTGTTTTAGGGTCAGGGCCAGGGCCCAGGGTAAGGGTTGTTTCAGTGTCAGGGCCAGGGCCCAGGGTTATGGTTGTTTTAGGGTCAGGGCCAGGGTCCAGGGTAAGGGTTGTTTCAGTGTCAGGGCCAGGGCCCAGGATTAGGGTTGTTTTAGGGTTAGGGCCAGGGCCCAGGGTTATGGTTATTTTAGGGTCAGTACCCAGGGTTAGCGTTGTTTTAGGGTCAGTGCCCAGGGTTAGGGTTGTTTTAGGGTCAGGTCCAGGACCCAGGGATAGGCTTGTTTTAGGGTCAGGGCCAGGGCCCAGGGTTAGGGTTGTTTTAGGGTCAGGTCCAGGGCCCACGGATAGGCTTGTTTTAGGGTCAGGGCCAGGGCCCAGGATTAGGCTTGTTTTAGGGTCAAGGACAGGTCCAGGGTTAGGGTTGTTTTAGGGTCAGGGCCAGGGCCCAGGGTTAGGCTTGTTTTAGGGTCAGGGCCAGGTCCCAGGGTTAGGCTTGTTTTAGGGTCAGGGCCAGGGCCAAGGGCTAGGCTTGTTTTAGGGTCAGGGACAGGGCCCAGGGTTAGGGTTTTTTTAGGGTCAGGGCCAGGGCCCAGGGTTAGGCTTGTTTTAGGGTCAGGTCTAAGGCCCAGGGTTAGGCTTGTTTTAGGATCAGGGCCAGGGCCCACAATTAGGGTTGTTTTGGGGTCAGGGCCAGGGCCCAGGGTTAAGCTTGTTTTAGGGTCAGGGCCAGCGCCCAGCGTTAGGGTTGTTGTAGGTTCAGGGCCAGGGCTCAGGATTAGGCTTATTTTAGGGTCAAGGACAGGGCCCAGGGTTAGGGTTGTATTAGGGTGAGGACCTGGGCCCAGGGTTAGGCTTGTTTTAGTGCCAGGGCCCAGGGTTAGGGTTGTTTTAGGGTCAGGGCCAGGGCCCAGGTTTAGGGTTGTTTTAGGTCAGGGCCAGGGCCCAGGGTTAGGGTTGTTTTAGGTCAGGGCCAGGTCCCAGGGTTAGGGTTGTTTTAGTGCCAGGGCCCAGAGTTAGGGTTGTTTTAGGGTCAGGGCCAGGGCCCAGGGTTAGGGTTGTTTTAGGTCAGGGCCAGGTCCCATGGTTAGGGTTGTTTTAGGGTCAGGACCTGGGCCCAGTGTTAGGCTTGTTTTAGTGCCAGGGCCCAGAGTTAGGGTTGTTTTAGGGTCAGGGCCAGGGCCCAGGGTTAGGGTTGTTTTAGGTCAGGGCCAGGGCCCAGGATTAGGGTTGTTTTAGGGTCAGGGCCAGGGCCCAGTGTTAGGCTTGTTTTAGGGTCAGGGCCAGGGCCCAGGGTTAGGCTTGTTTTAGGGTCAGGCCCAGGGCCCAGCATTTGGGTTGTTTTAGGTTCAGGGCCAGGGCCCAGGGTTAGGGTTGTTTTAGGGTCAGGGCCATGGCCCAGGTTTAGGGTTGTTTTAGGGTCAGGACCTGGGCCCAGGGTTAGGCTTGTTTTAGTGCCAGGGCCCAGTGTTAGGGTTGTTTTAGGGGCATCTCCAGGGCCCAGGGTTAGGGTTGTTTTAGGTCAGGGCCAGGGCCCAGGGTTAGGGTTGTTTTAGGTCAGGGCCAGGTCCCAGGGTTAGGGTTGTTTTACGGTCAGGGCCAGTGCCCAGGGGTAGGGTTGTTTTAGGGTCAGGGCCAGGTCCCAGGGTTAGGCTTGTTTTAGGGTCAGGGCCAGGGCCCAGGGTAGGTTTGTTTTAGGGTCAGGGCCAGGGCCCAGGGTTAGGCTTGTTTTAGGTTCAGGGACAGGGCCCAGGTTTAGGGTTGTTTTAAGGTCAGGACCAGGGCCCAGGATTAGGCTTGTTTTAGGGTCAGGGCCAGGGCCCGGGGTTAGGGTTGTTTTAGGGTCAGGACCTGGGCCCAGTGTTAGGCTTGTTTTAGTGCCAGGGCCCAGGGATAGGGTTGTTTTAGGGTCAGGGCCAGGGCCCAGGGTTAGGGTTGTTTTAGGGTCAGGGCAAGGGCCAAGGGTTAGGCTTGGTTCAGGGTCAGGTCCTGGGCCCACGGTTAGGCTTGATTTAGGCTCAGGGCCAGGGCCCAGGATTAGGCTTGTTTTAGGGTCAAGGACCGGGTTCAGGGTTAGGGTTGTTTTAGGGTCAGGGCCAGGGCCCAGGGTTCGGCTTGTTTTAGGGTCAGGGCTAGGGCCCAGGGTTATGGTTATTTTAGGGTCAGTGCCCATGGTTAAGGTTGTTTTAGGGTCAGTTCCCAGGGTTAGGGTTGTTTTATGGTCAGGTCCAAGGCCCAGGGTTAGGCTTGTTTTAGGGTCAGGGCCAGGGCCCAGGGTTAGGGTTGTTTTAGGGTCAAGGCCAAGGCCCAGGTTTAGGCTTGCCTTAGGGTTTCGGCCAGGTCCCAGTGTTAGGGTTGTTTTAGGGTCTGGGCCCAGGGATAGGGTTGTTTTAGGGTGAGTTCCCATGGTTGGGTTTATTTTAGGGTCAGGGCCAGGCCCAGGTTTATGTTTGTTTTAGGGTCATGGCCAGGGCCCAGGGTTAGGTTTGTTTTAGGGTCAGGGCCAGGGCCCATGGTTAGGCTTGTTTTAGGGTCAGGGCCAGGGCCCAGGGTTAGGCTTGTTTTAGGGTCAGGGCCAGGGCCCAGGGTTAGGGTTGTTTTAGGGTCAGTGCCAGGGCCCAGGGTTAGGCTTGTTTTAGGGTCAGGGCCAGGGCCCAGGGTTAGGCTTGTTTTAGGGTCAGAGCCAGGGTCCAGGGTTAGGGTTGTTTTAGGGTCAGGGTTAGGGCCAGGGCCCAGGGTTAGGGTTGTTTTAGGGTCAGGGCGAGGGCCGAGGGTTAGGCCTGTTTTAGGGTCAGGGCCAGGACCCAGGGTTAGGGTAGTTTTAGGGTGAGGGCCAGGGCCCAGGTTTAGGCTTGTTTTAGGGTCAGGGCCAGGGCCCAGGGTTAGGCTTGTTTTAGTGCCAGGGCCCAGGATTAGGGTTTTTTTAGGTTCGGGTCCCAAGGTTAGGCTTGTTTTAGGATCAGGGCCCAGGGTTAGGATTGTTTTAGGGTCATGGCCAGGGCCCAGGGTTAGGGTTGTTTTAGGGTCAGGGCCAGGGCCCAGGGTCAGGGTTGTTTTAGGTCAGGGCCAGGGACCAGGGTTAGGCTTGTTTTAGGGTCAGGGACAGGGCCCTCGGTTAGGGTTGTTTTAGGGTCAGGGCCAGGACCCAGGATTAGGCTTGTTTTAGGGTCAGGGACAGGGCCCACGTTTAGGGTTGTTTTAGGGTCAGGTCCTGGGCCCCGGTTTAGGGTTGTTTTTGTGCCAGGGCCCAGGGTTAGGGTTGTTTTAGGGTCAGGGCCAGGGCCCAGGGTTAGGGTTGTTTTAGGTCATGGCCAGGCCCCAGGGATAGGGTTGTTTTAGGGTCAGGGCCAGGGCCCAGAGTTAGGGTTTTTTTAGGATCAGGTCCTGGGCCGAAGGTTAGGCTTGTTTTTGGGTCAGGGCCAGGGCCCTGGATTGGGCTTGTTTTAGGGTCAGGGACAGGGCCCAGGGTTAGGGTTGTTTTAGGGTCAGGGTCAGAGCCCAGGGTTAGGCTTGTTTTAGGGTCAGGGCCAGGGCCCAGGGTTAGGGTTGTTTTAGGGTCAGGGCCAGGGCCCAGAGTTAGGGTTGTTTTAGGGTCAGGGCCAGGGCCCAGGGTTACGGTCGTTTTAGGGTCAGGACCTGGGCCCTGGTTTAGGCTTGTTTTAGTGCCAGGGCCCAGGGTTAGTGTTGTTTTAGGGTCAGGGTCAGGGCCCAGGGTCAGGGTTGTTTTAGGTCAGGGCCAGGGCCCAGCATTAGGGTTGTTTTAGGTTCAGGGCCAGGGCCCAGGTTTAGGGGTGTTTTAGGGTCAGGGCCAGGGCCCAGGGTTAGGCTTGTTTTAGGGTCAGGGCCAGGGCCCAGGGTTAGGCTTGTTTTAGGGTCAGGGCCAGGGCCCAGGGTTAGGGTTGTTTTAGGGTCAGGGCCAGGGCCCAGCGTTAGGTTTGTTTTAGGGTCAGGGCCAGGGCCCAGGGTTAGAGTTGTTTTAGTTTCAGGACCTGGGCCCAGGGTTAGGCTTGTTTTAGTGCCAGGGCCCAGGGTTAGGGTTGTTTTAGTGTCAGGGCCTGGGCCCAGGGTCAGGGTTGTTTTTGGTCCGGGCCAGGGCCCAGCATTAGGGTTGTTTTAGGGTCAGGGACAGGGCCCAGGTTTAGGGGTGTTTTAGGGTCAGGGCCAGGGCCCAGGGTTATGGTTATTTTAGGGTCAGTACCCAGGGTTAGGGTTGTTTTAGGGTCAGTGCCCAGGGTTAGGGTTGTTTTACGGTCAGGTCCAGGACCCAGGGATAGGCTTGTTTTAGGGTCAGGGCCAGGGCCCAGGGTTAGGGTTGTTTTAGGGTCAGGTCCAGGGCCCACGGATAGGCTTGTTTTAGGGTCAAGGACAGGGTCCAGGGTTAGGGTTGTTTTAGGGTCAGAGCCAGGGCCCAGGGTTAGGCTTGTTTTAGGGTCAGGGCCAGGGCCCAGGGTTAGGCTTGTTTTAGGGTCAGGGCCAGGGCCCAGGGTCAGGGTCGTTTTAGGTCAGCGTCAGGGCCCAGCATTAGGGTTGTTTTAGGGTCAGGGCCAGGGCCCAGGTTTAGGGGTGTTTTAGGGTCAGGGCCAGGGCCCAGCCTTAGGGTTGTTTTAGGGTCAGGGCCAGGGCCCAGGGTTAGGCTTGTTTTAGGGTCAGGGCCAGGTCCCAGGGTTAGGCTTGTTTTAGGGTCAGGGCCAGGGCCCAGAGCTAGGCTTGTTTTAGGGTCAGGGACAGGGCCCAGGGTTACGGTTTTTTTAGGGTCAGGGCCAGGGCCCAGGGTTAGGCTTGTTTTAGGGTCAGGGCCAGGGCCCAGGGTTAGGCTTGTTTTAGGATCAGGTCTAAGGCCCAGGGTTAGGCTTGTTTTAGGATCAGGGCCAGGGTCCACGATTAGGGTTGTTTTGGGGTCAGGGCCAGGGCCCAGGGTTAAGCTTGTTTTAGGGTCAGGGCCAGCGCCCAGCGTTTGGGTTGTTGTAGGTTCAGGGCCAGGGCCCAGGATAAGGCTTGTTTTAGGGTCAAGGACAGGGCCCAGCGTTAGGGTTGTATTAGGGTCAGGACTTGGGCCCAGGGTTAGGCTTTTTTTAGTGCCAGGGCCCAGGGTTAGGGTTGTTTTAGGGTCAGGGCAGGGCCCAGGTTTAGGGTTGTTTTAGGTCAGGGCCAGGGCCCAGGGTTAGGGTTGTTTTAGGGTCAGGGCCAGGGCCCAGGGTTAGGGTTGTTTTATGGTCAGGTCCAAGGCCCAGGGTTAGGCTTGTTTTAGGGTCAGGGCCAGGGTCCAGGGTTAGGGTTGTTTTAGGTCAGGGCCAGGGCCCAGGATTAGGGTTGTTTTAGGGTCAGCGCCAGGGCCCAGGGTTAGGCTTGTTTTAGGGTCAGGGCCAGGGCCCAGGGTTAGGCTTGTTTTAGGGTCAGGGCCAGGGCCCAGCATTTGGGTTGTTTTAGGTTCAGGGCCAGGGCCTAGGGTTAGGGTTGTTTTAGGGTCAGGGCCAGGGCCCAGGGTTAGGGTTGTTTTAGGGTCAGGGCCAGGGCCCAGGGTTAGGCTTGTTTTAGGATCAGGTCCTGGGCCCAAGGTTAGGCTTGTTTTAGGGTCAGGGCCAGGGCCCTGGATTGGGCTTGTTTTAGGGTCAGGGCCAGGGCCCAGCGTTAGGGTTGTTTTAGGGTCAGGGCCAGGGCCCAGGGTTAGGCTTGTTTTAGGGTCAGGGCCAGGGCCCAGGGTTAGGCTTGTTTTAGGGTCAGGGCCAGGGCCCAGGGTTAGGGTTGTTTTAGGGTCAGGGCCAGGGCCCAGGGTTAGGGTTGTTTTAGGGTTAGGGCCAGGGCCCAGGGTTAGAGTTGTTTTAGTTTCTGGACCTGGGCCCAGGGTTAGGCTTGTTTTACTGCCAGTGCCCAGGGTTAGGGTTGTTTTAGGGTCAGGGCCAGAGCCCAGGGTCAGGTTTGTTTTAGGTCCGGGCCAGGGCCCAGCATTAGGGTTGTTTTAGGGTCAGGGACAGGGCCCAGGTTTAGGGGTGTTTTAGGGTCAGGGCCAGGGCCCAGGGTAAGGGTTGTTTCAGTGTCAGGGCCAGGGCCCAGGGTTATGGTTGTTTTAGGGTCAGGGCCAGGGTCCAGGGTAAGGGTTGTTTCAGTGTCAGGGCCAGGGCCCAGGATTAGGGTTGTTTTAGGGTTAGGGCCAGGGCCCAGGGTTATGGTTATTTTAGGGTCAGTACCCAGGGTTAGCGTTGTTTTAGGGTCAGTGCCCAGGGTTAGGGTTGTTTTAGGGTCAGGTCCAGGACCCAGGGATAGGCTTGTTTTAGGGTCAGGGCCAGGGCCCAGGGTTAGGGTTGTTTTAGGGTCAGGTCCAGGGCCCACGGATAGGCTTGTTTTAGGGTCAGGGCCAGGGCCCAGGATTAGGCTTGTTTTAGGGTCAAGGACAGGTCCAGGGTTAGGGTTGTTTTAGGGTCAGGGCCAGGGCCCAGGGTTAGGCTTGTTTTAGGGTCAGGGCCAGGTCCCAGGGTTAGGCTTGTTTTAGGGTCAGGGCCAGGGCCAAGGGCTAGGCTTGTTTTAGGGTCAGGGACAGGGCCCAGGGTTAGGGTTTTTTTAGGGTCAGGGCCAGGGCCCAGGGTTAGGCTTGTTTTAGGGTCAGGTCTAAGGCCCAGGGTTAGGCTTGTTTTAGGATCAGGGCCAGGGCCCACAATTAGGGTTGTTTTGGGGTCAGGGCCAGGGCCCAGGGTTAAGCTTGTTTTAGGGTCAGGGCCAGCGCCCAGCGTTAGGGTTGTTGTAGGTTCAGGGCCAGGGCTCAGGATTAGGCTTATTTTAGGGTCAAGGACAGGGCCCAGGGTTAGGGTTGTATTAGGGTGAGGACCTGGGCCCAGGGTTAGGCTTGTTTTAGTGCCAGGGCCCAGGGTTAGGGTTGTTTTAGGGTCAGGGCCAGGGCCCAGGTTTAGGGTTGTTTTAGGTCAGGGCCAGGGCCCAGGGTTAGGGTTGTTTTAGGTCAGGGCCAGGTCCCAGGGTTAGGGTTGTTTTAGTGCCAGGGCCCAGAGTTAGGGTTGTTTTAGGGTCAGGGCCAGGGCCCAGGGTTAGGGTTGTTTTAGGTCAGGGCCAGGTCCCATGGTTAGGGTTGTTTTAGGGTCAGGACCTGGGCCCAGTGTTAGGCTTGTTTTAGTGCCAGGGCCCAGAGTTAGGGTTGTTTTAGGGTCAGGGCCAGGGCCCAGGGTTAGGGTTGTTTTAGGTCAGGGCCAGGGCCCAGGATTAGGGTTGTTTTAGGGTCAGGGCCAGGGCCCAGTGTTAGGCTTGTTTTAGGGTCAGGGCCAGGGCCCAGGGTTAGGCTTGTTTTAGGGTCAGGCCCAGGGCCCAGCATTTGGGTTGTTTTAGGTTCAGGGCCAGGGCCCAGGGTTAGGGTTGTTTTAGGGTCAGGGCCATGGCCCAGGTTTAGGGTTGTTTTAGGGTCAGGACCTGGGCCCAGGGTTAGGCTTGTTTTAGTGCCAGGGCCCAGTGTTAGGGTTGTTTTAGGGGCATCTCCAGGGCCCAGGGTTAGGGTTGTTTTAGGTCAGGGCCAGGGCCCAGGGTTAGGGTTGTTTTAGGTCAGGGCCAGGTCCCAGGGTTAGGGTTGTTTTACGGTCAGGGCCAGTGCCCAGGGGTAGGGTTGTTTTAGGGTCAGGGCCAGGTCCCAGGGTTAGGCTTGTTTTAGGGTCAGGGCCAGGGCCCAGGGTAGGTTTGTTTTAGGGTCAGGGCCAGGGCCCAGGGTTAGGCTTGTTTTATTTTCAGGGACAGGGCCCAGGTTTAGGGTTGTTTTAAGGTCAGGACCAGGGCCCAGGATTAGGCTTGTTTTAGGGTCAGGGCCAGGGCCCGGGGTTAGGGTTGTTTTAGGGTCAGGACCTGGGCCCAGTGTTAGGCTTGTTTTAGTGCCAGGGCCCAGGGATAGGGTTGTTTTAGGGTCAGGGCCAGGGCCCAGGGTTAGGGTTGTTTTAGGGTCAGGGCAAGGGCCAAGGGTTAGGCTTGGTTCAGGGTCAGGTCCTGGGCCCACGGTTAGGCTTGATTTAGGCTCAGGGCCAGGGCCCAGGATTAGGCTTGTTTTAGGGTCAAGGACCGGGTTCAGGGTTAGGGTTGTTTTAGGGTCAGGGCCAGGGCCCAGGGTTCGGCTTGTTTTAGGGTCAGGGCTAGGGCCCAGGGTTATGGTTATTTTAGGGTCAGTGCCCATGGTTAAGGTTGTTTTAGGGTCAGTTCCCAGGGTTAGGGTTGTTTTATGGTCAGGTCCAAGGCCCAGGGTTAGGCTTGTTTTAGGGTCAGGGCCAGGGCCCAGGGTTAGGGTTGTTTTAGGGTCAAGGCCAAGGCCCAGGTTTAGGCTTGCCTTAGGGTTTCGGCCAGGTCCCAGTGTTAGGGTTGTTTTAGGGTCTGGGCCCAGGGATAGGGTTGTTTTAGGGTGAGTTCCCATGGTTGGGTTTATTTTAGGGTCAGGGCCAGGCCCAGGTTTATGTTTGTTTTAGGGTCATGGCCAGGGCCCAGGGTTAGGTTTGTTTTAGGGTCAGGGCCAGGGCCCATGGTTAGGCTTGTTTTAGGGTCAGGGCCAGGGCCCAGGGTTAGGCTTGTTTTAGGGTCAGGGCCAGGGCCCAGGGTTAGGGTTGTTTTAGGGTCAGTGCCAGGGCCCAGGGTTAGGCTTGTTTTAGGGTCAGGGCCAGGGCCCAGGGTTAGGCTTGTTTTAGGGTCAGAGCCAGGGTCCAGGGTTAGGGTTGTTTTAGGGTCAGGGTTAGGGCCAGGGCCCAGGGTTAGGGTTGTTTTAGGGTCAGGGCGAGGGCCGAGGGTTAGGCCTGTTTTAGGGTCAGGGCCAGGACCCAGGGTTAGGGTAGTTTTAGGGTGAGGGCCAGGGCCCAGGTTTAGGCTTGTTTTAGGGTCAGGGCCAGGGCCCAGGGTTAGGCTTGTTTTAGTGCCAGGGCCCAGGATTAGGGTTTTTTTAGGTTCGGGTCCCAAGGTTAGGCTTGTTTTAGGATCAGGGCCCAGGGTTAGGATTGTTTTAGGGTCATGGCCAGGGCCCAGGGTTAGGGTTGTTTTAGGGTCAGGGCCAGGGCCCAGGGTCAGGGTTGTTTTAGGTCAGGGCCAGGGACCAGGGTTAGGCTTGTTTTAGGGTCAGGGACAGGGCCCTCGGTTAGGGTTGTTTTAGGGTCAGGGCCAGGACCCAGGATTAGGCTTGTTTTAGGGTCAGGGACAGGGCCCACGTTTAGGGTTGTTTTAGGGTCAGGTCCTGGGCCCCGGTTTAGGGTTGTTTTTGTGCCAGGGCCCAGGGTTAGGGTTGTTTTAGGGTCAGGGCCAGGGCCCAGGGTTAGGGTTGTTTTAGGTCATGGCCAGGCCCCAGGGATAGGGTTGTTTTAGGGTCAGGGCCAGGGCCCAGAGTTAGGGTTTTTTTAGGATCAGGTCCTGGGCCGAAGGTTAGGCTTGTTTTTGGGTCAGGGCCAGGGCCCTGGATTGGGCTTGTTTTAGGGTTAGGGACAGGGCCCAGGGTTAGGGTTGTTTTAGGGTCAGGGTCAGAGCCCAGGGTTAGGCTTGTTTTAGGGTCAGGGCCAGGGCCCAGGGTTAGGGTTGTTTTAGGGTCAGGGCCAGGGCCCAGAGTTAGGGTTGTTTTAGGGTCAGGGCCAGGGCCCAGGGTTACGGTCGTTTTAGGGTCAGGACCTGGGCCCTGGTTTAGGCTTGTTTTAGTGCCAGGGCCCAGGGTTAGTGTTGTTTTAGGGTCAGGGTCAGGGCCCAGGGTCAGGGTTGTTTTAGGTCAGGGCCAGGGCCCAGCATTAGGGTTGTTTTAGGTTCAGGGCCAGGGCCCAGGTTTAGGGGTGTTTTAGGGTCAGGGCCAGGGCCCAGGGTTAGGCTTGTTTTAGGGTCAGGGCCAGGGCCCAGGGTTAGGCTTGTTTTAGGGTCAGGGCCAGGGCCCAGGGTTAGGGTTGTTTTAGGGTCAGGGCCAGGGCCCAGCGTTAGGTTTGTTTTAGGGTCAGGGCCAGGGCCCAGGGTTAGAGTTGTTTTAGTTTCAGGACCTGGGCCCAGGGTTAGGCTTGTTTTAGTGCCAGGGCCCAGGGTTAGGGTTGTTTTAGTGTCAGGGCCTGGGCCCAGGGTCAGGGTTGTTTTTGGTCCGGGCCAGGGCCCAGCATTAGGGTTGTTTTAGGGTCAGGGACAGGGCCCAGGTTTAGGGGTGTTTTAGGGTCAGGGCCAGGGCCCAGGGTTATGGTTATTTTAGGGTCAGTACCCAGGGTTAGGGTTGTTTTAGGGTCAGTGCCCAGGGTTAGGGTTGTTTTACGGTCAGGTCCAGGACCCAGGGATAGGCTTGTTTTAGGGTCAGGGCCAGGGCCCAGGGTTAGGGTTGTTTTAGGGTCAGGTCCAGGGCCCACGGATAGGCTTGTTTTAGGGTCAAGGACAGGGTCCAGGGTTAGGGTTGTTTTAGGGTCAGAGCCAGGGCCCAGGGTTAGGCTTGTTTTAGGGTCAGGGCCAGGGCCCAGGGTTAGGCTTGTTTTAGGGTCAGGGCCAGGGCCCAGGGTCAGGGTCGTTTTAGGTCAGCGTCAGGGCCCAGCATTAGGGTTGTTTTAGGGTCAGGGCCAGGGCCCAGGTTTAGGGGTGTTTTAGGGTCAGGGCCAGGGCCCAGCCTTAGGGTTGTTTTAGGGTCAGGGCCAGGGCCCAGGGTTAGGCTTGTTTTAGGGTCAGGGCCAGGTCCCAGGGTTAGGCTTGTTTTAGGGTCAGGGCCAGGGCCCAGAGCTAGGCTTGTTTTAGGGTCAGGGACAGGGCCCAGGGTTACGGTTTTTTTAGGGTCAGGGCCAGGGCCCAGGGTTAGGCTTGTTTTAGGGTCAGGGCCAGGGCCCAGGGTTAGGCTTGTTTTAGGATCAGGTCTAAGGCCCAGGGTTAGGCTTGTTTTAGGATCAGGGCCAGGGTCCACGATTAGGGTTGTTTTGGGGTCAGGGCCAGGGCCCAGGGTTAAGCTTGTTTTAGGGTCAGGGCCAGCGCCCAGCGTTTGGGTTGTTGTAGGTTCAGGGCCAGGGCCCAGGATAAGGCTTGTTTTAGGGTCAAGGACAGGGCCCAGCGTTAGGGTTGTATTAGGGTCAGGACTTGGGCCCAGGGTTAGGCTTTTTTTAGTGCCAGGGCCCAGGGTTAGGGTTGTTTTAGGGTCAGGGCAGGGCCCAGGTTTAGGGTTGTTTTAGGTCAGGGCCAGGGCCCAGGGTTAGGGTTGTTTTAGGGTCAGGGCCAGGGCCCAGGGTTAGGGTTGTTTTATGGTCAGGTCCAAGGCCCAGGGTTAGGCTTGTTTTAGGGTCAGGGCCAGGGTCCAGGGTTAGGGTTGTTTTAGGTCAGGGCCAGGGCCCAGGATTAGGGTTGTTTTAGGGTCAGCGCCAGGGCCCAGGGTTAGGCTTGTTTTAGGGTCAGGGCCAGGGCCCAGGGTTAGGCTTGTTTTAGGGTCAGGGCCAGGGCCCAGCATTTGGGTTGTTTTAGGTTCAGGGCCAGGGCCTAGGGTTAGGGTTGTTTTAGGGTCAGGGCCAGGGCCCAGGGTTAGGGTTGTTTTAGGGTCAGGGCCAGGGCCCAGGGTTAGGCTTGTTTTAGGGTCAGGGCCAGGGCCCAGGGTTAGGCTTGTTTTAGGGTCAGAGCCAGGGGCCAGGGTTAGGGTTGTTTTAGGGTCAGGGTTAGGGCCAGGGCCCAGGGTTAGGGTTGTTTTAGGGTCAGGGCGAGGGCCGAGGGTTAGGCCTGTTTTAGGGTCAGGGCCAGGACCCAGGGTTAGGGTAGTTTTAGGGTGAGGGCCAGGGCCCAGGTTTAGGCTTGTTTTAGTGTCAGGGCCAGGGCGCAGGGTTAGGCTTGTTTTAGGGTCAGGGCCAGGGCCCAGGGTTAGGCTTGTTTTAGTGCCAGGGCCCAGGGTTAGGGTTTTTTTAGGTTCAGGTCCCAAGGTTAGGCTTGTTCTAGGATCAGGGCCCAGGGTTAGGATTGTTTTAGGGTCATTGCCAGGGCCCAGGGTTAGGGTTGTTTTAGGGTCAGGGCCAGGGCCCCGGTTTAGGGTTGTTTTTGTGCCAGGGCCCAGGGTTAGGGTTGTTTTAGGGTCAGGGCCAGGGCCTAGGGTTAGGGTTGTTTTAGGTCATGGCCAGGCCCCAGGGATAGGGTTGTTTTAGGGTCAGGGGCAGGGCCCAGGGTTAGGGTTGTTTTAGGGTCAGGGCCAGGGCCCAGGGTTAGGCTTGTTTTAGGATCAGGTCCTGGGCCCAAGGTTAGGCTTGTTTTAGGGTCAGGGCCAGGGCCCTGGATTGGGCTTGTTTTAGGGTCAGGGACAGGGCCCAGCGTTAGGGTTGTTTTAGGGTCAGGGCCAGGGCCCAGGGTTAGGCTTGTTTTAGGGTCAGGGCCAGGGCCCAGGGTTAGGCTTGTTTTAGGGTCAGGGCCAGGACCCAGGGTTAGGGTTGTTTTAGGGTCAGGGCCAGGGCCCAGAGTTAGGGTTGTTTTAGGGTCAGGGCCAGGGACCAGGGTTACGGTTGTTTTAGGGTCAGGACCTGGGCCCTGGTTTAGTCTTGTTTTAGTGCCAGGGCCCAGGGTTAGTGTTGTTTTAGGGTCAGGGTCAGGGCCCAGGGTCAGGGTTGTTTTAGGTCAGGGCCAGGGCCCAGCATTAGGGTTGTTTTAGGTTCAGGGCCAGGGCCCAGGTTTAGGGGTGTTTTAGGGTCAGGGCCAGGGCCCAGGGTTTGGCTTGTTTTAGGGTCAGGGCCAGGGCCCAGGGTTGGGCTTGTTTTAGGGTCAGGGCCAGGGCCCAGGGTTAGGGTTGTTTTAGGGTCAGGGCCAGGACCCAGAGTTTGGGTTGTTTTAGGGTCAGGGCCAGGGCCCAGGGTTAGGGTTGTTTTAGGGTCAGGACCTGGGCCCTGGTTTAGGCTTGTTTTAATGCCAGGGCCCAGGGTTAGTGTTGTTTTAGGGTCAGGGTCAGGGCCCATGGTCAGGGTTGTTTTAGGTCAGGGCCAGGGCCCAGCATTAGGGTTGTTTTTGGTTCAGGGCCAGGGCCCAGGTTTAGGGGTGTTTTAGGGTCAGGGCCAGGGCCCAGGGTTAGGCTTGTTTTAGGGTCAGGGCCAGGGCCCCGGGTTAGGCTTGTTTTAGGGTCAGGGCCAGGGCCCAGGGTTAGGGTTGTTTTAGGGTCAGGGCCAGGGCCCAGCGTTAGGGTTGTTTTAGGGTCAGGGCCAGGGTGCAGGGTTAGAGTTGTTTTAGTTTCAGGACCTGGGCCCAGGGTTAGGCTTGTTTTAGTGCCAGTGCCCAGGGTTAGGGTTGTTTTAGGGTCAGGGCCAGGGCCCAGGGTCAGGTTTGTTTTAGGTCCGGGCCAGGGCCCAGCATTAGGGTTGTTTTAGGGTCAGGGACAGGGCCCAGGTTTAGGGGTGTTTTAGGGTCAGGGCCAGGGCCCAGGGTAAGGGTTGTTTCAGTGTCAGGGCCAGGGCCCAGGGTTAGGGTTGTTTTAGGGTCAGGGCCAGGGTCCAGGGTAAGGGTTGTTTCAGTGTCAGGGCCAGGGCCCAGGATTAGGGTTGTTTTAGGGTTTGGGCCAGGGCCCAGGGTTATGGTTATTTTAGGGTCAGTACCCAGGCTTAGGGTTGTTTTAGGGTCAGTCCCCAGGGTTAGGGTTGTTTTAGGGTCAGGTCCAGGACCCAGGGATAGGCTTGTTTTAGGGTCAGGGCCAGGGCCCAGGGTTAGGGTTGTTTTAGGGTCAGGTCCAGGGCCCACGGATAGGCTTGTTTTAGGGTCTGGGCCAGGGCCCAGGATTAGGCTTGTTTTAGGGTCAAGGACAGGGTCCAGGGTTAGGGTTGTTTTAGGGTCAGTGCCCAGCATTAGGGTTGTTTTAGGGTCAGGGACAGGGCCCAGGTTTAGGGGTGTTTTAGGGTCAGGGCCAGGGCCCAGGGTAAGGGTTGTTTCAGTGTCAGGGCCAGGGCCCAGGGTTAGGGTTGTTTTAGGGTCAGGGCCAGGGCCCAGGGTTAGGGTTGTTTTAGGGTCAGGTCCAGGGCCCATGGATAGGCTTGTTTTAGGGTCAGCGCCAGGGCCCAGGATTAGGCTTGTTTTAGGGTCAAGGACAGGGTCCAGGGTTAGGGTTGTTTTAGGGTCAGGGCCAGGGCCCAGGGTTAGGCTTGTTTTAGGGTCAGGGCCAGAGCCCAGGGTTAGGCTTGTTTTAGGGTCAGGGCCAGGGCCCAGGGTTAGGCTTGTTTTAGGGTCAGGGCCAGGTCCCAGGGTTAGGCTTGTTTTAGGGTCAGGGCCAGGGCCCAGGGCTAGGCTTGTTTTAGGGTCAGGGACAGGGCCCAGGGTTAGGGTTTTTTTAGGGTCAGGGCCAGGGCCCATGGTTAGGCTTGTTTTACGGTCAGGGCCAGGGCCCAGTTTTAAGCTTGTTTTAGGGTCAGGTCTAAGGCCCAGGGTTAGGCTTGTTTTAGGATCAGGGCCAGGGCCCACGATTAGGGTTGTTTTGGGGTCAGGGCCAGGGCCCAGGGTTAAGCTTGTTTTAGGGTCAGGGCCAGCGCCTAGCGTTAGGGTTGTTGTAGGTTCAGGGCCAGGGCTCAGGATTAGGCTTGTTTTATGGTCAAGGACAGGGCCCAGGGTTAGGGTTGTATTAGGGTCAGGACCTGGGCCCAGGGTTAGGCTTGTTTTAGTGCCAGGGCCCAGGGTTAGGGTTGTTTTAGGGTCAGGGCCAGGGCCCAGGGTTAGGGTTGTTTTAGGTCAGGGCCACGTCCCAGGGTTAGGGTTGTTTTAGGATCAGGACCTGGGCCCAGTGTTAGGCTTGTTTTAGTGCCAGGGCCCAGAGTTAGGGTTGTTTTAGGGTCAGGGCCAGGGCCCAGGGTTAGGGTTGTTTTAGGTCAGGGCCAGGGCCCAGGATTAGGGTTGTTTTAGGGTCAGGGCCAGGGCCCAGGGTTAGGCTTGTTTTAGGGTCAGGGCCAGGGCCCAGGGTTAGGCTTGTTTTAGGGTCAGGGCCAGGGCCCAGTGTTAGGCTTGTTTTAGGGTCAGGTCTAAGGCCCAGGGTTAGGCTTGTTTTAGGATCAGGGCCAGGGCCCACGATTAGGGTTGTTTTAGGGTTAGGGCCAGGACCCAGGTTTAGGGTTGTTTTAGGTCAGGGCCAGGGCCCAGGGTTAGGGTTGTTTTAGGTCAGGGCCAGGACCCAGGGTTAGGGTTGTTTTAGTGCCAGGGCCCAGAGTTAGGGTTGTTTTAGGGTCAGGGCCAGGGCCCAGGGTTAGGGTTGTTTTAGGTCAGGGCCACGTCCCAGTGTTAGGGTTGTTTTAGGATCAGGACCTGGGCCCAGTGTTAGGCTTGTTTTAGTGCCAGGGCCCAGAGTTAGGGTTGTTTTAGGGTCAGGGCCAGGGCCCAGGGTTAGGGTTGTTTTAGGTCAGGGCCAGGGCCCAGGATTAGGGGTGTTTTAGGGTCAGGGCCAGGGCCCAGGGTTAGGCTTGTTTTAGGGTGAGGGCCAGGGCCCAGGGTTAGGCTTGTTTTAGGGTCAGGGCCAGGGCCCAGCATTTGGGTTGTTTTAGGTTCAGGGCCAGGGCCCTGGGTTAGGGTTGTTTTAGGGTCAGGGCCCGGGCCCAGGGTTAGGGTTGTTTTAGGGTCAGGACCTGGGCCCAGGGTTAGGCTTCTTTTAGTGCCAGGGCCCAGGGTTCGGTTTGTTTTAGGGTCAGGTCCAGGGCCCAGGGTCAGGGTTGTTTTAGGTCAGGGCCAGGGCCCAGATTTAGGGGTGTTTTAGGGTCAGGGCCAGGGCCCACGGTTAGGCTTGTTTTAGGGTCAGGGACAGGGCCCAGGGTTAGGCTTGTTTTAGGTTCAGGGCCAGGGCCCAGGGTTAGGCTTGTTTTAGGGTCAGGGCCAGGGCCCAGGGTTAGGCTTTTTTTAGGGTCAGGGCCAGTTCCCAGGTTTAGGGTTGTTTTAGGGTCAGGACCTGGGCCCAGGGTTAGGCTTGTTTTAGTATCAGGGCCCAGGGTTACGGTTGTTTTAGGGTCAGGGCCAGGGCCCAGGATTAGGGTTGTTTTAGGTCAGGGCCAGGGCCCAGGGTTAGGGTTGTTTTAGGTCAGGGCCAGGTCCCAGGGTTAGGCTTGTTTTAGGGTCAGGGCCAGGGCCTAGGGTTAGGGTTGTTTTAGGTTCAGGGCCAGTGCCCAGGGTTAGGGTTGTTTTAGGGTCAGGGCGAGGGCCCAGGGTTAGGGTTGTTTTAGGGTCAGGGCCAGGGACCCAGGGTTAGGGATGTTTTACGGTGAGGGCCAGGGCCCAGGGTTAGGGTTGTTTCAGGGTCAGGGTCAGGGTCCAGTTTTAGGGTTGTTTTAGGGTCAGGGCCAGGGCCCAGGGTTAGGGTTGTTTTACGGTCAGGGCCAGGGCTCAGGGTTAGGGTTGTTTTAGGGTCATGTCCAGTGCCCACGGTTAGGGTTGTTTTAGGGTCAGGTCCAGGGCCCAGGATTAGGGTTGTTTTAGGGTCATGTCCAGGGCCCACGGTTAGGGTTGTTTTAGGGTCAGGGTCAGGGTCCAGAGTCAGGGTTGTTTCAGTGTCAGGGCCAGGTCCCAGGGTTAGGGTTGTTTTAGGGTCAGGGCCAGGGCCCAGGGTTATGGTTATTTTAGGGTCAGTGCCCATGGTTAAGGTTGTTTTAGGGTCAGGGCCCAGGGTTAGGGTTGTTTTAGGGTGAGTGCCCATGGTTGGCTTTATTTTAGGGTCAGGGCCAGGGCCTAGGGTTAGGTTTGTTTTAGGGTCTGGGCCAGGGCCCAGGGTTAGGGTTGTTTTAGGGTCAGGGCCAGGGCCCAGGGTTAGGCTTGTTTTAGAGTCTGGGCCAGGGCCCAAGGTTAGGGTTGTTTTAGGGTCAGGGCCATGGCCCAGGGTTAGGTTTGTTTTAGGGTCAGGGCCAGGGCCCAGGGTTAGGTTTGTTTTAGGGTCAGGGCCTGGGCCCAGGGTTAGGGTTGTTTTAGGTTCAGGGCCAGGGCCCAGAGCTATGGTTGTTTTAGGGTCAGGGCCAGGGCCCAGGGTTAGGATTGTTTTATGGTCAGGGCCAGGGCCCAGGGTTAGGGTTGTTTTATGGTCAGGGCCAGGGCCCAGCGTTAGGGTTGTTTTAGGGTCAGCGCCAGGGTCCAGGGTTAGGGTTGTTTTAGGGTCAGGACCTGGGCCCAGGGTTAGGCTTCTTTTAGTGCCAGGGCCCAGGGTTCGGGTTGTTTTAGAGTCAGGGCCAGGGCCCAGGGTCAGGGTTGTTTTAGGTCAGGGCCAGGGCCCAGGTTTAGGGGTGTTTTAGGGTCAGGGCCAGGGCCCAGCGTTAGGGTTGTTTTAGGGTCAGGGCCAGGGCCCAGGGTTAGGCTTGATTTAGGTTCAGGGCCAGGTCCCAGGGTTAGGCTTGTTTTAGGGTCAGGGCCAGGGCCCAGGGATAGGGTTCTTTTAGGGTCAGGGCCAGGGCCCAGGGTTAGGGTTGTTTTAGGATCAGGGCCAGGGCCCTGGGTTAGGCTTGTTTTAGGGTCAGGGCCAGGGCCCAGGGATAGGGTTGTTTTAGGGTTAGGGCCAGTGCCCAGGGTTAGGCTTGTTTTAGGGTCAGGGCCTTGGCCCAGGGTTAGGGTTGTTTTAGGGTCAGGACCTGGGCCCAGGGTTAGTCTTGTTTTAGTAGCAGGTCCCAGGGTTAGGGTTGTTTTAGGGTCAGGGCCGGGGCCCACGGTTAGGGTTGTTTTAGGTCAGGGCCAGGGCCCAGGGTTAGGGTTGTTTTAGGGTCAGGGCCAGGGCCCAGGGTTAGGGTTGTTGTAGGGTCAGGGCCAGGGCCCAGGGTTAGGTTTGTTTTAGGGTCAGGGCCAGGGCCCAGGGTTAGGTTTGTTTTAGGGTCAGGGCCTGGGCCCAGGGTTAGGGTTTTTTTAGGGTCAGGGCCAGGGCCCAGAGTTATGGTTGTTTTAGGGTCAGGGCCAGGGCCCAGGGTTAGGATTGTTTTAGGGTCAGGACCTGGGCCCAGGGTTAGGCTTGTTTTAGGGTCAGGGCCAGTGCCCAGGGTTAGGCTTGTTTTAGGGTCAGAGCCAGGGCCCAGGGTTAGGGTTGTTTTATGATCAGGGTTAGGGCCAGGGCCCAGGGTTTTGGTTGTTTTAGGGTCAAGGCGAGGTCCCAGGGTTAGGCTTGTTTTAGGGTCAGGGCCAGGGCCCAGGGTTAGGGTTGTTTTAGGGTCAGGGCCAGGGCCCAGGTTTAGGCTTGTTTCAGGGTCAGGGCCAGGGTCCAGGGTTAGGCTTGTTTTAGGGTTAGGGCCAGGGCCCAGGGTTAGGCTTGTTTTAGTGCCAGGGCCCGGGGTTAGGGTTTTTTTAGGTTCGGGGCCCTGGGTTAGGCTTGTTTTAGGATCAGGGCCCAGGGTTAGGGTTGTTTTAGGGTCATGGCCAGCGCCCAGGGTTAGGGTTGTTTTAGGGTCAGGGCCAGGGCCCAAGGTTAGGCTTGTTTTAGGGTCAGGGACAGGGCCCAGGGTCAGGGTTGTTTTAGTTCAGGGCCAGGGCCCTGGGTTAGTCTTGTTTTAGGGTCAGGGACAGGGCCCACGGTTAGGGTTGTTTTAGGGTCAGGACCAGGGCCCAGGGTTAGGGTTGTTTTAGGGTCAGGTCCTGGGCCTAGGGTTAGGGTTGTTTTTGTGCCAGGGCCCAGGGTTAGGGTTGTTTTAGGGTCAGGGCCAGGGCCCAGGGTTAGGGTTGTTTTAGGTCATGGCCAGGGCCCAGGGTTAGGGTTGTTTTAGGGTCAGGTCCTGGGCCCACGGTTAGGCTTGTTTTAGGGTCAGGGCCAGGGCCCAGGATTAGTCTTGTTTTAGGGTCAAGGACAGGGCCCAGGTTTAGGGTTGTTTTAGGGTCTGGGCCAGGGCCCAGGGTTAGGCTTGTTTTAGGGTCAGAGCCAGGGCCCAGGGTTAGGGTTGTTTTAGGGTCAGGGCCAGTGCCCAGGGGTAGTGTTGTTTTAGGGTCAGGGCCATGGCCCAGGGTTAGGGTTGTTTTAGGGTCAGGGCCAGGGCCCAGGGTTAGGGTTGTTTTAGGGTCAGGACATGGGCCCAGGTTTAGGCTTGTTTTAGTGCCAGGGCCCAGGGTTAGGGTTGTTTTAGGGTCAGGGCCAGGGCCCAGGGTTAGGATTGTTTTAGGGTCAGGACCTGGGCCCAGGGTTTGGCTTGTTTTAGGGTCAGGGCCAGGGCCCAGGGTTAGGGTTGTTTTAGGGTCAGGGCCAGGGCCCAGGGTTAGGGTTGTTTTAGGTTCAGTGCCAGGGTCCAGGGTAAGGGTTGTTTCAGTGTCAGGGCCAGGGCCCAGGGTTAGGGTTGTTTTAGGGTCAGGGCCAGGGCCCAGGGTTATGGTTGTTTTAGGGTCAGTGCCCAGGATTAGGGTTGCTTTGTGGTCAGGTCCAGGGCCCAGGGTTAGGCTTCTATTAGGGTCAGGGCCTGGGTCCAGGTTTAGGGTTGTTTTAGGGTCACGGCCAGGGCCCAGGTTTAGGCTTGTTTTAGGGTCAGGGCCAGGGCCCAGGTTTACGGTTGTTTTAGTGTCATGGCCAGGGCCCAGGGTTAGGCTTGTTTTAGTGCCAGGGCCCAGGGTTAGGGTTGTTTTAGGTTCAGGGCCAGGGTCCAGGTTTAGGGTTGTTTTAGGGTCAGGGCCAGGGCCCAGGTTTAGGCTTGTTTTAGGGTCAGGGGCAGGGCCCAGTTTTACGGTTGTTTTAGGGTCATGGCCAGGGCCAGGGTTAGGGTTGTTTTTGGGTTAGGGCCAGGGCCCAGGGTTAGGGTTGTTTTAGGGTCAGGGCCAGGGCCCAGGGTTAGGGTTGTTTTAGGGTCAGGGCCCGGGCCCAGGTTTAGGGTTGTTTTAGTGTCAGGGCCAGGGCCCAGGGTTAGGGTTGTTTTAGGGTCAGCGCCAGGTCCCAGGGTTAGGATTGTTTTAGGGTCAGGGCCAGGGCCCAGGGTTAGGGTTCTTTTAGCGTCAGGGCCAGGGCCCAGAGTTAGGGTTGTTTTAGGGTCAGGGCCAGGGCCGAGAGTTAGGCTTGTTTTAGGGTCAGGGCCAAGGCCCAGGGTTAGGGTTGTTTTAGGGAAAGGGCCAGTGCCCAGGGTTAGGATTGTTTTAGGGTCAGGGCCAGGGCCCAGGTTTAGGCTTGTTTCAGGTTCAGGTCCGGGGCCAGGGTTAGGGTTGTTTTAGGGTGACGGCCGGGGCCCAGTGTTAGGGTTGTTTTAGGGTCAGGTCCGGGGCCCAGTGTTAGGGTTGCTTTAGGGTCAGGGCCGGGGCCCAGGTTTAGGGTTGTTTAAGGTCAGGGCCGGGACACAGGTTTGGGGTTTTAGGCTCAGGACCAGGGCCCAGTGTTAGGGTATTAGTGTCAGGGCCCAGGGTTAGGGTTTTATGGTCAGGGCCCAGGGTTAGGGTTTTAGTGTCAGGGCCCAGGTTTAGGGTGATTTCCAGGAAGTGACCTCACAATGACTCAAGCTACCACTTACTGTTGATTGTGACGAAATGCCAGCTGAGGCACATGCCTTGGGAGCTAAGTGGTTGCTGCCCTTGACTACTATGAAGACTGGTGTGGGAAGGGTCGCTTTAATGCACTTGAGCTGGGGTCCCCAACCCCTGAGCCATGGAGCCGTAAGGAGCCACACAGCAGGTGAGTGGTGTCGAGTGAGGGAGTGAGGGAAGCGTCGTCTGTATTTACAGCCACTCCCCTTTGCTCACATTCCCGCTTGAGCTCCACCTTCTCAGATGAGCAGCAGCATTAGATTCTCATAGGAGAACGCACCCTGTTGTGAACCGTGCATGTGAGGGATCTAGGTTGCGCTGTGCTTATGAGAATCTAATACCTATTGATCTGTCACTTTCTCCCATCACGCTCAGGTGGGACCCTCCAGTTTCAGGAAAACAAGCTTAACACGCCCACTGATTCTACATTATGGTGAGTTCTATAATTATTTTATTATATATTCCAGTGTAATAATGGAAATGAAGTGCCTAATCAACGTAAATGTGCTTAAATCTTTTGGCCCAGCTCCTACCTCCCGGCAGCCTCGCCAGGCCCAGAACTCTCTCCAGTCAGCCTCTACAGACCAAGCTCATGACTCACAATGGCCTATTTAGGCCCATACCCTACCTCACGGCAGTCTCCGCAGATGAGCCTACTGCCTCACAACAGCCTCCACAGGCACAGCTCCATCGTTACAATGGCCTCTTTAGACCCAGCTCCTGCCTCCCAGCCTTCTCTCCAGGCCCTGAACTTTCTCCGTAAGTTGAGGTAGCTGGGACTGTAGGTATACATGACGATACTTGGCTAATTTTTAAATTGTTTTGGAGACATGGGGTCTCACTTTGTTGGCCAGGCTGGTGTCAAACTAATGGCCTCAAGTGACCCTTCCACCCCTGCCTCCCATCCTCGAGGTATGTGCCACCACAAGGGGCACTTGTTCAATTTTCTAAAGAAAAAATTTCTAAAGTAAGGCTGTGGGATGATGGCAGGAAGATAAAAGAAAAACAGAAGAATAAGTTAAAATGACTTATTCACACATATTCTTTTGACAGCAAGAAGAACTGTTAGTATATACATTCCTTACAAACAAACAAACGGCAGATAAACAATGTTGTATAGGAACTTCAACACACACTGTACAATATTCCCACTTTGCTGACATAAGTTATGGAAATTTCGTGGTTTACTTGAGTGTCGCTACCAGTATTTTGCTTCTCTGATGATTTTTATCAACTTCCTCATCTGTTAACTTCTCTCCAAAGTATGTCATGTCACGACATGCTGCCGCTGCACGAACACGGCCAGTGTCTTCCTATTAAACATGTAGAATGCTTTCCTAATTTCTCTTTTTACTCTCTGTCTTTGTGTTCTGCATTTTCCTTACTTCTATTGTCAGAAACTCCAGAAAGTCAATCGTACTAATTTATCATGATTTGCTTTATTAATTTATACTTTGCTTATATGGAATTTTGCCCAACAGACCTCATTACAATTTCTAACCTGTTTTATTTATTTATTTATTTTTTCTGAGACAGGGTCTCCCTCTGTTATCTGAGGCTGGAGGGTAGTAGTGCTATCGCAGCTGACTGCAGCCTCAACCTTCCAGGCTGAAGCGATCCTCCCATCTCAACCTCCCACGTGGCTGAGACTACAGGTGCTTGCCACTACGCCCAACTAATATTTGGTATTTTCGTACACGTGGATTCCAGAGGGGTGACAGCGAAACGTGAGTAAGCATGGATTTTGGTATATGCAGAGATGGGGGGCTGTAACTAATTCTGTATACTGAGGGACGGCAACTGTATATGTTTTTACAATTACGCTGTAGGATACATACTGTTGCATAGCCTTGAAAATAATAATTTTTAATGGAGTGGAAGAATAATAATAATATTGCTAAAAGTAGCAGCTGGCCAGGTGTGGTGGCTCACACTGGTAATCGCAACACTTTGGGAGGCTGAGGCAGGAGGATGGCTTGAGGCCAAGAGTTTGCGATAGGCCTTGGAAACAAAGGGGGAGTCACCATCCCTACAGAAAAATACATGAATTAGCCTAGTGTGGTGGCACGTTCCTGTAGTCCCAGCTACTTGGGAGGCTGAGGTGGGAGGATCACTCAAGCCCAGGGAGGCTGAGACTGCAGTGAGTCATGATCAGGCCTCTGCACTCCAGCCTGGGTGACAGAGTGAGACCCTGTCTCAAAACAACAAAAAAGTAGCAGCTAACATCAACTGACCTTTTATACCAGGTGCCTATTGATACCATAGTTTAATTTCTTAGAACTGTTTCTTATTTCACTTACCAACTCTGTCTTCAGTTACTCCCAGATTTTTACTGTGTGTGTACAGATGACCTTTTGTTTAGATTGAATTGTCTCCCCAGAAGTAAGATTACTGTGAGTCATGGTGAATGGACATTCTCATTACCCTTGATGTAAATTGACAGGGTTTTGGGTGCCTCCCAGCTATAATCTTAGCACTTTGGGAGGCTAAGAGAGGAGGATTGCTTGAGGCCAAGAGTTGGAGGAGGCAGTATGGCAGTATGGTGAGACCCTGTCTCCATTATTTTAAAAAATTGACAAGCTTTACCCAGGAAGGCTTATACACAATTTAAACACCCCTCATAGTATAAGAAAGTGCCCATTTCACTGCACCTTTGCCAGCACAGGGTATTATAATTTAGTAAGTCATTTTTTGTTTGATTATTTTAAATAGATAAAAGACCTCATATTACTTTACTTGTCACATTTCAACATCTTTCCTTAGCTTATTAGCTCTACCTCTTTTCTGTCTGTAAATGGTTGTTGTTGTTTTGTTCTTTGAGACAGGGTCTTGCTCTGTCACCAGGCTAGACTGTAGTGGCATAATCATGCCTCGCTGCAGCCTTGACCTCCCAGGCTCAAACTTCAGCATTCCGAGTAGCTGGGACTACAAGTGTGCACCACCACTCCCAGCTAACTTTTTTCTTCTTTTGGATAGAGACAGGTTCTCACTGTGTTGTCCAGACCGGTCTCTAGCTCCTGGCCTTAAGCAATCCTCCTGCATTAGCTTCTCAAATTGCTGGAATTTCAGGCATGAGCCACCATGCCTGGCCTGGGCTAGTCCTGTATTCTGTAGAGTTCTCTTTACTTTGTGCTAGCCAATCTCTCATTATGCTGTTCACCTGTTATAATGAATAATTCTCCGTATTAAATTTTACCACTTTAAACTTTTGAGTGGTTTATGCTTCCTGATTGGACTCTGACTAATACGTTAGGAAGGGTCCCAGGGTTTATCCACACAGATGGGATTTGGGCATAGGTTTGGTTTCCCAGGGGGCAGTGCTGAGCTCTTTGCCAGTGGGAAATGGGATGCTGGTGATTTCCAGGAAGTGACCTCACAGTGACTCAAGCTACCACTTACTGTTGATTGTGACGAAATGCCAGCTGAGGCACATGCCTTGGGAGCTAAGTGGTTGCTGCCCTTGACCACTATGAAGACTGGTGTGGGAAGGGTCGCTTTGGATGCACTTGAGCAGGGGTCCCCAACCCCTGAGCCATGGAGCCGTAGGGAGCCACACAGCAGGAGGTGAGTGGTGTCGAGTGAGGGAGTGAGGGAAGCTTCGTCTGTATTTACAGCCACTCCCCTTTGCTCACATTCCCGCTTGAGCTCCACCTTCTCAGATGAGCAGCAGCATTAGATTCTCATAGGAGAACGCACCCTGTTGTGAACCATGCATGTGAGGGATCTAGGTTGCGCTGTGCTTATGAGTATCTAATACCTATTGATCTGTCACTTTCTCCCATCACACTCAGGTGGGACCATCCAGTTTCAGGAAAACAAGCTTAACACGCCCACTGATTCTACATTATGGTGAGTTGTATAATCATTTTATTATATATTGGATATATAATACGTATATATATTTATATATATGTAATAATGGAAATAAAGTGCCTAATAAATGTAAATGTGCTTAAATCTTTTTAAGCAGATTCTTCAGGCCCAGCATCTGCCTCACTGTGGACCCCCCAAGCCAAGCTCCCAACCTTTCAGCAGCTTCTACACACCCAGCTCCCGCCTGCCAGTGGCCTCTTCAGGCCCATGGGGCTCATTCCTCACAACAGCCTTTCCAGTCCCAGTTTTTCCCTTCCGGCAGCCTCTCCGGGCTGAGAACCTCCTCAAGTCGGCCTCTCCAGACTCACTTGCACCCTCCAGGCGTCCTCTCCGGGCCAAGCTCCTCTTCCTGGCTGCGTCTCCAGGCCTGACTCCTGCCTCTCAACAACCTCTTTGGACTCAGTGCCTACCCATCTCCTGGCATCCTTGGTCGGCCCACAGCTTCCTCAAGCCAAGCTCCCCAGGCCCAGGTCAGGCCTCACGGTGCCCCCTCCACGATGAGCTCCTGCCCTCCAATGGCACCTGCAGGACCCAAATGGTCTCCGGTCGGTGGGCTCCTCCACGCCAAGCTTGGGCCTCCCGGTGACCTCTGCAGGCCCAAATTGTCCTGAAGTCGGCATCTCCCAGCCATGCCTCCCAGCAAGTAAGCAAGCTCTTTTGGCTCAACTCCTGCCCAGCTCCCAACCGCCTTTGTAGGTCCCGAACTTTCTCCAGCCAAGTTCTTTGGGCCTCATTCCTGCCGCCCGGTGGCCTGTACGGGCCCAGCAATGGTTGGAGAACGGCCTCTGCAGGTCCCGCTCTTGCCTCCCAGGGGCCTCTCCAGGCCCAGCTCTTGCCCCCACGGCGGCCACCTGGGGCCAAGTCCCTGCCTGCCTCCCAGCAGCCCGCATGCGGCCCAGCTCCTCCCTCACGGTGGCCTGTTGATGCCCATGCCTCTGGTACCCTGCCCAGAGGCATGAGCCCCTGCCACACACTGGCTCCTCCCACGCTGAGAGAGGTCAGCGTGAGCCCTTGCCTCACACCGGCCCCTCCCATCCTGAGAGAGGTCAGCGTGAGCCCCTTGACTCACACTGGCTCCTCCCACGCTGAGAGAGGTCGGCGTGAGCCCTTGCCTCACACCGGCCCCTCCCATGCTGAGAGAGGTCGGCGTGAGCCCTTGACTCACACCGGCCCCTCCCACGGTGAGAGAGGTCAGCGTCAGCCCCTTGCCTCACACCGGCCCCTCCCACGCTGAGAGAGGTCGGCGTGAGCCCTTGCCTCACACCGGCCCCTCCCACGCTGAGAGAGGTCAGCGTCAGCCCCTTGCCTCACACCGGCCCCTCCCACGCTGAGAGAGGTCGGCGTGAGCCCTTGCCTCACACCGGCCCCTCCCACGCTGAGAGAGGTCAACATGAGCCCCTTGCCTCACACCGGCCCCTCCCACGCTGAGAGAGGTCAACATGAGCCCCTTGCCTCACACCGACCCCTCCCACGCTGAGAGAGGTTGGCGTGAGCCCTTGCCTCACACCGGCCCCTCCCACGCTGAGAGAGGTCAACATGAGCCCCTTGCCTCACACCGGCCCCTCCCACGCTGAGAGAGGTCAACATGAGCCCCTTGCCTCACACCGGCCCCTCCCACGCTGAGAGAGGTCAGCGTGAGCCCTTGCCTCACACCGGCCCCTCCCACGCTGAGAGAGGTCGGCATGAGCCCCTTGCCTCACACCGGCCCCTCCCACGCTGAGAGGTCGGCATGAGCCCCTTGCCTCACACCGGCCCCTCCCACGCTGAGAGAGGTCAGCGTGAGCCCTTGCCTCACACCGGCCCCTCCCACGCTGAGAGAGGTCGGCATGAGCCCCTTGCCTCACACCGGCCCCTCCCACGCTGAGAGAGGTCAGCGTGAGCCCTTGCCTCACACCGGCCCCTCCCACGCTGAGAGAGGTCGGCATGAGCCCCTTGCCTCACACCGGCCCCTCCCACGCTGAGAGAGGTCGGCGTGAGCCCTTGCCTCACACCGGCCCCTCCCACGCTGAGAGAGGTCAGCGTGAGCCCCTTGCCTCGCCCCGGCCCCTCCCATGCTGAGAGAGGTCGGCGTGAGCCCTTGCCTCACACCGGCCCCTCCCATGCTGAGAGAGGTCAGCGTGAGCCCCTTGCCTCACACCGGCCCCTCCCATGCTGAGAGAGGTCAGCGTGAGCCCTTGCCTCACACCGGCCCCTCCCACGCTGAGAGAGGTCAGCGTGAGCCCCTGCCTCAACAGGCCACCGTGAGGGAGGAGCAGGTTTGTACGCGGGCTGCTGTGAGGCAGGCAGCGACTTGGGCCTGGGAGGTCGTGGTGGGGTGAGAGCTGGGCTTGGAGACTCCCCTGGGAGGCAACAGCGGGGCCTACAGACTCTGTTCTCCAGCCGGAGCTGGGACTGTTCAGGTACTGGGAGGTGGGATGTGGGTCTGAAGAGCTTGGTTGCAGAAACTTCGGGGTCTACAAACGCAGGTGGGAGCTGAGCCAAAAAAGCTTGTTTGCTGGGAGGCGGGAGATGCAGCCAGGAGAAACAGCTGTGCCTGCAGAGGCCGCCATGCGGGAGGCGGAGGCCGGGCCTCCTCAAATCGGCCTCTCCAGACCCACTTGCAGCCTCCCGGCATCCTCTCCGGGCCCAGCTCTTCCTCCCGGCTGCGTCTCCAGGCCTGACTCTGGCCTCCCAACAACGTCTTTGGACTCAGCTCCTGCCCAGCTCCCAGCAGGCCCAAGTTGTCGTCAAGTCGGCCTGGAATTGGGCCCGGAAGAGCAGCAAGTCGGCCTCCCCGGGCCCAGCTCCGTCCTCTCGGCGGCCTCTCCAGGTGCAAAACTTCCTCGAGTCAGCCTCTCCAGGCCCAGCTCCTCCTGCCTCCCAGTGGCCTCTTTCAGCCCAGACCAGCTCATGGCTCTTGGCGGCCTTCCCAGGCCCCGCTTTTGACTTTTGGTGGCCTCTTCAGGCCCAGAACTTGACCTCCAGTGGGCCTTTGCAGGCCCGGCCTCCTGCCTCTCGAAGGCCTGCACGGGCCCAGACTCACAGCGGACTCACAGCGGACTCTCCATGCCCAGCTAGCTCTCGCCTCATTGCGGCCTCCCGAGTCCAAAGCTCCTGCCTCTCGGCCGCTTCGGCAGGCCCAGCTCCCGCCTGCCAGTGGCCTCTTTAGGCCCAGCTCATTCCTCACAACGGCCTTCCCAGGCCCCGTTTTTCCCTTCTGGCAGCCTCTTGGCCTCTAATTTGTTTATCTTTTGTGTATAAATCCCAAAATATTGAATTTTGGAATATTTCCACCATTATGTAAATATATTGGTAGGTGATTTATTTGGGGTGAGTTTCTGCACCAAGCTCGAATTTTTTATTTTATTTTCCTTATTATTTGGTGTTAAACAGGTTTAATGACGGTCATGGCAACTGTTTGGCACAATGAAAAATATCGCCCATGATCAACGTGTTCTGTTCTGGGGAAGGGGGCAAAGGCAGGGTGAATCACTTTCTTAAAAAGTATAGCTCAAGTTGGGAGTGCAGAGGGAATGGGGAGAAAACCCTCCCGCTGCCTGTGTCGAAGTGCAGGAGCCCCCACCCCCATACTCACCTGAGTCCAGCCCCTCTGGGGAAAGAAGGGGTGCATGAACTCCCCCTAGTCCACAGGCACCTCCCTGTGGCCCAAGGCCCTCTTCACACTCCATCTTGTAGCCCCAACAGGAGCTATTTTCCGAAAAGTGAAAAGCTCTGAAGGTCCCACAATTCATGGTATGTACACCTCCCTCACCAGGGGCTGCAAAGTGGCCTGGAGCTCCATACTGAGTAGAAGTCTTTGGGCCAGAGTCAGCATCTGGCTGACGGTCCGGATATCCTGGTTGGAGTGACCCTGGTGCTCCCTGCCAGGGCCTGGTGCCGCTTGCTGAAGATCATGACCGCCACTCATGGGCCACCGATGTGGTCCTTGTCCCATTTGTTGGGGCTGCGTCCATCCTTCTCAGAAGATGAGTCCTGTTCCTTGCGCAGGGCACTGAGGGACTGGGCCTGACATCATCTGAGTGGTAGAGGCAACTGGGTGTCAGGAGACATGATGGAGAGGAAAGCATCATCATGGTCATTCTCTGTCTCACTGTCCAGCAGGGACTCCCCTGAGGGGCCCAGGGCTCCTCCTCCATGGTGGGAGGTGAGCTTTTAACAGGTTCCACCACCCCCAAAGTGTGTAGGGTTGCGGGCCCTGGGCTTTCAGGGCAGGTGGCTCCAGGGGGCCGCCCAGGGTCAACACTCCCTGTGCCACCTGGTGGATGCTCATGAGCAACAGCTGCCAACTTGGCAGGTTGTTTTCTCTGGTTGGAGGCCACTGAGTAACTGGCAGGTTGCTGGGCCTCGTGTGGCTGCAGGGAGGGGTCAGGAAGGGGATGGAGTACCAGGGGAACATGGCCACAGAGTGACCTTCCACATTCCTCCACACGAACATGCTGACGCCACGGGAGGCCTCACTGAATGCAGGCCTGGGGGCCGAGTACTTGGTCCGGGCAGGGAGTTCCTGGCAGGGGCTCACACCTCACCCCCTCCTCAGCCCAGGTGGCTTGGGCCCAGAGAAGTGGGGGTTGGAGAGGAGCAGAAGACCAGGCCTCAAGTTTTGTTTTTTTTGTTTGTTTTTTTGTTTTTGAAATGTAGTTTGACTCTTGTCACCCAGGCTGGAGTGCAGTGGCACGATCTCAGTGGCCTTCATACCTGGCTAATTTTTTGTATTTTTACTGGAGGTGGGGTTTTGCCATGTTGGCCAGGCTGGTCTTGACCTCCCGACCTCAGGTGATCCACCCACCTCAGCCTCCCAAAATGGGATTACGGGCATGAGCCACTGCTCCCAACTTCATTCATTTTTACTTGAAAAACTCCGTTAAGCATTTTTTTAAGGTAGACCTAGTGGTCCTGAATGCCCTCAGCTTTGTTTGTCGAGGAAGCACGTTATTTCTTTTTTCTTTCTGAAGGACAGCTTTGTCAGACATAGTATTAGTTGCTGGCAGTTTTTTTCTTTCAGCACTTTGAATGTATTATTCGATTCTGTCCTGACCTGCAAAGTTTCTTTAACTTTTGACTATTTGATTATATTGTGACTTGGTGAGTATCTATTTGGTTTGAAACTCTTCAGGAATCTTTAAGCTTCATGGATTTAGATGTCTAAATCTTTCCCATGATTTAGGCAGTTTTCAGCCATTCTTTAAATAAGCTTTCTTCTCCTTTCTCTACTTCCCTTTTCAAACTCCCATAACCTGACAATGGGTTGCCTAATGGTGTCTTGTTGGCTTTCTTTTCTCTGTCTTTTTTCTTTTTTTTTTTTTTTTGAGACAGAGTCATGCTCTGTCACCCAGGCTGGAGTGCAATGTGTGGTCTAGGCTCACTAGGGTTAGGGTTAGGGTTTTAGGGTAAGGGCGAAGGGTTAGGGTTTTAGGGTAAGGGCGAAGGGTTAGGGTTTTAGGGTCAGGGCCCAGGGTTAGGGTTTCAGGGTCAGGGCCCAGGGTTAGGGTTTTAGGGTCAGGGCCCAGGGTTAGGGTTTTAGGGACAGGGCCCAGCGTTAGGGTTTTAGGGTCAGGGCCCAGGGCCCAGGGTTAGGGTTTTAGGGTCAGTGCCTGGGGCCCAGGGTTAGGGCTTTAGCGCCAGGGCCCGGGGCCAGGGTTAGGGATTTAGGGTCAGGGCCCAGGGCCCAGGGTTAGGGCTTCAGGGTCAGGGCCCGGGGCCCAGTGTTAGGGCTTCAGGGTCAGGACCCGGGGCCCAGGGTTAGGGCTTCAGGGTCAGGGCCGGGGCCCAGGGTTTGGGCTTCAGGGTCAGGGCCCGGGGCCCAGGGTTTGGGCTTCAGGGTCAGGGCCCGGGGCCCAGGGTTAGGGCTTCAGGGTCAGGGCCCGGGGCCCAGGGTTAGGGCTTCAGGGTCAGGGCCCGGGGCCCAGGGTTAGGGCTTCAGGATCAGGGCCCGGGGCCCAGGGTTAGGGCTTCAGGGTCAGGGCCCGGGGCCCAGGGTTAGCGCTTCAGGGTCCGGGCCCGGGGCCCAGGGTTAGGGTGATTTCCAGGAAGTGACCTCACACAGACTCAAGCTACCACTTACTGTTGATTGTGATGAAATGCCAGCTGAGGCACACGCCTTGGGAGCTAAGTGGTTGCTGCCCTTGACTACTATGAAGACTGGTGTGGGAAGGGTCGCTTTGGATGCACTTGAGCAGGGGTCCCCAACCCCTGAGCCATGGAGCCGTAAGGAGCCACACAGCAGGTGAGTGGTGTCGAGTGAGGGAGTGAGGGAAGCTTCGTCTGTATTTACAGCCACTCCCCTTTGCTCACATTCCCGCCTGAGCTCCACCTTCTCAGATGAGCAGCAGCATTAGATTCTCATAGGAGAACGCACCCTGTTGTGAACCGTGCATGTGAGGGATCTAGGTTGCGCTATGCTTATGAGAATCTAATACCTATTGATCTGTCACTTTCCCCCATCACGCTCAGGTGGGACCATCCAGTTTCAGGAAAACAAGCTTAACACGCCCACTGATTCTACATTATGGTGAGTTCTATAATTATTTTATTATATATTCCAGTGTAATAATGGAAATGAAGTGCCTAATCAACGTAAATGTGCTTAAATCTTTTGGCCCAGCTCCTACCTCCCGGCAGCCTCGCCAGGCCCAGAACTCTCTCCAGTCAGCCTCTACAGACCAAGCTCATGACTCACAATGGCCTATTTAGGCCCATACCCTACCTCACGGCAGTCTCCGCAGATGAGCCTACTGCCTCACAACAGCCTCCACAGGCACAGCTCCATCGTTACAATGGCCTCTTTAGACCCAGCTCCTGCCTCCCAGCCTTCTCTCCAGGCCCTGAACTTTCTCCGTAAGTTGAGGTAGCTGGGACTGTAGGTATACATGATGATACTTGGCTAATTTTTAAATTGTTTTGCAGACATTGGGTCTCACTTTGTTGGCCAGGCTGGTGTCAAACTAATGGCCTCAAGTGACCCTTCCACCCCTGCCTCCCATCCTCGAGGTATGTGCCACCACAAGGGGCACTTGTTCAATTTTCTAAAGAAAAAATTTCTAAAGTAAGGCTGTGGGATGATGGCAGGAAGATAAAAGAAAAACAGAAGAATAAGTTAAAATGACTTATTCACACATATTCTTTTGACAGCAAGAAGAACTTTTAGTATATACATTCCTTACAAACAAACAAACGGCAGATAAACAATGTTGTATAGGAACTTCAACACACACTGTACAATATTCCCACTTTGCTGACATAAGTTATGGAAATTTCGTGGTTTCCTTGAGTGTCGCTACCAGTATTTTGCTTCTCTGATGATTTTTATCAACTTCCTCATCTGTTAACTTCTCTCCAAGGTATGTCATGTCACGACATGCTGCCGCTGCACGAACACGGCCAGTGTCTTCCTATTAAACATGTAGAATGCTTTCCTAATTTCTCTTTTTTTGGCTCTCTGTCTTTGTGTTCTGCATTTTCCTTACTTTTATTGTCAGAAACTCCAGAAAGTCAATCGTACTAATTTATCACGATTTGCTTTATTAATTTATACTATGCTTATATGGAATTTTGCCCAACAGACCTCATTACAATTTGGGCCAGGGCCCAGGGTTAGGGTTGTTTTAATGTCAGGGCCCAGAGTTAGGGTTGTTTTAGGGTCAGGGCCCAGGGTTAGGGTTGTTTTAGGGTCAGGGCCCAGGGTTAGGGTTGTTTAAGGGTCAGGGCCCAGGGTTAGGGTTGTTTTAGGGTCAGGGCCCAGGGTTAGTGTTGTTTTAGGGTCAGGGCCCAGGGTTAGGGTTGTTTTAGGGTCAGGGCCCAGTGTTAGGGTTGTTTTAGGGTCAGAGCCCAGGGTTGCGGTTGTTTTAGGGTCAAGGCCCAGGGTAGGGTTGTTTTAGGGTCAGGACCCACGGTTAGGGTTTTAGGATCAGGGCCAGGGCCCAGGGTTAGGGTTTTAGGGTAAGGGCCAGGGCCCAGGGTTAGGGTTTGAGGCTCAGGGCCAGGGCCCAGGGTTAGGGTTTTAGGCTCAGGGTCAGGGCCCATGGTTAAGGTTGTTTCAGGGTCAGGGCCCAGGGTTAGGGTTTTTTCAGGGTCAGGGCCCAGGGTTAGGGTTGTTTCAGGGTCAGGGCCCAGGGTTAAGGTTGTTTCAGGGTCAGGGCCCAGAGTTAGGGTTGTTTCAGGGTCAGGGCCCAGGGTTAGGGTTGTTTCAGGGTCAGGGCCCAGAGTTTGGGTTGTTTTAGGGTCAGGGCCCAGGGTCAGGGTTGTTTTAGGGTCAGGGCCCAATGATAGGGTTGTTTTAGGGTCAGGGCCCAGGGTTAGGGTTGTTTTAGGGTTAGGGCCCAGGGTTAGGGTTTTAGGCTCAGGGCCAGGGCCCAGGGTTAGGGTTTTAGGCTCAGGGCCAGGTCCCATGGTTAGGGTTTTAGGGTCAGGGCCAGGGCCCAGGGTTAGCTTTGTTTTAGGCTCAGGGCCAGGGCCCAGGGTTAGGGTTTTAGGCTCAGGACCAGGGCCCAGGGTTAGGGTTTTAGGGTCAGGGCCAGGGCCCAGGGTTAGGGTTTTAGGCTCAGGGTCAGGGCCCAGGGTTAGGGTTTTAGGATCAGTGTCAGGGCCCAGGGTTAGGGTTTTAGGGTCAGGGTCAGGGCGCTGGGTTAGGGTTTTAGGGTTATGGCCAGTGCCCAGGGTTAGGGTTTTAGGGTCAGGGCCAGGGCCCAGGGTTAGGGTTTTAGGGTCAGGGCCAGGGCCCAGGGTTAGGGTTTAAGGGTCAGGGCCAGGGCCCAGGGTTAGGGTTTTTGGGTCAGGGCCTGGGCCCAGGGTTAGGTTTTTAGGGTCAGGGCCCAGGGTTAGGGTTTTAGGGTCAGGGCCCAGGGTTAGGGTTTTAGGGTCAGGACTCAGGGTTAGGGTTTTAGGGTCAGGGCCCAGGGTTAGGGTGATTTCCAGGAAGTGACCTCACAGTGACTCAAGCTACCACTTACTGTTGATTGTGATGTAATGCCAGCTGAGGCACATGCCTTGGGAGCTAAGTGGTTGCTGCCCTTGACTACTATGAAGACTGGTGTGGGAAGGGTCGCTTTGGATGCACTTGAGCAGGGGTCCGCAACCCCTGAGCCATGGAGCCGTAAGGAGCCACACAGCAGGTGAGTGGTGTCGAGTGAGGGAGTGAGGGAAGCTTCGTCTGTATTTACAGCCACTCCCCTTTGCTCACATTCCCGCCTGAGCTCCACCTTCTCAGATGAGCAGCAGCATTAGATTCATAGGAGAACGCACCCTGTTGTGAACCGTGCATGTGAGGGATCTAGGTTGCGCTGTGCTTATGAGAATCTAATACCTATTGATCTGTCACTTTCTCCCATCACGCTCAGGTGGGACCATCCAGTTTCAGGAAAACAAGCTTAACACGCCCACTGATTCTACATTATGGTGAGTTCTATAATTATTTTATTATATATTCCAGTGTAATAATGGAAATGAAGTGCCTAATCAACGTAAATGTGCTTAAATCTTTTGGCCCAGCTCCTACCTCCCGGCAGCCTCGCCAGGCCCAGAACTCTCTCCAGTCAGCCTCTACAGACCAAGCTCATGACTCACAATGGCCTATTTAGGCCCATACCCTACCTCACGGCAGTCTCCGCAGATGAGCCTACTGCCTCACAACAGCCTCCACAGGCACAGCTCCATCGTTACAATGGCCTCTTTAGACCCAGCTCCTGCCTCCCAGCCTTCTCTCCAGGCCCTGAACTTTCTCCGTAAGTTGAGGTAGCTGGGACTGTAGGTATACATGACGATACTTGGCTAATTTTTAAATTGTTTTGCAGACATGGGGTCTCACTTTGTTGGCCAGGCTGGTGTCAAACTAATGGCCTCAAGTGACCCTTCCACCCCTGCCTCCCATCCTCGAGGTATGTGCCACCACAAGGGGCACTTGTTCAATTTTCTAAAGAAAAAATTTCTAAAGTAAGGCTGTGGGATGATGGCAGGAAGATAAAAGAAAAACAGAAGAATAAGTTAAAATGACTTATTCACACATATTCTTTTGACAGCAAGAAGAACTGTTAGTATATACATTCCTTACAAACAAACAAACGGCAGATAAACAATGTTGTATAGGAACTTCAACACACACTGTACAATATTCCCACTTTGCTGACATAAGTTATGGAAATTTCGTGGTTTCCTTGAGTGTCGCTACCAGTATTTTGCTCCTCTGACGATTTTTATCAACTTCCTCATCTGTTAACTTCTCTCCAAGGTATGTCATGTCACGACATGCTGCCGCTGCACGAACACGGCCAGTGTCTTCCTATTAAACATGTAGAATGCTTTCCTAATTTCTCTTTTTACTCTCTGTCTTTGTGTTCTGCATTTTCCTTACTTTTATTGTCAGAAACTCCAGAAAGTCAATCGTACTAATTTATCACGATTTGCTTTATTAATTTATACTATGCTTATATGGAATTTTGCCCAACAGACCTCATTACAATTTGGGCCAGGGCCCAGGGTTAGGGTTGTTTTAATGTCAGGGCCCAGAGTTAGGGTTGTTTTAGGGTCAGGGCCCAGGGTTAGGGTTGTTTTAGGGTCAGGGCCCAGGGTTAGGGTTGTTTAAGGGTCAGGGCCCAGGGTTAGGGTTGTTTTAGGGTCAGGGCCAGGGCCCAGGTTTAGGCTTGTTTTAGGGTCAGGGCCAGGGCCCAGGGTTAGGCTTGTTTTAGCGTCAGGGCCAGGGCCCAGGGTTAGGGTTGTTTTAGGGTCAGGGCCAGGGCCCAGGGTTAGGCTTGTTTTAGGGTCAGGGCCAGGGCCCAGGGTTAGGGTTGTTTTAGGGTCAGGAGCTGGGCCCAGTGTTAGGCTTGTTTTAGTGCCAAGGCCCAGGGTTACGGTTGTTTTAGGGTCAGGGCCAGGGCCCAGGTTTAGGGTTGTTTTAGGTCACGGCATGCCCCAGGGATAGGGTTGTTTTAGGGCCAGGGCCCAGGGTTAGGGTTGTTTTAGGTCAGGGCCAGGGCCCAGGATTAGGGTTGTTTTAGGGTCAGGGCCAGGGCCCAGGGTTAGGGTTGTTTCAGGGTCAGGGACAGGGCCCAGGGTTAGGGTTGTTTTAGAGTCAGGGCCAGGGCCCAGGGTTAGGCTTGTTTTAGGTTCAGGACCTAGGCCCAGGGTTAGGCTTGTTTTAGTGCCAGGGCCCAGGGTTAGGGTTGTTTTAGGGTCAGGGCCAGGGCCCAGGGTTAGGGGTGTTTTAGGTCATGGCCAGGCCCCAGGGATAGGGTTGTTTTAGGGCCAGGGCCCAGGGTTAGGGTTGTTTTAGGGTCGGGGCCAGGGCCCACGGTTAGGGTTGTTTCTGGGTCAGGGACAGGGCCCAGGGTTAGGGTTGTTTTAGAGTCAGGGCCAGGGCCCAGGGTTAGGCTTGTTTTAGGTTCAGGACCTGGGCCCAGGGTTAGGCTTGTTTTAGTGCCAGGGCCCAGGGTTAGGGTTGTTTTAGGGTCAGGGCCAGGGCCCAGGGTTAGGGTTGTTTTAGGTCATGGCCACCCCCAGGGATAGGGTTGTTTTAGGGTCAGGGCCCAGGGTTAGGGTTGTCTTAGGGTCAGGACCTGGGCCCACGGTTAGGGTTGTTTCTGGGTCAGGGACAGGGCCCAGGGTTAGGGTTGTTTTAGAGTCAGGGCCAGGGCCCAGGGTTAGGCTTGTTTTAGGTTCAGGACCTGGGCCCAGGGTTAGGCTTGTTTTAGTGCCAGGGCCCAGGGTTAGGGTTGTTTTAGGGTCAGGGCCAGGGCCCAGGGTTAGGGTTGTTTTAGGTCATGGCCACCCCCAGGGATAGGGTTGTTTTAGGGTCAGGGCCCAGGGTTAGGGTTGTCTTAGGGTCAGGACCTGGGCCCAGTGTTAGGCTTGTTTTAGTGCCAGGGCCCAGGGTTAGGGTTGTTTTAGGTCAGGGCCAGGGCCCAGGATTAGGGTTGGTTTAGGGTCAGGGCCGGGGCCCAGGGTTAGGGTTGTTTTAGGGTCAGAGACAGGGCCCATGGTTAGGGTTGTTTTAGGGTCAGGGCCAGGGCCCAGGGTTAGGCTTGTTTTACGGTCAGGGTCAGGGCCCAGGGTTAGGCTTGTTTTAGGGTCAGGGCCAGGGCCCAGGGTTAGGGATGTTTTTCGGTCAGGGCCACGGCCCAAGGATAGGGTTGTTTTAGGGTCAGGGTCAGGGCCCAGGTTTAGGGTTGTTTTAGGGTCAGGGCCAGGGCTCAGGATTAGGTTTGTTTTACGGTCAGGTCCAGGGCTCAGGGTTAGGGTTGTTTTAGGGTCATGTCCAGGGCCCAGGGTTAGGGTTGTTTGAGGGTCAGGGCCAGGGCCCAGGGTTAGGGTTGTTTTATGGTCAGGGCCAGGGCCCAGGGTTAGGGTTGTTTTAGGTTCAGGGCCAGGGTCCAGGGTAAGGGTTGTTTCAGTGTCAGGGCCAGGGCCCAGGGTTAGGGTTGTTTTAGGGTCAGGGCCAGGGCCCAGGGTTATGGTTATTTTAGGGTCAGTGACCAGGGTTAGGGTTGTTTTAGGGTCAGTGCCCAGGGTTAGGGTTGCTTTATGGTCAGGTCCAGGGCCCAGGGTTAGGCTTGTTTTAGGATCAGGGCCAGGGTCCAGGGTTAGGGTTGTTTTAGGTCAGGGCCAGGGCCCAGGATTAGGGTTGTTTTAGGGTCAGGGCCAGGGCCCAGGGTTAGGGTTGTTTCAGGGTCAGGGACAGGGCCCAGGGTTAGGGTTGTTTTAGAGTCAGGGCCAGGGCCCAGGGTTAGGCTTGTTTTAGGTTCAGGACCTAGGCCCAGGGTTAGGCTTGTTTTAGTGCCAGGGCCGAGGGTTAGGGTTGTTTTAGGGTCAGGGCCAGGGCCCAGGGTTAGGGGTGTTTTAGGTCATGGCCAGGCCCCAGGGATAGGGTTGTTTTAGGGCCAGGGCCCAGGGTTAGGGTTGTTTTAAGTCAGGGCCAGGGCCCAGGATTAGGGTTGTTTTAGGGTCGGGGCCAGGGCCCACGGTTAGGGTTGTTTCTGGGTCAGGGACAGGGCCCAGGGTTAGGGTTGTTTTAGAGTCAGGGCCAGGGCCCAGGGTTAGGCTTGTTTTAGGTTCAGGACCTGGGCCCAGGGTTAGGCTTGTTTTAGTGCCAGGGCCCAGGGTTAGGGTTGTTTTAGGGTCAGGGCCAGGGCCCAGGGTTAGGGTTGTTTTAGGTCATGGCCACCCCCAGGGATAGGATTGTTTTAGGGTCAGGGCCCAGGGTTAGGGTTGTTTTAGGGTCAGGACCTGGGCCCAGTGTTAGGCTTGTTTTAGTGCCAGGGCCCAGGGTTAGGGTTGTTTTAGGTCAGGGCCAGGGCCCAGGATTAGGGTTGGTTTAGGGTCAGGGCCGGGGCCCAGGGTTAGGGTTGTTTTAGGGTCAGAGACAGGGCCCATGGTTAGGGTTGTTTTAGGGTCAGGGCCAGGGCCCAGGGTTAGGCTTGTTTTACGGTCAGGGTCAGGGCCCAGGGTTAGGCTTGTTTTAGGGTCAGGGCCAGGGCCCAGGGTTAGGGATGTTTTTCGGTCAGGGCCACGGCCCAAGGATAGGGTTGTTTTAGGTTCAGGGTCAGGGCCCAGGTTTAGGGTTGTTTTAGGATCAGGGCCAGGGCTCAGGATTAGGTTTGTTTTACGGTCAGGTCCAGGGCTCAGGGTTAGGGTTGTTTTAGGGTCATGTCCAGGGCCCAGGGTTAGGGTTGTTTTAGGGTCAGGGCCAGGGCCCAGGGTTAGGGTTGTTTTATGGTCAGGGCCAGGGCCCAGGGTTAGGGTTGTTTTAGGTTCAGGGCCAGGGTCCAGGGTAAAGGTTGTTTCAGTGTCAGGGCCAGGGCCCAGGGTTAGGGTTGTTTTAGGGTCAGGGCCAGGGCCCAGGGTTATGGTTATTTTAGGGTCAGTGCCCAGGGTTAGGGTTGTTTTAGGGTCAGTGCCCAGGGTTAGGGTTGCTTTATGGTCAGGTCCAGGGCCCAGGGTTAGGCTTGTTTTAGGATCAGGGCCAGGGTCCAGGGTTAGGGTTGTTTTAGGGTCACGGCCATGTCCCAGGGTTAGGGTTGTTTTAGGGTCAGGGCCCAGGGTTAGGGATGTTTTAGGGTGAGGGCCCAGTGTTGGGTTTGTTTTAGGGTCAGGGCCGAGGCCCAGGTTTAGGGTTGTTTGAGGGTCAGGGCCAGGGCCCAGGGTTAGGGTTGTTTTAGGGTCAGGACCAGGGCCCAGGGTTAGGGGTCTTTTAGGGTCAGGGCCTGGGCCCAGGTTTAGGGTTGTTGTAGAGTCAGGGCCAGGGCCCAGAGTTAGGCATGTTTTAGGGTCAGGGCCAAGGCCCAGGGTTAGGGTTGTTTTAGGGAAAGGGCCATGGCCCAGGGTTAGGCTTGTTTTGGGTCACCGCCAGGTCCCAGGGTTAGGCTTGTTTTAGGGTCAGGGCCAGGGTCCAGGTTTATGGTTGTTTTAGGGTCACGGCCAGGGCCCAGGTTTAGGCTTGTTTTAGGGTCAGGGCCTGGGCCCAGGTTTACGGTTGTTTTAGGGTCATGGGCAGGGCCCAGGGTTAGGCTTGTTTTAGTGCCAGGGCCCAGGGTTAGGGTTGTTTTAGGGTCAGGCCCAGGGTCCAGGTTTAGGGTTGTTTTAGGGTCAGGGCCAGGGCCCAGGGTTAGGGTTGTTTTAAGGTCAGGGCCAGGGCCCAGGGTTAGGCTTGTTTTAGGATCAGGGCCAAGGCCCAGGGTTAGGGTTGTTTTAAGGAAAGGGCCAGGGCCCAGGGTTAGGCTTGTTTTAGGGTCAGGGCCAGGGCCCAGGGTTTGGGATGTTTTACGGTCAGGGCCAGGGCCCAGGGTTAGGGTTGTGTTAGGGTCAGGGTCAGGGCCCAGGTTTAGGGTTGTTTTAGGGTCAGGACCAGGGCCCAGGGTTAGGGTTGTTTTACGGTCAGGGCCAGGGCTCAGGGTTAGGGTTGTTTTAGGGTCATGTCTAGGGCCCACGGTTAGTGTTCTTTTAGGGTCATGTCCAGGGCCCACGGTTAGGGTTGTTTTAGGGTCAGGTCCAGGGCCCAGGATTAGGGTTGTTTTAGGGTGAGGGCCAGGGCCCACGGTTATGGTTATTTTAGGGTCAGTGCCCAGGGTTAAGGTTGTTTTAGGGTCAGGGCCCAGGGTTAGGGTTGTTTTAGGGTGAGTGCTCATGGTTGGGTTTATTTTAGGGTCAGGGCCAGGACCTAGGGTTAGGTTTGTTTTAGGGTCAGGGCCAGGGCCCAGGGTTAGGTTTGTTTTAGGGTCAGGGCCTGGGCCCAGGGTTAGGGTTGTTTTAGGTTCAGGGCCAGGGCCCAGGGTTAGGCTTGTTTTAGGGTCAGGGACAGGGCCCAGGGTTAGGGTTGTTTTAGGGTCAGGGCCAGGGCCCAGGGTTAGGTTTGTTTTAGGGTCAGGGCCAGGGCCCAGGGTTAGGTTTGTTTTAGGGTCAGGGCCTGGGCCCAGGGTTAGGGTTGTTTTAGGTTCAGGGCCAGGGCCCAGAGTTATGGTTGTTTTAGGGTCAGGGCCAGGGCCCAGGGTTAGGATTGTTTTAGGGTCAGGACCTGGGCCCAGGGTTAGGCTTATTTTAGGGTCAGGGCCAGGGCCCAGGGTTAGGCTTGTTTTAGGGTCAGAGCCGGGGCCCAGGGTTAGGGTTGTTTTATGATCAGGGTTAGGGCCAGGGCCCAGGGTTAGGGTTGTTTTAGGGTCAGGGCGAGGTCCCAGGGTTAGGCTTGTTTTAGGGTCAGGGCCAGGGCCCAGGGTTAGGGTTGTTTTAGGGTCAGGTCCAGGGCCAAGGTTTAGGCTTGTTTTAGGGTCAGGGCCAGGGCCCAGGGTTAGGCATGTTTTAGGGTCAGGGCCAGGGCACAGGGTTAGGCTTGTTTTAGTGCCAGGGCCCCGGGTTAGGGTTTTTTTAGGTTCGGGGCCCAGGGTTAGGCTTGTTTTAGGATCAGGGCCCAGGGTTAGGGTTGTTTTAGGGTCATGGCCAGCGCCCATGGTTAGGGTTGTTTTAGGGTCAGGGCCAGGGCCCACGGTTAGGCTTGTTTTAGGGTCAGGGACAGGGCCCAGGGTCAGGGTTTTTTTAGGTCAGGGCCAGGGCCCTGGGTTAGTCTTGTTTTAGGGTCAAGGACAGGGCCCACGGTTAGGGTTGTTTTAGGGTCAGGACCAGGGCCCAGGGTTAGGGTTGTTTTAGGGTCAGGTCCTGGGCCTAGGATTAGGGTTGTTTTTGTGCCAGGGCCCAGGATTAGGGTTGTTTTAGGGTCAGGGCCAGGGCCCAGGGTTAGGGTTGTTTTAGGTCATGGCCAGTGCCCAGGGATAGGGTTGTTTTAGGGTCAGGGCCAGGGCCCAGGGTTAGGGTTGTTTTAGGGTCAGGGCCAGGGCCCAGGTTTAGGCTTGTTTTAGGGTCAGGTCCTGGGCCCACGGTTAGGCTTGTTTTAGGGTCAGGGCCAGGGCCCAGGATTAGGCTTGTTTTAGGGTCAAGGACAGGGCCCAGGTTTAGGGTTGTTTTAGGGTCAGGGCCAGGGCCCAGGGTTAGGCTTGTTTTAGGGTCAGAGCCAGGGCCCAGGGTAAGGGTTGTTTTAGGGTCAGGACATGGGCCCAGGTTTAAGCTTGTTTTAGTGCCAGGGCCCAGGGTTAGGGTTGTTTTAGGGTCAGGGCCAGGGCCCAGGGTCAGGGTTGTTTTAGGTCAGGGCCAGGGCCCAGCATTAGGGTTGTTTTAGGGTCAGGGCCAGGGCCCAGGTTCAGGGGTGTTTTAGGGTCAGGGCCAGGGCCCAGGATTAGGCTTGTTTTGGGTCAGGGCCAGGGCCCAGGGATAGGGTTGTTTTAGGGTCAGGTCCAGGGCCCAGGGTTAGGGTTGTTTTAGGGTCAGGGCCAGGGCCGAGGGTTAGGCTTGTTTTAGGGTCAGGGCCTGGGCCCAGGGTTAGGGTTGTTTTGGGGTCAGAGACAGGGCCCAGGGTTAGGGTTGTTTTAGGGTCAGTGCCAGGGCCCAGGGTTAGGCTTGTTTTAGGGTCAGGGCCAGGGCCCAGGGTTAGGCTTGTTTTAGGGTCAGGGCCAGGGCCAAGGGTTAGGGTTGTTTTAGGTTAAGGGCCAGGGCCCAGGGTTAGGGTTGTTTTAGGGTCAGGGCCAGGTCCCAGGGTTAGGGTTGTTTTAGGGTGAGGGCCAGGGCCCATGGTTAGGGTTGTTTTAGGGTCAGAGCCAGGGCTCAGGTTTAGGCTTGTTTTAGGGTCAGGGCCAGGGTCCAGGGTTAGGCTTGTTTTCGGGTCAGGGCCAGGGCCCAGGGTTAGGGATGTTTTACTGTCAGGGCCAGGGCCCAGGGATAGGTTTGTTTTAGGGTCAGGGTCAGGGCCCAGGTTTAGGATTGTTTTAGGGTCAGGGCCGGGGCCCAGTGTTAGGGTTGTTTTAGGGTCAGGTCCGGGGCCCAGTGTTAGGCTTGTTTTAGTGCCAGGGCCCAGAGTTCGGTTGCTTTAGGGTCAGGGCCAGGGCCCAGGGTTAGGCTTGTTTTAGGGTCAGGGCCAGGGCCCAGGGTTAGGTTTGTTTTAGGGTCAGTGCCAGGGCCCAGGGTTAGGGTTTTTTTAGGGTCAGGGCCAGGCCCCAGGGTCAGGGTTGTTTTAGGTCAGGGCCAGGGCCCAGCATTAGGTTTGTTTTAGGGTCAGGGACAGGGCCTAGGTTTAGGGGTGTTTTAGGGTTAGGGCCAGGGTCCAGGGTAAGGGTTGTTTCAGTGTCAGGGCCAGGGCCCAGGGTTAGGGTTGTTTTAGGGTCAGGGCCAGGTCCCAGGGTTATGGTTATTTTAGTGTCAGTGCCCAGGGTTAGGGTTATTTTAGAGTCAGGTCCAGGGCCCAGGGATAGGCTTGTTTTAGGGTCAAGGCCACGGCCCAGGGTTAGGGTTGTTTTAGGGTCAGGGCCAGGGCCCAGGTTTAGGGTTGTTTTAGGGTCAGGGCCAGGGCCAAGGGTTAGGCTTGTATTAGGGTCAGGTCCAGGGCCCACGGATAGACTTGTTTTAGGGTCAGGGCCAGGGCCCAGGATTAGGCTTGTTTTAGGGTCAAGGACAGGGCCCAGGGTTAGGGTTGTTTTAGGGTCAGGGCCAGGGCCCAGGGTTAGGCTTGTTTTAGGGTCAGGGCCAGGGCCCAGGGTTAGGCTTGCTTTAGGGTCAGGGCCTGGACCCAGGGTTAGGCTTGCTTTAGGGTCAGGGCCAGGGACCAGGGTTAGGGTTGTTTTAGGGTCAGGGCCAGGGCGCAGCGTTAGGGTTGTTTTAGGGTCAGAGCCAGGGCCCAGGGTTAGGGTTGTTTTAGGGTCAGGACCTGGGCCCAGGGTTAGGCTTCTTTTAGTGCCAGGGCCCAGGGTTCGGGTTGTTTTAGGGTCAGGGCCAGGGCCCAGGGTCAGGGTTGTTTTAGGTCAGGGCCAGGGCCCAGGGTTAGGCTTGTTTTAGGGTCAGGGCCAGGGCCCAGGGTTAGGCTTGTTTTAGGGTCAGGGCCAGGTCCCAGGGATAGGGTTGTTTTAGGGTCAGGGCCAGGGCCCAGGGTTAGGCTTGTTTTAGGGTCAGTGCCAGGTCCCAGGTTTAGGGTTGTTTTAGGGTCAGGACCTGGGCCCAGGGTTAGGCTTGTCTTAGTACCAGGGCCCAGGGTTAGGGTTGTTTTAGGGTCAGGGCCAGGGCCCAGGGTTAGGGTTGTTTTAGGTCAGGGCCAGAGCCCAGGGTTAGGGTTGTTTTAGGTCAGGACCTGGGCCCAGGGTTAGGCTTCTTTTAGTGCCAGGGCCCAGGGTTCGGGTTGTTTTAGAGTCAGGGCCAGGGCCCACGGTCAGGGTTGTTTTAGGTCAGGGCCAGGGCCCAGGTTTAGGGGTGTTTTAGGGTCAGGGCCAGGGCCCAGCGTTAGGGTTGTTTTAGGGTCAGGGCCAGGGCCCAGGGTTAGGCTTGATTTAGGTTCAGGGCCAGGTCCCAGGGTTAGGCTTGTTTTAGGGTCAGGGCCAAGGCCCAGGGATAGGGTTGTTTTAGGGTCAGGGCAAGGGCCCAGGGTTAGGGTTGTTTTAGGGTCAGTGCCAGGGCCCTTGGTTAGGCTTGTTTTAGGGTCAGGGCCAGGGCCCAGGTATAGGGTTGTTTTAGGGTCAGGGCCAGTGCCCAGGGTTAGGCTTGTTTTAGGTCAGGGCCAGGGCCCTGGGTTAGTCTTGTTTTAGGGTCTGGGACAGGGCGCACCGTTAGGGTTGTTTTAGGGTCAGGACCAGGGCCCAGGGTTAGGGTTGTTTTAGGGTCAGGTCCTGGGCCCAGGGTTAGGGTTGTTTTTGTGCCAGGGCCCAGGGTTAGGGTTGTTTTAGGGTCAGGGCCAGGGCCCAGGGTTAGGGTTGTTTTAGGGTCAGGGCCAGGGCCCAGGGTTAGGTTTGTTTTAGGGTCAGGGCCTGGGCCCAGGGTTAGGGTTGTTTTAGGTTCAGGGCCAGGGCCCAGAGTTATGGTTGTTTTAGGGTCAGGGCCAGGGCCCAGGGTTAGGATTGTTTTAGGGTCAGGACCTGGGCCCAGGGTTAGGCTTGTTTTAGGGTCAGGGCCAGGGCCCAGGGTTAGGCTTGTTTTAGGGTCTGAGCCAGGGCCCAGGGTTAGGGTTGTTTTATGATCAGGGTTAGGGCCAGGTCCCAGGGTTAGGTTTGTTTTAGGGTCAGGGCGAGGTCCCAGGGTTAGGCTTGTTTTAGGGTCAGGGCCAGGGCCCAGGGTTAGGGTTGTTTTAGGGTCAGGGCCAGGGCCCAGGTTTAGGCTTGTTTTAGGGTCAGGGCCAGGGCCCAGGGTTAGGCTTGTTTTAGGGTCAGGGCCAGGGCCCAGGGTTAGGCTTGTTTTAGTGCCAGGGACCCGGGTTAGGGTTTTTTTAGGTTCGGGGCCCAGGTTTAGGCTTGTTTTAGGATCAGGGCCCAGGGTTAGGGTTGTTTTAGGGTCAGGTCCTGGGCCCACGGTTAGGCTTGTTTTAGGGTCAGGGCCAGGGCCCAGGATTAGTCTTGTTTTAGGGTCAAGGACATGGCCCAGGTTTAGGGTTGTTTTAGGGTCAGGGCCAGGGCCCAGGGTTAGGCTTGTTTTAGGGTCAGAGCCAGGGCCCAGGGTTAGGGTTGTTTTAGGGTCAGGGCCAGTGCCCAGGGTTAGTGTTGTTTTAGGGTCAGGGCCATGGCCCAGGGTTAGGGTTGTTTTAGGGTCAGGGCCAGGGCCCAGGGTTAGGGTTGTTTTAGGGTCAGGACATGGGCCCAGGTTTAGGCTTGTTTTAGTGCCAGGGCCCAGGGTTATGGGTGTTTTAGGGTCAGGGCCAGGGCCCAGGATCAGGGTCGTTTTAGGTCAGGGCCAGGGCCCAGCATTAGGGTTGTTTTAGGGTCAGGGCCAGGGCCCAGGTTTAGTTGTGTTTTAGGGTCAGGGCCAGGGCCCAGGATTAGGCTTGTTTTAGGGTCAGGGCCAGGGCCCAGGGATAGGGTTGTTTTAGGGTCAGGGCCTGGGTCCAAGTTTAGGGTTGTTTTAGGGTCACGGCCAGGGCCCAGGTTTAGGCTTGTTTTAGGGTCAGGGCCAGGGCCCAGGTTTACGGTTGTTTTAGTGTCATGGCCAGGCCCCAGGGTTAGGCTTGTTTTAGTGCCAGGGCCCAGGGTTAGGGTTGTTTTAGGTTCAGGGCCAGGGTCCAGGTTTAGGGTTGTTTTAGGGTCAGGGCCAGGGCCCAGGTTTAGGCTTGTTTTAGGGTCAGGGCCAGGGCCCAGGTTTACGGTTGTTTTAGGGTCATGGCCAGGGCCAGGGTTAGGGTTGTTTTTGGGTCAGGGCCAGGGCCCAGGGTTAGGGTTGTTTTAGGGTCAGGGCCAGGGCCCAGGGTTAGGCTTGCTTTAGGTTCAGGGCCAGGGCCCAGGGTTAGGGTTGTTTTAGGGTCATGGGCAGGGCGCAGCGTTAGGGTTGTTTTAGGGTCAGAGCCAGGGCCCAGGGTTAGGGTTCTTTTAGGGTCAGGACCTGGGCCCAGGGTTAGGCTTCTTTTAGTGCCAGGGCCCAGGGTTCGGGTTGTTTTAGGGTCAGGGCCAGGGCCCAGGGTCAGGGTTGTTTTAGGTCAGGGCCAGGTCCCAGATTTATTGGTGTTTTAGGGTCAGCGCCAGGGCCCAGCGTTAGGGTTGTTTTAGGGTCAGGGCCAGGGCCCGGGGTTAGGCTTGTTTTAGGTTCTGGGCCAGGTCCCAGGGTTAGGCTTGTTTTAGGGTCAGGGCCAGGTCCCAGGGTTAGGCTTGTTTTAGGGTCAGGGCCAGGGCCCAGGGTTAGGGTTGTTTTAGGGTCAGGGCCAGTGCCCAGGGTTAGGGTTGTTTTAGGGTCAGGGCGAGGGCCCAGGGTCAGGGTTGTTTTAGGGTCAGGGTCAGGGCCCAGGGTCAGGGTTGTTTTAGGTCAGGGCCAGGGCCCAGCATTAGGGTTGTTTTAGGTTCAGGGCCAGGGCCCAGGTTTAGGGGTGTTTTAGGGTCAGGGCCAGGGCCCAGGGTTAGGCTTGGTTTAGGGTCAGGGTCAGGGCCCAGGGTTAGGCTTGTTTTAGGGTCAGGGCCAGGGCCCAGGGTTAGGGTTGTTTTAGGGTCAGGGCCAGGGCCCAGCGTTAGGGTTGTTTTAGGGTCAGGGCCAGGGCCCAGGGTTAGCGTTGTTTTAGTTTCAGGACCTTGGCCCAGGGTTAGGGTTGTTTTAGGGTCAGGGCCAAGGCCCAGGGTCAGGGTTGTTTTAGGTCCGGGCCAGGGCCCAGCATTAGGGTTGTTTTAGGGTCAGGGACAGGGCCCAGGTTTTGGGGTGTTTTAGGGTCAGGGCCAGGGCCCAGGGTAAGGGTTGTTTCAGTGTCAGGGCCAGGGCCCAGGGTTAGGGTTGTTTTAGGGTCAGGGCCAGGGTCCAGGGTAAGGGTTGTTTCAGTGTCAGGGCCAGGGCCCAGGATTAGGGTTGTTTTAGGGTTAGGGCCAGGGCCCAGGGTTATGGTTATTTTAGGGTCAGTACCCAGGGTTAGGGTTGTTTTAGGGTCAGTGCCCAGGGTTAGGGTTGTTTTAGGGTCAGGTCCAGGACCCAGGGATAGGCTTGTTTTAGGGTCAGGGCCAGAGCCCAAGGTTAGGGTTGTTTTAGGGTCAGGTCCAGGGCCCACGGAGAGGCTTGTTTTAGGGTCAGGGCCAGGGCCCAGGCTTAGGCTTGTTTTAGGATCAAGGACAGGGCCCAGGGTTAGGGTTGTTTTAGGGTCAGGGCCAGGGCCCAGGGTTAGGCTTGTTTTAGGGTCAAGGCCAGGGCCCAGGGTAAGGCTTGTTTTAGGGTCAGGGCCAGGGCCCAGGGTCAGGGTCGTTTTAGGTCAGGGCCAGGGCCCAGCATTAGGGTTGTTGTAGGGTCAGGGCCAGGGCCCAGGTTTAGGGGTGTTTTAGGGTCAGGGCCAGGGCCCAGCGTTAGGGTTGTTTTAGGGTCAGGGTCAGGGCCCAGGTTTAGGCTTGTTTTAGGGTCAGGGCCAGGTCCCAGGGTTAGGCTTGTTTTAGGGTCAGGGCCAGGGCCCAGGGCTAGGCTTGTTTTAGGGTCAGGGACAGGGCCCAGGGTTAGTGTTTTTTTAGGGTCAGGGCCAGGGCCCAGGGTTAGGCTTGTTTTAGGGTCAGGGCCAGGGCCCAGGTTTAGGCTTGTTTTAGGGTCAGGTCTAAGGCCCAGGGTTAGGCTTGTTTTAGGATCAGGGCCAGGGCCCACGATTAGGGTTGTTTTGGGGTCAGGGCCAGGGCCCAGGGTTAAGCTTGTTTTAGGGTCAGGGCCAGCGCCCAGCGTTAGGGTTGTTGTAGGTTCAGGGCCAGGGCCCAGGATTAGGCTTGTTTTAGGGTCAAGGACAGGGCCCAAGGTTAGGGTTGTATTAGGGTCAGGACCTGGGCCCAGGGTTAGGCGTGTTTTAGTGCCAGGGCCCAGGGATAGGGTTGTTTTAGGTCAGGGCCAGGGCCCAGGGTTAGGGTTGTTTTAGGTCAGGGCCAGGTCCCAGGGTTAGGGTTGTTTTAGGGTCAGGGCCAGGACCCAGGGTTTGGGTTGTTTTAGGGTCTGGGCCATGGCCCAGGTTTAGGCTTGTTTTAGGGTCAGTGCCAGGGCCCAGGGTTAGGGTTTTTTTAGGGTCAGGTCCGGGGCCCAGTGTTAGGCTTGTTTTAGTGCCAGGGCCCAGAGTTCGGTTGCTTTAGGGTCAGGGCCAGGGCCCAGGGTTAGGCTTGTTTTAGGGTCAGGGCCAGGGCCCAGGGTTAGGCTTGTTTTAGGGTCAGTGCCAGGGCCCAGGGTTAGGGTTTTTTTAGGGTCAGGGCCAGGCCCCAGGGTCAGGGTTGTTTTAGGTCATGGCCAGGGCCCAGCATTAGGTTTGTTTTAGGGTCAGGGACAGGGCCTAGGTTTAGGGGTGTTTTAGGGTTAGGGCCAGGGTCCAGGGTAAGGGTTGTTTCAGTGTCAGGGCCAGGGCCCAGGGTTAGGGTTGTTTTAGGGTCAGGGCCAGGTCCCAGGGTTATGGTTATTTTAGGGTTAGTGCCCAGGGTTTGGGTTGTTTTAGGGTCAGTGCCCAGGGTTAGGGTTATTTTAGAGTCAGGTCCAGGGCCCAGGGATAGGCTTGTTTTAGGGTCAGGGCCACGGCCCAGGGTTAGGGTTGTTTTAGGGTCAGGGCCAGGGCCCAGGTTTAGGGTTGTTTTAGGGTCAGGGCCAGGGCCAAGGGTTAGGCTTGTATTAGGGTCAGGTCCAGGGCCCACGGATAGACTTGTTTTAGGGTCAGGGCCAGGGCCCAGGATTAGGCTTGTTTTAGGGTCAAGGACAGGGCCCAGGTTTAGGGTTGTTTTAGGGTCAGGGCCAGGGCCCAGGGTTAGGCTTGTTTTAGGGTCAGGGCCAGGGCCCAGGGTTAGGCTTGCTTTAGGGTCAGGGCCTGGACCCAGGGTTAGGCTTGCTTTAGGGTCAGGGCCAGGGACCAGGGTTAGGGTTGTTTTAGGGTCAGGGCCAGGGCGCAGCGTTAGGGTTGTTTTAGGGTCAGAGCCAGGGCCCAGGGTTAGGGTTGTTTTAGGGTCAGGACCTGGGCCCAGGGTTAGGCTTCTTTTAGTGCCAGGGCCCAGGGTTCGGGTTGTTTTAGGGTCAGGGCCAGGGCCCAGGGTCAGGGTTGTTTTAGGTCAGGGCCAGGGCCCAGGGTTAGGCTTGTTTTAGGGTCAGGGCCAGGGCCCAGGGTTAGGCTTGTTTTAGGGTCAGGGCCAGGTCCCAGGGATAGGGTTGTTTTAGGGTCAGGGCCAGGGCCCAGGGTTAGGCTTGTTTTAGGGTCAGTGCCAGGTCCCAGGTTTAGGGTTGTTTTAGGGTCAGGACCTGGGCCCAGGGTTAGGCTTGTTTTAGTACCAGGGCCCAGGGTTAGGGTTGTTTTAGGGTCAGGGCCAGGGCCCAGGGTTAGGGTTGTTTTAGGTCAGGGCCAGAGCCCAGGGTTAGGGTTGTTTTAGGTCAGGGCCAGGTCCCAGGGTTAGGCTTGTTTTAGGGTCAGGGCCAGGGCCCAGGGTTAGGGTTGTTTTAGGGTCAGGGCCAGTGCCCAGGGTTAGGGTTGTTTTAGGGTCAGGGACAGGGCCCAGGGTTAGGGTTGTTTTAGGGTCAGGGCCAGGGCCCAGGGTTAGGTTTGTTTTAGGTTCAGGGCCTGGGCCCAGGGTTAGGTTTGTTTTAGGGTCAGGGCCTCGGCCCAGGGTTAGGGTTGTTTTAGGGTCAGGGCCAGGGCCCAGCGTTAGGGTTGTTTTAGGGTCAGTGCCAGGGCCCAGGGTTAGGGTTGTTTTAGGGTCAGGACCTGGGCCCAGGGTTAGGCTTCTTTTAGTGCCAGGGCCCAGGGTTCGGGTTGTTTTAGAGTCAGGGCCAGGGCCCACGGTCAGGGTTGTTTTAGGTCAGGGCCAGGGCCCAGGTTTAGGGGTGTTTTAGGGTCAGGGCCAGGGCCCAGCGTTAGGGTTGTTTTAGGGTCAGGGCCAGGGCCCAGGGTTAGGCTTGATTTAGGTTCAGGGCCAGGTCCCAGGGTTAGGCTTGTTTTAGGGTCAGGGCCAAGGCCCAGGGATAGGGTTGTTTTAGGGTCAGGGCAAGGGCCCAGGGTTAGGGTTGTTTTAGGGTCAGGGCCAGGGCCCTTGGTTAGGCTTGTTTTAGGGTCAGGGCCAGGACCCAGGGTTTGGGTTGTTTTAGGGTCTGGGCCATGGCTCAGGTTTAGGCTTGTTTTAGGGTCAGTGCCAGGGCCCAGGGTTAGGGTTTTTTTAGGGTCAGGTCCGGGGCCCAGTGTTAGGCTTGTTTTAGTGCCAGGGCCCAGAGTTCGGTTGCTTTAGGGTCAGGGCCAGGGCCCAGGGTTAGGCTTGTTTTAGGGTCAGGGCCAGGGCCCAGGGTTAGGCTTGTTTTAGGGTCAGTGCCAGGGCCCAGGGTTAGGGTTTTTTTAGGGTCAGGGCCAGGCCCCAGGGTCAGGGTTGTTTTAGGTCATGGCCAGGGCCCAGCATTAGGTTTGTTTTAGGGTCAGGGACAGGGCCTAGGTTTAGGGGTGTTTTAGGGTTAGGGCCAGGGTCCAGGGTAAGGGTTGTTTCAGTGTCAGGGCCAGGGCCCAGGGTTAGGGTTGTTTTAGGGTCAGGGCCAGGTCCCAGGGTTATGGTTATTTTAGGGTTAGTGCCCAGGGTTTGGGTTGTTTTAGGGTCAGTGCCCAGGGTTAGGGTTATTTTAGAGTCAGGTCCAGGGCCCAGGGATAGGCTTGTTTTAGGGTCAGGGCCACGGCACAGGGTTAGGGTTGTTTTAGGGTCAGGGCCAGGGCCCAGGTTTAGGGTTGTTTTAGGGTCAGGGCCAGGGCCAAGGGTTAGGCTTGTATTAGGGTCAGGTCCAGGGCCCACGGATAGACTTGTTTTAGGGTCAGGGCCAGGGCCCAGGATTAGGCTTGTTTTAGGGTCAAGGACAGGGCCCAGGGTTAGGGTTGTTTTAGGGTCAGGGCCAGGGCCCAGGGTTAGGCTTGTTTTAGGGTCAGGGCCAGGGCCCAGGGTTAGGCTTGCTTTAGGGTCAGGGCCTGGACCCAGGGTTAGGCTTGCTTTAGGGTCAGGGCCAGGGACCAGGGTTAGGGTTGTTTTAGGGTCAGGGCCAGGGCGCAGCGTTAGGGTTGTTTTAGGGTCAGAGCCAGGGCCCAGGGTTAGGGTTGTTTTAGGGTCAGGACCTGGGCCCAGGGTTAGGCTTCTTTTAGTGCCAGGGCCCAGGGTTCGGGTTGTTTTAGGGTCAGGGCCAGGGCCCAGGGTCAGGGTTGTTTTAGGTCAGGGCCAGGGCCCAGGGTTAGGCTTGTTTTAGGGTCAGGGCCAGGGCCCAGGGTTAGGCTTGTTTTAGGGTCAGGGCCAGGTCCCAGGGATAGGGTTGTTTTAGGGTCAGGGCCAGGGCCCAGGGTTAGGCTTGTTTTAGGGTCAGTGCCAGGTCCCAGGTTTAGGGTTGTTTTAGGGTCAGGACCTGGGCCCAGGGTTAGGCTTGTTTTAGTACCAGGGCCCAGGGTTAGGGTTGTTTTAGGGTCAGGGCCAGGGCCCAGGGTTAGGTTTGTTTTAGGGTCAGGGCCTGGGCCCAGGGATAGGGTTGTTTTAGGTTCAGGGCCAGGGCCCAGAGCTATGGTTGTTTTAGGGTCAGGGCCAGGGCCCAGGGTTAGGATTGTTTTAGGGTCAGGGCCAGGGCCCAGGGTTAGGGTTGTTTTAGGGTCAGGACCTGGGCCCAGGGTTAGGCTTCTTTTAGTGCCAGGGCCCAGGGTTCGGGTTGTTTTAGAGTCAGGGCCAGGGCCCAGGGTCAGGGTTGTTTTAGGTCAGGATCAGGGCCCAGGTTTAGGGGTGTTTTAGGGTCAGGGCCAGGGCCCAGCGTTAGGGTTGTTTTAGGGTCAGGGCCAGGGCCCAGGGTTAGGCTTGATTTAGGTTCAGGGCCAGGTCCCAGGGTTAGGCTTGTTTTAGGGTCAGGGCCAGGGCCCAGGGATAGGGTTGTTTTAGGGTCAGGGCCAGGGCCCAGGGTTAGGCTTGTTTTAGGGTCAGGGCCAGGGCCCAGGGTTAGGCTTGTTTTAGGGTCAGGGCCAGGGCCCAGAGTTAGGGTTGTTTTAGGGTCAGGGACAGGGCCCAGGGTTAGGCTTGTTTTAGGGTCAGGGCCAGGGTCCAGGGTTAGGCTTGTTTTAGGGTCAGGGCCAGGGCCCAGGGTTAGGCTTGTTTTAGGGTCAGGGCCAGGGCCCAGGGTTAGGGTTTTTTTAGTGTCAGGGCCAGGCCCCAGGGTCAGGGTTGTTTTAGGTCAGGGCCAGGGCCCAGCATTAGGTTTGTTTTAGGGTCAGGGACAGGGCCCAGGTTTAGGGGTGTTTTAGGGTTAGGGCCAGGGTCCAGGGTAAGGGTTGTTTCAGTGTCAGGGCCAGGGCCCAGGGTTAGGGTTGTTTTAGGGTCAGGGCCAGGGCCCAGGGTTATGGTTATTTTAGGGTTAGTGCCCAGGGTTAGGGTTGTTTTAGGGTCAGTGCCCAGGGTTAGGCTTGTTTTAGGGTCAGGTCCAGGGCCCTGGGATAGGCTTGTTTTAGGGTCAGGGCCAGGGCCCAGGGTTAGGGTTGTTTTAGGGTCAGGGCCAGGGCCCAGGTTTAGGGTTGTTTTAGGGTCAGGGCCAGGGCCAAGGGTTAGGCTTGTTTTAGGGTCAGGGCCAGGGCCCAGGGTTAGGCTTGCTTTAGGGTCAGGGTCAGGGCCAGGGCCCAGGGTTAGGCTTGCTTTAGGGTCAGGGCCAGGGCCCAGGGTTAGGGTTGTTTTAGGGTCAGGGCCAGTGCGCAGCGTTAGGGTTGTTTTAGGGTCAGAGCCAGGGCCCAGGGTTAGGGTTGTTTTAGGGTCAGGATCTGGGCCCAGGGTTAGGCTTCTTTTAGTGCCAGGGCCCAGGGTTCGGGTTGTTTTAGGGTCAGGTCCAGGGCCCAGGGTCAGGGTTGTTTTAGTTCAGGGCCAGGGCCCAGATTTAGGGGTGTTTTAGGGTCAGGGCCAGGGCCCAGCGTTAGGGTTGTTTTAGGGTTAGGGCCAGGGCCCAGGGTTAGGCTTGTTTTAGGTTCAGGGCCAGGGCCCAGGGTTAGGCTTGTTTTAGGGTCAGGGCCAGGGCCCAGGGTTAGGCTTGTTTTAGGGTCAGGGACAGGGCCCAGGGTTAGGGTTGTTTTAGGGTCAGGGCCAGGGCCCAGGGTTAGGCTTGTTTTAGGGTCAGGGGCAGGGCCCAGGGTTAGGCTTGTTTTAGGGTCAGGGCCAGGGCCCAGGGTTAGGCTTGTTTTAGGGTCAGGGCCAGGGCCCAGGGTTAGGCTTGTTTTAGGGTCAGGGCCAGGGCCCAGGGTTAGGGTTTTTTTAGGGTCAGGGCCAGGCCCCAGGGTCAGGGTTGTTTTAGGTCAGGGCCAGGGCCCAGCATTAGGTTTGTTTTAGGGTCAGGGACACGGCCCAGGTTTAGGGGTGTTTTAGGGTTAGGGCCAGGGTCCAGGGTAAGGGTTGTTTCAGTGTCAGGGCCAGGGCCCAGGGTTAGGGTTGTTTTAGGGTCAGGGCCAGGGTCCAGGGTTATGGTTATTTTAGGGATAGTGCCCAGGGTTAGGGTTGTTTTAGGGTCAGTGCCCAGGGTTAGTCTTGTTTTAGGGTCAGGTCCAGGGCTCAGGGATTGGCTTGTTTTAGGGTCAGGGCCAGGGCCCAGGGTTAGGGTTGTTTTTGGGTCAGGACCTGGGCCCAGGGTTAGGCTTCTTTTAGTGCCAGGGCCCAGGGTTCGGGTTGTTTTAGAGTCAGGGCCAGGGCCCAGGGTCAGGGTTGTTTTAGGTCAGGGCCAGGGCCCAGGTTTAGGGGTGTTTTAGGGTCAGGTCCAGGGCCCAGCGTTAGGGTTGTTTTAGGGTCAGGGCCAGGGCCCAGGGTTAGGCTTGATTTATATTCAGGGCCAGGTCCCAGGGTTAGGCTTGTTTTAGGGTCAGGTCCAGGGCCCAGGGATAGGGTTGTTTTAGCGTCAGGGCCAGGGCCCAGGGTTAGGGTTGTTTTAGGGTCAGGGCCAGGGCCCAGGGTTAGGCTTGTTTTAGGGTCAGGGCCAGGGCCCAGGGTTAGGCTTGTTTTAGGGTCAGGGCCAGGGCCCAGGGATAGGGTTGTTTTAGGGTCAGGGCCTGGGCCCAGGGTTAGGGTTGTTTTAGGGTCAGGACCTGGGCCCAGGGTTAGTCTTGTTTTAGTACCAGGGCCCAGGGTTAGGGTTGTTTTAGGGTCAGGGCCAGGGCCCACGGTTAGGGTTGTTTTAGGTCAGGGCCAGGGCCCAGGGTTAGGGTTGTTTTAGGTCAGGGCCAGTTCCCAGGGTTAGGGTTGTTTTAGGGTCAGGGCCAGGGCCCAGGGTTAGGGTTGTTTTAGGGTCAGGGCCAGTGCCCAGGGTTAGGGTTGTTTTAGGGTCAGGGCGAGGGCCCAGGGTTAGGGTTGTTTTAGGGTCAGGGCCAGGGCCCAGGGTTAGGCTTGTTTTAGGGTCAGGGCCAGGGCCCAGGGTTAGGGTTGTTTTAGGGTCAGGGTCAGGGCCCACGGTTAGGGTTGTTTTAGGGTCATGTCCAGGCCCCACGGTTAGGGTTGTTTTAGGGTCAGGGCCAGGGCCCAGGGTTAGGCTTGTTTTAGGGTCAGGGTCAGGGCCCAGGGTTAGGCTTGTTTTATGGTCAGGGCCAGTGCCCAGGGTTAGGGATGTTTTACGGTCAGGGCCAGGGCCCAGGGTTAGGGTTGTTTTAGGGTCAGGGCCAGGGCCCAGGGATAGGGTTGTTTTAGGTCATGGCCAGGGCCCAGGGATAGGGTTGTTTTAGGGTCAGGGCCAGGGCCCAGTGATAGGGTTGTTTTAGGGTCAGGGCCAGGGCCCTGGGTTAGGCTTGTTTTAGAGTCAGGGCCAGGGCGCAGGGTTAGGCTTGTTTTAGGGTCAGCGCCAGGGCCCAGGGTTAGGCTTGTTTTAGGGTCAGGGCCAGGGCCCAGGGATAGGGTTGTTTTAGGGTCAGGGCCAGGGCGCAGGGTTAGGCTTGTTTTAGGGTCAGGGCCAGGGCCCATGTTTAGGGTTGTTTTAGGGTCAGGACCTGGGCCCAGGGTTAGGCTTGTTTTAGTACCGGGGCCCAGGGTTAGGGTTGTTTTAGGGTCAGGGCCAGGGCCCAGGTTTAGGGTTGTTTTAGGTCAGGGCCAGGGCCCATGGTTAGGGTTGTTTTAGGTCAGGGCCAGGTCCCAGGGTTAGGCTTGTTTTAGGGTCAGGGCCAGGGACCCAGGGTTAGGGATGTTTTACGGTAAGGGCCAGGGCCCAGGGTTAGGGTTGTTTTCCGGTCAGGGCCAGGGCTCAGGGTTAGGGTTGTTTTAGGGTCATGTCCAGGGCCCACGGTTAGGGTTGTTTTAGGGTCAGGTCCAGGGCCCAGGATTAGGGTTGTTTTAGGGTCATGTCCAGGGCCCACGGTTAGGGTTGTTTTAGGGTCAGGGCCAGGGTCCAGGGTCAGGGTTGTTTCAGTGTCAGGGCCAGGTCCCAGGGTTAGGGTTGTTTTAGGGTCAGGGCCAGGGCCCAGGGTTATGGTTATTTTAGGGTCAGTGCCCAGGGTTAAGGTTGTTTTAGGGTTAGGGCCCAGGGTTAGGGTTGTTTTAGGGTGAGTGCCCATGGTTGGCTTTATTTTAGGGTCAGGGCCAGGGCCTAGGGTTAGGTTTGTTTTAGGGTCAGGGCCAGGGCCCAGGGTTAGGCTTGTTTTAGGGTCAGGGCCAGGGCCCAGGGTTAGGCTTGTTTTAGGGTCAGGGCCAGGGCCCAGGGTTAGGCTTGTTTTAGGGTCAGGGCCAGGGCCCAGGGTTAGGGTTTTTTTAGGGTCAGGGCCAGGCCCCAGGGTCAGGGTTGTTTTAGGTCAGGGCCAGGGCCCAGCATTAGGTTTGTTTTAGGGTCAGGGACAGGGCCCAGATTTAGGGGTGTTTTAGGGTTAGGGCCAGGGTCCAGGGTAAGGGTTGTTTCAGTGTCAGGGCCAGGGCCCAGGGTTAGGGTTGTTTTAGGGTCAGGGCCAGGGTCCAGGGTTATGGTTATTTTAGGGTTAGTGCCCAGGGTTAGGGTTGTTTTAGGGTCAGTGCCCAGGGTTAGGCTTGTTTTAGGGTCAGGTCCAGGGCCCAGGGATAGGCTTGTTTTAGGGTCAGGGCCAGGGCCCAGGGTTAGGGTTGTTTTAGGGTCAGTGCCAGGGCCCAGGTTTAGGGTTGTTTTAGGGTCAGGGCCAGGGCCAAGGGTTAGGCTTGTATTAGGGTCAGGTCCAGGGCCCACGGATAGGCTTGTTTTAGGGTCAGGGCCAGGGCCCAGGATTAGGTTTGTTTTAGGGTCAAGGACAGGGCCCAGGGTTAGGGTTGTTTTAGGGTCAGGGCCAGGGCCCAGGGTTAGGCTTGTTTTAGGGTCAGGGCCAGGGCTCAGGGTTAGGCTTGCTTTAGGGTCAGGGCCAGGGCCCAGGGTTAGGCTTGCTTTAGGGTCAGGACCAGGGCCCAGGGTTAGGGTTGTTTTAGGGTCAGGGCCAGGGCGCAGCGTTAGGGTTGTTTTAGGGTCAGAGCCTGGGCCCAGGGTTAGGGTTGTTTTAGGGTCAGGACCTGGGCCCAGGGTTAGGCTTCTTTTAGTGCCAGGGCCCAGGGTTCGGGTTGTTTTAGGGTCAGATCCAGGGCCCAGGGTCAGGGTTGTTTTAGGTCAGGGCCAGGGCCCAGATTTAGGGGTGTTTTAGGGTCAGGGCCAGGGCCCACGGTTAGGCTTGTTTTAGGGTCAGGGCCAGGGCCCAGGGTTAGGCTTGTTTTAGGGTCAGGGCCAGGGCCCAGGGTTAGGCTTGTTTTAGGGTCAGGGCCAGGGCCCAGGGTTAGGCTTGTTTTAGGGTCAGGGACAGGGCCCAGGGTTAGGCTTGTTTTAGGGTAAGGGCCAGGGCCCAGGGATAGGGTTGTTTTAGGGTCAGGGCCAGGGCCCAGGGTTAGGCTTGTTTTAGTGCCAGGGCCCAGAGTTAGGGTTGCTTTAGGGTCAGGGCCAGGGCCCAGGGTTAGGGTTGTTTTAGGACAGGGCCAGGGCCCAGGTTTAGGGTTGTTTTAGGGTCAGGGCCAGGGCCCAGGGTTAGGGTTGTTTTAGGGTTAGGGCCAGGGCCCAGGGTTAGGCTTGTTTTAGGGTCAGGGCCAGGGCCCAGGGTTAGGCTTGTTTTAGGGTCAGGGACAGGGCCCAGGGTTAGGGTTGTTTTAGGGTGAGGGCCAGGGCCCAGGGTTAGGCTTGTTTTAGGGTCAGGTCCAGGGACCAGGGTTAGGCTTGTTTTAGGGTCAGGGCCAGGGCCCAGGGTTAGGCTTGTTTTAGGGTCAGGGCCAGGGCCCAGGGTTAGGCTTGTTTTAGGGTCAGGGCCAGGGCCCAAGGTTAGGGTTTTTTTAGGGTCAGGGCCAGGCCTTAGGGTCAGGGTTGTTTTAGGTCAGGGCCAGGGCCCAGCATTAGGTTTGTTTTAGGGTCAGGGACAGGGCCCAGGTTTAGGGGTGTTTTAGGGTTAGGGCCAGGGTCCAGGGTAAGGGTTGTTTCAGTGTCAGGGCCAGGGCCCAGGGTTAGGGTTGTTTTAGGGTCAGGGCCAGGGCCCAGTGATAGGGTTGTTTTAGGGTCAGGGCCAGGGCCCTGGGTTAGGCTTGTTTTAGAGTCAGGGCCAGGGCGCAGGGTTAGGCTTGTTTTAGGGTCAGCGCCAGGGCCCAGGGTTAGGCTTGTTTTAGGGTCAGGGCCAGGGCCCAGGGATAGGGTTGTTTTAGGGTCAGGGCCAGGGCGCAGGGTTAGGCTTGTTTTAGGGTCAGGGCCAGGGCCCAGGTTTAGGGTTGTTTTAGGGTCAGGACCTGGGCCCAGGGTTAGGCTTGTTTTAGTACCGGGGCCCAGGGTTAGGGTTGTTTTAGGGTCAGGGCCAGGGCCCAGGTTTAGGGTTGTTTTAGGTCAGGGCCAGGGCCCATGGTTAGGGTTGTTTTAGGTCAGGGCCAGGTCCCAGGGTTAGGCTTGTTTTAGGGTCAGGGCCAGGGACCCAGGGTTAGGGATGTTTTACGGTAAGGGCCAGGGCCCAGGGTTAGGGTTGTTTTCCGGTCAGGGCCAGGGCTCAGGGTTAGGGTTGTTTTAGGGTCATGTCCAGGGCCCACGGTTAGGGTTGTTTTAGGGTCAGGTCCAGGGCCCAGGATTAGGGTTGTTTTAGGGTCATGTCCAGGGCCCACGGTTAGGGTTGTTTTAGGGTCAGGGCCAGGGTCCAGGGTCAGGGTTGTTTCAGTGTCAGGGCCAGGTCCCAGGGTTAGGGTTGTTTTAGGGTCAGGGCCAGGGCCCAGGGTTATGGTTATTTTAGGGTCAGTGCCCAGGGTTAAGGTTGTTTTAGGGTCAGGGCCCAGGGTTAGGGTTGTTTTAGGGTGAGTGCCCATGGTTGGCTTTATTTTAGGGTCAGGGCCAGGGCCTAGGGTTAGGTTTGTTTTAGGGTCAGGGCCAGGGCCCAGGGTTAGGCTTGTTTTAGGGTCAGGGCCAGGGCCCAGGGTTAGGCTTGTTTTAGGGTCAGGGCCAGGGCCCAGGGTTAGGCTTGTTTTAGGGTCAGGGCCAGGGCCCAGGGTTAGGGTTTTTTTAGGGTCAGGGCCAGGCCCCAGGGTCAGGGTTGTTTTAGGTCAGGGCCAGGGCCCAGCATTAGGTTTGTTTTAGGGTCAGGGACAGGGCCCAGATTTAGGGGTGTTTTAGGGTTAGGGCCAGGGTCCAGGGTAAGGGTTGTTTCAGTGTCAGGGCCAGGGCCCAGGGTTAGGGTTGTTTTAGGGTCAGGGCCAGGGTCCAGGGTTATGGTTATTTTAGGGTTAGTGCCCAGGGTTAGGGTTGTTTTAGGGTCAGTGCCCAGGGTTAGGCTTGTTTTAGGGTCAGGTCCAGGGCCCAGGGATAGGCTTGTTTTAGGGTCAGGGCCAGGGCCCAGGGTTAGGGTTGTTTTAGGGTCAGTGCCAGGGCCCAGGTTTAGGGTTGTTTTAGGGTCAGGGCCAGGGCCAAGGGTTAGGCTTGTATTAGGGTCAGGTCCAGGGCCCACGGATAGGCTTGATTTAGGGTCAGGGCCAGGGCCCAGGATTAGGTTTGTTTTAGGGTCAAGGACAGGGCCCAGGGTTAGGGTTGTTTTAGGGTCAGGGCCAGGGCCCAGGGTTAGGCTTGTTTTAGGGTCAGGGCCAGGGCTCAGGGTTAGGCTTGCTTTAGGGTCAGGGCCAGGGCCCAGGGTTAGGCTTGCTTTAGGGTCAGGACCAGGGCCCAGGGTTAGGGTTGTTTTAGGGTCAGGGCCAGGGCGCAGCGTTAGGGTTGTTTTAGGGTCAGAGCCAGGGCCCAGGGTTAGGGTTGTTTTAGGGTCAGGACCTGGGCCCAGGGTTAGGCTTCTTTTAGTGCCAGGGCCCAGGTTTCGGGTTGTTTTAGGGTCAGATCCAGGGCCCAGGGTCAGGGTTGTTTTAGGTCAGGGCCAGGGCCCAGATTTAGGGGTGTTTTAGGGTCAGGGCCAGGGCCCACGGTTAGGCTTGTTTTAGGGTCAGGGCCAGGGCCCAGGGTTAGGCTTGTTTTAGGTTCAGGGCCAGGGCCCAGGGTTAGGCTTGTTTTAGGGTCAGGGCCAGGGCCCAGGGTTAGGCTTGTTTTAGGGTCAGGGACAGGGCCCAGGGTTAGGCTTGTTTTAGGGTCAGGGCCAGGGCCCAGGGATAGGGTTGTTTTAGGGTCAGGGCCAGGGCCCAGGGTTAGGCTTGTTTTAGTGCCAGGGCCCAGAGTTAGGGTTGCTTTAGGGTCAGGGCCAGGGCCCAGGGTTAGGGTTGTTTTAGGACAGGGCCAGGGCCCAGGTTTAGGGTTGTTTTAGGGTCAGGGCCAGGGCCCAGGGTTAGGGTTGTTTTAGGGTTAGGGCCAGGGCCCAGGGTTAGGCTTGTTTTAGGGTCAGGGCCAGGGCCCAGGGTTAGGCTTGTTTTAGGGTCAGGGCCAGGGCCCAGGGTTAGGCTTGTTTTAGGGTCAGGGACAGGGCCCAGGGTTAGGGTTGTTTTAGGGTCAGGGCCAGGGCCCAGGGTTAGGCTTGTTTTAGGGTCAGGGCCAGGGCCCAGGGTTAGGCTTGTTTTAGGGTCAGGGCCAGGGCCCAGGGTTAGGCTTGTTTTAGGGTCAGGGCCAGGGCCCAGGGTTAGGCTTGTTTTAGGGTCAGGGCCAGGGCCCAAGGTTAGGGTTTTTTTAGGGTCAGGGCCAGGCCCCAGGGTCAGGGTTGTTTTAGGTCAGGGCCAGGGCCCAGCATTAGGTTTGTTTTAGGGTCAGGGACAGGGCCCAGGTTTAGGGGTGTTTTAGGGTTAGGGCCAGGGTCCAGGGTAAGGGTTGTTTCAGTGTCAGGGCCAGGGCGCAGGGTTAGGGTTGTTTTAGGGTCAGGGCCAGGGCCCAGGGTTATGGTTATTTTAGGGTTAGTGCCCAGGGTTAGGGTTGTTTTAGGGTCAGTGCCCAGGGTTAGGCTTGTTTTAGGGTCAGGTCCAGGGCCCAGGGATAGGCTTGTTTTAGGGTCAGGGCCAGGGCCCAGGGTTAGGGTTGTTTTAGGTTCAGTGCCAGGGCCCAGGTTTAGGGTTGTTTTAGGGTCAGGGCCAGGGCCAAGGTTTAGGCTTGTATTAGGGTCAGGTCCAGGGCCCACGGATAGGCTTGTTTTAGGGTCAGGGCCAGGGCCCAGGATTAGGCTTGTTTTAGGGTCAAGGACAGGGCCCAGGGTTTGGGTTGTTTTAGGGTTAGGGCCAGGGCCCAGCATTAGGTTTGTTTTATGGTCAGAGACAGGGCCCAGGTTTAGGGGTGTTTTAGGGTTAGGGCCAGGGTCCAGGGTAAGGGTTGTTTCAGTGTCAGGGCCAGGGCCCATGGTTAGGGTTGTTTTAGGGTCAGGGCCAGGGCCCAGGGTTATGGTTATTTTAGGGTTAGTGCCCAGGGTTAGGGTTGTTTTAGGGTCAGTGCCCAGGGTTAGGCTTGTTTTATGGTCAGGTCCAGGGCCCAGGGATAGGCTTGTTTTTGGGTCAGGGCCAGGGCCCAGGGTTAGGGTTGTTTTAGGTTCAGGGCCAGGGCCCAGGTTTAGGGTTGTTTTAGGGTCAGGGCCAGGGCCAAGGGTTAGGCTTGTATTAGGGTCAGGTCCAGGGCCCACGGATAGGCTTGTTTTAGGGTCAGGGCCAGGGCCCAGGATTAGGCTTGTTTTAGGGTCAAGGACAGGGCCCAGGGTTCGGGTTGTTTTAGGGTCAGGTCCAGGGCCCAGGGTTAGGGTTGTTTTAGGGTCAGGGCCAGGGCCCAGGGTTAGGGTTGTTGTAGGGTCAGGGCCAGTTCCCAGGGTTAGGTTTGTTTTAGGGTCAGGGCCAGGGCCCAGGGTTAGGTTTGTTTTAGGGTCAGGACCTGGGCCCAGGGTTAGGCTTGTTTTAGGGTTAGGGCCAGGGCCCAGGGTTAGGCTTGTTTTAGGGTCAGAGCCAGGGCCCAGGGTTAGGGTTGTTTTATGATCAGGGTTAGGGCCAGGGCCCAGGGTTAGGGTTGTTTTAGGGTCAGGGCGAGGTCCCAGGGTTAGGCTTGTTTTAGGGTCAGGGCCAGGGCCCAGGGTTAGGGTTGTTTTAGGGTCAGGGCCAGGGCCCAGGTTTAGGATTGTTTTTGGGTCAGGGCCAGGGTCCAGGGTTAGGCTTGTTTTAGGGTCAGGGCCAGGGCCCAGGGTTAGGCTTGTTTTAGTGCCAGGGCCCGGGGTTAGGGTTTTTTTAGGTTCGGGGGCCAGGGTTAGGCTTGTTTTAGGATCACGGCCCAGGGTTAGGGTTGTTTTAGGGTCATGGCCAGCGCCCAGGGTTAGGGTTGTTTTAGGGTCAGGGCCAGGGCCCACGGTTAGGCTTGTTTTAGGGTCAGGGACAGGGCCCAGGGTCAGGGTTGTTTTAGTTCAGGGCCAGGGCCCTGGGTTAGTCTTGTTTTAGGGTCAGGGACAGGGCCCACGGTTAGGGTTGTTTTAGGGTCAGGACCAGGGCCCAGGGTTAGGGTTGTTTTAGGGTCAGGTCCTGGGCCTAGGGTTAGGGTTGTTTTTGTGCCAGGGCCCAGGGTTAGGGTTGTTTTAGGGTCAGGGCCAGGGCCGAGGGTTAGGGTTGTTTTAGGTCATGGCCAGGGCCCAGGGTTAGGGTTGTTTTAGGGTCAGGTCCTGGGCCCACGGTTAGGCTTGTTTTAGGGTCAGGGCCAGGGCCCAGGATTAGTCTTGTTTTAGTGTCAGAGCCAGGGCCGAGGGTTAGGGTTGTTTTAGGGTCAGGGCCAGTGCCCAGGGTTAGTGTTGTTTTAGGGTCAGGGCCATGGCCCAGGGTTAGGGTTGTTTTAGGGTCAGGGCCAGGGCCCAGGGTTAGGGTTGTTTTAGGATCAGGACATGGGCCCAGGTTTAGGCTTGTTTTAGTGCCAGGTCCCAGGGTTAGGGTTGTTTTAGGGTCAGGGCCAGGGCCTAGGGTCAGGGTTGTTTTAGGTCAGGGCCAGGGCCCAGCATTAGGGTTGTTTTAGGGTCAGGGCCAGGGCCCAAGTTTAGGGGTGTTTTAGGGTCAGGGCCAGGGCCCAGGGTTAGGCTTGTTTTAGGGTCAGGGCCAGGGCCCAGGGTTAGGGATGTTTTACGGTCAGGGCCAGGGCCCAGGGTTAGGGTTGTTTTAGGGTCAGGGCCAGTGCCCAGGGTTAGGCTTGTTTTAGGGTCAGGGCCTGGGCCCAGGTTTAGGGTTGTTTTAGGGTCAGGACCTGGGCCCAGGGTTAGGCTTGTTTTATTACCGGGGCCCAGGGTTAGGGTTGTTTTAGGGTCAGGGCCAGGGCCCAGGGTTAGGGTTGTTTTAGGTCAGGGCCAGGGCCCATGGTTAGGGTTGTTTTAGGTCAGGGCCAGGTCCCAGGGTTAGGCTTGTTTTAGGGTCAGGGCCAGGGACCCAGGGTTAGGGATGTTATACGGTGAGGGCCAGGGCCCAGGGTTAGGGTTGTTTCAGGGTCAGGGTCAGGGTCCAGTTTTAGGGTTGTTTTAGGGTCAGGGCCAGGGCCCAGGGTTAGGGTTGTTTTAGGGTCATGTCGAGGGCCCACGGTTAGGGTTGTTTTAGGGTCAGGTCCAGGGCCCAGGATTAGGGTTGTTTTCCGGTCAGGGCCAGGGCTCAGGGTTAGGGTTGTTTTAGGGTCATGTCCAGGGCCCACGGTTAGGGTTGTTTTAGGGTCAGGTCCAGGGCCCAGGATTAGGGTTGTTTTAGGGTCATGTCCAGGGCCCACGGTTAGGGTTGTTTTAGTGTCAGGTCCAGGGTCCAGGGTCAGGGTTGTTTCAGTGTCAGGGCCAGGTCCCAGGGTTAGGGTTGTTTTAGGGTCAGGGCCAGGGCCCAGGGTTATGGTTATTTTAGGGTCAGTGCCCAGGGTTAAGGTTGTTTTAGGGTCAGGGCCCAGGGTTAGGGTTGTTTTAGGGTGAGTGCCCATGGTTGGCTTTATTTTAGGGTCAGGGCCAGGGCCTAGGGTTAGGTTTGTTTTAGGGTCTGGGCCAGGGCCCAGGGTTAGGGTTGTTTTAGGGTCAGGGCCAGGGCCCAGGGTTAGGCTTGTTTTAGAGTCAGGGCCAGGGCCCAGGGTTAGGGTTGTTTTAGGGTCAGGGCCAGGGCCCAGGGTTAAGTTTGTTTTAGGGTCAGGGACAGGGCCCAGGGTTAGGTTTGTTTTAGGGTCAGGGCCTGGGCCCAGGGATAGGGTTGTTTTAGGTTCAGGGCCAGGGCCCAGAGCTATGGTTGTTTTAGGGTCAGGGCCAGGGCTCAGGGTTAGGCTTGCTTTAGGGTCAGGGCCAGGGCCCAGGGTTAGGCTTGCTTTAGGGTCAGGACCAGGGCCCAGGGTTAGGGTTGTTTTAGGGTCAGGGCCAGGGCGCAGCGTTAGGGTTGTTTTAGGGTCAGAGCCAGGGCCCAGGGTTAGGGTTGTTTTAGGGTCAGGACCTGGGCCCAGGGTTAGGCTTCTTTTAGTGCCAGGGCCCAGGGTTCGGGTTGTTTTAGGGTCAGATCCAGGGCCCAGGGTCAGGGTTGTTTTAGGTCAGGGCCAGGGCCCAGATTTAGGGGTGTTTTAGGGTCAGGGCCAGGGCCCACGGTTAGGCTTGTTTTAGGGTCAGGGCCAGGGCCCAGGGTTAGGCTTGTTTTAGGTTCAGGGCCAGGGCCCAGGGTTAGGCTTGTTTTAGGGTCAGGGCCAGGGCCCAGGGTTAGGCTTGTTTTAGGGTCAGGGACAGGGCCCAGGGTTAGGCTTGTTTTAGGGTCAGGGCCAGGGCCCAGGGTTAGGCTTGTTTTAGGGTCAGGGCCAGGGCCCAGGGTTAGGCTTGTTTTAGGGTCAGGGCCAGGGCCCAGGGTTAGGCTTGTTTTAGGGTCAGGGCCAGGGCCCAGGGTTAGGGTTGTTTTAGGGTCAGGGCCAGGGCCCAGGGTTAGGCTTTTTTTAGGGTCAGGGCCAGGGCCCAGGGTTAGGCTTGTTTTAGGGTCAGGGCCAGGGCCCAGGGATAGGGTTGTTTTAGGGTCAGGGCCAGGGCCCAGGGTTAGGCTTGTTTTAGGGTCAGGGCCAGGGCCCAGGGTTAGGCTTGTTTTAGGGTCAGGGCCAGGGCCCAGGGTTAGGCTTGTTTTAGGGTCAGGGACAGGGCCCAGGGTTAGGCTTGTTTTAGGGTCAGGGCCAGGGCCCAGGGTTAGGCTTGTTTTAGGGTCAGGGGCAGGGCCCAGGGTTAGGCTTGTTTTAGGGTCAGGGCCAGGGCCCAGGGTTAGGCTTGTTTTAGGGTCAGGGCCAGGGCCCAGGGTTAGGCTTGTTTTAGGGTCAGGGCCAGGGCCCAAGGTTAGGGTTTTTTTAGGGTCAGGGCCATGCCCCAGGGTCAGGGTTGTTTTAGGTCAGGGCCAGGGCCCAGCATTAGGTTTGTTTTAGGGTCAGGGACAGGGCCCAGGTTTAGGGGTGTTTTAGGGTTAGGGCCAGGGTCCAGGGTAAGGGTTGTTTCAGTGTCAGGGCCAGGGCCCAGGGTTAGGGTTGTTTTAGGGTCAGGGCCAGGGCCCAGGGTTATGGTTATTTTAGGGTTAGTGCCCAGGGTTAGGGTTGTTTTAGGGTCAGTGCCCAGGGTTAGGCTTGTTTTAGGGTCAGGTCCAGGGCCCAGGGATAGGCTTGTTTTAGGGTCAGGGCCAGGGCCCAGGGTTAGGGTTGTTTTAGGTTCAGTGCCAGGGCCCAGGTTTAGGGTTGTTTTAGGGTCAGGGCCAGGGTCAAGGGTTAGGCTTGTATTAGGGTCAGGTCCAGGGCCCACGGATAGGCTTGTTTTAGGGTCAGGGCCAGGGCCCAGGATTAGGCTTGTTTTAGGGTCAAGGACAGGGCCCAGGGTTAGGGTTGTTCTAGGGTTAGGGCCAGGGCCCAGCATTAGGTTTGTTTTAGGGTCAGAGACAGGGCCCAGGTTTAGGGGTGTTTTAGGGTTAGGGCCAGGGTCCAGCGTAAGGGTTGTTTCAGTGTCAGGGCCAGGGCCCAGGGTTAGGGTTGTTTTAGGGTCAGGGCCAGGGCCCAGGGTTAGGCTTCTTTTAGTGCCAGGGCCCAGGGTTCGGGTTGTTTTAGGGTCAGATCCAGGGCCCAGGGTCAGGGTTGTTTTAGGTCAGGGCCAGGGCCCAGATTTAGGGGTGTTTTAGGGTCAGTGCCAGGGCCCACGGTTAGGCTTGTTTTAGGGTCAGGGCCAGGGCCCAGGGTTAGGCTTGTTTTAGGTTCAGGGCCAGGGCCCAGGGTTAGGCTTGTTTTAGGGTCAGGGCCAGGGCCCAGGGTTAGGCTTGTTTTAGGGTCAGGGACAGGGCCCAGGGTTAGGCTTGTTTTAGGGTCAGGGCCAGGGCCCAGGGATAGGGTTGTTTTAGGGTCAGGGCCAGGGCCCAGGGTTAGGCTTGTTTTAGTGCCAGGGCCCAGAGTTAGGGTTGCTTTAGGGTCAGGGCCAGGGCCCAGGGTTAGGGTTGTTTTAGGACAGGGCCAGGGCCCAGGTTTAGGGTTGTTTTAGGGTCAGGGCCAGGGCCCAGGGTTAGGGTTGTTTTAGGGTTAGGGCCAGGGCCCAGGGTTAGGCTTGTTTTAGGGTCAGGGCCAGGGCCCAGGGTTAGGCTTGTTTTAGGGTCAGGGCCAGGGCCCAGGGTTAGGCTTGTTTTAGGGTCAGGGACAGGGCCCAGGGTTAGGGTTGTTTTAGGGTCAGGGCCAGGGCCCAGGGTTAGGCTTGTTTTAGGGTCAGGGCCAGGGCCCAGGGTTAGGCTTGTTTTAGGGTCAGGGCCAGGGCCCAGGGTTAGGCTTGTTTTAGGGTCAGGGCCAGGGCCCAGGGTTAGGCTTGTTTTAGGGTCAGGGCCAGGGCCCAAGGTTAGGGTTTTTTTAGGGTCAGGGCCAGGCCCCAGGGTCAGGGTTGTTTTAGGTCAGGGCCAGGGCCCAGCATTAGGTTTGTTTTAGGGTCAGGGACAGGGCCCAGGTTTAGGGGTGTTTTAGGGTTAGGGCCAGGGTCCAGGGTAAGGGTTGTTTCAGTGTCAGGGCCAGGGCCCAGGGTTAGGGTTGTTTTAGGGTCAGGGCCAGGGCCCAGTGATAGGGTTGTTTTAGGGTCAGGGCCAGGGCCCTGGGTTAGGCTTGTTTTAGAGTCAGTGCCAGGGCGCAGCGTTAGGCTTGTTTTAGGGTCAGCGCCAGGGCCCAGGGTTAGGCTTGTTTTAGGGTCAGGGCCAGGGCCCAGGGATAGGGTTGTTTTAGGGTCAGGGCCAGGGCGCAGGGTTAGGCTTGTTTTAGGGTCAGGGCCAGGGCCCAGGTTTAGGGTTGTTTTAGGGTCAGGACCTGGGCCCAGGGTTAGGCTTGTTTTAGTACCGGGGCCCAGGGTTAGGGTTGTTTTAGGGTCAGGGCCAGGGCCCAGGTTTAGGGTTGTTTTAGGTCAGGGCCAGGGCCCATGGTTAGGGTTGTTTTAGGTCAGGGCCAGGTCCCAGGGTTAGGCTTGTTTTAGGGTCAGTGCCAGGGACCCAGGGTTAGGGATGTTTTACGGTAAGGGCCAGGGCCCAGGGTTAGTGTTGTTTTCCGGTCAGGGCCAGGGCTCAGGGTTAGGGTTGTTTTAGGGTCATGTCCAGGGCCCACGGTTAGGGTTGTTTTAGGGTCAGGTCCAGGGCCCAGGATTAGGGTTGTTTTAGGGTCAAGGACAGGGCCCAGGGTTAGGGTTGTTTTAGGGTCAGGGCCAGGGCCCAGGGTTAGGCTTGTTTTAGGGTCAGGGCCAGGGCTCAGGGTTAGGCTTGCTTTAGGGTCAGGGCCAGGGCCCAGGGTTAGGCTTGCTTTAGGGTCAGGACCAGGGCCCAGGGTTAGGGTTGTTTTAGGGTCAGGGCCAGGGCGCAGCGTTAGGGTTGTTTTAGGGTCAGAGCCAGGGCCCAGGGTTAGGGTTGTTTTAGGGTCAGGACCTGGGCCCAGGGTTAGGCTTCTTTTAGTGCCAGGGCCCAGGGTTAGGCTTGTTTTAGGGTCAGGGCCAGGGCCCAAGGTTAGGGTTTTTTTAGGGTCAGGGCCAGGCCCCAGGGTCAGGGTTGTTTTAGGTCAGGGCCAGGGCCCAGCATTAGGTTTGTTTTAGGGTCAGGGACAGGGCCCAGGTTTAGGGGTGTTTTAGGGTTAGGGCCAGGGTCCAGGGTAAGGGTTGTTTCAGTGTCAGGGCCAGGGCCCAGGGTTAGGGTTGTTTTAGGGTCAGGGCCAGGGCCCAGGGTTATGGTTATTTTAGGGTTAGTGCCCAGGGTTAGGGTTGTTTTAGGGTCAGTGCCCAGGGTTAGGCTTGTTTTAGGGTCAGGTCCAGGGCCCAGGGATAGGCTTGTTTTAGGGTCAGCGCCAGGGCCCAGGGTTAGGGTTGTTTTAGGTTCAGTGCCAGGGCCCAGGTTTAGGGTTGTTTTAGGGTCAGGGCCAGGGCCAAGGGTTAGGCTTGTATTAGGGTCAGGTCCAGGGCCCACGGATAGGCTTGTTTTAGGGTCAGGGCCAGGGCCCAGGATTAGGCTTGTTTTAGGGTCAAGGACAGGGCCCAGGGTTTGGGTTGTTTTAGGGTTAGGGCCAGGGCCCAGCATTAGGTTTGTTTTATGGTCAGAGACAGGGCCCAGGTTTAGGGGTGTTTTAGGGTTAGGGCCAGGGTCCAGGGTAAGGGTTGTTTCAGTGTCAGGGCCAGGGCCCATGGTTAGGGTTGTTTTAGGGTCAGGGCCAGGGCCCAGGGTTATGGTTATTTTAGGGTTAGTGCCCAGGGTTAGGGTTGTTTTAGGGTCAGTGCCCAGGGTTAGGCTTGTTTTATGGTCAGGTCCAGGGCCCAGGGATAGGCTTGTTTTTGGGTCAGGGCCAGGGCCCAGGGTTAGGGTTGTTTTAGGTTCAGGGCCAGGGCCCAGGTTTAGGGTTGTTTTAGGGTCAGGGCCAGGGCCAAGGGTTAGGCTTGTATTAGGGTCAGGTCCAGGGCCCACTGATAGGCTTGTTTTAGGGTCAGGGCCAGGGCCCAGGATTAGGCTTGTTTTAGGGTCAAGGACAGGGCCCAGGGTTAGGGTTGTTTTAGGGTCAGGGCCAGGGCCCAGGGTTAGGCTTGTTTTAGGGTCAGGGCCAGGGCCCAGGGTTAGGCTTGCTTTAGGGTTAGGGTCAGGGCCAGGGCCCAGGGTTAGGCTTGCTTTAGGGTCAGGGCCAGGGCCCAGGGTTAGGGTTGTTTTAGGGTCAGGGCCAGGGCGCAGCGTTAGGGTTGTTTTAGGGTCAGAGCCAGGGCCCAGGGTTAGGGTTGTTTTAGTGCCAGGGCCCAGGGTTCGGGTTGTTTTAGGGTCAGGTCCAGGGCCCAGGGTTAGGGTTGTTTTAGGGTCAGGGCCAGGGCCCAGGGTTAGGCTTGTTTTAGGGTTAGGGCCAGGGCCCAGGGTTAGGCTTGTTTTAGGGTCAGAGCCAGGGCCCAGGGTTAGGGTTGTTTTATGATCAGGGTTAGGGCCAGGGCCCAGGGTTAGGGTTGTTTTAGGGTCAGGGCGAGGTCCCAGGGTTAGGCTTGTTTTAGGGTCAGGGCCAGGGCCCAGGGTTAGGGTTGTTTTAGGGTCAGGGCCAGGGCCCAGGTTTAGGATTGTTTTTGGGTCAGGGCCAGGGTCCAGGGTTAGGCTTGTTTTAGGGTCAGGGCCAGGGCCCAGGGTTAGGCTTGTTTTAGTGCCAGGGCCCGGGGTTAGGGTTTTTTTAGGTTCGGGGCCCAGGGTTAGGCTTGTTTTAGGATCACGGCCCAGGGTTAGGGTTGTTTTAGGGTCATGGCCAGCGCCCAGGGTTAGGGTTGTTTTAGGGTCAGGGCCAGGGCCCACGGTTAGGCTTGTTTTAGGGTCAGGGACAGGGCCCAGGGTCAGGGTTGTTTTAGTTCAGGGCCAGGGCCCTGGGTTAGTCTTGTTTTAGGGTCAGGGACAGGGCCCACGGTTAGGGTTGTTTTAGGGTCAGGACCAGGGCCCAGGGTTAGGGTTGTTTTAGGGTCAGGTCCTGGGCCTAGGGTTAGGGTTGTTTTTGTGCCAGGGCCCAGGGTTAGGGTTGTTTTAGGGTCAGGGCCAGGGCCGAGGGTTAGGGTTGTTTTAGGTCATGGCCAGGGCCCAGGGTTAGGGTTGTTTTAGGGTCAGGTCCTGGGCCCACGGTTAGGCTTGTTTTAGGGTCAGGGCCAGGGCCCAGGATTAGTCTTGTTTTAGTGTCAGAGCCAGGGCCGAGGGTTAGGGTTGTTTTAGGGTCAGGGCCAGTGCCCAGGGTTAGTGTTGTTTTAGGGTCAGGGCCATGGCCCAGGGTTAGGGTTGTTTTAGGGTCAGGGCCAGGGCCCAGGGTTAGGGTTGTTTTAGGATCAGGACATGGGCCCAGGTTTAGGCTTGTTTTAGTGCCAGGTCCCAGGGTTAGGGTTGTTTTAGGGTCAGGGCCAGGGCCCAGGGTCAGGGTTGTTTTAGGTCAGGGCCAGGGCCCAGCATTAGGGTTGTTTTAGGGTCAGGGCCAGGGCCCAAGTTTAGGGGTGTTTTAGGGTCAGGGCCAGGGCCCAGGGTTAGGCTTGTTTTAGGGTCAGGGCCAGGGCCCAGGGTTAGGGATGTTTTACGGTCAGGGCCAGGTCCCAGGGTTAGGGTTGTTTTAGGGTCAGGGCCAGTGCCCAGGGTTTGGCTTGTTTTAGGGTCAGGGCCTGGGCCCAGGTTTAGGGTTGTTTTAGGGTCAGGACCTGGGCCCAGGGTTAGGCTTGTTTTATTACCGGGGCCCAGGGTTAGGGTTGTTTTAGGGTCAGGGCCAGGGCCCAGGGTTAGGGTTGTTTTAGGTCAGGGCCAGGGCCCATGGTTAGGGTTGTTTTAGGTCAGGGCCAGGTCCCAGGGTTAGGCTTGTTTTAGGGTCAGGGCCAGGGACCCAGGGTTAGGGATGTTATACGGTGAGGGCCAGGGCCCAGGGTTAGGGTTGTTTCAGGGTCAGGGTCAGGGTCCAGTTTTAGGGTTGTTTTAGGGTCAGGGCCAGGGCCCAGGGTTAGGGTTGTTTTAGGGTCATGTCGAGGGCCCACGGTTAGGGTTGTTTTAGGGTCAGGTCCAGGGCCCAGGATTAGGGTTGTTTTCCGGTCAGGGCCAGGGCTCAGGGTTAGGGTTGTTTTAGGGTCATGTCCAGGGCCCACGGTTAGGGTTGTTTTAGGGTCAGGTCCAGGGCCCAGGATTAGGGTTGTTTTAGGGTCATGTCCAGGGCCCACGGTTAGGGTTGTTTTAGTGTCAGGTCCAGGGTCCAGGGTCAGGGTTGTTTCAGTGTCAGGGCCAGGTCCCAGGGTTAGGGTTGTTTTAGGGTCAGGGCCAGGGCCCAGGGTTATGGTTATTTTAGGGTCAGTGCCCAGGGTTAAGGTTGTTTTAGGGTCAGGGCCCAGGGTTAGGGTTGTTTTAGGGTGAGTGCCCATGGTTGGCTTTATTTTAGGGTCAGGGCCAGGGCCTAGGGTTAGGTTTGTTTTAGGGTCTGGGCCAGGGCCCAGGGTTAGGGTTGTTTTAGGGTCAGGGCCAGGGCCCAGGGTTAGGCTTGTTTTAGAGTCAGGGCCAGGGCCCAGGGTTAGGGTTGTTTTAGGGTCAGGGCCAGGGCCCAGGGTTAAGTTTGTTTTAGGGTCAGGGACAGGGCCCAGGGTTAGGTTTGTTTTAGGGTCAGGGCCTGGGCCCAGGGATAGGGTTGTTTTAGGTTCAGGGCCAGGGCCCAGAGCTATGGTTGTTTTAGGGTCAGGGCCAGGGCTCAGGGTTAGGCTTGCTTTAGGGTCAGGGCCAGGGCCCAGGGTTAGGCTTGCTTTAGGGTCAGGACCAGGGCCCAGGGTTAGGGTTGTTTTAGGGTCAGGGCCAGGGCGCAGCGTTAGGGTTGTTTTAGGGTCAGAGCCAGGGCCCAGGGTTAGGGTTGTTTTAGGGTCAGGACCTGGGCCCAGGGTTAGGCTTCTTTTAGTGCCAGGGCCCAGGGTTCGGGTTGTTTTAGGGTCAGATCCAGGGCCCAGGGTCAGGGTTGTTTTAGGTCAGGGCCAGGGCCCAGATTTAGGGGTGTTTTAGGGTCAGGGCCAGGGCCCACGGTTAGGCTTGTTTTAGGGTCAGGGCCAGGGCCCAGGGTTAGGCTTGTTTTAGGTTCAGGGCCAGGGCCCAGGGTTAGGCTTGTTTTAGGGTCAGGGCCAGGGCCCAGGGTTAGGCTTGTTTTAGGGTCAGGGACAGGGCCCAGGGTTAGGCTTGTTTTAGGGTCAGGGCCAGGGCCCAGGGTTAGGCTTGTTTTAGGGTCAGGGCCAGGGCCCAGGGTTAGGCTTGTTTTAGGGTCAGGGCCAGGGCCCAGGGTTAGGCTTGTTTTAGGGTCAGGGCCAGGGCCCAGGGTTAGGGTTGTTTTAGGGTCAGGGCCAGGGCCCAGGGTTAGGCTTTTTTTAGGGTCAGGGCCAGGGCCCAGGGTTAGGCTTGTTTTAGGGTCAGGGCCAGGGCCCAGGGATAGGGTTGTTTTAGGGTCAGGGCCAGGGCCCAGGGTTAGGCTTGTTTTAGGGTCAGGGCCAGGGCCCAGGGTTAGGCTTGTTTTAGGGTCAGGGCCAGGGCCCAGGGTTAGGCTTGTTTTAGGGTCAGGGCCAGGGCCCAGGGTTAGGGTTGTTTTAGGGTCAGGGCCAGGGCCCAGGGTTAGGCTTGTTTTAGGGTCAGGGCCAGGGCCCAGGGTTAGGCTTGTTTTAGGGTCAGGGCCAGGGCCCAGGGTTAGGCTTGTTTTAGGGTCAGGGCCAGGGCCCAGGGTTAGGCTTGTTTTAGGGTCAGGGCCAGGGCCCAAGGTTAGGGTTTTTTTAGGGTCAGGGCCATGCCCCAGGGTCAGGGTTGTTTTAGGTCAGGGCCAGGGCCCAGCATTAGGTTTGTTTTAGGGTCAGGGACAGGGCCCAGGTTTAGGGGTGTTTTAGGGTTAGGGCCAGGGTCCAGGGTAAGGGTTGTTTCAGTGTCAGGGCCAGGGCCCAGGGTTAGGGTTGTTTTAGGGTCAGGGCCAGGGCCCAGGGTTATGGTTATTTTAGGGTTAGTGCCCAGGGTTAGGGTTGTTTTAGGGTCAGTGCCCAGGGTTAGGCTTGTTTTAGGGTCAGGTCCAGGGCCCAGGGATAGGCTTGTTTTAGGGTCAGGGCCAGGGCCCAGGGTTAGGGTTGTTTTAGGTTCAGTGCCAGGGCCCAGGTTTAGGGTTGTTTTAGGGTCAGGGCCAGGGCCAAGGGTTAGGCTTGTATTAGGGTCAGGTCCAGGGCCCACGGATAGGCTTGTTTTAGGGTCAGGGCCAGGGCCCAGGATTAGGCTTGTTTTAGGGTCAAGGACAGGGCCCAGGGTTAGGGTTGTTTTAGGGTTAGGGCCAGGGCCCAGCATTAGGTTTGTTTTAGGGTCAGAGACAGGGCCCAGGTTTAGGGGTGTTTTAGGGTTAGGGCCAGGGTCCAGGGTAAGGGTTGTTTCAGTGTCAGGGCCAGGGCCCATGGTTAGGGTTGTTTTAGGGTCAGGGCCAGGGCCCAGGGTTATGGTTATTTTAGGGTTAGTGCCCAGGGTTAGGGTTGTTTTAGGGTCAGTGCCCAGGGTTAGGCTTGTTTTATGGTCAGGTCCAGGGCCCAGGGATAGGCTTGTTTTTGGGTCAGGGCCAGGGCCCAGGGTTAGGGTTGTTTTAGGTTCAGGGCCAGGGCCCAGGTTTAGGGTTGTTTTAGGGTCAGGGCCAGGGCCAAGGGTTAGGCTTGTATTAGGGTCAGGTCCAGGGCCCACGGATAGGCTTGTTTTAGGGTCAGGGCCAGGGCCCAGGATTAGGCTTGTTTTAGGGTCAAGGACAGGGCCCAGGGTTAGGGTTGTTTTAGGGTCAGGGCCAGGGCCCAGGGTTAGGCTTGTTTTAGGGTCAGGGCCAGGGCCCAGGGTTAGGCTTGCTTTAGGGTCAGGGTCAGGGCCATGGCCCAGGGTTAGGCTTGCTTTAGGGTCAGGGCCAGGGCCCAGGGTTAGGGTTGTTTTAAGGTCAGGGCCAGGGCGCAGCGTTAGGGTTGTTTTAGGGTCAGAGCCAGGGCCCAGGGTTAGGGTTGTTTTAGTGCCAGGGCCCAGGGTTCGGGTTGTTTTAGGGTCAGGTCCAGGGCCCAGGGTTAGGGTTGTTTTAGGGTCAGGGCCAGGGCCCAGGGTTAGGGTTGTTGTAGGGTCAGGGCCAGTTCCCAGGGTTAAGTTTGTTTTAGGGTCAGGGCCAGGGCCCAGGGTTAGGTTTGTTTTAGGGTCAGGACCTGGGCCCAGGGTTAGGCTTGTTTTAGGGTCAGGGCCAGGGCCCAGGGTTAGGCTTGTTTTAGTGTCAGAGCCAGGGCCGAGGGTTAGGGTTGTTTTAGGGTCAGGGCCAGTGCCCAGGGTTAGTGTTGTTTTAGGGTCAGGGCCATGGCCCAGGGTTAGGGTTGTTTTAGGGTCAGGGCCAGGGCCCAGGGTTAGGGTTGTTTTAGGATCAGGACATGGGCCCAGGTTTAGGCTTGTTTTAGTGCCAGGGCCCAGGGTTAGGGTTGTTTTAGGGTCAGGGCCAGGGCCCAGGGTCAGGGTTGTTTTAGGTCAGGGCCAGGGCCCAGCATTAGGGTTGTTTTAGGGTCAGGGCCAGGGCCCAGGTTTAGGGGTGTTTTAGGGTCAGGGCCAGGGCCCAGGATTAGGCTTGTTTTAGGGTCAGGGCCAGGGCCCAGGGATAGGGTTGTTTTAGGGTCAGGTCCAGGGCCCAGGGTTAGGGTTGTTTTAGGGTCAGGGCCAGGCCCGAGGGTTAGGGGTGTTTTAGAGTCAGGGCCAGGGCCCAGCGTTAGGGTTGTTTTAGGGTCAGGGCCAGGGCCCACGGTTAGGCTTGATTTAGGTTCAGGGCCAGGTCCCAGGGTTAGGCTTGTTTTAGGGTCAGGGCCAGGGCCCAGGGATAGAGTTGTTTTAGGGTCAGGGCCAGGGCCCAGGGTTAGGGTTGTTTTAGGGTCAGGGCCAGGGCCCAGGGTTAGGCTTGTTTTAGGGTCAGGGCCAGGGCCCAGGGATAGGGTTGTTTTAGGGTCAGGGCCAGTGCCCAGGGTTAGGCTTGTTTTAGGGTCAGGGCCTGGGCCCAGGGTTAGGGTTGTTTTAGGGTCAGGACCTGGGCCCAGGGTTAGTCTTGTTTTAGTACCAGGGCCCAGGGTTAGGGTTGTTTTAGGGTCAGGGCCAGGGCCCACGGTTAGGGTTGTTTTAGGTCAGGGCCAGGGCCCAGGGTTAGGGTTGTTTTAGGTCAGGGCCAGTTCCCAGGGTTAGGCTTGTTTTAGGGTCAGGGCCAGGGCCCAGGGTTAGGGTTGTTTTAGGTTCAGGGCCAGTGCCCAGGGTTAGGGTTGTTTTAGGGTCAGGGCGAGGGCCCAGGGTTAGGGTTGTTTTAGGGTCAGGGCCAGGGCCCAGGGTTAGGCTTGTTTTAGGGTCAGGGCCAGGGCCCAGGGTTAGGCTTGTTGTAGGGTCAGGGCCAGGGCCCAGGGTTAGGCTTGTTTTAGGGTCAGGGCCAGGGCCCAGGGTTAGGGATGTTTTACGGTCAGGGCCAGGGCCCAGGGTTAGGGTTGTTTTAGGGTCAGGGCCAGTGCCCAGGGTTAGGCTTGTTTTAGGGTCAGGGCCTGGGCCCAGGTTTAGGGTTGTTTTAGGGTCAGGACCTGGGCCCAGGGTTAGGCTTGTTTTATTACCGGGGCCCAGGGTTAGGGTTGTTTTAGGGTCAGGGCCAGGGCCCAGGGTTAGGGTTGTTTTAGGTCAGGGCCAGGGCCCATGGTTAGGGTTGTTTTAGGTCAGGGCCAGGTCCCAGGGTTAGGCTTGTTTTAGGGTCAGGGCCAGGGACCCAGGGTTAGGGATGTTATACGGTGAGGGCCAGGGCCCAGGGTTAGGGTTGTTTCAGGGTCAGGGTCAGGGTCCAGTTTTAGGGTTGTTTTAGGGTCAGGGCCAGGGCCCAGGGTTAGGGTTGTTTTAGGGTTATGTCGAGGGCCCACGGTTAGGGTTGTTTTAGGGTCAGGTCCAGGGCCCAGTATTAGGGTTGTTTTCCGGTCAGGGCCAGGGCTCAGGGTTAGGGTTGTTTTAGGGTCATGTCCAGGGCCCACGGTTAGGGTTGTTTTAGGGTCAGTTCCAGGGCCCAGGATTAGGGTTGTTTTAGGGTCATGTCCAGGGCCCACGGTTAGGGTTATTTTAGGGTCAGGTCCAGGGCCCAGGATTAGGGTTGTTTTCCGGTCAGGGCCAGGGCTCAGGGTTAGGGTTGTTTTAGGGTCATGTCCAGGGCCCACGGTTAGGGTTGTTTTAGGGTCAGGTCCAGGGCCCAGGATTAGGGTTGTTTTAGGGTCATGTCCAGGGCCCACGGTTAGGGTTGTTTTAGTGTCAGGTCCAGGGTCCAGGGTCAGGGTTGTTTCAGTGTCAGGGCCAGGTCCCAGGGTTAGGGTTGTTTTAGGGTCAGGGCCAGGGCCCAGGGTTATGGTTATTTTAGGGTCAGTGCCCAGGGTTAAGGTTGTTTTAGGGTCAGGGCCCAGGGTTAGGGTTGTTTTAGGGTGAGTGCCCATGGTTGGCTTTATTTTAGGGTCAGGGCCAGGGCCTAGGGTTAGGTTTGTTTTAGGGTCTGGGCCAGGGCCCAGGGTTAGGGTTGTTTTAGGGTCAGGGCCAGGGCCCAGGGTTAGGCTTGTTTTAGAGTCAGGGCCAGGGCCCAGGGTTAGGGTTGTTTTAGGGTCAGGGCCAGGGCCCAGGGTTAAGTTTGTTTTAGGGTCAGGGACAGGGCCCAGGGTTAGGTTTGTTTTAGGGTCAGGGCCTGGGCCCAGGGATAGGGTTGTTTTAGGTTCAGGGCCAGGGCCCAGAGCTATGGTTGTTTTAGGGTCAGGGCCAGGGCTCAGGGTTAGGCTTGCTTTAGGGTCAGGGCCAGGGCCCAGGGTTAGGCTTGCTTTAGGGTCAGGACCAGGGCCCAGGGTTAGGGTTGTTTTAGGGTCAGGGCCAGGGCGCAGCGTTAGGGTTGTTTTAGGGTCAGAGCCAGGGCCCAGGGTTAGGGTTGTTTTAGGGTCAGGACCTGGGCCCAGGGTTAGGCTTCTTTTAGTGCCAGGGCCCAGGGTTCGGGTTGTTTTAGGGTCAGATCCAGGGCCCAGGGTCAGGGTTGTTTTAGGTCAGGGCCAGGGCCCAGATTTAGGGGTGTTTTAGGGTCAGGGCCAGGGCCCACGGTTAGGCTTGTTTTAGGGTCAGGGCCAGGGCCCAGGGTTAGGCTTGTTTTAGGTTCAGGGCCAGGGCCCAGGGTTAGGCTTGTTTTAGGGTCAGGGCCAGGGCCCAGGGTTAGGCTTGTTTTAGGGTCAGGGACAGGGCCCAGGGTTAGGCTTGTTTTAGGGTCAGGGCCAGGGCCCAGGGTTAGGCTTGTTTTAGGGTCAGGGCCAGGGCCCAGGGTTAGGCTTGTTTTAGGGTCAGGGCCAGGGCCCAGGGTTAGGGTTGTTTTAGTGCCAGGGCCCAGGGTTCGGGTTGTTTTAGGGTCAGGTCCAGGGCCCAGGGTTAGGGTTGTTTTAGGGTCAGGGCCAGGGCCCAGGGTTAGGGTTGTTGTAGGGTCAGGGCCAGTTCCCAGGGTTAAGTTTGTTTTAGGGTCAGGGCCAGGGCCCAGGGTTAGGTTTGTTTTAGGGTCAGGACCTGGGCCCAGGGTTAGGCTTGTTTTAGGGTCAGGGCCAGGGCCCAGGGTTAGGCTTGTTTTAGTGTCAGAGCCAGGGCCGAGGGTTAGGGTTGTTTTAGGGTCAGGGCCAGTGCCCAGGGTTAGTGTTGTTTTAGGGTCAGGGCCATGGCCCAGGGTTAGGGTTGTTTTAGGGTCAGGGCCAGGGCCCAGGGTTAGGGTTGTTTTAGGATCAGGACATGGGCCCAGGTTTAGGCTTGTTTTAGTGCCAGGGCCCAGGGTTAGGGTTGTTTTAGGGTCAGGGCCAGGGCCCAGGGTCAGGGTTGTTTTAGGTCAGGGCCAGGGCCCAGCATTAGGGTTGTTTTAGGGTCAGGGCCAGGGCCCAGGTTTAGGGGTGTTTTAGGGTCAGGGCCAGGGCCCAGGATTAGGCTTGTTTTAGGGTCAGGGCCAGGGCCCAGGGATAGGGTTGTTTTAGGGTCAGGTCCAGGGCCCAGGGTTAGGGTTGTTTTAGGGTCAGGGCCAGGCCCGAGGGTTAGGGGTGTTTTAGAGTCAGGGCCAGGGCCCAGCGTTAGGGTTGTTTTAGGGTCAGGGCCAGGGCCCACGGTTAGGCTTGATTTAGGTTCAGGGCCAGGTCCCAGGGTTAGGCTTGTTTTAGGGTCAGGGCCAGGGCCCAGGGATAGAGTTGTTTTAGGGTCAGGGCCAGGGCCCAGGGTTAGGGTTGTTTTAGGGTCAGGGCCAGGGCCCAGGGTTAGGCTTGTTTTAGGGTCAGGGCCAGGGCCCAGGGATAGGGTTGTTTTAGGGTCAGGGCCAGTGCCCAGGGTTAGGCTTGTTTTAGGGTCAGGGCCTGGGCCCAGGGTTAGGGTTGTTTTAGGGTCAGGACCTGGGCCCAGGGTTAGTCTTGTTTTAGTACCAGGGCCCAGGGTTAGGGTTGTTTTAGGGTCAGGGCCAGGGCCCACGGTTAGGGTTGTTTTAGGTCAGGGCCAGGGCCCAGGGTTAGGGTTGTTTTAGGTCAGGGCCAGTTCCCAGGGTTAGGCTTGTTTTAGGGTCAGGGCCAGGGCCCAGGGTTAGGGTTGTTTTAGGTTCAGGGCCAGTGCCCAGGGTTAGGGTTGTTTTAGGGTCAGGGCGAGGGCCCAGGGTTAGGGTTGTTTTAGGGTCAGGGCCAGGGCCCAGGGTTAGGCTTGTTTTAGGGTCAGGGCCAGGGCCCAGGGTTAGGCTTGTTTTAGGGTCAGGGCCAGGGCCCAGGGTTAGGCTTGTTTTAGGGTCAGGGCCAGGGCCCAGGGTTAGGGATGTTTTACGGTCAGGGCCAGGGCCCAGGGTTAGGGTTGTTTTAGGGTCAGGGCCAGTGCCCAGGGTTAGGCTTGTTTTAGGGTCAGGGCCTGGGCCCAGGTTTAGGGTTGTTTTAGGGTCAGGACCTGGGCCCAGGGTTAGGCTTGTTTTATTACCGGGGCCCAGGGTTAGGGTTGTTTTAGGGTCAGGGCCAGGGCCCAGGGTTAGGGTTGTTTTAGGTCAGGGCCAGGGCCCATGGTTAGGGTTGTTTTAGGTCAGGGCCAGGTCCCAGGGTTAGGCTTGTTTTAGGGTCAGGGCCAGGGACCCAGGGTTAGGGATGTTATACGGTGAGGGCCAGGGCCCAGGGTTAGGGTTGTTTCAGGGTCAGGGTCAGGGTCCAGTTTTAGGGTTGTTTTAGGGTCAGGGCCAGGGCCCAGGGTTAGGGTTGTTTTAGGGTTATGTCGAGGGCCCACGGTTAGGGTTGTTTTAGGGTCAGGTCCAGGGCCCAGGATTAGGGTTGTTTTCCGGTCAGGGCCAGGGCTCAGGGTTAGGGTTGTTTTAGGGTCATGTCCAGGGCCCACGGTTAGGGTTGTTTTAGGGTCAGGTCCAGGGCCCAGGATTAGGGTTGTTTTAGGGTCATGTCCAGGGCCCACGGTTAGGGTTGTTTTAGGGTCAGGTCCAGGGCCCAGGATTAGGGTTGTTTTCCGGTCAGGGCCAGGGCTCAGGGTTAGGGTTGTTTTAGGGTCATGTCCAGGGCCCACGGTTAGGGTTGTTTTAGGGTCAGGTCCAGGGCCCAGGATTAGGGTTGTTTTAGGGTCATGTCCAGGGCCCACGGTTAGGGTTGTTTTAGTGTCAGGTCCAGGGTCCAGGGTCAGGGTTGTTTCAGTGTCAGGGCCAGGTCCCAGGGTTAGGGTTGTTTTAGGGTCAGGGCCAGGGCCCAGGGTTATGGTTATTTTAGGGTCAGTGCCCAGGGTTAAGGTTGTTTTAGGGTCAGGGCCCAGGGTTAGGTTTGTTTTAGGGTGAGTGCCCATGGTTGGCTTTATTTTAGGGTCAGGGCCTGGGCCTAGGGTTAGGTTTGTTTTAGGGTCTGGGCCAGGGCCCAGGGTTAGGGTTGTTTTAGGGTCAGGGCCAGGGCCCAGGGTTAGGCTTGTTTTAGAGTCAGGGCCAGGGCCCAGGGTTAGGGTTGTTTTAGGGTCAGGGCCAGGGCCCAGGGTTAAGTTTGTTTTAGGGTCAGGGACAGGGCCCAGGGTTAGGTTTGTTTTAGGGTCAGGGCCTGGGCCCAGGGATAGGGTTGTTTTAGGTTCAGGGCCAGGGCCCAGAGCTATGGTTGTTTTAGGGTCAGGGCCAGGGCTCAGGGTTAGGCTTGCTTTAGGGTCAGGGCCAGGGCCCAGGGTTAGGCTTGCTTTAGGGTCAGGACCAGGGCCCAGGGTTAGGGTTGTTTTAGGGTCAGGGCCAGGGCGCAGCGTTAGGGTTGTTTTAGGGTCAGAGCCAGGGCCCAGGGTTAGGGTTGTTTTAGGGTCAGGACCTGGGCCCAGGGTTAGGCTTCTTTTAGTGCCAGGGCCCAGGGTTCGGGTTGTTTTAGGGTCAGATCCAGGGCCCAGGGTCAGGGTTGTTTTAGGTCAGGGCCAGGGCCCAGATTTAGGGGTGTTTTAGGGTCAGGGCCAGGGCCCAGGGTTAGGCTTGTTTTAGGGTCAGGGCCAGGGCCCAGGGTTAGGCTTGTTTTAGGGTCAGGGCCAGGGCCCAGGGTTAGGCTTGTTTTAGGGTCAGGGCCAGGGCCCAGGGTTAGGGTTGTTTTAGGGTCAGGGCCAGGGCCCAGGGTTAGGCTTTTTTTAGGGTCAGGGCCAGGGCCCAGGGTTAGGCTTGTTTTAGGGTCAGGGCCAGGGCCCAGGGATAGGGTTGTTTTAGGGTCAGGGCCAGGGCCCAGGGTTAGGCTTGTTTTAGGGTCAGGGCCAGGGCCCAGGGTTAGGCTTGTTTTAGGGTCAGGGCCAGGGCCCAGGGTTAGGCTTGTTTTAGGGTCAGGGACAGGGCCCAGGGTTAGGCTTGTTTTAGGGTCAGGGCCAGGGCCCAGGGTTAGGCTTGTTTTAGGGTCAGGGGCAGGGCCCAGGGTTAGGCTTGTTTTAGGGTCAGGGCCAGGGCCCAGGGTTAGGCTTGTTTTAGGGTCAGGGCCAGGGCCCAGGGTTAGGCTTGTTTTAGGGTCAGGGCCAGGGCCCAAGGTTAGGGTTTTTTTAGGGTCAGGGCCATGCCCCAGGGTCAGGGTTGTTTTAGGTCAGGGCCAGGGCCCAGCATTAGGTTTGTTTTAGGGTCAGGGACAGGGCCCAGGTTTAGGGGTGTTTTAGGGTTAGGGCCAGGGTCCAGGGTAAGGGTTGTTTCAGTATCAGGGCCAGGGCCCAGGGTTAGGGTTGTTTTAGGGTCAGCCCCAGGGCCCAGGGTTATGGTTATTTTAGGGTTAGTGCCCAGGGTTAGGGTTGTTTTAGGGTCAGTGCCCAGGGTTAGGCTTGTTTTAGGGTCAGGTCCAGGGCCCAGGGATAGGCTTGTTTTAGGGTCAGGGCCAGGGCCCAGGGTTAGGGTTGTTTTAGGTTCAGTGCCAGGGCCCAGGTTTAGGGTTGTTTTAGGGTCAGGGCCAGGGCCAAGGGTTAGGCTTGTATTAGGGTCAGGTCCAGGGCCCACGGATAGGCTTGTTTTAGGGTCAGGGCCAGGGCCCAGGATTAGGCTTGTTTTAGGGTCAGGGACAGGGCCCAGGGTTAGGGTTGTTTTAGGGTTAGGGCCAGGGCCCAGCATTAGGTTTGTTTTAGGGTCAGAGACAGGGCCCAGGTTTAGGGGTGTTTTAGGGTTAGGGCCAGGGTCCAGGGTAAGGGTTGTTTCAGTGTCAGGGCCAGGGCCCAGGGTTAGGGTTGTTTTAGGGTCAGGGCCAGGGCCCAGGGTTAGGCTTCTTTTAGTGCCAGGGCCCAGGGTTCGGGTTGTTTTAGGGTCAGATCCAGGGCCCAGGGTCAGGGTTGTTTTAGGTCAGGGCCAGGGCCCAGATTTAGGGGTGTTTTAGGGTCAGGGCCAGGGCCCACGGTTAGGCTTGTTTTAGGGTCAGGGCCAGGGCCCAGGGTTAGGCTTGTTTTAGGGTCAGGGCCAGGGCCCAGGGTTAGGCTTGTTTTAGGGTCAGGGACAGGGCCCAGGGTTAGGCTTGTTTTAGGGTCAGGGCCAGGGCCCAGGGATAGGGTTGTTTTAGGGTCAGGGCCAGGGCCCAGGGTTAGGCTTGTTTTAGTGCCAGGGCCCAGAGTTAGGGTTGCTTTAGGGTCAGGGCCAGGGCCCAGGGTTAGGGTTGTTTTAGGACAGGGCCAGGGCCCAGGTTTAGGGTTGTTTTAGGGTCAGGGCCAGGGCCCAGGGTTAGGGTTGTTTTAGGGTTAGGGCCAGGGCCCAGGGTTAGGCTTGTTTTAGGGTCAGGGCCAGGGCCCAGGGTTAGGCTTGTTTTAGGGTCAGGGCCAGGGCCCAGGGTTAGGCTTGTTTTAGGGTCAGGGACAGGGCCCAGGGTTAGGGTTGTTTTAGGGTCAGGGCCAGGGCCCAGGGTTAGGCTTGTTTTAGGGTCAGGGCCAGGGCCCAGGGTTAGGCTTGTTTTAGGGTCAGGGCCAGGGCCCAGGGTTAGGCTTGTTTTAGGGTCAGGGCCAGGGCCCAGGGTTAGGCTTGTTTTAGGGTCAGGGCCAGGGCCCAGGGTTAGGGTTGTTTTAGGGTCAGGGCCAGGGCCCAGGTTTAGGGTTGTTTTAGGTCAGGGCCAGGGCCCATGGTTAGGGTTGTTTTAGGTCAGGGCCAGGTCCCAGGGTTAGGCTTGTTTTAGGGTCAGTGCCAGGGACCCAGGGTTAGGGATGTTTTACGGTAAGGGCCAGGGCCCAGGGTTAGGGTTGTTTTCCGGTCAGGGCCAGGGCTCAGGGTTAGGGTTGTTTTAGGGTCATGTCCAGGGCCCACAGTTAGGGTTGTTTTAGGGTCAGGTCCAGGGCCCAGGATTAGGGTTGTTTTAGGGTCATGTCCAGGGCCCACGGTTAGGGTTGTTTTAGGGTCAGGGCCAGGGTCCAGGGTCAGGGTTGTTTCAGTGTCAGGGCCAGGTCCCAGGGTTAGGGTTGTTTTAGGGTCAGGGCCAGGGCCCAGGGTTATGGTTATTTTAGGGTCAGTGCCCAGGGTTAAGGTTGTTTTAGGGTCAGGGCCCAGGGTTAGGGTTGTTTTAGGGTGAGTGCCCATGGTTGGCTTTATTTTAGGGTCAGGGCCAGGGCCTAGGGTTAGGTTTGTTTTAGGGTCAGGGCCAGGGCCCAGGGTTAGGCTTGTTTTAGGGTCAGGGCCAGGGCCCAGGGTTAGGCTTGTTTTAGGGTCAGGGCCAGGGCCCAGGGTTAGGCTTGTTTTAGGGTCAGGGCCAGGGCCCAGGGTTAGGGTTTTTTTAGGGTCAGGGCCAGGCCCCAGGGTCAGGGTTGTTTTAGGTCAGGGCCAGGGCCCAGCATTAGGTTTGTTTTAGGGTCAGGGACAGGGCCCAGATTTAGGGGTGTTTTAGGGTTAGGGCCAGGGTCCAGGGTAAGGGTTGTTTCAGTGTCAGGGCCAGGGCCCAGGGTTAGGGTTGTTTTAGGGTCAGGGCCAGGGTCCAGGGTTATGGTTATTTTAGGGTTAGTGCCCAGGGTTAGGGTTGTTGTAGGGTCAGTGCCCAGGGTTAGGCTTGTTTTATGGTCAGGTCCAGGGCCCAGGGATAGGCTTGTTTTAGGGTCAGGGCCAGGGCCCAGGGTTAGGGTTGTTTTAGGGTCAGTGCCATGGCCCAGGTTTAGGGTTGTTTTAGGGTCAGGGCCAGGGCCAAGGGTTAGGCTTGTATTAGGGTCAGGTCCAGGGCCCACGGATAGGCTTGTTTTAGGGTCAGGGCCAGGGCCCAGGATTAGGTTTGTTTTAGAGTCAAGGACAGGGCCCAGGGTTAGGGTTGTTTTAGGGTCAGGGCCAGGGCCCAGGGTTAGGCTTGTTTTAGGGTCAGGGCCAGGGCTCAGGGTTAGGCTTGCTTTAGGGTCAGGGCCAGGGCCCAGGGTTAGGCTTGCTTTAGGGTCAGGACCAGGGCCCAGGGTTAGGGTTGTTTTAGGGTCAGGGCCAGGGCGCAGCGTTAGGGTTGTTTTAGGGTCAGAGCCAGGGCCCAGGGTTAGGGTTGTTTTAGGGTCAGGACCTGGGCCCAGGGTTAGGCTTCTTTTAGTGCCAGGGCCCAGGGTTCGGGTTGTTTTAGGGTCAGATCCAGGGCCCAGGGTCAGGGTTGTTTTAGGTCAGGGCCAGGGCCCAGATTTAGGGGTGTTTTAGGGTCAGGGCCAGGGCCCACGGTTAGGCTTGTTTTAGGGTCAGGGCCAGGGCCCAGGGTTAGGCTTGTTTTAGGTTCAGGGCCAGGGCCCAGGGTTAGGCTTGTTTTAGGGTCAGGGCCAGGGCCCAGGGTTAGGCTTGTTTTAGGGTCAGGGACAGGGCCCAGGGTTAGGCTTGTTTTAGGGTCAGGGCCAGGGCCCAGGGATAGGGTTGTTTTAGGGTCAGGGCCAGGGCCCAGGGTTAGGCTTGTTTTAGTGCCAGGGCCCAGAGTTAGGGTTGCTTTAGGGTCAGGGCCAGGGCCCAGGGTTAGGGTTGTTTTAGGACAGGGCCAGGGCCCAGGTTTAGGGTTGTTTTAGGGTCAGGGCCAGGGCCCAGGGTTAGGGTTGTTTTAGGGTTAGGGCCAGGGCCCAGGGTTAGGCTTGTTTTAGGGTCAGGGCCAGGGCCCAGGGTTAGGCTTGTTTTAGGGTCAGGGCCAGGGCCCAGGGTTAGGCTTGTTTTAGGGTCAGGGACAGGGCCCAGGGTTAGGGTTGTTTTAGGGTCAGGGCCAGGGCCCAGGGTTAGGCTTGTTTTAGGGTCAGGGCCAGGGCCCAGGGTTAGGCTTGTTTTAGGGTCAGGGCCAGGGCCCAGGGTTAGGCTTGTTTTAGGGTCAGGGCCAGGGCCCAGGGTTAGGCTTGTTTTAGGGTCAGGGCCAGGGCCCAAGGTTAGGGTTTTTTTAGGGTCAGGGCCAGGCCCCAGGGTCAGGGTTGTTTTAGGTCAGGGCCAGGGCCCAGCATTAGGTTTGTTTTAGGGTCAGGGACAGGGCCCAGGTTTAGGGGTGTTTTAGGGTTAGGGCCAGGGTCCAGGGTAAGGGTTGTTTCAGTGTCAGGGCCAGGGCCCAGGGTTAGGGTTGTTTTAGGGTCAGGGCCAGGGCCCAGGGTTATGGTTATTTTAGGGTTAGTGCCCAGGGTTAGGGTTGTTTTAGGGTCAGTGCCCAGGGTTAGGCTTGTTTTAGGGTCAGGTCCAGGGCCCAGGGATAGGCTTGTTTTAGGGTCAGGGCCAGGGCCCAGGGTTAGGGTTGTTTTAGGTTCAGTGCCAGGGCCCAGGTTTAGGGTTGTTTTAGGGTCAGGGCCAGGGCCAAGGGTTAGGCTTGTATTAGGGTCAGGTCCAGGGCCCACGGATAGGCTTGTTTTAGGGTCAGGGCCAGGGCCCAGGATTAGGCTTGTTTTAGGGTCAAGGACAGGGCCCAGGGTTTGGGTTGTTTTAGGGTTAGGGCCAGGGCCCAGCATTAGGTTTGTTTTATGGTCAGAGACAGGGCCCAGGTTTAGGGGTGTTTTAGGGTTAGGGCCAGGGTCCAGGGTAAGGGTTGTTTCAGTGTCAGGGCCAGGGCCCATGGTTAGGGTTGTTTTAGGGTCAGGGCCAGGGCCCAGGGTTATGGTTATTTTAGGGTTAGTGCCCAGGGTTAGGGTTGTTTTAGGGTCAGTGCCCAGGGTTAGGCTTGTTTTATGGTCAGGTCCAGGGCCCAGGGATAGGCTTGTTTTTGGGTCAGGGCCAGGGCCCAGGGTTAGGGTTGTTTTAGGTTCAGGGCCAGGGCCCAGGTTTAGGGTTGTTTTAGGGTCAGGGCCAGGGCCAAGGGTTAGGCTTGTATTAGGGTCAGGTCCAGGGCCCACGGATAGGCTTGTTTTAGGGTCAGGGCCAGGGCCCAGGATTAGGCTTGTTTTAGGGTCAAGGACAGGGCCCAGGGTTAGGGTTGTTTTAGGGTCAGGGCCAGGGCCCAGGGTTAGGCTTGTTTTAGGGTCAGGGCCAGGGCCCAGGGTTAGGCTTGCTTTAGGGTCAGGGTCAGGGCCAGGGCCCAGGGTTAGGCTTGCTTTAGGGTCAGGGCCAGGGCCCAGGGTTAGGGTTGTTTTAGGGTCAGGGCCAGGGCGCAGCGTTAGGGTTGTTTTAGGGTCAGAGCCAGGGCCCAGGGTTAGGGTTGTTTTAGTGCCAGGGCCCAGGGTTCGGGTTGTTTTAGGGTCAGGTCCAGGGCCCAGGGTTAGGGTTGTTTTAGGGTCAGGGCCAGGGACCCAGGGTTAGGGATGTTATACGGTGAGGGCCAGGGCCCAGGGTTAGGGTTGTTTCAGGGTCAGGGTCAGGGTCCAGTTTTAGGGTTGTTTTAGGGTCAGGGCCAGGGCCCAGGGTTAGGGTTGTTTTAGGGTCATGTCGAGGGCCCACGGTTAGGGTTGTTTTAGGGTCAGGTCCAGGGCCCAGGATTAGGGTTGTTTTCCGGTCAGGGCCAGGGCTCAGGGTTAGGGTTGTTTTAGGGTCATGTCCAGGGCCCACGGTTAGGGTTGTTTTAGGGTCAGGTCCAGGGCCCAGGATTAGGGTTGTTTTAGGGTCATGTCCAGGGCCCACGGTTAGGGTTGTTTTAGTGTCAGGTCCAGGGTCCAGGGTCAGGGTTGTTTCAGTGTCAGGGCCAGGTCCCAGGGTTAGGGTTGTTTTAGGGTCAGGGCCAGGGCCCAGGGTTATGGTTATTTTAGGGTCAGTGCCCAGGGTTAAGGTTGTTTTAGGGTCAGGGCCCAGGGTTAGGGTTGTTTTAGGGTGAGTGCCCATGGTTGGCTTTATTTTAGGGTCAGGGCCAGGGCCTAGGGTTAGGTTTGTTTTAGGGTCTGGGCCAGGGCCCAGGGTTAGGGTTGTTTTAGGGTCAGGGCCAGGGCCCAGGGTTAGGGTTGTTTTAGGGTCAGGGCCAGGGCCCAGGGTTAGGCTTGCTTTAGGGTCAGGGCCAGGGCCCAGGGTTAGGCTTGCTTTAGGGTCAGGACCAGGGCCCAGGGTTAGGGTTGTTTTAGGGTCAGGGCCAGGGCGCAGCGTTAGGGTTGTTTTAGGGTCAGAGCCAGGGCCCAGGGTTAGGGTTGTTTTAGGGTCAGGACCTGGGCCCAGGGTTAGGCTTCTTTTAGTGCCAGGGCCCAGGGTTCGGGTTGTTTTAGGGTCAGATCCAGGGCCCAGGGTCAGGGTTGTTTTAGGTCAGGGCCAGGGCCCAGATTTAGGGGTGTTTTAGGGTCAGGGCCAGGGCCCACGGTTAGGCTTGTTTTAGGGTCAGGGCCAGGGCCCAGGGTTAGGCTTGTTTTAGGTTCAGGGCCAGGGCCCAGGGTTAGGCTTGTTTTAGGGTCAGGGCCAGGGCCCAGGGTTAGGCTTGTTTTAGGGTCAGGGACAGGGCCCAGGGTTAGGCTTGTTTTAGGGTCAGGGCCAGGGCCCAGGGTTAGGCTTGTTTTAGGGTCAGGGCCAGGGCCCAGGGTTAGGCTTGTTTTAGGGTCAGGGCCAGGGCCCAGGGTTAGGCTTGTTTTAGGGTCAGGGCCAGGGCCCAGGGTTACGGTTGTTTTAGGGTCAGGGCCAGGGCCCAGGGTTAGGCTTTTTTTAGGGTCAGGGCCAGGGCCCAGGGTTAGGCTTGTTTTAGGGTCAGGGCCAGGGCCCAGGGATAGGGTTGTTTTAGGGTCAGGGCCAGGGCCCAGGGTTAGGCTTGTTTTAGGGTCAGGGCCAGGGCCCAGGGTTAGGCTTGTTTTAGGGTCAGGGCCAGGGCCCAGGGTTAGGCTTGTTTTAGGGTCAGGGACAGGGCCCAGGGTTAGGGTTGTTTTAGGGTCAGGGCCAGGGCCCAGGGTTAGGCTTGTTTTAGGGTCAGGGCCAGGGCCCAGGGTTAGGCATGTTTTAGGGTCAGGGCCAGGGCCCAGGGTTAGGCTTGTTTTAGGGTCAGGGCCAGGGCCCAGGGTTAGGCTTGTTTTAGGGTCAGGGCCAGGGCCCAAGGTTAGGGTTTTTTTAGGGTCAGGGCCATGCCCCAGGGTCAGGGTTGTTTTAGGTCAGGGCCAGGGCCCAGCATTAGGTTTGTTTTAGGGTCAGGGACAGGGCCCAGGTTTAGGGGTGTTTTAGGGTTAGGGCCAGGGTCCAGGGTAAGGGTTGTTTCAGTGTCAGGGCCAGGGCCCATGGTTAGGGTTGTTTTAGGGTCAGGGCCAGGGCCCAGGGTTATGGTTATTTTAGGGTTAGTGCCCAGGGTTAGGGTTGTTTTAGGGTCAGTGCCCAGGGTTAGGCTTGTTTTAGGGTCAGGGCCAGGGCCCAGGGATAGGCTTGTTTTAGGGTCAGGGCCAGGGCCCAGGGTTAGGGTTGTTTTAGGTTCAGGGCCAGGGCCCAGGTTTAGGGTTGTTTTAGGGTCAGGGCCAGGGCCCAGGGTTATGGTTATTTTAGGGTTAGTGCCCAGGGTTAGGGTTGTTTTAGGGTCAGTGCCCAGGGTTAGGCTTGTTTTAGGGTCAGGGCCAGGGCCCAGGGATAGGCTTGTTTTTGGGTCAGGGCCAGGGCCCAGGGTTAGGGTTGTTTTAGGTTCAGGGCCAGGGCCCAGGTTTAGGGTTGTTTTAGGGTCAGGGCCAGGGCCAAGGGTTAGGCTTGTATTAGGGTCAGGTCCAGGGCCCACGGATAGGCTTGTTTTAGGGTCAGGGCCAGGGCCCAGGATTAGGCTTGTTTTAGGGTCAAGGACAGGGCCCAGGGTTAGGGTTGTTTTAGGGTCAGGGCCAGGGCCCAGGGTTAGGCTTGTTTTAGGGTCAGGGCCAGGGCCCAGGGTTAGGCTTGCTTTAGGGTCAGGGTCAGGGCCAGGGCCCAGGGTTAGGCTTGCTTTAGGGTCAGGGCCAGGGCCCAGGGTTAGGGTTGTTTTAGGGTCAGGGCCAGGGCGCAGCGTTAGGGTTGTTTTAGGGTCAGAGCCAGGGCCCAGGGTTAGGGTTGTTTTAGTGCCAGGGCCCAGGGTTCGGGTTGTTTTAGGGTCAGGTCCAGGGCCCAGGGTTAGGGTTGTTTTAGGGTCAGGGCCAGGGCCCAGGGTTAGGCTTGTTTTAGGGTTAGGGCCAGGGCCCAGGGTTAGGCTTGTTTTAGGGTCAGATCCAGGGCCCAGGGTTAGGGTTGTTTCATGATCAGGGTTAGGGCCAGGGCCCAGGGTTAGGGTTGTTTTAGGGTCAGGGCGAGGTCCCAGGGTTAGGCTTGTTTTAGGGTCAGGGCCAGGGCCCAGGGTTAGGGTTGTTTTAGGGTCAGGGCCAGGGCCCAGGTTTAGGATTGTTTTTGGGTCAGGGCCAGGGTCCAGGGTTAGGCTTGTTTTAGGGTCAGGGCCAGGGCCCACGGTTAGGCTTGTTTTAGGGTCAGGGCCAGGGCCCAGGGTTAGGCTTGTTTTAGGTTCAGGGCCAGGGCCCAGGGTTAGGCTTGTTTTAGGGTCAGGGCCAGGGCCCAGGGTTAGGCTTGTTTTAGGGTCAGGGACAGGGCCCAGGGTTAGGCTTGTTTTAGGGTCAGGGCCAGGGCCCAGGGTTAGGCTTGTTTTAGGGTCAGGGACAGGGCCCAGGGTTAGGCTTGTTTTAGGGTCAGGGCCAGGGCCCAGGGTTAGGCTTGTTTTAGGGTCAGGGCCAGGGCCCAGGGTTAGGCTTGTTTTAGGGTCAGGGCCAGGGCCCAGGGTTAGGCTTGTTTTAGGGTCAGGGCCAGGGCCCAGGGTTACGGTTGTTTTAGGGTCAGGGCCAGGGCCCAGGGTTAGGCTTTTTTTAGGGTCAGGGCCAGGGCCCAGGGTTAGGCTTGTTTTAGGGTCAGGGCCAGGGCCCAGGGATAGGGTTGTTTTAGGGTCAGGGCCAGGGCCCAGGGTTAGGCTTGTTTTAGGGTCAGGGCCAGGGCCCAGGGTTAGGCTTGTTTTAGGGTCAGGGCCAGGGCCCAGGGTTAGGCTTGTTTTAGGGTCAGGGACAGGGCCCAGGGTTAGGGTTGTTTTAGGGTCAGGGCCAGGGCCCAGGGTTAGGCTTGTTTTAGGGTCAGGGCCAGGGCCCAGGGTTAGGCATGTTTTAGGGTCAGGGCCAGGGCCCAGGGTTAGGCTTGTTTTAGGGTCAGGGCCAGGGCCCAGGGTTAGGCTTGTTTTAGGGTCAGGGCCAGGGCCCAAGGTTAGGGTTTTTTTAGGGTCAGGGCCATGCCCCAGGGTCAGGGTTGTTTTAGGTCAGGGCCAGGGCCCAGCATTAGGTTTGTTTTAGGGTCAGGGACAGGGCCCAGGTTTAGGGGTGTTTTAGGGTTAGGGCCAGGGTCCAGGGTAAGGGTTGTTTCAGTGTCAGGGCCAGGGCCCATGGTTAGGGTTGTTTTAGGGTCAGGGCCAGGGCCCAGGGTTATGGTTATTTTAGGGTTAGTGCCCAGGGTTAGGGTTGTTTTAGGGTCAGTGCCCAGGGTTAGGCTTGTTTTAGGGTCAGGGCCAGGGCCCAGGGATAGGCTTGTTTTAGGGTCAGGGCCAGGGCCCAGGGTTAGGGTTGTTTTAGGTTCAGGGCCAGGGCCCAGGTTTAGGGTTGTTTTAGGGTCAGGGCCAGGGCCCAGGGTTATGGTTATTTTAGGGTTAGTGCCCAGGGTTAGGGTTGTTTTAGGGTCAGTGCCCAGGGTTAGGCTTGTTTTAGGGTCAGGGCCAGGGCCCAGGGATAGGCTTGTTTTTGGGTCAGGGCCAGGGCCCAGGGTTAGGGTTGTTTTAGGTTCAGGGCCAGGGCCCAGGTTTAGGGTTGTTTTAGGGTCAGGGCCAGGGCCAAGGGTTAGGCTTGTATTAGGGTCAGGTCCAGGGCCCACGGATAGGCTTGTTTTAGGGTCAGGGCCAGGGCCCAGGATTAGGCTTGTTTTAGGGTCAAGGACAGGGCCCAGGGTTAGGGTTGTTTTAGGGTCAGGGCCAGGGCCCAGGGTTAGGCTTGTTTTAGGGTCAGGGCCAGGGCCCAGGGTTAGGCTTGCTTTAGGGTCAGGGTCAGGGCCAGGGCCCAGGGTTAGGCTTGCTTTAGGGTCAGGGCCAGGGCCCAGGGTTAGGGTTGTTTTAGGGTCAGGGCCAGGGCGCAGCGTTAGGGTTGTTTTAGGGTCAGAGCCAGGGCCCAGGGTTAGGGTTGTTTTAGTGCCAGGGCCCAGGGTTCGGGTTGTTTTAGGGTCAGGTCCAGGGCCCAGGGTTAGGGTTGTTTTAGGGTCAGGGCCAGGGCCCAGGGTTAGGCTTGTTTTAGGGTTAGGGCCAGGGCCCAGGGTTAGGCTTGTTTTAGGGTCAGATCCAGGGCCCAGGGTTAGGGTTGTTTCATGATCAGGGTTAGGGCCAGGGCCCAGGGTTAGGGTTGTTTTAGGGTCAGGGCGAGGTCCCAGGGTTAGGCTTGTTTTAGGGTCAGGGCCAGGGCCCAGGGTTAGGGTTGTTTTAGGGTCAGGGCCAGGGCCCAGGTTTAGGATTGTTTTTGGGTCAGGGCCAGGGTCCAGGGTTAGGCTTGTTTTAGGGTCAGGGCCAGGGCCCACGGTTAGGCTTGTTTTAGAGTCAGGGCCAGGGCCCAGGGTTAGGCTTGTTTTAGGTTCAGGGCCAGGGCCCAGGGTTAGGCTTGTTTTAGGGTCAGGGCCAGGGCCCAGGGTTAGGCTTGTTTTAGGGTCAGGGACAGGGCCCAGGGTTAGGCTTGTTTTAGGGTCAGGGCCAGGGCCCAGGGTTAGGCTTGTTTTAGGGTCAGGGCCAGGGCCCAGGGTTAGGCTTGTTTTAGGGTCAGGGCCAGGGCCCAGGGTTAGGCTTGTTTTAGGGTCAGGGCCAGGGCCCAGGGTTAGGGTTGTTTTAGGGTCAGGGCCAGGGCCCAGGGTTAGGCTTTTTTTAGGGTCAGGGCCAGGGCCCAGGGTTAGGCTTGTTTTAGGGTCAGGGCCAGGGCCCAGGGATAGGGTTGTTTTAGGGTCAGGGCCAGGGCCCAGGGTTAGGCTTGTTTTAGGGTCAGGGCCAGGGCCCAGGGTTAGGCTTGTTTTAGGGTCAGGGCCAGGGCCCAGGGTTAGGCTTGTTTTAGGGTCAGGGACAGGGCCCAGGGTTAGGGTTGTTTTAGGGTCAGGGCCAGGGCCCAGGGTTAGGCTTGTTTTAGGGTCAGGGCCAGGGCCCAGGGTTAGGCTTGTTTTAGGGTCAGGGCCAGGGCCCAGGGTTAGGCTTGTTTTAGGGTCAGGGCCAGGGCCCAGGGTTAGGCTTGTTTTAGGGTCAGGGCCAGGGCCCAAGGTTAGGGTTTTTTTAGGGTCAGGGCCATGCCCCAGGGTCAGGGTTGTTTTAGGTCAGGGCCAGGGCCCAGCATTAGGTTTGTTTTAGGGTCAGGGACAGGGCCCAGGTTTAGGGGTGTTTTAGGGTTAGGGCCAGGGTCCAGGGTAAGGGTTGTTTCAGTGTCAGGGCCAGGGCCCAGGATTAGGGTTGTTTTAGGGTCAGGGCCAGGGCCCAGGGTTATGGTTATTTTAGGGTTAGTGCCCAGGGTTAGGGTTGTTTTAGGGTCAGTGCCCAGGGTTAGGCTTGTTTTAGGGTCAGGGCCAGGGCCCAGGGATAGGCTTGTTTTAGGGTCAGGGCCAGGGCCCAGGGTTAGGGTTGTTTTAGGTTCAGGGCCAGGGCCCAGGTTTAGGGTTGTTTTAGGGTCAGGGCCAGGGCCCAGGGTTATGGTTATTTTAGGGTTAGTGCCCAGGGTTAGGGTTGTTTTAGGGTCAGTGCCCAGGGTTAGGCTTGTTTTAGGGTCAGGGCCAGGGCCCAGGGATAGGCTTGTTTTTGGGTCAGGGCCAGGGCCCAGGGTTAGGGTTGTTTTAGGTTCAGGGCCAGGGCCCAGGTTTAGGGTTGTTTTAGGGTCAGGGCCAGGGCCAAGGGTTAGGCTTGTATTAGGGTCAGGTCCAGGGCCCACGGATAGGCTTGTTTTAGGGTCAGGGCCAGGGCCCAGGATTAGGCTTGTTTTAGGGTCAAGGACAGGGCCCAGGGTTAGGGTTGTTTTAGGGTCAGGGCCAGGGCCCAGGGTTAGGCTTGTTTTAGGGTCAGGGCCAGGGCCCAGGGTTAGGCTTGCTTTAGGGTCAGGGTCAGGGCCAGGGCCCAGGGTTAGGCTTGCTTTAGGGTCAGGGCCAGGGCCCAGGGTTAGGGTTGTTTTAGGGTCAGGGCCAGGGCGCAGCGTTAGGGTTGTTTTAGGGTCAGAGCCAGGGCCCAGGGTTAGGGTTGTTTTAGTGCCAGGGCCCAGGGTTCGGGTTGTTTTAGGGTCAGGTCCAGGGCCCAGGGTTAGGGTTGTTTTAGGGTCAGGGCCAGGGCCCAGGGTTAGGGTTGTTTCATGATCAGGGTTAGGGCCAGGGCCCAGGGTTAGGGTTGTTTTAGGGTCAGGGCGAGGTCCCAGGGTTAGGCTTGTTTTAGGGTCAGGGCCAGGGCCCAGGGTTAGGGTTGTTTTAGGGTCAGGGCCAGGGCCCAGGTTTAGGATTGTTTTTGGGTCAGGGCCAGGGTCCAGGGTTAGGCTTGTTTTAGGGTCAGGGCCAGGGCCCAGGGTTAGGCTTGTTTTAGTGCCAGGGCCCGGGGTTAGGGTTTTTTTAGGTTCGGGGCCCAGGGTTAGGCTTGTTTTAGGATCACGGCCCAGGGTTAGGGTTGTTTTAGGGTCATGGCCAGCGCCCAGGGTTAGGGTTGTTTTAGGGTCAGGGCCAGGGCCCACGGTTAGGCTTGTTTTAGGGTCAGGGACAGGGCCCAGGGTCAGGGTTGTTTTAGTTCAGGGCCAGGGCCCTGGGTTAGTCTTGTTTTAGGGTCAGGGACAGGGCCCACGGTTAGGGTTGTTTTAGGGTCAGGACCAGGGCCCAGGGTTAGGTTTGTTTTAGGGTCAGGTCCTGGGCCTAGGGTTAGGGTTGTTTTTGTGCCAGGGCCCAGGGTTAGGGTTGTTTTAGGGTCAGTGCCCAGGGTTAGGCTTGTTTTAGGGTCAGGGCCAGGGCCCAGGGATAGGCTTGTTTTAGGGTCAGGGCCAGGGCCCAGGGTTAGGGTTGTTTTAGGTTCAGGGCCAGGGCCCAGGTTTAGGGTTGTTTTAGGGTCAGGGCCAGGGCCCAGGGTTATGGTTATTTTAGGGTTAGTGCCCAGGGTTAGGGTTGTTTTAGGGTCAGTGCCCAGGGTTAGGCTTGTTTTAGGGTCAGGGCCAGGGCCCAGGGATAGGCTTGTTTTTGGGTCAGGGCCAGGGCCCAGGGTTAGGGTTGTTTTAGGTTCAGGGCCAGGGCCCAGGTTTAGGGTTGTTTTAGGGTCAGGGCCAGGGCCAAGGGTTAGGCTTGTATTAGGGTCAGGTCCAGGGCCCACGGATAGGCTTGTTTTAGGGTCAGGGCCAGGGCCCAGGATTAGGCTTGTTTTAGGGTCAAGGACAGGGCCCAGGGTTAGGGTTGTTTTAGGGTCAGGGCCAGGGCCCAGGGTTAGGCTTGTTTTAGGGTCAGGGCCAGGGCCCAGGGTTAGGCTTGCTTTAGGGTCAGGGTCAGGGCCAGGGCCCAGGGTTAGGCTTGCTTTAGGGTCAGGGCCAGGGCCCAGGGTTAGGGTTGTTTTAGGGTCAGGGCCAGGGCGCAGCGTTAGGGTTGTTTTAGGGTCAGAGCCAGGGCCCAGGGTTAGGGTTGTTTTAGTGCCAGGGCCCAGGGTTCGGGTTGTTTTAGGGTCAGGTCCAGGGCCCAGGGTTAGGGTTGTTTTAGGGTCAGGGCCAGGGCCCAGGGTTAGGCTTGTTTTAGGGTTAGGGCCAGGGCCCAGGGTTAGGCTTGTTTTAGGGTCAGAGCCAGGGCCCAGGGTTAGGGTTGTTTCATGATCAGGGTTAGGGCCAGGGCCCAGGGTTAGGGTTGTTTTAGGGTCAGGGCGAGGTCCCAGGGTTAGGCTTGTTTTAGGGTCAGGGCCAGGGCCCAGGGTTAGGGTTGTTTTAGGGTCAGGGCCAGGGCCCAGGTTTAGGATTGTTTTTGGGTCAGGGCCAGGGTCCAGGGTTAGGCTTGTTTTAGGGTCAGGGCCAGGGCCCACGGTTAGGCTTGTTTTAGGGTCAGGGCCAGGGCCCAGGGTTAGGCTTGTTTTAGGTTCAGGGCCAGGGCCCAGGGTTAGGCTTGTTTTAGGGTCAGGGCCAGGGCCCAGGGTTAGGCTTGTTTTAGGGTCAGGGACAGGGCCCAGGGTTAGGCTTGTTTTAGGGTCAGGGCCAGGGCCCAGGGTTAGGCTTGTTTTAGGGTCAGGGCCAGGGCCCAGGGTTAGGCTTGTTTTAGGGTCAGGGCCAGGGCCCAGGGTTAGGCTTGTTTTAGGGTCAGGGCCAGGGCCCAGGGTTAGGGTTGTTTTAGGGTCAGGGCCAGGGCCCAGGGTTAGGCTTTTTTTAGGGTCAGGGCCAGGGCCCAGGGTTAGGCTTGTTTTAGGGTCAGGGCCAGGGCCCAGGGATAGGGTTGTTTTAGGGTCAGGGCCAGGGCCCAGGGTTAGGCTTGTTTTAGGGTCAGGGCCAGGGCCCAGGGTTAGGCTTGTTTTAGGGTCAGGGCCAGGGCCCAGGGTTAGGCTTGTTTTAGGGTCAGGGACAGGGCCCAGGGTTAGGGTTGTTTTAGGGTCAGGGCCAGGGCCCAGGGTTAGGCTTGTTTTAGGGTCAGGGCCAGGGCCCAGGGTTAGGCTTGTTTTAGGGTCAGGGCCAGGGCCCAGGGTTAGGCTTGTTTTAGGGTCAGGGCCAGGGCCCAGGGTTAGGCTTGTTTTAGGGTCAGGGCCAGGGCCCAAGGTTAGGGTTTTTTTAGGGTCAGGGCCATGCCCCAGGGTCAGGGTTGTTTTAGGTCAGGGCCAGGGCCCAGCATTAGGTTTGTTTTAGGGTCAGGGACAGGGCCCAGGTTTAGGGGTGTTTTAGGGTTAGGGCCAGGGTCCAGGGTAAGGGTTGTTTCAGTGTCAGGGCCAGGGCCCAGGGTTAGGGTTGTTTTAGGGTCAGGGCCAGGGCCCAGGGTTATGGTTATTTTAGGGTTAGTGCCCAGGGTTAGGGTTGTTTTAGGGTCAGTGCCCAGGGTTAGGCTTGTTTTAGGGTCAGGGCCAGGGCCCAGGGATAGGCTTGTTTTAGGGTCAGGGCCAGGGCCCAGGGTTAGGGTTGTTTTAGGTTCAGGGCCAGGGCCCAGGTTTAGGGTTGTTTTAGGGTCAGGGCCAGGGCCCAGGGTTATGGTTATTTTAGGGTTAGTGCCCAGGGTTAGGGTTGTTTTAGGGTCAGTGCCCAGGGTTAGGCTTGTTTTAGGGTCAGGGCCAGGGCCCAGGGATAGGCTTGTTTTTGGGTCAGGGCCAGGGCCCAGGGTTAGGGTTGTTTTAGGTTCAGGGCCAGGGCCCAGGTTTAGGGTTGTTTTAGGGTCAGGGCCAGGGCCAAGGGTTAGGCTTGTATTAGGGTCAGGTCCAGGGCCCACGGATAGGCTTGTTTTAGGGTCAGGGCCAGGGCCCAGGATTAGGCTTGTTTTAGGGTCAAGGACAGGGCCCAGGGTTAGGGTTCTTTTAGGGTCAGGGCCAGGGCCCAGGGTTAGGCTTGTTTTAGGGTCAGGGCCAGGGCCCAGGGTTAGGCTTGCTTTAGGGTCAGGGTCAGGGCCAGGGCCCAGGGTTAGGCTTGCTTTAGGGTCAGGGCCAGGGCCCAGGGTTAGGGTTGTTTTAGGGTCAGGGCCAGGGCGCAGCGTTAGGGTTGTTTTAGGGTCAGAGCCAGGGCCCAGGGTTAGGGTTGTTTTAGTGCCAGGGCCCAGGGTTCGGGTTGTTTTAGGGTCAGGTCCAGGGCCCAGGGTTAGGGTTGTTTTAGGGTCAGGGCCAGGGCCCAGGGTTAGGCTTGTTTTAGGGTTAGGGCCAGGGCCCAGGGTTAGGCTTGTTTTAGGGTCAGAGCCAGGGCCCAGGGTTAGGGTTGTTTCATGATCAGGGTTAGGGCCAGGGCCCAGGGTTAGGGTTGTTTTAGGGTCAGGGCGAGGTCCCAGGGTTAGGCTTGTTTTAGGGTCAGGGCCAGGGCCCAGGGTTAGGGTTGTTTTAGGGTCAGGGCCAGGGCCCAGGTTTAGGATTGTTTTTGGGTCAGGGCCAGGGTCCAGGGTTAGGCTTGTTTTAGGGTCAGGGCCAGGGCCCAGGGTTAGGCTTGTTTTAGTGCCAGGGCCCGGGGTTAGGGTTTTTTTAGGTTCGGGGCCCAGGGTTAGGCTTGTTTTAGGATCACGGCCCAGGGTTAGGGTTGTTTTAGGGTCATGGCCAGCGCCCAGGGTTAGGGTTGTTTTAGGGTCAGGGCCAGGGCCCACGGTTAGGCTTGTTTTAGGGTCAGGGACAGGGCCCAGGGTCAGGGTTGTTTTAGTTCAGGGCCAGGGCCCTGGGTTAGTCTTGTTTTAGGGTCAGGGACAGGGCCCACGGTTAGGGTTGTTTTAGGGTCAGGACCAGGGCCCAGGGTTAGGGTTGTTTTAGGGTCAGGTCCTGGGCCTAGGGTTAGGGTTGTTTTTGTGCCAGGGCCCAGGGTTAGGGTTGTTTTAGGGTCAGGGCCAGGGCCGAGGGTTAGGGTTGTTTTAGGTCATGGCCAGGGCCCATGGTTAGGGTTGTTTTAGGGTCAGGTCCTGGGCCCACGGTTAGGCTTGTTTTAGGGTCAGGGCCAGGGCCCAGGATTAGTCTTGTTTTAGTGTCAGAGCCAGGGCCGAGGGTTAGGGTTGTTTTAGGGTCAGGGCCAGTGCCCAGGGTTAGTGTTGTTTTAGGGTCAGGGCCATGGCCCAGGGTTAGGGTTGTTTTAGGGTCAGGGCCAGGGCCCAGGGTTAGGGTTGTTTTAGGATCAGGACATGGGCCCAGGTTTAGGCTTGTTTTAGTGCCAGGTCCCAGGGTTAGGGTTGTTTTAGGGTCAGGGCCAGGGCCCAGGGTCAGGGTTGTTTTAGGTCAGGGCCAGGGCCCAGCATTAGGGTTGTTTTAGGGTCAGGGCCAGGGCCCAAGTTTAGGGGTGTTTTAGGGTCAGGGCCAGGGCCCAGGGTTAGGCTTGTTTTAGGGTCAGGGCCAGGGCCCAGGGTTAGGGATGTTTTACGGTCAGGGCCAGGGCCCAGGGTTAGGGTTGTTTTAGGGTCAGGGCCAGTGCCCAGGGTTAGGCTTGTTTTAGGGTCAGGGCCTGGGCCCAGGTTTAGGGTTGTTTTAGGGTCAGGACCTGGGCCCAGGGTTAGGCTTGTTTTATTACCGGGGCCCAGGGTTAGGGTTGTTTTAGGGTCAGGGCCAGGGCCCAGGGTTAGGGTTGTTTTAGGTCAGGGCCAGGGCCCATGGTTAGGGTTGTTTTAGGTCAGGGCCAGGTCCCAGGGTTAGGCTTGTTTTAGGGTCAGGGCCAGGGACCCAGGGTTAGGGATGTTATACGGTGAGGGCCAGGGCCCAGGGTTAGGGTTGTTTCAGGGTCAGGGTCAGGGTCCAGTTTTAGGGTTGTTTTAGGGTCAGGGCCAGGGCCCAGGGTTAGGGTTGTTTTAGGGTCATGTCGAGGGCCCACGGTTAGGGTTGTTTTAGGGTCAGGTCCAGGGCCCAGGATTAGGGTTGTTTTCCGGTCAGGGCCAGGGCTCAGGGTTAGGGTTGTTTTAGGGTCATGTCCAGGGCCCACGGTTAGGGTTGTTTTAGGGTCAGGTCCAGGGCCCAGGATTAGGGTTGTTTTAGGGTCATGTCCAGGGCCCACGGTTAGGGTTGTTTTAGTGTCAGGTCCAGGGTCCAGGGTCAGGGTTGTTTCAGTGTCAGGGCCAGGTCCCAGGGTTAGGGTTGTTTTAGATTCAGGGCCAGGGCCCAGAGCTATGGTTGTTTTAGGGTCAGGGCCAGGGCTCAGGGTTAGGCTTGCTTTAGGGTCAGGGCCAGGGCCCAGGGTTAGGCTTGCTTTAGGGTCAGGACCAGGGCCCAGGGTTAGGGTTGTTTTAGGGTCAGGGCCAGGGCGCAGCGTTAGGGTTGTTTTAGGGTCAGAGCCAGGGCCCAGGGTTAGGGTTGTTTTAGGGTCAGGACCTGGGCCCAGGGTTAGGCTTCTTTTAGTGCCAGGGCCCAGGGTTCGGGTTGTTTTAGGGTCAGATCCAGGGCCCAGGGTCAGGGTTGTTTTAGGTCAGGGCCAGGGCCCAGATTTAGGGGTGTTTTAGGGTCAGGGCCAGGGCCCACTGTTAGGCTTGTTTTAGGGTCAGGGCCAGGGCCCAGGGTTAGGCTTGTTTTAGGTTCAGGGCCAGGGCCCAGGGTTAGGCTTGTTTTAGGGTCAGGGCCAGGGCCCAGGGTTAGGCTTGTTTTAGGGTCAGGGACAGGGCCCAGGGTTAGGCTTGTTTTAGGGTCAGGGCCAGGGCCCAGGGTTAGGCTTGTTTTAGGGTCAGGGCCAGGGCCCAGGGTTAGGCTTGTTTTAGGGTCAGGGCCAGGGCCCAGGGTTAGGCTTGTTTTAGGGTCAGGGCCAGGGCCCAGGGTTAGGGTTGTTTTAGGGTCAGGGCCAGGGCCCAGGGTTAGGCTTTTTTTAGGGTCAGGGCCAGGGCCCAGGGTTAGGCTTGTTTTAGGGTCAGGGCCAGGGCCCAGGGATAGGGTTGTTTTAGGGTCAGGGCCAGGGCCCAGGGTTAGGCTTGTTTTAGGGTCAGGGCCAGGGCCCAGGGTTAGGCTTGTTTTAGGGTCAGGGCCAGGGCCCAGGGTTAGGCTTGTTTTAGGGTCAGGGACAGGGCCCAGGGTTAGGGTTGTTTTAGGGTCAGGGCCAGGGCCCAGGGTTAGGCTTGTTTTAGGGTCAGGGCCAGGGCCCAGGGTTAGGCTTGTTTTAGGGTCAGGGCCAGGGCCCAGGGTTAGGCTTGTTTTAGGGTCAGGGCCAGGGCCCAGGGTTAGGCTTGTTTTAGGGTCAGGGCCAGGGCCCAAGGTTAGGGTTTTTTTAGGGTCAGGGCCATGCCCCAGGGTCAGGGTTGTTTTAGGTCAGGGCCAGGGCCCAGCATTAGGTTTGTTTTAGGGTCAGGGACAGGGCCCAGGTTTAGGGGTGTTTTAGGGTTAGGGCCAGGGTCCAGGGTAAGGGTTGTTTCAGTGTCAGGGCCAGGGCCCAGGGTTAGGGTTGTTTTAGGGTCAGGGCCAGGGCCCAGGGTTATGGTTATTTTAGGGTTAGTGCCCAGGGTTAGGGTTGTTTTAGGGTCAGTGCCCAGGGTTAGGCTTGTTTTAGGGTCAGGTCCAGGGCCCAGGGATAGGCTTGTTTTAGGGTCAGGGCCAGGGCCCAGGGTTAGGGTTGTTTTAGGTTCAGTGCCAGGGCCCAGGTTTAGGGTTGTTTTAGGGTCAGGGCCAGGGCCAAGGGTTAGGCTTGTATTAGGGTCAGGTCCAGGGCCCACGGATAGGCTTGTTTTAGGGTCAGGGCCAGGGCCCAGGATTAGGCTTGTTTTAGGGTCAAGGACAGGGCCCAGGGTTAGGGTTGTTTTAGGGTTAGGGCCAGGGCCCAGCATTAGGTTTGTTTTAGGGTCAGAGACAGGGCCCAGGTTTAGGGGTGTTTTAGGGTTAGGGCCAGGGTCCAGGGTAAGGGTTGTTTCAGTGTCAGGGCCAGGGCCCATGGTTAGGGTTGTTTTAGGGTCAGGGCCAGGGCCCAGGGTTATGGTTATTTTAGGGTTAGTGCCCAGGGTTAGGGTTGTTTTAGGGTCAGTGCCCAGGGTTAGGCTTGTTTTATGGTCAGGTCCAGGGCCCAGGGATAGGCTTGTTTTTGGGTCAGGGCCAGGGCCCAGGGTTAGGGTTGTTTTAGGTTCAGGGCCAGGGCCCAGGTTTAGGGTTGTTTTAGGGTCAGGGCCAGGGCCAAGGGTTAGGCTTGTATTAGGGTCAGGTCCAGGGCCCACGGATAGGCTTGTTTTAGGGTCAGGGCCAGGGCCCAGGATTAGGCTTGTTTTAGGGTCAAGGACAGGGCCCAGGGTTAGGGTTGTTTTAGGGTCAGGGCCAGGGCCCAGGGTTAGGCTTGTTTTAGGGTCAGGGCCAGGGCCCAGGGTTAGGCTTGCTTTAGGGTCAGGGTCAGGGCCAGGGCCCAGGTTAGGCTTGCTTTAGGGTCAGGGCCAGGGCCCAGGGTTAGGGTTGTTTTAGGGTCAGGGCCAGGGAGCAGCGTTAGGGTTGTTTTAGGGTCAGAGCCAGGGCCCAGGGTTAGGGTTGTTTTAGTGCCAGGGCCCAGGGTTCGGGTTGTTTTAGGGTCAGGTCCAGGGCCCAGGGTTAGGGTTGTTTTAGGGTCAGGGCCAGGGCCCAGGGTTAGGGTTGTTGTAGGGTCAGGGCCAGTTCCCAGGGTTAAGTTTGTTTTAGGGTCAGGGCCAGGGCCCAGGGTTAGGTTTGTTTTAGGGTCAGGACCTGGGCCCAGGGTTAGGCTTGTTTTAGGGTCAGGGCCAGGGCCCAGGGTTAGGCTTGTTTTAGTGTCAGAGCCAGGGCCGAGGGTTAGGGTTGTTTTAGGGTCAGGGCCAGTGCCCAGGGTTAGTGTTGTTTTAGGGTCAGGGCCATGGCCCAGGGTTAGGGTTGTTTTAGGGTCAGGGCCAGGGCCCAGGGTTAGGGTTGTTTTAGGATCAGGACATGGGCCCAGGTTTAGGCTTGTTTTAGTGCCAGGGCCCAGGGTTAGGGTTGTTTTAGGGTCAGGGCCAGGGCCCAGGGTCAGGGTTGTTTTAGGTCAGGGCCAGGGCCCAGCATTAGGGTTGTTTTAGGGTCAGGGCCAGGGCCCAGGTTTAGGGGTGTTTTAGGGTCAGGGCCAGGGCCCAGGATTAGGCTTGTTTTAGGGTCAGGGCCAGGGCCCAGGGATAGGGTTGTTTTAGGGTCTGGTCCAGGGCCCAGGGTTAGGGTTGTTTTAGGGTCAGGGCCAGGCCCGAGGGTTAGGGGTGTTTTAGAGTCAGGGCCAGGGCCCAGCGTTAGGGTTGTTTTAGGGTCAGGGCCAGGGCCCACGGTTAGGCTTGATTTAGGTTCAGGGCCAGGTCCCAGGGTTAGGCTTGTTTTAGGGTCAGGGCCAGGGCCCAGGGATAGAGTTGTTTTAGGGTCAGGGCCAGGGCCCAGGGTTAGGGTTGTTTTAGGGTCAGGGCCAGGGCCCAGGGTTAGGCTTGTTTTAGGGTCAGGGCCAGGGCCCAGGGATAGGGTTGTTTTAGGGTCAGGGCCAGTGCCCAGGGTTAGGCTTGTTTTAGGGTCAGGGCCTGGGCCCAGGGTTAGGGTTGTTTTAGGGTCAGGACCTGGGCCCAGGGTTAGTCTTGTTGTAGTACCAGGGCCCAGGGTTAGGGTTGTTTTAGGGTCAGGGCCAGGGCCCACGGTTAGGGTTGTTTTAGGTCAGGGCCAGGGCCCAGGGTTAGGGTTGTTTTAGGTCAGGGCCAGTTCCCAGGGTTAGGCTTGTTTTAGGGTCAGGGCCAGGGCCCAGGGTTAGGGTTGTTTTAGGTTCAGGGCCAGTGCCCAGGGTTAGGGTTGTTTTAGGGTCAGGGCGAGGGCCCAGGGTTAGGGTTGTTTTAGGGTCAGGGCCAGGGCCCAGGGTTAGGCTTGTTTTAGGGTCAGGGCCAGGGCCCAGGGTTAGGCTTGTTTTAGGGTCAGGGCCAGGGCCCAGGGTTAGGCTTGTTTTAGGGTCAGGGCCAGGGCCCAGGGTTAGGGATGTTTTACGGTCAGGGCCAGGGCCCAGGGTTAGGCTTGTTTTAGGGTCAGGGGCAGGGCCCAGGGTTAGGCTTGTTTTAGGGTCAGGGCCAGGGCCCAGGGTTAGGCTTGTTTTAGGGTCAGGGCCAGGGCCCAGGGTTAGGCTTGTTTTAGGGTCAGGGCCAGGGCCCAGGGTTAGGGTTTTTTTAGGGTCAGGGCCAGGCCCCAGGGTCAGGGTTGTTTTAGGTCAGGGCCAGGGCCCAGCATTAGGTTTGTTTTAGGGTCAGGGACAGGGCCCAGGTTTAGGGGTGTTTTAGGGTTAGGGCCAGGGTCCAGGGTAAGGGTTGTTTCAGTGTCAGGGCCAGGGCCCAGGGTTAGGGTTGTTTTAGGGTCAGGGCCAGGGCCCAGGGTTATGGTTATTTTAGGGTTAGTGCCCAGGGTTAGGGTTGTTTTAGGGTCAGTGCCCAGGGTTAGGCTTGTTTTAGGGTCAGGTCCAGGGCCCAGGGATAGGCTTGTTTTAGGGTCAGGGCCAGGGCCCAGGGTTAGGGTTGTTTTAGGTTCAGTGCCAGGGCCCAGGTTTAGGGTTGTTTTAGGGTCAGGGCCAGGGCCAAGGGTTAGGCTTGTATTAGGGTCAGGTCCAGGGCCCACGGATAGGCTTGTTTTAGGGTCAGGGCCAGGGCCCAGGATTAGGCTTGTTTTAGGGTCAAGGACAGGGCCCAGGGTTTGGGTTGTTTTAGGGTTAGGGCCAGGGCCCAGCATTAGGTTTGTTTTATGGTCAGAGACAGGGCCCAGGTTTAGGGGTGTTTTAGGGTTAGGGCCAGGGTCCAGGGTAAGGGTTGTTTCAGTGTCAGGGCCAGGGCCCATGGTTAGGGTTGTTTTAGGGTCAGGGCCAGGGCCCAGGGTTATGGTTATTTTAGGGTTAGTGCCCAGGGTTAGGGTTGTTTTAGGGTCAGTGCCCAGGGTTAGGCTTGTTTTATGGTCAGGTCCAGGGCCCAGGGATAGGCTTGTTTTTGGGTCAGGGCCAGGGCCCAGGGTTAGGGTTGTTTTAGGTTCAGGGCCAGGGCCCAGGTTTAGGGTTGTTTTAGGGTCAGGGCCAGGGCCAAGGGTTAGGCTTGTATTAGGGTCAGGTCCAGGGCCCACTGATAGGCTTGTTTTAGGGTCAGGGCCAGGGCCCAGGATTAGGCTTGTTTTAGGGTCAAGGACAGGGCCCAGGGTTAGGGTTGTTTTAGGGTCAGGGCCAGGGCCCAGGGTTAGGCTTGTTTTAGGGTCAGGGCCAGGGCCCAGGGTTAGGCTTGCTTTAGGTTCAGGGTCAGGGCCAGGGCCCAGGGTTAGGCTTGCTTTAGGGTCAGGGCCAGGGCCCAGGGTTAGGGTTGTTTTAGGGTCAGGGCCAGGGCGCAGCGTTAGGGTTGTTTTAGGGTCAGAGCCAGGGCCCAGGGTTAGGGTTGTTTTAGTGCCAGGGCCCAGGGTTCGGGTTGTTTTAGGGTCAGGTCCAGGGCCCAGGGTTAGGGTTGTTTTAGGGTCAGGGCCAGGGCCCAGGGTTAGGGTTGTTGTAGGGTCAGGGCCAGGGCCCAGGGTTAGGCTTGTTTTAGGGTCAGGGCCAGGGCCCAGGGTTAGGCTTGTTTTAGGGTCAGGGCCAGGGCCCAGGGATAGGGTTGTTTTAGGGTCAGGGCCAGGGCCCAGGTTTAGGCTTGTTTTAGTGCCAGGGCCCAGAGTTAGGGTTGCTTTAGGGTCAGGGCCAGGGCCCAGGGTTAGGGTTGTTTTAGGTCAGGGCCAGGGCCCAGGTTTAGGGTTGTTTTAGGGTCAGGGCCAGGGCCCAGGGTTAGGGTTGTTTTAGGGTTAGGGCCAGGGCCCAGGGTTAGGCTTGTTTTAGGGTCAGGGCCAGGGCCCAGGGTTAGGCTTGTTTTAGGGTCAGGGCCAGGGCCCAGGGTTAGGCTTGTTTTAGGGTCAGGGACAGGGCCCAGGGTTAGGGTTGTTTTAGGGTCAGGGCCAGGGCCCAGGGTTAGGCTTGTTTTAGGGTCAGGGCCAGGGCCCAGGGTTAGGCTTGGTTTAGGGTCAGGGCCAGGGCCCAGGGTTAGGCTTGTTTTAGGGTCAGGGCCAGGGCCCAGGGTTAGGCTTGTTTTAAGGTCAGGGCCAGGGCCCAAGGTTAGGGTTTTTTTAGGGTCAGGGCCAGGCCCCAGTGTCAGGGTTGTTTTAGGTCAGGGCCAGGGCCCAGCATTAGGTTTGTTTTAGGGTCAGGGACAGGGCCCAGGTTTAGGGGTGTTTTAGGGTTAGGGCCAGGGTCCAGGGTAAGGGTTGTTTCAGTGTCAGGGCCAGGGCCCAGGTTTAGGGTTGTTTTAGGGTCAGGGCCAGGGCCCAGGGTTATGGTAATTTTAGGGTTAGTGCCCAGGGTTAGGGTTGTTTTAGGGTCAGTGCCCAGGGTTAGGCTTGTTTTAGGGTCAGGTCCAGGGCCCAGGGATAGGCTTGTTTTAGGGTCAGGGCCAGGGCCCAGGGTTAGGGTTGTTTTAGGTTCAGTGCCAGGGCCCAGGTTTAGGGTTGTTTTAGGGTCAGGGCCAGGGCCAAGGGTTAGGCTTGTATTAGGGTCAGGTCCAGGGCCCACGGATAGGCTTGTTTTAGGGTCAGGGCCAGGGCCCAGGATTCGGCTTGTTTTAGGGTCAAGGACAGGGCCCAGGGTTAGGGTTGTTTTAGGGTCAGGGCCAGGGCCCAGGGTTAGGCTTGTTTTAGGGTCAGGGCCAGGGCTCAGGGTTAGGCTTTCTTTAGGGTCAGGGCCAGGGCCCAGGGTTAGGCTTGCTTTAGGGTCAGGACCAGGGCCCAGGGTTAGGGTTGTTTTAGGGTCAGGGCCAGGGCGCAGCGTTGGGGTTGTTTTAGGGTCAGAGCCAGGGCCCAGGGTTAGGGTTGTTTTAGGGTCAGGACCTGGGCCCAGGGTTAGGCTTCTTTTAGTGCCAGGGCCCAGGGTTCGGGTTGTTTTAGGGTCAGATCCAGGGCCCAGGGTCAGGGTTGTTTTAGGTCAGGGCCAGGGCCCAGATTTAGGGGTGTTTTAGGGTCAGGGCCAGGGCCCACGGTTAGGCTTGTTTTAGGGTCAGGGCCAGGGCCCAGGGTTAGGCTTGTTTTAGGTTCAGGGTCAGGGCCCAGGGTTAGGCTTGTTTTAGGGTCAGGGCCAGGGCCCAGGGTTAGGCTTGTTTTAGGGTCAGGGACAGGGCCCAGGGTTAGGCTTGTTTTAGGGTCAGGGCCAGGGCCCAGGGTTAGGCTTGTTTTAGGGTCAGGGCCAGGGCCCAGGGTTAGGCTTGTTTTAGGGTCAGGGCCAGGGCCCAGGGTTAGGCTTGTTTTAGGGTCAGGGCCAGGGCCCAGGGTTAGGGTTGTTTTAGGGTCAGGGCCAGGGCCCAGGGTTAGGCTTGTTTTTGGGTCAGGGCCAGGGCCCAGGGTTAGGCTTGTTTTAGGGTCAGGGCCAGGGCCCAGGGATAGGGTTGTTTTAGGGTCAGGGCCAGGGCCCAGGTTTAGGCTTGTTTTAGTGCCAGGGCCCAGAGTTAGGGTTGCTTTAGGGTCAGGGCCAGGGCCCAGGGTTAGGGTTGTTTTAGGTCAGGGCCAGGGCCCAGGTTTAGGGTTGTTTTAGGGTCAGGGCCAGGGCCCAGGGTTAGGGTTGTTTTAGGGTTAGGGCCAGGGCACAGGGTTAGGCTTGTTTTAGGGTCAGGGCCAGGGCCCAGGGTTAGGCTTGTTTTAGGGTCAGGGCCAGGGCCCAGGGTTAGGCTTGTTTTAGGGTCAGGGACAGGGCCCAGGGTTAGGGTTGTTTTAGGGTCAGGGCCAGGGCCCAGGGTTAGGCTTGTTTTAGGGTCAGGGCCAGGATCCAGGGTTAGGCTTGTTTTAGGGTCAGGGCCAGGGCCCAGGGTTAGGCTTGTTTTAGGGTCAGGGCCAGGGCCCAGGGTTAGGCTTGTTTTAAGGTCAGGGCTAGGGCCCAAGGTTAGGGTTTTTTTAGGGTCAGGGCCAGGCCCCAGGGTCAGGGTTGTTTTAGGTCAGGGCCAGGGCCCAGCATTAGGTTTGTTTTAGGGTCAGGGACAGGGCCCAGGTTTAGGGGTGTTTTAGGGTTAGGGCCAGGGTCCAGGGTAAGGGTTGTTTCAGTGTCAGGGCCAGGGCCCAGGGTTAGGGTTGTTTTAGGGTCAGGGCCAGGGCCCAGGGTTATGGTTATTTTAGGGTTAGTGCCCAGGGTTAGGGTTGTTTTAGGGTCAGTGCCCAGGGTTAGGCTTGTTTTAGGGTCAGGTCCAGGGCCCAGGGATAGGCTTGTTTTAGGGTCAGGGCCAGGGCCCAGGGTTAGGGTTGTTTTAGGTTCAGTGCCAGGGCCCAGGTTTAGGGTTGTTTTAGGGTCAGGGCCAGGGCCAAGGGTTAGGCTTGTATTAGGGTCAGGTCCAGGGCCCACGGATAGGCTTGTTTTAGGGTCAGGGCCAGGGCCCAGGATTAGGCTTGTTTTAGGGTCAAGGACAGGGCCCAGGGTTAGGGTTGTTTTAGGGTTAGGGCCAGGGCCCAGCATTAGGTTTGTTTTAGGGTCAGAGACATGGCCCAGGTTTAGGGGTGTTTTAGGGTTAGGGCCAGGGTCCAGGGTAAGGGTTGTTTCAGTGTCAGGGCCAGGGCCCATGGTTAGGGTTGTTTTAGGGTCAGGGCCAGGGCCCAGGGTTATGGTTATTTTAGGGTTAGTGCCCAGGGTTAGGGTTGTTTTAGGGTCAGTGCCCAGGGTTAGGCTTGTTTTATGGTCAGGTCCAGGGCCCAGGGATAGGCTTGTTTTTGGGTCAGGGCCAGGGCCCAGGGTTAGGGTTGTTTTAGGTTCAGGGCCAGGGCCCAGGTTTAGGGTTGTTTTAGGGTCAGGGCCAGGGCCAAGGGTTAGGCGTGTATTAGGGTCAGGTCCAGGGCCCACGGATAGGCTTGTTTTAGGGTCAGGGCCAGGGCCCAGGATTAGGCTTGTTTTAGGGTCAAGGACAGGGCCCAGGGTTAGGGTTGTTTTAGGGTCAGGGCCAGGGCCCAGGGTTAGGCTTGTTTTAGGGTCAGGGCCAGGGCCCAGGGTTAGGCTTGCTTTAGGGTCAGGGTCAGGGTCAGGGCCCAGGGTTAGGCTTGCTTTAGGGTCAGGGCCAGGGCCCAGGGTTAGGGTTGTTTTAGGGTCAGGGCCAGGGCGCAGCGTTAGGGTTGTTTTAGGGTCAGAGCCAGGGCCCAGGGTTAGGGTTGTTTTAGTGCCAGGGCCCAGGGTTCGGGTTGTTTTAGGGTCAGGTCCAGGGCCCAGGGTTAGGGTTGTTTTAGGGTCAGGGCCAGGGCCCAGGGTTAGGGTTGTTGTAGGGTCAGGGCCAGTTCCCAGGGTTAGGTTTGTTTTAGGGTCAGGGCCAGGGCCCAGGGTTAGGTTTGTTTTAGGGTCAGGACCTGGGCCCAGGGTTAGGCTTGTTTTAGGGTCAGGGCCAGGGCCCAGGGTTAGGCTTGTTTTAGGGTCAGAGCCAGGGCCCAGGGTTAGGGTTGTTTTATGATCAGGGTTAGGGCCAGGGCCCAGGGTTAGGGTTGTTTTAGGGTCAGGGCGAGGTCCCAGGGTTAGGCTTGTTTTAGGGTCAGGGCCAGGGCCCAGGGTTAGGGTTGTTTTAGGGTCAGGGCCAGGGCCCAGGTTTAGGATTGTTTTTGGGTCAGGGCCAGGGTCCAGGGTTAGGCTTGTTTTAGGGTCAGGGCCAGGGCCCAGGGTTAGGCTTGTTTTAGTGCCAGGGCCCGGGGTTAGGGTTTTTTTAGGTTCGGGGCCCAGGGTTAGGCTTGTTTTAGGATCACGGCCCAGGGTTAGGGTTGTTTTAGGGTCATGGCCAGCGCCCAGGGTTAGGGTTGTTTTAGGGTCAGGGCCAGGGCCCACGGTTAGGCTTGTTTTAGGGTCAGGGACAGGGCCCAGGGTCAGGGTTGTTTTAGTTCAGGGCCAGGGCCCTGGGTTAGTCTTGTTTTAGGGTCAGGGACAGGGCCCACGGTTAGGGTTGTTTTAGGGTCAGGACCAGGGCCCAGGGTTAGGGTTGTTTTAGGGTCAGGTCCTGGGCCTAGGGTTAGGGTTGTTTTTGTGCCAGGGCCCAGGGTTAGGGTTGTTTTAGGGTCAGGGCCAGGGCCCAGGGTTAGGGTTGTTTTAGGTCATGGCCAGGGCCCAGGGTTAGGGTTGTTTTAGGGTCAGGTCCTGGGCCCACGGTTAGGCTTGTTTTAGGGTCAGGGCCAGGGCCCAGGATTAGTCTTGTTTTAGTGTCAGAGCCAGGGCCGAGGGTTAGGGTTGTTTTAGGGTCAGGGCCAGTGCCCAGGGTTAGTGTTGTTTTAGGGTCAGGGCCATGGCCCAGGGTTAGGGTTGTTTTAGGGTCAGGGCCAGGGCCCAGGGTTAGGGTTGTTTTAGGATCAGGACATGGGCCCAGGTTTAGGCTTGTTTTAGTGCCAGGGCCCAGGGTTAGGTTTGTTTTAGGGTCAGGGCCAGGGCCCAGGGTCAGGGTTGTTTTAGGTCAGGGCCAGGGCCCAGCATTAGGGTTGTTTTAGGGTCAGGGCCAGGGCCTAGGTTTAGGGGTGTTTTAGGGTCAGGGCCAGGGCCCAGGATTAGGCTTGTTTTAGGGTCAGGGCCAGGGCCCAGGGATAGGGTTGTTTTAGGGTCAGGTCCAGGGCCCAGGGTTAGGGTTGTTTTAGGGTCAGGGCCAGGGCCGAGGGTTAGGGGTGTTTTAGGGTCAGGGCCAGGGCCCAGCGTTAGGGTTGTTTTAGGGTCAGGGCCAGGGCCCAGGGCTTGATTTAGGTTCAGGGCCAGGTCCCAGGGTTAGGCTTGTTTTAGGGTCAGGGCCAGGGCCCAGGGATAGAGTTGTTTTAGGGTCAGGGCCAGGGCCCAGGGTTAGGGTTGTTTTAGGGTCAGGGCCAGGGCCCAGGGTTAGGCTTGTTTTAGGGTCAGGGCCAGGGCCCAGGGATAGGGTTGTTTTAGGGTCAGGGCCAGTGCCCAGGGTTAGGCTTGTTTTAGGGTCAGGGCCTGGGCCCAGGGTTAGGGTTGTTTTAGGGTCAGGACCTGGGCCCAGGGTTAGTCTTGTTTTAGTACCAGGGCCCAGGGTTAGGGTTGTTTTAGGGTCAGGGCCAGGGCCCACGGTTAGGGTTGTTTTAGGTCAGGGCCAGGGCCCAGGGTTAGGGTTGTTTTAGGTCAGGGCCAGTTCCCAGGGTTAGGCTTGTTTTAGGGTCAGGGCCAGGGCCCAGGGTTAGGGTTGTTTTAGGTTCAGGGCCAGTGCCCAGGGTTAGGGTTGTTTTAGGGTCAGGGCGAGGGCCCAGGGTTAGGGTTGTTTTAGGGTCAGGGCCAGGGCCCAGGGTTAGGCTTGTTTTAGGGTCAGGGCCAGGGCCCAGGGTTAGGCTTGTTTTAGGGTCAGGGCCAGGGCCCAGGGTTAGGCTTGTTTTAGGGTCAGGGCCAGGGCCCAGGGTTAGGGATGTTTTACGGTCAGGGCCAGGGCCCAGGGTTAGGGTTGTTTTAGGGTCAGGGTCAGGGCCCAGGTTTAGGGTTGTTTTAGGGTCAGGTCCAGGGCCCAGGGTTAGGGTTGTTTTACGGTCAGGGTCAGGGCCCAGGGTTAGGGTTGTTTTAGGTTCAGGGCCAGGGCCCAGGGTTAGGGTTGTTTTAGGGTCAGGGCCAGGGCCCAGGGTTAGGTTTGTTTTTGGGTCAGGGCCAGGGCCCAGGGTTAGGTTTGTTTTAGGGTCAGGGCGTGGGCCCAGGGTTAGGGTTGTTTTAGGTTCAGGGCCAGGGCCCAGAGTTATGGTTGTTTTAGGGTCAGGGCCAGGGCTCAGGGTTAGGATTGTTTTAGGGTCAGGACCTGGTCCCAGGGTTAGGCTTGTTTTAGGGTCAGGGCCAGGGCCCAGTGTTAGGCTTGTTTTAGGGTCAGAGCCAGGGCCCAGGGTTAGGGTTGTTTTATGATCAGGGTTAGGGCCAGGGCCCAGGGTTAGGGTTGTTTTAGGGTCAGGGCGAGGTCCCAGGGTTAGGCTTGTTTTAGGGTCAGGGACAGGGCCCAGGGTCAGGGTTGTTTTAGTTCAGGGCCAGGGCCCTGGGTTAGTCTTGTTTTAGGGTCAGGGACAGGGCCCACGGTTAGGGTTGTTTTAGGGTCAGGACCAGGGCCCAGGGTTAGGGTTGTTTTAGGGTCAGGTCCTGGGCCTAGGGTTAGGGTTGTTTTTGTGCAAGGGCCCAGGGTTAGGGTTGTTTTAGGGTCAGGGCCAGGGCCCAGGGTTAGGGTTGTTTTAGGTCATGGCCAGGGCCCAGGGTTAGGGTTGTTTTAGGGTCAGGTCCTGGGCCCACGGTTAGGCTTGTTTTAGGGTCAGGGCCAGGGCCCAGGATTAGTCTTGTTTTAGGGTCAAGGACAGGGCCCAGGTTTAGGGTTGTTTTAGGGTCAGGGCCAGGGCCCAGGGTTAGGCTTGTTTTAGGGTCAGAGCCAGGGCCCAGGGTTAGGGTTGTTTTAGGGTCAGGGCCATTGCCCAGGGTTAGTGTTGTTTTAGGGTCAGGGCCATGGCCCAGGGTTAGGGTTGTTTTAGGGTCACGGCCAGGTCCCAGGGTTAGGGTTGTTTTAGGGTCAGGACATGGGCCCAGGTTTAGGCTTGTTTTAGTGCCAGGGCCCAGGGTTAGGGTTGTTTTAGGGTCAGGGCCAGGGCCCAGGGTCAGGGTTGTTTTAGGTCAGGGCCAGGGCCCAGCATTAGGGTTGTTTTAGGGTCAGGGCCAGGGCCCAGGTTTAGGGGTGTTTTAGGGTCAGGGCCAGGGCCCAGGATTAGGCTTGTTTTAGGGTCAGGGTCAGGGCCCAGGGATAGGTTTGTTTTAGGGTCAGGTCCAGGGCCCAGGGTTAGGGTTGTTTTAGGGTCAGGGCCAGGGCCGAGGGTTAGGCTTGTTTTAGGGTCAGGGCCGGGGCCCAGGTTTAGGGTTGTTTTGGGGTCAGAGACAGGGCCAAGGGTTAGGGTTGTTTTAGGGTCAGGGCCAGGGCCCATGGTTAGGGTTGTTTTAGGATCAGGGCCAGGTCCCAGGATTAGGGTTGTTTTAGGGTCAGGGCCAGGGCCCATGGTTAGGGTTGTTTTAGGGTCAGGGCCAGGGCCCAGGGTTAGGCTTGTTTTAGGGTCAGGGCCAGGGCCCTGGGTTAGGCTTGTTTTAGGGTCAGGGCCAGGGCCCAGGGTTAGGGATGTTTTACGGTCAGGGCCAGGGCCCAGGGATAGGGTTGTTTTAGGGTGAGGGTCAGGGCCCAGGTTTAGGGTTGTTTTAGGGTCATGTCCAGGGCCCATGGTTAGGGTTGTTTTACGGTCAGGGCCAGGGCCCAGGGTTAGGGTTGTTTTAGGGTCAGGGCCAGGGCCCAGGGTTAGGGTTGTTTTAGGGTCAGGGCCAGGATCCAGGGTTAGGCTTGTTTTAGGGTCAGGGCCAGGGCCCAGGGTTAGGCTTGTTTTAGGGTCAGGGCCAGGGCCCAGGGTTAGGCTTGTTTTAAGGTCAGGGCTAGGGCCCAAGGTTAGGGTTTTTTTAGGGTCAGGGCCAGGCCCCAGGGTCAGGGTTGTTTTAGGTCAGGGCCAGGGCCCAGCATTAGGTTTGTTTTAGGGTCAGGGACAGGGCCCAGGTTTAGGGGTGTTTTAGGGTTAGGGCCAGGGTCCAGGGTAAGGGTTGTTTCAGTGTCAGGGCCAGGGCCCAGGGTTAGGGTTGTTTTAGGGTCAGGGCCAGGGCCCAGGGTTATGGTTATTTTAGGGTTAGTGCCCAGGGTTAGGGTTGTTTTAGGGTCAGTGCCCAGGGTTAGGCTTGTTTTAGGGTCAGGTCCAGGGCCCAGGGATAGGCTTGTTTTAGGGTCAGGGCCAGGGCCCAGGGTTAGGGTTGTTTTAGGTTCAGTGCCAGGGCCCAGGTTTAGGGTTGTTTTAGGGTCAGGGCCAGGGCCAAGGGTTAGGCTTGTATTAGGGTCAGGTCCAGGGCCCACGGATAGGCTTGTTTTAGGGTCAGGGCCAGGGCCCAGGATTAGGCTTGTTTTAGGGTCAAGGACAGGGCCCAGGGTTAGGGTTGTTTTAGGGTTAGGGCCAGGGCCCAGCATTAGGTTTGTTTTAGGGTCAGAGACATGGCCCAGGTTTAGGGGTGTTTTAGGGTTAGGGCCAGGGTCCAGGGTAAGGGTTGTTTCAGTGTCAGGGCCAGGGCCCATGGTTAGGGTTGTTTTAGGGTCAGGGCCAGGGCCCAGGGTTATGGTTATTTTAGGGTTAGTGCCCAGGGTTAGGGTTGTTTTAGGGTCAGTGCCCAGGGTTAGGCTTGTTTTATGGTCAGGTCCAGGGCCCAGGGATAGGCTTGTTTTTGGGTCAGGGCCAGGGCCCAGGGTTAGGGTTGTTTTAGGTTCAGGGCCAGGGCCCAGGTTTAGGGTTGTTTTAGGGTCAGGGCCAGGGCCAAGGGTTAGGCGTGTATTAGGGTCAGGTCCAGGGCCCACGGATAGGCTTGTTTTAGGGTCAGGGCCAGGGCCCAGGATTAGGCTTGTTTTAGGGTCAAGGACAGGGCCCAGGGTTAGGGTTGTTTTAGGGTCAGGGCCAGGGCCCAGGGTTAGGCTTGTTTTAGGGTCAGGGCCAGGGCCCAGGGTTAGGCTTGCTTTAGGGTCAGGGTCAGGGTCAGGGCCCAGGGTTAGGCTTGCTTTAGGGTCAGGGCCAGGGCCCAGGGTTAGGGTTGTTTTAGGGTCAGGGCCAGGGCGCAGCGTTAGGGTTGTTTTAGGGTCAGAGCCAGGGCCCAGGGTTAGGGTTGTTTTAGTGCCAGGGCCCAGGGTTCGGGTTGTTTTAGGGTCAGGTCCAGGGCCCAGGGTTAGGGTTGTTTTAGGGTCAGGGCCAGGGCCCAGGGTTAGGGTTGTTGTAGGGTCAGGGCCAGTTCCCAGGGTTAGGTTTGTTTTAGGGTCAGGGCCAGGGCCCAGGGTTAGGTTTGTTTTAGGGTCAGGACCTGGGCCCAGGGTTAGGCTTGTTTTAGGGTCAGGGCCAGGGCCCAGGGTTAGGCTTGTTTTAGGGTCAGAGCCAGGGCCCAGGGTTAGGGTTGTTTTATGATCAGGGTTAGGGCCAGGGCCCAGGGTTAGGGTTGTTTTAGGGTCAGGGCGAGGTCCCAGGGTTAGGCTTGTTTTAGGGTCAGGGCCAGGGCCCAGGGTTAGGGTTGTTTTAGGGTCAGGGCCAGGGCCCAGGTTTAGGATTGTTTTTGGGTCAGGGCCAGGGTCCAGGGTTAGGCTTGTTTTAGGGTCAGGGCCAGGGCCCAGGGTTAGGCTTGTTTTAGTGCCAGGGCCCGGGGTTAGGGTTTTTTTAGGTTCGGGGCCCAGGGTTAGGCTTGTTTTAGGATCACGGCCCAGGGTTAGGGTTGTTTTAGGGTCATGGCCAGCGCCCAGGGTTAGGGTTGTTTTAGGGTCAGGGCCAGGGCCCACGGTTAGGCTTGTTTTAGGGTCAGGGACAGGGCCCAGGGTCAGGGTTGTTTTAGTTCAGGGCCAGGGCCCTGGGTTAGTCTTGTTTTAGGGTCAGGGACAGGGCCCACGGTTAGGGTTGTTTTAGGGTCAGGACCAGGGCCCAGGGTTAGGGTTGTTTTAGGGTCAGGTCCTGGGCCTAGGGTTAGGGTTGTTTTTGTGCCAGGGCCCAGGGTTAGGGTTGTTTTAGGGTCAGGGCCAGGGCCCAGGGTTAGGGTTGTTTTAGGTCATGGCCAGGGCCCAGGGTTAGGGTTGTTTTAGGGTCAGGTCCTGGGCCCACGGTTAGGCTTGTTTTAGGGTCAGGGCCAGGGCCCAGGATTAGTCTTGTTTTAGTGTCAGAGCCAGGGCCGAGGGTTAGGGTTGTTTTAGGGTCAGGGCCAGTGCCCAGGGTTAGTGTTGTTTTAGGGTCAGGGCCATGGCCCAGGGTTAGGGTTGTTTTAGGGTCAGGGCCAGGGCCCAGGGTTAGGGTTGTTTTAGGATCAGGACATGGGCCCAGGTTTAGGCTTGTTTTAGTGCCAGGGCCCAGGGTTAGGTTTGTTTTAGGGTCAGGGCCAGGGCCCAGGGTCAGGGTTGTTTTAGGTCAGGGCCAGGGCCCAGCATTAGGGTTGTTTTAGGGTCAGGGCCAGGGCCTAGGTTTAGGGGTGTTTTAGGGTCAGGGCCAGGGCCCAGGATTAGGCTTGTTTTAGGGTCAGGGCCAGGGCCCAGGGATAGGGTTGTTTTAGGGTCAGGTCCAGGGCCCAGGGTTAGGGTTGTTTTAGGGTCAGGGCCAGGGCCGTGGGTTAGGGGTGTTTTAGGGTCAGGGCCAGGGCCCAGCGTTAGGGTTGTTTTAGGGTCAGGGCCAGGGCCCAGGGCTTGATTTAGGTTCAGGGCCAGGTCCCAGGGTTAGGCTTGTTTTAGGGTCAGGGCCAGGGCCCAGGGATAGAGTTGTTTTAGGGTCAGGGCCAGGGCCCAGGGTTAGGGTTGTTTTAGGGTCAGGGCCAGGGCCCAGGGTTAGGCTTGTTTTAGGGTCAGGGCCAGGGCCCAGGGATAGGGTTGTTTTAGGGTCAGGGCCAGTGCCCAGGGTTAGGCTTGTTTTAGGGTCAGGGCCTGGGCCCAGGGTTAGGGTTGTTTTAGGGTCAGGACCTGGGCCCAGGGTTAGTCTTGTTTTAGTACCAGGGCCCAGGGTTAGGGTTGTTTTAGGGTCAGGGCCAGGGCCCACGGTTAGGGTTGTTTTAGGTCAGGGCCAGGGCCCAGGGTTAGGGTTGTTTTAGGTCAGGGCCAGTTCCCAGGGTTAGGCTTGTTTTAGGGTCAGGGCCAGGGCCCAGGGTTAGGGTTGTTTTAGGTTCAGGGCCAGTGCCCAGGGTTAGGGTTGTTTTAGGGTCAGGGCGAGGGCCCAGGGTTAGGGTTGTTTTAGGGTCAGGGCCAGGGCCCAGGGTTAGGCTTGTTTTAGGGTCAGGGCCAGGGCCCAGGGTTAGGCTTGTTTTAGGGTCAGGGCCAGGGCCCAGGGTTAGGCTTGTTTTAGGGTCAGGGCCAGGGCCCAGGGTTAGGGATGTTTTACGGTCAGGGCCAGGGCCCAGGGTTAGGGTTGTTTTAGGGTCAGGGTCAGGGCCCAGGTTTAGGGTTGTTTTAGGGTCAGGTCCAGGGCCCAGGGTTAGGGTTGTTTTACGGTCAGGGTCAGGGCCCAGGGTTAGGGTTGTTTTAGGTTCAGGGCCAGGGCCCAGGGTTAGGGTTGTTTTAGGGTCAGGGCCAGGGCCCAGGGTTAGGTTTGTTTTTGGGTCAGGGCCAGGGCCCAGGGTTAGGTTTGTTTTAGGGTCAGGGCGTGGGCCCAGGGTTAGGGTTGTTTTAGGTTCAGGGCCAGGGCCCAGAGTTATGGTTGTTTTAGGGTCAGGGCCAGGGCTCAGGGTTAGGATTGTTTTAGGGTCAGGACCTGGTCCCAGGGTTAGGCTTGTTTTAGGGTCAGGGCCAGGGCCCAGTGTTAGGCTTGTTTTAGGGTCAGAGCCAGGGCCCAGGGTTAGGGTTGTTTTATGATCAGGGTTAGGGCCAGGGCCCAGGGTTAGGGTTGTTTTAGGGTCAGGGCGAGGTCCCAGGGTTAGGCTTGTTTTAGGGTCAGGGACAGGGCCCAGGGTCAGGGTTGTTTTAGTTCAGGGCCAGGGCCCTGGGTTAGTCTTGTTTTAGGGTCAGGGACAGGGCCCACGGTTAGGGTTGTTTTAGGGTCAGGACCAGGGCCCAGGGTTAGGGTTGTTTTAGGGTCAGGTCCTGGGCCTAGGGTTAGGGTTGTTTTTGTGCAAGGGCCCAGGGTTAGGGTTGTTTTAGGGTCAGGGCCAGGGCCCAGGGTTAGGGTTGTTTTAGGTCATGGCCAGGGCCCAGGGTTAGGGTTGTTTTAGGGTCAGGTCCTGGGCCCACGGTTAGGCTTGTTTTAGGGTCAGGGCCAGGGCCCAGGATTAGTCTTGTTTTAGGGTCAAGGACAGGGCCCAGGTTTAGGGTTGTTTTAGGGTCAGGGCCAGGGCCCAGGGTTAGGCTTGTTTTAGGGTCAGAGCCAGGGCCCAGGGTTAGGGTTGTTTTAGGGTCAGGGCCATTGCCCAGGGTTAGTGTTGTTTTAGGGTCAGGGCCATGGCCCAGGGTTAGGGTTGTTTTAGGGTCACGGCCAGGTCCCAGGGTTAGGGTTGTTTTAGGGTCAGGACATGGGCCCAGGTTTAGGCTTGTTTTAGTGCCAGGGCCCAGGGTTAGGGTTGTTTTAGGGTCAGGGCCAGGGCCCAGGGTCAGGGTTGTTTTAGGTCAGGGCCAGGGCCCAGCATTAGGGTTGTTTTAGGGTCAGGGCCAGGGCCCAGGTTTAGGGGTGTTTTAGGGTCAGGGCCAGGGCCCAGGATTAGGCTTGTTTTAGGGTCAGGGTCAGGGCCCAGGGATAGGTTTGTTTTAGGGTCAGGTCCAGGGCCCAGGGTTAGGGTTGTTTTAGGGTCAGGGCCAGGGCCGAGGGTTAGGCTTGTTTTAGGGTCAGGGCCGGGGCCCAGGTTTAGGGTTGTTTTGGGGTCAGAGACAGGGCCAAGGGTTAGGGTTGTTTTAGGGTCAGGGCCAGGGCCCATGGTTAGGGTTGTTTTAGGATCAGGGCCAGGTCCCAGGATTAGGGTTGTTTTAGGGTCAGGGCCAGGGCCCATGGTTAGGGTTGTTTTAGGGTCAGGGCCAGGGCCCAGGGTTAGGCTTGTTTTAGGGTCAGGGCCAGGGCCCTGGGTTAGGCTTGTTTTAGGGTCAGGGCCAGGGCCCAGGGTTAGGGATGTTTTACGGTCAGGGCCAGGGCCCAGGGATAGGGTTGTTTTAGGGTGAGGGTCAGGGCCCAGGTTTAGGGTTGTTTTAGGGTCATGTCCAGGGCCCATGGTTAGGGTTGTTTTACGGTCAGGGCCAGGGCCCAGGGTTAGGGTTGTTTTAGGGTCAGGGCCAGGGCCCAGGGTTAGGGTTGTTTTAGGGTCAGGGCCAGGATCCAGGGTTAGGCTTGTTTTAGGGTCAGGTCCAGGGCCCAGGGTTAGGCTTTTTTTAGTGCCAGGGCCCGGGGTTAGGGTTTTTTTAGGTTCGGGGCCCAGGGTTAGGCTTGTTTTAGGATCAGGGCCCAGGTTTAGGGTTGTTTTAGGGTCATGGCCAGCGCCCAGGGTTAGGGTTGTTTTAGGGTCAGGGCCAGGGCCCACAGTTAGGCTTGTTTTAGGGTCAGGGACCGGGCCCAGGGTCAGGGTTGTTTTAGTTCAGGGCCAGGGCCCTGGGTTAGTCTTGTTTTAGGGTCAGGGACAGGGTCCACGGTTAGGGTTGTTTTAGGGTCAGGACCAGGGCCCAGGGTTAGGGTTGTTTTAGGGTCAGGTCCTCTGCCTAGGGTTAGGGTTGTTTTTGTGCCAGGGCCCAGGGTTAGGGTTGTTTTAGGGTCAGGGCCAGGGCCCAGGGTTAGGGTTGTTTTAGGTCATGGCCAGGGCCCAGGGTTAGGGTTGTTTTAGGGTCAGGTCCTGGGCCCACGGTTAGGCTTGTTTTAGGGTCAGGGCCAGGGCCCAGGATTAGTCTTGTTTTAGGGTCAAGGACAGGGCCCAGGTTTAGGGTTGTTTTAGGGTCAGGGCCAGGGCCCAGGGTTAGGCTTGTTTTAGGGTCAGAGCCAGGGCCCAGGGTTAGGGTTGTTTTAGGGTCAGGGCCAGTGCCCAGGGTTAGTGTTGTTTTAGGGTCAGGGCCATGGCCCAGGGTTAGGGTTGTTTTAGGGTCAGGGCCAGGTCCCAGGGTTAGGGTTGTTTTAGGGTTAGGACATGGGCCCAGGTTTAGGCTTGTTTTAGTGCCAGGGCCCAGGTTTAGGGTTGTTTTAGGGTCAGGGCCAGGGCCCAGGTTTAGGGGTGTTTTAGGGTCAGGGCCAGGGCCCAGGATTAGGCTTGTTTTAGGGTCAGGGTCAGGGCCCAGGGATAGGGTTGTTTTAGGGTCAGTTCCAGGGCCCAGGGTTAGGGTTGCTTTAGGGTCAGGGCCAGGGCCGAGGGTTAGGCTTGTTTTAGGGTCAGGGCCGGGGCCCAGGTTTAGGGTTGTTTTGGGGTCAGAGACAGGGCCAAGGGTTAGGGTTGTTTTAGGGTCAGGGCCAGGGCCCATGGTTAGGGTTGTTTTAGGATCAGGGCCAGGTCCCAGGATTAGGGTTGTTTTAGGGTCAGGGCCAGGGCCCATGGTTAGGGTTGTTTTAGGGTCAGGGCCAGGGCCCAGGGTTAGGCTTGTTTTAGGGTCAGGGCCAGGGCCCTGGGTTAGGCTTGTTTTAGGGTCAGGGCCAGGGCCCAGGGTTAGGGATGTTTTACGGTCAGGGCCAGGGCCCAGGGATAGGGTTGTTTTAGGGTGAGGGTCAGGGCCCAGGTTTAGGGTTGTTTTAGGGTCATGTCCAGGACCCATGGTTAGGGTTGTTTTACGGTCAGGGCCAGGGCCCAGGGTTAGGGTTGTTTTAGGGTCAGGGCCAGGGCCCAGGGTTAGGGTTGTTTTAGGTTCAGTGCCAGGGTCCAGGGTAAGGGTTGTTTCAGTGTCAGGGCCAGGGCCCAGGGTTAGGGTTGTTTTAGGGTCAGGGCCAGGGCCCAGGGTTATGGTTATTTTAGGGTCAGTGCCCAGGGTTAGAGTTGTTTTAGGGTCAGTGCCCAGGATTAGAGTTGCTTTATGGTCAGGTCCAGGGCCCAGGGTTAGGCTTGTATTAGGGTCAGGGCCTGGGTCCAGGTTTAGGGTTGTTTTAGGGTCACGGCCAGGGCCCAGGTTTAGGCTTGTTTTAGGGTCAGGGCCAGTGCCCAGGTTTACGGTTGTTTTAGTGTCATGGCCAGGGCCCAGGGTTAGGCTTGTTTTAGTGCCAGGGCCCAGGGTTAGGGTTGTTTTAGGTTCAGGGCCAGGGCCCAGGGTTAGGGTTGTTTTAGGGTCAGGGCCAGGGCCCAGGGTTAGGGTTGTTTTAGGGTCAGGGGCAGGGCCCAGGTTTACGGTTGTTTTAGGGTCATGGCCAGGGCCAGGGTTAGGGTTGTTTTAGGTTCAGGGCCAGGGTCCAGGGTAAGGGTTGTTTCAGTGTCAGGGCCAGGGCCCAGGGTTAGGGTTGTTTTAGGGTCAGGGCCAGGGCCCAGGTTTGGGGTTGTTTTAGTGTCAGGGCCAGGGCCCAGGGTTAGGGTTGTTTTATGGTCAGGTCCAGGGCCCAGGGTTAGGCTTCTTTCAGGGTCAGGGCCAGGGCCCAGGGTTAGGGTTCTTTTAGCGTCAGGGCCAGGGCCCAGGGTTAGGGTTGTTTTAGGGTCACGGCCAGGTCCCAGGGTTAGGGTTGTTTTAGGGTCAGGGCCCAGGGTTAGGGATGTTTTAGGGTGAGGGCCCAGGGTTGGGTTTGTTTTAGGGTCAGGGCCAAGGCCCAGGGTTAGGGTTGTTTTAGGGAAAGGGCCAGGGCCCAGGGTTAGGCTTGTTTTGGGTCACGGCCAGGGCCCAGGGTTAGGCTTGTTTTAGGGTCAGGGCCAGGGTCCAGGTTTAGGGTTGTTTTAGGTTCACGGCCAGGGCCCAGGTTTAGGCTTGTTTTAGGGTCAGGGCCAGGGCACAGGTTTATGGTTGTTTTAGGGTCATGGGCAGGGCCCAGGGTTAGGCTTGTTTTAGTGCCAGGGCCCAGGGTTAGGGTTGTTATAGGGTCAGGGCCAGGGTCCAGGTTTAGGGTTGTTTTAGGGTCAGGGCCAGGGCCCAGGTTTAGGCTTGTTTTAGGGTCAGGGCCAGGGCCCAGGTTTACGGTTGTTTTAGGGTCATGGCCAGGGCCAGGGTTAGGGTTGTTTTTGGGTCAGGGCCAGGGCCCAGGTTTAGGGTTGTTTTAGGGTCAGGGCCAGGGCCCAGGGTTAGGGTTGCTTTAGGGTCAGGGCCTGGGCCCAGGTTTAGGGTTGTTTTAGGGTCAGGGCCAGGGCCCAGGTTTAGGGTTTTTTTAGGGTCAGGGCCAGGGCCCAGGGTTAGGGTTGTTGTAGGGTCAGGGCCAGGGCCGAGAGTTAGGCTTGTTTTAGGGTCAGGGCCAAGGCCCAGGGTTAGGGTTGTTTTATGGAAAGGGCCAGGGCCCAGGGTTAGGATTGTTTTAGGGTCAGGGCCAGGGCCAAGGTTTAGGCTTGTTTCAGGTTCAGGTCCAGGGCCAGGGTTAGGGTTGTTTTAGGGTCACGGCCGGGGCCCAGTGTTAGTGTTGTTTTAGGGTCAGGTCCGGGGCCCAGTGTTAGGGTTGCTTTAGGGTCAGGGCCGGGGCCCAGGTTTAGGGTTGTTTAAGGTCAGGGCCGGGACCCAGGTTTGGGGTTTTAGGCTCAGGGCCAGGGCCTAGTGTTAGGGTATTAGTGTCAGGGCCCAGGGTTAGGGTTTTAGGGTCAGGGCCCAGGGTTAGGGTTTTAGTGTCAGGGCCCAGGTTTAGGGTGATTTCCAGGAAGTGACCTCACAATGACTCAAGCTACCACTTACTGTTGATTGTGACCATATGCCAGCTGAGGCACATGCCTTGGGAGCTAAGTGGTTGCTGCCCTTGACTACTATGAAGACTGGTGTGGGAAGGGTCGCTTTGCATGCACTTGAGCTGGGGTCCCCAACCCCTGAGCCATGGAGCCGTAAGGAGCTACACAGCAGGTGAGTGGTGTCGAGTGAGGGAGTGAGGGAAGCTTCGTGTGGATTTACAGCCACTCCCCTTTGCTCACATTCCCGCTTGAGCTCCACCTTCTCAGATGAGCAGCAGCATTAGATTCTCATAGGAGAACGCACCCTGTTGTGAACCGTGCATGTGAGGGATCTAGGTTGCGCTGTGCTTATGAGAATCTAATACCTATTGATCTGTCACTTTCTCCCATCACGCTCAGGTGGGACCCTCCAGTTTCAGGAAAACAAGCTTAACACGCCCACTGATTCTACATTATGGTGAGTTCTATAATTATTTTATTATATATTCCAGTGTAATAATGGAAATGAAGTGCCTAATCAACGTAAATGTGCTTAAATCTTTTGGCCCAGCTCCTACCTCCCGGCAGCCTCGCCAGGCCCAGAACTCTCTCCAGTCAGCCTCTACAGACCAAGCTCATGACTCACAATGGCCTATTTAGGCCCATACCCTACCTCACGGCAGTCTCCGCAGATGAGCCTACTGCCTCACAACAGCCTCCACAGGCACAGCTCCATCGTTACAATGGCCTCTTTAGACCCAGCTCCTGCCTCCCAGCCTTCTCTCCAGGCCCTGAACTTTCTCCGTAAGTTGAGGTAGCTGGGACTGTAGGTATACATGACGATACTTGGCTAATTTTTAAATTGTTTTGGAGACATGGGGTCTCACTTTGTTGGCCAGGCTGGTGTCAAACTAATGGCCTCAAGTGACCCTTCCACCCCTGCCTCCCATCCTCGAGGTATGTGCCACCACAAGGGGCACTTGTTCAATTTTCTAAAGAAAAAATTTCTAAAGTAAGGCTGTGGGATGATGGCAGGAAGATAAAAGAAAAACAGAAGAATAAGTTAAAATGACTTATTCACACATATTCTTTTGACAGCAAGAAGAACTGTTAGTATATACATTCCTTACAAACAAACAAACGGCAGATAAACAATGTTGTATAGGAACTTCAACACACACTGTACAATATTCCCACTTTGCTGACATAAGTTATGGAAATTTCGTGGTTTACTTGAGTGTCGCTACCAGTATTTTGCTTCTCTGATGATTTTTATCAACTTCCTCATCTGTTAACTTCTCTCCAAAGTATGTCATGTCACGACATGCTGCCGCTGCACGAACACGGCCAGTGTCTTCCTATTAAACATGTAGAATGCTTTCCTAATTTCTCTTTTTACTCTCTGTCTTTGTGTTCTGCATTTTCCTTACTTCTATTGTCAGAAACTCCAGAAAGTCAATCGTACTAATTTATCATGATTTGCTTTATTAATTTATACTTTGCTTATATGGAATTTTGCCCAACAGACCTCATTACAATTTCTAACCTGTTTTATTTATTTATTTATTTTTTCTGAGACAGGGTCTCCCTCTGTTATCTGAGGCTGGAGGGTAGTAGTGCTATCGCAGCTGACTGCAGCCTCAACCTTCCAGGCTGAAGCGATCCTCCCATCTCAACCTCCCACGTGGCTGAGACTACAGGTGCTTGCCACTACGCCCAACTAATATTTGGTATTTTCGTACACGTGGATTCCAGAGGGGTGACAGCGAAACGTGAGTAAGCATGGATTTTGGTATATGCAGAGATGGGGGGCTGTAACTAATTCTGTATACTGAGGGACGGCAACTGTATATGTTTTTACAATTACGCTGTAGGATACATACTGTTGCATAGCCTTGAAAATAATAATTTTTAATGGAGTGGAAGAATAATAATAATATTGCTAAAAGTAGCAGCTGGCCAGGTGTGGTGGCTCACACTGGTAATCGCAACACTTTGGGAGGCTGAGGCAGGAGGATGGCTTGAGGCCAAGAGTTTGCGATAGGCCTTGGAAACAAAGGGGGAGTCACCATCCCTACAGAAAAATACATGAATTAGCCTAGTGTGGTGGCACGTTCCTGTAGTCCCAGCTACTTGGGAGGCTGAGGTGGGAGGATCACTCAAGCCCAGGGAGGCTGAGACTGCAGTGAGTCATGATCAGGCCTCTGCACTCCAGCCTGGGTGACAGAGTGAGACCCTGTCTCAAAACAACAAAAAAGTAGCAGCTAACATCAACTGACCTTTTATACCAGGTGCCTATTGATACCATAGTTTAATTTCTTAGAACTGTTTCTTATTTCACTTACCAACTCTGTCTTCAGTTACTCCCAGATTTTTACTGTGTGTGTACAGATGACCTTTTGTTTAGATTGAATTGTCTCCCCAGAAGTAAGATTACTGTGAGTCATGGTGAATGGACATTCTCATTACCCTTGATGTAAATTGACAGGGTTTTGGGTGCCTCCCAGCTATAATCTTAGCACTTTGGGAGGCTAAGAGAGGAGGATTGCTTGAGGCCAAGAGTTGGAGGAGGCAGTATGGCAGTATGGTGAGACCCTGTCTCCATTATTTTAAAAAATTGACAAGCTTTACCCAGGAAGGCTTATACACAATTTAAACACCCCTCATAGTATAAGAAAGTGCCCATTTCACTGCACCTTTGCCAGCACAGGGTATTATAATTTAGTAAGTCATTTTTTGTTTGATTATTTTAAATAGATAAAAGACCTCATATTACTTTACTTGTCACATTTCAACATCTTTCCTTAGCTTATTAGCTCTACCTCTTTTCTGTCTGTAAATGGTTGTTGTTGTTTTGTTCTTTGAGACAGGGTCTTGCTCTGTCACCAGGCTAGACTGTAGTGGCATAATCATGCCTCGCTGCAGCCTTGACCTCCCAGGCTCAAACTTCAGCATTCCGAGTAGCTGGGACTACAAGTGTGCACCACCACTCCCAGCTAACTTTTTTCTTCTTTTGGATAGAGACAGGTTCTCACTGTGTTGTCCAGACCGGTCTCTAGCTCCTGGCCTTAAGCAATCCTCCTGCATTAGCTTCTCAAATTGCTGGAATTTCAGGCATGAGCCACCATGCCTGGCCTGGGCTAGTCCTGTATTCTGTAGAGTTCTCTTTACTTTGTGCTAGCCAATCTCTCATTATGCTGTTCACCTGTTATAATGAATAATTCTCCGTATTAAATTTTACCACTTTAAACTTTTGAGTGGTTTATGCTTCCTGATTGGACTCTGACTAATACGTTAGGAAGGGTCCCAGGGGTTTATCCACACAGATGGGATTTGGGCATAGGTTTGGTTTCCCAGGGGGCAGTGCTGAGCTCTTTGCCAGTGGGAAATGGGATGCTGGTGATTTCCAGGAAGTGACCTCACAGTGACTCAAGCTACCACTTACTGTTGATTGTGACGAAATGCCAGCTGAGGCACATGCCTTGGGAGCTAAGTGGTTGCTGCCCTTGACCACTATGAAGACTGGTGTGGGAAGGGTCGCTTTGGATGCACTTGAGCAGGGGTCCCCAACCCCTGAGCCATGGAGCCGTAGGGAGCCACACAGCAGGAGGTGAGTGGTGTCGAGTGAGGGAGTGAGGGAAGCTTCGTCTGTATTTACAGCCACTCCCCTTTGCTCACATTCCCGCTTGAGCTCCACCTTCTCAGATGAGCAGCAGCATTAGATTCTCATAGGAGAACGCACCCTGTTGTGAACCATGCATGTGAGGGATCTAGGTTGCGCTGTGCTTATGAGTATCTAATACCTATTGATCTGTCACTTTCTCCCATCACACTCAGGTGGGACCATCCAGTTTCAGGAAAACAAGCTTAACACGCCCACTGATTCTACATTATGGTGAGTTGTATAATCATTTTATTATATATTGGATATATAATATGTATATATATTTATATATATGTAATAATGGAAATAAAGTGCCTAATAAATGTAAATGTGCTTAAATCTTTTTAAGCAGATTCTTCAGGCCCAGCATCTGCCTCACTGTGGACCCCCCAAGCCAAGCTCCCAACCTTTCAGCAGCTTCTACACACCCAGCTCCCGCCTGCCAGTGGCCTCTTCAGGCCCATGGGGCTCATTCCTCACAACAGCCTTTCCAGTCCCAGTTTTTCCCTTCCGGCGGCCTCTCCGGGCTGAGAACCTCCTCAAGTCGGCCTCTCCAGACTCACTTGCACCCTCCAGGCGTCCTCTCCGGGCCAAGCTCCTCTTCCTGGCTGCGTCTCCAGGCCTGACTCCTGCCTCTCAACAACCTCTTTGGACTCAGTGCCTACCCATCTCCTGGCATCCTTGGTCGGCCCACAGCTTCCTCAAGCCAAGCTCCCCAGGCCCAGGTCAGGCCTCACGGTGCCCCCTCCACGATGAGCTCCTGCCCTCCAATGGCACCTGCAGGACCCAAATGGTCTCCGGTCGGTGGGCTCCTCCACGCCAAGCTTGGGCCTCCCGGTGACCTCTGCAGGCCCAAATTGTCCTGAAGTCGGCATCTCCCAGCCATGCCTCCCAGCAAGTAAGCAAGCTCTTTTGGCTCAACTCCTGCCCAGCTCCCAACCGCCTTTGTAGGTCCCGAACTTTCTCCAGCCAAGTTCTTTGGGCCTCATTCCTGCCGCCCGGTGGCCTGTACGGGCCCAGCAATGGTTGGAGAACGGCCTCTGCAGGTCCCGCTCTTGCCTCCCAGGGGCCTCTCCAGGCCCAGCTCTTGCCCCCACGGCGGCCACCTGGGGCCAAGTCCCTGCCTGCCTCCCAGCAGCCCGCATGCGGCCCAGCTCCTCCCTCACGGTGGCCTGTTGATGCCCATGCCTCTGGTACCCTGCCCAGAGGCATGAGCCCCTGCCACACACTGGCTCCTCCCACGCTGAGAGAGGTCAGCGTGAGCCCTTGCCTCACACCGGCCCCTCCCATCCTGAGAGAGGTCAGCGTGAGCCCCTTGACTCACACTGGCTCCTCCCACGCTGAGAGAGGTCGGCGTGAGCCCTTGCCTCACACCGGCCCCTCCCATGCTGAGAGAGGTCGGCGTGAGCCCTTGACTCACACCGGCCCCTCCCACGGTGAGAGAGGTCAGCGTCAGCCCCTTGCCTCACACCGGCCCCTCCCACGCTGAGAGAGGTCGGCGTGAGCCCTTGCCTCACACCGGCCCCTCCCACGCTGAGAGAGGTCAGCGTCAGCCCCTTGCCTCACACCGGCCCCTCCCACGCTGAGAGAGGTCGGCGTGAGCCCTTGCCTCACACCGGCCCCTCCCACGCTGAGAGAGGTCAACATGAGCCCCTTGCCTCACACCGGCCCCTCCCACGCTGAGAGAGGTCAACATGAGCCCCTTGCCTCACACCGACCCCTCCCACGCTGAGAGAGGTTGGCGTGAGCCCTTGCCTCACACCGGCCCCTCCCACGCTGAGAGAGGTCAACATGAGCCCCTTGCCTCACACGGGCCCCTCCCACGCTGAGAGAGGTCAACATGAGCCCCTTGCCTCACACCGGCCCCTCCCACGCTGAGAGAGGTCAGCGTGAGCCCTTGCCTCACACCGGCCCCTCCCACGCTGAGAGAGGTCGGCATGAGCCCCTTGCCTCACACCGGCCCCTCCCACGCTGAGAGGTCGGCATGAGCCCCTTGCCTCACACCGGCCCCTCCCACGCTGAGAGAGGTCAGCGTGAGCCCTTGCCTCACACCGGCCCCTCCCACGCTGAGAGAGGTCGGCATGAGCCCCTTGCCTCACACCGGCCCCTCCCACGCTGAGAGAGGTCAGCGTGAGCCCTTGCCTCACACCGGCCCCTCCCACGCTGAGAGAGGTCGGCATGAGCCCCTTGCCTCACACCGGCCCCTCCCACGCTGAGAGAGGTCGGCGTGAGCCCTTGCCTCACACCGGCCCCTCCCACGCTGAGAGAGGTCAGCGTGAGCCCCTTGCCTCGCCCCGGCCCCTCCCATGCTGAGAGAGGTCGGCGTGAGCCCTTGCCTCACACCGGCCCCTCCCATGCTGAGAGAGGTCAGCGTGAGCCCCTTGCCTCACACCGGCCCCTCCCATGCTGAGAGAGGTCAGCGTGAGCCCTTGCCTCACACCGGCCCCTCCCACGCTGAGAGAGGTCAGCGTGAGCCCCTGCCTCAACAGGCCACCGTGAGGGAGGAGCAGGTTTGTACGCGGGCTGCTGTGAGGCAGGCAGCGACTTGGGCCTGGGAGGTCGTGGTGGGGTGAGAGCTGGGCTTGGAGACTCCCCTGGGAGGCAACAGCGGGGCCTACAGACTCTGTTCTCCAGCCGGAGCTGGGACTGTTCAGGTACTGGGAGGTGGGATGTGGGTCTGAAGAGCTTGGTTGCAGAAACTTCGGGGTCTACAAACGCAGGCGGGAGCTGAGCCAAAAAAGCTTGTTTGCTGGGAGGCGGGAGATGCAGCCAGGAGAAACAGCTGTGCCTGCAGAGGCCGCCATGCGGGAGGTGGAGGCCGGGCCTCCTCAAATCGGCCTCTCCAGACCCACTTGCAGCCTCCCGGCATCCTCTCCGGGCCCAGCTCTTCCTCCCGGCTGCATCTCCAGGCCTGACTCTGGCCTCCCAACAACGTCTTTGGACTCAGCTCCTGCCCAGCTCCCAGCAGGCCCAAGTTGTCGTCAAGTCGGCCTGGAATTGGGCCCGGAAGAGCAGCAAGTCGGCCTCCCCGGGCCCAGCTCCGTCCTCTCGGCGGCCTCTCCAGGTGCAAAACTTCCTCGAGTCAGCCTCTCCAGGCCCAGCTCCTCCTGCCTCCCAGTGGCCTCTTTCAGCCCAGACCAGCTCATGGCTCTTGGCGGCCTTCCCAGGCCCCGCTTTTGACTTTTGGTGGCCTCTTCAGGCCCAGAACTTGACCTCCAGTGGGCCTTTGCAGGCCCGGCCTCCTGCCTCTCGAAGGCCTGCACGGGCCCAGACTCACAGCGGACTCACAGCGGACTCTCCATGCCCAGCTAGCTCTCGCCTCATTGCGGCCTCCCGAGTCCAAAGCTCCTGCCTCTCGGCCGCTTCGGCAGGCCCAGCTCCCGCCTGCCAGTGGCCTCTTTAGGCCCAGCTCATTCCTCACAACGGCCTTCCCAGGCCCCGTTTTTCCCTTCTGGCAGCCTCTTGGCCTCTAATTTGTTTATCTTTTGTGTATAAATCCCAAAATATTGAATTTTGGAATATTTCCACCATTATGTAAATATATTGGTAGGTGATTTATTTGGGGTGAGTTTCTGCACCAAGCTCGAATTTTTTATTTTATTTTCCTTATTATTTGGTGTTAAACAGGTTTAATGACGGTCATGGCAACTGTTTGGCACAATGAAAAATATCGCCCATGATCAACGTGTTCTGTTCTGGGGAAGGGGGCAAAGGCAGGGTGAATCACTTTCTTAAAAAGTATAGCTCAAGTTGGGAGTGCAGAGGGAATGGGGAGAAAACCCTCCCGCTGCCTGTGTCGAAGTGCAGGAGCCCCCACCCCCATACTCACCTGAGTCCAGCCCCTCTGGGGAAAGAAGGGGTGCATGAACTCCCCCTAGTCCACAGGCACCTCCCTGTGGCCCAAGGCCCTCTTCACACTCCATCTTGTAGCCCCAACAGGAGCTATTTTCCGAAAAGTGAAAAGCTCTGAAGGTCCCACAATTCATGGTATGTACACCTCCCTCACCAGGGGCTGCAAAGTGGCCTGGAGCTCCATACTGAGTAGAAGTCTTTGGGCCAGAGTCAGCATCTGGCTGACGGTCCGGATATCCTGGTTGGAGTGACCCTGGTGCTCCCTGCCAGGGCCTGGTGCCGCTTGCTGAAGATCATGACCGCCACTCATGGGCCACCGATGTGGTCCTTGTCCCATTTGTTGGGGCTGCGTCCATCCTTCTCAGAAGATGAGTCCTGTTCCTTGCGCAGGGCACTGAGGGACTGGGCCTGACATCATCTGAGTGGTAGAGGCAACTGGGTGTCAGGAGACATGATGGAGAGGAAAGCATCATCATGGTCATTCTCTGTCTCACTGTCCAGCAGGGACTCCCCTGAGGGGCCCAGGGCTCCTCCTCCATGGTGGGAGGTGAGCTTTTAACAGGTTCCACCACCCCCAAAGTGTGTAGGGTTGCGGGCCCTGGGCTTTCAGGGCAGGTGGCTCCAGGGGGCCGCCCAGGGTCAACACTCCCTGTGCCACCTGGTGGATGCTCATGAGCAACAGCTGCCAACTTGGCAGGTTGTTTTCTCTGGTTGGAGGCCACTGAGTAACTGGCAGGTTGCTGGGCCTCGTGTGGCTGCAGGGAGGGGTCAGGAAGGGGATGGAGTACCAGGGGAACATGGCCACAGAGTGACCTTCCACATTCCTCCACACGAACATGCTGACGCCACGGGAGGCCTCACTGAATGCAGGCCTGGGGGCCGAGTACTTGGTCCGGGCAGGGAGTTCCTGGCAGGGGCTCACACCTCACCCCCTCCTCAGCCCAGGTGGCTTGGGCCCAGAGAAGTGGGGGTTGGAGAGGAGCAGAAGACCAGGCCTCAAGTTTTGTTTTTTTTGTTTGTTTTTTTGTTTTTGAAATGTAGTTTGACTCTTGTCACCCAGGCTGGAGTGCAGTGGCACGATCTCAGTGGCCTTCATACCTGGCTAATTTTTTGTATTTTTACTGGAGGTGGGGTTTTGCCATGTTGGCCAGGCTGGTCTTGACCTCCCGACCTCAGGTGATCCACCCACCTCAGCCTCCCAAAATGGGATTACGGGCATGAGCCACTGCTCCCAACTTCATTCATTTTTACTTGAAAAACTCCGTTAAGCATTTTTTTAAGGTAGACCTAGTGGTCCTGAATGCCCTCAGCTTTGTTTGTCGAGGAAGCACGTTATTTCTTTTTTCTTTCTGAAGGACAGCTTTGTCAGACATAGTATTAGTTGCTGGCAGTTTTTTTCTTTCAGCACTTTGAATGTATTATTCGATTCTGTTCTGACCTGCAAAGTTTCTTTAACTTTTGACTATTTGATTATATTGTGACTTGGTGAGTATCTATTTGGTTTGAAACTCTTCAGGAATCTTTAAGCTTCATGGATTTAGATGTCTAAATCTTTCCCATGATTTAGGCAGTTTTCAGCCATTCTTTAAATAAGCTTTCTTCTCCTTTCTCTACTTTCCTTTTCAAACTCCCATAACCTGACAATGGGTTGCCTAATGGTGTCTTCTTGGCTTTCTTTCCTCTGTCTTTTTTCTTTTTTTTTTTTTTTTGAGACAGAGTCATGCTCTGTCACCCAGGCTGGAGTGCAATGTGTGGTCTAGGCTCACTAGGGTTAGGGTTAGGGTTTTAGGGTAAGGGCGAAGGGTTAGGGTTTTAGGGTAAGGGCGAAGGGTTAGGGTTTTAGGGTCAGGGCCCAGGGTTAGGGTTTCAGGGTCAGGGCCCAGGGTTAGGGTTTTAGGGTCAGGGCCCAGGGTTAGGGTTTTAGGGACAGGGCCCAGCGTTAGGGTTTTAGGGTCAGGGCCCAGGGCCCAGGGTTAGGGTTTTAGGGTCAGTGCCTGGGGCCCAGGGTTAGGGCTTTAGCGCCAGGGCCCGGGGCCAGGGTTAGGGATTTAGGGTCAGGGCCCAGGGCCCAGGGTTAGGGCTTCAGGGTCAGGGCCCGGGGCCCAGTGTTAGGGCTTCAGGGTCAGGACCCGGGGCCCAGGGTTAGGGCTTCAGGGTCAGGGCCGGGGCCCAGGGTTTGGGCTTCAGGGTCAGGGCCCGGGGCCCAGGGTTTGGGCTTCAGGGTCAGGGCCCGGGGCCCAGGGTTAGGGCTTCAGGGTCAGGGCCCGGGGCCCAGGGTTAGGGCTTCAGGGTCAGGGCCCGGGGCCCAGGGTTAGGGCTTCAGGGTCCGGTCCCGGGGCCCAGGGTTAGGGCTTCAGGGTCAGGGCCCGGGGCCCAGGGTTAGGGCTTCAGGGTCAGGGCCCGGGGCCCAGGGTTAGGGCTTCAGGGTCCGGGCCCGGGGCCCAGGGTTAGGGCTTCAGGGTCAGGGACCGGGGCCCAGGGTTAGGGTTTTAGGGTCAGGTCCCGGGGCCCAGGGTTAGGGTTTTAGGGTCAGGGCCCGGGGCCCAGGGTTAGGGTGATTTCCAGGAAGTGACCTCACAAAGACTCAAGCTACCACTTACTGTTGATTGTGATGAAATGCCAGCTGAGGCACACGCCTTGGGAGCTAAGTGGTTGCTGCCCTTGACTACTATGAAGACTGGTGTGGGAAGGGTCGCTTTGGATGCACTTGAGCAGGGGTCCCCAACCCCTGAGCCATGGAGCCGTAAGGAGCCACACAGCAGGTGAGTGGTGTCGAGTGAGGGAGTGAGGGAAGCTTCGTCTGTATTTACAGCCACTCCCCTTTGCTCACATTCCCGCCTGAGCTCCACCTTCTCAGATGAGCAGCAGCATTAGATTCTCATAGGAGAACGCACCCTGTTGTGAACCGTGCATGTGAGGGATCTAGGTTGCGCTGTGCTTATGAGAATCTAATACCTATTGATCTGTCACTTTCCCCCATCACGCTCAGGTGGGACCATCCAGTTTCAGGAAAACAAGCTTAACACGCCCACTGATTCTACATTATGGTGAGTTCTATAATTATTTTATTATATATTCCAGTGTAATAATGGAAATGAAGTGCCTAATCAACGTAAATGTGCTTAAATCTTTTGGCCCAGCTCCTACCTCCCGGCAGCCTCGCCAGGCCCAGAACTCTCTCCAGTCAGCCTCTACAGACCAAGCTCATGACTCACAATGGCCTATTTAGGCCCATACCCTACCTCACGGCAGTCTCCGCAGATGAGCCTACTGCCTCACAACAGCCTCCACAGGCACAGCTCCATCGTTACAATGGCCTCTTTAGACCCAGCTCCTGCCTCCCAGCCTTCTCTCCAGGCCCTGAACTTTCTCCGTAAGTTGAGGTAGCTGGGACTGTAGGTATACATGATGATACTTGGCTAATTTTTAAATTGTTTTGCAGACATGGGGTCTCACTTTGTTGGCCAGGCTGGTGTCAAACTAATGGCCTCAAGTGACCCTTCCACCCCTGCCTCCCATCCTCGAGGTATGTGCCACCACAAGGGGCACTTGTTCAATTTTCTAAAGAAAAAATTTCTAAAGTAAGGCTGTGGGATGATGGCAGGAAGATAAAAGAAAAACAGAAGAATAAGTTAAAATGACTTATTCACACATATTCTTTTGACAGCAAGAAGAACTTTTAGTATATACATTCCTTACAAACAAACAAACGGCAGATAAACAATGTTGTATAGGAACTTCAACACACACTGTACAATATTCCCACTTTGCTGACATAAGTTATGGAAATTTCGTGGTTTCCTTGAGTGTCGCTACCAGTATTTTGCTTCTCTGATGATTTTTATCAACTTCCTCATCTGTTAACTTCTCTCCAAGGTATGTCATGTCACGACATGCTGCCGCTGCACGAACACGGCCAGTGTCTTCCTATTAAACATGTAGAATGCTTTCCTAATTTCTCTTTTTACTCTCTGTCTTTGTGTTCTGCATTTTCCTTACTTTTATTGTCAGAAACTCCAGAAAGTCAATCGTACTAATTTATCACGATTTGCTTTATTAATTTATACTATGCTTATATGGAATTTTGCCCAACAGACCTCATTACAATTTGGGCCAGGGCCCAGGGTTAGGGTTGTTTTAATGTCAGGGCCAGAGTTAGGGTTGTTTTAGGGTCAGGGCCCAGGGTTAGGGTTGTTTTAGGGTCAGGGCCCAGGGTTAGGGTTGTTTAAGGGTCAGGGCCCAGGGTTAGGGTTGTTTTAGGGTCAGGGCCCAGGGTTAGTGTTGTTTTAGGGTCAGGGCCCAGGGTTAGGGTTGTTTTAGGGTCAGGGCCCAGTGTTAGGGTTGTTTTAGGGTCAGAGCCCAGGGTTGCGGTTGTTTTAGGGTCAAGGCCCAGGGTAGGGTTGTTTTAGGGTCAGGACCCACGGTTAGGGTTTTAGGATCAGGGCCAGGGCCCAGGGTTAGGGTTTTAGGGTAAGGGCCAGGGCCCAGGGTTAGGGTTTGAGGCTCAGGGCCAGGGCCCAGGGTTAGGGTTTTAGGCTCAGGGTCAGGGCCCATGGTTAAGGTTGTTTCAGGGTCAGGGCCCAGGGTTAGGGTTTTTTCAGGGTCAGGGCCCAGGGTTAGGGTTGTTTCAGGGTCAGGGCCCAGGGTTAAGGTTGTTTCAGGGTCAGGGCCCAGAGTTAGGGTTGTTTCAGGGTCAGGGCCCAGGGTTAGGGTTGTTTCAGGGTCAGGGCCCAGAGTTTGGGTTGTTTTAGGGTCAGGGCCCAGGGTCAGGGTTGTTTTAGGGTCAGGGCCCAATGATAGGGTTGTTTTAGGGTCAGGGCCCAGGGTTAGGGTTGTTTTAGGGTTAGGGCCCAGGGTTAGGGTTTTAGGCTCAGGGCCAGGGCCCAGGGTTAGGGTTTTAGGCTCAGGGCCAGGGCCCAGGGTTAGGGTTTTAGAGTCAGGGCCAGGGCCCAGGGTTAGGGTTTTAGGCTCAGGGCCCAGGGTTAGGGTTTTAGGGTCAGGACTCAGGGTTAGGGTTTTAGGGTCAGGGCCCAGGGTTAGGGTGATTTCCAGGAAGTGACCTCACAGTGACTCAAGCTACCACTTACTGTTGATTGTGATGTAATGCCAGCTGAGGCACATGCCTTGGGAGCTAAGTGGTTGCTGCCCTTGACTACTATGAAGACTGGTGTGGGAAGGGTCGCTTTGGATGCACTTGAGCAGGGGTCCCCAACCCCTGAGCCATGGAGCCGTAAGGAGCCACACAGCAGGTGAGTGGTGTCGAGTGAGGGAGTGAGGGAAGCTTCGTCTGTATTTACAGCCACTCCCCTTTGCTCACATTCCCGCCTGAGCTCCACCTTCTCAGATGAGCAGCAGCATTAGATTCATAGGAGAACGCACCCTGTTGTGAACCGTGCATGTGAGGGATCTAGGTTGCGCTGTGCTTATGAGAATCTAATACCTATTGATCTGTCACTTTCTCCCATCACGCTCAGGTGGGACCATCCAGTTTCAGGAAAACAAGCTTAACACGCCCACTGATTCTACATTATGGTGAGTTCTATAATTATTTTATTATATATTCCAGTGTAATAATGGAAATGAAGTGCCTAATCAACGTAAATGTGCTTAAATCTTTTGGCCCAGCTCCTACCTCCCGGCAGCCTCGCCAGGCCCAGAACTCTCTCCAGTCAGCCTCTAGAGACCAAGCTCATGACTCACAATGGCCTATTTAGGCCCATACCCTACCTCACGGCAGTCTCCGCAGATGAGCCTACTGCCTCACAACAGCCTCCACAGGCACAGCTCCATCGTTACAATGGCCTCTTTAGACCCAGCTCCTGCCTCCCAGCCTTCTCTCCAGGCCCTGAACTTTCTCCGTAAGTTGAGGTAGCTGGGACTGTAGGTATACATGACGATACTTGGCTAATTTTTAAATTGTTTTGCAGACATGGGGTCTCACTTTGTTGGCCAGGCTGGTGTCAAACTAATGGCCTCAAGTGACCCTTCCACCCCTGCCTCCCATCCTCGAGGTATGTGCCACCACAAGGGGCACTTGTTCAATTTTCTAAAGAAAAAATTTCTAAAGTAAGGCTGTGGGATGATGGCAGGAAGATAAAAGAAAAACAGAAGAATAAGTTAAAATGACTTATTCACACATATTCTTTTGACAGCAAGAAGAACTTTTAGTATATACATTCCTTACAAACAAACAAACGGCAGATAAACAATGTTGTATAGGAACTTCAACACACACTGTACAATATTCCCACTTTGCTGACATAAGTTATGGAAATTTCGTGGTTTCCTTGAGTGTCGCTACCAGTATTTTGCTCCTCTGACGATTTTTATCAACTTCCTCATCTGTTAACTTCTCTCCAAGGTATGTCATGTCACGACATGCTGCCGCTGCACGAACACGGCCAGTGTCTTCCTATTAAACATGTAGAATGCTTTCCTAATTTCTCTTTTTACTCTCTGTCTTTGTGTTCTGCATTTTCCTTACTTTTATTGTCAGAAACTCCAGAAAGTCAATCGTACTAATTTATCACGATTTGCTTTATTAATTTATACTATGCTTATATGGAATTTTGCCCAACAGACCTCATTACAATTTGGGCCAGGGCCCAGGGTTAGGGTTGTTTTAATGTCAGGGCCCAGAGTTAGGGTTGTTTTAGGGTCAGGGCCCAGGGTTAGGGTTGTTTTAGGGTCAGGGCCCAGGGTTAGGGTTGTTTAAGGGTCAGGGCCCAGGGTTAGGGTTGTTTTAGGGTCAGGGCCCAGGGTTAGTGTTGTTTTAGGGTCAGGGCCCAGGGTTAGGGTTGTTTTAGGGTCAGGGCCAGGGCCCAGGGTTAGGGTTGTTTTAGGGTCAGCGCCAGGTCCCAGGGTTAGGATTGTTTTAGGGTCAGGGCCAGGGCCCAGGGTTAGGGTTCTTTTAGCGTCAGGGCCAGGGCCCAGAGTTAGGGTTGTTTTAGGGTCAGGGCCAGGGCCGAGAGTTAGGCTTGTTTTAGGGTCAGGGCCAAGGCCCAGGGTTAGGGTTGTTTTAGGGAAAGGGCCAGTGCCCAGGGTTAGGATTGTTTTAGGGTCAGGGCCAGGGCCCAGGTTTAGGCTTGTTTCAGGTTCAGGTCCGGGGCCAGGGTTAGGGTTGTTTTAGGGTGACGGCCGGGGCCCAGTGTTAGGGTTGTTTTAGGGTCAGGTCCGGGGCCCAGTGTTAGGGTTGCTTTAGGGTCAGGGCCGGGGCCCAGGTTTAGGGTTGTTTAAGGTCAGGGCCGGGACACAGGTTTGGGGTTTTAGGCTCAGGACCAGGGCCCAGTGTTAGGGTATTAGTGTCAGGGCCCAGGGTTAGGGTTTTATGGTCAGGGCCCAGGGTTAGGGTTTTAGTGTCAGGGCCCAGGTTTAGGGTGATTTCCAGGAAGTGACCTCACAATGACTCAAGCTACCACTTACTGTTGATTGTGACGAAATGCCAGCTGAGGCACATGCCTTGGGAGCTAAGTGGTTGCTGCCCTTGACTACTATGAAGACTGGTGTGGGAAGGGTCGCTTTAATGCACTTGAGCTGGGGTCCCCAACCCCTGAGCCATGGAGCCGTAAGGAGCCACACAGCAGGTGAGTGGTGTCGAGTGAGGGAGTGAGGGAAGCGTCGTCTGTATTTACAGCCACTCCCCTTTGCTCACATTCCCGCTTGAGCTCCACCTTCTCAGATGAGCAGCAGCATTAGATTCTCATAGGAGAACGCACCCTGTTGTGAACCGTGCATGTGAGGGATCTAGGTTGCGCTGTGCTTATGAGAATCTAATACCTATTGATCTGTCACTTTCTCCCATCACGCTCAGGTGGGACCCTCCAGTTTCAGGAAAACAAGCTTAACACGCCCACTGATTCTACATTATGGTGAGTTCTATAATTATTTTATTATATATTCCAGTGTAATAATGGAAATGAAGTGCCTAATCAACGTAAATGTGCTTAAATCTTTTGGCCCAGCTCCTACCTCCCGGCAGCCTCGCCAGGCCCAGAACTCTCTCCAGTCAGCCTCTACAGACCAAGCTCATGACTCACAATGGCCTATTTAGGCCCATACCCTACCTCACGGCAGTCTCCGCAGATGAGCCTACTGCCTCACAACAGCCTCCACAGGCACAGCTCCATCGTTACAATGGCCTCTTTAGACCCAGCTCCTGCCTCCCAGCCTTCTCTCCAGGCCCTGAACTTTCTCCGTAAGTTGAGGTAGCTGGGACTGTAGGTATACATGACGATACTTGGCTAATTTTTAAATTGTTTTGGAGACATGGGGTCTCACTTTGTTGGCCAGGCTGGTGTCAAACTAATGGCCTCAAGTGACCCTTCCACCCCTGCCTCCCATCCTCGAGGTATGTGCCACCACAAGGGGCACTTGTTCAATTTTCTAAAGAAAAAATTTCTAAAGTAAGGCTGTGGGATGATGGCAGGAAGATAAAAGAAAAACAGAAGAATAAGTTAAAATGACTTATTCACACATATTCTTTTGACAGCAAGAAGAACTGTTAGTATATACATTCCTTACAAACAAACAAACGGCAGATAAACAATGTTGTATAGGAACTTCAACACACACTGTACAATATTCCCACTTTGCTGACATAAGTTATGGAAATTTCGTGGTTTACTTGAGTGTCGCTACCAGTATTTTGCTTCTCTGATGATTTTTATCAACTTCCTCATCTGTTAACTTCTCTCCAAAGTATGTCATGTCACGACATGCTGCCGCTGCACGAACACGGCCAGTGTCTTCCTATTAAACATGTAGAATGCTTTCCTAATTTCTCTTTTTACTCTCTGTCTTTGTGTTCTGCATTTTCCTTACTTCTATTGTCAGAAACTCCAGAAAGTCAATCGTACTAATTTATCATGATTTGCTTTATTAATTTATACTTTGCTTATATGGAATTTTGCCCAACAGACCTCATTACAATTTCTAACCTGTTTTATTTATTTATTTATTTTTTCTGAGACAGGGTCTCCCTCTGTTATCTGAGGCTGGAGGGTAGTAGTGCTATCGCAGCTGACTGCAGCCTCAACCTTCCAGGCTGAAGCGATCCTCCCATCTCAACCTCCCACGTGGCTGAGACTACAGGTGCTTGCCACTACGCCCAACTAATATTTGGTATTTTCGTACACGTGGATTCCAGAGGGGTGACAGCGAAACGTGAGTAAGCATGGATTTTGGTATATGCAGAGATGGGGGGCTGTAACTAATTCTGTATACTGAGGGACGGCAACTGTATATGTTTTTACAATTACGCTGTAGGATACATACTGTTGCATAGCCTTGAAAATAATAATTTTTAATGGAGTGGAAGAATAATAATAATATTGCTAAAAGTAGCAGCTGGCCAGGTGTGGTGGCTCACACTGGTAATCGCAACACTTTGGGAGGCTGAGGCAGGAGGATGGCTTGAGGCCAAGAGTTTGCGATAGGCCTTGGAAACAAAGGGGGAGTCACCATCCCTACAGAAAAATACATGAATTAGCCTAGTGTGGTGGCACGTTCCTGTAGTCCCAGCTACTTGGGAGGCTGAGGTGGGAGGATCACTCAAGCCCAGGGAGGCTGAGACTGCAGTGAGTCATGATCAGGCCTCTGCACTCCAGCCTGGGTGACAGAGTGAGACCCTGTCTCAAAACAACAAAAAAGTAGCAGCTAACATCAACTGACCTTTTATACCAGGTGCCTATTGATACCATAGTTTAATTTCTTAGAACTGTTTCTTATTTCACTTACCAACTCTGTCTTCAGTTACTCCCAGATTTTTACTGTGTGTGTACAGATGACCTTTTGTTTAGATTGAATTGTCTCCCCAGAAGTAAGATTACTGTGAGTCATGGTGAATGGACATTCTCATTACCCTTGATGTAAATTGACAGGGTTTTGGGTGCCTCCCAGCTATAATCTTAGCACTTTGGGAGGCTAAGAGAGGAGGATTGCTTGAGGCCAAGAGTTGGAGGAGGCAGTATGGCAGTATGGTGAGACCCTGTCTCCATTATTTTAAAAAATTGACAAGCTTTACCCAGGAAGGCTTATACACAATTTAAACACCCCTCATAGTATAAGAAAGTGCCCATTTCACTGCACCTTTGCCAGCACAGGGTATTATAATTTAGTAAGTCATTTTTTGTTTGATTATTTTAAATAGATAAAAGACCTCATATTACTTTACTTGTCACATTTCAACATCTTTCCTTAGCTTATTAGCTCTACCTCTTTTCTGTCTGTAAATGGTTGTTGTTGTTTTGTTCTTTGAGACAGGGTCTTGCTCTGTCACCAGGCTAGACTGTAGTGGCATAATCATGCCTCGCTGCAGCCTTGACCTCCCAGGCTCAAACTTCAGCATTCCGAGTAGCTGGGACTACAAGTGTGCACCACCACTCCCAGCTAACTTTTTTCTTCTTTTGGATAGAGACAGGTTCTCACTGTGTTGTCCAGACCGGTCTCTAGCTCCTGGCCTTAAGCAATCCTCCTGCATTAGCTTCTCAAATTGCTGGAATTTCAGGCATGAGCCACCATGCCTGGCCTGGGCTAGTCCTGTATTCTGTAGAGTTCTCTTTACTTTGTGCTAGCCAATCTCTCATTATGCTGTTCACCTGTTATAATGAATAATTCTCCGTATTAAATTTTACCACTTTAAACTTTTGAGTGGTTTATGCTTCCTGATTGGACTCTGACTAATACGTTAGGAAGGGTCCCAGGGGTTTATCCACACAGATGGGATTTGGGCATAGGTTTGGTTTCCCAGGGGGCAGTGCTGAGCTCTTTGCCAGTGGGAAATGGGATGCTGGTGATTTCCAGGAAGTGACCTCACAGTGACTCAAGCTACCACTTACTGTTGATTGTGACGAAATGCCAGCTGAGGCACATGCCTTGGGAGCTAAGTGGTTGCTGCCCTTGACCACTATGAAGACTGGTGTGGGAAGGGTCGCTTTGGATGCACTTGAGCAGGGGTCCCCAACCCCTGAGCCATGGAGCCGTAGGGAGCCACACAGCAGGAGGTGAGTGGTGTCGAGTGAGGGAGTGAGGGAAGCTTCGTCTGTATTTACAGCCACTCCCCTTTGCTCACATTCCCGCTTGAGCTCCACCTTCTCAGATGAGCAGCAGCATTAGATTCTCATAGGAGAACGCACCCTGTTGTGAACCATGCATGTGAGGGATCTAGGTTGCGCTGTGCTTATGAGTATCTAATACCTATTGATCTGTCACTTTCTCCCATCACACTCAGGTGGGACCATCCAGTTTCAGGAAAACAAGCTTAACACGCCCACTGATTCTACATTATGGTGAGTTGTATAATCATTTTATTATATATTGGATATATAATATGTATATATATTTATATATATGTAATAATGGAAATAAAGTGCCTAATAAATGTAAATGTGCTTAAATCTTTTTAAGCAGATTCTTCAGGCCCAGCATCTGCCTCACTGTGGACCCCCCAAGCCAAGCTCCCAACCTTTCAGCAGCTTCTACACACCCAGCTCCCGCCTGCCAGTGGCCTCTTCAGGCCCATGGGGCTCATTCCTCACAACAGCCTTTCCAGTCCCAGTTTTTCCCTTCCGGCGGCCTCTCCGGGCTGAGAACCTCCTCAAGTCGGCCTCTCCAGACTCACTTGCACCCTCCAGGCGTCCTCTCCGGGCCAAGCTCCTCTTCCTGGCTGCGTCTCCAGGCCTGACTCCTGCCTCTCAACAACCTCTTTGGACTCAGTGCCTACCCATCTCCTGGCATCCTTGGTCGGCCCACAGCTTCCTCAAGCCAAGCTCCCCAGGCCCAGGTCAGGCCTCACGGTGCCCCCTCCACGATGAGCTCCTGCCCTCCAATGGCACCTGCAGGACCCAAATGGTCTCCGGTCGGTGGGCTCCTCCACGCCAAGCTTGGGCCTCCCGGTGACCTCTGCAGGCCCAAATTGTCCTGAAGTCGGCATCTCCCAGCCATGCCTCCCAGCAAGTAAGCAAGCTCTTTTGGCTCAACTCCTGCCCAGCTCCCAACCGCCTTTGTAGGTCCCGAACTTTCTCCAGCCAAGTTCTTTGGGCCTCATTCCTGCCGCCCGGTGGCCTGTACGGGCCCAGCAATGGTTGGAGAACGGCCTCTGCAGGTCCCGCTCTTGCCTCCCAGGGGCCTCTCCAGGCCCAGCTCTTGCCCCCACGGCGGCCACCTGGGGCCAAGTCCCTGCCTGCCTCCCAGCAGCCCGCATGCGGCCCAGCTCCTCCCTCACGGTGGCCTGTTGATGCCCATGCCTCTGGTACCCTGCCCAGAGGCATGAGCCCCTGCCACACACTGGCTCCTCCCACGCTGAGAGAGGTCAGCGTGAGCCCTTGCCTCACACCGGCCCCTCCCATCCTGAGAGAGGTCAGCGTGAGCCCCTTGACTCACACTGGCTCCTCCCACGCTGAGAGAGGTCGGCGTGAGCCCTTGCCTCACACCGGCCCCTCCCATGCTGAGAGAGGTCGGCGTGAGCCCTTGACTCACACCGGCCCCTCCCACGGTGAGAGAGGTCAGCGTCAGCCCCTTGCCTCACACCGGCCCCTCCCACGCTGAGAGAGGTCGGCGTGAGCCCTTGCCTCACACCGGCCCCTCCCACGCTGAGAGAGGTCAGCGTCAGCCCCTTGCCTCACACCGGCCCCTCCCACGCTGAGAGAGGTCGGCGTGAGCCCTTGCCTCACACCGGCCCCTCCCACGCTGAGAGAGGTCAACATGAGCCCCTTGCCTCACACCGGCCCCTCCCACGCTGAGAGAGGTCAACATGAGCCCCTTGCCTCACACCGACCCCTCCCACGCTGAGAGAGGTTGGCGTGAGCCCTTGCCTCACACCGGCCCCTCCCACGCTGAGAGAGGTCAACATGAGCCCCTTGCCTCACACGGGCCCCTCCCACGCTGAGAGAGGTCAACATGAGCCCCTTGCCTCACACCGGCCCCTCCCACGCTGAGAGAGGTCAGCGTGAGCCCTTGCCTCACACCGGCCCCTCCCACGCTGAGAGAGGTCGGCATGAGCCCCTTGCCTCACACCGGCCCCTCCCACGCTGAGAGGTCGGCATGAGCCCCTTGCCTCACACCGGCCCCTCCCACGCTGAGAGAGGTCAGCGTGAGCCCTTGCCTCACACCGGCCCCTCCCACGCTGAGAGAGGTCGGCATGAGCCCCTTGCCTCACACCGGCCCCTCCCACGCTGAGAGAGGTCAGCGTGAGCCCTTGCCTCACACCGGCCCCTCCCACGCTGAGAGAGGTCGGCATGAGCCCCTTGCCTCACACCGGCCCCTCCCACGCTGAGAGAGGTCGGCGTGAGCCCTTGCCTCACACCGGCCCCTCCCACGCTGAGAGAGGTCAGCGTGAGCCCCTTGCCTCGCCCCGGCCCCTCCCATGCTGAGAGAGGTCGGCGTGAGCCCTTGCCTCACACCGGCCCCTCCCATGCTGAGAGAGGTCAGCGTGAGCCCCTTGCCTCACACCGGCCCCTCCCATGCTGAGAGAGGTCAGCGTGAGCCCTTGCCTCACACCGGCCCCTCCCACGCTGAGAGAGGTCAGCGTGAGCCCCTGCCTCAACAGGCCACCGTGAGGGAGGAGCAGGTTTGTACGCGGGCTGCTGTGAGGCAGGCAGCGACTTGGGCCTGGGAGGTCGTGGTGGGGTGAGAGCTGGGCTTGGAGACTCCCCTGGGAGGCAACAGCGGGGCCTACAGACTCTGTTCTCCAGCCGGAGCTGGGACTGTTCAGGTACTGGGAGGTGGGATGTGGGTCTGAAGAGCTTGGTTGCAGAAACTTCGGGGTCTACAAACGCAGGCGGGAGCTGAGCCAAAAAAGCTTGTTTGCTGGGAGGCGGGAGATGCAGCCAGGAGAAACAGCTGTGCCTGCAGAGGCCGCCATGCGGGAGGTGGAGGCCGGGCCTCCTCAAATCGGCCTCTCCAGACCCACTTGCAGCCTCCCGGCATCCTCTCCGGGCCCAGCTCTTCCTCCCGGCTGCATCTCCAGGCCTGACTCTGGCCTCCCAACAACGTCTTTGGACTCAGCTCCTGCCCAGCTCCCAGCAGGCCCAAGTTGTCGTCAAGTCGGCCTGGAATTGGGCCCGGAAGAGCAGCAAGTCGGCCTCCCCGGGCCCAGCTCCGTCCTCTCGGCGGCCTCTCCAGGTGCAAAACTTCCTCGAGTCAGCCTCTCCAGGCCCAGCTCCTCCTGCCTCCCAGTGGCCTCTTTCAGCCCAGACCAGCTCATGGCTCTTGGCGGCCTTCCCAGGCCCCGCTTTTGACTTTTGGTGGCCTCTTCAGGCCCAGAACTTGACCTCCAGTGGGCCTTTGCAGGCCCGGCCTCCTGCCTCTCGAAGGCCTGCACGGGCCCAGACTCACAGCGGACTCACAGCGGACTCTCCATGCCCAGCTAGCTCTCGCCTCATTGCGGCCTCCCGAGTCCAAAGCTCCTGCCTCTCGGCCGCTTCGGCAGGCCCAGCTCCCGCCTGCCAGTGGCCTCTTTAGGCCCAGCTCATTCCTCACAACGGCCTTCCCAGGCCCCGTTTTTCCCTTCTGGCAGCCTCTTGGCCTCTAATTTGTTTATCTTTTGTGTATAAATCCCAAAATATTGAATTTTGGAATATTTCCACCATTATGTAAATATATTGGTAGGTGATTTATTTGGGGTGAGTTTCTGCACCAAGCTCGAATTTTTTATTTTATTTTCCTTATTATTTGGTGTTAAACAGGTTTAATGACGGTCATGGCAACTGTTTGGCACAATGAAAAATATCGCCCATGATCAACGTGTTCTGTTCTGGGGAAGGGGGCAAAGGCAGGGTGAATCACTTTCTTAAAAAGTATAGCTCAAGTTGGGAGTGCAGAGGGAATGGGGAGAAAACCCTCCCGCTGCCTGTGTCGAAGTGCAGGAGCCCCCACCCCCATACTCACCTGAGTCCAGCCCCTCTGGGGAAAGAAGGGGTGCATGAACTCCCCCTAGTCCACAGGCACCTCCCTGTGGCCCAAGGCCCTCTTCACACTCCATCTTGTAGCCCCAACAGGAGCTATTTTCCGAAAAGTGAAAAGCTCTGAAGGTCCCACAATTCATGGTATGTACACCTCCCTCACCAGGGGCTGCAAAGTGGCCTGGAGCTCCATACTGAGTAGAAGTCTTTGGGCCAGAGTCAGCATCTGGCTGACGGTCCGGATATCCTGGTTGGAGTGACCCTGGTGCTCCCTGCCAGGGCCTGGTGCCGCTTGCTGAAGATCATGACCGCCACTCATGGGCCACCGATGTGGTCCTTGTCCCATTTGTTGGGGCTGCGTCCATCCTTCTCAGAAGATGAGTCCTGTTCCTTGCGCAGGGCACTGAGGGACTGGGCCTGACATCATCTGAGTGGTAGAGGCAACTGGGTGTCAGGAGACATGATGGAGAGGAAAGCATCATCATGGTCATTCTCTGTCTCACTGTCCAGCAGGGACTCCCCTGAGGGGCCCAGGGCTCCTCCTCCATGGTGGGAGGTGAGCTTTTAACAGGTTCCACCACCCCCAAAGTGTGTAGGGTTGCGGGCCCTGGGCTTTCAGGGCAGGTGGCTCCAGGGGGCCGCCCAGGGTCAACACTCCCTGTGCCACCTGGTGGATGCTCATGAGCAACAGCTGCCAACTTGGCAGGTTGTTTTCTCTGGTTGGAGGCCACTGAGTAACTGGCAGGTTGCTGGGCCTCGTGTGGCTGCAGGGAGGGGTCAGGAAGGGGATGGAGTACCAGGGGAACATGGCCACAGAGTGACC